>NC_077235.1:26596022-28045454 GCF_027887165.1 Monodelphis domestica | reverse complement strand
CAAATGAGATTAAGTATACACAGTGCTCTGTAATCAGAAAGCCGTATCTAAATAAAGCTCTCATCATCAAAGTGATGCTACTTCGCTGTTTTATCTGTGCGGGTATGTCTTTCATCACTGGGCATGATGAAAGCCGCTTTACAACTTTATAAATTCTCTTTGAGAGTTGCCATAGCCCCGAAAAAAGCATCCGCTAGGACCCAAACCAGTGATGGGCCTTTCCGAACTCAGCAAGACGGGTTCTCCATCAACAGGAATACTGTCAACCACCTGACTTAGATGGCCAGCTTTTAGACTTGACCTGCCAGAGAGTACTTGTTCCTTGTTGGCATGGCCTTCAAGAACCCAGGGTCACTTCTATGGCCACCAGGAGCCATTGGGGAAGGACTTTGTTCCATTCAAATGCTCCGTCCTACCTGACCTGAGACTTTCCCAGATCTTCCCCATCCCTATCTCCCATGTAATATTTTGCCTTATGTTTCTTGGTGTTTGTATCTTATCTCCTAACTGAACTGTAAGCTCCTGGAATGAAGAGCAATGCTTTTTTCTGAACCCTGGGCCCCTTTCCCCCTCCGATAGCCTTCTTCACCCAATCGGGGCTTAATAAATGTTCCTGGGGTGAAAGAATGCATGAATGAAGGGAATTGGCTCATTTAAAGCTATGCTCAGATTTCAGATTTAACAAAATGATTTTTAAAAAATCTTTTATAACTTTCTTGGACTTGCTCTTCTTTTTAAACAAAGACACTTGAGACGGTTTAAATTCAAGTATATTCAGCTGTTTTGAATGGTTATAGTATAGGCAGAATGACTTCGAATACTGACCATTTATGGAAGAAGCAATATAACATTTTGGGGTAGGAAAACGTTGCCATGGTAACAAAATAATTTACCTTTAGAGTAAGCCCCATGCATTACAAAGCAAGGGAAACTGCTCTACTATTAGAGTAAATGCAGACTATCAATTCTTTTGTAGTTATCTTGGGCTTTTTTTACCTATTTACCTAGATTCATCCTAAAATAAAAATAAGTTCTCTAAAAACATCAGTGAGACGACGTGCAGTTGAAGGCTTTGTTATTTTCAAAATGATGAAATAATGTAAGGAAGGTCTGCAAACAGATTATTAGCTCGATGAAACTAGACGAATTAAAACGACTTGTAATGTAATAAATGGTAGATGGATTCTTTAATTATTGGAGTTTCAGAGGCTTGAAATGGGCAAATACCCAAAGATTCAGATGCGCCTTTAAAATATTTAAATCTCTTAATCCGGCTTCTCTTCTTGGAGTGGCAGCCTCTCAGGGTCCTCAGGAAATCATATGGAAGTGTAGGAAAATGGTGGACTTGGCATAGCTTTTAAACTACAACAAACAATGTAACGGCAGCTAACAGTTGTTTTATGTGCCATACACTGTGCTCAATGCTTTACAATTAGGATTTCCTTTGATCCTCTGTGAAGTAGGTGCCTTTATTATGCCCTTTTAGAGTTGAGGAAAAACTGAGGCAAACCGAGGTGAAGTGACTTGCTCAGGGTCACTCGCTAAGGAGAGTCTAAGACCAGTCAGGTCTTCCTGACTCCAGGCCCAGTGCCACATAATTTCTTTGAGCTATTGTGATTATTGTGGAGATATGTGTCATATCTCCATTCTCTTCTTTTAGCAGATTCCCAGAATCCTAGAGCTTGAAATGACCCCAGAGGCCCCTGTCTGATTCATCTCTAAGCAAGAATCGCCTCCTACAGATACATGGCATGTGGTATCCAGCCACTGTTTGAAGTGCTCTTGTGAGGGAAAGCTAGTGCCTTCTGAGGTGAGCAACCTTCCTGCTTGTTGTATTTATTTATTATTTTTAACCCCTCACCTTCCATCTTAGAATCAATACTGTGTTATTCGGGGTTCCAAGGCAGAAGAGTGATAAGGGTTAGGCAATGGGGGTCAAGTGACTTGTCCAGGGTCACCTGGCTGGGACGTGTCTGAAGCCAGATTTGAACCCAGGACCTTCCGTCTCTAGCCCTGACTCTCAATCCATGACCCACCCAGCTGCCCTCCTTTCCTGCTTTTGGATAACTCTCACTGTTAGGAATTTTTTCCCATGAATCAAGACTAAATCTTCCTCTTCTACTGGTTCTACTATCTATGACCAAGGAAAAACTGGTCTAATTCTTCTTGGGCGTGGGCAGCCAGCCCTTATCATTATCTTCTCCTGCCTAGTCAAACTCAGCTCTTAATCAGTCTTTGTACACCATTGACTCCAGTATCCTTCACCGACCTGCTTGCCCTCCTCTGCCTTTCTAGCCCCTCAGTGTCGTCTAAAATAATATTAGCTTTTTTTGTTCAGGTCTTTTCAGTCATGTCCAAACTCTTCATTGGGGTTTTCTTGGAGAAAATGCTAGAGGTATTTGCCATTTCCTTCTCCAGCTCATTTTACAGATTAGGAAATGGTAGCAACTGGGTTAAGTGACTTGCCCAGGGTCACATAGCTTGTAAGTATCTAAGGCCAGATATCTCCAGGGCTGGTACTCCATCCACTGCACCACCTAGTTGTTCCCAACATTAGCTTTTAGGGCTACCATATTGCACGCTTGATTCACATTAAGCTTGCAGTCCACTAAAAGCCTCAGATCTTTTCAGATATATAGCTTGAAAATTAGGCGGTTGGACATGATGAGCGCTACATGATTTCCAGCCGTACCCCTATGACTCCTCCAGTCTGCTCTGGATAAAGGGTCTGATATCATCCACATAGCTGCGAGTGGACATGAGTTAAAGCAACCCCCTGTTGGGCCATTTGAACTCATTGAAATGCTCAATCTCTTACAGTGGAATAGAGGCATCATTTCCCAATAAAAGGATTTCAGGGAAGATGAAGCCAGTTGGGAAGTTATACTGGGACGGGGAAGAAGGAGATTTCCATTTAATGAAAAAGCAGAAATCTTTGGGGATGCTACAAGGCCCTGGAACTGACACCACCTGAGCAGTTCTGTTTGGTTCAGTCTGATCTTGTCATAGGGGCAATTCCAGACTCAGTATCCAGTTTCCCTAGACCTTTTCCTGACAACCTTAGCAGACCATCCTAGACTCTATTCTCTTGCATGTTCTTCTTAACTTCTGAGCTAGGCTTCTAGGTTGCATTCCTCCCGATAACTCTGACCTAGTTGAAAGTACACACTGTCTTTATTTTTCTGGTAAAGTTAGTTTCTTGAGGTGGCTAGGTAGTACAGTGGATAGAGCCCCTGACCTGTGTATTAATTAGGATCGTGAACCCTTGGACTTCATCCCCCAGAAGTCCTTCTGTATTTCCTAGAATTCTTCTCCAATAGGAAATTCTAATTACTAACCTAGGATCAGGAGGACCTGGGTTCAAGTTTGACCTCAGACACTTCCCAGCTGTGTGACCCTGGGTAAGTCACTTACCCCCAACTGCCTAGCCCTTGCCAGTCTTCTGTCTTAGAATGGATACTAAGACAGAAGGTAAAGGTCTAAAAAAAGAAAAAAAAACCTTCTTGGTAGAAACACTAGAAAATAATGATCAAATGAGATAACATATGTAAAGAACTTGAAAAATCTTAAAGTATTATACAAAATGAGAGGCAAGTGAGTCTGAATTTGAATCCTCACTCTATCTATGTGACCTCAGACAATTCAGTTCTTATTCTAGGCCTCAGTTTCCTCATCCACAAAGTTGGACTAGATAGCCAGCTCTGAATGTTGTCTACTGTTCTTGCCTACTGAAGTATCTTTGGAGACCAATGTCATCAACAGCTTAGCTACTCCTTCTAGTTTTATGCCAACTGCATATATGTTTGGCGTGGCCTTTGTGTCCTCATCCAAGTCATTGAAAAAATGTTAAAATAGCAAAAGGCCAAGCAAATTTCCCTGGGGCATCGAATTAGAGATCTTCCAAGCTGTCATGCAACAGTTGGGTCAGACCATTCAACAAGCCCCAGTTCTAGACCTCTATCTGTACTATTCTCTGGGTCATATCTATCCGTCTTATCCATGAGAATAGTATGAGAAATTTTGTTATAATTTCATTAAATCCTATCGATTACATTCCCCTGATCTACCAGTAATATCTATTTTTCTCATTTTAAAAAATAAATTTTATTCTTTTTCTTCTGAAATATTTTTTGGTGCCTATAGAGATAGATTCTGTGCATTCTTTTTCTTTAACAAAGTTTTACTGATGTTTTTGTTTTAAAATATGATCTAGGGGGCAGCTGGATAGCTCAGTGGATTGAGAGCCAGGCCTAGATACGAGAGACCCTGGGTTCAAATCTGGCCTCAGACACTTCCCAGCTGTGTGACCCTGGCCAAGTCACTTGACCCCCATTGCCTAACCCTTACCACTCTTCTGCCTTGGAACCAATACACAGTATTGATTACAAGACAGAAGGTAAGGGTTTAAAAAAAATAAATGAAATATGATCTACATCTCCCTTCATTGACAGAAACAACATGACATAGTATATAGGAATCTGGCTTTGAAGTCAAGAAGTTATGAGTTCCAGTGCTTCCCCTGACAACATTCTGACTTTGTGACCCTGAGCAAGTCACTGAACCTCTCTGAGGTTCAACTCTCTGACACACTAAGGTACTGCCCTATATTGATGGAGGGAGTATCCTTAGCCAGTAAATTCGTGTGCCAGGGAAATGACAAGTCTAATCCCTATCCCTATTTTCCCCTTCATTGGTCCCCAATTATAAAAAAAGAAAAGAAAGCAATCAGAACTAACTGACTTCATTTGAAATATGAAATATTCTATACATGTGTACCTTTCTCGGATGTGTTTCATCATCTATTCCCTAAGACCAGGGTTAGACATGACTTGATGAAGCCATGCTGGTGCTTTAGAATCACTGCTTCCTCTTCTAAACATTCACAAACCACCCTTTCAATAAGATGTTCTAGATTTCTTCAGAAACTGAAGTTAGGTTCACTAGCCTATGTCTGTAGATAGCTCTGTTCCTTTTTGGGAATTGTGCTTTCCCAATTCTTGGGCAGCTCATCCATTCTCCATGAACCATTTCTTTTAGGACCCTGGTGGGGGAGTGTGTGTGTGTGTGTGTGTGTGTGTGTGTGTGTGTTAGAGAGAGAGAGACAGAGACAGAGACAGAGACAGAGAGACAGAGACAGAGACAGAGAGAGACAGAGACGGAGAGAGACAGAGACAGACAGACAGGCAGGCAGGCAGACAGAGAGACAGAGAGACAGATGAAGAGAGAGACAGAGACAGAGAGAGAGACAGAGACAGAAAGAGAGAGACAGAGACAGAGAGAGAGAGAGAGACAGACAGACAGACAGAGAGACAGAGACAGAGAGAGAGGGGGGGGGGAGAATTCATCAGAATCTGGTTATCTGAGAGAACTAGTGTACTTTTACTGTATCTCCTCATTTATCTATTTATCTTGGGCATCAAATCCCTTTTAGCCATCTAAATCCCAAGAATTAATATTCTCCTTGGCTGAGAATCAGAGGGATTAATTGTTACCTGTGAACAGTACTACATCTATCTTAAACAGCAGCCCTATCCTATCTTGAATCCTCTTCTTTTCCCCTTAAAGCTTGGCAGCTAGGTGGCATAGTGGATAGAATGTTGGTTGGATTTAGAAAGACTTGAGTTCTAATCCTTCCCCAGAAACTTATTAGCTGTATGTCACTAAGCAAGGCACTTAACTTGTCTTAGCGTCAATTTCTTCATCTGTAAAATGGGTATAATAATAGTGCCTAGTGCTCAGGGTTGCTGTGGCAATCAACTGAGATAGCACACATAAAGTGCCTTATAAACTTTAAAGTACTGCAAAAATGCTAGCTAACTTAAAAACAAAAAAAGAAAAACAAGTTACCTTTAAGTTGTCCTTTGCTCCACTTGCCAGCTTCAGTTAATTCTCAACTTTTGCCTTCCTGACAGTCTTCTTACAGGCCAGAATGAAAACAGAGTAGTCAGCAGGAATGTGGATGGCTGGGGAAGTTAGTTGAGTTTGACATGCCTAATGACCTATCAATTATGCAGAACAGAGGATGGGGACGCTTTACAGCCCCGGGAAAATTAGACCTGGAGGATCACTTGTAATTGAATAAGGACTACAGTGGATTAGAAGACATGGGCCAGGAAAAATGTTAGATGTCCCCTCTAGACCAGAGAGTCAAAGCGCTTTCATTTAACCCCAAGGAGAGTCTGGGTGCAGTTCGGAAGAGAAACTAGAAAAGGGAACGGGGAAAGATGGGATAGCTGGCAAGTGGGCGACGAGCAAAGGAAGACTGAAGGTATCGAAGGATGAGAAGAGGGTATGGACCAACTTTCAGAAGAACTCAAATCCCAGCCTGATTCATCCCAGCCATTGTGGCGCGTGTGTCTGGGGAGCTGCAGGAGCTTTTGAGTGAGTGGAACAGTTATCAAAATGGCTCCGAAGAGCAAGGATTTGGGTCGCGGCTTTGTGGACTCACCCCAAAAGAAAAGATTCACGTATACTAGAGAGAAGGTGACTGGTCAAGTTAGGTGATGGTCGGGGCCTCGACAAAGTATTTGACTATGAGATTAGGGAGGAAGAAAAGAACGACAAAAGGTAATGTACTGGGAAACCTCACAAAACAGTATTTCTTACAGTGATGGGGATGCCAAAGGGTGAGGAGCCAGAGTGTGGAACACCCCTGATTCTGTAATTAGGAATTCTGCTTGCTCTATTGAACTTGAAATGGCAGCAGGATACTCTCTGATGATTTCTGATGGCGACAGTGTGTGTACCCATTCCGCTGGGGCAGATCACAAACCTTGTACACTTCAGTAAGCTATCTTTAGAGGGGGATTTCAATGGAGGAATAAATGAAAAAAAAATAGGAATGTGAAGGTCTAAGTATTACAGGAGCATTCAGAAGGGAGGTAGCTAGCAGTAATTGTTTCCTTTTTATTTGAGTATTTATTTTTAAAACCCTTACCCTCCGTCTTAGAATCACTACTGTGTACTGGTTGTAAGGCAGAAGAGCCGTAAGGGCTAGACAATGCGGGTGAAGTGACTTGCTCAGGGTCACACAGCTGGGAAATGTCTAAGGCCAGATTTGAACCCAGGACCTCCCATCTCTTGGCTTGGTTCTCAATCCAGTGAGCCACCCAGCTGCCCCCAAGTGTTTTCTTTTTAAATGAATCATTGAAGGTAATTCCTTTTTAAGTATGATTGTTTTCTTCCCCCCTCCCCCATTTGAATAAGTTTATTTAGTCAATTTAGAACATTATTCCTTGGTTACAATAATAGTATGATTGCCTTCTGATAAATATATGCAAGGAGAAAACCCTGGATAGATAGCTCATATATTCATTGACTCAAATGTATCTGTGATCTCATTGATTTGGGAGTTTCCTTCAGTAAAGCATCACAGCCCGTCCATTCCTGTCTATCCTGTGTGACTCACCTATATTCTCCCTCAAATTCACCCTAGGGTGCTGGAGGCCTTCCTTGATTTTTCTCAACATTATGAGAAACTTGAGCTGTGTACCTCTTCTCTTTTGCCTTTGCCACCTCACCAGCCTATCTATAGTTCCTATCATGTGGTTCTTGGATGACATCCTTTCTTCTTCTTTTTCTTCAGAGTTCATCATTGGTTATACCCTAGAACCCGCTCACACCCATCCTGGCCCTCTCCATTGCATTCTGTAATAATACCTGTCATCAGATCTTCAGAGGGAGTGGCGTTCTACGACTCGCCATCATACAGCAACACCGGTAAATTGCTAGTGTTGAAAAAAATGGGTCTTTACTTTAATGGGAAGCTTGAGGGATTAGGAATAGAATCGGACAACTTCAGTAAATCAATACAGCCCACTCCCTTCCTTCTTTTCTGTTCTGGATCCAGCTCATTGCTCATCAGTGCTGCCTGTCCTAGATATGCATATGGCTGGACAAGATTTGGGTGTTCATTCAGAGGCACGTTGAAATCTGGGCTTTGGACATTTTTCATCCATTTTGTCTTTCACGCGTGAGTGAAAAGAATACATTCCTTTGGATCATTAGAGATTTTTCCCCAGTAGATGCTGTCGTGTCTTGAGCCTTGATTCAGTGAATTCTTTGTCATCCATTAACAACAACATCTCTAGGGCTGCCCTGCTCACAGGGAGTCAGTCCTCAACCTGGCCTCTGCCCTGGGCTTTCTCCCTCACAGCAGTGAAGACTTTTGATGAGGATACATTTTGTTTTATGCCTTACATGATGTTTCTTATCAGAGGGTCATTGACTAGGACTATTTATGTTGTTATGCCTTCCAAAGTATCCCGAATGATCCATCTCTGTCTGTCTGTCTCTCTCTTCTCCCCCCTTCTCTCTCCATATGTGTGTGTGTATACACATATAATACTAATTTAATTATGTGGCACATTAAAAATGTGGTACGTTTCCAGATGGTTTGATACAAAAAAGTTTTCTAGTTCACAAGATGCTATGATAGACATTTATTTATGTTAAATTTGTAGTATGTAGTTAGAAATGGTTAACTAATCTCATATTTTGCACAACTATATGCTTATTTAAAATGTCCTGAGGACTAATGTATTCATAGATTCTATTTTTAAAACCCTTACCTTCTCTCTTAGGATTAATACAAAGTATTAGTTCCAAGGCAGAAGAGTGGTAAGGGCTAGGCAATGGGGGTTAAATGACTTGCCCAGGGTCACACAGCTAGGAAGTGGCTGAGGCCACATTGGAACCCAGGACCTTCCATCTCTAGACCTGACTCTCAATCCACTGAGCCACCCAACTGCCCCCATATTGACACATTCTTTTGAAATTATTACTTCATAGGCCATTCTTCTCTCTCTCTTCTGTTATACATAACCTCCCTCAGATATGGTTGAAAATAGAATTTGTCCCCTTTGTATTTTGTCCACTGGTTTTTAGGTAAGATTTTCTGCCTCATGGTTAGGTCCAGAGTTTTCTTGATCTAAAACATTTGCTCATGATACAGATTCTCTGGAAAGCTCCTTATAGTCTCTTTTTTAAAAACCTCACCTTCTATCTTGGAATAAATACTGTGTATTGGTTCCAAGGCAGAAGAGTGGTAAGGGCTAGGCAATGGGGGTGAAGTGACTTGGCCAGGGTCACACGGCTGGGCAATGAACTTGCTGATAACCTAACCCATGCAGTTTTTACAGCCATAGAGGATGCCGAGGCCAGCCATAAAATACATCACCAGAATTATGGTCTGAGACCAGATTTGAACCCAGGACTTCCCATCTCTAGGTCTGGCTCTCAATCCACTGAGCTACCCAGATGCCCCCCTCCTAGTCTCTTTAAATATTCATCTTCACAAATTGTGTCATCTTACATTAGCCCAAGTTTTTGGCATCCTCCAACACTGTAACACCACTTTCAAAGATTCTTGAGCCATCAGTTTGATGCTATAGCTTGTATCTGCGTCGCCATTTTGATCTTCCTAAATGATCTTGATAGGAGATACTTTGCTGTAAAAGAGTCCATAAGGCAGTGTTCTGTCCATTCAGAAATGGACCCTCTATTTACCCTATCACAATCAACTGAACGATGAAGCGAATGTAAGTTCCCACTACGTTTACTGTTGGTTGATTGGGTAAATATAGGGTCCATTTTTGAATATTGTTTTTGAAAGAAATCCTGCTTGTTCCTTACTAATACATTCATCAAGAATGTTCTTAGCCTCACACCTATAATCCCTGCTAGTGAGGATGCTGAGCCTGGTGGATCTCTTGAGCTGACTGGGATTCCTTATGCCAATATGATGATCCACAAGGCTACCTAAGGAGGGGCAAACCGACCCATGTCAGAAATGGAGCACATCAAAACTCCTATGCCCATCAGTAATGAGATTGGACCATGAGTGGTCACTATATATCTTGGGTGTATACTTGGGTGAGATAGTAAAGGAGGGAAGAAGGAAGGAAGGGAGGGAGGAAGGGAGGAGGAAGAGAAGGAAGGAAGGAAGGGAGGGAGGGAGGGAGAAAAAAATAAAGAAAGGAAAACAGAGGGTGCCTTCAATTTCTTTATTGCTCAATCTCATAATCATTTTGTGTAAGTGGGAAAATAGGCATGGAGCTAGGTAGTTATTGTTGTTTTCTAAATTACCAGTTTCAACTGAATGGAAGCCAGATTACACAGAGTTTAGAAGAGAAAGAAAGGAGAAGAAGTGGAGGC
Source organism: Monodelphis domestica (assembly GCF_027887165.1). Lineage (NCBI taxonomy): Eukaryota > Metazoa > Chordata > Mammalia > Didelphimorphia > Didelphidae > Monodelphis > Monodelphis domestica. Next base: position 28,035,299 of record NC_077235.1, on the reverse strand, counting down.
TCTGACTGACTGTAGACTACCCTCTTCTCAGCAGAACTCCAGAGAAGGGGAGGAAAGATATAGGATTAAAGCTAGCAGGGATGATAGGATCAAATGAGAGTTTTTAAAGCAGCAGGGATTGGAAGAAACTGAAGATTATAGAGAGAGAGTGTGAATGAATAGTGCAGGCAATTTGCTGGATGTGACCAGGGGAGCATGTAGAAAAGTTTGTTTTCCTTGACGAAGAGCAGAGCAACTTCTTCCATTGAGACCAGAATGAAAGAAGAGATAGTGAAGGAAATGTCTGAGCTATGGAAAATGAAGAGGGAAGAAGAGGGAATGGTCTCCATTTAGGGGAGTATGGGTAGAAGTCCTCACCTGAGAGGGTGAGAGGAAGGTATCATGGAAGAGGCTAGTAAAATCAATTAAGGGTAAATAGAATATTTTGCCTGATAGTAGTTTGAGGTGTGTGTGTGCACGTTTGAGGTTAGACACCATACATTTCTCCTGGGTTTCAGGATTTTCTTAGCTCCCTTAAATAGCCCAAGAATAAGAGTCAAGGAAGTGGACCGTGGGAGTAATCCAGGTTTGGGGCTTAGCAAAGCATGACTGGAAATAGGTCTGGGGGACAAGGGAATTGAGGATGAAAGACACACAGAGTTGAGTTGGTTCACCAAGGGGGTTCAGACAGGGAAAGAAGGGCAAGGGAGCCAGTGAAGGGGTGATGCCCTGAAAAATCACTGAAAGGGCACAAAAGGACAGAGAACTGGGTCAGGAGCTGAAAAGAAAATAAGAAAGTGAAATGCTCAGAAGTGATGGCCAGACTGAGGAATTTCAGAGTTCATGAACATGGAAATGGAAGTATAATATTTCTGAGTCAGAGCAAGATCAGAGTTGTGATCATATCTGTCTTTAGCTGAGGAGGAGATCATGAGAGCCAAGTGATGAACTGGAACAATAGGGTAGTTGAGGAAGTATCACTATGCATGTTTAAATGTTTTGATATAAAGGACAGAGATGAGGAAGAAAGATTGTCAGTCAAATCCTGAGATCACTGAGGAAGGAAGGAATTTAGAGATCAGGCTCTGGATTGGGTGATGAATTTGGCTAGTGTGAACCTCAAAGGAGAGATTGTTTAGTAAAAATAGTGGGACAGCTAGGTGACTCAGTGGATAGAGAGCCAGGAAGGTCCTGAGTTCAAATCTGGCCTCAGACAGTTCCTAGCTATATGACCCTGGGAAAGTCATTTGACTCCAATTGCATAGCCCTTACTGCTCTTCTGCCTTAGAACCAATACTTAGCATTGATTTTAAGACAAAGGGTAAGGGTTTAAAAAAGGACAAAGGTAGGGTTCATGGAGGACCTGAAAATGGCGATGCGAAGCAAGGAGCATCCTCACTCCTTCTACCATGACCAGCAAGGGGTCATGGAGAAGGAATGAGAGAAGGTATAACCAGTACTAAAAAGAGTGGTAACAGAAGCCATGTTTCACTTAGGACCAGAAAGAGGTTGAAGATCAAATGAAGTTTGTCCCTTTGGAGCAGGCATTACCCAGAGTACACAGGGGATTGTGCAAACAGATAAAAGTACAACTTTGGGAGAAGAGGGGTGGGGGGAGATTTGAGGTGGATAGGCCTGACAATCAGCAAGCTGAAGAAAGGGAATGGGATTTGAACATCCCCAGCTAGAGATTCGGGACCATTGGGATGGGATGAGCACATTGAGCAGGGAGTCCAGGCAGAATTTTGGTGGTTGGAAAGAAGTTTGTTAAGGGAGACATAAGATGGTTTAAGGCCCTCTTTTGAAGTTCAACCTTCTGACAAATGGAGATGTTGTATCCCTATGAAGACCCTAGAAAGCCCTCCCCACCGAAGTTATGAGCACTTGGAGGTCTGAGAGGCCAACATGCTTTGTTTGTCCTGGAGATGGAAGAGATCTCATCAGTAGGAGAGCTGAATATTGGAGAAGATTCCAGTTCAAGACCCTCCTTATGTGAGCAGCAGGCATGTCTGGTCAAGATAAAGTTTATTTCATTCTTTACAGTGTTATTTGGACTTGCTGTATCCGATACCTACCAATTCTTTTTTAACATCTAAAGTATGTGATCTTCAAAGCCTTTGACCTCTCATTTCTTTTTCATGAATTATACTTCCTGTGAGCTTCATAGTCATAGTGAAACCCTTGAAATCACAACCACAAAGCAGTAATTTTAGAAGACTGAAGTGGACAAAAGGAACTTGGGTCTCTAAATCTCATTCCGTGACTGACTTTCCTTGTGATCTCACTTGGGATTTAATTGTCATTGTTCGTGGCTTTAATAATACTGATTTTACCTCAGTGAAGTAGAGTTAATTCTAGTTGATTTCTTTTTGCAAAATTTTGGCCTGAATTCAAGACTCAGTATGTTTCCTCCCCTCAGAAACAACTTCTAAGTGATATCAAGGCAATAAAGGATGTTTTTAGGAGAATTTGGTATATGCCATGTAGCGTCTGTCCTCCAGTATCAGGAATTTCCCCAGTCGGTGCTATGTCTTCAGATTTAAGACAGAAATTGAGATTGGGTGCTCTCAAGATGAGTAGTGACAATGAGGGGTGCTACGACCCTTTCATCTTACCAGACTCATGCCTTACACTTCTCATATAAATCCTCTTCCTTCCTGGGTAAGTCAGCATTGTTCCTCACCAGATCCAGGGTTCTCCTAGAGTATAAAGGAATCCAGACAAACTTATCTTGGATTCCATTTTCCCAAGCTTCCTTACTTAGAAATGGGGTGGCCCATATTCTAGGACTTTTGCCACATAACATCCAAGTGACAAGCCATCCCGTGGCATCTCCTGGCTTGTGTTTTAGGCTTCAGACAGCTAACTACTTTAGAAGGAAAGTCAGGGCATTTTTTCAACCACAGACAAGCCTGAAGGCCCAAGCTATAAATCTCTCTCCCATATCTTCTACTCTTTTTCTTCATTTCCCTCTTCAACTGGAAAAATCACATTCCTGGGACTTTACGTACCTAGAAAACACCCTGGTCTCTAACCTGATTTTTCACTGAACTTCTGCTAGGAGTGATTGGAGTAAGTTAACATGTTAAGTGGAAGGAATTGAGATCAGATCAGCTGGATGCATAAAGGGCAAGTGTAAACCAAGAATACACGTGGAGTAGGGCAAAGCTATATTCTCTACTGTTTTTCTGTTTATTGGCTTATCCTAAGGTTATCCTTAAGGGACCCATAGGGGAGGAAGACCACATATGCCCCCAATTCCCTTCCACCAGACTCAAGAAGTTGGTGTGTGTACACATGTTCCAGGAGGCTTACTAGATTGGGTGCTCTCAAGATGAGTAGTGCCTTGCACTTCTGATATAAATTTCCTGCCTTCCTGGGTAAGTCAGCATTGTTCCTCACAAGATCCAGGATTCTCCTTTGCTTCTCATGATCAAATCATCATGGAGGACTTTTGTAGCCATGAACCTGTGAGATTATCAGCAACAACAGTTTCCTCCTCATACTTCTTGTAGGACTGGCTACTTGATGATGCTATATTCCATGGATGAGCTGAAAATTTCTGCTTTTCCCACAAGGGATAAAGGCCTGATTCCCTTAGGGTCATGCCCTTTTGCTTGTTCTTATTCTTCCTTCCTTCCTTCCTTCCTTCCTTCCTTCCTTCCTTCCTTCCTTCCTTCCTTCCTTCCTTCCTTCCTTCCTTCCTTCCTTCCTTTCTTTCCTTCTTTCCTTCTTTCCTTCTTTCTTTCTTTCTTTCTTTCTTTCTTTCTTTCTTTCTTTCTTTCTTTCTTTCTTTCTTTCTTTCTTTCTTTCTTTCTTTCTTTCTTTCTTTCTTTCTTTCTTTCTTTCTTTCTTTCTTTCTTTCTTTCTTTCTTTCTTTCTTTCTTTCTTTCCTTCTTTCCTTCTTTCCTTCTTTCCTTCTTTCCTTCTTCCTCTCTCTCTGTTTCTCTCTTCCCCTCTCTCACTCTTTCTCTCCTCTAAGGCTATTATTTCTCTGCCATGAGATTGTGGGTGGCATTCATCATCATCAGTCCTCTGGAATTATAGTTATTCATTTTACTGATCATAGTTCATCCATCTTCCAAAGCTGTCTTATTTATAATGTTGCTATTATTATTTTCCCGGCCACTCTCTATTGGTTCTTACAAGTCTTCCCAAATTTCACTGAAACTGTCCATGTCATCATTTCTTTTTTTTAAACCCTTACTCTCTGTCTTGGAATTGATACTAAGTATTGAATTCAAGACAGAAGAGCAGTAAAGGCTAGGCAATTGGGATTAAATGACTTGTCCAGGGTCATGCAGCTAGGAAGTATCTGAGGCCAGATTTGAATCTAAGACCTTATGCTGTCAGGCATGGATCTCCACTGAGCCACCTGGAAGCCCCAATTTCCCATTTCTTATTGCACAAAAGTTTTCAATTCCATTTCTGTGCCATAATTTCTTCAGACATTTCTCAGTTGATAGGCACACCCTTAGTTTCCCTTTGCTGCTACAGAAAGAATAGCTATAAATATTTTTGTACCTATGAATCCCTTTTCTCTTTCTTTGATTTCATTGTGGTATAAGCCTAGCAATGGTATCACTGGGTCAAAGGGAACACCCAGTTTAATGACTTCTTGGGCACTATTCCAAAAACAATTAGATCAATTCACAGCTCTAGCAACAGCACATCAATATATTCCACCATTTGTGATTTTCCTTCTTGTCAACTTTGCCAATTTGATGGGTATGAAGTAAAACCTCAGAGTTGCTTTTCTAATTATTGGTGATTTGGGTCATCTTTTTTATATGATTATTGATACCTTTCTTAGAAAAATGCATATTGGGGGCAACTGGGTGGCTCAGTGAATTGAGAGCCAGGTCCAGAGACGGGAGGTCCTAGGTTCAAATCTGGCCTCAGACACCTCCTGGCTGTGTGACCCTGGGCAAGTCACTTGATCCCTATTGCCTAGCCTTTACCTTCTTCTGACTTGAAACCAATACTTAGTATTGATTCTAAGGTGGAAGGTAAGGGTTTAAAAAACCTGCCTGTTCATAGTCTTTGACTGGCTTATAGCAATTCTATCACTATTTATAGACCTCTATCCTATATCTAAGTTTGTTGTCAATTAGCCACAGTCAATACACATCTCTTCTAGTCCTTAATGAATGCCTTTTGGACTTCAAAATCAAGACAACTCATTACTTTCAATGTAAAAACATAAATAAGAATTGGCAAACTGAGCCAAGCACTTCATAGATGTCTAGTAAAGAACTTTGAGTCTTTGTCTTATGATGATCAGTTGAAGGAATTGGGGATATCTAGAATGGGAAGAGAAGACTAGGCACAGAGGGGAGAGAGACACAGAGCTGTATACAGATATTCACAGGGGTGCCACATAGAAAGCAGATCTAAGAATAGTGGGTATAGGTTGCAAAAAGGCAAATTTAGATTTGATGTCAGGAAAAATCTCCTAACAGAGAGTTAGCCAAAAGTTGAATGGGCTTCCTTGGAAGGTGCTAAGCACTCCCGCTTTGGAGGTCTCCACAAAGAAGCTAGATGATCACTTGTCAGGCATGTTGTAGTCATGGGTAGGATTAGATGGCTGCTGAGGTCCCTTCCTGTGAATTCAGTCTCTCTTACTTCAGTTTCCCTCTCTTAAGGATAAGTACTGGATCTAGTGATTTCACTGGTATGGGGAACTCTAGGTAAGGAAATTCCTTCTACAAAAGCAGTTTGGAACCTTTTCCTCAATAAGTCAGTTTCAGCCTTAGAAAGTTTCCTAGACATGCTGACAAGTAAAAGGACTTGTCCAATATCACACAAGCAGCATATTTTAGAGGTGAAACTTGAACCCAAGTCTTCCAGATTTTGAGGTCAGCTTTCTATCCTCCATTCCACTGCCTACCTCAAATTGCTTGATAGGCTACTACAAAAGCCCACCCAATCATAATAAAAATAAGAACCAACATTTTTATAGCTCTTACTATGTAGCAGGACTAAGTGTTCTACGATTATTATCTCACTTGATCCTCAGAGGTAGGTGCTACACAGATAAGGAAACTGAGGTAAAATATTAAATGAATTGCTCAGGGTCAAAGTTACTAATTGTCTGAGCCCTTAAGCTTAGACCTCTTTGATTCTAGGCCCAGCAAGGGAAAACTCATCAACTGTGTACCATAATTTAGGGTTTAGAAAATGGTCATCATAGGTAATAAAGGCCAGGGCTTCCTAGAGTCTCTGCCAGCCTCTTTATTTCTTTTCAGCCCTTACCTTCAACCTTAGAATAGCTACTAAGTATTAGTTCCAAGGCAGAAGAATGAGTGATAAGGGCTAGGCAATGGGTTTTAAGTGATGGTCCCAGGATCACACAGCTAAGAAGTGTCTGAGGGCAGATTTGAACCCAGAACCTCCTCTCTTCAGGCCTGGCTCTCTATTCATTGAGTTTCCTAGCAGCCCCCCAGCCTCTTTATTTATACTGAAAGACCTTGTGTTGTAATGGAAAGAATACTAGACTTGCAGGCAGAAGACCAAGATCTAGTCTTGGCTCTGCCACTTACTAGCTGTATATCTGTGGGCAGATCACTCCTTTTCCCCTGAACTTCATTGTACCCATCTGTAAAATGAAGTTAATAATACTTGGCACTACATGCCACACAGAATTGTGGGAATGTGCTGTCAGGTGTTATGTAAATGGCCTGTTACTGGAATGAACAGTTACTAAAAAGTAAGAGGATTCCAGTACAGCTGCCAACAGGCTTCTTGATTTTTGCCATTCTGGAGGAGTTCACTGGTGTCCTGCATCCTGAGGATGCTTCATTTCTCTTCTGCTGTCTCTGCTTTGATGGACAGAGGGTTGCCCCAAAAGAAAGCCTGGCCATCTGCGATTATCAAGAGACATCACACAGAGAATAGTCCCCAACCCCTGTCTTAGCTATCAGGAGAAGCAGGTTAATTTGGCTTCTAAGATCAGAGATCCCTAAGAATGGTTGAGCTGGAAAGGATTTTGAGCCCATCAGATTCAGGGTCCCTCAGCTGCTGACTGGCACCAGTCCCTTTTGGGGTAAACATAACTACCTACTGAACAGACTTAAACTTAAGGTCTTGCTTCTTAAAACCTTCCATTCTTGGATAATAAAGCAGAGAAACTTTATCATCTAACTGCTTCATACTTGATATCCTTTTCCTTCTATCACCTTCTCTCAGACTTCAGAAAGAGTCTGAGATCCACAGAGTATTTGGGGTTTGGAAGCATTGAAATCCTTCAGACCCCTCTAATTATAGTTCAGCAAACTGGGATGAAATGATTTGGTCTAGGTAAGTGATGGTGAAATTTTTAAAGAATGAGTGCCATGCCCCTCCCCCCATACTGAGTGAGTTCTGGGCATGCTCAGCCCCACCCCTTACCCCACACAGGAGAGGGGAAAGCACTCCCATTGGGCTGCTGGGTGGAGTGGCAGGTAAAGTGAGGAATGTCCTCAGGGAGTGTAGAGAGGTGGAGGGGAGTGGCCAGAGCACTCCACTCTCCTCCAGCCCATCTTACCCCCATGCCCTCCCATTGGGCTGCTGGGCAGAGAGGCAGGAGGATAGGAAAAATGACCTCAGGCACAGTGGAGAGGGGGAGGGGAGCAGTTCTGCCCAAGTTCCTCAGCCTTTCTAGTAATGAACTCTTTGGGGGGGGGTTAGGGGGAGTGGCTGTGTGCCCAAAGAGAGCTCTCTGCATGTCATCTTTGGCACCCTTGGCATAGGTTCAACATCACTGTTCTCGGTCAAATAGTTCGTGACAAGAGTTGGTACAGTGGCAAAAGGTAGAGCCAACATGGTGGAACAAAGGCAGGAATTCATTTGAATTCTCCCAAAGTCCCCTCCAAACCACTTTAAAATAATGCCTTAAATTCAATTCTGGGGTGACAGAACCAACAAAAAATCAGAGTGAAACAATTTTTCTGCCCATGATAACTTAGGAGGTCAACTGGAAAAGTCTGCCTCATCAGGGTGGTGGTTGGGTTTGTAGTGAAGTGCTTTGCAGGGCAAGCCCTGGTGAATGTTTCCAGTGCTCTCAGCACAGAGAGGAAGAAGGTCAGACAACTGGTCAGGAGATTACAGGGGATCCTTTGCTAGCTCTGGGCACAGGACTCCATTGCATTGTCCATACAAGGTTCCAAGTTAATCTTCAGGGAGGGGGGAAAACCCTATCAGGAGCAGGGACCCTGAATCACCCAGTTCCAGGGTGAAAAGAGTACTTGTGGTCACTCACAGGCCAGGAGAACAGTGAACATACGTTTCTTACATCATACTACCTTGCAAGAACTGAAAGCTTACAGACCCCCAGAACTACCTCTGAAAATAGCAGCACAAAAAACCCCCTGAAGTTTGAGACAGTGATCCCTCCACTCTGGGAGCAGAACCCAACTTTTGTATAAAATTAAAAGTAAAAAAATAGGTTGGAAAAGTGAACAAACAACAACAACATCAATGAGTCTGATCAGAGTAAATTACTATTGTGACAGAGAAGATCAAAACACAAACTCAAAAGCCCAAAAAGTCAAAACAGTCGCATCCAAAACCTCAAAGAAAAATGTGAGTTGGTTTTGAGGCCAAAAAAGAATTCCTAAAAGTGCTCAAGAAGGATTTTTAAAATCAGATGAGAGAGGTAGAGGAAAAATTAGCAAATATAAGACTCAAGAGAATAATAAAAAGTAAACATAAAAGAGAAATCATAAGGGATTCAAGAAGGTTAAACTATTTGCATTTCTACATGGGAAGATGATACTTGTAACTCTTAAGAACTTTATTGTTATTAAGGCAATTAGAAGGAGTATACATAGACAAAGGAATGAGTTGACCATGATGGGATGATTTTAAAAAAAATAAGAGGTGAGAAAGAAGTATATACTGGAAGAGGGAAGGGAGAGGTAGAATGGGGAAAATTATCTCACATTAAAGAGAAAGAGAAGGAAGAGCTTTTACAATGCAGGGGAAGATGGGGAGTGATGGGCAACCCTTGAACCATATTCTCATCTGAATTGTCATAAAAGGGGAATAATGTACAGACTCTGGTAGAAAAATCTATCTTGCCCTGGGCCAGGGAAAAAGAAGGAGAATGGGATAGAAGTGGTTGGGAGTGATAGAAGGGAAGGGTGGATTAAGGGAGGCAGTGGTCAAAAGCAAAACAGACTTCTGAGTAGAGACAGGCTAAAAAGAAAATGAGAGAAGGATAAACTGGAAAAAATCAACATGGCTAATATGGAAATATGTTTTGCATGATTGCACATGTATAATCTATATCAAATTGCCTTCTCAAGGACAAGGGGGAGGAGAGGGATGGACAGAGGCAATTTGGAACTTGAAATATTAAAAACAAATGTTAAAAATTGTTATCGAGAAAAAGCAAAATAATAATTAAAATGGAAAGAAAAGTTGGCGGGGGACCCACTCTTCTTTGCCACCTCCGCACATTTGAGGAAGTTAGCTGACATTTTGGTACTAGTTTGAAGCTGGCGTTATTTCTGCCACTGTCCAGTTGATACATGAATGAGATAGGGAGGACAGAGAGAGTCTAATCATCAAGGTTATCTGTTATTGTTGATAAAATGTGTTTTTCTTTTAAAATACTGCTTCCTCCAGTTCACTTCAGATTATCGGGTGTAAGGCCTTGAGAACAAGGACTTTGTTACACAAAATTGCTGTCAAGTACTCTGGGTTTGGTGTACATATTTATTAATGAGAATCAGAGCACTCTGAGGGCATCTTCCATTGCATGTGGCCAAGCTCAATGTGTTCACTTCTGAACTCATTATCTTCTCCTTCCCTAATTTCCCCACAGATTCCTTATAACTGTACATGGGGGGGTTGGGGGTGGAATGGGAAGGAACCATGCTCTTAGTCACCCCAGCTATTGTAGGATCATTGGAATCCTTCACTCCTCTCTCTACATTCATCCCACATCTCTAATCTGGAGCCAGTGCTATAAAACCCTACTTTCCCAACATCTGTCTTCTGCCCCCTTCTCTCCTCTGCCACTGCCCCCACCATGGTGCAGGCCTTCATTACCTGGGGCCTGGATTATTACAATAGCCTCTTTGGGGGGGGGTGGCCACCTGCTTCCCAGCTCTCCCACTGTGGGCCATTGGCCCTTCACTCTTTGGCCATCTTCCCAAAGCACACTCTGTCTCCTTTCCACTTCATCCATTCCAGTAGCTCCTATCATCTCGGGGATCAAATGGAAAGGCCTTTCTTTCATTTTTAAAGCTATTCCCAGCCTTGCGTCTTCTCACCTTTCCAGGGTTCGTGTACATTCTTAAGTATAACATATATGACAATATATATCTCCCATGTGTACGTATGCTGTATAGATCTTGTACAGCCACTTGTTTCTCTGTAGTCTCTCCCACTAGAATGCCAGTTCTCAGAGGGCAGAGACCATGTAGTTTTTCCTCAGAGGCATACAGTGGATAGAGCACCAGGCCTGGAGTCAAGAAGACTCATCTTAATGAATTCAAATCTTGTCTCAGAAACTTTCTAGCTATGTGTGGCCTTGGGCAAGTCACTTACTGAACTCTGTTGGTTGCAGATCTGTACAATAAACCGGAGAAGGAAAGGGCAAACCATTCTAGTATCTTTGCCAAGAAAACCCCAAATGGAGTCATGGAGAGTCAGATGTGACTGAACTTAAGATCGTAGGCAAATAGTTTAGCTTCTGCCTCAGTTTCCTCCTCTGTAAAAGGGGGATAATAAGAGCACCTACCTCCTAAGGTTGTGAGGATCAACTATGGTACCATTTGTTAAAGTGCTTATTAGTGCGATGCCTGGCACTTAGTAGGTGCTATAAAAATGTTTATTCTCTCCCCCTGCCCCTTCCCTTTGTATCTCCAGCCTCAGCACAGCTCCTGGCATAGTACACCCTTAATAAATGCTTGTTGACTGACTCCTGACTAACTAATGTCAGACTCTTTGCAGTTTTAATAAATGCTTCCTGATTGATTGATTGCAGGTGCCCCGTCTAATAACACATTTCTCCAGCACTTCAGGTTTACTAAGTGCTTCTAGCAGTCCACCTCCTTACCAGCTGCCTGGCCAGATAGGGAGGGCCTTCTGGGATCAGAAACCAAGCCCAAAGGACTTAACTCTTTCACACCTGCCTAAACTCTTGCTCTCCCCCTGGGGTGGGGGGAAGCTCTTCTGACTGGCTGGCCATCAGCTTAGTTTCTTGTTCTGTTCTTTGGAGTTTCTGTCCCAGCCGCCCCTGCAAAGCCTACAGACTTCCACCTCAAACCTTACCGCTTCTGGAATCATAATCAAATCAGTTCTGTCATTACTTCTAGAAAGGGTGTCCATCTCTTCTCCAGGGGCTTCCCACACCACTAAGATGAGATATCCTTCCCTGGATTCCACTCCCTTACGAGAGTTGTCTCCTTCCATTAAGAAAGCAAGCTCCTGGGGGCAGCTGGGTGACTCAGTGAATTGAGAGCCAGACCCGGAGACAGGAGGTCCTGGATTCAAATTTGGACACAGACAATTCCAGCTGTGTGACCCTGGGCATTTCATTTAACTCCCATTGCCTAGCCCTTACCACTCTTCTGCCTTGGAACAGAAAGAAAGAAAGAAAGAAAGAAAGAAAGAAAGAAAGAAAGAAAGAAAGAAAGAAAGAAAGAAAGAAAGAAAGAAAGAAAGAAAGAAAGAAAGAAAGAAAGAAAGAAAGAAAGAAAGAAAGAAAGAAAGAAAGAAAGAAAGAAAGAAAGAAAGAAAGAAAGAAAGAAAGAAAGAAAGAAAGGAAGGAAGAAGACAAAGCTCTTTGAGAGCAGGTACCCTCATTGCTTAGAGTGGTGCTTAGCTTATAATAAACACTTAAGAAATATTTTTTCACTGATTTGTTCTTTTACTTTACAGATAAGGAAACTGAGGCTGGAAAAGGTCAATTTGCTTTTCCTGAGATCATACAGTTGAATGAAAGGAGGAAGGTGTTTCAATGGAAAGCTCACTGGCTTTAGAGACTATGAACATGAATTCAAGTCCCACCATCTGTCAGTTACTACCTGTCCTCTTGGGGAAGTTATTTAACCTCCCTGGCCTCAGTTTCTTCAAGCCTAAAAGGAGACAATTTTTAAAAAAATCATGAAATGAAGGGGTTGGACAAGATGGCTTCTAAGGACCCTTTGACATTTCTGATCTCCTTAGTGGACCCACTGTGTTCCCTGACAGTGCTGATGATGTGTATGTTTTCAATGTACCCCTAATATCAGCTTATAAAGAGTTATTTAGCTAGAGTTCTGCAGGCTATTTTGTTCCACCAGAGTGCTCCCAGGCATGGCTCAAAGGCTCCCTCTACTGGTTTTTCATCACCCCCCTCCTCCCTTCTCCAAGGCTCAGTATTTCTAACTCTCTTCTGTTTTGTTCTCTAAAATCAGCAAACAACTGAAGTGCACCTTCCTTCGTTTTTTAACCCTTACCTTTTGTCTTGGAATCAATACTGTGTATTGGTTCCAAGGCAGAAGAGAGGTAAGGGCTAGACAGTGGGGGTCAAGTGACTTGCCCAGGGTCACACAGCTAGGAAGTATCTGAGGTCAGATTTGAAGCCAGGACCTCCTGTCTCTGGGTCTGGCTCTCAATTCATTGAGCCACCCAACTGCCCCTTGTACCTTCTTTCTTATGGTCTGTACCTTCTTCTTTCTTCCCAGAATGCTGCCTGCAGGACTAGAAACTAACCCAAATCACCTAGTTCCTCAGATGTTGTTTTCCCGTGTCCAACTCTACACCACTATTTGAAGCTTTCTTGGCAAAGATACTAGAGCCACTTTTCATTTCCTTCTCCAGCTCATTTTATAGATGAGGAAACTGAGGTCAACAGGATTGAATGACTTGCCCAAGGTCACATAGCTAGGCAGTGTCCAAGATTAGATTCGAACCCAGGACCTCCCATCTCCAGACCTGGCTCTCAATCCACTGAGCCACCTAACTGCCTTATTGCTTAAATATAATTCTCATTGTGAAGATGTTTTTTCCTTTATCAACCAAAATTTTTTCTCTTTGCAACCTCTACCCTGGCGGAAGGGAGGGGCAAAACAGGACAAATTAGCTGACCTTTGGAATATCATACTTGAGAAGATGAGGCAGCTTGGTGGCTCATCTTCCTTAGTTTAAATCCAACCTCAGACACTTTCTAGCTGTGTGACCCTGGACAAGTCACTTAACCCTGTTTGCCTCAGTCTTCTCATCTATAAAATGAACTAGAGAAGGAAATGGCTAACTAGTCCAGAATCTTTGCCAAGAAAAATTCAAACAGGGTCACAAAGTATTGACCATGGTTGAAAAATGATTGAACAACAACAACAACTTGATAAGAGCTTTCAAGCCCCTCCTAAGTCTTAAAGAGATCCTTATATAGTGAGTGAAATACCCAGGTCAGTAAGGGTCTGACTGGAGAGAGCCCCAACTTTAGAGGCTTTAGACTTGATCATATGGTTAAGAACACTAGACTTGGAGATAAGGAAGACCAGATTTCAAATCTGACCTCAGACAGTAGCTGAGTGACCCTGAACAAATCAGCGAACCTCTCTCCCAGTCTCAGTTTCCTTACCTGCAAAATGGGACTAATAATAGCACCTACTTCACAGAGTTGTAGGGAATTAAGATGACATGCTTGCAAGTACTTTGCAAGTCTTAAAGTGCTATATAAAAGGATTATTATTATACTACTCTTTCACAGAAACCACTTTCTAACCTGCAGCCACAGAAGCTTTGTAACTCCCACTCTAAGATCCCACTTTGGACACTGTCTTTGCTTCCATAAGGGCTGTCAGTTGACACGCTCTATTGTTCCACTTACCATCTCAGTGACTTTTCTTTGTTTATAAAAAAAATGTATTTATTTTGTTCAGCCCTTCCTCCCTATCTTCCCTTTTGAGATCTGAGCTCATGGTCTCTCAAAGGGGGGGGGGGTCCTTCTGACTAGGTGGAACGGTCAGGAAAATAAGAGATGAGAGACAACTGAGTGCTCAAACCTGTACTTAGGCGTCACTCAGCATTCTGCCATTACACCGAGTTTGTTTATTATATAACTTCAATGAGTACATGCTTTTCTGGCACACAGTAATTTTTCAACATACATGTTTCCATAGAACATAACAACAGACACAAAGCCTAAGGAGATAGTCAACAAAACATTGTTGCTAAGTGCAGGGTCAGAGGGTAGAATCAACATGACACAGATTTGCCAGAAGTTTTTATGCCTAGAAAAGAGGGTCCTATCTAATTGGGTGTATAAGAATCCTTAGTTTTAATTTTGTAAGTGGGATCTCTTGGTAATATTCTGGGGGGCAGAGTGGGACATCTGTATTAACCCTGCAAGCATGCTGTTCTCATCTATTTTTCCTGGGTCTAAGAAAGAATAATAATCATAGCTATTCCAATAATAAGGGGATGTTAATAAGGAAAGTCACTTGGGGGGTGGGGGGTTCAGTGGATGTTTTCATCCTTCCTGGGGGCTGCTTTGCAGTTCCTGGTTTCCATGTGTGACTGTGTCAAACAGCATGGTCTTCAATGGTTCCTGGTACTTCCTTAGACCATAGAAGGTGTCATATGGCAAAATATATAGTTTTTGTCTTTTCTGTTTCCATTTATCAATTCTTTCTCTGAAAGTGAATATTCATAAGTTATTCTTCATATATTAAAACTATGGCTCTATACAGTGTTCTCTTGGTTCTACTCATTTCACTCATAATCTCATGCAGTTCTTTTCAAAATTTTAAGAAATTAATCTGCTTATCATTTCTTATGGCACAGTAGTATTCCATCTCAATTGTATACTGCAATTTGTTTATCCATTCCCTAATTGATAGACATCTCCTTGATTTCTAGTTCTTTGCCACCACAAAGAGAGCTGCTATAAATATTTTGGAACATAAAGATTGTTTTCTCTTTTCCCTGATTTCCTTGGGAAATAGACCCAGCAATGGTATTGCTAAGTTTAAGACTATACACAGTTTTACAGCTCTCAGTGGAATTCCAAATTGCTCTCTAAAATGGTTGGATCAGTTCATAGTTCCACCAATAATGTATTAGTGTCTCCATTTTTCCACATCCCCTTCAATACTTGTTATTTCACCTTTTTGTCATTTTAGTCAATCTGATGGGTGTGAGATGATACCTCAGAATTGTGCATTTCCCTAATCAGTAGTGATTTACATCTTTTTTTTCATGTATGGCTTTCATGTCTTTACTAAACTGTCTGTTCATATCTTTTGTCCATTTGTCAACTGAAGGATGGCTCTTATTTCCATAAAATTGACAAAGTTCTCTATATATTCTAGATATGAGACCTCTTTCTGAGATACTATCTATGAAAAAAATTTCTCAATTGTCTACTTTCCTTCTAATTTTGGCAACATTTGTTTTATTTGTACAAAAAAATTTCAATTTAATGGACTCAAAATTATCCATTTTCCATTTCACAATTGTGAACCTTAAAAATTCTCAGACTTGTGAATGTTAAAAATTCCCAGACCCTACTTCATAAGGTTGGGTTAAGACCATTCCCCATTTGGGCAATGAAGGTACTTGATCAGGAATGTGAGAACTCTACTTCACCATACTTAAGCATGCCTTAGGGGAAGATAAAGTTGTAAACTCTTTGCTGAACAAGGAAAAGTACTTAAACCCATACTTGATAATAAGGCAAAAAGTTCTTAAGCTGTGCCTATTTTTAGGACTAATACAAAAGGGTGGTAAGTACCTATAAAGGTCAGGCAACTTGTGAACTTACAAGGAGCAAAGAGGTGAGAACTTACTCAGAGATTCTAGTCTACTCAGGTGTGAATTACTCAAAAGATTAGTCTTCATAGATGTGAACTAAGAATGGTCTGTTCTTTGGAAAACGTCTACTGTGATTGGTAGATGGGAGAACTTAGGGGAGGTGACATAGGAGAAAATTCCCTTTATAAGGAGATGACAGTCTCCTAAAGAAGACAGTCTCTTGAGGCAGTCTCTTGAAAATAGTCTCTTGAGAACAGTCTCTTGAGGACAGTCTCTTGAAGACAGTCTGAGGGAAGTTGACTCTGGCTGGAACTCCCTCTGAGGAGACTCTGTCCCTCTGAATCCTTGCTTGGACAGATCTTGTGGCGAGTGATAAAAGACTGACTGATCTCTCTCTTAAGACTCAGGTCTAGGCCATGTTGGCTTAAGGCCCGTCATACTTATTCCTTTCTTATTTTCTCTCCTTTTCTTTAATTCCTCATTTGTATTAGTTAAAATCTCTATAAAACCCAGCTGTCTTGGGTATATTGAATAATTGGGAATTTTTTCCCTGGCAACCACCTTATATATTGATTTAAAAACAAGACACTGTAGTGAAACATATTTTCTGCGGTCACAACTTACTCATCCGTTCTTTTATCTATCACAATTTGTCTTCCACTATTTTAATCACTACAGTTTATGACCAACCAAACCATTTTAAGTATTACACAATGCTCTCCTCTCTTGATTACTCATAAATGCCTCTCCTACCCACAAATCTGATAGGTACGATTTTCTATACTCTTCTAGTTTCTTGTGCTATTTCCCTTTATGTTTAGATTATGTATCTATTTTGATGTTATCTTAGTGAATAGTGTAAGATATTGGTCTATACCTAGTTTCTACCAAACTACTTTTCAGTTGTCCCAGAATTTTTTTTAACTAGAGATTTCTTATTTCAGTAGCCTGTATCTATATTTATATCAAATATAAGGTTATTATAATCTTTTACTATTGTTTATTGTATGTCTGTTCCAGTAAATTTCTAGACAATGATATTTTATGCTGTTGCCTTCCCTTTTTAGACTATCAATTCCCTGAGGTCGAGGATGGTTCTACTTTTGGACTTGTATCCATAGGGCTTACCATAGAGCTTGGACCATAGTAAGTACTTAATAAATGTTTATTTTTTCATTTAATTTCTGTTTCATGAATCCTTTAGAACATGCATTTTTATAAATATTTTAGATATGGAAGCTTGGTGGCTCAGTGGAGCATGCTGGCCCTAGAGTCAAGAAGACCTGAGATAAAATATGGTCTCACTTACTTATGACCCTAGTCAAGCCACTTTACCTGATTGCCTCAGTTTCCTCATCTGTGAAATGTGGATAATAGTAGATCCTACCTACCAGGGTTGTTATGAGGACCAAATGAGATAATTATAAAGTGCTTAACATACTGTTTGAAATATAGGTACTATATAAATGTTATTTATTTATTATTATTATTATTATTATTGTTATGCCATAAAAATCTAAAAATGGATCATAGCAGGTATTGATTTCTTTAACTTTGTTAAAAATAATTTGACATTCATAGTCATGCCTCTTTTGTAGGAACTATATCTTTGATATATACAATGTGATATATTTTTATATACATATTTTTTAAAATTGATGGGAGCCTAGGTGGCTCAATGGAGAACTGGATTTCATGACAGCAGAAATTTTAACCAGGGAGAGGTCTGTGGATGGATTTCAGGATGTAGCAGTCCACCCCTAGCTATGGGCAAGGGAAACAACTAGTATGTACAGAGTGGCTTAGAAGAGAGCATGCTCAGTCTTGTGCATGGCTAGGAAAGCCTCTGACCCTTGACCCCAGCTTCCCCCAGGTGAGGCGGGAAAACAGGTTTCTTTGTGCTCACTTGGCTAAGAGAAACCACACCTATACCTTGTCGTAATTTACTATTACCAAATGGCAATATACTATGTAAGTCATCAATATGTATTGTGCATATTAGCATATCAAAGACATTAGAACCAAGGGCCACAGCAAGCTCCGCCCTCTTCCTCTCTTGGATCTCAGCTCTCACTGATGCCTGTCCTTGCTGGAGCTTGGTCTCTGGCCAAGCTCCATCTTTAATTCCTTTCCTTCTCTATCTCTCTCACCTGGGACCTGGCCTTTGGCCACGCACTTTCCTTTCTCTATCATGTCTCCAACCTGTGTGGTATTAAATTTGGATCTCTGGACGGGATTAGCCTTTCGGAAATAGGTCCAGACTGATCGGGGTTCTGCTGTGGCTCCAATAGAATCAATAAGGCCTGGTTTCTGACTCATTTCTGCCACCTCATATCTCTAACTTGGCTCTGCAATGCCCCTCGCGGTATCCAAAATTCTATCCTTCCTCTATCTTCCTACCTTGGGGCTTCTCGCGGGTTTGGGAAGCCTCACAGGAGATCCATGAACTTGGATGGGAAACAATTTTATCTGTATTTTTAATAACACATAATAGAAATTTAGCATTTCTTCCAATTATTTAAAATAAGATTCTGAAAGGCAGCTAGATGGGACAGTAGATAGAACACCAGGCCTGGAGTTGGGAGGATCTGAGTTCAAATCTATCTTCAGACATTTCCTTTCTATCAGTGTGACCCTGGGCAAGTTACTTAATCCTTATTGCCTAGCTTTTACTTTTCTGTTCTAGAGTTTATTAGAATAGAGAATAAGGATTTTAAAAAAGAAAAAAACAAGATTATTTTGAAAAGGAATCCATAATATCAAAAAAAGTTAAGGATGACCTAGAATGAGTAAGACCTGAATTTGAATCCTGTCATAGACACTTCCTGGTCATGTGACATTTAACCTCTTAGCCTCAGTTTCTTGACCTGCAAAAGGAGAATAGTAATAGCACTTCACAGAGTTGCTATTACTTCATCAAATGAAATGACATAGTGATCCCTCACCTATCACAGGACTTAGGTTGGAAACTTCTGTGATAGGTGGGTTAAACTGGAAAAAACACAGAACTATTAAATAGTCAGAAAAACCACTCTTTAATTAAGGAGAGGGCTTCACTGCTTTCAAGGGGCTACAAACCCAGAGTCCCAAGACCCTGGTTGCTCTGATCACGGACCCCTGGGAGTGCCAAAGGACAAAAGAATTTGGGGAATTTATATACCTTTGGGGGGAACCCAAGGACAGGAAAATATCTGACAGGCTGGGGAAAGAAACCATAGCCAGAGGCTAGGGTGCCTACCTTGAAATGGATACTAAAAGGATGGTCCCTGCCCAGGTGTGGGTCTTCTTGGGAAAGGGTCTCTGATGCAATGGGGGAGACTACTTAGGACAAAAAGAGTACTGAGCGTTTGCTTAGCCCCACCAAACTGAGATTGTTTTTTACCTTTGGGTGCATTATTCAGTCTGAAACTGCTGGTCTGAGATTCCCTTCAGGGTGGATTCCTATGGGAACAAGGACCAGCTTTGGGGTCTCCATCTTTCAAGCTTACTTAACTTGGGGTTCTCTTAGATTCCACGTGGACAGGTGAAAATCCACAAAATAGTGGCATTATATTTTTTTTATTATTCTTTTGTGGTAAGCATCTTCTTCTGGCACTTGGGTTCACTGCCAGAAGCCTTAGAAGGCACAGAACATTTGGGTGGCATAGGGCTTGAGATAAATTCAAAGTTTATGAAAACTTCACGAAAACACAATACTGTGGTACAACATGACACACAGTGATCAGCCATCTATGTGAAGTGGATTAGGAGAGATGCTGTACTAATGGGCACAGTAAGGAAAGCAAACAGACTGATGCTACAGTCACTGAGCCAATCAGTGCCCAGAATATAGAACACAGCCCTGTGGTTGGTTGCCTTTCATTCCATCAGCCAGTAGTGTGCTGTGTACAATCTCACCTTGGCAAACATGTACCAGCTGTAGTGGCATACTGCATTTCCATTATGTGCAGTATGGTATTCATTGGCAAAATCCTGCAACATAGTGAAAACTTCACAATACAGAATTAGATAAAAAAACATGATACAGTGAAGTCACAATAAGTGAAGCACATTATAGCAAGGGAAGACTGTATAAAAAATGCTATAGGGGGTGGATGGGTGACTCAGTGGAATGAGAACCAGGCCTGGAGATGGGAAGTCCTAGGCTCAAATCTGGCCTAGCTGTATGACCCTAGGCAAGTCAATTAACCCCAGTTGCCTAGGCCTTATCTCTTTTCTGCCTTGGAACAGATACTTAGCATTAATTCTCAAGCAGAAAATAAGGATAAACAAATAAAATGCTATGGAAATCCTAGAGCACTAAGTCAATGGTAGGGATATTTTAGAGATCTTCCTTAGGGTTTTTCTTACTTAAATTGTTTGTAGTTCTTCTTCAGAGTTTCACATTCTTCTTTAAGCATTAAGTACCCATTGTGTACTAAGTGCTGGCAATACAAAAAGAGGTAAGAGAAAGTACCTGCCCTCAGAGGAATTTACATTCTAGTTGGGAAGGAGGAAAGGACATGCAAACAACTATGTAGAAATGAACTCCAGGCAGGATAATTGGAAATAATCAGCAGAAAAAAGGCACTAAAATTGAGACTGGGAAAGGCCTCCTATTGAACGGATCATTAGAGATAATATGGCTTAGGAGAGTGTAAGACTTGGAGTCTGGAAGACATGAACAAATTAGCAAATGAATAAGTACAAAAATTTATTGTATACTTACTGTATACCAAGTGATGTTCTCAATTGGGGGATATAAAAACAAAAGAGAAGGCAGTTCCAGGTCAGTTTACATTTAAAAAAGAGTTTGGCTATGTGACCCTGGACTAGTCATTTAATAGAAGTATCTTTCTCAGTTTTTTCAACCCTAAAATGGGGATAGTAATAGCGCCGACCTCCTAGGGTTATTGTGAGGATCTTAAAATTTGTAAAAGCAATAGCAGAAACATAATAAACACTTATAAAGGGTTGTTGCCTCCTCCTTCCATTTATGTTTTTAGATCACTACATAAATGCTTTTTATTTTTATCCTAGGATCCTGAACTCAGGTCCTCAAGACTCCTAATCTCTAGTCTTCCACTACACCAAGATATCTTTATTGCTAGGAGGGAAGAAAATCTATCCCCCTTATTTATAGAAAATTTATATATATAATTTATAGAAAAGGAAACAGAGTCACAGAGCTAAGAAGTGATTTACTCAAGTGTCACAGTGAGCTGGTGACAAAGCCATTGCTTCTTTTCTCCAAAGATCACAGTCAAGTCAATTGTGTTCCACAATTTTGGGATTAAGTTAAGTGGAGTACTCTGCAAAAGGAGAGGACTTAAAGTGAGTAAGTAGAAGGCCCTAGAGGAAAACCAGTGGTTTCTGCCTTCTCTCCATTGGGTGCTCTTTGCTTTTCCAAAAGTTGCAAATTGCCTCAGTGTATTTTGCAAAAACGGAATTTTCCTTCTTGAATCCAAAATTTACTTAACAAGATCATTGTTGTTTCCCTGTTTCTAAAAGAGTGCAGATGAGGGTGCCATCAGGCTCTTCCCAGAATAAGGAAAACTTTGCCATGTTCATTGCAACTTAGTGTGACTTCATATCAACTCATCCTTTGTCTCAAAAATAAGAATAATAGCTGATTGGGTACTAGCCATTGACGGTATGTATACTTTGTCATATCTGATGTTTGCCTTCCATGCAGAGAACCTTGGTTCAAAACCCTCCCTGGCTTTTCTCATGGGTGTGACCTAGGATGATTCACTTTATCAGTCTAGCCTTCAGGTTTTCTTCTATACATGAGGGGATTGGATTGGTCCAGATGGCCTCTGAGGTTCCTTTCCAGTTCTGTAATCCTTTGGGAGGGGCTGAAGTTCCATTTCATTGTATAAAAGAGTCTGGAAGACATAAATAAGTGAATGAATGAATGAATGAATGAATGCACAGATCAAGACTTCAGCCTTCCAGAGTGGGGTTAGCTCCCTATATGACAGGTGAGGAAAGTACATGCTTGGGCATTCCATAACTGTTGGCCTGGTTGTTCCCAGCTTCATAGTAGACCTTCATGGGCTACCATAGGTTTAGGAGAAGACTTGCCCCTCCCCTCCCCCCATTGGGCATATAACTGGAATTATCAGCATTTTCAAAAGGTCCCACCTTGGCTCTGGCCAACTTTTTTTTAGCTTTATGTGCATCTGGTGGAATGAAGTGACTCCTTCACTCACAGCTTTTGGTAAGAGAACCTTGCCATAGAGGTAAGGGCCATGGAACCGTCTTTTCTTGACGCTACATGGCCCCCAAGAAAAAGTCCAGGAAGAGTGAGCCTGTAATTTCTGGGGTCTGCATATAGCTCAGATTTTGCAGCCAACACAGCCCTGATGCTTCTAAGTGCCAGGAATGACGAGATCTTGAGGTGTGACTTTCCAGAACTTGGTGGGACCAGTGCTGTGTAGCAACTAATTATGAGTCAAATTTCACGCTACTCCAAGATCCAGGTGGTCTAGGGAATTATGGCTCCCCTCAGGTGCTGGGAAAAATATCTGTATGTTTGGTTTTGCTATAGCTTTAAAGCAGATATTCCTTTGTGTGAGTTACCAGATCTTAAGTGATTAAATGGGACCGAGGGGCTAGTTACTACCTCTTAAAATAAAAATCAAGCACACCAGTGGGTACTCAAGCTAATGGCAGTAGAGAAATGTTGCCCCAGTGTCTCTGGGTTCCCTAGAACTCTGAGGGGGTAAATGAAACAGATATAGCCCAGAGAGAGTGAAGCCAGAGCCCACATGTCTCAATTGAATCATAGTAGACAAACTATAGTGGAAAGACTTAAGAGTCTGGAGACCTGGGTTCAAATATCAATGAACAGTTTCTGACACTTACTAGCTGTGCTTCTTAAGTCCCTTAACCTTGCTAAGCCTCAGTCTCTCCCTCTGTGAGGACTATTATCTAAATACTACCATCTTCATTTTAGAGGCTGGAAGCTATTTTTCAGGTCTGATGTAGAGGGAATTCTTGCTCTGATGTAGTTTGAACTTGATTTCTGAAGTCCTTTGATTCCTTAGAGATAATAACATTTAAAGCACTTTGTAAACTTTCATGGGCTATAGAAATGTTAGCGATTGCCATTATTGTGATGGGAACGATGATGATCTCCAGCCCCCCTAGTTGTACAGAGAAGGAAACTGAGGCAGAGAAGACCTGACAATCTCAGAGGTCCTTTGGAACTCTAAAATCTAAAGCCCTATAATCTTCTGCGGTGACACTCAGAAGTCTTAGGTCACAAATCTAGTTAATGGCACAGTCTAACTAGCATTCCATTCAATGAACTTCCCTGGCACGCTGGCCATGGTGCTAGTCAATCTGCAGAGTCATAAGCTCAGAAAAGCTGTGTTTTAGTAAAATGTGCATACATATAGACTCTCTCTCAATCAGATAGTGTTCATTACTAGAGCCAGCCCTTCTAGTAATCATAATTCCCATTTCTTTAGTGCTTCAAGGCTTGCAAAACACTTCCTTCACATTAATCCCACTGAAGTAAAAAGATATAAGCATTTTTAAGAAATCTCCATTTAAAAGAGGACAGAGAGAGGTGAAGTTACTAGCCCATGATCACACAGCTTGTAAATCTCTGAGATAGCTTAGAATGAAGGTGACCTAGACAGGGCACTAACCACAGCACCACACTGCTGTTCAGTTTTAACTGTGACTAGAGACTCCTGAACCAAGAAAATGCAAAACTGTGACCATGTTAATAAATGAGCCTTTCTAGAAGAACCTAAATATACATTCTCCCCCCCGCGCCCCACTAAAAGGAAGCGAAGAACTTTGTAGCTAGATTTTTGAAGCACAAATGAACAGTAGAGACCTTGGGAGATGTGGGTTTCCTTGTTTGTCAGAACTGACTTTTGAGCCCATAATCTTTGCGGGTTTGTACAGTCCTCTCTTGATTGTGGAATTCTAGCCTTCCCTCTCAGGTTGTTATTTACACAATGCTGCAAAGTAGAAGTTCATTGTAGACTTTCCTCCTTTACTCTGGTTGGTTTACTTTACTCATTCAGGCTGCAGCTCGGTAGGTGACCTTTCAAGCACAAATACCTGCTGTTACTTTCCACTTGGATATGGCAGTAAACAAATAAAGAAAACTTTTAGCAGTTCAATTTAGTTTCTTCTGAGCAATCAAGGAAGTGACATTTTCCTCTCATCTTGAACTGAGAGCAGGGAGCAGCCCAAAAGATATTAGAACATTTTTAGCATCTTGTTTTCATCATGGCTTCCTTGTTCTGTTTGGGGTGCTATGAGTCCCCAAAGCAATACCTTCTTGTCCATTGGAAATATGAAAGACCAAATAAAACAAATGAAAATGTTTTAGATCATCCACCGCACACTACCCCACCCCCCAAACTGACCTCCTGTGCCAGGAGTAGCATTTAATAGAAGAAGCACGAAGTTCTGTGTCAACAAATCCGGATTAAAATCCTGGCTGTCACTAACTACTTCACTATAGTTGTCCAGTTGTGTCTGAAGCTTCGTGATCTCATTTGGGCTTTTATTGGCAAAGATAGTGGACTAGTTTGCCATTTCCCTCTCCAGCTCATTTTAAAGATGAGGAAACTGAGGCAAATAGGGTTAAGTGACTTGCCCAGGGTCATAGCTGGTAAGTATGTGAGGCAGGATTTGATCTCAGGTCTTTCTGATCCCAAACTTGATACATTATCCACTTTACCACTTAGCTACTAGGTCATTAACCCAGCCCTTTTTCTAGGCTTCACTGGCCTCATTCTGTCAAAAATGAAAGGATTGGGAGGAGCTGGGTAGCTCAGTGTATTGAGAGGCAGGCCTAGAGATGGGAGGGCCTAGGTTCCAATCTGGCCTCAGACATTTCTTTGGGCATGTCATTAATGCCCATTGCCTAGTCCTTACCACTCTTCTGCCTTAGAACCAGTATATGCTATTGGTTCTAAGGCAGAAGGTAAGGGTTTAAAAAAAAGAATTGTGTAACTCAGGTGATTGGGAGCCAGGCCCAGAGATGGGAGGTCCTGGGTTCAAATTTGGTCTCAGACATTTCTTAGCTGTGTGACCCTGGGCAAGTCACTTCACTTCCATTGTCTATCTCTTGCCACTCTTCTGCCTTGGAACTTAGAATTGATTCTAAGAGGAAAGGTAATGGTTTAATAAAATGAATTGATTGGACTAGGTGACCCCTAAGGTCTCTTCCTGCTCTAATGCCTATGAAATAATTGGAAAGTGACTAGAGTCATATGTCTGAGGTTAATTTTGTTCTTATAATATATATATTTTATATAATAAATATAATAAATAAAATTCATTCTTAGCTCAATCACAGATATTGCAGACACTTTCCAAATATAATCCATAATAAATGGAAAGGATCTCAAAGGTCGACACATCCATTCCCCTTTTTTATTATCCAAACTTTAAGGATCATTCTCTGCCTCTGAATTATTGGTGTGATTGTAGGAAGCTAGAAGAAAATTCCAGGAGATGTTTCAGAATCATGGAAATGGAGATTAAGCATGCTGAAAGCCTGATCAGGTAGTTTAGCAAGAAAATCACTTAACTGCTGATTTGGTATGTAGCCCCACGATCAATGAAGGGTTTTGTGTATGCTTTCAAATGGATCTGGTTATGTGTTGATGGAGAATTTAGGTAGGTAAATCTGTGGTACCAAAGAGGTCTCTCCAACACCCAGAGCATCAGAGCTGGGGAATACAGATGTTCTCTTCCAAAAATGCACCTCCATGGAGTGCATTGCGAGACTTTGGGAAATGAGCAAATATCCCATTGGCTGTACATCAGGTAGGTCTTGTTTCTTTGATTTTGAGTGGGAGTGCAAAACATTTGCAGGGCAGAAAAATAAAAAATTCCCAAATGGATGTCTTTTTAAATGCTTGATTGATTTTTTAAAAGCACCGTCACTTCCTAGAGTCTCCCTGCTGCTTCCATCCTTTCCCCCATCCAATAGCACCCTACCTAGTAGCAAATAGATCCAATTAACCAAACAAATCAACACGTTGGCCATCCATGCAAATTCATGCTTTATCGCACATCTGTAATCAACACCTCCTTGCTGTAGGAGGAAGGCTTCACAGCCAGACCTCTGAAATCACAATTGGCCATCAAATTGATCAGAGTTCTGCAGTTTTTCGATGATGTTTGTCTTTATGTCATCATGTTCTTCATGTCAATTGTTTTCCTACTTCTATTTACCAGTTGAATTTTATGAGACGTCCTAAGTTTCTCTGAATTTTTCATATTCCTTTGTTATGGTATGATGTGTTCACATATAATTTGTACCCTAATTTATCCAGTGACTTTTCAATTCTAGCAATTCATTGCTACTCCAAAAGATGCTGCTATAAATATTTTTGTACATATGCGACCTTTCCCTCTATTTCTTACTTTCCTGGTGTATGTGCTTAGTAGTGTATATGCTTATCACTAGTTACAAAGCTAGTATCAATCAAGATGCCCTACCCTACTTAAAGAAGGGGATAAGATACTCTGATCCCTTAACTAGGTGAGAACAATTTGAAATAAATCAATCAGATACTTTAGATTAACTGGGGAATTTATCCTCAGAAGAACTGGAATGCCACTGCCAGGAAGAATGTTTGGATTGACTGAGAAAATTTAGTCACACTGAGGATTCTATAAAACAGATTTGGATTGGGGGCAGCTGGGTGGCTCAGTGGATAGAGATCCAGGCTTAGAGATGGGAGGTCCTGGGTTCCAATCTGGCCTTAGACACTTCCCAGCTGTGTGACCCTGGGCAAGTCACTTGACCCCCATTGCCTATCCCTTACCACTCTTCTGCCTTGGAACCAATACACAGTATTGATTCCAAGACAGAAGGTGAGGGTTTTTTAAAAAATAGATTTGGATTGCAGTGAGCAGTGAATGAGGAAAGAGTGTTTCAGCTAACCCTGCCTTGAAGAGGATGGGAAAACTTTGGCTTCAGCCTTAGTGTCTTCCCCCAATTCCCTTGGTCAGAGGAGGATCTTATGGGCTTAGATACTTGGACTTCCCATCTTTCCATCACCATCCTATGATCATCTCCTGGGATAACAGTTGCTGGTGGCAATGTTTGCTCTGGGAGTGAAGGACAGACAGGACATACATTCACAACTCTAAAAATAGACCCTCAAAGAAGCGATATCATACCTAAGGGGAAAGTTCTCTTTTTTAAAATTTCTTTTCTAGATTACTAGATTTGATACAGTTTTTCATTTTTGTTTTCTGACATTATGCAATCCATGTTCTCTTCTTCTCACCCCCAAAAGGCAGATAATATGATATAGGTTATAAATATATTATCATATAATAAACATTTCTGCATTTCATCATATTGTGAAACAAGACACATATTATTTACACTAGAGAAAAGTTCATGAAGGAAATAAAGTAAAGAATGGTATGTTTCGATCTGCATTTAGACTGTTTCTTCGTTGGTGGTGAATATCCTTTTTAGTCATGAATTATTTTTTAAGCCCTTACATACATATACAGTGTATTGATTCCAAGACAGAAGAGTGGTAAGGGCTAGGCAATGGGGGTTAAGTGACTTGCCCAGGGTCACACGGCTGGGAAGTGTCTGAGGTCAGATTCTCAATCCAGTGAGCCACCCAGCTGCCCCCCACAATTTTTTAAAAAGAGAGAGTGTATTTGTACCAACTGTTCCTACTGTACCACTTTAAATACTTCTTTATAATACCTACTTGAGATTGATAATAATGGAGGATAGCACACAGGTTGGGGCTCATGATATATATATGTACACACACACACACACACACACATATATAGTTGACTTGGAAAAAAACACAGAACTATTAAATAGTCAGAAAAGTCACTCTTTAATCAAGGAAAAGGGGTTCAGTGTGATAGTAGGCCTCTGTACAGAGCTGTGCACTAACAACCACACAGAGTCAGAGGATTGAACTCTGAATGCTCTGGACACCGACCCCTGGGAGTGCCACCTCGCTAGATGAGGACTCCAAGGAACAAAAAAATTTGGGGAACCTATATACCTTTTGGGGGATCCAGGGGCAGGGAAAGATGATTGATTGACATTACCATGGTTACAAGGAAATGAGAATGTTCAAACTACACTGACAGGATACAATCCAGCTTGGGAAAAGAATCATGGCTAGAGGAGAGGATCTAAGAGAAGGGGCTGCTTACAATGGATACTAAAGGATGGTCACTGCTCAGGTGTGGATCTTCATGGGAAAGGGTCTCTTGATACAATAGGGGAGACTACCTAAGGCAAAGAGGGTCCTTAGCACCTGCTTAGTCTCACCTAACTAGGATTGTCATTCACCTGAGGATGATCTTACTAGACTACAAGTTTGGGGTTTGTAGAATCCATGTTGACTATATATCTATATCTATATCTATATCTATATCTATATCTATATCTATATCTATATCTATATCTATATCTATATCTATATCTATATCAGAAAGATATCCCACAGTCCTTCAGGAGTATATTAGGGGATATAGATGCCAAGCACTAGAAACATGTCAGTAATAATGGGAGTTGGGATAGTCAATTCTGAGTGTTACATGCCTCAATTTAGTGGCTGAATCAATGTTTCTGTAATCAAATGATAGAACATGTTAAGCATTTTACAAAGTATAAAGCAGTATATAAATGTTTGTTTTCATATTATTATTTGTGTGTACAGCCATACTTCATGAACTATAAAGTTCATCTCTTCTTTATGAGATAAATTTAGCTGAAGACTTTGTGTCTTACCAGAGAAAATTGATGTCCGATGCTTTTTCTGTTCTATTCATCTCATAGTCTCTTAATATTATGTTCTCTCTTCTTCTGTCCCCCAGTCTCGGTTTTATTTTCATCTGTCTACTGAAATTCACCTGGCTATGGTCACCAAAATCACTTTTAATATTCCTTGATCTTTCTGCAGCCTTTGACACTATTGATCATCCCTTTCTTCTGTCTATTCTTTGTTTCTATGATACTCTTCCTTTCTGGCTCTCCTTTTCTTCTGGACATTTTGCTTATTCATCTCCCTGTTCCTTCCCTTTAAATATGGCTGTTCCCCATAGATCTGTTCTCATCCTTCTTTTCTGATCTTTTCCAATCCCCTGGTTTCAATGATTACCTCTATATATGGCTTCCGAAACCATATATCCAGCTTTATTCTCTCTGGTGAGCTACTCCATCCCCCATTTCTAACTTTCTGCTAGTGACCTACCCCAAGATGTGGCTTTAGGACCTCAAACTCGCCATGTTTCAAACTGAACTCATTTTCTCCACTAAAACTAGTGCCATTGAAGTGTCAACATGGAATCTAGGAATCCCAAACTTGTTACCTAGTGGGATCTGATGAACCCCAATTTTCAGGACTAGCTTGTAGATTGGAGACCCCAAAGCTTGTACTTATTCCCTTTTCCCATGGGAATCTACCCTGAAGGGAACCCCAAGATAGAAGTTTCAGTGAGTGGGGGACCCTCAGGGAAATGACAATCCTAGGTGGGTGAGACTAAGCATATGCTAAGGATCCTTTAGTATCCATTGTAGGTAGCCCCTTCTCTTACACCCCAGCCTCTAGCTATGATTCCTTTCCCTAGCTTGATTGTATCCTGTCAGTGTAGTTTGAACACTCCCATTTTCCTTGTAGCCATAGTAATGTCAATCATCTTTCCCTGCCCCTGGATTTCCCAAATGGTATAGAGGTTCCCCAAATTCTTTTGTCCCTCAGAGTCCATCCTGAGTCGGTGGCATTCCCAGAGGTCAGTGACCAGGGCGCCCAGACTCTGTACAGTCTTGGGGAGCAGTTCTGTTGTCGCAACCTAGTAGCGCTGAACCCCTTCCCCCCTTGATTAAAGAGTGATTTTGACTATTTAATAGCTCTGCGTTTTTTCTATTTGACAGAAGGAATCATCAATCTTCGGGTCCCTCAGACCTCAAATTATAGATTGGTCTTTAAATATTTCCTTCCCCCCCCACCCCAAGTCCCCCAGATAGTCACCCAAGTCTTATTAATTCTACCTCCAAGTTTTGTCTTCCATCTGTCTCCCTTTCTCTATTTGGTTTCCACCCTAGTTTAGTCTCTCAAAACCTCTCTTGAGGACTACTATAGTGACTTCCTGACTGGTTTCCCTACATTCAATCTCTCTCTTCTCTAATTTATCCTTGAAATAGTTGCCAAAATAACTTCCATAATCCAGAGGTCTGAATATGGAATTCCCGTGTTTTGATGTCATTTGGTGAGTCCCCATTACTTATAGCATAAAATACTAACTCCTTTTCTTGGCATTTAAGGATTTGACTCTAGGCTACCTCTCTAACCTTATTTCCCATGACTCTTCACACCCGGACCCCACCTACCCTTGACACAGTCTACATTTTAGTTAAACTGAACTTCTCAATGGTCTTTGAGGTTTCCCCTTCCTTCCCTCTGTAAATTTCTGTAGGACTGGGTTTCAGATTCAGACTCTTACTGCCTTGGGTGACCTTGGGCAATTAATTCACTTAAACTTTTTCACCCTTGGTTTTTCACCCTAGGTCTTCATCTATTTTTCTAAAAACCTTACCCTCCACCTTAGAATCAATACTGTGTATTGGTTCCAAGGCAGAAGAGTGGTAAGGGCTAGGCAATGGGGGTCAAGTGACTTGCTCAGGGTCACACAGCTAGGAAGTGGCTGAGGCCAGATTGGAACCCAGGACCTCCCATCTCTGGGCCTGGCTCCCAATCCACTGAGCTACCCAGCTGCCCCCAGGTCTTCATCTGTTAAATGAGGAGTTTGTATTAATGCCTTTTGAACCCCATGCCTATAATATAGTCCTTCAGAAATTCACCTGTTGAAATTCTTCTCTTTCATGAGGGTCCAGCTTCAGGTGACGTGTCCTTCATGAGTCTTCTTTCTTCCCTAAACTCTTTTTTTTAAAAACCCTTACCTTCCATCTTGGAGTCAATACTGTGTATTGGCTCCAAGGCAGAAGAATGGTAAGGGCTAGGCAATGGGGGTCAAGTGACTTGCCCAGGGTCACACAGCTGGGAAGTGTCTGAGGCCAGATTTGAACCGAGGACCTCCCATCTCTAGGCCTGGTTCTCAATCCACTGAGCCAACCAGCTGCCCCCTCTTCCCTAAACTCTTAAGCTCAAAATGATCTCTTAGACAACCTCCAAGGACTTTAAAAGATTTCTAAAGCTTCCTCAGAGGGGAGAGAAGCTTTAAGGTAGGAAGATAGAGACAGGATAGAAGTTTTAGATGCCACGAGGGGGATGACGGAGTCACATTAGAGATATGAGGTGTCAGGAATGAGTCTTTATTAATTTTCCATGAGCCACAGCTAAGCTCTGATCAAAGGACCCTTCTGTAGGCTTTTTACCAGTCCAGAGATCCACATTTAATACCACACAGGTCGGAGAGATGGAAAAGAGATAGAGAAGATTTAAAGATGGAGCTTGGCCAGGACAGCCATCAGCTCCTGAAAGAGAGAGAGAGAGAGCTAGAGGCAGAGCTTGCTGGGCTACATGTACCCTTTGATATGCAAATATACACAGTACATAGGGATGATTCTCATTGGTTAATGACAAGGTATAGGTGTGGTTTCTCTTAACCAGGTGAGCACAAAGAAACCTGTGTTCCCGCCTAACCTGGGGGAAGCTGGGGTCAAGGGTCAGAGGCTTCCCCAGCCACGTGCAATACTGAGCATCTTGAGCATGCTCTCTTCTAAGGCAATCTGTACATACCAACTGTTTCCCTTGCCCATAGCTAGGGGTGGACTGCTACATTTTCTCTTCTGGTCTTATCCTATTCCATTTTTAATATACTTATTTCAGTCTCTGCCATATCTTCCCCAGCATATTCATACTACTTAATTCACATGATTGTTGGGAGAAAATTGCTTTGGGAACTTCAAAGCAGAAGCTGGAGATTCTAAGCTCCTTGAAGGCAGGCTATGTGATATTTTTTATCTTTTCCCCTTCAGAGCCTAGCACAGTGGCATCTTTTAGTCAGCACTTATACATATTTGCTAAATTTATTTTAGTTGAACCAGGCCCAGGACTCAAGGTCCCAGCTCTTAGTCTTATACTAACCAGGCCACAGTCTGGTTTGAGATGCATTTGATGATGAAGATTGTCACACTATAATGTTTTCTGTTTTCATCTTCCTATTCCAGGTTCTAGATATCTTGTGTTAGATTTCTTTTGTCTCCCAAACAGCTTATTTGTCATGGGGCCAAGCAGCATTTAGAAGTGTGATGGTGGTGGTGGTGGTGGTGGTGTGAAGCTGGGTATCTCAATGGGTAAAGAGCCAGCCCTGGAGATAGGAGGTCCTGGGTTCAAATGTGGCCTCAGACACTTTCTAGCTGAGTGACCCTGGGCAAGTCACTTGACCCCCATTGCCTAGCCCTTACCGCTCTTCTTCCTCAGAATCAATACATAGCAATGATTCTAAGATGGAAGGTGAGGGTTTTTTTTAAAGAAGGCAATGGGGAGAGAGGAAAGCTCCTGTTTACCTGGGAGAGTCACAATCATCACACTTAATTTATTAGTTGCTGAAATAATCATTCTATTAACACTCCTTATGGCAGATGTGGAATTATTTGCAAATATCAAAGATATTTGGCCACATATTATTGTTCCATATGTGCTATGAAATTTTTCCTATGTGTATTTATATGTAACATATAATTTATCTAGAATATATAATATGTTTATATATTTCAATGCCTTGAATTATCTCTCCCTCCTCCCCCTTTTTTGAACTTTCTGTTTTAAGACGAGAACATGTTCTACATTAATAAAGGAACAGGTGTGGTGATTCATTAGGAAGACATGTAGTAGAGGTATATGTGTCAGTACTGTGTTGGTGAAGACATGGCACAAATGTCCCAGCGGCATGGAGGGGTTGCTCGGTCCCCCTCTCCACTGTGCCTGAGAATATTTTTTACATGCTCTGCCCCTCCACCCAGTCTCCCAATTTGAGCACTTCTTCTGTCTGCTTTCTGGGGTAATGTGTGTGGGGTGGCTTACAGACAGCTTGAAGGTGCAGTTTGGGCATGTGATCTCTAGGATCAGAGCTGGAAGGCATATTAGGGATGATCCAATCTAAGTCCCTAATTTTACAGTGGAAAAAACTGAGGCCCAGAGGAAGAGAAATGACTTTTCCAAGGTCACATAGATACTAAATGGCAGACTCACTTGAATCCTGGTCTTCTGAATCCAGGTGAAAGATCTTTTCCAATAGACAGCCAGATGATGCTAGTTGGCACGAGGTGACCCAGGGGCTAGATCTCTGGACACAGAGGACTAGGTTGTACAGTGCTAGAGTGCTAGACCTGAAGTCAGAAAGATATGAGTTCAACTCCAGCCTCAGGCACTTACTAGCTGTATGACCCTGAGCAAGTCACTTAACCTCTTTCAACTTCAGTTTTCATATCTGTAAGATGGGGATAATAACTGCATCTACCTCCCTTTTGGGGATTAAAAGAGATAATATTTGTAATGTGCTTTGCAAACCTTAAAGCTTCACTTAAGAACTATACTGTCATTATTATACTATCCTTGCAGTCATAAAGTCCCCTTCTAACATTCTATGAATTACAGAATATCAGACTTAGAACATCTTAGTGATCACTGTCCAGTGTCTTCTATTTTCCTCCCCCACTAAAGTCATTGTTTCCTTAATTAAATGCTTACCTACAGTTTTTCTAACTCTTACTTTCTAAGTGACAATTCTGAGACAGAATGGCAAGGGCTAGGCAAATGGGGTTAAAGTGACTTGCCCAGGGTCACATAACTAGGAAGTATCTAAGACCAGATTTGAACCCAGGTCCTCCTGATTGCAGGCCTGTTGCTCTATCAACTGTGCTACCTCGCTGCCCCTTACCTACAGTCTTAAAGCTAGTAAATGGAAGAACAAGGATTTGAAACCGGGTATAGTGACTAGCAGTGCAGTGAAGTCATCATTTTATGTTATCAGGTCTCCTATTCCAGTGGCATCAAACTCAACCAGAAATTTAACCCTGTGGCAGCCGGTTGACTTAGAAAACCCACAAAAAACAGCGTTATCTACATTGCATTTTGTGTATTCTGTTAAACATTTTCCAATTCCATTTTAATCTGGCTTGGGCCACACTCAGGAGTGTTGCAGGCTATTTGGCTGGCTTTTCAGCATCTCCTTTAGTCTAGTCTATTCTTGCATCATGATTTACCCAAGAAACAATGTGATTAAATAAAAATGAATGTATTTGTGACGAGGGTAGATGTTGACTGCCATGAAAATAGTTGAACTAGTCCTGAAGACTTTATTGAAGACACCAATCTGTAGGATCCTGGGATTTAGAGCCAGAAGGATCTTTCAGGATCATCTATCCTAACTCCTTCATTATGAAGAGGAAGCGATTGAATCTCAGAGAGAGGAAGATATTTTTGCCACAAAAATACATTCTTGTTACCTTAACACCTGTTCACAATTCAAAGAAAACTATAATAAGCACAACTTCATTTTTAGAAAGTCCATGATGCATTCCCATGATGCCTGGCTCTTTGGTATAGCTACTGGACCTCCTTAAATTCACTCTGGGACACCAACTCTATTTCCAGACTTGAACACTAGCCCTTTTTCTAGAGAACGAGCTTTTGGAACCCCATGTCAGTATATCACTCACTGAGCAGAAGCCTTGCTATTGGTTTCGTTTGATGCCCCAAGTCCCCAGTAACTGGATTTTGTTTTGGCAGCTAGATCTGACAGGAGATAGAGCCCTGGACCAGGATTCAGGAAGACCTCAGTTTTAATCCAGCATTAGACAGTGATTTATTGTGTGCCCCTGGGCAAGTTACAAAACTGTGTTCTGTTTTGGTTTTCTCATCTGTGAAATGGGTTAACAATAGCACCTGCCTCCCAGGATGGTTGGAAGGATCAAATGAGTTAATATTTGTAAAGCAATTTGCTAGCCTTAAAGTACTGTATAAATGCTAGCCATTTTGTCCCCCAGTGACTCCCAGGGTCTCTACTCTTGCTTTGTTCTCCATTATATTCCCTCAGTTCCATAGTGCCTTCCTTCATTCTCCAGACCCTTGAGGTCTTCTGTGACAGAACCAGTAACTACCATGGATTCCCCTCTCTCTCCTCATGGTGGTTTCCTGGTCAAGCCCCTCAGACTTGGTGGATGGCCCCAGACCACACTAATCCTTGCACTTAGTCCTGGGGAGATCTCCCAAAGCTGAGTGCTACTGTAGCCTTTCTTTCTGTGCAAGAGCTAAGTAAAGCCTCTCTTGTTAACTCTTCAGTCACCTCTGAGTACTGCTTCATTTCATCTTAACATTGAACCTTAACTTAACAGGCCTTCCCGTGACAACTCAGATCTTGCCTGTCTTGTCCCCTAGCCTTCCAGGGTCTGGATTTCCTGTGTTGCCCTCTGGTCTCCAAGAGGATAGGCCCCCATGCCTTCTGGGGAAGTCTCTGATTCTCATAACATGGCCATATTTATCTTCTGGGTCTCTGTTGCTCTTCTTCACCATCCCTCCTAGAAGAGATACCCCTGGCAGGTAGGTGGTATAGAGAGACGGGCCTGGAATTGGAAAGACCTGAGTTCAAATGTGGCCTCAGACGCTAGCCATTTGACTTGCCTAGGACAAGGTGCAATCTCCGCCTCACTTTCCTCATCTGTAAAATGGAGGT
The DNA here is from genome assembly GCF_027887165.1 of Monodelphis domestica. Taxonomy (NCBI): domain Eukaryota; kingdom Metazoa; phylum Chordata; class Mammalia; order Didelphimorphia; family Didelphidae; genus Monodelphis; species Monodelphis domestica. Next base: position 27,999,932 of record NC_077235.1, on the reverse strand, counting down.
AATAATAGCACTTACTTCCCAAGGTCATAAGGATCAAATAAGATAATATTTGTAAAGTAGTAATAATGCTCATTTTCCTTCCCCCTAGAATTAAGATTATTTAGATCTTTGAAGATCATGTTCATGTACTTGCCATCCTCTTTCCCTTGGGCTGGTCTTCCATTTTTGAATCAACTTTTTTGTATTTAAGTGTTTCTGTCCTATAGGTTATCCATTTCTCCCCCTTTGCCAGGTTTGTGAAGGGTAAAACTAGGCCAGAGTTTCTGGAGTTCCTGGTTTCTCTGCCCTGAAATTCCACAGGGCAGACTAGATCTGACCTGTTTTGTCTGTGTGGCTCCATCCCTGAGCTGTGTGTCAGTTCTCTTTTGTGGGTCGACTTTCCCTATTGGATTGTAAGCTCCTCGAGGGCAAGGACTGATTTTCCTTTTTGTATTTGGATCCTCACTAAATAGCACTGTACCTGGCACATAGTAGGGGCTGTATGAATATTTGTGGATTAATTTGTTGACCTGGAGCAAGCAACACATTGCTGCGTATGGAATTGCTAAAGTTGACTTCTCTCCCAGTAGAAGGGTGTTCCAGTCAGTCAGTAGCCAGCTTGAAAGAATATCCATTCCAGAAGTACTTCCTTTACCACTGGTGGCATGGAAATCTATGGGAGAGTACGCTCCTATGGGGATGGGGGATTGCTTCTTTCTGATCAGCCATATTATTCTGTTTAATGAAATGCCTTCACTTTGAATGAGTGTGTCCTCTGGCTTATAGTGGGAAAAGTGAAGCATCCGATAAGAGGCTAGAGAGCTGTGGTTTTGAATAAATGCCAAGGCGTGCATTGAGCCTGGCATAGCTTTCAGGGGGCCATGTCGAGGGGGACCAGGGCTCCATTTGTGGGCACTTGGCCAGGATTTCTCTCCCTTTTGTATGCTCTAGCATTTGCAGAGCTCCACAGAAGCTTTTTTCCTTTTTAATATCTTTTTCTCCCTAGGCTGAGATTAGATAAGGTTTACTTGATGCGGCTTTTACAGGGTGTACCAGTTGATTTTAAAATAAACTCATATATGTATCAATGTGTCAGCGAAGTTTGATCATTTCTTGTCGAAGTCCTATTATGAAACTGTCATTATCCATTGCCTGTTTTGAGTTATCCCAGGTATTTGCATCTTGGAGAATTGGTGTTCAATGGCAGGGCTCGACCCTCATTGAGAACTCTTGGTTCGGGTGCCCACCTGCTGACTACAACAATGCTGCTAATGACATTACAAAGACTACGTGTCATGTTGTCCACACTCGAGTGGCTGAGTTGAGAGCGTCTCACACAAATGAATATCAGGCCATCTGATTATATAAATGCTATGGGGACGTGGAATAATAAATGAGCAATCAGCTAGAAGAGGTGAATTTTAAATCCACTTGTGGAAGGGATAACATAGCAACGGAGAGAGGAAGACAGAGGGTATTCTGGAGAGCAGGAATTATACAAAAGGCATGGCAGAGACGAGTTTTGTGAGGTGGTAAGCGGGCCACGTATGGGGAGCAGGGAGAGTGGAAGGGCTTTGATTTTGTCCAACAGAGAGTATAAAGAATCCCTCCCTGTAGGTTTTAGAACAGGAAATGGGTGCGGATGATCAGAGCTGACAATTTTATCCTTTGAACAAAATGGAAAGGCAATGCGATAAAGTGGCTGAATGCTAGCTATGAAGCTGGGAAGATGTGAATTCAAATCCCATCTTTGAAATATATAGGCTGTGTAAAGTCAGCAACTATTTATTGGGCACCGTGCTAAGCTCTGGACCACGTGCGATTGTAGGCAGATCACTTGATTTCCTGAGCCTCAGTCCTCTCCTCTGTAAAATAAAAATGATATCTGTTCTATATATCTATGTATACATGTCCATACTTTTTATCCCTACCTACAGAGAAAGAAAAGAGACAAAATGAGAATGGGAAGAGAGAAATTGACAGAAAGAAGACAGAGAAAGGCAAGACAGAGTCAGAGAGAGAAAAGGAGAGAAACAGAGAGAAAAGGAGAGAGAGAGACTGAAGAGAGAGAAGTGGGGGAGGGAGGGAGAGAGAGACAGAGAGAATGATTTGTAAACTGCCATAGAAATGTCTTCTTATTTCAAAAGCAGAAGAGGGTGTAACTGGACACTACATAGCTATCCTAAGACAACATTCCCTCTTCTTTTCCCACGGGCTTTCTCACTGCATGTGAGCAGCCTGGACTTTCTGGCCCCTGTGATTGGGGCGTAGTGGCTCCAGATTTTTAAGACTGCCTGCTTACAACAGCCGCCACTTGCTAGCTTCATTCTTGGTTCTTGGCATTCAGCTTCCTTCCCTGTGCAAAGAACAGCTGCTATTTTTCAGTGGCCAATAACTCCCTAGTTAACACTTGATCCATGTCTGGACGTGACAGGAGCAATATGATAAAGAGGGTATTTGAGATAGACTTTTGAGTTAGCTCTGCATAAGATATGTGAGAAACAGTAAAGTCATCGCAGTAGCCCAACCATGAAGGAAGAGGGATCGAATTTTGGGTGGAACCTGTAAAAATGGAGAGGAACCAACAGATCGGAGAGAAATTGTTAGGTGATAATGAGCAGAACGGACAGTGCTGATGAATTGGCTGAAGGGATGGTACCATGGTAAGCTCATAAGCTGGAAAATTAAGCTGAAAATCTAAGCAGTTTCCATTTACACTTTCACTGGTCGGATCTCATTAACCTGAAAAATCCAGTCTTGTTTCTGTCTCTGACGGACATCTTTGTTTAATGAAGAAGTGAATCTGAAATATGATTTAACCTCTTTCTCAAAGAGAGAAAACTGCAGGATCTGAGTTGGAAGGGACCTCTGACACCACCTAGTTTAGCCTAAACCCAAACAAGAATCCTCTTCTACAACTTACCCATGAGCCGAGCCATTGTCCTGCCTTTGCCGGAAGGCTTCCATTGAAGGGGAATCCATTGCCTCTCATGGGAGCCTGATCTACTTTTTCATAGCTCTGATTATTTTTTTCCTTATAAGAAGCCTAAACTTTCCTCTTTCCACCTTCTACATACTGCTCCTAGCTCTGTCCAGTGGGGTCTAGCAAAACAAGTCTACTTCCTCTTCCATTTGGTGTTGTTCAGTCGTGGCTGACTCTTTGTGGTTCATTATGGAGTTTTCCTGGCAGATATACTGGAATTGTTTGCCATGTGCTCCTTTTATAGCTCATTGCTAGCTCATTTTACAAATGAGGAAAGTGAGGCAAACAGGGTTAAGCTACTTGCCCAAGGTCATACAGCTAGGAAGTACGTGATGCTGGAACTCAGGAACTATGTCTTCCAGGCTTCAGGTCCAGCACTCTAGAGCTGTACAACCTAGTCCTCTGTGTCCAGAGATCTAGCCCCTGAGCCACCTCGTGCCAACTAGCATCACCTGGCTGTCTATTGGAAAAGGTCTTTCACCTGGAGTCAGAAGATCAGGATTCAATCTAATAGTCTTTTAAATACTTGAATACACTTACCATGCATCTCTCACGTCTTCCCTTCTCTAGACCAAGAGCAACTCAGTTCCTTCAACTATACAGCGTGTTTCCAGGACCCTTTGCAGTCTGGTCACCTTCCTCTGAATACTCTGCATTTTGTTAATGGCTTTCCTAAAATGTGGCACCCAGAGCTGAACCCAATCTGCTAGCTATAGTCTGCAAAGGCTGCAGTGTACGTAATGTACGTATGGGTGTATGTATGTAGCAGAAGTAGTGTATGGCAGGAATGCTGCCTTCCTAGTCTCAATCTCTGTGCCTTTCGACCCAGGCCTCTAAGATTACATTTCCTCTTTGGGGTGCCATAGTCCGTCTCTGAGTCGTAATGACATTGCGGCCCACTGACCATATCCCTTCCCAGTCTTTTTCAGACAGTTGTACTCTGGTCCCCTTGCCTCTATCTATTCCTTTTTTTAAATACCCAAGTGCAAGACTTGACATGAATTTGCATGACATTTGTTTGTGTTAGATCCAATCTAGTACTTCAGTCTGTGGAGATCTTTGTGGAACTTGACTCTGCTACCTAGTGTGTGAACCCTCATCTACAGGGCATCTCCATGGTGCCTTTATCCAAGTCAGTGGTCAACAGTTTAAATGTCAGAGAGCCAAGCAGAGAGATCTGGGGGGCACTACGTGCCTGGGGTGTGCCTTCACTGCCAGGACTTCTATTTCTGTATCTTCTTCCATTACAGAGATCCACTAAAGGCTTTTTATCCTCCTCCTACCTACCCCAAGCGATGATTGGGTAGGGAGGTTTACTATTAATAACTATTCCTTCAGTCTGATCATTCAACCAACTTGGAATTCATCAGAAGTGTACTCTCATTTAACCCCTATCTCTCCATCTTATTTCCAAGAGCAGCAGGAGATAATTGGTCAAATGCCTCAGACTGTAAGTTCCTCCAGGGCAGGAGCTCTGTTTTGCCTGTCTTTGTATCCTCAGTGCTTAGCACAGATTCTGGCACATGATGGGTGCTTAATAAATGTTTATTGACTGATAGATTCCTCACCAAATTCTAGACAGTTTGCCCTGTTCTACCAGGTTAGGAACCTGTCAAACAAGAAGATGAGGAGTCTGACTTGACATATTCTCTGTGGAACTAGGCTGGCCTTGGGGGACTAACATTTCCTTTTCTAAATATTCCTCTAATAATCCATTAAAAATGTCTCTAGGGACTCTAAACGAACACTCTAATGCAAATATTAACAACATGGCAATGGGTTCGAATCAAGAACACATGGGATACCCAGTGGAATCACGCGTCGGCTACGGGGGTACGGGGGAGGAAAAGAAAATGATCTTTGTCTTTAATGAATAATGTATGGAAATGATCAAATAAAATACTATAAAATTAAAAAAAAAGAATTGATACTAAGACAGGAAAAAATGTCTCTAGGAATTAAAAGCAAGCTTACTAGTTTATAACTTTCTTCCATTATTTTAAAAAATGCGAAACATTCACCTGCTCCTATTTTCCACTCTCTTTTGAAAATCATTGATGGTGAACTTAGTGATTCCCTCCTGTTGGGCCTTTCATTTCCCTCAGGGTTAGTATAAGGCTGAGACTGTGGGAGGTGTTCAGGAAGGACCAGCACCTCTGGTGGGAGGGCTTGCCAAGCTCTTTTCAGGGCTGCTCACCCACCTTTGGTGTCCATCTCTCACTCAACTCTCACCTGTGGCTCAAAGAAGCTGTAGCGTGAGCAGCTGCCACACCCTGGTAAATCCATCTTGGCAGATCAGTTCAACCAGATGGAGGGTAATGGACAGCCTCAAACCTGTTGCTGAGTCGAGGAGCAATGCCTGCCTCAAACATGTGAAGACTTGCTCTGGGCATAATGGAGAGTTGAGAACAATTTGTTCCAAAAGCCATGAAGGTGGCTCAAGCAGACTCTATGGGGATGCTTCAGAGACACTGAAGATGCTGAGGTTGTCCACTGCATCCTAAGCCATTGCCAATAATCCTGACAAAGTTTTGTCTTGCCACTGGATGAGAGAGGGAGGCTAATGGCTTTGTGCAACTCTGCCTCACTGCAATCCAATTCACATGCAAATCAAGACATCACCCTGTGCTATCATTGGTCCTCTTAGAAAATGGTGGTCAGACAACACATCACTCTACATATGTATATGCATTTGTTCACATACTTACAAACAAGTAGGTTAGTGCAGGATGTGATGAAGTTACAGTTCTGTTTATAGATAGAGTACAGTTCTCTCAATGGATAGCTAAACTAGTTAGTGGGGGACAGGAAGGACAAGGAGAAATGTCAGGCTCTGGTTTCCCATGCAGACATTCAGTTAATTAATTAGGATTAATATGGTTTTTGTTGAATGTTCATGCTGTCGTTGGTAATTCACCAGCTGGACATATGACATCTGTCCTTTCTGTTCTTTGGGACTTCCTCCAGGCTTTGACTAGCAGCTGGATACACTACTGTCAGCCTGGTTCTGTTCTGTGATACCTGTAGAGCTGATGGCCCTCCTTGCTATCTACGGGTCTTGTTTTTCTCTGCCACAACTTGGTTCTACTTTGTCTTCCTCCCTCCATTGCTTGTCTCTGTGTTGATCTACTTCTCCGCTGACATCCCTCAGAATCACTATCCCTGGTTCTGAGATAGCTCTTCCCTTTCATACACATTCCTTAGGGGTGACCCAGCCTCTCCTACAGTGGCTCTGATTGATTCAAGGAAATGTAGCGGCTCTATTCACTGTGGTTCTGATTAACTGATTCAATCAAGAAGTATTCTTGGCTAAAGAGGTAATTACTTTTAAGTGGGTAGGATGAGTGGCACTCCACCCTTAATAAAGAAAAAAATCCTTGTAGCAAATAAGTATAGTTAGATAGAATAAATCTATATAGTGGCCCTGTTCCTGTTTTATGAAGTAGATAGATGGCTTCTGATGCTAGTTATTCTTATTATCGTCGTGTCTATTCACCTTGGGTCCATTACCTCTCTTTGGAGAGATGGGTAACACGCTTTAACACAGGTTCTCAGGAGACATGGAAGGAAGAAGGAAACAAGTATCTACTATGTGACAGACAGGGCTAATTAAGCACTTTACAATTATTATCTCATTTGATCCTCACGGGAACTCTGAGAGGTAGGAGCTATTATCATCATCATCATCCCTATTTTGTTGTTATTCAATCATTTTTGACCCTTCATGACCCTGTTTGGGGTTTCCTTTACAAAGAGTGGTTGGCCATTTCCTTCTTCAGCTCATTTTACAGAGGAGAAACTGAGGCAAGCAAACAGGATAAAGTGACTTGCCCAGGATCACACAGCTAGTAAATGTCTGAAACCTGATGCCATATTTGAACTCAGGATGAGTCTTCCAACTACAGGTCCAGAGTTCTATCCATTAGGCCACCTTGTTGCTTCCTAGTTGAGGAAATTAAGGCAGAGAGAGGTTGAATGATTTGCTCAGAGTCTTGCAGCTCTTAAGTTTCTGAATTAAACTCAGATCTTCCCGATTCCAGGGCACCATTTAGCTACAAGGGTGATCATTGCTTTGTTCAGATTTCTTAAGTCTTCTAAAGTTATTTTTTAGTGTTGTCCTTGTATATATTATTTTTCTGGTTCCTTCTGTGTCAATTCATACAACCTAAGATTCTTTAAAATCATCTCTTTTGTCATTTCTGATGATGCAGTAATAATATTCAATTAATTCGTATACCACAATTTGCTTGGCCATTCATTCCTTGATTAAGAGGCAAGTCTAACTACCCTCCCCCCCGCCCCCCGCTTTTAATTTCTCTTCTTTCTTTTCTGACCCCCTTTAATATCCTCTTTAGGATCAGGAAATCTGTTTTGCTTGTGACTATTTCATCCCCAGTATTATCCTCCCTCTTAAACTCCCTGTCGTCTCTATCCTCACATGCTTCCCTTGTTGAACTTGATTTATTTCTATACCAAACTGTTTATATTTATCTGTGCACAACCTTCTCTTGCTTCCTATCTGAGTGAGGTTCATGTGATGCTCATCCCCCCCCACCCTTCCACGTTTGTCTATTCTTCTCACATGCCCCAAACCAATGTTCTCTTAATTGCCAAATGTAATGAATGGCCTTTTCTCAATCTACATCCTTTGTGACCTCTCTGTACCACCTGATGTTGTTGATAATTTTTTCCTCCTCATTATTCTCTCTGCTCTATATTTTCATGATACTGCTCTCTCTGAATTCTCCTCCTGCCCACTGGATAGTTAGCCTTATTTTTCTGTGCTGGATTGTTATCCATGTCAGCTCCTCTAATGGTTGTTGACCTTATAAGCTTCATCCTGGGTCCTCTTCTCGCTTCTCTCCATGTTATTTCAGCACCCAGGGGTTTAACTCTCATCTCTATGTCGACACTTCTTTCATTTATTTATCAGCCTCACATCACCAGCTACATTTTGAACATTTTGTTTTATTTTTTTATTTTTTCCATTTACATGTAGAAACATTTTTTAACAATTGTTTTTTTGGCATTTTCAGATTTTTCCCTCCCTCCCTCCCTTCCCCTCCAACTCCTCCCTGAGGCAATTAATAATCTAATATAGGTCATACCCATAATTTCATGTAATACATATTTCCATATTATTGACATCCATGATAGAAGATACATGTTACACATACAATAGAAATTTAAGGAAATGTAATGGCAGATGGCACGCTTTGATCTGCACTCAAGACTCTAATAGTTCCTTTTTTGGCTTTGGATAGCATTTTCATCATGAGGCCTTTGTGGTTATCTTGGAGACTTGCTTTAATGATAATGGTTTAGTTCTTCACAGTTGATCATCATATAATATCTTTGTTACTCTGCATTGTTCTGCTTTATTTTGCATCAGTTCGTGTAAATCCAGGCTTTTCTGAACTCATCCTGTTCATTGTTTCTTATGGTGCAAAAGTATTCCTTTAAAATCAAATATAATTTTTTGCCTATTCTTCAAGTGATGGACAACCCCTCAGTTTCCAATTCTTTGCCACTACAAACAGAGCTGCTAAAAATATTTTGGTACAGGTAGATCCTATTTTCTTATTTCTGATCTCTTTGGGAAACAGACCCAGTAGTGGTATTGCTGGATTAGAGGGTAAGCACAGTTTTGTGGCTCTTTGAGCCTGGTCCCATAATGCTCTACAGAATGGTTGTATTAGTTCACAGTTCCACCAACGGTATATTAGTGTCCCAATTTTCCCACATCCCCTCCAACATTTATCATTTTCCTTTTTGATCATGTTATCCAGGCTGGTAGGTGTGAGGTGATTTCTCAGAGTTGTTTTAATTTGCCTTTCTCTAATCAATAGTGATTTGGAGGATTTGTTCATATGACTATGGATAGTTTTAATTTCTTCCTCTGAAAATTCCCTGTTCAAGGATGATTTCTGAAAGAGCTGAAAAGACCTACATTAGCTGATGCAAAGTGATAAGCAGAACCAGGAGAACATAGTACACAGTAACAGCAACATTGTGGAATGATCAACTGTGATAGATTTCTCCACTCTAAGCAATGCAATGATCCAGGGCAATTCTGAGGGACTTGTGACAAAGAATCCTATCTACCTTCAGATAAAGAACTATGGAAATCAGAATGAAGATCAAAGCATACTATTTTTCACTTTAATTTATTTGGGTTTTTATTTTTGAATTTTGGTTTTACATGATTATTTTCTTACAAGAATGAACAATATACAAATAGGTTTCACATAATACACATATAACCCAGATTGAATTGGTTGCCAGCACTAGTAGGAGGGAGGAAAGGGAGGAAGGGAGAAAATTTGGATTATAAAACTTTGGAAAACTTATGTAGAAATTTGTTATTACATGTAACTGGTAAAATAAAAAAATATCTTTATAATAAAAAAGAAAGACAAAAAAAGAAAGAAAATTACCTGTTCATATCCTTTGACCATTTTTTGATTGGGGAATGGTTTATATTTTTATAAATTTGACTCATTTCTTTATATGTCTGAGAAATGAGGCTTCTGTCAGCAATACTTGCTATAAAAAATTTCCCCAAATTTGTTGTTTTCTTTCTAATCTTGGTTGAATTGCTTTTATTAATATAACCTCTTTTTAATTTAATGTAATAAAAATTATATATTTAATTTTTTGTAATGTTCAATATGTCTTGTTCAGTCATATATTCTTCCCTTATCCATAAGTCTGATGGATAATGTTTCCATGTTCCTTTAATTTGTTTACAGTGTCTTCCTTTATTTCTAGATCAAGTATCCATTTTGACTTTATACTGGTGTATTGTCTGAGATATCGATTCCTTCCTAATCTCTGCTGGCCTGGTTTCCAGTTTTCCCAGCAGTTTTTGTCAAATTGTGAGTTCTTTCCCCCAAAGCTTAGATCTTTGGATTTATGAAACACTAAGTTGCTATGGACATTGGCTGCCACATGCTGATTGCCTAATCTATTCCATTGAACCAGTACTCTGTTTCTTATCCAGTATCAGATTGTTTTGATGATTACCACTTTATAATATATTTGATAACTGGTATAGCCAAGCCTCCTTCCTTCATATTTTTTTCATTAATTCCCTTGATATTTTTAGCCTTATGTTCTTCCAGTTGAACTTTGTTGCCCCCCCCCATTCTATAAAATGATTTTGGGTGGTGTTTTTTGGTGTGTCATCAACTAGGTAAATTAATTTTGGTAGGATTGTCATTTTAAGTATATTGGCTTGGCCTATCCATGAGCAATTAATGTTTTTCTAATCATTTAGGTCTGACTTTATTTGTGTGATGAGTGTTTTATAATTGTGTTCATATAATTTCACTGTTTTGTTTTGGTTGGTATCCCCCCAGGTATTTTATATTGTCTAGAGTTATTTTGAATGTAATTTGCTTTTTTATCTCTTGCTTTTTTGTTGAAGTTGTTAATTATTCCTATTAGTTTTTTGGTTGATTATCTAGGATTCTCTAGATATACTGTCATATAGTCTGCAAAAAGTGATACTTTTGTTGCTTTGTTGCCTATTCTAATTCCTTCAATTTCTTTTTCTGTTCTTATTGTTAAAGCTAGCATTTCTTGTACAATATTAAATAAGGGTGGTGATAATGGGCATCCTTGCATTATACCTGATCTTATTGGGAAGGGACTTAGTTTATCCCAATTACAGATAATGCTTGCTGATGACTTTAGATAGATGCCATTTATCACTTTGAGGAAGGTTCCATTTATTCCAATGTTTTATAATGTTTTTATAAGGAATGGGTGTTTTATTTTGTCAAATGCCTCTTTCTTGCATCTATTGAAACAATCATGTGGTTTCTGTTGGTTTTGCTATTGATATGATCAATTATGGTGATTGTTTTCCTAATATTGAATGATCTTTGCATTCCTGGTATCAAACTCGCCTGATCATGTTGAATGATTCTTGTGATAGAATGTTGTAATCTCCTTGCTAGTATTTTATTTAAAATTTTTGCATCAATGTTCATTAGGGAGATTGGTATTTTATAGTTTTCTTTTTCTGTTTTCTTCTGCTTTAGATATTACTACCATATTTGTGTCATAAAAAGAGTTTGGATGGATTCCTTCTTCCCTATTTTTCTAAATAGTTTATGTAATATTAGGTTTAATTGTCCTTTGAATGTTTGATAGAATTTACTTGTGAATCCATCCAGGCCTGGGGCCTTTCTTTTAGGGATTTCTTTGATGGTTTATTCAATACCTTTTTTTGTGATGGTATTATTTAAGTGCTCTATTTTCTCTTTTGTTAATCTGGGTAGCTTATATTTTGGTAAGTATTTATCTATTTCACTTATATTGTCAGGTTTGCTGACATATAGTTGGGCAAAATAAGTTCCAATACTTGCTTTAATTTCTTCTTCATTTGTTGTGATTTTGCCTTTTTCATTTTTGATACCAGTAATTTGGTTTACTTCTTTTTAATTTAATAATTATTATCACTAATAATTAATTTAATAATAATCAATTTAACAAATGAATTATCCATTTTATATATTTTTTCATAAAACCAATTGCTTATCTTATTTATAAGTTTAAGAGCTTCCTTACTTTCAATTTTATTACTCTTGTTTTTCAGGATTTCCAAGTTGGTGTTTAATTGGGGACTTTAAATTTTTTCTTTTTCTAGTTTTTTTAGTTATATACCCAATTCATTGATCTGCTCTTTCCCTATTTTATTGCCATAAGCATTTATAGATATGACTATTTCCCTAAGTAAGTAAGTAACACTTTGACTACATCTTATAAATTTTAACATGTTCTTTCCTCATTGTCTTTTTCTTCAATGAAATTGTTTTTTGTTTCTATGAATTTTTCTTTGATCCATTCGGGTTTGGGGATAAGATTATTTAGTTTCCAGTTGAATTTTAATCTTTCTGCTTCCTTTTGTTGCATGTAATTTTTTATTGTATTATGGTTTGAAAAGTATACATTTGATATTTATGGTTTTCTACTTTTAGATTTGAGGTTTTTATGACCTATTATGTGGACTTTTTTTTGTGAAGGTGCCATGTAGAAAAAGGTGCTTTCCTTTTTATTCCCATTCAATTTTCTCCAGAGATTTATTATAGCCAATCTTTCTAAAGTTCAATTTACCTTCTTCACTTATTTCTTCTTTATTTTTTTAGTTGGATTTATCTACTTCTAAGAGAGGAAGGTTGAGGTATCCTACTTGTATTGTTCTACAATCTATTTCCTCCTGTAATTCATGTAACTTTTCCTTTAGGAATCTAGATACTATGCCATTTGGTGCATATGTTTTTAAAGTTATTATTTTTTATTATCTATGGTGCCTTTTATAATGATATAATTTCCTTCCTTATCTCTTTTGATTAGACCAATTTTTACTTTTGTTTTGTCTGAGATCATTATTGCTACTCCTGCTTTTTTTAAAACTTTAACCCAGGTATAGTAGATTCTGCTCCAGCTTCTTATTTTACTCTGTGTGTCTCTCTGTTTTAAATGTGTTTCTTGTAGATAGCATATTGTGGAATTCTGGTTTTTAATCCACTCTTTTCCATTCATCCTTATCATTTCATTCCAGTCACAGTTATGATTACTAATTGTATGTTTCCCTTCATCTTATTTCCCCCTGTTTATTCTTCTCTCTTGCCCTTTTTAGTCTTTCCCTATTCACAATATTTAAGTATTTTTGATTTTCAATCACTGTATCTCCCAACTGACCCTCCTTTCTGTCTATCCTTCTCCCCTTTATTCTCTTCCCCTCTTCTACTTCCTGCATAGGGTAAGGTAGGTTTCTAAAGCTGTCTGAGTATGGATGTTATTTCCACTATGAACTAATTCCAGTGAGAGTAAGTTTCAATCATAGTCACCCTCCCCATATTTTCCTCTACTGTATTTGCTACTTAAATGCCTGTTAATGAGAGGTAGCTTCCCCCTCTTCTAGCTCTCCTTTTCATTCCATGTGCTCCTTCTTCCCATCTCCCCTTTTGTTTTTTGACATCAGCCCATCTCATTTATCTTCCTTCCTTCTTTCAATGTATACTCCTTTTCACTGCTCTAATAGTGAAAAAAATTTTAAGTATCTTAGGTATCGTGCATAGTTTCAGTACTTTACCTTTCTCAAGTATCATAGATATCTTAATTATTTCAATTATCACCTGCCCAGGTATGAATGTACTCAATTGAACCTTATAAAAATCCTAAAGTTTTCACTTTACTTTTTAATGCTTATCTTGAGTGTTGAATTTGCTCACAAAATTTTCTTTTTGGCTCTGGTTTTTGGGTCAGGAAAATATGAAATTCTCCTATTTCATTGAATGTCAATTTCTTCCCCCTGGAGGATTATGCTCAGTTTTGCTGAGTATGAATTTCTAGATTATAATCCTAGATCCTTTGCCTTTCAGAATATCATATTTCATACTGTCTGGTCCATTAATGTAAAAGCTACTAGGTCCTGTGTAATCCTGACTGTGGGTCCTTAATATATGAATTGTTTCTTTCTGGCAGCTTGTGGTACTTTTTACTTGGCTTGGGAATTCTTGAATTTGGCTACAACCATCCTGTGGTATTGTATTTTGGGATTATCTTTTAGGAGGTGATTGGTAGAGTCCCTCAATTTCTATTTTTCCCTCTTGTTCAAGGATATTAGGTCAGTTTTCTCTGGTGATTTCTTGTAATATCCAGGCTATTTTTATTGTGGCTTTCAGGTATTCTGATGATTCTTAGATTATCTCTCCTGGATCTGTTATATAAGTCAGTTGTTTTTCCAGTGAAGTATTTTAGATTTTGTTGTTGTTATTTTCATTTTTTGATTTTGTCTTATTGTTTCCTGATATCTTATGGATAAATTAGCTTATTTTTGTTCAATTCTAATTTTTAGAGAATTATTTTCTTCTTTGAGTTTTTGTGTTTCCCTTTCTATTTGGCCAACTGTACTTTTTAAAGAGTTGTTTTCTTAAGGGTTTTTTTTCCTTTTTGCCTACATTTCTTTTTGGTCCATTCTATTCCTTAGGAAGTTGTTTTCTTCAAGGTGTTTTTGTGTTTTGCTTTCCTTTTTTCCTTTTCTACTTTTTAAGGAATTGGTTTCTTCAGTTAATCACCCCCCCCCAAGCTGTTAAGTTTTTCTGTCATTTCTCTTATTATTTGGTTTAACTTCTTTTCAAGTTCTTGCAGGGGCTCTTTTGAGGCCTGACATCCTTTCCCACTTTCTTTTGAAGCTTTACATGTTTCCTTTTTGGTACTGTTGTCCTCTTCTGAGTTTGTATTTTGGTATTCCATGTCACTAAAGTAACTTTCAAAAGATAGGGTTGTTTTTGCTTGTTTTTCTAGTTGTTGCCCCTCCCCCATTACCTTATCTATCTGTTAAGGTTCTTCTCTGTTCCCAAGGTAGAGCATGCAGTGCTCTAAGTTTTCAGAATACTCTTCTTTGTTACTTAGCGTAGGCCCAGCTGCCCTTGTTCTTCATGGTGTGTCTGTCAAAGAAGTGATCCTTATGGCTTGTTCTGGCAAGGTTTGTAGCTATTTTGTCCACCTATATTCAGCACCCCATGCTACCAGTCCCCCTGTTGATTCATGGGATGATCTGATCCCTGCTCTTGTGCTTCCCTGCCCTTGCCAAGTGGCTTGGGCTGGGCAGGTCCCCTGCTCTGTGTTCCACCATTCAGGCAATCTGCTGCCACATGAGGGTGTGTAGATTACTATAGTTCCAGTTTCCCCTTTCTGCTCCCTTGTCTTCTCAGGGCTCAGCTGCCATGCGTGTGTTTCTAGGTTTCCTTCCTTTTCTGCCTTCTGTACCTGTGTGGAGTGGCTCAGGCTGGGCTTGGTCCTGTTCTACAGCTTCATTGCCTCTGGTAGAGTTGCAGTGTGTTGGGCTGCTTCTGGTCCTGCCAATTCTTGTAGATGTTGTACCACCTGGGCTGCTCTCTCCTCTTACCCTAGTGAGACCTGTTCCTCCAGATTTCCTCTGTTTTGAGGAAATTAATTTTCTGTGTGTGTGTGTGTGTGTGTGTGTGTGTGTGTGTGTATTGAGGGATCAGGAGAGCATAGTGTCCTTTACTCCACAATCAAAGCTCCCAGAATGCAATACCCCTTTTGGATATTTTGAATAAGATGTCCTATAGATATCTCAAGCACAAGATGTCCTGAACAACTCATCTTTTCCTCTAAACCTTCTCTTCCTATTACTATGAAATAATTCCTAGCCTCTTCCTAGTCATCCAGGTTCATAATCATCCTCTGCTTCACTCTCACTCATTCTACATGTCCAATATGTTGCCAAGTCCTGTTGATTCTACCTTTGCATCCTCTCTCCTATGAATTCTCTTCTCTCCTCTGACCCTGACAGCACCCTGATGCAGACTCTCACCATCTCATGCCTGGTCTTCTGCACTGCCTTGGAACCAGACATGGAAATAACTTCCTTTTGGTATTATAGAGGGCCAGACCAAAAGGAAGAGAAATGAGAAACAGGATAATCATTTTCCAAATGGGAATGTGTGTACAGATAAAAATATTGCAGCTTAGCATGTAGTAAGTGAATGGGAGAGAGATTTAGGGAGGGAGAGATCCCATCCAGCTGGGGGGATCAGGGAAGCTTTTGCCACAGCCATCACCTCTGCCAGAACAGCTGGGGAGGGGAGCAGAACGATTGATTTCAGTTCTGCAAGAGAATTTCAGGCTGCCAGAAAACAGGCAGGGGAGAGCTAGAAGGTAGAGAGGTTGAGGTTGGTGCCAGGGAACAGAAGGTCGATAAAGTCGAGTGTGTCAGGGGATGTGCAGGAGGGGAGCCGCAGGAGGAGGGAAAGGAACAGTGTGGTGTCGGGCTCAAGAAGGCCCAGGGAACATGGAGAAGGAGCCCAGAAGGCAGAGGAGGGTCCCCTGGAGTGAGACTCCTTCCTTCATAGTGCCCTGATGTGCTGGGGCTGGTCTCGAGTCCAGAGCCCAGCAGAGATTTATAGCTCTGCTAATGGCCCCATGTAATGTCAGGGCAGGAGGAAGCGATGGGGAGATAGCAGGGAGAGCAGCTTCCTGTCAGCCCAGCTTGCCTCTGAGTGGGGGACCCGCCAAGATTTTCTCCCCTTGAACTTCTATTATTACAGGCAGTTTAAGCTCTTTCACAAAAGGCTGCCTCTCCTCTTCCTACATTGTCATCAGCTGATTAAGGTTAATAATAGCTTGCATTTCTATTGTGCTGGATGGCTGCAAAGGGCTTTATATGCATTAACCCCTTGGTTCCCAACCACGCTGGTGGCCCAGGCTGAATGTTCCCCATCTTATAGATGAGAAAAAGGAGGCTGGAGGAAAGAGCTCCCCTCCCACCCCCCCCCCCCCTGCCCTTTCCCAGCCACAAAGCATCAGAGCTGGGGACTCGAACTCACGTTTTCTGACTTCTTGCCTGGATCTGAAAGGCTGGACTTTTAGGAAGTGGACCATTACCATAGCAACCCAGCAGAACATTTGGCTGATCCTGTAGTTATAAAGCATCAATAGGTCAAGGACCCATGATTTCCAGGAGTGTGGGAAGGCTCTCCTGCCAAGGTTCGGAAAGGTTAAAGGCCTTGCCCCCTCCTCCACCCCCTCCCCCACCCCAGTCACAGTTAGCAAATGTGGAGGCAGAAACTTTTAGTCCGGTACTCTAACCACTTTGGCATGCTGCCCCTCTGGGTGAATGAATTAGCAGTAACAGCAGCAGGCAGGCGCAGCAGCGTCTTTTCTGGAAAAGCTCTTTCCTCACGGAAGCCACAAGAGGTACGCAGTACAAATGTCATCAGTAGACGGGCAGATGGGGAAACCGAGGCCCAGAGAGGTTAAGGGATGTGCCCAGGATCACACAGCTAATACGGATTAGAGACGGTCTTTTGACTTCAGGACCAGAGTGCTGTCCGGATGCTTGGATATGTGGAAGGGAAGTCATGCTCTCTGCAACTGAGGGAGTAAGCCAGGCTCTGCTGTGGAGAGCAACTTTTCTGGGCGGCCTCCATCCCTCCCCTCACATCACCAGAGGCTCAGTGGCCAGCGCCATCAGGAGCAGCTTGTAGAGGCACCGATTCTGGGGGATCTCAGAGGACTTCTCCCAGATTAGAACCGGCAAACCTGGCCCCACTGGACAAAGAGAGGCGAAGCCTCGTTCTGCTGTTCGGGCACTGGTGGCTCCTTTGTAGACAGAAGCCAGAGAGGGATCGTAGCAGCTCTCCATCTGGGGAGGACAGACCACAGGGCAGATTTAGGGATCCTATAGCCTTATTTTTCTGGGTTTGGAAAAGGGAACTTCTTTGAAGGAGCTGGGTGCCCTCAATGTTATCTCCTCACCTGTCTTGGGCTTCAATTGCCTCTTTACCAGGCTTGCTTTGTCCCCAAAAGCAAAACTAGAAGCAACTCAGTTCTGTTTTTTCTCTGCAGTTGGTCAACATGACACCATCCACCCCAGGGACTGGGCTTGGCTCTTACCTCTTCTTTTTCTTCTAGATTAAAACATACCTTTAAAAGTCTGTCTTCTGGGGGCAGCTGGGTGGCTCAGTGGATTGAGAGCCAGTCCTAGAGATGGGAGGTCCTCGGTTCAAATCTGGCCTCAGATACTTTCCAGCTGTGTGACCCTGGGTAAGTCACTTGACCCCCATTGCCTAGTCCTTACGTCTCTTCTGTCTTGGAGCCAATACACAGTATTGACTCTAAGATAGAAGGTGAGGGTTTAAAAAAATAAAAGTCTTTCTTCTCATCTTTATCATTTTTGCAAGCTTCTCTTGTACTGGACTTGAATATTCTTTGCCTACTTCTTCTAAGTTTTCCAGTAAAGGAAGTGGTGATCACTCAGAACTTTGACAGAATAGGTCAGGGCCAACTAACCTCACTTCCTTTTTTTTAAAACCCTGGTTTAGGTTAAAGGCCTGGTTCTCAACCCAGCTGCCCCATCTCTTCCTTGTTTTAACCCTTACTTTCTAGCTTGTAATCAATATTAAGTACTTGTTCCAAGACAGGAGAGCTGTAAGGGCTAGGCAATTGGAGTTAAATGACTTGCCCAGGAGCATGCAACAAGGAAGTATCTGAGGCCATATTTGAACCCAGGACATCCTATCTCTAGGCCTGGCTTTCTATCCACTGAGACACTTAGCTACCCCTCATTTCCTTTTTATGATAAAATGACTAGCCTGGTAAATCAAGGAAATGATATAAAGTTAGTTCACGTGGATTTTAGCCACAGAGATGACAAAATCTCTTATAGCTTTCTTTTTAAAATGTTTTATTGATGCCTTGCATTTTGCAATCACAGTCTTCTATTGAAATGTCCCCCTTCTCTCTACTCCCTTCCCTTTCAAAACTGAACTCTCCCTTATAACAGAAAAATAGCTGTTAACGAGGACCGAGTCTGTCAAAATCCAACATTCTGACCAAGTAGTTCCCTACTACTGCCACGAGGAGGGAAGTGTGTTTTATTATCCATCCTCAGGTATCATTATCATTTTTCAATCACTTAGAGCTCAGCTTCCTTTCATTAATTTTGCATTTACATTGTAATCTTTCTGTGTGTCTTTAAAAAATTCTAATGTTAATAAGTGAACTATTACCATAGCAAGGCAGCACTTTTTCACTTTGTATCAGTTAAATCTTTCTCTGTTTTGCCAAATTCTTTATGTTTGTAATTTCTTCCTGCATAACAATAGTTTATTATCATCACATATTACTGTTTATTTCCCAATTGATGGGCACCCATTTTGTTTCTAGGTCTTTCCTATCCCCAAAATATTGCTATCTCATGCTTTTCTTAGTGATCAGATGGAAAGATGTAGTGCAGATGATGGTCTAGTAAGAGAAGTCCAAAATGGGTTCAAGGCCAGACACAAAGAATCGAACTTGGAAGGAGGTCTTCAGTCAAGTGACTCAAAGCACCCATGCTCAGACCTGTACTGTTGAACGTGTTCATCAGTGACATGGATAAAGACTGACATAGATGGCATGCTTATGAAATTTGCAGATGATACACGTCTTGGATGGGTAGCTAACATGCCAAATGGCAGTCAGTATCCAAAGAGACTTTGGCAGGGTACAATATTGGGTTGAACCAAAGAGGATAAGATTCGAGACAAATGTAAAGTCTTCTACTTGGTTTAAAAAATCAACTTCAAAAGAACTAAATGCTGGAAGCACAGCTTTATCAGCAATTCATCGGAAAGAAGTCTGAGGGTTTTAGGGAACTACAAGGCCTATATGAAACAACTGTGTGATATGGGGGTGAAAAACCCTATTGCTCTCATCTTATTTTGTACTCAGAGAAGCACAATGTCAAAGTCTAAGAAGATGAGTCTCCCTGTACATTGTCCTAGTCATATAATGTCCGGGATTGTATTGTATTTAGGTCTGGGTACCACATTTTAGGAGAGACACCAATAAGCATCCAGAAAAGGTTTACCAGGATGGAGAAAGGCCTCCGGAATTGCCATATGAGGATCTGTTGAAGGAACTGAAGCTGTTCAGCCTGTAGGAGAGAAACTTTAGTGGGATGGGAGGGACATGATAACCGCCCTCAAGTACATGGAGGGCTGTCACGTGGAAGACTAGGTTTGCTTGGCCTCAGAGGGCAAAAATTGAGTAAAGGGTTGAAAGTTACGTGGAGGCCAATTTAGACTTGAGCTAAGCAAAGACTTCATTAACAACGGAGACTTTTCAAAACTAGGACATGCTCCCTTAGAACGTCTTCGAGAAGACTGTCTGATTGATGGAGATGTTATTCACATGTAGGTTGGACTAGATCATCTTTGGGGTCCCTTCCAGGTCTGAGATTTAGCTTCTGGGATGTTATTTCATAGGATCCAGATCTAGAAAAGACTTCTGAGGTCATCCACTCCAGTGCTCTCCTTTTCTAGTTGGCGATTCAGATGAGGTGAAGTTCAATTACCCAAGGTCACGCACAGGCAGTCATTTATCAGAACCTGGATATTCAACCCCCATTTTGGACTCCCTGTCCAGGACTCTTTCCACTCCCCTCTTTAGAAAATGAGGTGACATGGCTATCCTCAGTCTTGTCTCTGGATTCAAAGAAACAAGATTTGATCTAGAAAAAAACCCTTTTCTTTTAGGTGATATTGAAGGTCCTTGGAGAGTTCCCTCATGGCCTACAAAGTGCCTCTGCTCAGAGGGCAGCTTTATTCATGTGCACAAAGATTTAAGCGAAGGAAACAGGACATGGGCCATTGGCCCTTCCCAACCTGAAGCAAGTGATGTGTGAACTTGATTGAGTCATGCCCTCCACTCACTAGGTTAAAGTCACATTTTGCTTTCTTTGTGCTTTAATTACTGGAGCTACTCAACCAGTTAGTTCCCTGGTCATATCTGAGGTCAGGCCCCGAATAACTATTTCCTAGGCTGACCTTTCCCTTGGCCCATTGACACTATCCTTTGTTCTTCACGCTTTAGAACAGTCACTGGATATACATGGTAATGCAACTGTTCCCCATGCCTTCACCAGCCACCGAGTCCTAGAGTTTAAGAACTAAAAAGGAGGCTTGGAAGTCATCTTGGTGTTTGTTTCTTTGTTTTCACAAGGGAGAATTGTTGGTGCTGGATTTAGAGTCAGAGAATGTGGGTTCAAATCCTGGGGCTGCCATTTACAGCTAATCTGCCCTTGGGTGGCTCACCTCCTCTCTCCCTGCCTGTTTCCCTCTCTATAAAATGAGTGCGCTGGACGAGATGGATTCCAGCTCTAAACCCCATTTTTCTACCAGCGTTCCTGCTCTTTCTCTTTTCTACTTCTTTTTAGGATCTGTTAGCATATAATTCTATCTAGAAATATTCTGCTTTACTTTAAAATTAAGAGACACACAGACAGACACGTACATGCAAAAAGAAAGTCAGAGAGTGCATGCAAGAAAAAGACAGACACAGAGAGAGAAAGAGAAGGAAGCAAGAGAGGGAGGCAGAGAGAGAGAGAGAGATGGGGAGAGAGGAGAGAGAGGAGAGAGGAAAGAGGAAAGGAGGCATGAGAGGGAGGCAGAGAGACATAGACAGACAGACATAGACAGAGAGAGAGAGACAGTGAGACAGAAATGCAGACACACACACACACACACACACACACACACACCCAGAGAGACAGACAGACAGACAGACAGACAGAGAGAGAGACAGAGAGAGAGACACAGAGAGACAGAGAGATAGGGATAGAGACAGAGATAGAGATGGAAAGACAGGGATACCCAGAGAGAGACATAGAGCAAGAAAGAGACAGAGAGAGAGAGAGCCAGAAAGAGAGAGAGAGAGAGACAGAGACAGAGACAGACAGAGAGAGAGAGACAGAGACAGAGACACAGAGAGACAGAGAGAGAGAGAGAGAGAGAGAGAGGGACACAGAGAGACAGAGAGAGAGACAGAGACAGAGACAGACAGAGAGAGAGAGACAGAGACAGAGACACAGAGAGACAGAGAGAGAGAGAGAGAGAGAGAGAGAGAGAGAGAGAGAGAGAGAGAGAGAGAGAGAGAGAGAGAGAGAGAGGGACACAGAGAGACAGAGAGATAGGGATAGAGACAGAGATAGAGAGAGAAAGACAGGGATACCCAGAGAGAGACATAGAGCAAGAAAGAGACAGAGAGAGAGAGACAGAGAGAGAGAGACAGAGACAGAGAGACAGAGAGAGACAGAGACAGAGAGAGAAAGAGAGAGACAGAGAGAGAGAGAGAGAGAGACAGAGACAGAGAGACAGAGAGAGACAGAGACAGAGAGAGAAAGAGAGAGACAGAGAGAGAGAGAGAGAGAGAGAGAGAGAGAGAGAGAGAGAGAGAGAGAGAGAGAGAGAGAGAGAGAAGAGACAACCATACAATACAAGCAGCTGCAGAGGATTTCTGTTCCAAATGGGTGATGTAATGGGCTTTGTCAGCCAATGCTGTAATGACAAAAACCTAGACCCTAAAATCATCCGGGCTCTGGATGAAACTCATATAGTTTCAGGTGCAAGCATTTGCAAACATGAGCTGGAGTTTGCAGTTTTATGGTTTCTGTAAAGCTTTAAGGTCTTCCCAGGTTTTTCTGTGCAGCCATCCCGACTCTCAGAGACCCCCCCCAAAGCAGCTGTCCCTCCAATTCCCCTTCTGCAGGCTGGCCTCATGTGGGTCTTTTTGGTAACACAGATGTGAAAGGCTCTGCTAGAGGACTGTCCCATTAGCTATGAAGAACACTTTGCGAAAGCTCCAGGAATCATCGCACAGAGACTAACGGGAGGAAGGAATCAGGCATAATGGACGAACACATTTTGTGTTGAATGGTACAAAGTACCCGATTTCACGTGGGGGGGGGGGGCTAGGGAGGAAGGAGAGGGCAATGTGCTTTAACTATTCAGACTGCCGAGCTCCACAGCACAGGGGACCTCAGGGGATGGATGTGGCCGCTATGGCAACTGGAGATGGCTTTTTCTTTTGGAAATTTGGGCAGATCTAAAAAGCAATATGCCCTTCACTTACTTAGGCTTATAAAGTAAGGTTAATTACATGCACTACAT
The DNA here is from genome assembly GCF_027887165.1 of Monodelphis domestica. NCBI lineage: Eukaryota > Metazoa > Chordata > Mammalia > Didelphimorphia > Didelphidae > Monodelphis > Monodelphis domestica. The sequence continues at coordinate 27,977,498 of NC_077235.1, read as the reverse complement.
TCTTCTCTGGCCCTTTCCTCCTCCCAGGACCACCACCCCTCACAAAGCATGCTGGTGAGGAAAAACAGTCAGCTTTGGCCTCTTGTTTTATTTTCCTTTGGCCATTAAATCATTGTTCATTCACAGCTTGTATAACAGCTCAAATTATGTATTATTAACATATAGTAAAACGCAAAGCCTTTGAGCCTCCCGGGCTTTATAAACAACCAACCATAGTGGCTATCTGCCATACTTTCCCCATTATAATCCTTTTCCTTTTCTTAAAAAGGAAGAAAAACCCAAGTTCTGAAAGCTGCAGGCACTTCCCCTTAGACCAAAGAGTTGTGTACTGCCACAGAAACAGATTGCTCCCAATCACTCTCCTTCAAATAATGGGCCAGGAAGGGCACAAAGCAAAGGTGGGCACGGTCACCAGGCAAAGAGGGCACGAGTTCACTCCTGTTAGAGTTTCTGTAATCAATAGCCACAAAGGGAACTGGGGTGGGGGGGATTGAAGACCCCCCCCCAAGGCAAAAGATTTGAAATGGGAAATCGTATGGTTTCACCTGGGGGTAAACTAAGCTGCCACTCCACATCAATGCAGATGGAGGTCATCCAGACATGGAATTTTAGAGCCCAGGTTCCAGCAGGCCCTGGTCTATCCCTGGTGGTAAAAAGTCCTGTGAGACAGACAGACAGACAGGCAGAGACAGAGAGAGCTATAAAGAGAGAGACAGAGACTTTGCAGGCTCGATTTATGGGAGACAAACAAATTTATTTTGAAAACCCAAGACAATGAACAGAAATGGAAACTGAAATCATGGACAGGTTCAGCAAATAATGAGAAAAAGAGACAGAGACAGAGACAGAGACAGAGACAGAGAAATAGAGGAAGAAAGACAGAGACAGAGACGCAGAAAGAGACAGAGACACACACACAGGCAGAGACATAGAGAGACAGAGAAAGAGAGGCAGAAAGAGACAGACAGAGAGAGACAAAAAAAGAGACAGACAGGGGGCAGCTGGGTAGCTCAGTGGATTGAGAGTCATGCCTAGAGATGGGAGGTCCTGGGTTCAAATCTGACCTCATACACTTCCCAGCTGTGTGACCCTGAGCAAGTCACTTGACCCCCATTGCCTAGCCCTTACCACTCTTCTGCCTTGGAGCCAATACACAGTATTATCAATTCAAATCAGAAAAAATAATAGCCATTACAGAATACATATACTCAATATCTGTGAATTCATCTACCAAGATATATATGAGATTCATATAAAGTCACCTATAAAACGTTTTCTTTTCAACAGAATGAAAGAACTAACAATAATTAGAACAATATCAAGTTTTACTCCATTTGTGATTTAGTCAGTGTAGGCCACTCCCTCCACCAGAGGGAGACATAGACAATACATCAATGGCATATCAGCTAAGTAAATTCTAGGGAAGTGCGTGACTTGCCCAGGGTCACACAGCCACTAGGTACTGGAAGCAGAAGATTCTGGGGGTGGAGCTCAATTTCCCTTGATTTCCTATAAGTCACATTCCAGAGTGCCTTCTGTTTTCTCATGATGGATGAAGAACGCTGGGCCTTTCAATTCATACCTTGTTTGGTCATAGTTTTTCTTCATAACATCTTGTAAAATGTCTTTATCAATGAAGTTCTGGAATTTGATAACAAAAGGTCTGAGTGAATTGTTCCTGGCATTCCTCACTCTGAGGGCCTCGGATGAATTGGTGAATTCTATTCAGTCATGGTCTTGACTACATCTATATCTTTATCCATCTATCTATGTGTCTTACTTGTTCGAGGAAATGGTCTTGGGCAGTCAGTTCAGTTCCCCACTTCTTAGAGTGGTTAGAGCCTTTCTTTGATTGTATTTTACGGTGATGTGATTATCCTTGGATGACCTCTTTGAGCTGGATTTTCTAGCTTTGTGTTGTTGCTTCCAGGACTTGCAATTCTTTTTTAATTGGATTGTCCTTTGATCTTGTTTCACTATATATTCTGTCATCTGGAATTCTCTTTCCTATTGATTCCATCCCCTTATTCAGATTTCCCTCTACCTTCTCCACATTTTCTTCTTCTGTCAATCCTAAATCTATCCATCTCTAGCTTCCATCTGCTGTGCCTAGTACCTTTCTCTGGGCAAGCAGAATATGTATCTCTTCCCTCTTCTGCCTTGCAGCTTTCTTTTAAAAAAATTAAGGATTTTTTTTCTTCTGCAAAAGTCTATCTATCCTCTCTTTCCTCCCCTCATTGAGAAAGAAAGAAAAATAAAACCTTTATTACGAACAATATAGTCAAACAAAAAAAAATACCAAATTCATTGTTCTCTGTCCTTCTCCAAAATTGTCCCAGGCTCCTCTCTGAGCCCTTCACTTCTCTATTGGATAATGGATAGCACATTTCACCATGAGTCCCCTGGAGTCGTGGTTGCTTATTGTACTGATCAGAATTATTAAATTTTTCATAGTTGCTTGTCTTTGCCATATTACAAATATAAAGTCCTGGTTTTACTCACTTCCCTTTGTATCAGTTCATATAAGCCTTCCCAGATTTCTATGAAATCATCTCCTTTATCATTTCTTACAACACAATATAATATTTTATCAAATTCGTATATCATAACTTGTTCAGGCATTCTTTTTTAAATTTTTTTAAACCCTTACCTTCTGTCTTGGAATCAATACTGTATATTGGCTCCAAGGCAGAAGAGTGGTAAGGGCTAGGCAATGGGGGTCAAGTGACTTGCCCAGGGTCACACAGCTGGGATGTGTCTGAGGCTGGATTTGAACCCAGGACCTCCCTTCTCTAGGCCTGGCTCTCAATCCACTAAGCAACCCAGCTGCCTCCTCAGACATTTCTTAATTAATGTTTCCAATTCTTTTCCACCTACCAAAAAAGATGTTATAAATATTTTTATACATCCTTAAATTTTATTTTGTTTAGGATTAATCCCTTTCTTTCTTTTTTTAAATAAAAACCCTTACCTTCCATCTTGGAGTCAATACTGTGTACTGGCTCCAAGGCATAAGAGTGGTAAGGGCTAGGTAATGGGGGTCAAGTGATTTGTCCAGGGGGAAGTGTCTGAGGCCAGATTTGAACCTAGGACTTCCTGTCTCTAGGCGTGACTCTCAGTCCACTGAGTTACCCAGTTTCCCCCCTCACCTTCCATCTTAAAACCACTACTGTGTATTGGTTCCTAGTGGTAAGGGCTAGGCTAGGTGGGGGTCAAGTGACTTGCCCAGGGTCACACAGCTGAGAAGTGTCTGAGGCCAGATTTGAACCCCAGGACCTCCCATGTCTAGGCCTGGCTCTCAATCCACTGAGCTACCCAGCTGCCCCCAAATCCCTTTCTTAATTTACCATCCCACTTATTCCTCATCTTTCTTTCCTGTGTCCCTGTTGAATGAAGTTTGTTTCCATACCCACCTGTATGGATGTGGGTATATTCTTCCTTCCTTTGATAAGTTCAGTTGAGACTCAGTTGTTGTACCTGACACCCTTTCAAATGCTAAGACGTTATCATGTGCCCCACTAAGTCTTCTCTTCTATAGGTTAAGCATCCACAGGCTCTTCAGACCAGTCTACATTTGGCATATGTTCAAGGCTCTTCACCATTCTCATCGCCCTCCCTTGGATGCTCGCCAGCTCACCAATGTGTTTTTTAAAAGGGAGCATCCCAAATTGCATGCGGACACAGAGTAGCACCCACATCGACACCCTGCCTTTCTTAACCAATACCCAAAAGTTCTTCATTTCCATTCAGGTCTTTATTTTCCAATCTAATACGTCTTCTCTTGGTTCTAGCTTCATTTCTTGGGCCATTATTGAAGTCAATGTATCATTTTGTTTCTTCTGCTGACTTCTCAGTATCTTTTAGTCTATCGTATTCCTTCATCATGTAGAAGGATGGTTGGAGTGGTTTTCTGTCCACTTGCTTATTTCTTTGTCCTTTCTTTCCTTTATTTGAGAGGCTTTTCTCTTTCAGCTGGTCTTTCTCCCCTCTACTCCTTTCTGTTTCTTTGATGATGTTTTTATCTATTCATATTGGGTTCTTTGCAACCCTCCCTCTGCTTTTATTAGAACGTTCATAAAACATGTCTTCTACCACTTCTAAAATATATTTCTCAGTCAAAATCAAATATTCTGCACTCGCCCAATTACTTATCTTGACATTAGACATAGTTTTCTTTCGTATCGATGATATCTCTGTATGTGAGAGACAGCCAGGCCTGCAGATGGAACATCTTGGGTTCAGTTCTGGTCTCAGAGACTTCTCAGCTGTGTGACTCTGGGCAAGTCACTTAACCCCCCTTACCACTCTCCCTTGGAATCAATACTCAGTATCAATTCGAAGACAGATGATAAAGCTTTAAAGGGGAAAAAAACTAGAAAAATAATCTACAGTTGATTTCTGAATGTATTTTTAGAAGTCTATTATAGCCTTAGAAGAAATGCTTGCCTTGGAGTCAGAAAAGCTGGCTTTGTTCTCTGTTTTTTTAAATTTACTGACAATGTGACCCTAGACTCTTATTAAACTCTAACCCAGCTCTGCCACTTCCTAGAAAGCCCCTTGGCTTGTCTGAGTCTTGGTTTCCTCATCCTAAATAGGGATAATAACATCTTCCCTACTTATCTCACAGGGTTTTATAAGTGCCAAATGAAATGATGAAAGTCTTTTGTAAGCTGTAAAAATGTCTACAATAGCCTGATGGTCTATACATTTCCTCGCAGAGTAAGAGTTCTGAGGCCAACTGAAATATTCCCATGGATGGATGATGTCATAAATGTGGATATTTCCTACGATGATGAAGATGCTAAGTCATCCCTACCTGCCCATCCTGTGTGACTCTTATCCATGTCCTTTCAAAAATTTGCTATATAGCATCCACTTAAAGTGCAAGGGAGGGGGCAGCTGGGTGGCTCAGTGGATTGACAACCAGAACTAGAGACAGGAGGTCCTGGGTTCCAATCTGGCCTCAGACACTTCCCAGCTGTGTGATCCTGGACAAGTCACTTGACCTCCATTGTCTAGCCCTTACCACTCTTCTGCCTTGGAACCCATACACAATATTAATTCCAAGATGGAAGGTGAGGGTTTAAAAAAATAAAATAAAATGTGTATTGTTAGGGGCAGCTGGGTAGCTCAGTGGATGGAGACCCAGGCCTAGAGATGGGAGGTCCTGGGTTCAAATCTGACCTCAGACACTTCCGAGCTGTGTGACCCTGGGCAAGTCACTTGACCCCCATTGCCTAGCCCTGACCACTCTTCTGCCTTGAAGCCAATACACAGTATTGATTCCAAGATGGAAGGTAAGGGTTTAAAAAAAGTGCAAGGGACTTTCTTTGAGTACTCTTGACATTGCAAGGATATGAAGGAAGCACGTGGGCAGTCTAGAAATCATTCTTCACCGTTGCCATGTGACAAGCCCATTTCCCCCCATTCATTCCTTTAATGCTAATGTCTTATGCTCCTGCTTCATTGTTTGTCACCCATTGAAGCTCAGTTGTATCCACTATGTGCTCCTTCATTGTCCTTTGGGTGATCTTCAACTTCAGTTCTTTGGAGATTCTAGCTCCATGACTCATAGCCGTAGTACGTCCCTGGGAGAATATTAGTATGAAAAAGATGGGCCTTTGTTTCAAACCTCTTTGAAGCTTGAGATCATTGATCATTCAATTTACGATGCACTTTCCCAAAGACAATCCAACCTCCTCTCCTCTTCCCGCTAACTCTGGGCCCAACTCATCCACTTGTCACATCTGTCCAAGATGTCTGTAGCTAGAAATGTCCGCACACATCTGAACTGATGGCTGAGGAGGAGACCTTTGCTCCTCTCCTCTATGCCTCCGCCATGTCTTATTGCATCCTGAAAACAGGCAGCATCTCCTCTTGGACTGAGGCCACAGATCAGCTGGAAGCCGAGCCGGCCGTCTCCCAGTTCCCACCTTCCCTGGGCCAAAGGAAGACCTCTATTGCTTGTCTTCATTAAGCAGAGCGAGTAGCATGGCTTAGCTTAGCAGTGGAAATTTTGCTAAAGGTAATGTGAGGTTGGGCTAAAGCAGCTGCACACACACAACCGAAAGGCGATTGTGCTAATAGTCTATATTGTGTTGGCGGCCGGATCTTCACTCTGCATATGCTATGCAGGTGTTATAAAGTTGTACTTCCAACCTTTTATATGGAAGTTGGGATCCATGAAAAAGGTTCCATTAAAAATGGACAATAGAAGGCCGGAGGGGTTTGGCTGGCAGACACATGTGCAGTTAAAGCAATCCAGGCAGGACATGGGGAAACAGATTGTTGTAATTACCAGACTCACAAAGAAGGTCATTTTTATGCAACTCTATTCAAAACTGTATTCAACAACATTGAACTGTATAAAATTTTAGGAAATATACCAGCTCCATTATGGAAATGGTCACCGAAGGGAGCCTGCTCTTGGGATGGAATTGCCAGTTGGAAAGATTCTTCTGCCACTAACGCTGGAGTTCCTTTATTACTCCAGGGGAAATGACTCGCTTGACGACGGGCTCTCGGCTCTCAAACTGGAGTCCAAGCAGCATCTCAGCCCAATCCTGAAGGGATTGATGAGCTCAAAGATTGAAGAAATTATTTGGCCGCAACAGCAGAAACCCATTCGCTGTCATTTCCTCAGGCTGTGTCTGGACAGGGATACTAGATCCAACAGGGCCCAAGTTTCAGTGCCAAGGAACTACTTAGCAAGCATACAAAGTCACAGTGCATCTGTTGCTAGATGAAATCATTTGTTCCTTTTCTCCAGAAAGACAAAACAAATCAAATGACGAGTTACGATTAAGGAAAGACATACTGTAGCATTAAGATCTCCTTGCTCTAGGTTAGCCCTTATGGATACTAGGCACTGAGAAAAAATATTGCTGACCTGAACTGACCTCCTCTAGTCATTTCTGAGATGTCTTAGCTAAACAAAGATCTTTTTTTAAAACCCTTACCTTCCCTAAGGCAGAAGAGTGGTCAGGGCTAGGCAATGGGGATCAAGTGACTCACCCAGGGTCACACACAGCTGGGAAGTGTCTGAGGCTAGATTTGAACCCAGGACCTCCCATCTCTAGGCCTGGCTCTCAATCCAATGACCTACCCAGCGGCCCCCTATCATGGGATTTAAATAAACACTCATTTAAAAATCTTTAAAATGCTCATATGATCTGAATAACCACAAAGCAATGAAAATACTAGCAATGACTTGTAACTTCTAAGGACTTTATCATCATTAGGACAGTTACAAGGAATATACTTAGAAAGAGGACATGAGTGTGAGTTGAATATGATGGAATGATATCTAAAAATCAAATCAAGGGATGAGAAAGAGGAATGCATTGGGAGAAAAGGGTGGGAGAGCTAGAATGGGGGTAAATTATCTCACATAAAAGAGGCCCAGAAGAGCTTTTGCAGGAGAGGAGAAGATGGGAGAGGTGTGAGAAATGCTTGAATCTTGCTCTTATTGGAATTGATTCAAAGAGAGAATAACAGACACTCATTGAGTAGAGAAATCTATATTAGCCTTCAGGAAAGCAAGGGAAAGGGGATAAGAGAAGGCGGGGCTGATGGAAGGGAGGGTGGTTTGGGGGGAGCTGGTGGTGGCAAAATACTTTTGAGGATGAATATGGCGAAAGGAGAGAGAAAGGAGAGAGGGTAGTATAAATGGCTGAGGAGAGGGGAGAGAAATGAGATGGAGGGAAATACATAGTAATCATAAATGTGAAAAATTTTATAGCAAGTTTCTTTATAAAGGCCCCATTTCTCAAATATGTAGAGAACTGAGTCAAATGTATACGAATACAAGTCATTCCCCAATTGATAACAAATGAATGCATCCTGCTCATCATTTCTTTTAACATAAGAGTATTCCATCAAAATCATATACAGCAACTTGCTCAGTCACAGGATCTGAACAGGTAGTTTTCAGAGGAAGTAATCAAAGCTATTTATAGTCATATAAAAATGCTCTAAATCACTATTGGGGGCATCTAGGTGGTACAGTGGATAGAGTACCAGACCTGGAGTCTGGAGGACCTGGATTGAAATGGGGCCTCAGACATTTCCTACCTATCCGACCCTGGATAAGTCACTTAACCGTATTTGCTTGGCCCTTGCCCTTCTGTCTTAGAGTTGTTACTAAGACAGAAAATAAAGTTTTTTTTAATTACTATTGATTACAGAAATCCAAATTAAAATGGCTCTGAGGTACCACCCAACACCTATCAGATTGGCTAATATGACAGAAAAGGAAATTGACAAATTTTGGAGGGGAAAATTGAGACACTAGTGCACTGTTGGTGGAGTAGCAAACTGAGTAAACCATGTTGGAGAGCAATTTGAAACTCTGCCCCAAAGACTATAAAATAGGTCAATACCTCAAAGACACAAAAAACAATAAGAAAAAAGACTTATATGTACAGAACTATTTCTAGCATCTCTTTTTGTGGTGGCAAAGAATTGGAAACTGACACGATGCCCATCAATCTGGGAATGACTGAGCAAGTTGTGGTATATGATTTTGATGGAATACTCTTGTGTTAAAAGAAATGAGGAATCTGGCCTCAGACACTTCCCAGCTGTGTGACCCTGGGCAAGTCACTTGACCCCCATTGCCTAGTCCTTACCACTCTTCTGCCTTGGAACCAATACACAGTATTGACTCCAAGATGGAAGGTGAGGGTTTAAAAAAATAAATAAATAAAAGAAATGAGGAGCAGGATGCTTTCAGAAGAACCTGGAAAGGCTTGCATGAATCGATGAAAAGTGAATTGAGCAGAACCAGGAGAACCTGTGCACATTGACAGCAATATTGTACAGTGATCAGTGTATAATACTGTACCGTGCTGTAAATGGCTCGGTTGTTTTCAGCAATACATTGATCCAAAACAAATCTGAAGGACTCATGATAAGAAATGCTCTCCACTTCCAGAGACAGAACTGATGAAGTCTGAATGCAGATCAGAGCAGACTTTTTAAAACTTTCTTTAATTTTCTTGTTCGGAATTTTGTTTTTGATCTGTGTTTTCCTTCACAACATGATTAATATGGAAATATGTTTTGCATGACTGCATATGTATAACCTGTATCAAATTGCTTGCCATCTCAGGGTCCGGGGAGGGGAAGGAGGGAAAGAGAGAATTTAGAGCTCAATATTTTAAAGAATGAATGTTAAAATTGTTTTTACATGTAATTGGGACAAAATAAAATATTAAAATCAGAAATTACCATCAACGAGGGAAAATACATTAAATAACATTTGTATTATAACCCATGGCCCACAGCCTAAGCTCTGTGCTTAAAAAGACCCTGTTTCCACCTTGGAGGCTTTTCAATAATTAATACTCATTGGCTGGGGCCCCCACCCAGAAGAACCCTGGCAACATCTGAATTGGGCTTGTTTCAAGCTCTCTCCTAGAGGTATTTCATTTCACTCCTACGAGCATCACGCTAACAATAAGCATTTCATTATAGAATATATATTAGGACAATAATGAGCAGAGAGAGGACTAGGATCTCAGTCCTTTTTGACAAAGAAGGCATTTTATATCCTGCCAAGGAGCTGCCATTTCTTCCCCTTTCTTGTACTTGGGGCCGGCTCGACCCATTGGGAGAGTAGATGGGGATCTTCATCCCTTCACCGTCCAGTCTGATGTCTGTCTGCCCCCAACTCTGACTCTCTGGCTGACCATCTAGAGTCCTTGCCATGCCCACCTTTCAGGTTGCTTCTTTTGATCCAGGTATCTGGTACCCAGTGAAAACCAAAATGTGTTCCCAGGAGGGAGCCATGCATTCAATTATTAACAGTGCACTAGCCATTAGTAGGGATTAGCATAATGGCACAGGGAAGCAGAAGGCAGAGTTTCAAGACAATGGGGCCCAGGACAGGTTGACCTCAAATAGGTTTCAGCTTTTGCCTGGGCTGTCCCCTTCCCAATGAAAGGCCAGCTTCAGGGAACCCAGAAGATTGTAGGCGACACACAGCCCATATTGGAGCACGCACTGAATGGGGGCACGCTGCTGGCATTTGAGGCTCCCCAGCCTTCTTTCCTGCCTTCTTCCAACATGTTCCTGCATGTTTGATCTGCTCTGTGGCTTCCCATGTATTCAACCTGGTATCTGCTGGCTTCATCACCATGGCAACTGCCTCTCCCTAACTTGAGAGTTTAACCTTTGGCCTCCTCCTTCTTTAGCATCACTCCTGAGCTCTCTCTCTCCCCTGTGACACAGCTGCCCTTGCCTGCCCAAGGCCATTAACTCTTGACTCTGAGGACAGAATGATGGAAGAGGCATGAGTGGAAAGGCAGCTGGCGACAGGAGGAGATTCTTGCTAGTCTAAAGCCACTCGATGCAAGAATTACTCAAAGGAGGTGGGAAGCACCAATGACAAACTCTGGACCTGTTTTCCCATTTGGAAGATGGTGAGAGAAGGGGATGATGAAGTGAGAATGGGCTGTAACTGAGCTGACTTGCGTGCAATGGAAACAAAAGTTAATGACAGAAGTGAGGATAACAGGTAACGACGCTGGCATGGTACTGAAGAGCAGAGCTTTCTAATTTGACACTTAAGGAAGCTCCGAAAGTTCTGCGCCATTTCTGAAAACTGAAATGGATCAATCCAAAGGAAGTGCAGGGCTTCATTGGATGAGAGAAGTTCCCAGTATGTACTAGAGACATAGTATGTATAGACATGTTCTGGGAACTTCTTGACTCTAGCCTGGAGTTCTAGCCACTGCACCAACTAGCTGCCCAATATTCCATTACATTCATCTAATCAGATATATGCATATACATGGTATACATAGACATGTTCTGGGAACTTCTCTCATCCAATGAAGCTGGTTACAGATGTATACACAGATACATACTATATGTTTAAATGCTATATGTTTACAGATATAGACATATATACATACTATATATACATACTCTCTCTCTCTCTCTGTATATATATATATACATATATATATGTGTGTATATATATATATATATATATATATATATATATATATATATATATATATATATATATATATATTTGGGCAGCTGGGTAGCTCAGTGGATTGAAAGCCAGGCCTAGAGATGGGAGGTCCTGGGTTCAAATCTGGCTTCAGACACTTCCTAGCTATGTGACCCTGAGCAAGTCACTTAACCCCTAGCCCTTACTGCTCTTCTGCCTTAGAACCAATGGTTCTAAGATGAAAGGTAGAGGTTTTAAAATATATATGTACTAGTTTATACATACACATTTTATTAATGTCTTTTGTTTTTACATTGTAGTTATTTTTAGTTAACCTTGCCCCATTCCTCTCAGCCTTCCCTTCTGAAAAAGGAGGGGGGGGAAGCTAATTGGGCAAAAATCAAACAATATATCCATTAGCAGCATATGAAGCATACCACAGCTATAGCCTTTCCCTTCTCCAGTCAAAGGAGAGAGTCACAATTCCTCATCTTTTCTCTGGAGCCAAGATTGATCAGTATGATTTCATAGAGTCTAATTTCCTCTGATTGCCCAGTTGTGTATATTATTTCCTTGGTGCTCTTTTCTTCATAAAAGTCTCCCCATATTTATCTGAATTCCTCACATTCTCCATTTCTTACTGTACAAGAATATTCGATATTCCATTTGTTAGCATTCACTCTTTTTTTTAGTTATATCCAAGTTTATGTTACCCCATTTGGGATTTTCTTGGCAAAGATATAGGAGTAGTTTGCCATTTCCTTCTCCAGGCCATTTTATAGATGAAGAAGCTAAGGCCAACAGGATTAAAAACTTGCCCCAGGATCACACAGTTAGGAAGTATCTAAGGCTATATTTGAACTAAGGAAGATAGATGAGTCTTCTTGACTCTAGCCTGGAGTTCCATCCACTATACCAACTAGCTGCCCAATATTCCATCACATTCGTAATCACAAAAGCAACAAGCATTTATTAAGCTCCTACCACACAGTACATAATGTTCTAATCATTGGGAATTAAAGAGTAAAATTCCAACAGTCCCTCCCCTCAAGGAGCAAATACCTTCAATTCTGTATAATTATTAGAACCCCTTGATTTGAGAAATATATATCTGTGAGTCATGATATAAAGCCTTCCACTGTGATTTCAATCAATCCTTGGCTTTATTTTATAATAATCAATTAGCAAATTATACCTGTGTTGATACTGTTCTCCAGCTAGTGGTTTATTTGTTTAATTATTCTCATTAGGGGGCTCTCCAGATTCATGTCTTCAATAAACTGTATGCAAAGCACATCAAAAGAACGATAATTAACTTTGGGAACAAAAGTGTAAACATAAACACAAGGTAACACTTTGCCTGGCTGGCTCAACAAGCATGATTTTGGGTGCCCTGGGACACTAATAAGGGCTGCAGTCATCTATTAAAAAACAAACAAATCCAATGAGAACTGAAGTGTGGATATATGTACAATCTCTTGATTTATCTATTGTTGATGGACAATAGCCCCAATAGCTATGCCCCAAGTGAAACTTCCTGATGCCTTTACAGGGTTTGATTTCGACTCCTCTTTGAAACCAGGAAAGCTGTATGTCAAAGTCTAAAGGCAAATGTCTGAAGAAGTTAATGAAAATGACTTGGCTGTCAGCTCCCATGATGAAGGACCTTTAGTCTGGGCTATTATTCTTGAATCATTTTTTAATTCATTGATTTAAAATTTGAGATGAGTGTATGCTGTCATGGTCTTTTTATTTATGATGCGCAGAATGACAAAGAATTTGGGAATAACTACTTTTTCATAAAGGATTTTCCATGACTCTTGACGTTTTTCTGTTTTTTCTATCTCTAAAAGATTAGCTTAGCTTCAAAGGCAGCACTAGAAATAATATCAGCAGCTATTTAGAATGATGGGCCATGAAAATTAATTTGACATACATTATTTTCATGATATTTCATTGGATATTTTATATTGAAGAGGATCATTGTTCTAAGGTTATTTTCAGCTAGTTGGAGGAAATGATCTTTATAGAGTCAAAAATGACCCAGTCTGGGTCCTATGGGTGGGGGTTGCAGAAGGCTGTGTAGAAAGGAATATCTCTGATGGGGACTGTCTAGATTTGACATCTCTGAAGTCTTTAAATTCAAGTCTCCAAAATTTCCTCTCTGTTATTTAATGAAATCACATAATACTCAAAGTTAAACAATTCCTAAAAATTGCTAGGATCTGAGGTCTTCTGTTCAAAACAAAGGTGAATACTAGTGCAAATATTAATAACATGGAAATAGGTCTTGATCAATGACACATGTTAAACTCAGTGGAATTACATGTCGGATACAGGAAGGGGTGGGGGGAGGGGAGAGAAAGAACATGAGTCTTGTAACCATGGAAAAATATTCTTAATCATCTAATTAAATAAAATTTTCATTAAAAAAACAAAGGCGAATAGTAGGAAGCAAATAGTAGCAAGCAAATAGTAGCAATCAATTCTTTCAGCTAATTACTGTACTTGGAAATCAGTTCTATTCTGTGGGAGATGCATGGGGTAACTGTTGTCCCTGAATTAAATTGGGTCAAACAAAATAGTTTACCAGCCTCCACAAGTACATAGTTGATGCCAAGAAATACAGAATGGAAAGAGCTTCAAGTTTAAAAAATAAAAATGAAAGCAAAACAACTGGGTTCTAGCAAATTGACAATCTGTCCATTATGGTAAAAGATGGAAAAATTTATTGTTGGTCAGGCTGTAGGAGAAAAGACCCAGGAAGTCATTTATGAAGGAGCCATGAGTTGGTTTAACTAGTTTATAAAAACAATTTGAAATAATTCATGGAAAATCTCTCAATTTTTAACAACTTTTAAGCTAGCAATCCTACTATTCCTTTTTTTAAGTTTGGGAAAAGTTTATTTAAGTACTTAATTTAAAATATTTTTCCATGGTTACAAGATTAATGTTCTTTTCCTCCCCTACCCCCACCTTCCTCCCATAGTCAACCCACAATTCCACTGGGTTTTACATGTGTCATTGATCAAGAACTATTTCCATATTATTGATATTTGCACTAGCATGATCATTTAGAGTCTATATCCTCAGTCATATCCCCATCAACCCATTGTTTTTCTTCTGTGTTTCTAGTCCCACAATTTTTCCTCTGAATATGGATGGTGTTCTTTGTCGTAGGTCTTTCAGAATTATCTTGGATCATTGCATTGCTACTAGTAAAGAAGTCCATTACATTAAATTATGCCACAGTGTATCAATCTTTGTGTACAATGTTCTCCTGGTTCTGCTTCTTTCACTCTGCATCAAGTCCTGGAGGTCATTCTAGTTTGCATGGAATTCCACCAGTTTATTATTCCTTTGAGCACTATAGTATTTCATCACCAACATGTAACACAATTTGTTGAGCCATTCCTCAATTGAAGGACATCCACTCATTTTCAAAAACTGCTGGGAAAATTGGAAAACAGTATGGGAGAGATTAGGTTTAGATCAACATCTCACACTGTACACCAAGAAAAACTCAGAATGGGTCAATGACTTGAATATAAAGAAGGAAACTATAAGTAAATTAGGTGAACATAGAATAGTATACCTGTTAGATCTTTGGGAAAGGAAAGATTTTTTTAAGACCAAACAAGAGTTAGAAAAAAATTACAAAATGTAAAATAAATAATTATAATTACATTAAACTAAAAAGTTTTTGTACAAACAAAACCAATGCAACCAAAATTAGAAGGGAAGGAACAAATTGGGAAAAATCTTTATAACAAAAACCTCTGACAAAGGTCTAATTACTCAAATTTATAAGGAGATAAATCAATTTTACAAAAAATCAAGCCATTCCCCAATTGATAAATGGGCAAAGGGAATGAATAGGCAATTTTCAGATAAAGAAATCAAAACTATTAATAAGCACATGAAAAAGTGTTCTAAATCTCTTATAATCAGAGAGATGCAAATCAAAACAACACTGAGGTACTACCTCACACCTAGAAGATTGGCTAACATGAGAACAAAGGAAAGTAATGGATGTTGGAGGGGATGTGGCAAAATTGGAAACTGGGATATTAATACATCGCTTGTGGAGTTGTGAATTGATCCAACCATTCTGGAGGGCAATTTGGAACTATGCCCAAAGGGTGATAAAAGACTGCCTGCCCTTTGATTCAGCCATAGCAGTGCTGGATTTGTACCCCAAAGAGATAATAAGGGAAACGACTTGGACAAGAATATTCATAGCAGTGCTCTTTGTGGTGGCAAAAAAATTGGAAAATGAGGGGATGTCCTAGTATTCCTTTTAAACTACAAGGAGGTTACTGACTACAAGAAAGGCCTAACCAGTACCAAAGTATATATAGCAGCAATATTCATCATAGCAAAAAGCTAGAAAGAAACTGCCCCGTCTTAGGGAATGTCGAACAAATTGCTGTGGGCAATGGAACAGACTCAACCTTTCAGAATCCTTTTCTTTCTTCTACACTCAGCTCACATACTATGTCTTCCCTGTAGCCTCATCCCCTAACCTGTCCCTCAGCTGTAAAGGTTCTCCCCCTCATCCGATTTTTCCAGAACACTTCATTTCAATTTCTTTGATACCAACCTGCTCTATCTTGTAGAATGTAGTATATATGTGCACGTAGTATATACATACACATATAATAATTATGTTAGCACAATTTACTAACAGCTCTAGCTCAATGCCTTATTAAAGATTTTCATGAACAAAAATCAATAACAAAGATTTACTAAGCACTTACTATGTACAAAGGACTATAAATCCAAAGAAAAATTAAAATTCCAATTGACAGACATGCATCCATGTGCATATATATGGTTTACTTTGTATGATAGATATAGAAAAGTAAATACATATTAATAATACTCAAAATAAAGCTATTTTTTGTTTTATTTTACAAGAATTCTTTTTTAAACCCTCACTTTCCATCTTAGGATCAATACTATGTATTGTTTCTAAGGCAGAAGAGCAGTAAGGGCCAGGCAGTGGGGTGAAGTGGCTTGCCCAAGGTCACCCAGCTAGGAAGTATCTGAGGTCAAATTTGAACCCAGGACCTCCTGTCTCTAGGCCTGGCTCTCAATCCACTAAGGTACCCAGCTGCCCCCTTTGCAAGAATTTTTTGACAAGACCTAACTATAACTACAAAGTAAGACATGTAATATTATATACATACTCTCTGTCTCTGTTTCTGTCTGTCTCATAGACCTCACATAGAAGGTAGTACTTGAGGGGGCAGCTGGGTACACACACACACACACACACACACACACACACACACATATGTGAGCACACGCACACACACATGCACTATGCATGTGCATGAATTATATATGTGAGGGGGTACACATGTTTATATACACATTTGTATATGTAAGATTTTGTGTGTATCTGTGTACATATTTTATCTCTCTCAATAGGAGCTGGGATGACATTACTAGATTTCTCCCAGACTTGCCCTAAGAAACACAGTGAAGAGCCATTCACTACCTGACTGATCTTGGCCAAGTTATTTAAGCTCTTTGGGCTTCAGACTGAAGTTGTTGCGTTGATTCTGAAAAACACTACAACAAAAGTCCTAGTTATTTATATCTTTGACACATTTTATATTTACATCTCAGTGTATCTTTTGTTTCTTCCCACCCCCAAGAGAATGTAAACTCTTTCAAAGGGTAGAAATTGTTTTCCCTTCCCCTTCCCTTCCTCCCTCCCTCTCTCTCTTTCTCTCTTTGTTTCTTTCTTTGTTTCTTCCTTTGTTTCTTCCTTTGTTTCTTTCTTTGTTTCTTTCTTTCTTTGTTTCTTTCTTTCTTTGTTTCTTTGTTTCTTTGTTTCCTTCTTTCCTTCTTTCTTTCTTTCTTTCTTTCTTTCTTTCTTTCTTTCTTTGTTTCTTTGTTTCTTTCTTTCTCTCTCTCTCTCTCTCTCTCTCTCTCTCTCTCTCTCTCTCTCTTTCTCCCTTTCTCCCTTTCTCCCTTTATTTCTCCCTTTCTCCCTTTCTCTCTTTCTTTCTCCTGTTCTTTCTTTCTCCCTTTCTCTCTTTCTTTCTCCCATTCTTTCTTTCTCCCTTTCTTTTTTCCTCTCCTCTCTCTTTCTTCTCTCTCTTTCTCTTTTTCCTTCTCTCTTTGTCTTTCTCTCTCTGTCTCTGTTTCTCTCTCCATGCTTTACTGCAATGCAGGGCATATAGTAGGTATTCAATAAAAGCTTTTGAATGAATGATTAGTATAGTTCTAGGTGAACTAAATACTTAGAACCCAGCACCCTGATTCTATGGATTGGGAACTGGGGCTTAGGAAGATGGAACAACTTGCTCACAATGATGTGCAGTGGCTGGCCGAGCCAAGACTGGAGCTTGGTGTGTTTCAAACTGATCGTCACAGCACAAAATGCCCAACTGAACCAATGGCTATTTTCCAGCAGGTCAGACCTGTTCCTTGGACAGATTCTGTTGGCAGTTGCCAGAGGGCTGGATTGGAAAGGGAGAGCGTGGAAGCAGGGAGACTGCTTAGTGGATTATCGTACTAGTCCTGGTGAAAGGAGCTGAGGAGCTGAAGTGGGGGGGGGTGCAGTGAGAGTGAAGAGAGGAGACAGATGCAAGAGATACTGAGAAGTCTGAATCACCAAGACTCGGGCAGCGTTTCCGATGCCAAGTTGTTCGCTCACTTGTCATAGTAAAACAACTGCCTTAAGCTCTTAGGCTAGGAACCACTATTCCAAATGTTTCCACAAGTGGCTCTTCTTCACAGCAGCCTCTCTTGGCTCAGGGAAGTGGACAGATAGCTGGTTAAGAGGACAGGGTCTGAGCAGAGGATTCGGATTTCTGAGCACGGCTTAAGCTATTGGAAGGACAGGCTCCCGTCCAGAGATGGGCTATATTGAAGGGCTGCTTAAAGCAAGGATTCTGCCTGGAGTTCTTCAAATTTAATCAAAAGGACTCCAAACTGGAGAGGAATGGGGGCTGGGGGTCGCTTCTGTACGTAGGCCAACATGAATAGCAATCGAGACTCCCAGAAAGTTAGAGGAGCCAAAAAGCACATGTATTCATTCATTTTCCTTGAAGGAGCATTTGCCAAGCATCTTCTGGGGGTGGGTGGGGCCTGGAGATGTAAGGACAGACACAAAGAACTTCTGCCCTCAAGGAGCTTATAGTCTTTGGGGAAGAAATATAGTCACAATAAATACAAAATCTAAGAGAACGCTAGGAACTAGGTGGAGGTAGTGGTGGGGAGATGGAATTAAGAGAGGTCTTCTACAGATCGGGGCACTTGAAGGAAGCTAGGGATTCTATGCGGTGGAGGTGAGTGTGCTCCAGGCGATGTACAGCTTGTTCAAAGGCACAGAGATGGGAAAAGCCATGTCTTGTAAAGGGAACAGCAATTTGATCAGTTTGGTTGGCACTTAAGAGAATGAAGAAGAGTAATGTGCAACAGGCCTAGAAAAATAGACAAGTCTTTAAATGCTGGGCAGCTAGGTGGCACTGAAGTGGTTGGAATGCCAGGCCTGGAGTCAGGAAGGCTCAGTTCAAATCTGGCCTCAGGCACTTCCAAGCTGTGTGATCCTGGGCAAGTCACTTAATCCTGTCGGCTCCAGTTACCTCTCTATAAAATGAACTGGAGACAGAAATGGCAAACTATTCCAGCATTTTTGCCAAGAAAACCCAAACAGGTAGGATTGAAAAGACTGAACAACTTTCAATAACAAAGGCATTTGTATCTTATGTTAGAGACAATAGGGAGCCTCTGAAGCCTCTTGAGCAAGGGAGTGACATGTTCCGACTTGTGCTTTAGTAATATCACTTTGGCAGTTGTGAGGAAAATTGATTTGAAAAGTAGGGACTGGGGTGGAGAGACAACTTAAAGGACTATTCCAGGTAAAAACCTAACAATAAAACCCATGCTCTTAAACATACAGATGCACAAAGTCTGAGTAGCAAAGTGACGAAGAGATCCTAACCCAAAGAGGTAGATTTTATATTCTAGTTGTCAGTGAGACTGAGTATGATGGGACTAATGACTACGCTATGGCTCTGGAAGGATATACCTTATTCAAATGAACTTGGAGGGTAGCATTCTGTATAAAGAATATACGTTTATGTGAGGAAATCCAGGTAGTATGTGAGGAAGGATGTTGGATTATTGTTGTTTAGCCATTTTATTCTTGTCCTAACTTTTATAATCCCTTTTTGGGGCTTTCTTGGCAAAGATAATAGTTTCCCATTCCCTTCTCCATCTCATTTGACATGTGAAGAAATGGAGGCCAATAGAATTACGTGACTTGCCCAGAGTCACAATACAAGTGTCTGAGGCTGGATTTGAACTCAGGTCTTCCTTACTCCAAGCTTAGCACTCTATCCACTGTGCCATCTCGCATGTTGAGTAAAGTTCAGTAAAGGCAGAAACAGAAGTAATATTCTCAGTGGAACACATGACAGTCCACCAGGGCAAAAAGAGAGAAATAAGGAGGAATTTGGTTAACAGAGTATGAGCTGGACATGGATCTCTGATATGGCAGTTATGGAGAGTTCAATTATCTAATAGATCTGCTCAAGCATTCTCTACCGAAAGCAGAGCTTCTAATAATATCCTGACAAATCTCAGCAATAATTTCATTTTTCAAAAGGCGAGGGCTACAACAAGGGGAACTCTCATTCTGGACGTGGTTCTCACCAACAAGAAAGAGCTGGTGGCTAGCCTAAGACACAATGGGAATCTTGGGAGAAAGTGGCCATTCCATCGAAGAATGTGTGATGGAAAGAAATACAGCCTAGCCTTGGGAAAGCAGATTTCCAAACATCCAGAGGAAGGATAGGTAGATCCCAATGGACTAACGTTTTCCAGAAGTCAATCCAAGAGGAACAGCAAGCTCTCAAGAAGGAAATCCTGAAAAAAAAGAACCAATTTTGATGAGGAAGTAAAGGACTCTGTGAGAGTGTGTGTGTGTGTGTGCGTATGCATAGCAGGTAGAATTTCTGAGTCTTATGAAGATACATAGGGAATGCATGAACCAATTTTGATTGAAAAAAAACTCATGTACATCCTCCACCACTAGCCACCAACCTGAGTAGGAATGGCAGCTTATAGAAAAGAGCATGGAAGTGGGTAGGGTGGATGTGAGCTTGAGACAAGAGTTCTGGGACCTCCAAATGCTCATTTGTCTTCTACTGCTCCCCTCCACCACCCCCGTCCCCATTTTCTGAGTCTAGGTTAGCTACTAGCAATACTGAGAAGAATACTGAGCTTGGAATGGTCAGCTCATGGGTAAACAAGCTAGAGTTTGCAAGTGGGGCACTAGACATTAAAAGAGATGATTTCCTCAGCATTATGCTACCCAGAGGAGAGAACCATGAATGAGAAGAATGTTCTGCTACTGAGTAATTAAAGCCATGCCACAACAGGGCAAAAGATCTGGATATTTGTAACCCTCTGTGGGTGGTCATTGTAGTAAGATGCCCAAACAAGCATATCTGGTAAATGGGAAATATTTGCTTAGCAGCCCCACAAAAAGGGACAGGAATTAGGGTGCAGCACCCCCACAATCTGGGTAAGACGCATTAAATTTTTTGGTCCTTCCTTTGTACCAGAGAAAAGTCTGAATTTTTTTCCTTCTTCTTTTATTGGATGTTTACTATATATATTAGTGGTATTAAAATAAAATATGTTGATATCATATAATACCATACATATATTTTTGCATTTCTAAGTTCCCTTCCTTTACATTTTTTCATGTACACATGTGAGTCCTTTGCATCTTATCATTGATGGAGGAAATAAAAAGTTATCCCATCATTACCCCCCCTCCAAAAAGAAAAGATGTTTAAAAGCTGGAAGCAAAGCAGATAATGGAGGATGAATATAGAAGCTTGGCACAGTTTCCCAAGTGTAATGTTTGGAGAGAAAATGTCAGAGATGGGACAAGAAAGGCAGGGTGCAGACTTTTGAGTGGTGGACAAGATCTTCTTGGAGCCACAGTGTGGGAAAGCTAGCCCCCAGCTTGGGCCTCCATTCCTATTGGCAACCTTTCTAGAGAATGCTTAGAGTGAACTCCCCTGATGAAATTGTTCTCTCCTTGGTCAGGTGAAATTTTATCTCACTCTCAAATCAAATATCTCCTTGACTCTGGTGTAACCTCCCAAAATTCTATTTACTGTTTTCTCTGATAAGATTTATTAGCTATTTGTGATTTCCATTTGTGTATCATGTACTTGGTGGAAAGGAGCTCAACGGGCAAAAATAAACTATTTCCTCCTCGTCCTCTTCCTCCTCCTTCCTCCTCCTTCCTCCTCCTTCCTCCTCTTCCTCTTCCTCCTCCTCCTCCTCCTCCTCCTCTTCTTCCTCTTCTTCTTCTTCTTCTTCTTCCTCTTCTTCCTCTTCCTCTTCTTCCTCTTCTTCCTCTTCTTCCTCTTCTTCCTCTTCTTCCTCTTCTTCTTCTTCTTCTTCTTCTTCTTCTTCTTCTTCTTCTTCTTCTTCTTCTTCTTCTTCTTCTTCTTCTTCTTCTTCTTCTTCTTCTTCTTCTTCTTCTTCTTCTTCTTCTTCTTCTTCTTCTTCTTCTTCTTCTTCTTCTTCTTCTTCTTCTTCTTCTTCTTCTTCTTCTTCTTCTTCTTCTTCTTCTTCTTCTTCTTCTTCTTCTTCTTCTTCTTCTTCTTCTTCTTCTTCTTCTTCTTCTTCTTCTTCTTCTTCTTCTTCTTCTTCTCTCTTTCTCTCTCTCTCCTACTCAGCCACTCCATTACACCATTCTTTTATCTCATTTAATACTCAACACTCCCACACTCCATCCCCTTGGATGGCTTATCTTGATGGTCTGATCTTGACCCTTTAGGATTGTTATAACCTATCTATTATCCAAGCACCCACAGTAGTTATGCAGGCAAATTTCTCACCCTTCCCCCAATTACCACACCCTGCCTTTTATATCACCTAATTGCTGAAGTAGGGCTGGGCCCTGGGCCCTGGAATAGCACCTAAGGAGTAAGAACCCAGTTGCCTACCACCTCCCCTTTGTTTTGGGTGGGACAGAGTGAGTTACACAAGATGAGCAGGCATGGATGTGTTATAATTTATAATGCACATCTCATTTTGTTATCATTCTCTACAAACCTGATCTTCTGAGCTTCCCTATTGCTACTATCAAGACACCATCTTCCTTCCAATCACCCAGATCCACAGCCTTGGCTTTATCCTCAACTTCTCACTGTCTATCATCCCATACATTTAATTGAATGCCAAATATTGTTGTTTCTATCTACCTAACCTCTCCTGCACCATGTCCCCTTGCCCTCTCTCACACAGCCACCATGCTTTCACTCTTTCACTCCAGCCTTTTAATTGGCCTATCTGCTTTAAGTCTCTCCCCTTTCTAATTCATGCTTTACACAGTTACCAAAACTATTTTCCAAAATAGTTTGAGCATATGCCACCTGGCTACTGAATAAGAGCTCCCTATTGATTCTTTTTTGAATATTATTTCATCTTTCTTTCCTCATTTTCTTTTTTTTAATAGTTAGCCAAATTTAATTTGGCGTCCACAGATGGATGAAGGATAGGGGCGGAGGGAGAGAAACAATATCTTCTGGGACACCCCAGTATGTTTTTTGATTCTCTCCTCATTTTCAAATGCCTACTTTATGTGAGTTTAAAAATGTACAAAATTATTGATGGTTCCCCACATGTGGTATGGTATGTGGTGCAGTGGATAGAGCATTGAGCCTGGAATTGGGAAGACCTGAGTTCCAATCTGGCATCAGATACTTCCTACCAGTGTGACCTCGGGAAAGTCATTTAACCCTATTAGCCTCAGTATCCTCATATGTATAATGAGCTGGAGAAGGAAATGGCAAACAACTCTAGGATCTTTGCCAAGAAAAACTCAAATGACGTTGTAATGAATTGGACATGACTGAAACAATTGAACAACAACACGTGTATCCTTATTCATAAATCATACACATTTACTACTTTGATATTTATTGGTACTTATTTATAAATTATATACCTATCCTTTACTACACAATGTATAGAATGAACAAATAATTTGTTGTTGTTACTTGACATTTTTTTGCAATCCATGCTCTCTTCCCCCTCTCCAAGAAGGTAGGCCTTGTGATATATGTTGTACACATATTATCATAAAATACATATTTCCATGTTTGTCTTGTAAAAGAACATGTACATTGTTTATACTAGAGAAAAGTTTATGGAGAAAATAAAGAATGGCACGTTTCAGTCTGCATTTGGACTCCATTTGTTCCTTCTGTGCCAGGGGATATCCTTTCTTGTCATCAGTCCCTTGGAGTCATCTTGGATTCTTCCTTTGTCGAAAATAGTTAAGCCATTTGTAGTTGATCATCATTATTTTTGTTGTGTTCTCCTTGTTCTACTCACTTCACTTTGCATCACTTCCTATAATTCTTTCCAGGTTTTTGTGATCTTATTGTTTGTCATTTCTTATGGTGTAATTGTATTTCATTACAAGCATATACCACAACTTGTTCAGCCATTCCCCAACTGATGGACAGCCCTTCAGTTTCCAGTTCTTTGTCACCACAAAAAGAGCTGTTACAAATATTTTGGCACAGGTAGGTCCCTTCCCCTCTTTGGACTATAGACCCAGTAGTGGTGTTGCTGTGTCAAAGGGTCTATATAGCTTAGGGCCCTTTGAGCTTGGTTACATATTGCCCTTCAGAATGCTTGAGTCAGTTTGCAACTCCACCAGCAATGTATCACTGTCCTGATTTTCCCACATCCCCTCCAACATTTATCATTTTCCTTTTTGGTCATGTTAGCCGTCTTAGAGGCATGAAGTGGTACTTCAGATTTGTTTTAGTGTGCGTTTCTCTAATCGGTAGTGATTTGTAGCATTTTTTTTCATGTGACTAAAGATAGGTCTAATTTCTTCCTCTGAGAATTGCCTGTTCATATTCTTTGACCATTTGTCAATTGGGAAATGCTCTGTATTCTTATACATTTATCTCAGTTCTCTATCTATTTGAGAAATCAAGCCTTTGTCAGAGAGAGTTGCTATAAAGATTTTCCCCAGGTTGTTGTAAGACAGATTTCTATACCTAGCTGAGTGTGGATGTTATTCCTACTTTGTGCCAATTCTGACGAGAGTAGGGTTTAGAGCTTGGCATCTTTGATGTCTCTGACCAAGCTCTAAGTGCTCCACAGTGCCTGCTTCAGCCAGCTTCATGGCCTTTTGAAGAAATTGTTCTCACCTTCTCATTCCATAGGGGGAAGTCTTCAATGCATGGGATAAACATACCCCTAATTGACTGATGGGTTTGAGGCCTTTTGGTCTCCCTCAACCTGATTCAGCCCACGTGCCGAGATAGTTTTACCAGGATGTGACTGCTGAACATGCTATGCCTTCTTGGAGTGAGAACTGAGTAAAAGATAAATACTTGAGGTGAAAGAATAGCCCTGAAAAGGGCCCAGCAAGCCCTCACACCAGAGTTGCTAGTCCTCCTTGAACACCCTGTATACCCACACTAATAAGTAAATATATGCATTTAAGGGTGTGCTCAAAAATTTTTGTGTGTCTTAAACAAAAGTCAGAGACCACTGGGCTAGGAAATAGTACACTTAGGTAGGTTCAGAACTGATTGAATGGCTGGCCTCCAGTTCAGGAAATTAGTGTTACCATAGAAGTTCTCTTCTGTATTATGCCATCGATCTCTACTTAGCCCTTTGCTTTTTCACATTTTTATCAATGACTGGGATAAAAGGGGAGTTAGAATACTTACCAAATTTGCATATGACTCAAAGCTGAGAGGGAGAATTGATACTTTGAATGACAGACACAGGAGCCAAAAAGACCTTATTCAGTGATGATAAAGCTTTTAGAGATCAACTGCCCAAACTGCACCGTTACACCATATGTGAATTGTCTCCTTACCCTAGACAGAGGATGGAAGAAGTATTCCCACTGGGCTGCTGGGCAGAGGGGTGGGTGATGTCCTCAGGTGCAGTGGATAGGGGAAAGGGAGCATCCTTCTCCAGCATGTGTGCCATAGATTTGCCAACATGGGGCTAGAACATTGGCCTGAATCTAATGAGATAACATTCGTCTGGGAAAAATGTAAAATCTTATTCTTGGGTCCACAAAATCAGCTTGACAAGGACAAATTGGGAGAGAAGATAGCCAGCAATGAATCTGAAAAAAGCTTGGTATTTTAGAGGTCCACAAGTTGCTTTATATGACTTGTGATCTTAAGCTCCATTCATAGAGGACTAGGACAAGGGAAGTAATAGTTCAAATGACAAATTTCTAGTATTGTATTCAATTCAAGTGGACACATTTTATTCAAGATGTCAATCATGTGGAAAACATCCAAAAGAAAGCAACTCTATAGGGTAAAGGACCTCAAACCTGCCTCTGAACACACTGATGTTTCTTATATTCTCAAAACACCAGTGATTTGGTCTTTCTATACTAAATACTGTCTTATATCTTTCCTCCCTTTCATTGCTAAATTCCTTGAGAAGGCTTTTTCCAAGTAGTGCTTCTACTTCTCCCTCTTAACTCTCTGCCTTCTGGATTCTAACCCTCATCATTGAACTGAAATTTCTCTCTCTTATCAGCCACATGCAAAACTTCAAAGAAAAATGGGAGTTGGTCTCAGGCTCTGGAAGAGCTCAAAAAGGAATTAAAAAATAAAATAAGAGAGGCAGAGGGAAAATGGGGAAGAGAAATGAAAGTAATACAAGAAGAAAGCAGTTTAAGAAACAGAACTGACTAAATGGAAAAGGTGGTTCAAAAAACTCACAGAAGAAAATAAAATTAAAATTTAGAATTGGGCAAATAGAAGCTAATGATTTCATGAGACCATCAAGAAACAATAAAACAAAATTAAAAAAAGGAAAAATAGAAGAAAATATGGAATATCTATTTGAAAAAATGACTTAGAAAGTAGATCCAGATGAGACAATATAAAAATTATTAGACTCTTTGAAAGCCATTGTATAATTAGGTTTTGCTCCCCAGGACTCTAAATCCCAGATTCCTGTGTTCCTTCTTATGCTATGTATTAATGGAGGGAGAATATAAGTTTTGTGTAGCTCTGCCCCCTAAATCTCTTTTCTCCTAATTGTGGTTTGTGGAGGTGGAGTGAGATGAGAGGCAGGAGAGTTTTACTCAGGTTTTACTTCTACTTCTTTTTTTCTTCTACTTCAAGTGGTTATTAATAAATTTTATAAAATATAATATTTGGAGTTATTGGATATTGATTTACATTTTACACCAAGATAAAAAAGCCTAGACATATTACCAGAAAATTATCCAAGAAAACTGCCCTGATATGCTTGAATAAGAGTTTAAAATAGAAATCAAAAGACTCCACCAATCATCTCCTGAAATAAATCCCCAAATAGCAACTAAAAGGAATATAATAGCCAAATTCAAGACTTCTGAGACTAAGTGGAAAATATTGCAAGCAGCCAGAAAGAAAGAATTCAAATCTTATGGAGCCACAGTCAGGATTACACAGAACTTAGTAATTTCTATATTAAAGAATCAGAAGGTTTGGAATATCATATTTCAGAAGTCAAAGGAACTAGATTTATAGCCCAGAATCACCTACACAGTAAAACTGAATATATTCAGTCAGGGGGAAAATGATCACTTAATAATATAGAACCTTTCCCGATGAAAAGACTAGACACAAACAGGAAATTTGATGTCCAAATATACAACTCAAGAGAAGCATAAAAAGGCACATAAGAAAGAAAAAAATTAAGGGATTTGATAAAGTCAAACTTTATATTTCTACATGGAAAGAAGATATTTGTAGCTCTTAAAATTGTTATCCATTATCAGAGTAGTTAGAAAGAATATACATAAGGGGCAGCTGGGTGGCTCAGTGGGTTGAGAGCTAGCCCTAGAGACAGGAGGTCCTAGGTTCAAATCTGGCCTCAGACACTTCCCAGCTGTGTGACCCTGGGCAAGTCACTTGACCCCCATTGCCTAGCCCTTACCACTCTTCTGCCTTGGAGCCAATACACAGTATTGACTCCAACACAGAAGATAAGGGTTTTAAAAAAAGAAAGAATATACATTTGTTTTATTGAGCTAGAAGAAATAACAAAATTCATCTGGAAGAACAGAAGATCAAGAATATCAAGAGAATTAATGAATAAAATGTAAAGGTGGCTTAGCAGTACCAGATCTCAAACTGTAATCATCAAACGGTAAAGCAGTAATCATCAAAACAATCTGGTGTTGGCTAAGAAAAAGAATGGAGGACCAATGGAATAGAGTAGGGGTAAATGACCTCAGCAATCTACTGTTTAATAAACCCTAAGAAGTCCATTGTTTTGGATAAGAATTCACTCTGACAAAAACTGCTGGGAAAGCTAGAAAACAATATGGCAAAAACTAGCTTTAGACCAATATTTCACACCCTATAAAGATGTCAAAGATAAAGCCAATTCTGAAGAACTTACGGCAAAGAATGCTATACACTTCCATAGAAAGAACTGTTGGAGTTGTAATGCAAATCAAAGCATACTATTTTTCACTTTAGTTTATTTGAATTTTTATTTTGGCATCAGTCAGCAGCCATCAATATTGAGGTAAGACTAGCAAAAAAATTATGACTTGCTGAAGTCTCAGCATTTTTTTAGCAAGAAGGTATTTAAAATTTTTTAATTTTTGTTTTTCTCCCAATTACGTGGAAAAACAGTTTCCAACATTAAAAAAAAAACCCTCACCTTCCATCTTGGCTCCAAGGCAGATGAGTGGTAAGGGCTCGGCAATGAGGGTCAAGTGACTTGCCCAGGGTCATACAGCTGGGAAGTGTCTGAGGCCAGATTTGAACCTAGGACCTCCTGTCTCTAGGCCTGGCTCTCCATCCACTGAGCTACCCAGCTGCCCCCTAGTTTCCAACATTTTAAAAGAATGTTGAGTCTCAAACTCTCTCTCCTCTCTCCCTCGATTCCTGGATGGTAAGCAATCTGATATAGATTTTACATGTACAATCATATAAAACATTTTCCCAAATTAATATTTTTGTGGAAAGAAACTCAAACAAAAAAGAGAAGGGGGGAACCGGGTAGCTCAGTGGATTGAGAGCCAAGCCCAGAGATGGGAGGTCCTGGGTTCAAATCTGGCCTCAGACACTTCCCAGCTGGGTGACCCTGGGCAAGTCACTTCACCCCCATTGCCTAGCTCTTACCACTCTTCTGCCTTGGAACTAATACACAATATTGATTCTAAGGCAGAAGGTAAGGATTAAAAAAAGATATTTAGAAAGAATGAAAAAAAATTTCCTTTGGTCTGTACCCAGACTTGATCAGTTCTTTCTCTAGAAGTAGATGGCATCTTTTTTTATCATCAACCCTTTGGGATTGTTTTGGATCATTGTATCGCTGAGAATAGCGAAGTTATTCAAAGGTGGTCATCAAACAGTATTTTTTTCATTGTGTTATGTTGTTCTGCTGTTTCTGCTTATTTCATTGCTTCTGTTTGTGTAATTCTTTTCAGGTTTTTCTGAGCTCCTCCTGCTTATCATTTCTTACAACACACTATTAATCCATTACAGTCATATACTATAACTTAGCCCTTCCCCAATTGATGGGTATCCCTTCACTTTCCAATTCTTTGCCCCCACAAAAAGAGCTGCTTTAAATCCTTTTTGTACATATAGGTCTCGCCATCCACCTTTTAAAAAATCTCTTTGGGATACAAACCTAGTAATGATATTGCCAAGTCAAAGGCTATGTACTATTTAATAGATCTTTGGGCATAGATCCAAATTGCTCTTCAGAATGGAGAGTCATTTCAGAACCCCCCCAGCAATGCATTATTGTCTCAATTTTTCACATCCCCTCCAAATTTTGTCATTTTTCTTTTCTGTCATAAGGCAATCCGATAGGTGTGAGGAGGTACCTCAAAGTTCTTTTAATTTGCATTTCTCTAATTAATAGTGATTTAGAACATTTTTTCACATGACTATAGAGAACTTTAATTACTCTGAGAACTTCCTGTTCATATCCTTTGACCATTTATCAGTTCAGAAATGATTTGTATTCTTATACATTCAACTCATTTCTCTCTATATTTGAGAAATGAGGCCTTTATTAGTGAGACTTGTAAAAATATTTCATAGTTATGATTACTGTATATGTCTCCATAGTTCTCCCCCCATTTATCCTTTTCTCTTAATTTTCTTTGTGTCCCTCCTCAAACGTGTTTAGTTTTTGACTACCACATCCCACAATTTGCACTGTTTTCTATAAGTACCCCCTCTTCTCTTATTTTCTTCCCCTCCTGTAGGGTAAACTATACCCAACTGATTGTGTATGTTCTCCCTTTTTGAGCCAATTCTGATGAAAGTAAGGTTCAGGTGTTCCCCTCCCCACCTTCCTTACTTTCCCTTCTATTATAAAAACTCTTTCATGCCTCTTTCATGTGAGATATTTTACCCTGTTCCATTTTTCCCTTTGCCTTTCTCCCAACTCATTCTTCTTTCTCACCCCTTAATTTTATGTTTGTAGATATCATGCCATCATATTCAACACATAGACTTGCCCTCTGTCTACATATAGTACTTCTAACTGCCATAATAATGATAAAGTTCTTGGGAGTTACAAGAATCTTCTTTCCATGTAGGGATGTAAACAGTTTAACTTTATTGAATATTTTTTGATTTCCCTTTTCTGCTCATCTTTTTATGTTTGTCTTGAAATTTGTATTGGAAAGTCAAATTTTCCATTCATTCAGATCTGGCCTTTTCATCAGGAATATTTGAAAGTCCTCTATTTCACTGAATACCCATTTTGCCCCAGAAGAATTACTAAATCTTATGTTATTCTGATTGTGATTTCACAATATTTGAATTCTTTCTTTTTGCCTGCTTACAATATTTTCTTATTGACCTGGGAGTTCTAGAATTCAGCTATAGTATTCCTGGGAATTATCTTTTTGGGACCTCTTTTGGGATGTGATTAGTAGATTCTTTCCATTTCTGTTTTACCCTCTGGTTCTAGAATATGAGGACAATTTTTCTTGATAATTTCTTGAAAGATGATGTCTAAGCTCTTTTTTTGATCATGGCTTTCCAGTAGTCCAATAATTATTTGATTACCTCTCCTGGGTTTATTTTCCATGTCAGTTGTTTACTCAATGAAATATTTCACATTTTCTTCTATTTTTTCATTCTTTTGACTCTGCTTTATTGTTTCTTGATGCCTTACAGAATCATTAGCTTCCACTTGCCCAATTCTAATTTTTAAGCCATGATTTTCTTGAGTGAGCTTTTGGATTTCCTTTTCCATTTAGCCAATTCTGCTTTTTAAAGACTTCTCTTTACTGGGTTTTTGTGCATCTTTTACCAATTGGCCTTTTCTTTTTTTAAAGGTATTTAAGGTATTATTGTTATTTTAAGGTATATTATATTTTTCAACCCATGATTTTCTTGTATCACTCCTTCCCTTTCCCAATTTTTCTTCTACCTCACTTATTGATTTTTAAAATTCTTTTTGAACTCTTCCATTAATTCCTTTTGGACTTAAGACCAATTTCTATTTTTCTTGTAAGCTTGTAAGCTTGTAAGCTTTTGATATAGCAGTATTGACTTTGTTGTCTTCTTCTGAGTTTGGTTTTGGTCTCCCCTATCACCAAAATAACTTTCTATGCAGAGTTTCTCTTTGTTGCCAAGACTCTTGTAGAATTTGAGGTTTAGAGGCCTGTTCTGTCTGGATCATTCTTGAATTCCCCCCCCCCCCCATATTAAATCTGTTGTGAAGTCCTATTGACTCTCTCTATATATCTCTAGTATATGCCTCCTTCTCTCCTCTGTTTGGCTTTTAAAGTCCTTCATAACCTGGTTCCTTCCTACATTTCTGGCCTTCTTATAACTTATTCTACCTCCCCCCTGCCATCTCTGATACTGATACAATGACACTGGCCACCTTTTTTATTCCTTAAAGAAGACACTCTATTTCCCAACTCTGTATTTGTTCTTGCTGTTACACACACCTGGAATGATCCTATCTTATGTCTGTCTCCTGCCTTTTTTCAAGTGTTGGCTAAAATTCCACCTTCTTTAAGAAGTCTTTTCTGCTCTCCTTTAATGCTAGTGCCTTCCCTCAGAAATTATTTTGAATTAATCTTGTATATATTTTGTTTCTGCTTAGTGGTTTGCATGTTGCCTCTCCCATTAAGGCTTTGAGCTTCTTGAATGCAGGGATTTTTTTGTATCTTCAGTGCTTAGCCCAGATCTGGAGCTTAAAGATCCTTTTTGATTTTTTTATTGACTTTAGCTGATGCTGAAAGAGGTCTAGTTGAAGGAACTGTAAATAGCTTGAGGAAGTGAAGACTTGGGGGATACATGATAGCTGTGTTTAAGTAATTAAAGGACAATCACATGGAAAAGGGATTCGCCTTATTCTTTGAGGCCCCAAAGGATATAGTTTAGAGCAATGAGTAGAAGCTGCAGTAGGGCAGATTTAGGTCTCTTGTCAAGACAATAGGATGATAGACTTAGACAAGTAATGCTTTACCCTTGGACCTAGAAGGGTATTGGATCCAGCCCTTGCCATAGCTGGTTGTTAAATTTTCAGTGTGAGCATTTGTATGTACCTTAGAAAAAGGCAAAAGCTACAAATCAGAGATTGATTTATTGTTTTGTTGATTGCCTAGATTTGAAGTGATGGAGAAAATGTTAATAATGCAATTAAACTTCAAAGTATGTCAGTCGTACATGCCCCCATCCCCACCCTGATTGTTGTTAAATATTCACAAGCATACCACTGCATGGAACCCTTTGGTAGTCTGGTGAAGCCTACGAATCCCTTTCCAGAATTCTGCTTTTAAATCCATAAAATAAAATACATAAGATTAGAGTGGGAACCAATTATATTCAATTCAATGAACATTTATTAAACCCCTACCTTGTGCCAGGCACTGTGCTAAATGCTGGAAGTACAAATAAGAAAAAGAAAGATAGTCCCTGTCCTCAAAGAACTTACAATCTAATGGGGGAAAACAACACACAAAAGGAAGCTAGCGGTAAAATACAGTTATCAAAATAGTAAAACAACAAACCCCACCAAATTCATAGACCCCACGGTCAGAACCCTCATTTAAAGCTAGAAGGGACCTTGCTGATGGCTGAATCCAAGTCATTCATTGTACAGTTATAGAAGCTGAAGTTCAGAGAAGAAAGATGATTTAATTGAGGACAGTTTATGTGACTCAGGGCTCCTTGGGCTTCAAATCCAGGGCTCATTAACCTTACTGTGCCATGTGGGAAAATGGAGCTGACCTCCCTTGAAGGCACTGGGGCCACTAGGGGGGTGCCACAGGGCATAAAACGCCTGACCAGGAGTGGAAAAGACCTCAGTTCAAATTTGACCTCAGACACATACTACCTGTGTGGGGCAAGTCATTTCACCACTAGTTGCCTGAGTTTTCTTAAGTATAAAACATAACAGCATAACATATATAACATAACAGCACCTACCTCCTAGGGTTGTTGGGAGGATCAAATGAGATTTTTGTCAAAAGTGCTTAGGCATAATGTCAAAGGACTTATTTAATCACAGGTTACACTGGGTCTGTGTTGGCCAACTTATGGCACATGTGCCATAGGGGGCTGTTCCTCTCCCCCTCTCCATGCTCCAGGGACATTTCTCGCATAACCTGCCCCTCTGCCCATCAGCCCAATGGGAGTGCTTTGTCCCTCCCCTATCTGGGCGGTAAGGAGGCAGCTCACATATAGTGTGAGTGTGTAGTTTGGGCACTTGGACTCTGAAAGGTTCTCTATCACTGCCCTAGGTGGTCTCTGAGGTCCTTCCCAGCTCTCAGAGTCAGTGAATCTAGGAGTTTGTGGGATTCTTCCTCATCTAAATGACCTTTCATGTCCCATGTTTTCTTTGTTTCTTTCTTCCTTCCTTCCTTCCTTCCTTCCTTCCTTCCTTCCTTCCTTCCTTCCTTCCTTCCTTCCTTCCTTCCTTCCTTCCTTCCTTCCTTCCTTCCTTCCTTCCTTCCTTCCTTCCTTTTTCTTTCCTTTCCTTCCACCTTAGAATCAATATTATGCTTTGCTTCTAAGGCAGAAGAGTG
This sequence comes from Monodelphis domestica, assembly GCF_027887165.1. Classification (NCBI taxonomy): domain Eukaryota; kingdom Metazoa; phylum Chordata; class Mammalia; order Didelphimorphia; family Didelphidae; genus Monodelphis; species Monodelphis domestica. The sequence continues at coordinate 27,944,469 of NC_077235.1, read as the reverse complement.
GCAAGGGCTAGGCAATGAGGGATTAAGCGACTTGCTCAGGGTCACACAGCTAGGAAGTATCTGAGAACAGATCTGAACCTAGGACCTCTCATCTCCCATATCTGGCTCTCAATACACTGAGCCACCCAGCTGCCCCCACTACATGTTTTTTGTTGGCATAGGCCTTCACATGTAGATTACATGGTGCCTTTCCCATTCCTTCATTCAGAGATGTGGTATAGTGCAGTGGTTCTCAATCTTTCTAATGCCGTGACCCCGCAATACAGTTCCTCATGTTGCAGTGACCCCAAACCAAAAAATTATTTTGGTGGCTACTTCAAAACTGTAATTTTGCTACAATTATGATTCGGAATGTAAATACATGATATGCGTTATGTATTCTCATTGCTACAAATTGAGAGGTTAAGAACCGCTGGTATAGTGGATAGGGGATTGGGGCTGGAGTCAGGAGGACTTGAGTTCAAATCCAACCTCAGATACTTCCTAGCTGCATGATACTGGGGAATTTACTTAACCCCTTTTTGCTTCCATTTCCTAAACTGTAAAATGGTGAAAATAATAGCATCCTACCTCCCAAAGTTGTGGTGAGGGTCAAATGTGATAATATTTGCATAATGCCTGGCACTTAGTAGGTTCTACAAATATGTTTATACCCTTCCTTTCTCTCTTCCAACTGGGGGTCACAATTCCCCAGGATCCTTTTTCCAGGGCATCTTCTTCTAGAAGCCTGTCTTCTTCCCCAGTCCTGGCAGACCCACTGGCCAGATTCTCTGCCATCCCAAGGTGGGAGAATCCCTAGTTTCAAATAGTAAAGAGTAGCTTACTGCCTATAGCCTTCAGTGTGTCTGTTGTTTTTTTTGAGGGGGGTCAGGCCCACTTTTTTTTTACCTTGGAGAGATGAGGGAGAGTCCTAAAGCTGTGAGAAAATAGGATTCTAGGCAGGAAAGGGAGTTCAGTGCCAGCCACACCTGAGGTTTTCTTCCTTCCTCTACCACATGCTAATTTTTCTTACACCTCTAGGTTAGGAAGCTTATGAATCCCAGTGCATCCTCTGATGCTCTTTGTCTCCATGGTTACACAGACACTGGCTAGTTCTCTGACAGTTAATAAACGGGCCCAAGTCCCAAGGTTCTTCCCCTAGAGTCTTAGCTTGCCTTTTTCCAGCTGACCCATCCATGTCCTCTTCTTGGGTTCCTCCTGACCTTACTCTGCTCTGCTCCTCTGTCCACCCTTTTATTGGGTTAGCCTTAGGACCCCCCCCCCCCCCCAGAACAGAGGTTTTTAACCTTTTCTGTGTCATGAATGCCTTGGGGAATTGGATGAAATCCTTGGTCCTCTTCTGAGAATCAAGTTTTTAAATGTATAAAATAAAACAGTAGGATAACAAAGGAAACTAAATGTTAGTAAACATAAAAACCTATTTTCCCCCACCCAACTAAAGTAAAACCTCTGCGTGGACCCCTTGGGGTTAACAACCCTGGCTCTACGGCCTCCAGGGCTCTCTCCCAGGCACCAGTTTCATCTACATTCAGAAACAAGCTCTTTCCAATGCCCAAGCTAATCCTCTTCTTCCTACTGTTGCTTACTGTATTGGAAGAAACAGGACCCTGGACCAGGAAAGAAAACTGGCTCCCTTTCCTGCCTAGACTCTCACTTCTTCACAGTTTCATTGTGTGACAGTGAGCTTTAGAGCTGTTTTCCTCCTAGATGGCATGAGCTATTTCTCCTGCTTGCTCCCTTCCCTGGGTCACCACTGCCACCAATCTCAAAAGCAGCTAAAGGGTTGCCCACACAAGGCTGTTGGGTGATGGCTTCCATTGATTTTCTCAGGCTGGCTCTGGAGTTGCCACAAAATCTGACATCTCAATACTCCCCTGGGACCAAACCCAGTGTCCTACCAGGGAGCCTTGACAAAATAAGGGCTTCCTAAACCCAACCGAAACCAACAGGAAAGATCCAGGATGAGGAATTGTAGTCACTGGAAAAAAGAATCATTCAGCAGGAACAATGAAGTGACTGATAGGGAATTGAGAGTTGCATGAGATTTAAAGCATTTTGCACAGCTCATGAAAAGTCCATTGTTCTTCAATAGACTAATCAATGTTCGTGCACACATGGGCGCCAGCTCTAGCAGACTTACCATGCACACAGTGATACCAGAGAAATGCAAAATGCCAATTAGCCGATGGCTTGGTGACATCCCGGTGCCCGGGACAAGGATGCTTCTATTTGAAGGATTTTTAAAAATCGCCTATACGTAATCAAAAGCAGACTGTAACTCGGCAGATCATTATTTGTTGTGGAGTGTTATGGGTCTTTCTAGCTATTATAAATGTTAAAAAGCAACTCTTTCCTTGGCAAATCTTTTCGAAAGAGAATTAAAACTCTGGAAGAATAAATAGGCTTGTATTTTGGCTGATAATTGGGGGATGATGCTGTTGTTTATCCTGTAATGGGTTGTACTGCTATCCATGTTGTTGACCCGCCACAGTAGCACCGCGCACCTTAGCTGGGCAGGGCTGAAACAACACATCCTCATGCTCTCTTACCCTACCCACCCCCCTCTCCAAGAGCAACAACATGCATCTTGGTGAGGCTGGCTTCCGGGAAGGACTCAGGCTTCAAACAGAGTGAAGTCCCTCACCCAAAGACTGCGCAAAGCCATGACCTTATCACAGTTTTCGAACCAGCTCTGATAACCATCAGTGGAAACTCTGTTTAGGCAGAGGCTCCCAGCTGGCTTGGGTTCTTGAAGGCCTCAGCTGTGCCAGATATCACTTACCAGAGCAACAGGAACTCTGGCACTTCCTTTCCCTGACATTAGGATCAAGGGCCAACGCTTGGTTAGATTTGGCTCTCTTGAAAGGGCACTGTTGGTACTTTTTAAGCCAAAACTCCATCACTGAGCAGCTGTGCATTTTCTCATTTCCACTGAGAAAATAGCCGGGATAATGCCCCAGCCTTCACTTTCCTCTGTCTTCTCCATTCCGATTTGTACTGAGGCCCGCCTTGCTTGCTGGTAGGTGGGGTTGTTTTTTTCCAGAAGGCTCATTGTACTCACTTCTCTGTGGTGCGATGTCTGCTTCTACTAGGCCTTATTCCCTTACCCCCTGAAAAATAGTTTTCTGTCTAGGCATCTGCTCACCCTCCGTCTCCGTGACCACTCAGGCACAACATATCTAGTTAATTATTTTCCCGCTATCTGCCACTTCTGTCCAAAAGTTCCCCCTGCCAACTTTGAGAAGTCCCCAATTCTCTTTCAGGGACCTCATTTCTTATGGATTCAAAATGACAATTTTAAAAAAAGTTATTGCAAATAGCTTGGGGACTAACCCCTTAATTGGTCCCTGTGGCTTTCCCCATTTGTTCTTCCGAGCTTTTTGTCACGCTTCCTACTTACCTTTTGGGTTCTTGACAGATTCCAATGCGACCCTTTTCTCAAATTGTTTCTCACCTTATTGAATTATTGACTTTTTTTCATGCCTTTTCCTCTCTCTCCCTCTGCACCAAGATGCCTTATTCTTTGACTTCTGGCTGTACGAATGCCCATATATGCCCGGCCCTTCTTTTTTCTTGGAGAGAATAGCATTGCTCTTTTGTCATAGCACAGCCCACCTGTTTTGTATTCAGGCCATTTCAAAAACCAGTGGCAAGGTATAAAAAGGCCTCTAAAATGCTCCATCTGCACCAATTTTCCAGGTCCCTAATTTGCTATTATGTACTTTGCACCCTTCAGCTCAGGGATACCAGGAGATAGCAAGAGATTTGGGAAGGAGCAGCTTGTCTTAAGGAGCTATCCTTGGGTTTATTTACCAATCCCCAGCTCCTAGCACTTTGCATTTCACCCTCCTTTCTGCCTGAGAAGGAGTCAGACAATACAGTGCATCCATCTTTTTGAAAGCTCGTTGCAGTTTCTGGATTTTGCAGTGGGGGAGAAAGCCAGGAAAATAGAATAATATCTGAGTGACACAGTGGGACCAAGAAAAATTAAGCAACATCTGTCACTTATCAGTTCCATTTAGTGCAATTGATTGTTTTTTAACCTTGTGCTGTTAGAGGAACAACAGTTTTCAATTCTCCTCCTCAATACCCCTTCCCCAAAAAAGGATGTATTCATTCATTCATTTATTCATCCATTCATTCGTCTCCATCTCCTCCCCAAAGGAACCTTGGATTTCACCCCCTAGAACCACTCTGGGCTCTGATAGGTGAACATCTGCCTTCTGTTTCCCCAGAATTGGGTCTCTATGCCACTTTCCGGCTATTTCCACACCCTGATGTTCCCAGGTGTGCCACTCCCATCCCTTGCCAGCTCCCCCTTACGTGTTGTCTTCTCATTAGAATCCAAGACCTTTGAGGAAGGGATTATGCTGCTTGCTTATACAGTATTTGGATTCCCAGTGCTTAGTTTAGTGTCAGGCCCATAGAGAGTGCTTAATAAATTCTTTAATTATCTTTTCATGTGCTTGAGAGTCTAGATTTGCTAAATAGCAGCATCGATAGTCTGTCGGCAGACTTCAGGGTCTTCTAGTTCTAATCTCCTTTTCCACCTGAAGAGTTGGCCAGTTTGTTTATCCTACAAAGTTTTTGGCCTTCTAGTCAGTTGTTTGGGTTCCTTTGGGATGCCCTCTGTAGGGCAGATGATCTATCTGTTGCCCATCAACCTTGCCGCATGACTCACCCAACATTCCTTTTTTTGTGAACTCTTCATTGCTAAAGACAAAACAACCCCCAAAGCTCATCTTTTGAGAAATGTGAAGAAAGTGTTAGAAACCTGAGGCACTAGGATGACTCCAAAGTCATTCTTTTTATGGATCGGAGGGTGAGAATTCATCCAAAGAGGTCAGTAGCTCCTCTCCATCAATTAGACTTTTGAGTTCTGTTTGTTACAGCAGGGGGATAGGGAGGTTTACCTTCACTTGGCAAAATAGTACAGTCTCATGGCTCAACATTGACTGGAAGACATTCAAAAATGCCTGCAACAGAGTCTTGGTGGTGGGAACACTGATATCACCTTTGTGTGCAAGCCCTAGGAATTCATCCAAATTACCCATTCTCATTTTTCTCTTGGAAGAGTGAAATAACAAGGATTCAAGAAGAACTCATTGACTGTTATCTACATCTGTAGAATTGGAGAATGCCTTTAGGGTTATCTAGTTTAGAGGTTCTTAGCCTTTTTGGTGTCACAAATGCCTCTGGCCTTCTGGTAAAATCTGTGAACCCATTAGCAGGATCAAGTTTTTAAATACATAAAAGAAAATATGTAGGATTGCAAAGGAAATCAATTAAAATACAGTTATCAGGAGCAGCTGGGTGGTTCAGTGGACTGAGAGTCAGGCCTGGAGATGGGAGGTCCTAGGTTCAAATCTGGCCTCAGACACTTCCCAGCTGTGTGACCTTGGGCAAGTCACTTCACCCCCATTGTCCAGCCCTTACCACTCTTCTGCCTTAGAACCAATACACAGTACTGATTCTAAAACAGAAGGTGAGGGTTTCTTTAAATAGTTATCAAAATATTTAGTAAAATCCTCCAGATTAAGAACCTCAGGCCTAGTTCTTGGCTTTGGGCATTCTCTCTGGTTGTCTTCCTAGCCTGTGACACTCTTCCTCTTCTGCAATGACTCCTGACCTTCCTGCCTTCCTTTAAGTCCTGACTACAACCCTACCCTTTACAGGAAGCCTTTAGATTCTCTCAATTTCAATGCCTTCCCTCTTTTAATTATTTCCTATTTATCCTGCCTATAACTTACTTTGTATATATCCGTTTGCATGTTGTCTCTCCCATTAGATTGTAAGTTCCCTGAGGGCATGAGCACTCTTTTGTCTCTTTTGTATTCCCAGCACTAGAGAACACAGTGTTTGATACATAGTAAACACCTAAGAAATGTTTATTGAATTGAACCTCAGTTCAACCTCAGTCTGTAGATGAGGAGTCTGAGGCCTAAGGGGTGACATGACTTGCCTGAGATCACACAGTTAAAGACACAACCAAGATCCTGGGAAATGGATGTATTTTTTAAAAAATTTATTTAGTTGATTAAGAGAATTTTTCCATGGTTACATGAATCAAGTTCTTTCCCTCCCTTCCTCCCACTCCCCTCCTGTGGCCAATGAGCAAATCCACTGGGTTTTATATGTGTCATTGATCAAGACCTATTTCCATATTATTAATATTTGCATTAGGTGATCACTTAGAGTCTATATACTATAAGGGATAAGAATTATGGTTGCACTGAATATTTGAGAGTTTGGTCACCAGGAATTTAATTATTAAATTCCAATGAATTACTAATGTCAGAAATGGCTTTTATGGTAGTTTATTTACAAAATAATGAGAAGAAAGTAAGGAAAGTGAGAGAGAGAGAGAGAGAGAGAGAGAGAGAGAGAGAGAGAGAGAGAGAGAGAGAGAGAGAGCAAGCTTCTCTGAACTGGTTTGAACCAGGCAGGGATTCAGAGGCCCCAGCAAGGGGGGCCCAGAGGGTTAATTTAACAAGGCTTCTAGCCATGAGACCTCCAGGGTAGTGTCTCCAGAAAGCCAAAGAAAGGGAGTCCCAAGATGATGGGCTTCTTCAGAGACTAGTGCCTCTAACAAAGCCAAGGAAAGGGAGTCAGATTTTCACTCACCATGTGTCAGTCCAAAGGGAAGCAGTCTGAGGTCTCAAGCCTGAGGTCCTTCAAGGTAAAGTTCCAAAGTGAAGACCCCCTCACAGGAAGTGGTCACCAAATTTAAAGGCAGTTTTTTTGCATCACTTCCTTTGCCTTCCTTCCACCTTTACATATACCAATGGTGACTTAAACTTGGTTTTGTACTGCCCAGGGGGTAGTCATTTGTTTCTGATTTGTCACTCACTCGCACACGTGGGTCATAAGCCTTCCCCCCTCCACACTTAATCCTTAAATGGGGTATATACATTCCTGGTGGCTAAAAATCTAAAGAATAAGTAGGGTGGAGTTAATCTCATTTTCACAATCCCGAATCATATCCCCATCAACCCATGTGATCAAGCAGTTGTTTTTCTTCTGCATTTCTGTTCCCACAGTTCTTCCTCTGGATGTGGATAACTTCTTTCTCATAAGTCCCTCCGAATTGTCCTGGATCATTGCATTGCTGCTGGTAGAGAAGTTCATTACATTCTATTGTGCCACAGTGTATCAGTCTCTGTGTACAATGTTCTCGTGGTTCTGCTCTTATCACTCTACATCAATTCCTGGAGGTTGTTCCATTCCCCATGGAATTCCTCCAGTTCATTATTCCTTTTAGCACAATAGTATTCCACCTGGGAAATGGATATTAAGTGACATTTGTTAATAAACTAAATCCAGAACAAACCAACACTGCCCATGGCTTATGCTTTAATATTTTAGGATCCTTAGTTTCATCCGTGTGAAGAATATTCCTTCAACCAACACAAATGACAGCTTCTCCAAGCCTTCCTCTTCATGATTTTCTGTGTCTAGAAACATTTTCTGCCAGTGGCCAGCTTTCTTGGGATTCCCAGAATGACGCTGGTCTTCAGATGTCAACTATATAGTACATTGCCAGATCCACTCTTGAAGCTTTTCCATTTTGGTATGCCATCTTGTTCCTTTGGCATAGTCTTTGGGATCCCATGGTGACCTCCATATTTCTAAAGAGGAAGATATTAATGCAAGACATTACCTAATAATATATCAAAACTAGGGGCAGGTAGGTGGCACAGTGCAGTGTGCCAGACCTGGAGTTGGAAGAACCTGGGTTCATATCTGTCCTTGGACACTTCCTAGCTGTATGACCCTGGGCAAGTCAGTTAACCTCCTTTGTCCAGCCTCACCCTTCTATCTTAGAGTTACTCTAAGTAAGGGTTATATATAGATACTAGAAAGCACCTGTAGTATATACAAATAGAGTGAATGGCATAGTGGAGAGAGAGCCTCAGCCCTGGCATCAGAAAAGGTCTCAATCTACATGTTTCTCTGACACTCACTAGCAAGTCAACAAACTTCCCTGGGCCTCAATTCATTGTGTACAACAGGAACCATAGTATTTGTGGCACCCTCTTGGCAGAGCTGTGGTGTGGACAATGCTTTGCAAACCGCAGGCTTATGTAGATCTGTGTCATTATTGCTCCTGGCCTCCAAGCTGAAGATTGTACTGAGGAACCTGGGAATTTCTTGAGCCTTCAATTAGAAAAGGCTGCTACTTTTCAACTGAATTCACTTTGTTTTATTTCCAGTAAATGCCTCAAACTTGCAGAGGGAGAAAGAATTCCAGTACTGCTCTTCCCTTGAGAATCTCACAGAATTCAATCACAGATCCTCCATTAGAGACCTTGTTTCCCTTTCTGTGCCTCCGGTGATGCATGGCTGTTGACTGGCCACATATGGGGGTTGGGTTGCTCTTTGATTTCATTAGCATACCTGCTGAGGATGGGATGGCCCCATTTATCTGTAACATGGTGATGAGCAGCTGTAGTGGACCTGGGTGGTGGATGGCCTTTGCTCTTACTAGTTGCTAGACCATAGGCAAGTCACTTCACCTGCCTGAGCCTCAGTTTCCCCTAATGCCAGTAGGGTTAATTATCCTCACACCATTATGGGGTAGGATGGACAAAGGGTTTTGTGAATGTTGGAAAAATGGAGAAATAGTTTTCACTGCATTACCTCTCCACTTCACAAAAGCAAACCCCCTGATCACTGCAGGGAAAACAACGGTTTAGTTTTTGCTAACAGTGACACAGCCTTTACCAAGGCTCCCCTAACTCCATATGTTCACATATGGCTCAGGTGTGCCACAGCCAAAAGCCTATGGCAACGTGGGCTGAGTTGAGAAGGGCACAGCTTCCAGGAAGGAGGATCGGCAGCCTGTACTTGGCCCTGTTCTGGACCCACAGCTTAAGAAGGACATTGGTACACTGAAGAGTATAGTAACCAGAGGAGGACAAGCAGGGTGGCGAAAACCTTGTGTCCATCTATTATTATGCCACCTAATTTATGAACTGACATTTATTTAATGTTTTAAAGCATAAAGACAGGTTGCAGGAACCAGGGATGTTTAGCCTCAAGAGGAGAAGACCTGGGAGGGGCCAGAAGAGTTTCCATCAAATATTTATAAAGCTGTCACATGGAAGATTTGCTCTGTTTGGCCCCAGAGGACACTACTTGGACCAATGGGTGGAAGGTGACAAAATGCAAAATTAAAGACAAATTTCCAAAGATTACAGCTGTGCCAAGGTGTAATGGGCTGGCAGGGAGAGGGTGGGCTCCCCATACTGAGGCTCTTGAAAAAGAGACAGGATGGGCTAATTGTCATAAATGTTTTAGATGAAAAACCAGGGGACTCGTCCATGTCTGGGTTGGACTCCATGGTTGCTGAGGTCCCTTCCAGCACCAAGATTCCAGGATTCTCTTTGGATTTCTATGTTTTATCCATTCATTCATTCATTTATTTATTTTTTAAACCCTTACCTTTCATCTTAGAAGCAATACTGTTTTTTGGTTCTAAGGCAGAAGAGTGGTAAGGGCTAGGCAATGGGGGTCAAGTGACTTGTCCAGAGTCACACAGCTGAGAAGTGTCTGAGGGCAGATTTGAACCCAGGACCTCCCATCTCTAGACCTGATTCTCAGTCACTGAGACACTGAGTTGCCTGTTGTTGTTGAAGGCTTTTTACATCTTATTTCAGAGCAAAAAGACTCTCAACTTCTTACTCTGGGTATGGAGAAGACCCAAGATTGGGCCTCACATCTATCAAGAGTTACAAAATCCGCAAAGTAGTGGCGTTATATTTATTTTATTATATATATATATATATTTTTTTTTAACACTTTATAAACCCTTCCCACTCTCCTATAAACCTTTTCCACACGGTCACTGAGTCAATCAGCACCCAGGATACAGAACACAACACTGTGGTTGGTCGCCTTTCATTCCATCAGCCAAAAGTGTAACTCCACAATACTGAATTATATATATATATATATATATATATTTAAACTCCCAGTACAGGGAAGCCATGATAAGTGAACTGTGATATAGTGAGGGATGACTGTAATTCAAAGAATCTGTCTCTGTCTATCTCTGATTCTGTCTCTGTCTCTGTCTCTTGTCTCTGACTGTGTCTCTGTCTCTCTCTCACACACACATACCCCTCTTTCCCCTTCTCTCTCTTTCTACCATCCCCTTTCTTTCTCATACACACATACATTCTCTCCCTCTCACACTCATGTCCTTTCTCCTTTTCTCTTTCACATACATACATTCTCTTTCTTTCTCTCTGTCATATACATACCTTCTCTTTTCTCTGTCCTCTCTATCTCTCTGTCTATGTCTCTATCTCTCCCTTCCTTCCTTCCCTCCCTCCTCTTCTCTTGCAATGTTTTCAAATCTGTGGGCAAGAGACCCCTAGCGCGCGTGTGGGTGCTACAGGATTTTTTCAAGGGGCCTGTACAATTCTTCTGTGCACCAAGCATGGCCATTGTGTATATTCTAGATAAAGGGATACTGGAATGACAGCTGTTATCATGTGGATGTTTGTGAATTATTTTTTCCATTAAAATATCAGGTTGAGAACCAATGATATTGGAAGAGCGCTGAACTGGGAGTCAGAAGAATTGTCTTTTCAACTTGTTCTGCTACTAATTTGCTGTGTGACTTCACCCCCCCCCCCCAACTTCAGTTTTCTCACCTGTAAGGTCATAAGATCATAAGGATGATCAGTTTAGAGGTGGAAAGACCTCAGAGGCCAATGACTCCAATGTTCCCCCATTTTTACAGATGAAGAAATCGAGGCACAGAAGTTTAGATAACTTGCCCAGGATCATACAACTGGTAAGTGCTTGAGGCAAAATTTATACTGAAGTCTTCCTGACTCCAAGCCCAGAACCCTGGACTAAATGACCTCTGATATCTCAGTTCTGAAGATCCAATGCTAAAACTTAGCCCTAATATACCCCAAGGATAGGTAGCTTTAGGATGGAGCTACAAAGTCTTGGAGGGAAGAGGATCGGAGGCTAGCAGAGAACAGAGTAGACTCTCTGTAGGAGGCCTGATTTGCAGTTTTTGAGGCCACAGAGAATAGCTCAGAGCCCAAAGAGGAAGAGGAGATGGGCATATTTCGAACGAAATCCCAGAATCTTCGAGTTCGAAGGGTCCTCAGAGGTTGGCCATCCCAGGATCCCTTGTCCTCCTTTCCTCCTTTGTACAAGCATTGATATTCTTCTGTTCTTGCACTGCCTGAATGATTCTTTTGTTCAGGGTTTGATGAGTAAGAAAGGACTGAGGAAGGTTCACCTGACATCTCCCTCTCCATCCCATGTGTCGCCTCCCTGTTCACAACCTTGCTTCCCACTGCTAAAATGGAATGAAATAAGGGAACAATAAAATAGCAGGTGTCCAGATGTTTCCCCCCATTCAGAAGTTGCAGCATGACAAGAAAGGCTGGCAAAGATGAGCCAGAGCCCTTCTCCACCTCCCCACCCCCTCTTCCAACTGCTCCACCTATGCCATAAGGCCTTCTCTGGCTGTACCCTTCTGAAGCTCCTTTAGGGGGTATTCAAGCGTTTGGCTGCCAGTGTTCCATGGTGAATGGGCATTTCCTCTGAGAACTCTAATGGCCCAGAATGCAGCTGCACATACCACGGATGAACATGCATTTAAAAAAAAATAAGGGGCTTAAAGGAGGGTTGTTAGAATCAGCATCCTTACTCGGTGAATATTAATATATTACAGATGAAAAAATAGGATGAGTGATTAAGTAAGTTGCCTAAGGTCACATATGGAATTTATTAAAATTATAAGAATTGGATCTGAGTCTGAGCTCTGTGATAAGGTTACTAGGTACCAATCTCTCATCTCTGTCGCATACTGTGACTATAAGGGAGAACATTTAGGGAATGGGGGGAAGGATACTGCTCCTATTTCCTGAGAATGGGGTGGGGGGAGCAGCTGGTCTGTTTTTCATTTCAGAAAACAAGATTATAGCATTTAGAGTTGGACAGGACCTAGAAAATCTCTAGTTCAGCCCACTCATTTTACATAGAGTACCTTCTAAAGTCCCCAGGAGCACTGTGTTCCACTGAGCTCCATTGGAGCTAGAAGCCCCATAAAAGCGAGACTTGGAATAGATAGAGATTTCATTAGGCAACATGCCATCTTCTTCCACATCACCTCCACAGCTGATGCGGAGATGGCCCTCCATTTACTTTCTCATATATTTTTAAAACATTCAAGTTTTTATTGATATCTTCTTGTGCTATTATATCAGTTTCATTTCTGAATGGATCCCCCCGGCCTCTCCTACCCAGCGAGCTGCCCTTTGTAACAAAGAATAAAGAGGAAAGAGAAAAGAAAGCAATTCAGCAAAACTAAGCAACATCTTGACTAGGCCTAGTAATATATGTATGCAGTGTTCTACACTTATACGACTCCACCTCTGTAAGGGAGGAAGAGAAGTACATTTTGTCATCTCTTCTTTGAGGTCGAGTTTGATAATTATAATTGCAATGGGGTTCAGTTTTGTCTTGTCATTCTTCCATTTTTGCATCGTCTTAATCATTGTATGTATGTCTCTCCTGGTTCTGCTTATGTTAGTCTGTGTCGTGTTGTCTTCTCATGCCACTCTGAATCCTTCCTAGTCATCCCAACTGGTGGAAAATGGATTTGTTTTCAGGTCTTTGCTACCAAAGAATGGGCAACTATTCCAATTTTAGCGTAGGTGGGAGCTCGCTTTCCCTCTTTGACCTCCTTGAGGCATTTGCTTAGAATATGGATCTCTGGGTCAAACAGGATAGATATTTTAGTGACTTTTTGAGAAACCCCATTATGAATTGGGTTTCAGAATGGGTGGACCAATTCATAGCTCTAGCAGTAGAACATCAATGTGCTTATCTTTCCAAAACTCATTGATTACCTGCCATCTTTTGTACTCTTTGCCAATTTGCCGGAGGTCAGGTAAAACCTCAGAGTCGTTTTTATGTTTCCTTATTATTAGTGATTTGGAACAATCTTTCCTATGGTCATAAATAGTTTGTAATTCTTCATTTGATTACTGTTTATGTCCTTGACCATTTATTCAATGGAGAGTGGCTCTTGGTCTCCTATGTTTGTGTTAGTTCCATATATATATATATATATGGGATATCAGACCCTTATCAGAGATGTTCGAGGCACAAACCTCCATTGAATTTTAAAGAGATCAAAGGTCAAACTAGCATTTTAAGGCATGGGAGAAATGCATTTAAAGGGTTTGAAAAATATTAGAATAGACCACCATAAAATTTTATAAATGACAGTACAAGGAAACACTATGACCACAACACTATCTAGGAAAGTGGTCTTTTTTTTTTTTAATTTAAAAATTTTAATTAATTTAGACTATTTTTCTATAGTTACATGATTCATGTTCTTTCCCTCCCCTCCACTCCCCTCCCCTGTAGCCAATGAGCATTCCACTGGGTTTTACATGTGTCATTGATCAAAACCTATTTCCACATTGTTAATATTTGCATTAGGGTGATCGCTTCGAGTCTACATTCCCAGTCTTATCCCCATCGACCTGTGTGATCAAGCAGTTGTTTTTCTTCTGTGTTTCTGCTCCCACGGTTCTTTCTCTGGATGTGGATAGTGTTTCTTCTCCTAAGTTCCTCAGAATTGCCCTGGATCATTGCATTGCTGCTAGTAGGAAAGCAGTCTTGAAAGACATAAGAACTATAATTAATGTCACAATCATGCTGTGTCTGGTGTATTATAGCAAACATGTCTTCCTTGTCTCATGATAGAGGTGAACGAGTAAATTAAAAAAACCTATTTCTATGGCAGTATTGTGCTAATCTTTGAGGATACAAATGCAAAAAGTTAAGACAGTCCTTGACTTCAGAGAGCTTAAACTTGTAATGAGTCTGGCACTGGCACATGCCCAGAGAAGCTCTAATGCCATCTTCCTCCCAACACACTCTGGGGAGTCTCCTTCCTGCTTCCAGGAAAGTTATGATGATGTTGAATGGAAGTGTCTTGGAGAAGAGCATGCATAAACATTCTGTAACTGCTCTGGTTGGTTAACCATGTGGTGAAGATTCAAAAAGCTCTGTTACTTTTAAAAAGTGTTTAAAAGGGGGCAGCTGGGTAGCTCAGTGGATTGAGAGCCAGGCCTAGAGATGGGAGGTCTTAGGTTCAGATCTGGCCTCAGACACTTCCCAGCTGTGTGACCCTGGGCAAGTCACTTGACCCCCATTGCCAAGCCCTGACCATTCTTCTGCCTTGGAACCAATACACAGTATTGATTTGAAGACAGAAGGTGAGAGTTTTAAAAATAAAAAAATAAAAATAAAGTGTTTAAAGATAGTTGCTTCAGCCTCTTTCTTTTTGCCTTAACATTCATAAGGGAATTTGCTGATTTCATTGCTTATGACTAATGGTGCGAGGAGTAGAGCCTATGATCTTGTGGGTTCAAAAGGTCTGGAGGGCACCTTAGTATACCAACATTTTAGAGTTTGGGTTTACAGTCAATATAGCACTGATGCCCTCAGGATCGTGATGTTTAAGAGAGGGACCACTTTGGGACACTGGCCCAGTAGTACCTGAGACAAAGTCTCACCCAGTAGTGACACTGCTTTTAGATGTGATTTTGTTGCGATGATGCTATGTAGGAATAGAGCTAAGCGAGCTTACTATCCCCCAGAGACCAAGGCATTAGGGGAAATGTATATACTTTGTGTTTTCTATATCTTCATAGTAAATATCCCTCTGAAAAATCCACTTGGTGTGAAGAGGTTAAATGGAACTGGGGTGCAATTGGTGGCAAATAACAGAGAAGAATGCAATTAGTGGCTGCTCAAACTGATGGCAGTGGGGAAATGAGACCCTCCAACTCTTCATGTTATCCTAGAGTCCTGAGATTCAGATGTAGTCAGCCTGGTTGAGAGAGAGAGAGAGAGAGAGAGAGAGAGAGAGAGAGAGAGAGAGAGAGAGAGAGAGAGCATACTTGATACTCAATCTTTTTTTAAAACCTTTTCTTCCATCTTAGAATCAATGCTATGTATTGGTTCCAAAGCAGAAGAGTGGTAAAGGCTAGGTAAAGGGGGTCAAATGACTTGCCCAGAGTCACACATTTGAACCCAGCACCTCCTGTATCTAAGCCTAGCTCTCAATCTACTCACCCTTGATACCCATTCTAATAAGAGGGGACAACACATGGGGAAGGGAGTTAGAGTTTGGGGAGTCACAAGACTGTGGGAATCTGGGGAGTCAGGATAGTTAGTTGATCCATAGAGAAGGTCACTGACATCCTTTCCAGATGCAGTGGGCTAAGCAGATGGTTGAATGGATGTGAAAGTGAAGGCCAATCCAAGATAGTGAGGCTGGGTAAGTTTGTATTTTCTCAGTCCCCACTCGAGTTGGCTGGGCCCATGGTGGATTCTGGGTGTGGAATGAAGCTCTCTCTTTGCTTTGCTTAGCTTATGCTTCTTTATTTTAGGGAAGAGTGTTTTTTTTTGGGGGGGGGGATATCATTTGAAAATGAGAGCAAAGTAAAAGGAAAGAAGTTTCCAGAAAAAAGTGAAGGCGAATGATGGAAAAAGAGGCTTGATGGAGACATAAGTGGGGTGCTTAGAAAGCGATGATATTTTATGCATGAAAATGAATTGATTTAAATATAAATAGTTACTGAGGAGGTAGGTTTAATTAGTTGTATTGAAGTCCAATATTAAGTTTTTAATAAATCATTTCAATTTTAAAAATCATTGAGCAGAGTAAGAGGAAATAACACCTTTTAATTAGCAAGTCCAACAAACTCTTTTAATTAGTGATGTGGATTTTTCTAATTGCCAGAGCCCTGTGGTAGGACATCAAGTGGCGAGGAGTTAATTTGGTCTGCATCACTTTCAGAAACCGATAGAGGGCGCCTCTTTCTTGGCTGAGTAGAATCCCTAAGGAGCTGTCAGTGGATGCTGCTTGGTGAAGAGGGATGGACAGTTGGATGGTACCAAGTTCATCAGCACAACTGCATCAGAAATGGTTTTGACTGGGTACAAGCAAGTCTTGGGGAAGTGAGGTGTTGGATCCGAGTGGATTTAATCAAAGGCATACTAGAGAGGTGCCAGGAGCAGCCAGGGGGCTCACCTTTCCTCCCAGCCCCGCTGCCCATCACTGACTTAGGAGGTGCTTTTGCTAATTCCCCAGGCATTTTTTGCTAACCTTGCATAGGTGGCTCCACAGAAACTGATCATCCCAGTATAAGGCTGCTGCTGAAAGAGGATGTCCATGTCCACAGAAGGGAAGAACAAATGGCAAGTTCATTAATTGTGTATTTTGTCTGACCTTCTATTCTCAGGCCTACTTCTTTAGTTTGTTCTGCCTTGCTCCTAGGGGCAGCCACAGAAAGTGATCGATGAACTTAGCTTGCAGGTGTTAGCCTGAAACATATTTGTGAAAATATGAACAGCTTTCATTTACCAAAGAACTTTAATTTTGGCAGAACCTATGCCTTAAGCAATTAGCTCTGGGACTTGAAGTGTAAATAGAAATAATTCATGAATTCGCTATTTCTCTGCTGTAATCTGGCACTAGGGGTGATATACACAGAACCGCACTGAATCACAGAAGCTGAAGTCCCTACCGAAGAGTCAATGCAGCTATTTAATAGAAACCCAAACGGATTTATTTGTTTGTGACTTATAGCACGAAGAAATAAGAAGAGCTGAAATTCATAGAGTGCTTTATGATTTACGAAGCTAATTAATACATGGTCTCATTTTATCCTCACAACTGTCCCATGGAGGCAGTATATTTTATAATAATAATAATTACTAGCCCTTGTAGAGAACATTAAGGCTTGTAAAGTGGTTTATAGATATCATCTCCTTTAATCTTCCCCATACCCCTAGGAGGTAGCTGTTATTATTGTCCCCATATTACAGTTGAGAAAATGGATGTAGACAAAGGTTAAATGACTGACCCAAGGTCACACAGCAATTATCTGAAGTCATATTTGAACTTGGGTCTTCTCGCCTCTATATTGTCTAGCTACATATTAGTATTATTATATATATATTTTATAGATGAGGAAACACTAGGGTATGGTAAGATTAAGTGACTTGCCAAGAGTCACACAGCTATTACATGGCAGACCTCGGATTCAAGCCCAGGTCTTTTGAATCCTTTTACTATACCAAAAACCATAATGGAAATGACTATGCCGATGTAACATCACCCACTCAGATAGCTCCATAGGCATATTAAATTCACAAAGGCTTTTGCCTAAAATTCACCCCACTTTTGAACTTTAACCTTTCTGTCATGGGAAACAGCATCCAGTCACTCAGGTTCACAAGTTTGGAGACATCTTTGATTCACTGTCCTTCTCCTGCTTTTCTGTCTCCCCCTGCCCCCACCCCATTCTAATCAATTGCCAAGTACTGTTGATTCTGCCCCATCACTATTATTATTATCATCACCTTCATAATGGGAGCAGATTATATAATCTATATTACATACATATATACATATATGTACACTTTTAAGACTTGATCTTCTTATTAAAAGACTATGCAGGGGCAGCTGGGTGGCTCAGTGGATTGAGAGACAGGTCTAGAGATGGGAGGTCCTGGGTTCCAATCTGGCCTAAGACACTTCCCAGCTGTGTGACCCTGGGCAAGTCACTTCACCCCCATTGCCTAGCCCTTACCATTCTTCTGCCTTGGCACCAATACACAGTATTGACTCCAAGATGGAAGGTGAGGAGTTAAAAAAAAGACTATGCCCTCCTAGGCTGAAAGTGCAGCAGCCACCCACCGGACTGATCCCAATACTGACTCACACGGAAGGTTTAATCTGCCTCATTTTTCTGACATGGACTGATTTGTCCCTCCTTACATGTTCTGGTGGGTCTCCTCCTCTCCCAGAGGCTCACCGTTTTGGTACCAGACTTAGTTCAGACATCTAATTGATTTTTGCTCTACTGCAGCTCAGAACTCCTGAGCTAAAGCCATCCATCAGCTTCAGCTTTCCCAGCAGCAAGACTACAAGAGTGTCCAACCACTCCCACCTTATGCAGTACTTGAAAGTTTGCAAATATCCCATTTTATTCCCCAACAGGCTCATGAGGTAAAGATCAGCAAAGTGAGCCTGAAAGAGGTTTGCCTGTTGACTCACATCTTTCACATCCATCCATTTGTCTCCATTTGGCCATCACTCTAGTTTGGACCCTCATCCCCTCTTGTCTGGATTATTGCAGTAGTCTAACCACTATCCCTTTCTCTATCTTCCCTGTTTCTCCCTCTCTAATCTATTCTCCTTACAGCTACCAATCTTCCTAAAGCACAACTCTAACCATACTATTCTCCCTATTATTCAGTGGCTCCCTATTGCCTCTAGGAAAATTCAGACTCTTTAGTTTGGCATTTAAAGTTCCTTTGATACATGTGTTCTCTAAGCTTGAACCTATTTTTGCCTTATATCTGTATGAATGGGATAAGAGAGTGTCTAGTCCCAATCTAGCTTTCTAAACTGATTCATATTACTCCTCATGAGCTCTATATTCTAACCAAACTGGCTGATCTGCTATTTCCCATATCAGCATTCTATCTATGATCTCCATATTTTTGCACAAGCTGTCCCCTTTCCTTAGAATGCTCTTCTTCCTCACCTTGGAATCCCTAGTTCCTTTAAAGGATCAGTTTGGGTGCCACTCTTTGTACACGACTTTTTCCAGATCCCTTCAGTTATTAGTACTATCTTCCCTCCCTCATGTATTTACTTTCTCTCTCTCTCTCTCTCTCTCTCTCTCTCTCTCTCTCTCTCTCTCTCTCTGTCTCTGTCTCTCTCTCTGTGTGTGTGTGTGTCTGTCTGTCTGTCTCTGTCTCTCTCTTTCTGTCTCTCTCTCTCTCTTTCTGTCTCTCTGTCTCTGTCTCTGTCTCTGTCTCTCTCTGTCTCTTTCTTGCTCTATGTCTCTCTTTGGGTATCCCTGTCTTTCTCTCTCTATCTCTGTCTCTCTTTTTCTGTGTCTCTGTCTCTGTCTTTCTCTGTCTCTCTCTGTGTCTCTGTCTCTCTTTCTCTCTCTCTCTCTGTGTCTGTGTCTCTGTCTCTGTGTCTGTCCACCTGTCTTTCTTTCTCCTATATTCCCTCCTCCCAGAAGAATGTAAACTTATTTGGGGCAGCACTTCCTAATATTTTAGTAATTCATGTTGTGACATTTTTATGTTCCGTGAACTACCTTCTTTTTCCTTCTTCCCCACTTCAATCCTCCTTGATGATAAGTTAGCATTATCATGGAGGGTAAGTATACTTAGGAAGGGTCTATGTGGTGCAAGTGTTCCTGGAATATCCTTAATGCCAAAGTTGGAGTCAAAGGGAGAGCTCTAGCTCAGATGCTCAATTAGGAATGAGTTATGGAGTCCTTGGCTAGAAAAGGTTTATATAGATGGTTGCTCGCAGAATGGAGACAACTTTAAATCCAATGGCTTTTTTTTAAATCACTATGGAAGGAATTCCACAGCTGGAGTTCATCTCCTTATATAAATATAAATCTTCTCAAGTTTAAAAAATGCAAAAAAGAAAATTTTGCTAATATCCATGAGAGCCTCCCTGCCTGCCAAATTTGAAATTCCGGACTCTCGTGCTTATTGAGTTAAGAGAATGCACAGACACGCACTTAAAGTGTTTTGTTCAAAAAAGATAGGGACTGTGTGATTTTTCTCATAAGCTAACAAAAGAAGAAACTATTTGTCTAAAATTTCCTGAAAAGCCATTTTAAACTTTGGGCTCATTTTGAAAGTAGGAAAAATAAAGTTGTGGGGGGCCAAATGAATGAATGTTACAGTTTCCTCAAGTTCTGGTGACTTTTATAGATTTCCTTTCCTTTCTTTTTTTAAAATGTTTTTATTGATGTCTTTTTCTTTTTTATATAACTTTCACTTCCTAATGACATTTCCATTTCCCCCAGAACTTTCCCTTGTAGCCAGTAAGTATAGTGAAGGGAAACAAGTCAACACATTGAGCATATCTAAAAATGCATGTATATATCCAGCTCTTCACATTGGCAGTCTGGATCACCAGAGATTAGCTACTATGTCCCCTCAAGGCTTTAGGGTCAGCCTTGAGTATTGAGGGAATGTTTTCTAATGCCATCTAGCTCATGAGCCCCCATTAGCATGCTTCCCATTGTGATTATCCATTGATATCAATTGACCAGATGTAAATAGTTTTATTTTTAAACCCTTACCTTCTGTCTTGGAGTCAATACTGTGTATTAGTTCCAAGGCAGAAGAGTGGTAAGGGCTAGGCAATGGGGATTAAGTGACTTGTCCAGGGTCACACAGCTGGGACGTGTCTAAGGCCAGATTTGAACCTAGGACCTCCCGTCTCTAGGCCTGACTCTCAATCCACTTAGCTCCCCAGCTGCCCCCCAGATGTAAATAGTTTTAAGAAAAGGGTGTTTAATGTAGTGTTCTAGTTAGTACAAAGCATCCCCCACAAGTCTCTGTGACATATTCCCCTACAAGTATCTACAGTCTAAGGGGAAGTTCACTGAAGCTTAGAGAGCAAATATGGCAAAGGGGTAACAGCTCCTGATTCCTGGAAGTCTTTTTATCTCCTTCACAGAGTACTCATGAAATTTCCCAGAGCCACACTGCAGCTTTCTTGGAGCTGCTTTCCTCATCTTTTCCACTCTGTCCTTGGCTTCCATTGCAGATACTGTAGTCAGTGCTATTCTCCAAAGGACAATGTTAGGAAGCTGATGGAAAGATGAGAAGCCCCGAATCTTCCTGAGCCTTTGAAGCTTGCAAGGTCCTCCTCTGACCAAGCTGGTGGGGGAGACCTAATAATCCAGGGCGGAAGTACTCCTCTCTCTCCTCAGGATCTCCTCTCTCTTTACTCTGTTGCTAGGCGCTTGAATCTGCAATGACAAATAGTTTGGTGCTTCTATACAACCCCAGAGGGTGTGACCAGGTGCCTAAGCCAATATGAACTAACTTCCTGTCACATCTGAAGAGGTGTTCGGGCCTTGTTCACACCTGATGTCCAACTGAGATTTGTTTTCGCCAGACAGATGTTTGAAGGCGTAGCTCTTATCACTTACTTTAGGTGGGGGTGTAGTGATCTGATTTATTTATTTATTCAGCCTGACCATCACCCTTACACTCTTCCCCCAGTTTAATATTTGCTATCCTCAGCAAATGTCCTGGAGTCTGTTTAGCAAAGTCCATAGTTCCATATCCTGGCTAGCTCTTTAATCGCTTGGGGAGGATCAGAACTCTCCTTTCTGAACGCCCTCCCCATGCCTTGTTCTAATGAGTCTTGAGAAAAGTCTGTGTGGTACAGTTCATAATAAAATTTGGTAATTAACATTTTCCGATACTTCCAAATACAAAGTGATATAATTGAACAAATATTATTTTACAAAGTTGGAATAGATTAATGCCTGTCTCGTTACTAGCCCAAAGCAATAAAGGAAAAGACAATCAAGCCTCCCTTCTCAGAGGGAAAACCCAACAGCACCTTAAAGCTCTCTCAGCAAGTAGGGTTCTCTCTACAGGAGCCTAGCACTCTGGGACTCTTCAGGTGAGCGACCACCACGATCTGGCTAGATGTTTGCAGAGCCACCCAGTCCCACTGACTAGCTGGTGTCCTCAACCTCTCCCGTTCCCACAGAGGGGCCCCTCTACTCATGGCTTGTTGGGCACCAAGTGTTGTAACAAAACTGGCACTGGGTCCAGGGGGACTGGGGCACTTTGCCCTCTCCCCTTCCCACTAAAGGGGCCCCTCTCCTCTGGACCCAAACACACAGACTATGTTTAATCATTGACCAACTTCAAAAAGAAGAGAAAACCAAGCTACTTCTCTGGAAGGGGAAGCTTAGTCCCTGCAAAGATCCGATAGCACACAGGACTTTTCCCAAAAAGGATTAGGGACCTGAGGTCAGTTGGAAGCTACCCCATCACTCTTCAGGTCAAAGTGCTCTGGGTGAAAACTCCTCTCCAATTCTCTCAGGGTATGGGGCCATCCAACTGGGACCTGGACAGCTTCTAGGGGTTCTACATAGGCCATGGCCCAATTTCTCTGGAGGTCCTTGAACCATAGCTGCTTCCTTCAGAAGTCCAGGCAAATTTATCCAGAGGCCATCTATGATTTTGCCCAGTGTGGTCCTGTCACTGAATTTCCAACTCCCCCCTCACCAGGATCAGTACACTGTCTTCTAGAAAAACAGGCTCAGAAAAGCCCTCAAGGAGGAGGAAGGTTCCCCCCAAAGTCTTAAACAACTAGAGGATTATTCAGAGTTTCAAGGCAAGCAAGAGAACTTTATCCTAAGGACATACAGTCCTTAAGGAGTTCACAATAAGGTGAGAGGTCTAGTTCTGTTTAAAAACCAGAAAAAGAGGAACATTTGTTTTCTGAATGCACTAGCATTTGAGGGATGAAAAATCGATACTTCTCTTCATAGCTGCAATACTCACACTGGCTATAGGAATCAAGAGCTATCAGTCCATAAACAGACAAACAAGCAGAAGTTAGGACAGCCATATGGGTCTGCCTTTCAAAGAAACACACTCGAAAATAGACTATTGGATATCTGAAGTCTAAAACAAAAGAGGGGGGAATCTTGAAAACTAGGCTACCTAGTGACAGAAGTCTTGGATGTAGCATCGCTCTAGGAGCTTCCGGAAAATGGGAAAGACTTAATATTTATCTTGACCAACCCCACAGATTGTACATATTCCACTCCAACTGAACATCATTCCCCTGATGAAATCTGATCAGGGCAGAGTACAGTGGGTTTGTTCGGTCATTTCAGTCATATCTGACTCTTCATGACCCCATTTGGTGTTTTCATGGCAAAGATATTAGAGTGGTTTGCCATTTCCTTCTGCAGATCATCTTATAGATGAGTAAACTGAGGCAAGCAGATTTAAGTGACTTTCCCAAGGGCATGCAGCTAGTAAATGTCTGAGGCTGGATTTGAATTGCTGGCCTGGCACTCTATCTACTGGGTTACCTAGCTGGTGGAATTATCATACTCTATTTCTTCTGGAAGATCTGCTCCTCAATGCAACACAAGATCAGCGTTACTTTTTTGGCTGCCACATTCCATTGCTGATTCATTTTGAGCTTGTGATCCACTGAAACCACCAGCTCTTTTTCAGAATGTGCCAAGGTCAATCCCTCTACCTGTGGATTGAATCCTGTTTACTCCCTTATCCTCTAGGAGCTTTACATACATACTCTTGATAATTCTCCATCCCACCATATCCCATCATTAATCTTTTTGTTGTTATTCAGTCCTGTTAGGTTCTTCCTGATATTATGTGGTCCGTGGGATTTTGTTGGTAAAGATAATGGAGTAGTTTGCAATTTCCTTCTTTGATGGATTAAGGCATGCAGAGGTTAAGTGACTTGCTGGAGTCAACTGACTTGCCCAGGGTCACACAGCTGGGAAGTGTCTGAGGCCATATTTGAATCTAGGACCTCCCATCTCTAGGCCTGACTCTCAATCCACTGAGCTACCCAGCTGCCCCCTGAACTCAGATCTTTCTGATTCAAGACCTGATGTACTTTTCACTAGATGCCTCTCTTTGCCCAACATCTTTAAACATGGTCAGGTCCATGTCTATCCTTAAAATCCCTTTCTTGATCCTGTCACTCCTTCATGATATCCCCTAGCTCTCTTCCATTTCCCAGCCAAACTCCCAGAAAGAGTCTTCTCCCCTTGAGGATCCCTTCTCATCCCGTTGCAGTCTAGCTTCAGACCTCAAACTGAAATTGCCAGCAATACCCAAGTAAATAATCTTTTCTCAGCCTTTGACTTCCTTGCCCTCTCTATGGTTTTTGACACCGTTGGCTAGTCTTTCTTCCTGGATGCTTTCTTCTTCTCTTTTGATTTTTCTCCCTGGCACCTTCCACTCAGTGTCCTCTATTAGACGATCATCAATCTCTTGTCCGCTTTGTGTGTCACCCAGTTCTATATCCTGAATCCCCTCCTCTCTTCCCCTCTCTTATTGCTATATAGAGTCATGTCTCTGTGTGATTACCGGAGTTGAACTCTGGCCAGGCAATGGGGATTTCCTTGAACTATTTTTAAAGTCTTGGGCTGTTGCTCAACCCTTCACGTGTTTCTGTCTTATGTCCCTCTCAGGTAGACCATAAGTGTCCCAGGGGACAGAAAGTAACTTGTCTTGCACTTCTTTGAATCTTACGCTGAACCTGAAATATCTCAAGAAACTTATTTTGGGGAAAACCTCATTAGTCCCTAAGATCCCATCAGCCCTGCTTCTCCACCTTATCACCACCTCTTCTTCCTCTGATACTCCCAAACTTCCATTTAACGAGGGAGCTCAGTTCGGAGAATCTTCTCATTTTTCACCTGACACTTCTATTTTAAGGTCTCACTGACTTCTCTACACCACTCCTGCCCCCACCATGGCTATCTTTTGCCAACTGGGCCCCACACTCTTTCAGCTTCCTTTTCTGTGTTGTCTTCCTGGTTTGATGATGAGCTGCTTGAGAGCACGGGCTGTTTTTTGTTTTTTTTTTCCCATATATATCCCCAGTGCTTAGTGCACTACCTGGCACATAGTTGGCACTCAATATTTAATTCAAATTTTTAAGGTGTTTTTTAAAAAACTGACTTTATTTTTAATGCATTTACAACCTGTTCCTCCCCCACACTGAATGACAATAACAAACCAAGAAAGATAAAATAATCATCACAAATATCCTAAGCAAGCCGCACAAATTCCCACATTGGCCATGGCTGACAGTTTGTTTCTCGGCAATTCAAGTTCTTCACTTCCCCTTCTAAACTCTCTCTAGATGACTTCATCTGCTCTGAAGGCTTCAGGTATCATCTCTGGGTAGATTATTCTCAGATCTACATATCCAACCTAAATATGTCTCCTGAATCCTCATCCTATACTGCCAACTCTTTCCTAGATGGCATCTCCTTGATGTCCCATAAACATGCCAAAGTAAACATCTCAATATGCAATTCACTGGCAGCAGTTTTGCCCAGTGAATAAAGCATTGGGCTTGGGATCATGAAGACCTGAGTTTGAATCCTACCTCTGACCTTTATGATGTGACCCTGGGCAAGTCATTTCATCTCTCACCTGCACAGTTTCTTCATCTGAAAAATGGCGATAATAATAGCACCTACCTCCCAGGGCTGTTGTGAGGATCAAATGAGAGGGTACATGAAAAACAGGGACTCTTAAGCTTGAACATTCGTCAGCGTGGTGCAACCTAATTCTGTTGTGTTTTGTTGTCTACATTTATAATTTAAAGAAATGCTCCATTTCAGTTAGAGCTTAGTGAAAATAAATATATCATTTTTCCCATCCAAACTCATGGTCCCCTGAAAAATCTAAGAAGCCCTGACATAAAACCTTTTACAAACCTTAAAGGGCTATAGAAATGTGAACCTCCAAACTTGCCCTTTGGGGTTGAGGAAAGCAGCAGCATCTCAGTCTTTCAGCTTCCTCGCCTCTGATTCTACCTCTAGAGCATCCTCTGTAACTTCTCCCCATTCCACCCCCCTTACCCTCATTCGTCGTCAGCCTCAGGTTCACAATCTCAGCATGATATTACTTTGGACTCCTCCCTTGCTCTCACTGTACACGTCTAGTCAGCTGCCAAATCTTGCTGTTGCTTCCCTTCACAATATCTGCTTCATTGAACCCCTTTTCTCCACTTTCAAAACTACCACCTTTGTTCAGGTCCTCCTTGTTGCTCCCCTAGATAATTGAATTAGTGCCTAAAGAGAACAAAGGAAGCTGGATGATATAAAACAGTCATAGCAAACTCAGAAATGGGTCCACTAAACGGCTCACATCACTGGTATTCAGTCATTTTTCAGTCATGTCCAACTCTTTGCAGCCCCATTTGGGATTTTCTTGGCAAAGGTATTAAGAGTGACTTGCCATTTCCTTATCCAGGTCATTTAACAGATGAGAAAACTGAGAACTAAATGACTTTCCCAAGGTCACACAGCTATTAAGTGTCTGAGGCCAGATTTGAACTCAGAAAGAGAAATCTTCCTGACTCTAGGCTCAGGACTCTTTCCCAGGTATCCAACTTAGCTGTCCCTAGGCCAGCAATGGCAACCCTTTTAGAGATGGAGTGCTGGGCCCTGTCCCCACCCCCAGACCGAGTGCCATGCCTATCCCTCCCAGAGACTATGAACCATGCCCCGCCACTGAGTGTGAGCACACTCCCCCCCTTACCCCACACAGGGAAGGAAGAAAGCACTCCCATTGGATTGATGGGCAGAGGGGCCAGTGAAGTGAGGAATGTCCTCAGGGAATGTAGAGAGGGGGAGGGGACTGTCAGAACTCTCTGCTCCCCTCCAATTCTGCTGCTTGTGAGCCTCCCACCTTACACCCAATACACTCCCATTGGGCTGCTGGGCAGAAGAATGGGTGATGTGATAAAATGTCCTCAGGCACAGTGGAGAGGGGGAACAGAGCAGCTCCTCCTGAGTCCCTCTGCCTTTCTAGTAATGAACTGGGAGGGCAGGGAGGATGGTATGTGTGCCTACAGAAAGCACTCTGCATGCCATCTTTGGCACCCATGCTATAGATTCACCATCACTGCCAAATTGTACAAAAGGTTCTCTAAACTTATGGTTGGTTGGAAAACCACACATTAGCATTATCTATGTTCTATTATATTTTTATTTATTTTGTAAATTTTCCTAATAATTTTGTAATCTTGTGGGTAGTGATGCTACCTGGCTGTGCCATTTGACACCTTCGGTGTAACTGTAAAGGGATATTGTCATCAAGATATGGTAGTCCTGATCTTCACAAGTTAGATGATGGTGTCATAATTCAACTCCTCATCAACTCTTACTTGGGTTCCATTGATAACCTCTAAATTGGTTTCTTTGCTTCCCCTTTCTTCCCTCTCCAAAATGATCCTTCACAGAACTGCATATATAATCTTCTTAAGGCTCAGATATAAGCATCTCACTATCTTCCTGAAAAACCCTCTGTGTTTCCCCACAGCAGACAAAGTAAAACAAACAAAAAAAACTCCTTATTTTTTTAAAAAACTTTTTGATTTAAAAAATATTTTCCCATTGTTACATGATTCATTTTCTCTCCCTCCCCTCTTCCCTCCTCATTTCCGGAGCTGACAAGTAATTGCACTGGGTTATACATGTGTTATCACTTGATACCTATTTCTATATTATTCATTTTTATAATAGAGTCATCTTTTAAAACCCAAACTCCAAATCATTTACCCACATAAACAAGTGATAAATCATAAGTTTTTCTTCTGTGTTTCTGCTCCCACAGTTCTTTCTCTGGATGTGGATACAATCTTTCTCACAAGTCCCTCAGAATTGTCTTGGATCATTGCATTGCTGCTAGTAGCAGTCAATCACATTTGATCATGCCACAATGTTTCAGTTAGTGTGTACAATGTTCTCCTGGTTCTGCTCATTTCCCTCTGCATCAGTTCATGGAGGTCATTCCAGTTCATATAGAAATCAAGCAAAAAAAAAACTCTTTAGTTTGATATTTAAGGCCCTCCACAACTCTGCTCCCAACTAACATTCCAGAGTTATATTATTCCCTTGACTGTGTTCCAACCAAATGGATGTACTACCTGTTCCCTGCACTTAATACTCTATGTCTCATCTCTGAACATTTTCATAATCTGTGCTGCCTACCTGGAATATTCCTTTCATTTCTTTTTTTCACATCCTTGTCTTCCTTCAATGTTCAACCAAAGTGCTACACTACTCTCAGTTATTCATATAATTTCTTATGGTGCAGAAATATACAATTACATGAAGGTATTCCAATTTGTTTAGTTGTTCCCCAATCAATAGATACCTACTTCATTTCTAGTACTTTGTTGCCTCAAAAGGGGCTTCCATCAATATTTTGAGGGTCTATGGAACCTTTCTTTAAATTTTTGGCCTCCATCCGGTATATGCCTAGTAGTGAGATCTCTAGGTCAAGTGGTATAAATATTTCAGTACTTTTTAAAGCAGAGTTCCAAATTATTTTCCAGATTTTTGGAACTATTCACTGGTCCATAGTGGTTCATGTTATTTAAATACTTATCCATTGGGGACTTGCTTTTAGACTTATATATTTGTGATAGTTCCCTCTGTAGCTTGAATATCTGATCCTTATCAGAAATATTCAATGTGAAGTTTTTCCCTCATTTGATAGCTTCTCTTCTCATTTTAAATGTATTCATTCACTTTTTATAGAAGCATTTTGATTTCAGGTAACCAAAATGAATAATTTTTTTTGTGATCACCTCTATTCCTTATTAGGTAAAGAGTTTTTCTCTTAGCTATGTCCATGAAGGGTACCTCATCGCTTCTAATATTTTTATGGTGTGAACATTCATATTCAGATTGAAAATCCATTTTGAGCTTATTGTGGTATATCGCTCCCATCATTTTACAGAGAAGGACACTGAGACCTAGAGAAATTCTGACTTGTCCATGGTTATACAGTAACAGAAAAGAATGCTGAGCTTCAGATCAAGCAGAATTTAGTCCACCAATGTATGACTTTCTCACTTGATCAAATAGGCAAGGTTCAGAATACTACCATGTTTGGGAGCTTGGCTAGAGTTTGTATTTACCTGCAGGTCTTGGCACCTTCTTTCCTGGGTTGGTGTGGCCAAAAAATTCATCACCTAATGGCCAACATTCTAGTGATGGAGCCTCTCTCTGTACTTGACTATGTTGTTTCTCAGCTATCAGATGTGGTGTGCTACTGGGACTGTGCTGGAAAACTTGTCCATCTACTAGATCCTGCTAGAGTTGAGATTCTTCTAGCGTGCTATTCTAGAACCTTGACAAAATTCTAGAGAAGATATAACAGAAAGAGCACTGCATTTGGAATCAGAGGCCTTGGTTTTGAATCATGGCACATTTACTACCTATGGGATTTGGGGCAAATTGACTCAGACTTAGTTTTCTTATCTATAAAATGAGAGGACTGGGAGAAACTGAGGTTATTTGATATGAACTCTTCTCTCATTCTCTTCATTTCAAAATGCCTTGATATCATCTCCTACTCTCTCCTCCTGTAAGTCCAGTCTCTGACAAAGAAGTGGCCCTTTTCCTTGTTATTTGTCCCATCTCCCAGTCCAGAAAGTTACATCCTCAGTTGTCCTCCACTCCCACAAGTCTTCTTCCTCTCCCTTGATAAACTGGTTTCCTCCCTACTGCCTTCAAACATGTCCAGACCTTTCCAATTCTTTTTTATAAACCCTTACCTTCTATCTTGGAGCTAATAGTAGTTCCAAGGCAGAAGAGTGTTAAGGGCTAGGCAACGGGGGTCAAGTGACTTGCCCAGGGTCACACAGCCAGGAAGTGTCTGAGAACACATTTGAACCTAGGACCTCCCGTCTCTAGGACTGTCTCTCAATCCATTGAGCTACCCAGCTGCCCTCCAACCCTTTCTAGTTCTTAAAAAAGAAACCTTCAATCGATCCTTCCATTTCCTCAAAATTGCTATATCTTTCCTCCCTTTCTCAGCCAAACTCCTAAGAAAATTGTCCACATTGATGCAGAGTGATAAATCGATTGACTAAAATGACATCTGCAGGCCCTTCTGGGTCTAAGTCCTTTTGACTTAACTTTTATGCCCTTCACCCTAGGGGAAAAAAGCACCACCTGAAAAAAATTTCTAGTTAAAAGAAATCTACTTTTCCTTCCCCTCTGAATGAAGAAGTATTTGAATTGCAGTTCTTGAGGTTTCCTGGCCTGATCTGTACAGTTATTTAAAAAGTTCTATTTGTGGGTTTATATATTTTAAGCACAGAGTATACCCTATAATTGTTTGTCTTAGCCCTCCATCTACAAAATGGTCTGAGGTGTAGCTATTAATACACTAAGCTATGTTCTAGTGTCATATAAATAAGTTTCCTCAAACTTTTCTTTTTCCACTCTACAGCAACTAAGCTAAAGTGATAATTAAAGTTGTGAAGATGTGGAAATAGCCAGCATGACCACTACCTGGAGGCAACATGGTCAACTATTAAGTTCCCTACTCAAGAGGGAGGGAGTACATGATTTGAGAAGTTTTAGTAGGCCTATAGGCTCAAGGGTGTCTAAGAAAGTCCAAGAAGCAGCTGAAAAACATTTAGTGGGTTTTAATAAATTGCTTCTGTTCTGTTATACAAGCTTGTCTTTATGGCTTTTGGCAAGTTACTTGCTACTTCAGTTTTTCCATCTGTAAAATGGGAGGAAAATTTCTCATTGTCTTTAAAACTGGTGAGGATCTTTGAGAGCAGTTGGTCCAGTCCTGTCATCTTACAGATGAAGAAACTGAAATCCTTACTTAAGGTTACCCAGCTAATTAGTAACAAAGCCAAGACTAGAATCCAGGCCTTTTGCTTGTTGGTCCAGGCCTTATTGCATTCTACCACCATTGCCCTTGGTTCGTGACCTTGTGTCTCTAGACTGGAATAATTTTTCACTTTTCCCAAAGAATTCATCAGCAGAAAGCTTTATTATCCTTTGTGAACTGCACAACTGCACCTCAAGGGTAACTAATTAATTTAGATTTGACCCTCATTTCCCAACTGCCTCCCAAGAATGTCTTGGTGCACTGGGGCCAGGGTAAGCGAGGTTAGAGAAATGCTTAAGAAAATGGTATAAGGCATCCGGAGGAAGAACTGTGGGAGTAGAAACACAGAAGAAAAACAACTGCTCAATCACAAGGGTCAATGGGGATATGATTGGGGATGTAGACTCCAAATGATCATCCTAGTGCAAATAGCAATAATATGGAAATAGGTCTTGATCAATGACACATGTACAACCCAGTAAAATTGTGCATTGGCTACAGGGATGGTGGGAGGAGAGGAGGGAAAGAGCATGAATCATGTGACCATGGAAAAATGTTCTAAATGAATTAATTAAATAAATAAACTTAAAAATAATTAAAAATAATAAATAAATGTCAGGGAAAACTCCCTCACAATGAAAAAATGGTGTAAGGAAGCAAAATCTGGACCTAGCAGCTGGCCAGCTGTAGCCAGGGCTGAACAAATTCTCAGCATTGCTGGGACATTCAGATGAAGGGACTACCAGCTGCATGCTTAAAAACAGATGGCCTTACTGCTCTGAGTGGGTGGGAGTCTGATGACATTACAGGTTTGCTCTTCTTTATGCAAGCCCTGGCTGACCTTGGTGATTATCCATCAGGGAGAAGGAATAAGCCGTTTTAAAATAGCCATAGATTGAAACCTACTTACTTTTGAAAACACTGAAGCAAATATTTGGCTCACCGAAGGCAGCTGTTGCTAGTTAGCATGGGTTCTCTTTTGCCCAGTGTAGCATAGCTGCTTTTCTGTTGTCCTTGTTTACAAAGATGCCAGCAGACATGTTATGAATTAGACTCCCAGAATCAGAGTTACATAATTTCGGAGTTGGGAGGGACCTCAGCAACCAACTAATGGACCCCATACTTGCAAAAGAATCCCAGTGCGGCATACCCCGCAAGTGGTCATCCAACTTCTTCTTGAGCGCCTCCAGTGAGAAAGAGGCCACTATTTCTTGAGGTGGCCTGTTCTTCTTTTTGTTGGGAAGGTTTTCCCCAACTCTTGTCTAAAGTGGCTTCTTTGGAACATCTAGCTCTTGCCCCTGCCCCTGGTTCTTCCTTCTTGGACCCTTCTGTGAACAAATGGAATCCCTTTCCCCCATGGCAACACTTCAGAGCCTTGAAGACAGGTAAACTCTGTATTTTGACTCCCCAAGTCTTTTCATCACCAGGTTAAATAGCTCTTCAACGTGTCCTCATATGACCTAGACTCATGACTCTTGTTTACCTTCCTGATTGTCCTCTTCTAGACTCTTTCCAGTTGGTTAATGTCTTTCTTAAATTGTCTACAACTGAACACGGTCTTTGATATTTGACCTGACTAAATCAAGGGGCAGTGAGACCATTATCTCCTTCCTGGAGATTCCAGAAATCTTTGCCTTCCTTCCCCAAGATCATATTAGCTTTGGGAGCTTTATTTCCCACTTGTGGCTCATACTGAGTTTGTAGTCTAGAACTAAAATTTCAAGATCTTTTTCAGATAGACTTATCTTGTACATGGGAAAGTGATTTTTTAACCCAAGTATATAATGCTTTACATTTATTCGTATCAAAATCTTTCATTTCCTTAAATCCAATGCAGTATTTGAGCCTATCATTATATTTTTGGATCCTGTTGTCTAGCATGTTAGCTATCCTTCCCAGCACTGCCATCTGTAAATATGACAAGCATCCCATTTATTCCTTTAACCAAGTCATTGAGAACAATGCTAAATAGCAAAGGGCCGAGCACAGATCCCTGGGGTATGCCATTAGACACAAAATCCATTGATGAGGTAGGGGATGTCTACCCCAAGTATGTGACGACTTCCTCACCCCCCTGTGCAATGGACAGATGAGAACAATTTGTCTCAATGGCCATGAGTGGTGGAATGCCTAAAGTTTGATCAGACACCAAAGATACCAAAGTTGTCCACTGAATCCCAGTCTTGGTTTTTGTCTTGCCACTGAACTTCAGTGACTCCAGAAGAAATACTAAGGTCTTTAACTTTGGGCAACTCTGCCTCACTTAGATCCATTTCATGCCAGAGTCAAAGAATCACTCCATGATTTAATTGATCCATTTTGAAAACAAAGGACGGACAACAACAACAAAGACAAGTTGATCTTTGGACCAGTTTCAGATCTATCTAACTAAACCGTCCCCTAGCCCAGCATTGGCAAAGTATTGGCACACATGACACCCCTGGCATGGGGAGCTGCTCTTGATCCCCCTCTTCCCAGTGCCCAAGGACATTTTTTGCATGTCCTCTCCTCTGTCTAGCCACCTAAAGCCAGCACTTCCTTCCTCTGCTCTCTCCAGTAATGGGGTTGAGGAAGTTATAGACAGCTTGAATTTGTCCTCTGGGCACTTGAACTCAAAAACCTTTGCCAATGCTGCCCTAGCTCGTATATGTCAATCTTTTGCAGAAAAATAGCAAAAGAGACTTTTCCTATCATATTCAGTCCAGAAATCTAGAGTTACTCATTTAGAGACAAATTTCAATGGCTGCTTCCTTCTTTCCACCCCCTTTGCCAACTTTGCAAAAAGGTCCTT
The DNA here is from genome assembly GCF_027887165.1 of Monodelphis domestica. Lineage (NCBI taxonomy): Eukaryota > Metazoa > Chordata > Mammalia > Didelphimorphia > Didelphidae > Monodelphis > Monodelphis domestica. The sequence goes on along the minus strand of NC_077235.1, from coordinate 27,911,390 downwards.
CTTCAGAAATGTTATTCCTGGGTTAGATTGGGGGTGGAGTTGAGTGGATCCTACCTTTCTACCTTACAGAGAGCTCAAATGGACCTGGGAGAGTCTCAGATCTGACCTTTGCATTCTACAGATAAAAAACTGCAGAGCAGAGAAGGGAAGCAAGTTTCTTATGTGGCTCATTGCTCCCCCAGAATTTCAGGGTCTGCTTGGAGAAGAGCTAAGTAAGCACTTTGAGGACAGGATCTGGTTCATTTTTCTTTCTACATCCCCAGTGCAAAGAGTCAAGGTTCACTGAGTTCCACCGAGTGCTATTTTTGGCTTTGACTTGAATGTGATATGAGTTTGAGCTTGAGTTTGACAGAGTTTTACTTCTGTTTGAACATGGTCTCAGTAAAGTGGATATCTTTGGAAGTAGAAAAAAAATCCCTAAAATGTTATCAGGATATATTTACTGATGTTTCTGTAAACCTAGACTAGAATCATGCCAAGGCTCTGAGAGCTATCCAACTCTGGCTATCCAACTATGAATGACTCATTGAAACCTGCACCAGAGCCTCAAGTTTTATGCAAGCTGGCTTTATGACTTGAAGCTGGTGTGGCCACTCTGAATGGGATGGGGATCCTGCCTTCCTTCTGCCTCTCCCCCTCCTTCTGTCTTCACTCCCTCTGGTACAGTGATGGCAAACCTATGGCACTGGTGCCAAAGATGGTATGCAGAGCCCTCTCTGTGGGCTTGCAGCTGTCCTCCTCCACCCCCAATTCATTACTAGAAAGACAGAAGGCCTGGGGGTGGGGTGGGGAGCTGTTCCTCTTCCCCTCTCCACCCTTTCTGAGACCATTTTTTCACATCCCCCACCCCTCGGCCTAGCAGCTCAGTGGGAGTACACAGGGGATATGGTGGGCAGCTCACAGGCACAGGCGGCAGAACTGGAAGGGAGTGGAACTATTGGGCCACTCCCCTCCCCTTCTCTAAACTTGCTAAGAACATTCCCCAATTCACCCACCCCTCAGCCTAGCAGTGCAATGGGAGTGCCTTCTCCCCCTCCCATGTGGGGTTAAGGGGGGGATGGGGTGCACCCAGCACTTGTTGGGGGGAGGTGCATGGCACCTGGTCTCTGAAGAGGGTGGGCACAGAACTTGGTCTGGGGGGGGTGAGGCGGAGTGAGGGGGGGGAGCCGGCACTCTGTCTCTAAAAGGTTTGCCATCACTGCCCTAGTCTCTCCTGTTCATGGTTTGAGAGTTATTGGGACTGTTACCTCACAGCCAGTGACTAGCCAAGTCCACAGTATCTCTACAATCTATACCCTTCTCTCCATCTTCGTGGCTTTCACTTTGCTACAGGACCCAAATGAACCATTGCAGTCATTTCCAACAGGTTTGCCTGCTTCCATTCTTCTAAATCCTCCACTTCAACTTTCCTCGAATTCATTTATTTGCTGACCACGTTGTCATTTAAGTTCAATTTCCTGGACAATTCACTGAGATCTTATAGGACATAAAAATGGAGATGGCAGATACCTAATGTTGAACCCTTCATTTTTCAAATGAGACAATTGAAGCAGAGGGATATTAAGGGTCTGAATTTGAACTCAGGGCTTCTTGACTCCAGACTCAGTACCCTATTCTACTTATTTATTATTCTACTTTGATTTCTTTTTCTAAGATTGGCTAAGATCTTTATTTCTTTTGTTAATTGAGGCATTTTATTCTATTCCTTCCTTCAAACAGCTGCCAGAATTATCTTTTAAATGAGATAATATATGTAAAGAACTTTGTAAACCTTAAAGCACTATATAATGCCAGTTCTCATTATTATTTTTCATGCCTAGATTTAATCATGTCTTTTACAATTATCCAAATCTTCAGTGGCTCCTTACTACTAAATTGTAGTAGAGGAGTTATCCTCTGGCCAGTATTCAAGGAAGGGAAGGAACAAACAGTTATTAAATGCCTATTATGTACCAAACGCTTTAAAATATTATCTCATTTGACCCTCACAATAACTCTGGTAGATAGTTGCTAGAATTATTCCCATTTTTCAATTAAGGAAACAGAATTTACCCAAGGCCACACTGCTAGAGAGTATCTCAGGCTGGATTTAAACTCAAGTCTTCTTGATTCTAGGTTCCATGCTCTAGCCACTGAGCTATCCTCAGGTGAAGCCTTATCTTTCCGGCATGATCTACTGTTATTTTCTTCCATATACATGATGGCTTTAGCTTTAGCTCACCTTGACTCCTCTCTTCTGAGTATATTCTGTGCTCTCTTGCCTCTATTCCTTTTACTTTGTCTCTTCCCTACTTGAGGATAAGTCAGAAGGAGGAAGAAGGACAGAAGGAAGGCAGGATCCCCATTCTTTTCACAGTGCCTTGGAGGGTGGCCACACCAGCTTCAAGAATGTCCTCTCTCTTCATTATTACCTTTTGAAGATCTTGAGATTTGCGCTACAAAGGATTGTAGAGATCATCTAATCTACTCTCCCCCACTTTTTCCCCAGATGAAGAAGTTAAAACCTAGACAGGTAAAGTGATTTGATCAATATCACTATGGTAGATGCATCAGAGACAAGATTTGAACCCAGATCTTCCGATTCCAGAGACAGTGCATTCTCATTGTTCTATGCTATCTTTAGGAAAATAACTTCTCTTCATTTTCATATTTAAATCTATTTCAAAGACTTGAGATTGCTAAATTACAAATAATAGTGTGGAGACTTTGGGGATTGGGATTAGGAGAAGCAGTCCAATTCCCATGAGGGAGACCAAGGCTTGGCCAAGGTAGTCTCTTCTGAAAAATAAATATGCTGGGCCCATTTAGTCTGTCACCTTTTACTGAGCATTTATGTGCCAGGCATTGTGTTAAGACCTGAGGATACAAAGAAAGATGAAAGAGAGTTTCTAAGCAAATGGCGGAGGTCATGGCAAATGGCTATCTGAGTATCCATAGTGAATCTTGAATCTTACCATCACAGACTCATTGAATTTGAAGCTGGGAGTGATCTCAGGGTCCATCTAGTCCAGCGGTCCATCTGCTGGTCCATCCAACTCCAGCTTTGTTCTATATCCAAGGCATAACAAATGGCACATAGTAGTAATACTATGCAGTAATAATACATAATAATAAGTAGTAATGGGCAATAGAGTGCGGAGCCTGGAGTCAGGAAGACTCATCTTCCTGAATTCCAATCAGATCTCAGACAATTCCTAGATGTGCAGCCTGAACAAATCACTTAAGCCTGTTTGCCTCAGTTTCCTGAGCTGAAAAATGAAATGGTAAACCATTCCAGTATCTTCCAAGAAAACCCCAAATGGAGTTACAGAGAGTCAGACATGACTGACCAACAACAGTAACAAGAAGTGATACTTTACACACACTATTTCATTTCATTTTTACAACAGTCCTATGAGGTGGACGCTATAGGTATGATTTTCTCCATTTTACAGATAAGGAAACTGAGGCTTGGAAATGTTAAGTAACATGTCTGGGGTCATAGAGCTAGGTAAGCGCAAGAGGAGGAATTCAAAGTCAGGGCTCTTCCAGGCTCCAAGTCCAGAATCTAAGCCCGTTATCCTGAGTTGCTTCTCTTTACCTTGTTTGATATGAATGTTGGCTGATGCCCAAAGTAAAGAACAAATAACAAATTAATGAACTGTACTTATGTTTACAGTCATCAAGGCCAAATGTTTAACCATGGAATCATGGACTGTCAGAGTAAGGCCTTGGCCACACGGCTTGCTCTCCCTTGCTGCATTTTCTACAGTTTTCTACCTTCCTTTTTAGGACCAAGTTTTCAGATATAATATCATGACTTTATAGAGTTGGAAGGGACCTTTCAGATTACTGGCTTCTGAGGTTTCAGTTTGTGGCCATTTAGCCTTTGACCAGGGCCCCCCACTTCAATCTAAAACGTTTGCCTCCTTTTTGGGGAGACGCCATGATTTAATGGAGAAGAGCCCTCATCTTAGAATCAGAACCCTGGGTTTCAAAGCCCCCAGTTTTCCCATTTACTATCTTTCTGACCTCCTCTAAAGTAGCCGCAAGCTGTCGGAACCTTAGTTTTCTCATATGTAAAAGGGGACACAAATACTAGCACTTCCTCCCTATGACTGCTATATGAAACGTGTCCCCCAAACCAGCAGTGCTCTATTAACGTGAGCTATTGGACAACATGCTGCTCTAACGTTTTGCCCTTTATTTTCTCTCTAAAAGAAAAGCCTTTTATATAGCTTGTGATTGAAATGCAATCTCTCCCAAATCCTTGCACTTAGCCTATGTTACTGTAGAAAGTCTATAGAGACAAATGTGCTCCCTCTTTGAGAGTCAAGCTAACTGCTAGGGATTCAAGCCAGATTCTGTCAAGCAACATATAGTACTAATAACTATTTAATATTTCTGGATTTAGAGTTTAGTCAATGTTATGTTAGGATGCACTTTGGTTTCGTGAATAATCCAGGATCTCTAGGATGGACTCTGTACCCCAAGAAGGATCATGACTTACCTATTTCTTGTCTAGTCATTCCAGGAGACTCCTGGCCATGTTTAAACAGAGAGCATCTGCCCAATGGCTGGAGCCCTTCTTTCCCTGGCATTTTTTAACTCTACCCTCACCCATAAATATCCATCTCATCCCACCGCTGCTACATACATACATACATAGGGGGTCAGCTTAGGTGGCACAGAGGATAGACCATTGGGTCGGAAGTCAGGAAGACTCATCTTCCTAAGTTCAAATCAAGCCTCAGACATCTACTAGCTGTGTGACCCTGGGCAAGTCACTTCAGCCTGTTTGCCTCAGCTTCCTAATCTGTCAAATGAGCTGGAGAAGGAAATGGCAAACCACGCCAGTATCTTTGCTAAGAAAACCCTACATAGAGTTATGAGGAGTTGGACACAATAGAAAATGACTGAACAACAAATATATGTATGTGTGTGTGCATATATATACATCTATAGAGAGAAAGACAGAGAATATCTATCTATCCATTCATCTATCATCCATCCATCTATCTATCTATCTATCTATCTATCTATCTATCTATCTATCTATCTGTTTTTGTGGGTGTGTGTTCAGACCTATGATTTCCTTGGCATGGGGAACTCCTTTCATGAAAATCCTCTCTTACTGATGTTATAAGTTCTCTGTAACTAAGAGTCTTAGAGAGTTGCCTAGGGGACTGAGAAAGAAAGTGACTTGGTCAGGGTCACAATATACATAAAAGTCAGAACTTGAACCCAGATCTCCCTGACTCCATGGCTGACTATACTATCCTTCTCCTGATATATGTTATATATTTGGTATATATTTATAGATATATAATATCTTATGAGATAGCCATAGATATGGACATCTATGTATCGATATAGCTATCAATAGATGCTTCTGTCTGTCTGGTTCAGACTTGGGATTTCATTGATTTGGGAACTTCTGTTCCTGATACAAAATAATGACTTTTTTCTGACTAATTTTATAATCATTTAATCACAGAATCACAGACTCTTGGAGTATGCGGAAGTCTTGATACACACACACACACACACACACACACACACACACACACAATGTCCTAAATGTCTCATTACAATTTTCAGTTATTAAAACTTCAAAATTAAGACCTTTAGGGTACTATGGCTAGGGCTCAGGAGGCAGGTAGGGAGTCGTAGCTAAATGGCAGGGCATCTGAACAACCTCCAGGGGAATCAATGACTCAGCAGTGCCAGTCACCCCAGAAAGCTAATTAAATTTTCGGCTTCATTGAGAGGCATCCTTCTTCGTGCCTAGCGTTGTGCCTGGCATATAATAGGTACTTAATGAATGCCTGTTGAATCAGCTTGAAATCTAATTGAATTTAGTCTCCTTGACTAGGGCAATACTAGTCCTGCAGTTCTTTGACCTTAGGAGAGCCCATCTGGAGCACTGTGTTCACTTCAGAGAGCCACATTTTAGGAAAAAACAGTGATAAGCTAGAGATGGTCCAGGATAGGGCGACCAGGATGGTGGATCGTGAATTCTTGCTGTATGAAGATCAGTTGAAGAAACTGGGAATGGTTAGCCCAAAGGAGAAGTTTTCTGAGAGTGTGGACCGTGTGGAGGGGATAGTTGACTAGATATTTCAGAAGTCTAATCTCCTTCTGATTGGCACTCCCCTGCCCAGGGCAGAACTGGGAGCATTGGGCAGGAGTTACGGAGAGAGAAATTTTGGCTTGATATCATAAAAGTCTTTCTAATGATAAGAGTTACTCCAAAGTGGAATGGGTTATCTCAAGAGGTAGTAGATTTCCCCTCACTGGAGGCGGTTCAGCAAAAGCTTAACGACTCCTTCTTGAGTGTCTTATGACGTACATTCTTGGAGTAGATTAGATGGCCTCCAAGGTCCCTTCCAAACTGGTGACAGTGGAGAGGAAAACCAGATGTGCTCATGGATCCCTCCATTGATGCAAGACGCAGCTCCTTCGCAAGTCAGTACCACTTTGGGAGTTGGCGTGGCCAAAAAATTCATTTGCACGTGGCCAACGTGATAATAAGACTCTCTGAGCTGAGCTTGGCTCGTTCTCCTATGACATTACCTTCCCACTTGGGAAGCCTTGCCAGCTAGGAAGGACCTGCCAGAGCTTGTGCACTCTTGGCATGGCTGTAAAGTACCTCAGGTCACCCCCTCACCACAATGAGGCATGGGAGAAGTTTAGAGTAGGCTGGTCAATGAAGCATATAATTTATTACTTGACATTTGATCAATCAATGTTAATGCTCACACAGAACATAAAATGTGGGAAGAGATGGCAAAATCCGTAATATGCAATCACAGTAAGTTACTGAAACCACAGACCAAAAATGCATTAGCAATTATTATTCTAGATGAAGGTTGCCGGTGTGCCTTCGCCAGGCTTATTTTCCAAATGAGTGAGGCCAGTGCTAATGTGTCGATCGATGTCTTCATCCGTGAATGTGGTACAGTGGCAAGAACATGGCATTTGGAGTCCAAGGACTCTGGTGTGAATCCCAGCTCTGTTAATCACCACTCATGTGACCTTGGACAAGTCCCTTCATCTCCTTGGACCCTGCTTTCTTCCCTTGTCAAGTGAGGGGGTTGAATTAGATTATCTCTGAGCTCTCTCCCATATCTAGAATCCAATATATGCACCTACTATTAATCATTAAGAGATGACAGAATTCTCCCTTTTTTATGGTATGCAACAAAACCAGTGAGAGTTCACATGTGCCAGCCACTGTGCTAAGTACTTTACAATTATTATCTCATTCGATCCTCAAAATGACCCTAGGAGGTAGGTGTTATTATCATCCTGATTTTACAGATGAGGAAACCGAGGCAGACTCTAGCGGTCAATCGACTTTCCCAGGGTCAGAAAGCTAGTAAGTGTCTGAGGTCACATTTGAACTCAGGTCTTAGGTCTTCCTGACTCCAGTCTCAGGGCTTTTTCCACTGAGCCACCTAACTGCCCCAATAATATACCAAGTAGGTAAATAGCACAGCTAAAGCGCTTCTACTTCCTCAACTGTCACTTTCATCGAAGTCATTTATTTACTGCCCACATTTTAATCGTTGGCAATTTATTTCGGTATTGCTTGATTTTTTTCTTGCAGGGTTGTATTGTTTAAGGTCTCAATTTCTTATTTTGCTAATTTGGGTTATTTCATGTTTTGGTGGATTTTCTTGGAATTTTCCATTCTGCTGGTATATAATTGCCTATGATCGTTTCTTTTTTAAATGATTTTTAAACCCTAACATTCCATCTTAGAATCAATATTGTGTATTGGCTCCGAGGCAGAAGAGTGGTAAGGGCCAGGCAATGGGGGTCAAGTGACTTGCTCAGGGTCACACAGCTGGGAAGTGTCTAAGGTCAGATTTGAACCTAGGAACTCCCATCTCTAGGCCTGGGTCTCCATCCACTGAGCTACCCAACTGCCCCCAACAATACACATTTTATTTTATTTTTTTAAACCCTCACCTTCCATCTTGGAATTGATATTGTGTATGGGTTCCAAGGCAGAAGAATGGTCAGGGCTAGGCAATGGGGGTCAAGTGACTTGTCCAGGGTCACACAGCTGGGAAGTGTCTGAGGCCAGATTTGAACCCAGGAACCTCCCATCTCTGGGTCTGACTCTCAATCCACTGAGCCACCCAGCTTCCCCCTGTGATCGTTTCTGATAATTCTTTTATTTCTGCAATCTGTTTAATTTTCCTTGTACATTTTGTATTTTGATGATTTGATTTTCTTCTTTCCCTTTGATCAGTTAGTTAATGGCTTGCTACTTTTGTTAGCATTTTTTAAAAAAGCAACGCTTAGTTTTGTGTATAAATACCAGACTAGTTCTGCTTATAAGGTTTGCCCCGTCTCTCATTTCAAGACTTCTTTTCCCCGTGTTTTAGGATTGTTTTTTAGCCTTCTTTCGTTCATCGATCTTTTTCTGTTTGGTAAATATACATATTCAGAGCTTACATTTTGATCTGAGGACCTTTTTAGCTGTGTATAATAAGCTGCGGTGGCTGGCTCATTTGCCATCATTTTCTTTAACGCGATGACCACTGCTCCGATTTGTTCTTCAGCTCCTTCGTTATTCAGGATCTCTTTTGGGCTCCTTTTTCTTTTACTCATTACTAATGTTGTTGGTCTTCTATATGGTTAATTGCAGCCTGAGAGTTTTCAGATGGCTCTACCTCCCTTGGCCCAGGCTTCTCATATGCCATCTTTCATGGATGGACCAAGTTCCTGGACCAGTTTTGTTTTTTCCATTTTGTAGCTTTGAATTGCAATATTATCTTCAAGAGACCTGTTCTTTCTGAACACCAACATTACTGTTTGACCTAAGGATTATTAAAATCTAATTTAAAAAGCCATGTCAGGACGTATCTGTTTCATCTCTCTGGCTCTGCAGTAGCCTGGAAACTAGCAGCTCGTGAGCTTGAGGTCAGGCTCCACTGCTCGCTTGATGGATGCCACCTGCCTTTCTCCATACCAAGCTAAATCCGGGGGCCATTGGGAAGAGCAGTGATTATCAGCCCCCAACACTGGGCATGTATAGAAGGCTGAAACAATGCAGCAGCTAGTAGGGGATGCATTACAGGTGTGCCCCTTCCGAGCCACAGAGTTCTCCTCCAGAAATGCGCACCGTTGTTGGTATAGTGGATATTCTACTATTTCTAGTGTCATTTCAAAGATATGCTCCTACAGGGGGGAAAAGGTTCTAAGGCATTTTAAGTTTATTTTAGTTTATTTTTTAAAACTCTCACCTTCTCTGATACTGTGTATTAGCTCCAAGGCAGAAGAGTGGTTAGAGCTAGGCAATGGGGGTTAAGTGACTTGCCCAGGGTCACACAGCTGGGAAGTATATGAGGTCACATTTGAACCTAGGAACTCCCATCTCTAGGCCTGACTCTCCATCCACTGAACTACCCAGCTGCCCCAAGGGTAAATCTTTTAAAAGCATGTTATCAACGGAAAAAAAAGAATTCTAATTCTAAAAAGAAATGATCAAGTCAATTATCCTACTGCAAATATGTAGACTTATAGAATGCTTTGAGCTGGAGAGAACCTTAGGGATCATCCAAATCCCTCATTTTGCAAATAAGGAAACTGAGGCCCAGGAGAAAGGGGAAGCAATTTGTCTATGGTAAACCCTGCCCCCTTCCCCACTCCCCCCATAAGGGACAGAGCTGTGAATTCATCATAGGTTTCTGGACTCCAAATAGAATATCTATCTACAGCAGCATGCTACCTAGTTCTACAGTAAACTCTCATTTACTTATAACAGGAAGGGCAACATCTCCTTAGAGCTTCAAAAGACAACATTTTGGGGTGTTTTTTTTTAATTAAAGTGAACTTTTTTGGTAACCAAGTACTAAAAGTAGCCTTGAACAAGTCTTCCTCTGCTCTCCTACCCTTTCCAGTCCATCCTCTGCACAATTACTAATGGATCTGACTAACACATCCAACTGGATCATTTCCCCAAGGAAACAATCTTGAGGGGCTCCCCATTCATTGCCCAAAGGATCGAAGAGGAGCTCCTTGGGCTAGGATTTTAAATCTTCCACAGTGTGGCTTCCAGCTTTATTTTTCTTCTTTACTGAGCTCTGCCTTCAGCTCAAATGAAGGAGTATTTCCAAACTTGTGGCACAGTCCCCCCTCCCACTTCAAGTATTTGCACAAGCTGTGCCCCCAGGCCTGAAAGTCCCTCCCCTCCCCTTCTTCCTTCTAGGATTATTTATTTGTATTTTCACCTTCCTTTCTCAATTTAATTTGTATCTGACTAATCTTTATCCCTATTGTATTTCCTTACTATAATGCAAATGCCTCAGTAGGAGCAAGAAATGTTTCCTTTGTCTGTGTATCCTCCTCCTGGGGTACATAGTAACCATTTAAGGAGGGACAAATAAATGAGAGTAAAGGGGAATCAGGTTCTCCACCACTTTATTCACTGCTCCCCTCACTGAGGGGCTCTTAACCTGGGACTTGGCCACTTGGAATAGCCATAGCTTTTGTTTCATTTCTAATAGTACATCTTTTATTTCAGGCATTTAAAAACATAATTCTGAGGAGCCAGAATCACTGCCCAAGGGCTCCTTCCCAGCCTCCTGGGATTTGGGGTTTTCCTTCTTCTTTGGATCTCAGAGCTCTTCGTCCTCTGAATTTGGCTTAACCAAAGGCCATCTTAGTACTAATTTCGCCTGGCCCAGACCTTTCCCATCAGATGTGAAAATGCACTTAAGAGCCTCCTACATTTCTTAGATAAGAAGCCAGAGGAAGAATCTGGGCTGCCCAGGACTCCTTGGCGACATGAAGACAAGATGTCCTTCCCGATGGGCTTCTTTGTGAACCCTCTAAATGCAGTTGAATCTGGAACCTGACTTGCTTTAAGTAGTTTGTGTGATAAGGTTTATTTCCTTAGGAGATGGGTGAGATTATGACTCTGTTGAAGTTTGTCCAACTTTTACGCTATTGAAGGAAGGATGAGGTCATGGATCTAGCGTCTCTTTAACTTTCATGGCCCAAGAGAAACGGACCAGATTGCGACAGGTAAAAGGAGGATTCTTCCTTCTGGCACAGGGATGTGATTTTGCCTAGCAGAAGACTTGTAAGAGTCCTCATTGGGATCTGGCATTTCTCTGTTTGACTATAATAATCAAACCTAGGTTTTTGCTCCCATAATTTCTGCATCCTGGTCAGTATATCTTTGTAGCAGTTAACCATCGCATGAACTCAGAAAGGCGATCGATATCTTTCCCCATAACAGAGGATGCCAAAAAAGGGAAGAACACACAGGTAAGCTAAAACTCTACTTTCTTCTCTCTCTCATGGTGGCTGGGAGGTGATCCCTGCTCCCTGCTTCTATAAGGCAATGCTAGCATGTTATATGCTCAGCTGGCTTCCTCCAAGTTGGAAAGGCCTTGAGTGTGGACCCACCCAGGAACTACATGTCTGTTACATGGGGACCAGGTTGGCCATGGTTAGCTACGGATTCTTCAGCTCCTGTAACTCTCAAAGACCATCTACTAATCAGGGGGCAGTTGGGTGGCTCACTGGATTGAGAGCCAGGTTTAGAGATGGGAGGTTCCAGGTTCAAATGTGACCTCAGATACTTCCCAGCTGGGTGACCCTGGGCAAGTCACTTCACCCTCATTGCCTAGCTTTTGCCTTGGAGCCAATACATAGTATTGACTCCAAGACAGAAGGTAAAGGTTTAAAAAAAGACCATCCACTAATTTAGAGGAGAGTCGCAACCTGTGTCACTATAGGGAGGGCTGTGACCGACAAAATGACAGATCTTTGAAGTATGCAATGTGAACTAAACCAGCCGACTAGCTATAATTGTTTAAATGACACTTAAAAATCTGTTTTAAGGGTAAATCCTCATGGATCCCTAAGGCTGTACATAACTGGAGAGAAAAGTCAAGCCATAGATGAAGAATCCAACTATTGCGATGCTATCCACGACACAGTGAAGCATCTAAAAGAAGAGGACATCTAGTGTACCTGGGCAGGACCTCCCTTGGACAAGATGTAGATAAGAGCCAAGCCCGGAGAGAAGGCACAGGTAGGTTACAATCCTCACTAGTAAAGGGGGTAACCACAGGAATGAGATTTTGGACACGCCGATTTAAGATTTATAATATTCTGTCAATCCTACTTTTGGAATAAAGAAATACAACGAATGCCAAACACATTTTGAGGAGTCTTTTTATTTTATCAAGATAAATCCAGCAAAATTTCTAATAGTGGCTACACATACAATCAACCTGCCCTTCTGAAATAAACATTTGTACTTTGTTTAGAAACATGATTACATTTTACTTTCTTTCAAAAACTAATATTAAAGTTATATTTGGGAAAGATATTTCCAACTCTTAGAATTTCATGAAAATAGCACACCTTCTTTATAAAATCAACCCAGACACCCTGGACTAGCTGGAAGCAAGAGCTTTCCAGTCGGGACCTCCCCACTTCGCTGAATTAAATGGGTACCAGGGCCAAAGAAAAACTCAAAGACGGAAAGGATAACTTACACGAAGAAGGGACACAGTGACAAAAGTCAGAAGCTACCACCACTTATTCTTCCCATAGATCAAACTATTACAATCACAAAATGCAGAGACATTGATATCTTGTTGGTGACACCATACCCAAGCAACCAAGATGGAGACATTCCAGAATTAACTTCATGCTAAAAAAAAAAAGCTGCATTTAGAAAATAGTTGATAAAAATATTCCTCTATGTTAACAATACAGGATGGAAGTACAGATACCAAACTGATGGAGATATAGGGCAGTGTTAACTTTTACTCAGACTTGGTTGCTTTCTCCTCAGGTTCTTCCACCACTGGCACCTAATTGTAATGGAACAAAGACAAAAATATCGTACTTGTGAGCGTCCGAAAACTTCTCGCAAATCTTTACAGTCAATCTGATCTCTTATGTCTTCTTTACAAGATTCCTTTCTCTATAGCAAGGCAAACTTCTCTCTGTTCCCCATAGAGGCAAACTACCTCTTTTAATATGGGCTAAGAAGGCTAGTTAAAAGAATGGCTACATCATCATCATTCTTAGCTCACAGATGGGTGCGTTTGACCCCCACTAGTTGGCGGGACCCCTGCTCTCTAAGAAAGATCACCCACCCCTCGCCAACAAAAGGCAAGCCAACTTGAAACTTGGAATTTGAATGAGAATAACACCACAGATTAGATTCAGACCCTGGTCCTGGGCTTCCTCTTGGAACTTGAGCTTCCTACCCAGTGGGAGAGGCTCTTGGCATGTACCCAGACCACAAGTACCATGCTGTTCCCAGTAGAGAACTATTCTTGAAGTCAGGAAGACCTCATTTGCATCCTCAGTCAGTTACTTATTAGCTATGTAACCTCAGGCAAATCACTTAACCTTTAAGAGGGTTAGGTGACTGATCTGTAAAATGGGACAATAGTAGCACCCACTTCCCAGGGTTCTTCTCCATGTAAAGTGTTTTTCACACCCTAAAACTGTGTGAATACGAGCTATTACTCTATTAAGACAATGGTGGTTCAGATCTGTCTTGATGGAGGGAAGACCCACCAAAATGAAATCACCAATCCTCTAGAAGAGAGTGTGTGTAAACACTCACATATACAAAATGATGTGGTAGATAGAGGGCTGGCTTTGGAGTCAGGAGGACCCGAGTCCAAGTCTAGCCTCTGACCCATACAATTAGTGCCCCGTTCAGCTCTTTAAGACTGTAAGTTGGGGGCAGCTGGGTGGCTCAGTGGATTGAGAGCCAGACCTAGAGACGGGAGGTCCTGGGTTCCAATTTGACCCTGGGCAAGTCTCCTAACTCCCATTGCCTGCCATGGATTGATTCCAAGACAGAAGGTAAGGGTTTTAAAAAAAGACTGTAAGCTATAGAGCAGCTGCAATCTGAACTGACAGAGGGAGTTTTCCTACACGGCAATTCCCCACCCCAGTGAAATCACAAGTCTAGATGAAAAAAAGGACAAGAGAATTCATGTTCATGGCCCTTCGAAGGAATACACGGGAAATCTAACTGGGAAGCCAAAGGCTCATTTACAAATCCCAGCATCGTATTAAAATGCTAGTGGACATATTTAAAAAACGAGTTCTGCATTCAGCTCTGTAGTGATCCGCATAGAAAATTGACAAGCACATTGGGAGGAGTCCAGCAATGCAGGAAACATTAGCAATAGCCAGTGTTCACTGTGGGGTGGGAGGTTTCTTAAGGCTGAACCCCTAGCTGGTGGATTGGGTGGTTTCGGTGGGGTAAGGCAAGCGCAAAAAATGACTGCATATTCTTAGAAAGAAGTTGCTGAAAGTTCCACTAACGGAGCTCAGGTTATCATAGAGTCTGCTAAATGGTGATGATTTAGGTCAATCACGCCCATTTATAGATAGACTATAGTCCAAGCTGGGCAAGGAAGGGCACAAAGTAGCAGGATAAATGCCCCATGAGCCACTTGCTTCAGCATTTCCAGCATCTTCTACTGATCTCCATCTAAATTCTCCTTTTCATCTCAAACGTCCCCCACCCAAGAAGATTAGACAATAGAATTCAAAAATAGTTTGGACCCTCTGAGACAAAACTACAAAAGACATCCCAAGAATAGTAGACAGAACTGTAGACTTGGGAGGCAAGAGACCCAGATTCTACTCTTGGTTCTCTCACAAACTAGCAGTGTGACTTGGGGCTCACCACTCCCTTTCTCTGGGCCTCAGTTTCCTCTTTTTTTTTAATTAGAAGAGATGATCCCCAAGAGCCCTTCAACTCAGATTTTGCAATTTGTTTTTTTAGGTACAATCATCATGAAACTTTGTATATTACACATTTATTCAAAACTTACATCGAAAGGTACCTCATTGGTTTGGGTTTCTCCATTTTCAGAGTGGTTTTCTTCTTTAACTTCCTCCTGCTTGGTCTCAACTTTGACTTTGGCTGCCCCCTTCTTGCCTTTGATTTCCTTTTTATCATTTGCTACGTTCATTTTCTGTCCAGTAACACACAGGAGCAAACATTTAATACACAATTTTAACTGTTAAATGCACATTCTAACCACAAACAGTTGTGTATGTTGGCTCTTCCTTATCCTCTTGCTTCTAAAATATAGATGTTATCTCAGAGTCAATTCTAGGTCCTCTTATTCTTAATTTTTAAAAAATTAATAAGTATTTTCTAATTTAAAAGTTTTTACATGTGATAACAAATTTCCATAGTTTTTCTGAAGTTATATGATCAACTTGACTTATTATTTTTAACAAGCATTTATTTTCTCTCCCTCCCATTTCCCTTCCCTCTCCACTTAACAATGACAAAAAAGAAAAACTATAGCCCTCCTAACAAATAGGCCTAGTCAAGAAGAGGAAATTCTGACCCGACATTGGCTTTGCCAAAATGTTTTTATTTTCTCTTCACTCTCTTCCTGAGATATCATCCATAGGCTTGATTTCTCCTTCTCATTGCCTCTTGCCTACACAACAGCCTAATTATATATGTCCTTTATTCATGCTCTTGCCCGATAAATTTTCCTAAAGTCTATCTGTGATTATGTTACTCTTCTGCTCAAAAGCCTTCAGTTGATTCCCATTGCTTAGTGAAAGTCCAGATCATCAGCCTGGCATTAAAGGTTTAGCTCGAAATGACCCAAGTACCTCTCTAGCTTGCCGATCCTTGCAAAGTACTTAAATGTTCCAGCCAAGAGGTGCTACCCTATTATCTAAACATGTCCCATACTTTCCTATCTCTGTGCATGTTATTCCCTTCACCTGAAATGCTCTTCCTCTAAGAATCATGGCAAGTTCTTTCTCCTATGAATATCACCACCCAATGCTTTGTACTTGGCTTAAGACACTTACCGGATCATGCCGCGTTCGGCTATTATTGCATGCTAGCTTATTCCCCCTACTAGATCATAACCTCCTTCAGGGCAAGGACTGTATGTCACTAATCTCTGTATTTCAATGCCCAACACATAGTAGGGGCTTGATACAAAGGCTGAATCGAAGTTGTAGTGATCAGTTTTTAACAAAGTTACAACAGTGTTCAGGTCTCTTTGGAATCTTACAGAAAAATGAACCATGAGCCTCTGATGTTCTAAGTCCCAGAAGGCTTTTAAGCTTGGGCAGCACAGGTGGGCAGTACTAAAAAGAAATGAGCTAAGATAGTAGTCTCGGGAGCAGGGACAAATCAAACTCTGTGCCATCCCTGGCAAAAAAAGCAGGCACTAAGGGATGCTATGCTTGGGGAAAAGCTCTTTGTGGGCATGTGAGTAATATTGAAAACCAAGAGGTGACCAAAAGCCGCATTTTTCTAGCTAACCTCGTCATCTAAAACAGAAGACCTTAGAATTGTGCTGAAAGCATCTTCTCTCCTGAGGCCAGTATGCTGTTTTTAATGATGCCAAAACAAATGGTTCAAAAGGGAAAATGTCAACCAAGAAAACCAGCTGTTTCTGTCTCCACAACATCAAATAACCAGTTGGTTTGATTTTTTTCTTCCATTGAATGAATCGGTTGCTCTAATTAATTGATCAAACCACTTGGTGCTTTGGTCTTGTGTAGAGGCAATGCCTGTGACCATGAAACTCTGTCCTTTGACATGAGACTGTAACTCAGCTAGTTAGTGGGTGACAGTGACACTTTTGCGTGTGATGTTTTCAGATATTTGTACTTATAAAAGGTCAACTGGTCAAATAGTGGTTTCCCAGACTTGTTCTTAGGAAGTAGTCTAACATGCCAAATATCTTAGCTTTGTTACCTCTTGGAAATTAAAAGCAATTAAAAGCAGAGTACCTTCTAGGTATAAACCTACTACTAATGCCTAAAATATTCCCGGGAGTAAGGCAAGTGTTCAGCCTGACACTGTAGCTATTTCTACACTGGCATTAGCCACATCACCCAAGTGCCCGTGTAGAAAGCGTTCCTTATGTCCACTGGCGATTTTTGCTCTTCCCCTTCTTTTTCCTCCTCGGTATGGCCTCAGTGTTCCGGTACACTGCCAAAGGCACGAACATGATCACTTAATGGGTCTTTTCCAGCTTCCATTTGTATCTGTCTCCTCGAAAAGGTCAACGCGTTATTTTTAAGTGCCAAAACACAGTGAACACAAAAGGAAACACAGAGGAAGGAATCGCTCTTGTCCAAGGGGCTTATACTTGAACATGGGGTGGAAGAAGAAAGTACATTTTTAAGAAAGAAAGCCAAATTGCTGGTGCTTTACTGATAATGCATTTTGAGAGAGAAACATCTTGCTCTTTTGAGATTCAGAGTTCAGTGCTTACCTTTGGGGCTGCTGCCTTTTTGGTTTTGGGCTCAGATTTGGGAGGAACAGGCTTCTGCATAGGCACACACACACACACATATACACATATACATATATACATACACACACAAAAAAACCAGAGGTCAGAGAAATGTAGAAACAAATCTGTCACTGCAAAAGGATGACTCACAAACAAGGGAATCCAACTGTTCCACCAACTGGAATGTATATACTTAAAACACAAGTGAAATGATAGATTTCCCTAGCAGTGGTGTTTTCTCGGAATCTCCCATGTAAGCCCAACACTAAACGTGATAGTCTCATTGGCTGTTATCATCACCAGAGAAAACAGGCAATACTTACAGCAGATAGTCTGGGTGACCGTCTCTTTGGCTATAAAACAAAAAATATTTCCATTAAAGGGAAACCTACACCAAGCAAAGGTTATTCATGTTTACACGAAATACGGCAAATTGGAGCTAGCTACCAGGGGAGTGTGTTGCTTCGGGAGAAAATGGGTTGGACAAGATCCCTTTTCAGATCCATTCTCATACTGAGATTCTGTGGTATCCTGAATGAACTGTGAATTTAGGGTTCAAAAATGTGAGGGCAATAACAATTTAGATCTCACCACCACTCCCTGTGACCTGAGGATCAAGCAGTCTCCCAGCTGGAAGATACCTGAATCTGGCTGGGACAACTCATATCTTGATAAAGACCCCTTCCATGATATGCCACCAACAAGTGGATGTTTAAGTTTCCCTTGGTCACGGCAAGTGAATGGGAACTCTCTCTCTCTCTCTCTCTCTCTCTCTCTCTCTCTCTCTCTCTCTCTCTCTCTCTCTCTCTCTCTCTCTCTGTATCACAACGGTCCATTCTACTTCTGACCAGCTCTAATTATTAGAGTTGTTCTTCATATCAAAGCTAAATTTGCCTGTCAGCCATTTCACCCACTACTTGTAGGGCTACTCTTTGGGGCCAATGAGAACAAAGTGAACCTATCTGCCATGCTAGCCTGTCAAATACTTAAATATAGCTATTTTAATGTCCATTCATCTAAGCTAAACACCCCCGGTTCCTTTAATCTGTCTTTATATGCTATTTTCTTGAGGCCCTTCATCATCTTGACCGACAGCTTCTGGAGGCTCTCCAGGGTATCAGTGCCCTTTGTGAAATGTGGCCCTTCTAAGTGAGCACCACACTTCAGATGTGGTCTTGCCAGGGCTGAGGACAGTGAAGCTGTAACCTGCCTCTCTATACTACTGTTCTGTCAACACAGCCCAGGCTGGCATCCAATTTCCTGGCTATTATAACTGATGACTTACATTTGAGCTTCAGATCTATGAGATCCCTCAAATCTTTTCCACCCAAGTGGTGGCCAGCCATGCCTTCCTCAGTTTGTACTTGCAAAGGGGATTTTTTTTCATCCCAGGGATAAATCTTAATCTCTGTTCAGGTGCATCAGATCAGATTCAGCCCCGAATTCTGCCCTGTCAAGATCTTTGTGAATCCTGACTGTCATCCAGTGGGTGAGCTATTCTTAAAGCTTTATGCCATTTGCCAACTTGACAACATGCCCTTTTTTGACTTCATTCAAGTCACTGATTAAAATGGTAACTAAGCCAAGGCCAAGTGAAGGCTTTTTGGATACTTCTTGAACCCTCCTTCTAAGCTGACACTGACCCACTAATGGCTACTCTTTGGGTCTGGTCCTTCATTGAGTTCCGAATCCGTCTAACTCCATCTCCTCACTGCAATATCACCATCTTGTTCTCACGGATAGCATGAGGGACTTTTTCAAATGCTTTGCTGCAATCTACACTGTATCTACAGCATTCAGTCGGAAATGAGTTCAATTTGGCATGACACTTCAATAATTTGGAAATGATACTAATTACCTCCTAATTGCTGGTTTAAATTAGCACCATGATTAGTAGCAAACAGCCCCCCTTGACGTAAAGAACATGTTCTTTTCAAATCTTAATAGGGCAGCTCGATAAAGTTGCGAGTGCCTTGCAATTGGAAGGCTTTAATGCCAGGTATATTTTCTAAGAAATCTTAGTGCTACGCTGTTAGTTGGCTTGTAGTATAATAGTTCTCTAATTCTGGAGATGTGGGTTCTCCCACCGACAGTGAGGATGCTGATCCACCCTTTTCTGATCCTGTGTGACTTGTCCATATTATCTCCCAAATTCACATTCTTGAGTGGGTGGGTGTGGGGGGGACTTTGCTCCCGTACTTCTATCATCCTGTGGCTATAAGTGGAAACTGCTGGCCATTCAGTGGCTATTCTTCAACTGTCCGAGGGATAACCGATGGCCAGTTAGCTCATATTAGTTACGCTATATTAAGAACAACTGGTGGCCCATGTCAGTCGTTATGCTGACAGTCGGTTAAGTACCTCTGGCTAGAATTCAAGGCTCTCTCCACTCTGTTTCTACCCCACCTTTACAGCCTTATGGCTTATTAATCCCTTCTTCACAATCTACGCTGTAGCCAAACTGGACAATTTTCTGCCTGGCTTCCCCTGCCCTCCCAAACATTCCTAGAACTCTGAGGCCTCTTTGCCTTTGCTAGTCGTGTAAAGCCTTGGCATGCCCATCTTCCTCCCCATTCTTTAAAGCCCAACTCAAGTGCCACCATTTGTAAATTGTCAACAGGACTGCCTGCCTGTGAAGTGTGACCCATCTGCCTCCCCTCTGAGATGGTCCATTTGCCCCTTCAGACTTCGCTTTTGTTTCTGCCTCTCTACTTTGCCCCTTCTCTCCCTTACATTTACCAGAATGCCAAGTTGATGTGCAAAGGCAATTCTGGTGCTTTGACAACCTAGATGATGATATCTCTCCTGAACATGTGTCCTGTCTGGCTTTTCTACTTCTGTGGGCAACATCTCCCCCTCCTAGTGCCCATGGGCAGAGCTCCTCTCTCAGCTAGGCTTTGCAGCTAGTGCCAGGGGCACATTGTGCATGTGTGTTGCTGTGGCCACCTTAGGTGTAAGAATTGAGCTTTTTCTTAAAGTGTAAAGACAAAGCAAACTCACCTCCTCCTTTACCTGCCCTTCAACGGCTGCCTGTAAAGAAAAAAGAGAAAGGCAACTTGAGAAGATGGCCCCTGGCCAGTCTTATGGGAGGACAAGGAAAGCCCCATAGCACTTGGTACTTGGTGGGGTCCAGCCCAAAGACTAGACTGCCTTATTTGTAACAATGCAGGACGCAGCCCAGGCGGCTGATGTGCCCACCTGAGACTGGACTCCACGGCCATCTCTAGAACTTTGTCTGGACTCCCCAGTCTTTGCTCCCCAGCTGAAAGCAGCCATTCCTTTAAACCCTTCCTTACCACTCCTCTTGCACTTACCTGAAGTTCGGCAGCATTGGAGCCAACAAAAAGGAGGGGGCGACTGGGCAGTGTTAATGCGCTTTTTTTTCTACAGGAAGCCCCAGGCGCACCGGCAACTGAGGCTAAGGGGGCCGGTCCCCCCAGCCCTACCTTCACCTCCAAATCCTGTGCCAAAGAACTACAAGTCCCACAAAGCCTCGGGAAAAAAGCCCCTTGGTCCCAGCGTTAGTGCGTCACCAAGCCAGACGTCGGGCAATTTAAAAACTTCCCGCCAGATTACCTGCAACAACCAGGTTGTTGTCAGCTTCGGCTCAAGGATGACTCCCATGAAGTGAACCCCATAGGACTCTGCAGCAGGCGGCTGGGGCTGGCGGGGTTAGAAATGCAGGATTTACCCCCACGCCACCCCGTCTACACCCACAGCCGAGGGATCCCCGAGGGATCAAGGCTCTGGCTCAGGGGGTAAAGGGGTTTGGGAGGGGCGACAATTAGGCAGTATTCTATGCCCTCGTTCCTGAGGCACCCAGATCCCATCCTGGGGCGCGCCGGGCGCGCCTGGCACAGGTCTCGGGTCTCCTCTTGGAGTCGAGCCGGGGAGTTACCTTTGCAAGAGTTTAGGAGAGAGAGTTGGCAAGAAGCTAAGTGATCTTGCCGAACGGGCTTCCCCAAACCATTGCACTAGCCGTTTCCAGGCTTCCCCTGCTCTCTGTTCCCTCGGCTCCTTTAGGTGGCCTCTAAGAGCACCTGAACTTCCTAGGAGACCCGGAGATGGCTCGGCTCCCTCCGAAGTTCTTAATTATGGCTGTGAATCTCTCCCTGCTCAAGGACAGTTGCAAAATCTGCGCCGCCTAATGGCCCAAAATTACCACTGCACAGCCATCTGGCACGACCAGAAGTGGAGGAGGGAGGGGAAAAAAAGGGAGAACAAAGGCAAATACTAGAGAAAGACGCTGGGATCGCTCCCCAAATCTCCCTTCAGGAGGATCCGGCTGGCTGCCCAAGAAATGCCCGAGGCAGAGGGAGGTGGCTGGTGCCTGGCAGGGCGGCCGGCGGGAGCCCCGGCTCGCCAATAGGGGTGCGCAGGGGAGGAGGCAGCGGCGCTAGGGCTGTAAGGGAGCCAGCATGGAGACCCCGCGCCCGTTGCTCCGAGCCTGGCAAAGCCAGCCGTCCGAAGTGAAACGAGAGGCTCACCCAGCACCGGCGCCCGCTCCCCGAGCCCGGCTCTAGCTCTAGCCCCAGCCCCAGCCCCAACCCCAGCCTCAGACTCGATCCCGAGCCCCGATCCTCGTGCCTTCCTCGCCTTCCCTTCCTTTGCCTATTCCAATTCGGCACATGAATCAGAGCGCTCTGGCAGCCTCCAGCCCAGAAACAGCGCGAGCTGCCCGGGATCAAATTGACAGGCGAGCGGCTCCTGACCCTTCCCACTCTTGCCTGCACTTACCTTTCTTTTGGGCATAGTTGCACCTCGGAATGAGTGGCTCGCAATTGCAAGGGAGAAAGCGAGAGCTAAAGCTCGCCGCGATCGGCTGTTTACAGGGCAGGAGACTTTGCCGAGAACTAATTGCAGCCGGACTTGCACCTCCAAAAATTAAAAGCCCTTTTTATTGCAAACACTCAAATACACCAGGACGCAACCAAACTGCATGAATGGGAGCCACGGTGGGAATGACAAGCGGGCTGGCCAATGCTGTAAGTAGGCCGGCCAGGGGGCGGGGCCTGGATACGTGCGGGCTGCTCTCCTACGCGGGGCGCTCTGGCCGCTTGCTAGCTCGCTCGCTCCGAGCCTAGGGACTGAGTCGGCGTAAAGTGCTGGAGGGATACGCTTGGCGGGAGGGAGTGGGAGAGGGATAAACGTGCTGCCCTGAGGCCATTCTAAGCAACTGGGCACCGCCCGTGCCGCTCCCCTGCTGGCCCTGGCACCCGGGCAAAGGTGGCAGCACCCACCAGGTGGACAGAGAATGAATGGACGCAGGGCCTCGCCCCTTCCCTCCCTCCACCCAGCCTCTACTCCCTCATGAAGATTTGGGGTCCCTAGATATGACCAATATGGGAAGGGGGCAGCAGGGCTCGGTCAAGGGGGCACCTGTGATCGCCTGTTATCCCGGCGGGGGTGCTCGTGGAGCTAACAGGCCTGGCTCCCAAGGGAGGGGCCCCGTCTACACGCTCAGCAGCAGCGGGGCCAACGGCTTCATGCCCTCCAAAGTCCTGGTCTAGAATGGACAGCTGGAGGGCTGCAGCTAAGGGGGACTTATGTAACTCTACCTGGGTGACCTTGGACAGGCTCTCCTGCACCTTCCACCTCTCTCCCTGGCTCTCTTTTCTCGACTCTCAAATGGGGAGTTTCAACTAGACAGCATCTCACGTCCCTTCCAGCCTGGCCCTTGCCATTTTAGGCTCTAACGTCCATCCTCTGCCTTCCCTTCCCCTCCTCGATCCCCCTGCCCCGACGATCTGGGTTTTAAGGTCCCAGTACACATTCCACCTTCCTAACCCCACCCAGCACGGCCAGCTCGGTTCTCAGAAGCCTTCCAGCTCTGACATTTTGTGTTTTAAGGTCCCCCTCTGGGCTGTCATTCTTTGTTCTCAGGACCCTCCAGCCATGACATTAGCCGTTTTCAGATCCCTTTGGGCATTAGCCTGCTTTGGCCTTAGGTCCCAAGATCCCTTCTACCTTACAGATTCTACCTTCCAAAGTCCTACCCAGCTGGTGGGCTCTATTCTCTGGACCCTTCTAGCTATGCCATTCCTTGTTCTCAGGTCTTTTCCTTAAACTGTTCTAAGGGTCTTTCCAGGTCTGACATTCTGTCTTCGGAAGCCTCTTCCAGCTTCAATATTTTGTCTTCTTTGAGTTCTGACATCCTACATTCCACAGCCCTTTCCAGCACAGCCCTTCTGTATTCTCAGCCCTCTTCCATTCATTTCTGCCTTTCTTTGGTCTTAAGTCCCTTCTGCCTGCAGCAGTCTTTATTTTAGGTCCCTTCCAGCTCTGACATTCTTTGTATTCAGTTCCCTCCCTGGTCGTGATATTCCCTTTTCTCACATCCCTTCTGAGCTCGAACATTCTGTTTTAAACCTTCTTCCAGCTCCAACATTTCAGGGTTCCGTTAGTTCTTACATCCTGTCTTTTCAGATCCCTCCCAGGTACGATAGTCTTTTTTCCCCCCCAAGGTTCCATCCAGCTCTTTTAGTTGTTATCATGCTTTTTTCCAGCTCTGACATTCTCTTTTCTCAGATCCCTTCCAGCTCTAACATGCTATCTTCAAAAGACTCTTCCAGCTCAGATATTCTATGATCAAAGGACTCTTCTAGTTAGCTCTAACGTTTTATGTTCTAAGTTCCCTTCCAGAGCTGACATTCCATGTTTTAAGATCCCTTCCTGCTCAGACATTCTACCTTCTAGCTTTGGCATTCTCTGTCCCTTCTAATTATACACTTTTCTCTTCTAGCTCTGACCCCCAATATCTTCCAGCTTTGACTATTCTCTCTTCTGGGATCCTCTGTTGTAAATCTTTTCTAGCTTTCACTTTTTTCCCCACCAGGTTCCTTTTAGCTTTAGGAGTTGGTGGTCAAAGAACTGTCTAGTTCTGACATTCAGTGTTCAAAGTTCTCTTCCTGACCTCGAATTGTGTTCTTAGCTCTGATATTCTTTGTCCTTATGCTCCTTCCATCACTAATATTCTCTGTTTTGGGAGCTTCCCATTTCTGAGATCCTTTCTAACTATTCTAGAATCCTTTTCAGCTATGTTATTCTTTGTTCTTAAGTCCCTTATAGCCCTGACAATCTTGGGTTTTCCCCACCTCTGACATTCTTTATTCAAAGGTCCCTTTCCAGCCTGAATAATTTCTGTTTTCAGGACCCTTTCAGTTTTAACATACTATTTAATTTTTTTTTCCTTTATAAACCCTTACCTTCCATCTTGGAGTTAGCACTGTGTATTGGCTCCAAGGCAGAAGAATGGTAAGGGCCAGGCAATGGGGGTCAAGTGACTTGCCCAGGGTCACACAGTCTAACATCTTATTTTTAATGGACCTTCCATCCCTGACATCTTTGTTCTCAGGTCCCATCTAGTCCTGAGATTCAGGTTTTCAGATCCCTACCAGCTATATAATTCTGTGTTCTAAGTTGCCTTCCAGTCTTGACATTCTCTACTCTAAGGTCCCTTCCAACTCTTCCATCCATTTTCGAAAGACCCTTCCAACCCTGACACCGGGCCTCTTGGAGCTCAGACTTTCCACCATTAGAGGCTCTGTACATGTCAGGCATTCTCTGTCTTCAAGTCCCTCTCAACTATGGCATTCTTTGTTCTAAATTCTCTCCCAACTCTAATTTTCTCTGTTCTCTGTTCTTTGCTATTCCATGAGTTTACAAGGCTAGTTTCTGTATTGCCCTTAAGTGATTGTGTAACGTGGGGCAAAGATATCACCTGTTTCTTCATCCATAAAAGGAAGAGCTTGAACGAAATTAAACTAACAAATATTTCTATTCAATCATATGCTATGTGCAAAGGCACTCTGCTGGGTTCTGGGATACAGAGAAGAAAATGAAGCCGACCCTGCCTTCAAGAAGCCTAATTAACTAGCTTCTAAAGCCCCTTTCCCCTCTGCAATTCTCCAAAGAAGTTCAGGACAATCCTCACACTGGAATGGGTTCTGATAGACCACAGTAGCCAGCTATTTGAAGTCTGCCCTGGAGAACCAACTAATTCTCCTTTATGAGTATTGAAGGGGCAGCTCCTGACCTTCACTGAAGAAGAAACAAGCTTCTCCTTTGAATCAAACCTGTCTTGCTTGGGACTCGGCTGCCTTAGGAGTCTGCTTCCTGGGTATCATGGGAGTGGAAATCAAAGAGGAATCAGGTAGGATGCTGAACTTTGAGCATGAAAAACCTGAATTTCAATCTTTCTTTGGACATTTGCGAGTGGTGAAACCCTGGGCAAGCCACTTGATCATTGCCTGCCTCAGTTTCTTCATCTATACAATGTGTGTGTGTCTGTGTGTGAATATATGGTGTGGAATAACAATGTAGAGCAATACACATTGAAAAAATTAAACAAGGCTGGAAAGTGACATAATCAATCCTACATTTTTGGAATATTTATTTGACAGCTGCATGAAAGATAGATTGGAAAGGGACAGGCTGAGTGCATGGAGAACAATAGGGAAGTTATTGCACTATTTGAAATGAGAGGTGATGAGGAGCAGGTTGGTTGTAGTATGAGTAGAGAGAAAGGGACAGGCAACAAGAGATACTGGCTATGGGGAGGTGGTAAATAAGAGGGATGAGTCAAATCAGACTCAGGTGGTGACAAAGGTGACTATTCAAATGGTAGTAACCTCAAGAGAAGAAGGGAACTATGGAGGGAGGGATGGTTGGAGGGAAAGAATTCTGCTTTCAGAATATTGAGTCAGAGATACCTATGGGACACCCAGGTGGAGATGCCCGGTAGGCAGTTGGAGTTGTGGGGCTGGTACTCAGGAGAGAGATGGGCATTCACAGTCTATCATCCTACATGCTTTGCATCAGCTGCTAGAAAAGCTAATTGTGTTGAAAAGACTTCCAGTTTCACTCCAGCAGTTTAGAAATAGGATTCCTTATCAGTTCAGAGAAGTGCCTGTGACCATTCCAAAAGAGCAGACTTTTTGCTATATTCATTACTATCCCATCCAACAAAAATAGGACCTAATCAAACCCTCTGGATATGTGACTGTTCTTCCCCAGCCCAGTGATTTCCTGTGGATCTACATTATGGGGGGATAAAATAGATTAGGTTAAAACCTGCTTATTGCAACCCAAACCTTTTCACTACTTCACTTTCATCTCCCACTTCCCATCAGCTCCCTCTTCCCTATCTCCCAAGAATGGCAAACTCCATTGCTCTGAATTTTAAGTTGAGAGCATCTATTTCATTAGTGCACACACACACACACACACACACACGCTCGCACGCGCGCGCACACAAAAACCAATTCCAAGAGATAAATCTATCCATGGGTATTGAAACCAGGAGAGTGTCCCTTTTTGAGTCTTTATGGTAAACAAATTGCATAGAACTAGTTATGTATAATTCAATATGTGGAGTTAATTTTTTGAGGTGGTAGGAGTAGATCTGGGCAAAATATGGACTCAGATTTGGGATTAGCTAAAATGAGTGAAGAATAGGAGAAGCCTTGGAACATCTCATCCATCCATCCATCCATCCATCCATCCATCCATCCATCCATCAAATCCATCTATCCATCCATCCATCCATCCATCCATCCATCCATCCATCCATCCCATCCATCCATCCATCCATCCATCCATCCATCCAATCCATCTATCCATCCATCCATCCATCCATCCATCCATCCATTCATCAATACTTGAAAGTCAGTGTATGAAACAGGGAAGAACACCTCCAAGTCTGGCTATTTACTAGCTTTATGTCTTAGCCTTTCTCAGCTTCAGACTCCTTAACCAGTAACCATAGTTGGACCAAATACTTTATAAAACTTTTAGTAAAGAAAGTATTCTGTAAACCCCAGAATGCTATAGAGATGTGAAATGTTGCTATTAGTAGCAGTTTTTTTTTTAAAAATCAGAATTCCCTTCACCCCATTCTTCATGGCAACTAGATATTCATTTAGTTCACATCAAGTCTTCTAAAAACAGTATCCAGTGGACTGTAATACACAGAGGATGCAGTCTTTCTCAGTGATATTTTCTTTGATGTAGCAAAGACTTCTCAACAAACAACCCAGCTTCTGCTCACCAAAGTAAATTCTCCCAAAACACTATGCAGAACCACTTTCTAGAATAATTGCTTACACACGACTCTCTCCCACCCCAACCGTATGATTTTCTTTCTTTTTCTTTTTTTTTAACCCTCACCTTAAATCGTAGAATGAATACTGTGTATTGGCTCCAAGGCAGAAGAGTGGTAAGGGCTAGGCAATGGGGGTCAAGTGACATGCCCAGGATCACACAGCTGGGAAGTGTCTGAGGCTAGATTTGAACCCAGGGCCTCCTGTCTCTAGATCTGGCTCTCAATCCACTGAGCTACACAGCTGCCCTCTATATGATTTTCCATTGGTGTATGAATGGTTTTTAAGGTGAACAATTTGGGGCCAACATTGTCCAGTATGCATGACTTGAGTTCTCTGGCCCGTTGGAGTTTCCTTCTTTTACGTCACTGTAGTTACTGTGGAGATCATTCTTTTGGCTCTGACTTCTTCACTTTACATGTCCCTTCATAGAAGTCTTCCCATGAAAAATACGTGGTGGTCTGGCACCTAATTGTGGTCAATGCCATGAGGGATGTGGGGTTGCCTTTGGCATACTTTATCTTCAACTTTAAGTGCCAAAGCATTTTACTTATGTTATTGTCTCATTTCATCCTTGCAACATGCTTGTGAGTAGTCTTTAGGTACTCTAGGAGCGCAGAAGAGGGAGGGTAATTAGGAATGTCCATCTTCACTAGCAAAATTCAAGAGATTGAGCAAGGAGCAAGAAGAGCTTGGATTAGTTCCTGAGGTTTCCCACCCAGCAGCCCTGTGAAGGAAGATTCCCTCCTGTTATTATTCGGTCATTTTTCAGTTGTGTCTGACGTTTTGTGATTTCCTTGGCATAGACATGAGTGGTTTGCCTTTTCCTTCTCCAGCTCATTTTACAAATGATAAACCTGAGACAAACAGGGTGAAGTGACTTGCTCAGCATTGCACAGCTAATACGTATCTCAGGCTAGATTTGAACTCGGGAAGCCTCATCTTCCTGTTATCAGATCCAACACTCTATCCACGGCACCACCTAGCTGCCCTAGATTCCCTGGAGGGAACCTGATTTTCCCAGTCACTAAAGCTTTCTTCCTCACTCAGTGTGCCTCTCACTCCCCAAAGTACTTTGCTTTACACTGTCCTAATGGCCTTGTCCTGTATTCTAGTTTTCTGACTTTCAGTAATATCCTACTTTGAGGCCTCAAAGACTATACCAGTGAAGGTCAAGCTCTTGAAGGGCTTTCTAAGATGGCAAAGCTTTGAGTTGGGCGGACCAATCAGTCAGTGAGTGAGTTAACAAGTATTCTTTGAGTGCCTACTTTGTGGTAGACACTGTGGTGGGCATTGGGGATAGAAGAACAAAGATGGATCAATCTCCACTATCGTTCTTATGGAAAATACAAAAAAGACATATGAAATCTATACAGCATAAAGTTAATCAATAATATGTGTCTGTATGTCTAGCTACACTTAGAAAGTAGTTAAATACAAGCCAGTCCGGGAAGAAGAGCATTTACAGTTAAGGGGGATCAGGAAAGGCAGAAAATGGTGCCCAAGATGCCTTTTTAAGATGTAATTGTTAAATTGCATGTAAAAATGTAAAGGATGGGGGGCAGCTGTGTAGCTCAGTGGATGGAGAGCCAGGCCTAGATATGGGAGGTCCTAGGTTCAAATCTGACCTCAGTCACTTCCCAGCTGTGTCACCCTGGGCAAGTCACTTGACCCCCATTGCCTAGCCCTTACCACTTTTCTGCCTTGGAATCAATATTGATTCCAAGATGGAGGGCGAGGGGTTTAAGAAAAATGTAAAGGATGATAGGGATTCTCTGATCCTGGGGCAAGAAAGGAATGCATAGAGGCATCTAGGTGGTCCATTGAAGAGAGGGCTAGACCTAGAGACACAGACACTTCGTAGCTGTGTGACCTTGGACAAGTCCCTTAACCCCAGTTGCCTAGCCCTTACTGCTCTTCTGCTTTATAACCAATGACTAGTACTAATCCTAAGATGGAAAGGAAGGGTTTTAAAAACAAAAATAAAGGAGTAAAAAGGAGCTAGGCACAGAAGATGGCCAGTGAAAGGGTTTAGGAGCAGAAGATGGAATGTCATGTATGGGGAACAGCAAATCAGTCAGTTTAGCCGAGTATAGGAGTGTTTGAAGCACAGTCAGCCTTAAAAGGTAGACGAGAGCTGGATTGTGAAGAGCTTTAAAAGCTCCAAGGAGAAATTTCTATTTTATTCCAGAGGCAAGTGGAAACCACTAGAGTTGGTTGAGGAGGGGAGTCACATGGTCAGATCTGAGCTTAAGGAAAATGACTTTTGGTAGCGTGTGGGATGAGCTGGAGGAAGGAGAGACGGGAGGCAGGGAGACCAAGTGGGATACTGTTTAAATAATGTAGGGGAGAGCCAATGAAGGTTTAAACTAAGGTGCTAGCTGTGGGAGCGGAGGGAAGGAGCCACACTGGAAACATGTTGGGAAAGATGGAACGGCGACATTTGGCAACTGACCAGATATGGGAGAGGGCAAGGCGGGCCCCCAGAATGATGTTCAGAATAGCGGCTCGGGGTGATTGTGACTCTGAGACCCTGGAAGGATGGGGACGCCTTCAGTGGAAATGAGGAAGCTTGGAAGAAGGGTGGGTTGGGGGGAAAGATAATGAGATTGGTTTTGAGCGTGTTCACGAGTTGAAGATGTTTCTAGGATATGCACTTCGAAATGTTTCATAGGTAATTGAGGATACAGGATTGAAGCCCAGGGGGGAGAAGGAAGTTAGATATGTAGATATATGGGAGTCATCTGCATAGAGATGATAGTTAATCTCATGGGGACTGATGAGGTTACCGAGAGAGGGGGAGAGAGCAGGGGTTCTTAGCATTTTCCTTGCTATGGACCCCTTTGGCAATCTAATAAAGCCTATGTTCTCCTCACAATAAATTAAAAAATTATTTTAATTATTTATTTAATTTTAATGTTATTTTCTTTTTAAATTGAGTTTCAAATGCTCTCCCTCACTCTCCCCTCTTCCCCACCCACTAAAAAGACAGACAAAATGATATAAATTAATTATACATGTGAAATCATGCAAAACGTATTTCTGTATTAGCCATATTGCAAAAATAAATAAAGAACACAAGACAATTACACTTCAGGAGGCAGCTGGGTGGTTCAATGGATTGAGAGCCAAGCTTAGAGACTAGAGTTCCTGGGTTCAAATGTGATCTCAGACACTTCCTAGCTGGGTGACCCTGGGCAAGTCACTTAACCCCCATTGCCTAGCCCTTGCCACTCTTCTGCCTTGGAACCATTACACAATATTGATTCCAAGACTGAAGGTAAGGGTTTAAAAAGATAAAAAAGAAAATCATACTTCAATTTAGACATAGAGTTCATCATCTAGAGGTGGAGAGCCCTTTTTTCATCATGAGTCATTTGGAATTGTCTTTATTAGAGTAGCCATAATATTGCAGTTATTATACACAATGATCTCCCACTCCTTCTCATGTCATTTTGTACTCATTCCTCTAGGTCTTGCCATTTTTTCTTAAACTCTCCTCCTATTTCATATAGCACAATACTATTCCATCTCAACCATTCCTCAATTAAAGAGCATTTCCTCAATTTCTGATTTATTCCTACCACAAAAGAGCTACTTATCAGTATTTTTATATTTTCCTTTTTCTTTGATCTCTTTGGGGTATCGACCTGGTAGTAGTATTGCAGGGTCAAAGGGTATTCACAGTTTTATAGCCCTTTGGGCATTGTTCTAAATTATTTTTCAGAATGGTTGGTCCAGATCATAACTCTACCAATATTTTAATCAATTTTCCTTTTTTTGTTATAAAAACTCTTACTTTCCATCTTAGAATCAATAGAATTAATATCAATTCTAAGGCAGCAGAGTGGTAAAGGATAGGCAATGGGGGTTAAGTGACTTGCCCAGGGTCACACAGCTAGGAAGTGTCTGAGGTCAAATTTGAATCCAGGACCTCCCACCTCTCTACCTGTCTCTCAATCCACTGAGCCAGCTAGCTGCCCCTAGTGCACCTATTTTCCCTCAACTCCTCTAGTATTTGCTATTTTTGAAAGGTGTGAGGTGGTACCCAGAGTTGTTTTAATTTTTATTTCTTTGATCAAGAGTGATTCTGAGCATTTAATTCCTATGACTAGAGATAGATTTGATTTCTTCTTCAGAAAAGTTCCTGTTTGTTTCAATTGGGGAATAGCTCTTATTTTTATAAATTTGTCTCAGTTCCCAGGATATTTGAGAAAAGACATCTTTATCAGAGAAATTTTTTATAAACTTTTTCAATATTAATTCATTGTCTATGGTACCTTGTAGCAAAATATAATTTCCCTGATTTATCTCTTTTAATTAGGTCTCTTTTTGCTTTTGCTTTGTCTGGGATCATGATTGAAATTCCTCTGACTTTTTGACTTGAGCCAAAGCATAATAGATTCTGTTCCAGCCCTTTATTTTAGCTTTATGTGTATCTTTCTGTTTCAAGTGTGTGTCTTGTAAACAACATATTGTTGGATTCTGGTTTCTAATCCATTCTGCTATCTGATTCCTTTTTACGGATGAGTTCATCCCATTCACATTAAGTTATGCTTATTAATTGTATATTTGCCTCCATTCTGTTTTCCTGTTTATTCTTCTCTCTTTGTACCAGTTCCTATGAGTGAGGTTCAAGCAGTTTCTGCCATCTCGCCCTCATTCCCATCCACTATAGCAGTGATGGCAAACCTATGACACATGTACTAAAGATGACATGCAGAGCACTCTCTGTGGGTATGTGCCCTCCCCTCTCCCCCCAGTTCATTACTAGAAAGGCAGAGAGACTCAGAGGGAGCTATGCCTCTTCCCCTCTCAACCACACCTGATGACATTTTTTTGCTTCACCCGCCCCTCTGTCCAGCAGCCCAATGGGAACACACAGGGGGTAAAGTGAGCAACTCACAGGCAGCTGAGCTGGAGGGGAGCAGAGCCCTTGGGCCACTCCCCTCCCCCTCTCTACACTCACTGAGGACATTCCTCACTTCACCTGCCCCTCTGCCAAGCAGCCCAATGGGAGTGCTTTCTCCCTTCCCTATGTGAGGTAAGAGGAGGGCAGAGTAAGCCTGGCACTCTGCATGGGGAAGGATCATGGCACTCTGTTTCTAAAAGGTTTGCCATCACTGCACTATAGAAACACTTCCTTGTGATCTTCTTTTATGTGAGAAAAATTTTCCCACTTAACTCCCCCTTCCCCCTTCTCCTAGTGAATTTCTCTCTCACGCCTTTGTTTTTTGGAGATCATCCCAACATAACTGACTCATAGTCCTGCCCTCTGTCTATATAGATTCCTTATAACTGCTCTAATTGTGATATAGTTCTTTGGAGTTATATGTATCATCTTCCCATATAGGAATATAAACAGCTTAAATTTTATTGAGTTTTGTAGATTACTCTTTCCTAGAGGGAAGAGAATTTTAGGAGACAAGTTGGTCAACCACATCAGATGTAGCAAATCTATACTGAAAGGTGAAGGCTTAGAAGAGATCGTGATTGTCAACTTTGGAGAGAACAATTTCAGTTGAAGGATGAAGTTCAAATACAGATTGCAGAGGGTTTAGAGACTGAGAAGAAAGGAAGTGGAGGTAGCAAGTGTAAACCACTTTTCCAAGGAGTTTAGCTGAGAATGGCAGGAGATGTATAGGACAAAGGCTGAGAATATGGTAGGGTCTAGTGGAGGATATTTTTTTTTAAAAATGGTGAAGACGGCAATATTTAAAAGTAGCAGAGAAGGAACTAGTTAAAAAGGAGAAGCTGAAGATTTTATAGGGTGGTGTGTGACTGAGCATATAATCTGTTAAAATCAGCTGGGGTGAGGGGGAAGCTAGGTGGCTCGGTAGATTGAGAGCCAGGCTTAGAGAATGGGAGGTCCTGGGTTCAAATATGACTTCACATACTTCCTTGTTGTGTGACCCTGGGTAAGTCACTTAACTCCCATTGCCTAGCCCTTTCCAGTCTTCTGCCTTGGCACCAATGTACAATATTGATTCTAAGATGGGAGGTAAAGTTTAAAAAAAACTGAAGGGATCAAATCAAGGGCTTTTATAAAGGGATTGACTTTACGAGGAAGAGCTACCTCTGTTTGAGAGTGAGAGAAAGACAAATAGAATAAGAGATGATGTTAAGGCATTGTGAGATTATGAGAATGTGAGAGAAGAGGGAGCTTATGTCAAATGGCCTCAATTTTTTTAGTAAAGTAAGAGGAAAGATCCTCATCAGAGAGAGGAAAGGAGGAGGAGTTAGGAGAAGATTTGGAATAGTTTCTGAGGGGAGTGAGATAGGAAAATAATTAGGGAAGAATGAAAAGACAGCTTTGCTGCAGTGAGAGTCCAGTTGAGCTGAAGAACATGTCAGTAATGTGTCTAGTCAGCACACTTGTGGCTCTTGTTCCAACTTGACTTGGCTTCTTGTGAGTAAGAGTGGTGGACTTTGGTGGGAATAATCTAGGGCTAAAATTTGGCAAGAGAAAAATGGTGACAGGACAAAGGGGTAAGGGATGTGAGAGAAGATATTGTAGAATTGAAATGGGTGGCTATTGGCTTGCGGTTGGAGAACGAGGGAAGTGAAATCAAGCAGAGGTAATGACTTGAGAAATGGCTGAGTGGAGGGATCCAGGATCTCGGTGTAGGTGAAGAATAGATTTAGGAGGAGTGAAGTATAGGGCCACGTGAAATGATAGGAGACGAGGATCAGAGAGGAACATGTAAGAGTGTCTAATTAGGGAAGTGGAGCCCTTAGAGGAAATGGCAAAATCTAGCGAGTGACCTTCCATCCCTTTGTGTGGTTGAGTTGGAGTTAAGAATCCATCATGGAATCTAAGGAGATTGAGGAAATGGGAGGTTAGGGCATTTGAGCAAGCATGGAAGGGAATGCTAAAATCTTCTGGTATAAGGGTAGGAGTTGGAGAGCTGAGGAACATAGCAAATCAGCTGCTGAACTCCTTGGGAAAAGACGGAAAATGTCTTGAGGTTGGCTTTCTACAGCCAACAGGCATACGACTAGCATAGTACAGGAAAATTTTAATGGTGTGGATTCTTAAGAGAAAAAAAGAACGTTTCTAGGAGGCAAAGGGAGACTCTAGACATGATAATAGGAAACAAGGAGCACTATGACTTTCGTTAAGACCAGTGTGCTGGGGGCATGAGAGAAAGTACAGTAGCTGGGGCCACAAAAGAGAACCAGGCCACTGTGTGGCTTAATAGATAGAAAGAGTGTAAGAAAAAGAGGTCCAGAATGGAGGAGGGGTTTCTTTGCTTTGAAGCACAGTAATTCCAGAAGGCACAGTGGAAGAAGTGAGCATTTCGATATAAGTGAGGTCTCGTTGATGTGGATACAGGGATGAGAGAATGTGATGAGGAGGCAAGGAACCATTTTCTCTTAAATGGAAAAAGAAGCCACGGGGGCAATACAGTGGGTACACTGGAGAGAGAGAGACAGAGAGAGAGAGAGAGAGAGAGAGAGAGAGAGAGAGAGAGAGAGAGAGAGAGAGAGACAGAGAGACAGAGAGACAGAGAGAGACAGAGAGACAGAGAGAGACAGAGAGAGACACAGAGAGAGAGAGACAGAGAGAGACAGAGAGAGACAGAGAGAGAGAGATTCACCTGAGGGGTATTGCTGGGAGAACTAGGTCAAGTCTGGGTCTATAACTTTACCCGGGAGGGTGGTCAAGTGAGGCAAGGCTATGGGGGTGAGTTGTGATGGTCCCTAGCTGGCATGGGGTGTTGCTTGGTGGCTAGGCTGGGTCTGAGTTCAGTACAAGGTTTGCTGGATGCAGGTAGACGTGTTCTCCTTCTCCCAATGGTGGACTAGGGTCTGTTGCCCAAAGAGCAACCTAGCTAAGTTCCAGAGACTTATTACCAGGTTGACTGAAGGCTGTTGATTTTTTTTCTGATATAGGGACTCATAAAGTTTGACTGCCAATACCAGTGTCAGAGGAGGAGTAAATGCTTGTGCCTGTAAAGCCACAAATACTGAAAGTATTGAAGGATACTTATCCATGTATGTGTCATATTCTCCTACTAGACTGTAAGCCCTGTGAGGGCCAGAATAATTTCTCATCTAGGTGGTGCAGTGGAAAGAGCACTGGTCTCAGGAAAACTGAGTTTAAATCCTATCTCACTAGCAGTATGACCCTGGGCAAGTCACTTAACCCTGTTTGCCTCAGGTTCCTTATCTGTAAGATGAGCTGAAGAAGGAAATGGTAAACCATTTCACCAGTGTCTTTAGCAAGAAAAACCCAAATGAATAGATTAGGGGTAAATGACCTCAGCAGTCTAGTGTTTGATGAACCCAAAGATCCCAGCTTTGGGGACAAAAATCCACTATTTGACACAAACTGCTGGGAAAACTGGAAAACAGTATTGGAGAGATTAGGTTTAGAACAATATCTCACACCCTATACCAAGATATGGTCAAAATGGGCATATAATTTAAACACCCCAAGAGTGATATTAAAAGTAAATTAGGGGAACATAGAATAGTTTACCTGTCAGATCTATGGAGAAGAGAATTTGTGACCAAACAAGAGACAGAGAACATTAAAAGATGTAAAATAAATAATTTTCATTATTTTAAATTAAAAAGGTTTTGTACAAACGAAACCAATGCAACCAAGATTAGAAGGGAAACAATAAACTGGGGGAAAGATTTATAACAAATTTCTCTGATAAAGGTTCCATTTCTCAAATATACAAAAAACCAAATCAAATTTATAAGAATCCAAGTTATTCCCCAACTGATAAATGATCATAGGACATATGAACAGGCAGTTTTCAGATGAAAAAAATAAAAATTATCAGTAATCATATGAAAAAATGTTCTAAATCAATCTTGATTAGAGAAATGCAAATTAAAACAACTCTGAGGTACCACTTCATACTTATCAGATGGTCAGTATGACAGTAAAGGAAATAATAAATATTAGAGGGGATATGGCAAAATTGGGACACTAATGCATTGTTGGTGGAGTTGTGAACTAATCCAACTGTTCTGGAGGGCAATTTGGAATTATGCCCAAAGGGCTATAAAAGTATGCATACCCTGTGATCCAGTAATACCACTATTGGGTCTATATCCCAAAGAGACAAAAAATGGGAAAGGACCTGTTTATACAAAAATATTTATAGCTGCTCTTTTTTGTGGTGGCAAAGAATTGGAAACTAAAGGAATGCCCATCAGTTGGGAAATGGCTGAACAAAACATGGTATATGATGGTGATGCAATATTATTGTGCTGTAAGGAATGATGAACAGGATGATTTCATAAAGAGCTGGAAAGACAGACATGAACTGATGCAGAGTGAAATGAGTAGAACCAGGGAAACGTACCCAGTGACTGAAATATTGTGGAATGATTAAATATGATAGACTTTGCTACTATCAACAATACAATGATCCAGGACAAATCTGAAGGACTTGTGAAAAAAAATGCTATCCACTTCCAAAGAAAGAACTGTTGGAGAAGGAATGCAGATGAAAGCATACAATTTTTCATTTGCTTATTTGGGTATATGATTTGGGCTTTTTGGTTTTATAAGATTATTCACCTACAAAAATGAATAATATGAAAACACGTTTTGTGCAATAATACATGTATAACCCAGAAAAAAAAACAAAATGTTTTTAAAAATCCAAATTAAAAAAAGAAAACCCCAAATGGGATCATGGGCATGACTGAAAAATGACTGAACAACAAAATTCTGAGCAAGTCCTTTAAGCTCTCTCAGTTTTCATTTCTTCATCTGTAAAAAGGGGTTTATAATAGCTCTATCTCCCAGGGTTTTTGTGAGAATAAAATGAGATAATGTTTTCAAAGAGCTTTGTAAACCTTGAAGTGCTTTATGAATGTTAGCTATCATTATTATTATGTACAATTCATACTTTGTCTGGTCTGTATACAGTTGGTGTTTAATAAATGCTAATTGAATTTAATAATAATGCTTTTCGTTTGAATTACATTTTGCTGTCTCATGTACAGTATCTCACTGGATCATAGAATCTGATTTTGAGCTAAGAAGGAATCTTAAAGAACATCTAGTCCAACTTCCTTATTTTAGAGAGAAGGAAACTAAAACTTGGAGAGATTCTCATACAAAACCTAGAAGATCAATTACATCAGTGGCATTATCTGTAGTAAAGAGATGGAATCTTAGGAGCCTCGGGTTATAAAGAATCTCAAAGGTCATCTAGTGTGATGCACTTTTGTAATATTTCTGACCTCAGGTCGTCCAAATCTGGATGAGCACTTTCAGTGATAGGCACTCTGTGCATTTACTTAAAATTTGCTTTTTGGTTGATAAACATGTTTTCTCTCCCTCCCTCCTCCTTTCCCCATTGGAGAAAAAAAGGAAAATCAAAACCCTTATGACAAATATGTGTAGTCAACCAAAAACAAATTCCCGTGTTGACCATGTCCAAAAATGCGTGTCTCATTATGCATCTTGATGTCTATCATCTCTCTTTCAGGAGTTTAATAGCATGCATCAGTCCCCTGGAACTGTGGTTGGTTGTTGTGTTGATCATAATCCTTGAGTATTTCAAAATGATTTGTTTTTACAATGTTGTTATTGTATAAACAAGGCTCCTGTTTTTGCTCGCTTCTTTCCATATTAGTTCATAAAAGCTTTCTCAGGTCCCTCAGAAGCTGTCCCTTTTGTAATTTCATATACCACAATAATATTCCATTACATTCACATACGTTAGTTTGTTGAGTCATTCCCCAACTAAAGGACAGCCCTTTGGTTTCCACTTCTTTGCCACTATAAAAAAAGCTGCTGCCATTCTTTATGTACACTTGGGTCTTTCTTTGATTTGGGAGGGGTATAGGCCTACTAGTGGTCTGCTTTGGTCATAGCTTGGTCACTTTGAGGGAGTAGTTCCAAATTATTTACTAAAATGACTAGATCAACTCCCAACCCCACCAACAGTTTATTGGACACCCTTTTTTGTACACCATGAATTATTGGGAAAATTTTTTTTATCAAATACAGTACTAGATAGCAACCTGTCTCTCTCCATCTTCAACCCATTGGTCCTAAATTCTATCTCTTGGTTTCGAATCCCAGCTAAAATCCCACCTTTTCCAATTCCTCTGTTGACGATTTTTCATTTACCTCATATATAGCTTGTTTGCATGTTCTCTCTCCCATTAGACTATGAACTCTTAGAGGGCAAGGACCACATTTTACCTCTCTTTGTATTCCCTAGGGCTTAGCTTGGCACATAACAGATGCTTAATAAATGTTTATTGACTTCCTGTTTGCCCTCTAGAGTCACACCAATAAATCTAACCTGTTTTTCAGATGACAGCCTCTCAAACATTTGAAGACAACGATCATGCTTATCATACCTTCTCCACATTTTCTTTTCTTTTTTCTAAGATCAACATCCCTGATTCCTCCAGCCATTCTTTAGGTACCTTTTAAAAAGTATACTTTATTGGAGCCTTTTATCTTTCTATCAAATTCATTTCCCAACCCCATTCCCTGGACTGAAGTAACTCTTGCCACAAAGAAAAGCAATTAAGCCAAAATGTCTGATGTAAAGATTGTTTCAGACAACGCATGAGTATTCTGTTTAGTAGTCCACCACTTATCTGCAATGAGGAGAATGGTATATTTGGTTATTTGTTCTCTAGGACCTTTACAGGATTTTCACACTCAGAGTTCAATATCCTTTTGGGCATCTTGTCGTTTACATTGTTATAGTGTCTGTGTGCTTTAGTCTCTTGTATTTTCACTTTGAATCAGTTAATATGAGACATCTTCCTACTTTTCTCTAAATTCCTCATAGTTATTACATATAACAATACTGTGTTACATTCTTATTTTTCAGCCAGTCTTCAGTCAGTGGGTTTTTCACTTTGTTTCCAATTATTTGCTACCACAAAGAGTGCTCTTACAAATATTTTGGCATATTTTGGACCTTTGTTTCTATCTTTGACTTCCTTGTGGAAGGAACTGCCTAGTTGTGGGGTTTCAAGGTCAAAGGGAATGTACTGGTTTTGGATCATCCTAAATTGAACTCTACAAAGGTTAGATGTTTTCATAGCTCCACCAACAATGCATCAGTCTCATGGCATGGTTTGGAGTCTCCTCGCCACCTCTAAATTCATTCTCATTTGTTAGTGTCTCGAAAAGAAAGTCCTTCTATTTTCATTCTCCTCTATTCAATATGAAACCTTCTCTCTTGTGGTTCTGGCCAAACTGCATACCCACAATCCCAATAAATGTAGGCACGTTTCTACTACATGAAAATTAAAGGAGGGGAGAATGTTCATATGAGTGACCCACTTTTTGTCTAGGTGGAAAAGTGACGATTAGGCCTGGAAGCACCCCAATGATGGTGTCCATTCTCTTCTTTCTTTTGCTACAGCATAATCTTCAAGAGGAACTTCTGGTTAATGACCTCATCCGGCTACACGTCGTTTGGAGATTTCTAACTGTGCCAGTAGGTGTCACCATTTACTAGTGAAGATTTTCCAAGGTTCCAAACCTGCTAAGTAGAACTCTATTTAATATAAATGACTAGATCATAGCTATTCATTGTGTATTGCATTATAAGTCCTATTTATAGCTGAAAATCTAGCAGGAAATTTTCTCTGCCTGACTTTTCTCCTCATTTTTAATGGGAACTTTATCTCATACAAACATAGGCTCCCTCCCCCAGATGTCAACAGCAGCAGAGCTAGGCAGTTTCATGAGGAAAATATTGAATTGTATGATGCACTGAGATGACATCTTTTTAGTCTAAATGGACCACTTCTCAGGTTTATGCTTTTTAATTTGACCTGCACGCCAGGTATTCGTTGTCGCAAATTTGTATTCTGTAGATATAGTGAAGGATGGTGATGATCATGTCACTACAATCATTGGTTATTTCAACTAAAGAATCCTCCAGCTGATGTGTACAACTAGACCAGAAGCTTCTTGAGGGTGGGTGCTTGTTTCATCTTTAAATCTCTAGCATCCGGTACAGGGCTTTGCACATAATACACACTCAGTAATTTTTTCCTAGTAGATGTTTGCTTCCTAATGGAGTAGAAAAGAACTGAATATATTTTTGTGCTTCTGGAAAATCACATCTATACTAATTCTAGAAGCACTGGCCTTAGAATGGGGATGGGGGGAAAGAGGTTTAAATCTCATCTAAGACAGCCTGGTTGTGCAACCCTGGCCAAATCCCTTCCTTCTATGCTTGAGTTTCCTCATTTGTAAAATGAAGAGCCTCCAAGGTCCCTTCCAGTTTTAAATCTATGATCCTTTTATCTTATGAGAAGGGAAGCAAGCAATGATACAATCAATCAGTATTTATTAAGCATTTACTTAATGCCAAGTAATGTGTTAAGTGCTGGGGATAAAAGAAGAGCTAAAAGACAGTACCTGCCCTCAAGGAACTCCCAGTCTAATATTGGAAACAGCAAGCAAACAAATACACTCTATACAGGATACATAGAAAAAATTAACAAAGGAAAGGTTCTAGAATTAGGAGGGCCTGGGAAAGGCTCCCTTTAAAAGATAGAATTTTAGTTGGAACTTAAAAATAAGGCAAGAAGACCCTGAGATGAGGAGATGAAGCATTCTTGGCATGGAGAACAGACCGAGAAAGTGCCTGGATGCCAGAGATGGTATGTCTGGTTCGTGGACCAGCAGAGGCCAGTGTCACTGGATGGAAAGTTACAGGTCGAGGAGTGAGGTGTAAGAAGACTGGAAAGGTAGGAAGTGCTAGGTGAGAAAGACTTTGAACGTCAAGGAGAGGATATATTTGATCTTAGAGTCAATAAGGAGCCACCGGAGTTTAGTGTGTGTGTATATATTTGTGAGTATGAGAGTGTGTGTGTGTGTGTGTGTGTGTGTGTGTGTGATGACACTATTAGACTTGTACTTTAGGAATGCCACTGGAAGATAGTTAGAGTGTGGAAAGACTTGATTAAGATGGGTAGATCCCCCATCAGGCTACTGCAACAGTCCCAGCATGAGGTAATAAAAGCCTGTACCAGGGTGTCAGCCATATCAATGGAAAGGAGACTTAGAAAACATAAGGAGGGAGGAGAGAGATAGTGAGGAGTCCAGGTGACTCCTAGGTTTCATTCCTGAGGGCCTAGAAGGACGGCGGTGTCCTTCACAGTCATTGGGATGGTAGGAAGAGTTTAGGGGGAGAGACTATGAGTTCTGCTTTGGCCAACTTGAGTGTAAGATGTGTACTGGGCATCCAGTTGGAGATGTCTGAGGGAAGTAGGAAATGTGAGATGGAAGGTCAGAACAGAGGCAGAGCTAAAAGAGATGGATTCGAGAATCAATAGGCACTTGGCAGAACTATTTCAATAGCCTCCTAACATGACGTTGAATGAAAGATTTAGAGCAGAAAGGGCTCTGGTAGATCATCTGATCGGGTCACCTCAATTTGTAGTTGAGGAAACTGAGGCGGCCTAGAGAGATAAAGGGATATATTCAAGGTCACATGAACAGCAGATCTGAGACTCAAACCCAGATCCTCTGAATGAATTCAGTCCTCTTTTCCCTTGTACTAGGCCTTCTAACATTCACTGCCTCTGCCCTCCAATTCATCTTTCATACTACCCAACAAATTAATATTCCTTATGAATGGGACTGGTTCTATTACGATTGCTTAAACCCCTTCATTGGCTCCTTTTTGCCCCCTGACTAAAGGCCAAGCTGTTTTGACCACTGTTCAGGGTCCCTCACAGTCTATCAACTTTCTCATTTCAGTTCTGTGTCAGACAAAACCTTATGATAATTAGAGCTGTCCCAAATCATAGTGTGCTGCCTTGGGAGGGAGGTGGCTTCTCCATCACTGGAGGTCTTCAAGCAAAGGCTGGATGAGCATTTGTCAGGCATATGGTCAGGAACAGGTTGGAGCAGATGGCCCCTGAGGGTGGGGCCATCCTAATTCTGAGATCTCATATTTGTCTCTTCCATACACTCTGTATTACTTCCTGTTCTTGCATTTTACCCACCTCCAGACCTTTGCTCAAAGTGCCAAAGGTGCTCCTTGTGTCTAGAAGGCTTGCCTTTCCTTGCTCTTCTTTACCTGTTGAATTTCTATAGTTCCTTTCAAACTCAACCCAAAGGCTCCATCCTCCATGATGCCTTCCCTCATGCTCCTTGTTGGCAATAATGCCTGCCCTTCAGGCCTCACAGTACTTTGTTTGGAAACTAACATTTTTTTAGGTAACAATATATGTTTTTTAATTTAAAAAATTTATTTTCACTTCCAATTTTCCTCCCTCCCTTCAATCCTTTCCCTACCCACTGAGAAGGCAAGAAATACAATACCCATTAGACGCATGAAGTCATACAAAACTTATTTCTATATTAACCATCTTGTGGGGGAAAAAACAAGAAAAAGTGAAAAATAGGCTTCGATTTGTACTCAGAGTTCACCAGTTCTCCTTCTGGAAGTGAAGTAGGGAGCATTTGTCATCAGAAGTCCTTTGGAATGGCCCTGGATCATTATATTAATCATCATATTAAGTAGAGTAGCCAAGTCTTTGACAGCTGATTATCATTATGATATTGATGTCAAGCTCAGTTCTAATGTAATATCGTGTATTTTCTCAATCCATTGGCCCCTTCCCCTGACATAGGATGCCTTCCAGTATGTGGCTTGAGCACTGCCTTCATAAAATGGGGGGAGGGAATATTAGATCATTTCATCAGAAAGCATTTATTAAGCACCTACTGTTTGCCAGGATCTGTGCTCAGAGGATATAGAGAAAGACAAAAACATAGTCCCTGCCCTCAAGGCACTTACATTCCAATATGGGAGTCAACATACAAAAAGCTAAGTATATATAAGTACACATGCAGGATAAATGAGAGATCATTTCAGAGGGAAGGTACTTGCAGTGGGGAGGATGGGGTTGGGAGTAGAGGAAATAGGGAAAGGCCTTCTGCAGAAGGTAGACATTGAGTTGAGTCTTAAATTTTTTTTTTGTTTAATTAATCAATTTGGAATATTTTTCCATGGTCACATGATTCATGTTCTTTCCCTCCCCTCCTTCACCCCCTTCATCCCCCATATCTGACACACAATTCCACTGGGTTTTACATGTGACACTGATCAAGACCTGTTTCCATATTATTAATATTTGCACTAGGGTGATCGTTTAGAGTCTACATACCCAGTCCTATCCCCATTGAACCATGTGATCAGGCAGTTATTTTTCTTCTGGGTTTCTTCTCCCACAGTTCTTTCTCTGAATATGGATAGTGTTCTTTCTCATAAGTCCCTCAGAATAGTTCTGGATCACTGCATTGACACTAATGGAGAAGTCCATTACATTTGATTGTGCCACAGTGTATCAGTCTCTGTGTACAATGTTCTCCTGGTTCTCCTTTTGCTCTGCATTTGAGTTGAGTCTTGAATGAATTCAGAAAAAACTAAACAGTGGAGGTGATGAGGTAGGGCATTCCAGGCATCAAGGACAGACA
Organism: Monodelphis domestica; assembly: GCF_027887165.1. NCBI lineage: Eukaryota > Metazoa > Chordata > Mammalia > Didelphimorphia > Didelphidae > Monodelphis > Monodelphis domestica. The sequence goes on along the minus strand of NC_077235.1, from coordinate 27,867,561 downwards.
GAGATGAGAAATGACATGATTTGGCAACAGATTAGCTTTGGATGATTGAGAGGAAGAAGTTGTGGATCACACTCATTATAATAAGAAAGGGGATGGCTAGGTAGCACAACAGATAGAGGGCCAGGCCTGGAGTCCTGATGTCAGACATTTCCTAGTTGTGTGACCCTGGGAAACTCATTTAACCCTGATTGCCTAGCTCTTGCTGCTCTTCTGTCTTAGAAGTGATAGTAAGACAGAAGATAAGAGTTTTAAAAAATAATAATAGGTAAGTTTGTATTAGATTTGGGCTGGGAGATGGGAAGATAATGAGTTTTGCTTTGGTCATGTTGAGTTTGAGATGCCCAGAGGACTTTGAGTTTGAAGTCAGTAGATCATTGATGATGAGTGACTGTAGCTCAGGAGAGAGATTGGAGATGGATATGTAGATCATCTGCGTAGAGATGAGAATTGAAGCCATGGGAGATGATGAGATCACCAAATAATGAAGTGAAATTGATAAAGAGCAGAGGGTGAAGGACAGGGCCTTGAGGGCATCCATCCTTAGTGGAGGTGTCATGGTTGAAGAACCAGCAAAGGAGACTGAGAAGGCAAAGAAGTCTGGTCTGAAAGAAAGAAGAGGAACCAAGAGAAAGCAGTGTAATGAAACATAGGAAGGAGAGAGTATCCAGGAAGAGAAGATGATCGGTGGTATCAAAGACTGTGGGAAGATCAAGATGGAGGAGGAATGAGCAAAGGTCATTAGATTTGGAAATGAAGGGATCTTGGCTAACTTCAGAGGGAAGAGTTGAGTGATGAGATTCAAAGCCAGACTACGGAGGGCACAGAAGAGAGGAAAGGGAGGCACCTGGTGGAGATGACCTTCTCAGGGAGTTCTGCTATGAAAGGTGGAGGGAGATATACCATAAAAACCTTTCAGGTCTTGCTTAGCTCTCAGTGTATGATGCCATAACCCTTAATCCTACAGGAAGTCAATGTGTCTCTTCAATTATCAAGGCAAGTCGGGGAATGAGCTGAGTGCAATATATTTATTGACCACCAGGTTGCGCTCTTCTTATGTCACCTTGTTACTTCTCTGGCTCATGTACAAGATTGTACTAGATCTCCTTTTCCTAGGAGTCTGGTCACCTGAGGGCACTTAGCTAAAGCCTAAACTGCTTTTCATCTGTGTGCCTCTCTTTCTCCTCCAAAAGAAAGGCATCTGGTTTTAGGATCATAGATTTAGAGATGAAAGAGACCTTATAGGCCAATTAGTCCATCCCTCTCATTTTACAGTTGAAGAAACGGCCCTAGAAAGATGAAGTGACTTTCCCAAGGTCATATAGGTATTACCCATCTGGGCTAGGATTTGAACCCATGTCCACTGAATCAAAATCCAGTGCTCTTTATACTGTACTCTACTGGCTTCAAACAACTTTGATTAACCTCCTTCTGGCCGTGAAATTAATCTAGGAGATGAAATGAGGTGTTGCTCAGATTTTTAAAATGTGAAACCATGAAATTTATTGTCTGCATCTAGTTCCCACCCTGTTTGGTATCTGCTTGGTTGATCTATTGGTGAATATTCAGAGACTTAGCAAGATGTGATCACATAGTTAATTGTGCATAGAATTAAGTGAAATGAAAAGTATGTCAAACATTTGGGCATGGAAACAGAAACCTAGCCCTTTTGTTTCCTTCCTTCCTTCTGGGTACAGCCAAGAGGAGTTCTGAGTGGAGCCAGAGCCAGAGCCAGATTAAAATATAATTGGGAAATATTTACCAAAAGAAATAAAAATGCAATACGACACAGAGAATGTCAATTTGCAGTTTTCTAATTCAATTTGTAGCCTTCAAGGATCTGTTTCTATTTGGGTTTGACACCACTGATCTACACCAATGGTGACAACAGTATACTATAGATGAGGTCTCATTGACTGGAATCCACACTCATCCACTGCTGGTAGAAAAGTAATGTAGGAGGAGAGGCAACTAGGTGCCTCAGTGGAGAGAGAGTTTGGCCTGGAGATGGGAGTTCCCAGATTCAAATCTGACCTCAAACACCTCCTAGCTGTATGACCCTGGGAAAGTCACTTAATCCCCATTGCCTGGCTCTTGCCACTCTTCTGCCATGGAACTAATACTCAGTATTGGTCCTGAGACAGAAGGTGAGGGTTTTAAAAAGATGCAATGATCCAGGACAATTCTGAGGGACTTATGAGAAAGATGCTATCCACACCCAGAGAAAGAACTGTGGGAATAGAAACTCAGAAGAAAAACAATTGCCTGATCACATGGTTCGAAGGGGATATGATTGGGGATGCAGACTCTAAAGGATCACCCTGGTACAAATATCAATAATATGGAAATAGGTCTTGATCAATGACACATGTAAAACCCAGTGGAATTGTTTGATGGCTACATGAGGGGGGAGGGAGGAGGAAAGGGAAAGAATATGAATCATGGAACCATGGAAAAATATTCTAAATTACTTAATTAAATAGATAATTAAATTTAAAAAAGATAAAGAAGAATAATGGGATAGTAGCATTTTACCCACTCGTGGGATCATGAACTGGTAAGTCCCTAGATGGACCATTTCTGACACTATTTCTGCTCTAGGCTCATGATGGCAAGGCTATAGAGTGGCACTGATCATGATGCCCAAATCTCTTCGTGTAATCCCCTGTCATCTTTAGAACGTCTGGTCTCCCTCTTGGAGATCTGAATTGGAAGGGTAGAGGAAGAGAGGAAGCTAAAAAAAGGGTTCTGGAATATATGGCTACCGGGCATCCCTTTTCCCTCATGTACAGCTGCCACATAGAAAATAATAGTCATCCTCAAACCCTACATGAGGGGGTGAAGGTAGCCACTCACCTCTTCGAGGATCATCAAAAATGGTTCTGCCATGCTCTTTCTCCAGTAATTTTCTGTCCAGGCTCAGTGGAAAAATAATTTAGAGGGATAAGAAGGCAAAGAAAGGCAGAGTGGCCTATAGGTTGGGCTAAGAGTCAGGAAGGCTTGGGTTCAAGTTCTGTACCTAACACATACTAGCTGTGTGACCTCAGATCAATCACTTACCCTCTCAGGGTTTTAAACAACTATTAAAGACTAAATTGTAGGGAAGATAAGGAAGGACTTCTATATGTAGGCAGGGAAAGTTTCATTATACAGGAATTCCCTGGACCATTGACATCCCTAAAAGGGCAAAGCAAATTCTCCCATGCTGCCCCAGGTCAGTACTGGTATGATAAACTCCATGAGAGCAGGGACTGAGCCAGACTTCCTATTTCCCCCAGGCTCTAGAAGTGAGCTCTGATGCTTCCTAAATGTTTGCTAGACCTAAAAATGTTTAGCCAGTGAAGGGTAAGGTAAAAAAAAGTGATCATGAGAAGGTGAGAGGCTGGATGGTATAACATATAGTGAAAGAGGATTCCCTGGGGAAAGGACAACTACTAGCTTCAGCTTCAATCTGTAGCTGTAAGAAGAACAGATTGCCTTTGGCCCATAGATTATAGAGTCATAAACTGGGGCAGGCATGCCCAGATTACTCCCTGGGAAAAACCATGATGGCAGCAGGCAGTGAAGCTCCAATCACATTTTAATAAGACATAGAAAGCATAGGAGTGAACAGCACAGAGGCAGAGGGGTGGAAGCCTGGAGATGGAAATGAGGGTGGTGGGGGCAGGCAGCGTAGGGAAGACAACGGGGAGGGGAAAGTTATGGAACTGTTGTTGATCAGTGTTGGGAGCACTCAAGCAGCATGGACCTTTAGGAGATAGAAGAATGCTTTGGGGAAGGGGCTGTAAGAGTTTAAGGTTTCATTTTTAGAGAGTTTAGGGGGCACAGACTAACTTTTATCTGCGCCATCTTGGCGTTAGTTTACGAACAGATCCAAAAAATATCAGAGTTATCGATCAGACTTTAAAGTCAACATAACCTCGTCATCTCCAAGTTATCAGCATCATTTGGCATTCTGCTGGTCTTACTGCAGATGTCTGGAACCCATCTGAGATTTACAGATTATCAGGCCAAAGGGTCTAGACAAGTGGCCTCCTACGTTTTCAGGGGTACAATTTTTGGTTAATATATGATGCAGTTTGCAAAATATGCTCCTCTGATCTTTGGAACAGTCTGTATGTGACTTCTGGATTCCCTTTTGCAATCTTTTGTTGTTGTTCAGGCATTTTTCAGTCATGTCTGACTCTTTGTGACCCCATTTGGGATTTTCTTGGCAGAGATACTGGAGTGGTTTGCCATTTTCTTCTCCAGCTCATTTTATAGATGAAGAACTGAGACAAATGGGTTTCCGTGACCTACCCATGCTTACATGGCAAGGAAATGTCCAAGGTTGGATTTGAACTCGGGAAGAGGACTTTCATTTGACTTGAGACCTGGTGCTCTATCCACTGAACAACCCAGCTACCTCCATTTGCCAACTTACTTCCTGTTCCTTTATATTGGCTACTTATAAACTTACTGTACTGACTAGAAGGGAGGTGGCAATCAGGAGGACCAGAACAGGACCTAACTTTAACCTAGCTTCCTTCTTGCTCACACCTACCCCTTTCTTTTGTATGTAAGTATACTGTCTACAGGGTGTCCCAAAAGTCAGTTTGACCTCTCATGTCTATACTACTGTTAGTGCAGCCAAACTACACCAAGACTTTTGGGATACCTTGTATGTTGAAATGAACAGCCTCTAGGGGAAGTGGGCAAACCAGGGAACTCAGAGCAAGTGTCAACACCAAAGAACAGAAACCCTTTTCATTTTTTATTCCTTGTTTTAAAAAAAATTTTTAGTCAATTTAGAACATTATTCTTTGGTTACAAGAATCATATTCCTTCCCTCCCTTTCCTCCCCTCACCCTTCCTGTAGCCGATGTGCAATTCCACTGGGTATTATGTGTGTCCTTGACCAGAACCTATTTCCATGCTGTTGATATTTGCACTAAGGTGATCATTTAGAGTCTACATACCCAACCATATCCCTTTGACCCATGTAATCAAGCAGTTGTTTTTCTTCGGTGTTTCTACTCCTACAGTTCTTCCTCTGGATATAGATAGTGTTCTTTCTCATAAGTCCCTTAGAATTGTCCTGGATCATTGCATTGCTGCTAGTTTAGAAGTCCATTACATTCAATTGTACCACAGTGTATCAGTCTCTGTGTACAGTGTTCTCCTGGCTCTGCTCCTTTCACTCTGCATCAGTTCCTGGAGGTCGGTCCAGGTCACATGGAATTCCTCCACTTTATTATTCCTTTGAGCACCATAGTATTCCTTCTCCTTGTTTTAACTAGGGCAGACACATCTTTAATATCAAGAAGACCATCCCTTTGACTTTAGGGTTTAATTTAAAAGTGCAAATGGAACAATTGATATTTTAAAAAATATGCTAGCTCCATGATCTTCATAGAGAGGCAGCATGCTATGACAGATAGAAGTCCAGTCTCAGAGTTCTGTGGTCTTGGGTTCAAGTTCTGTCTTTTGTATAGCCTGGCCAATTGCCTTGGGCATTTTCATGATCTTTCAGCCCCCAACAACCCTCTAGGGCTATAGATATGTTACATACCACGCTGTTGATCAGAATTGGTAGAAAGAATTTTCACATGGTGAAATCACAAGATGTCTACAGTGGAGGTGTCAAACCCTCAGTCCCTGTAAAACTTCTGAGTGGAGCCAGAACCAGATTAAAATGTAATTGGGAAATATTTACCAAAAGAAATAAAAATGCAATATGACACAGAGAATGTCAATTTGTAGTTTTCTAAGTCAATTTGTAGCCTTCAAGGATCTGTTTCTATTTGGGTTTCACACCACTGATCTATACCAATGTTGACAACAGTATTTAACTTCTATAGATGAAGTCTCATTGACTGGAATCCTTGGGTTCATCAGAATCAGAATTTAGAGCTGGAAGCTTTCTTGGGGGTTAGTAATCTGACTCTCCAATTTACAGATGGAGAAACAGAAACTCAAAGAAGTTTCGGTGACTTATCTAGGATAACTTTGGCGAGAAAGAATGCAGTGAGAATTGGAAGCCAGATCTTTTGCTTTAGTGGGTTTAAATGGAAAGGAAATGGAGTTACTCTTTCCTTTTATTTTCTATTTCAGCTCTTGATTTACTATGAGCAGAAATGTCATTGGCCTACTTCACCTGGAGAAGGCTGACACTGATCCTAAACCAAGATCGAAGTAGGCAAGTAGATAGAGCAGATAATAGGTTCCTTTCTTTGAAAAGGCATTCCATATACTGATATAGTCCTTAAAAACACACACAGTCTACGAAATCTGCAGAGCTGGAAATCATCGACCAAGACCAAGGTCATGGCTACTACAAAGTGAAAGTAATTAATGTCCAAATTACGTATTGCCACCCTCTCCTTATTTAGTATCTTGCTATATTTCCAAGGATAATTAATTTTTCGGACAGTGGCCATCGTGTCATTAATGTCCTAAGTTCCATTGAACTATAAAGACAAATTTCATTAGGCCCTTGCCTGGAAAGCTTGTGCCCTAAATTATAGTTTCATACTTGAGTAGCTCTGAGAGCTCATTGGTGTCCCTACTCTCCACCTGTTCAGATTGTAGTCTGTCTGATAGGCATGATTTTACAGTTGTGTCTACAAATCTCTTTCATGAGATAATAATCTTAGCTAATATTATGTCATCCTCTACGGTTGGGAAATCCTTTATGTATAGTGTCTCAGGTAATCCTCATAAAACTCCATAGGTTAGAGGCCATTATTATTATCCCCCATTTTAAAGATGAGGAAACTGAGGCATAGAGAAGTTAAGTAACTTGTTTAAAGTCACCCAGTTTGAAAACATTTGAGGTGGGATTTGAACTCAGTCCTCTTCAATTCCATCTCCAATAGTCTATCCACCATACCACCTAACTGCCTAACTAAAGAATCTCTCCAACATACTGGAGACTTTTTCCAGTTTTATGAATGCAAGGATAGCCCTCATACTGTTTACTTTTGCTGCATTAGTAATGTCTCCCCCTTTTAGTCATTCATTCATGCCCCTTTTTCCTGTGTATGTCATCATTGGAATATCCAATAGCCTGCTTCCATTCATCATATAGTCTTCTGTTCCCCTTGGCGTCACCTTTGAGCTCCCTAATGCTTCTTGAAGACAAAAGACTGTCTAAACAAGTCAACAAAACCTTACCAGGCTAAGTGAATTCAGTTGTTGGTTTTTGTTTTAAAGTCAATCAAATCAATTGGTCCGACTGCTCCCTGGAAACAGTTCGGAATTACTTGAGAAGGATGGTTAAATTGTTCATAGCCTTTGACGCAGTGATCCCACCCTTGGCCATATATATCAAAAAAGTCAAAGATACAAGGAGAAATCTTGTATGTGTCAAATTATTCAGAGTGAAAAAAACTTGGGAAACAGAGGGGGTACTTATTGATGTAGGAATGACAGCAAAGTGTGGTATGTGCATGCCCTTAGCACAATACCTGGCACACAGCAGGCACTTAATAAATGTTTGTTGACTGGCCAACAATGAATGTAATGGAATATTACTGTGTCCTAAGAAAAGATAAGTATGAAGAACTCAGAGAAGCCTGGGAACACTTGAAGGCTGTAGCAAAGGCCATCAGGAGAAAACTACCCAATGATTACGGTGACTCAAAAGCAAACAACATTAGTAGGCAGCTGGATTCTGGACCATTTTGTTCAACAAACATTTATTAGACACCTACTAGCCACAAGGAACTGGTGCTGCCAGCTGATTTTGAGGCAGGAGAACAGATGATTAAATCCTTCCCTCTTCTAGCTGGAGAGGTGAGGGATGGTAGGGGAGTGGGAGGTGTCATGGCAGACCCAGTTGCTGTGTGGATTGGCTTGCCAGACCGGTTCCTTTTTGTTATATAGGAGGATTCACTGGTGGGGAAGATGTTGGGAAACAGCATACAAAAACAAAAGCTGTCAATTAAACTTTAGTGCCTCCCCATAACTGTAATTAAAAGTAAAAAAATATTGCCTCTGAAAAGGGTGCGTCCACACTGCCCATCGTTCCACTCCCTATCACTGTGACTCCCTAGACCAGAACTCTTTCCTTGCCACCTTTCACCTGTAAGTGGGTCTCTTTCCTACCTGCCTCCCCCAACCCATTAGAATGTTAGCTTCCAGAGGGCAGGCAGGGATTGTCTTGCTTTTGAATCTGTGTCTTCTTCAGCACTTAGTGCAGTGCTTGGCATATTGTTAAAGCTTAGTAAATGCTTTTCTTTCATTGTTTAACAGAAAAAATCGGTCAAGTACATTTTCTTTAGTATTATGGCAGACAAATGAGTTGGTTGGATTTCTCTATTTTACCAGATTTTTCTTGGTTCCCATATATAGGCTCAAGTTCTGAAATAACACCTCACATTGATATAGTTCTTTAAAGTGGCAGAGTGCTTTACATATCTTATCTCTTTTGACCCTCAGCATGGTGGGGTGGATATGGGACTGGATTCAGGGTCAGGAAGACTTGGGTTCAAAATCTACCTCTGACACTTATTAACGATGTGACCCAAGACCACTCTTTGCCTCAGATTCCTCATCTGTATAATGAATCTGTATAATGAACTCAATGGCCATTCAAAATCCCTCTAACTCTAAATCTATGATCCTATGAAGACAGAAAAGTATACTCATTTATTAGATGAGGAAATGAAGGCTTAGATGTGCTAAATGACTTGCCCAGAGTCATACAGCTAGTGTTAGAGGTAGGATGGGAACCTACATTTCTTGGGTTCCAAACCCAGAACAATATCCACCAACTCCCATACTGCTTCTCAATGCAAATGAGCTAGTATGACTTTTCATTTCTGCCTATCTTTTGGAGCTGTTGTGAGCCTCAACTGAGATAATTTATATGATAGGGCTTGGAAAGTTGTGTTTAGTAATAGAACTAGTATCCACTGCCCTTCGGTTGGGGAATGGCTGAACAAATTGTGGCATATGTTGGTGATGGAATACTATTGTGCTCAAAGGAATAATAAAGTGGAGGAATTCCATGGAGACTGGAACAACCTCCAGGAATTGAGGCAGAGTGAGAGGAGCAGAACCAGGAGAACAACATTGTACACAGAGACTGATATACTGTGGCACAATTGAATGTGATGGACTTCTCTACTAGCAGCAATGCAATGATCCAGGACAATTCTGAGGGACTCATGAGAAAGAACTGTGGGAGTAGAAACACAGAAGAAAAACAACTGCTTGATCACATGGGTCAAAGGGGATATGACTGGGGATGTAGACTCTAAATGATCACCCTAGTGCAAACATCAACAATATGGAAATAGGTCTTGATCAATGACACATTGATCAATGACACAATGACACAGTGGAACTGTGCATTGGCTATGGGATGAGGGTGGGAGGGAAAGAACATGAATCGTGTAAACATGGAATATTATTCTAAATTAATTAATTTAAATAAAAAATTCAATTAAAAAAAAGACTAGTATCTCCAAGGTCTTGGTCAAGAGAAGGAATAAATGGGAAGCCAACTCAGTATTTTTATTTTCCTTAGGAAAATCTGAAGCTCAGAGAGGAAATGAATTTGCCAACTTTCAGGCTGTTGGTTGGTTGCTGTACAAGCAAATACTATAGTTATTTCCATTAAAACATTGTGAGACTCTTGGGAACTCCTGGTAATTGCCTTTCTTGACTGAAAATTTTCCCAGCATTTAATTAAATAATTGGTCACCAGAGCTTGTTGTATACATTGCTTAATATGAACTTCAAGAGCAAACAGAGAGCCACGTTCACAGTTTGTTCTTAAATATATTCAGCTTGTCTTCAGGCCACCTTTAGAGTTTAGGTCATTCTAGGAAAACTAGGTCATTTAGGAATGTTGAATATAATAAGATTTTGGAGGGGGGGGGTTGTTTTTGTTTTATCTGGCTTTGTCTGGTCTGGTTTGGCCACATACATACACACATTTCTGTGTTTCAGTGCTTATGTTATATGTATATACCTACATACATATATGTTTAGAGATACATGTATAGTATATTTCTATATAAAAGTGAAACCCTACAGCATTAGGCTCCTAATAGTGTTACAAAAATTAACCAACACCATTCTCTCTGCCTTTACTTTCTTAATTCTCCATCTTAAAAGCAAGTTGGGTCTTCAAAGAGGGTTTGAGTGGTAACCTAGAGGAGGCAGGGGATGTCTCCTAGTGATGCTGTTCCTGAGCCCCCACTAGTGTGTTCCCCATTGATTAAAATTGGCCAGTCAGAGTTAATTTGTTTTTAGAAAGGAGTGGTATACCACAGGTATAGTAAATGTAATTGATATAAAATATTCCCCCCACAAATACATAGAGTCCAGGGAAAAGTGAGCTCAAGCTTTGAGAACATATGTGACAGAGGGATAACTTGGAGCTTCTGGTTAGAAGTTCTTCCTTCCTTTGTGGAATCCTCAGGAAGTTCCCTTTAAGTGAATATTGCTCTTCTGGGTACCATAAGTTAGGGTTCTTAAAGAATGCCTAGAAAATGCCAGAAAGTTCCTGTTGAAATGCTCTTTTCCAAAATATACATATAGGCATAGATAGATAGATAGATAGTCTCAGGGGGATGTAGAATGATTTCAACAGAGTTCAGTACATTTTGTCACCTGATTTCATCCCATAGCTTTGAAGCACTGTTTATCTCAACTAAATGGACAAGGTTGTTTGCATCTAGCTTCTGCCTTTGATCGGTCCATTAGCAGTGACTAGGAACTTTACCTATTTACATGCCCGATGTCTAGTTAGTTCTATTATGCACCTGATAAAGTTTTGATAAAGATGAACAAGTCAGAAGGTGCAGTAAGTGACTTCTTCCACCCCATAATTGCCCCCAAAGACAGCCACAGTCAATAGGAAGGGGAGCCAATAGCAATGCCAGTACCAGTACAGATAAATAAGCCTCCAAGAGTGACCTAGAACAAGCTCCAGACAAGTGGAGCTTGGTAGACTCTGTATATGGAGGCAGCAAGAGTGGAGGCCCCCAGAGAAACTTGAGGGAAGGTCTTGAAAGCTTTAGGGTGGAGACCTTGGAGAGTGACAGTAGAATGACAAGCCAAATTAAGAGAGGGAGTGGTTTAAGTGTTCCAAGAAGTTCTATCTTCTCCAAGGGTGTGCTCAAATTATTGGTGCCTTTGGTAAATAAATAATCCAAAAAACATACGGAAAAAACTATGTCCTGTTGTTCCTTTATTGCTAAGGAATTTCTTTATCTTTGTTCTACATTTACTATAAAGGGTGAATTGGCTTTTGTGTGAGTCAGAGGAATCGGGGATTAGTGGAGGTAACTATGTTGGCCATAATTTGTGCTTGAGCAAATTGCTTGTATCAATCAACAAGTTAACCAAAAGCAGTTATTTATTGAGTGTTTAAATTTTTTTTTAAATTTTAACATTTTTTTCTCAATTACTTGTAAAAATTTTTTAACATTCTTTTAAAAAATGTTGAGTTCCAAATTCTTTCTCTCTCTTCCTCCCTCCTCTACCTGCTCCCTGAGATGATAAGCTATTTGATATAAGTTCTACGTGTGCAGTCATCCAAAACCTATTTCAGTATTAGAGATGTTGTGAAAGAAAATACAGACTAAAAAACAAAAGAAAAAAAAGAAAAATAAAGAAAGTTTTAAAAAGTATACTTTGATCTGCATTTAGACTCTTTAAATTCTTTCTCTGGAGGTGAATAGCTTTTTTCATCCTAAGTTCTTTGGAACTTGGACAAGTATTTATTAAGCAGTTACTTGGGTCAGGCACTACCCTGAGCACTAGAGATCCAGGTGCAAAGAATGAAACAATGTCCTCAAAAGCAGTTTGTATCTTAAAAGTGAAGATAATGAGGGCATGTATTAGTATGTATAGAATAACAGAAAGAAAATAAACATAAATTAATACAGTGTAGATAATCGCAAGGGAATTTGAGAAGGAAAGCGCTAGCAGTTGAGGTGATCAAAGTCAGGAAAGAGATCATGAGAAAGTGGTGCTTGAGGGGTATGTGTGGAAGGCTGAGAGGGGTTCTTTGGGGCAAAAGTGATGAAGTAGCCCATTACAGGCATGGGAGCAGTCACTGAAAAGTTAAGAAGAAGGAGATTGAGGAGACGGACATGGACATGGGCATTGACATGGACATGGAAAAAGAAACAGAGATGGAGATGGAGAAGGAGAAAGAAATGGAGATGGAAATGGAAAAAGAGATGGAATGTTATTTGTGAAGAACAAAGAACAGGTCAAATGACTAAATTACAGAGTATGAGAGGAAGAGTAATATAAAAATGAGGCTGGAAACATAGTTTGGTGTCAAGGTCGTGAGAAGCTTTGAAAGCTAAAAAGAAGAATTCATATTTGATTCTAGAGACAATAGGAATCAATTGAAATTGATTAAGTAGATGACTGATATGGTCTGCACTTGAGGAAAATCATTTTGAAAGCAATATGGAGGATAGACTGAAGTGGGGAAAAACTGGACATTGAGGCATTGAAGAAAGCCTGAACAGAGGTGAAATCAGGGTGAAAAGGGAGAAGAGGACAGATCTGAGGGATTTTATGGAGATAGAAACAATGCAATTTATCAACAGGTTACACATGTGATGTGGGTGAGTGAGCGAGAGGAATTGAAGTCAGAGTTATGAACTTGGGGTAGTAGAGGGATGTCAATGCCTTCAACAGAAAGGGGAGAATTTGGAGAGTGGGGGGTGGGAAAGATGATTAGTCCAGTTTTGGACATGGTGAATCCAGTTTGAGATGTCCAGTAGGCAATTAGGTACATGGGACTAAAATTTAAGGGAAAGAATGGACCCAGATAGATAGATACAGGAGCCATCGGCATAGACATGATAGTTAACCCTATGGAAACTGATTAGGCCACCCAGGGAAGATGACAGATAGAGAGGAGTAGGATGCCCAGAAAGAGCTTTGTGGAAAGCCTGTAGTTAAAGGGCATGATCTGCATAATGAACCAGTGAAGGTGACTGAGAAAGAGCACTTAGACATGTTGAAAGAAAATGTACTGTACATTAATAAATGTGTCTCTAACATATTTTATCTGAAACATGAACTGAAGATTGTTTCTCCCCTCTACATACATAAATTACAAAACCTCCAAACTGGCCAACCAAAACTAGGAGTGGATGGTAAAATAGTGGAGCATTCTGTCTCCACCCTCTTGGCCAAGGACTTTGCCTCATCTCAAAAACATTGAGGTCATTTTCTAAGAGCTCCTCCTTTTCTCCTCCTCCTCCTCCTCTTCCTCCTCCTCCTCCTCCTCCTCCTCCTCCTCCTCTCATATCACTCAGATATCTTTCTCTACTATTTCCCCTGTCTCACATGAAGAGGTGTACCATATCCCCAAGGCAAAAACATGCACAATTGATCCCATCTCATCCCATCTTCTCCAGTAGATCACTCCCTCTATCATGCCCCTGACTTATTTATTGACTGCTTCCCTGTTGCCTACAAGTCTGCCCATGACTTTCCTATTCTTAAAAACCCTCATTTCATTTGTCCATCCATGGCAGCTATCACCTCAAATTTCTCTTCTCTTTTGTGGCTAAATTTCTTGAGAAGCTGGTGCTTCCACTTCCTCTCTTCTCACAGTCTGGTAAATCCTTTATTGTCTGGCTTTTGACCTCATCAGAGGACTGAAACTGCCCTCTCTAAAGTTATGAATGATCCCTTAAATGCCCAGTCTAACGGCCCTTTCCTTAGACTTCATCCTTCATCCTTCTTATCCTCTCTGCAGCCTTTGACATGATCAATTATCTTCTTCTCCCAGATACTCTCTCCTCTATATTTTGATGACATGACATGGTTCTTTCCTGTCTCCATTTTATCTGGCTCCTTTGCTGAAGCTTCCTCCATGTTATGCCCACTAGTCCTAGGAATCCCTCAGGGCTGTGACCCAAGCCCTCTTCTTCTTTTATATTATTTTGTTTGGTGATCTCATCAGCTCCCATAGGTTTAGTTATTATTTCTATGCAGATGATTCTGAGATTTCTAGATGTGTATGTATGTGTGTGTATATATACTATACAACAGCTATACAATCCATATGTGTAACTTCCTAACCTCTCCCTTGATCTTCAGTCCTGCATATCCAACTGCCTCTTGGCAGTCTCAAGGTGGATGTCCCATAGATATCTCAAACTCAAGATGTTCCAAATGGAATTCAGCATATCTCCCCTCTTCTCCTCCCAATTTCCTAATATTATTGAAGGTACCACCATCCTATCATCTTCTTCTTCACCCAAGCTCATAATCTTAGTGTTAGTCTTGACTCCTTACTCTTACCACTCCACATAGCCAATCTGTGGCCAATTCTAGTGTTTCCACCTTCATACAATCTTTCTTCTGTCCCCTTCTCTCTTCTCACACACCATGCTAGTGTCAAATTCTTTTGTTTTTTCCTTTATAGCATCTCTTGTACACTGTGTCCTGACATTGCCACTCTACTGCAGGCCCTCATTACCTCACACCTAGACTATGGCATTAGCCTATTGGTTGTCTATCTGCCCATTTCTTCCCAGTCCAGTCCATTCTCCACTCATTTGTCAAAGTGATCTTCCTAAAGCTCGACTCTGACCATGACACCTTCCTAATCAGTAAAACTGGTGGTGGGTTCCAGGTGGCACAGTGATTAGAGCTTAGAATCAAGAAGAGCTGAGTTCAAATCTAGCTTCATATTGTAAAAATTAAAATGAATATACAATAGCTTCAAAGATTATATTTTATAAGATTTATTAATAATCATTACTAGAAGTAACAAAACAAAAAGGTAACAAAATAAAACCACATGCCCATGGCTAATCTACTTTTTCAAATAGTCTGCTCCACCAAAATTTTGACCCAGGTAGCAAAGAGAGAGAGACCAGGAACCCCACCCAATTTATCTCCTCTCTATGTCAGCACGTAACGACAGGAAGTCAGTGGGTTCCTGGGAAATGTAGTTCAAAGGCACAAGATTTCCAACTACACAATATACTTACTAGCTGTGACCCTGGGAAAGTCGCTTGGTCTCTGTTTACCCTCAGTTTTCTCCTCTGTAAAATGAGGGAATAATAGCACTGATCTCCCAAAGTTTTTGTGAGGATCAAATGAAATAAGAATTGTAAAACACTTAGCACAGTGCCTGGCACATAGTAAGCACTATAGAAACATGAGCTGTTATTGTTAAAATCCCAGGGGCTCCCAGTTACCTCCAGGACCAACTATATAGTCCTTGGGCTTTTAAAGCCCTTTTTAGCCTGGCTTTCTGCTTTCTAGCTTTCTTGCTCTTTACCATTCTCTACATAATCTTTGATCCAGTGATCCTGGCCTTATTTCTGTTCCTTGTCTTTCTATCTCCCACTTCCATGCTTTTTTTTCTGTCTGTCCTCATGCCCCAAATCCTCTTCTTTTTCACTTCTGTCTCCACACATCTCTGTACTCCTTCAAGACTCAACTCAGATCCCACCATCTGCAAGAGTTTCCTCTTTCTTTTGTTTTTGTTTGTTTTTGCCTGGCAGGGTTTATTCACTGTATGGAGAGCTCTCTTCTGCTCATTCATTTCTTCCGATTTATTGTTAATTTCCTTTGAAAGGATCCCTGTGATGGTGTCTTCAAATCACCTGCCTTTTTCATTGTTGATCTGTTATTTTCTCCGGCACATGGAACTTCACCATCTTCAGGTGGAGTAGGAAAGTTAGACCTCTGGTTCTGCCATCCTGTCAGAAGTCTGCTCCCACGAGGGCCACTCACACAGGTAGCAGCTTCCATGGAGGTGACATCTGGCTCATTAAAGATCTTGTTCTCATTGTCACCCAGAGCAGGTGCAAGATGTTCAGGCAGCATCCAGCTGACAAGTCGTATTCCTGCTTTCTCTTTTGAGTCTTCCTAACTAGATTCTGAGAAGAGTTTTGGGGGGTGATGAAAGGGATGGAAACAGACCAATAAGGAATGGTTAAAAGAATCAGAATGGCTTAGGTAGGCCTGTAGGATGACATAATAATAGGCTTCAACATCTGAAAGACAATTATAGCAAGGGCGGTGTGGAACTCTTTTCTCTTCACTAAGGAATAGAAGTAAAACAGGTTTAAAGTACAACTCAAGAAGTCCATGTTAGAATGAAAGGACTACTGACAGTGACAGTTGTTAAACCCTATAGTGAGTTAGATCCTGTTCTAATCAAAGGGAGGCGATACTCTTACTTATCCCTGGAGACCTTAACGAATAGGAAGGATGCTCAGTTCTCAGAAATAATAGCTGGCACTTTCATAAAACTTAAAAATGTGCAAAATATCTTACCTAGGTAATCTCATTTGAGCCTCTCAGTAACTCTATAAGTTAGGCACTATAGTTTTTAAATCATATCCCCCCATAGACTCTAAATGATCACCCGAGTGCAATTATCAATAATATGGAAATAGATCTTGATCAATGACACAAGTAAAACCCAGTCTAATTGTGCGTTGGCTTCGGAGGGCAGAGAGGGAAAGAGCATGAATCATGTAACCATGAAATAATATTCTTAACTAATTAATTAAATAAACATTTTCAATTAGAAAACCTAATCATATCCCCCCCCCATTTTACAGTGGAAAAGTGACTTGCCAGGGGTCATAGGATCATAGAAGGCCACTGAGTCCAACCCTTTCATTTTACAGATGAAGAATCTGAGGTGTGGATAGAGTAAGTATTTTCAGAGGGTCCCACATAAGATATATAAGTATCTGAAGTAGCATTCGAACCCAAGTTTTCCTGACTCTAGGGCCAGCACACTTGTGAGTCTGATCATGACATAGATCACCACTAGTTGGGCCATAAAAAGATTGGTAGGGCCATCTGGACTGGGACAACAGAGAGTACATTCCATCAACAATGAGAATGGTAGATAGGGCTAGTCCTCTGTGGCCATGGACCAGAAAATTTCTCAAAGGGCTTGAGTGATTTGAACCCAAGTTCATTGTCACGCAGAGCAAGATGTTCAGGTAGCATTCAGCTGATGAGCCATTTCCCCATGCTTTTGAGTCCTCATAACTAGATTCCGAGGAGGGTATTGGGGGTAATGAAAGGGATGGAAACTGAGGTCAATGGGGAATGGTTAAAAGAACTGTTGTTAGTGAATTTATATGGAAGCTGACAATTTTGAGTTTATGCTCTTTTTATCGGTGAAATGGCTTTTTGATGTTTTTTTTAAACATTATTTTATTTGGTCATTTCCAAACATTATTCATTGGAAACAAAGATCATTTTCTTTTCCTCCCTCCCCCTTCCCACCACCTCTCCCACAGCCAAGGCACGATTCCACTGGGTATCACATGTGTCCTTGATTTGAACCCATTTCCGTGTTGGTATTTGCACTAGAGTGTTCACATAGAGTCTCTCCTCAGTCACATCCCCTCTACCCCTGTAGTCAAGCAGTTGCTTTTCATCGGTGTTTTTACTTTTTGATGTTTTATATGGTTCTATCGGGTATGTCAGCTGGTGAGAGGATGGTCATTGGCAAGTGGCATATATATGATAAAAATATGTATAAAATAAATATATAATGGCTTTTTGATACTCTTTGTGTGTGTATATATATATATATATATATGTACTCCCCAATGACCACCTTCTCACCAGCTGACACACCCAATAGAACTTCCCATTGGACAAAGGAGTGAAGTTAGGCAGAATGAATGAATGAATGCGTTGGCCATGTTGGACAGTGCCTGCTTCATTTTCCCGTACCATCTCTGTGCTGAGAGGCTAGAGACCTACTTCACTTGCCATCATCCTTCTGAATGTAAGATTGGGCACTGCATGGTTTGAACCCTAGAGCCGTTGGGTGTTTTCTTTTATGTTTTCAGGGTCATCGTGTCTCATGTTCTGATGCTTTTGTCTACATCACTCTATATCATTAAAGAATGAATTTTGAGCTGGAAGGGACCATGGAGACCAACCCTCTCATTTTACAGATGAAGAAACTGAGATTCGGAAGGTGTTAAGTGACTTTCCATAGTCACGCAGCCAGTGAATGTCAGGAGCAAGACTTGAACCCACATCGGCCTGCTTCCAAACCTAGCAGTCTGATCACTGTCTTACTGCTTCTCCAAATATTTCCACTTTCTTTGACTCCTTCATATTCATCATCTGCTTAAGTACAATTTTCTATTATATTCATATAACAAAATTTATTCAGCAATTCCCCATCGACATGGACCCATTTTTGCAGTTTGTTGCTGCTAGGAAAAGAGCTGCTATAAATATTTTCCTTGGTTGCCATTTGCATCAACCTTATTTCCCTCATTAAAAAAAGCTAGGTCTGAAAGGCATGGATTTTCATATGCGAACGGTGAAATGAAAATCTCTACTTTGCCTTAAAGCTCAATCCTGACACGTTATTTACCTCTGAGGTTTGCAATCCAAATAAAAGTTATTGGTATATTTGAGTGCTGAATATTTGTTAGCCAAATACGATACATTTAAATTAGAGGCTGAGGACAGATCTGAAGATTACTACAACAAGTATGTCAGGAAGGTGTCACAGAATTAGACAGTTTCTGCCGTTGTCTAATGAAATTTACTGCCGGATGGAAAAACCAACAGGTGGGAGGAACAGGGAGACGGCTAGTCCGAGTAATGAGAAGAGTGCGAGTCACAAGAAGAGCTCCTATCTTTTCATCACTTTGAGCCTTGCAAAATGCTTTCCTTACCGCCACTGCGTGAGGGAGACGGTGAATGCTATCCTCCCATTTTTTGCTATGAAGAAAGTATGCCTCAGAGACATTAAGTGACTTGCCCAGGGTCATACAGCAGCCAGTATTCAAACCTAGGTTTCCTAGACTTCCAATCCCACATGCTTTCCACTATGCCAACCAGAGCTGTCCACTAATTAGCAAGAGATCACCCAGGCAAAGCCAGAATGTTTGCATTTTGGTGAGATCTACTATTAGTAACACAACTCACAACTCACTACAGAATTGTCTTTGGTTGGCCAAGTACTTGGTTTGCTGAGTTGGCACTTTAAGAAAATAAGGGTCTTTTCATGAGTTCTATTCACTCTATTACTCAAACGATACTTTTCATTAAATGATTGTTATTGTTGTTGTTGTTGTTGTTGAGTCACTTCAGTTATACCTGACTCTTCCTGACCCCATTTGGGGTTTTCTTGGCAAAGATCCTAGAGTGCTTTGTCATTTCCTTCTCTAGCTCATTTTTATAGATGAGGAAATTGAAGCCAATGGGGTTAAGTGACTTGTCCAGGGTCATGCTGTCAGTAAATATCAAAGGTGTGGTTTGAACTCAGGTTTTCCTGACTCTGGGACTGCTGCTCTAACCACTGCACCACCTAGCTGCCCCAAGTGTAATGATAGTAGCTCACATTACTGTAGCCCTTTCTTCACAATGAGCCTGGGAGATAGGTAGCAAAAGCATTATTATTCAGATTTTACAGATGAGGAAACTGAGGCTCAGGGAAGCATACTTGCCAATGGTGACACTTGGACAGTATGAAAGCTAGGACTTGAACCTAGGTTTCTTGACTTTAGGCTCCTTGCTCTTGGTACAATTCCAGAGTGCCTCTAAATATAGAGAATAGGAACAGCAAATGAACACTGTCGTTATTAGCATAGCACATTTGTTGTTATGACTCTGGTATTATTTGAGATTCAATTCAATTCCATGAAATCTTTCTTAAGTGTCTACTGTGTGCAACTACCATGTTGGGCTCTGGAAAAAGACAATGGAAAATGACTCAGCCTCTGCCCTCAAGGAGTTCACAATCTAATGGAGAGATACTACAAATAAGACACAATGTAGAATGGGATGAGGCGGAGGCCTATGGGTTAAAAAATCAGCTTTATTGATCTGACAGGGGAATCATGGCTAGATATTTGTTTTTCTAGAAGAGATTTGGGACATAGACAGCAGCCATCACAATCTTATCCAGAAGTGAAGCTAAGTCTATTCATTGCAATGATGAGAAGACTAAGAGAACCCCTCAGAAGCAGAACGGACCTTAACAAGCATGTGACTTACCTGCCAAAGAGTGATGGTGGCCACTACAAAAAGTCCTGTTGCCCGTACTTGACTATGCTTTATTTCTGTTTTTGACTAAGGAAGTACCATCTTGAGTTGGGCTTTGAAGGAAAGGAGGGACTTCAACAGATGGAGACTGGCAGGGTTGGGAGGAAAGTGGTTTAGTCAAAGTGGGGGAAACAGACTGCCTGCGAAGAGGCCCAGGGACAGGAGAGGGCAGGATGAAAATGGGCGTGGAGAGCACCTTAGGATGGCCGAAATCTAAACTCTGTGAAGCAGCATACTGTAAGAAGGGGATCCCATCCCCCTACCTCCATGATTACAGAGAATCTGGATTTCTTGGATTGAATCAATCAGTTGCAGGTTCCTGTGAGGCTTGTATAAAACCACTGAGCTAATTAGGAATCAGGAATTTGGATATCTGGCAGCAGGGAGGAAAGAGCTACTGAAATCTGGTGGATATCAACCAATAACCATGGGGAGAAGCACCCTAGTGAAGGCTCATTTTAAATAATATTAGAAAACCACTCCCAAACCCTCCCAGATCTCCTCCAACCTTGACGGAGAAATGTAGCAGCCACCCACTGAGGTTCTCATCTGCTAGTGAATGGGATATTGGGAGAGAAGCTCCAGATCATTGTACAACAGTATGAGAGAAGGATGAACTGGCAGATTAGAACGAGATTGTGGAGTGCTTTGAATTCCAGGGCCATCAGTCTCAGCTTTATTTGGTAGGCAACATGGAGCTTCTGAAAGGCCATCACCATGGTGATGTAGCAGGCCACAGCATGGAGGATGGATTGGGCAAGGAGGAGACCAACAGGTAGGAAAGCCAATTAGGAGGCTGTTATGAAAGTAAACTAGGTAGGCAGTAGAAGGTCTGAACTAATGTAGTTGAGGTATGTGAGTTAAGCAGTGGAGAACAGGAGTTAAATATTGTCAAGAGAAGTGGTGACAGGTCTTGGCCACCGATTGGATGTGTACGTGGGGCAGGGAGAAGAAAAGTCAAAGATGGCTCTGAACATATGAACCTTGATGACTAGGAGGATGATGACATCATTAACAGAATCAATAGAGGAACACTTACACTCTGTACTACCATGTAGTAGGTGTAGGAACAACAAGACTGTAAGAGGTTGGAGTAGGTGACACCTTGGCTTTTTTCTATTATGTCATAGTAACTTCTTCACCCCCTCCCCTGTGGCCTCTCCTTCTTGGGCTGGTTCCTCCCAGGCCCTCTGCTTTAAGGAGGATGCCCAGGCCAACCATGCCTTCATTCCTCTCCAGGGTGTTCTCCTGACTTTGGATTCTCTCTACCATTCCCTTGGTAGGGTAGCTTTCCCCCTTCCCATCCAACCCCACTTTGAGCTTCCTGCTATGTGTTGTCTTCCTCTATCTGAATGGAAGTTCCTTCCAGGCAGGGATTATTTTTCTTCTCTGCTTGCATTTGTATTCCTCTCACTGGTTGTGGCATATAGTAGGTATTTAGTAAATGCATGTCAGCTTGGGTGATGGGGAAGCAGAGGCAGTAAACATAGACTGCTTTCTTTCAAGACTTCATGGATGATGGCTTAAGGTGTGCCAGGGTTCGAGGCACAGAAGCCGGGGATATAGTGTTGTATGTGAGGAATCCTGGATCATGGGATGCATGTAGAGGAGTAAAGTCTAAGAACCTGGAAAGGTAGGGAAGGGCCGGGTTAGGAAGGGCTTTAAAAGCTCAACAGAGGATTTGAGATTTGATCCTTGAGGTTATGCCGAGACACTGAAGTTTGTGTAGTAGGGGCTTGACACAGCTACACTTAAGGAGGACCACTTTAATAGCTGAGTGGATTGGTAGACTGAGGAGCAGGCTATTTTAGTAGTGTAGACATAGGGACATGAGGGCTGTACCAGGGTGATGGCGGTATCAGAGGAGAGAAAGAAACACATACGAGGACCATAGATTTGACAGGGCTTGGCAACAGACTGGATCTGGGGACTGAGAGAGCGTGAATCTTTGAGGATAAGTGTGAGGTCTTGAGCCTGGCCGACTGGGAGGAGGGTGGTGCTCTTGTAGCAACAGGGAAGTTTGGAAGCAAAGTAAATTTGGACTACTATACCCACTTCCTCTACGGGATAGACTCGAGGATAAAGTAAGAGAAGATTTGCTTTCATAAGAACAACCACTTCTGGCCTAAGAGATTAGAGTGAAAATAGGGAAGATGGGCAAAAATAATGAGTAAGGAAACAAGAGGTTGATGGCCTTAAATTATTGTAGTAAAGAAGGAGGGGCGGTCATCCTCTGAGAGAAGAGGGAGACGTTGAAGTTTGAGAGCAGAAGAGTTTGGGAAAATGCTTTACACTTAACAGTAAATCTCATTTAATAACTATTAAGTGGTTGATAAAAATGTACTTTGGAGACTACTCAGTGGGTAATGGAATTGTACAAATGGACAGTAACTGGCTGAGAATTAAGCTCTTACTAGGCAGAGACATAGTGCCTTTTAGATGACACTGTTTGTGAGATAATGAGAAAGAAATGCTATTGAAGGAACATTTTAAAAGGTGAAAAATATATGTATCTGTTTGGGTCCATTTGTTCCAGTCACGTTGCCAACCCCAGTGATCCCACTGCCCTCTCCCCTAGTCAGACCATAGCTGAACTATCGGGGTTCGCTTTTGGACACTACGGTTTAAGAAAGATATTGGTAAGCTAGAGATTGTCCAAAGGGCAGCACCACAGACAGCGCTGGAGTCCATTTCCCATGAAAATATGTTGAAGGAACTAGGCGTATTTAGCTTGGAGAAGAGAAAACCCAAGGACACATGTTAAATGTCTTTAAATATTCAAAAGAAGGGTTAGACTTGGTTTGTCTGACCCCAGAGGTCTGAATCAGGAATAATGTGGATGGGGGGAGAGGGTGGAGTGCTGGTGAGTTGGAAAAAAGGCCAATATAGGCTTGGTCTCAGGCAAAACTGTCTAAAGAGGTGAAATGGGCTGCCCAGAAAGATGGTGGCTTCTTCTCCTCGGATGATCACTTGTCAGCTATGTTAGAGTCATGTTATCAGTTGGACTCTTGACGCCTCGTCATGTTCTATGATCCTGAGAGATCTTGGAACCATTAAAGGAAAGGTTCACGGATGAGAGGATATTGAAGCAAGACCAAGTTGATGTCCTGTGAGGGGGGCCAACCTATGGCCTGCTCCTCGTATAGAGTTTCCATGTAGAAATATTCATATTCAAATATCTATCCGTCAATGACACCGTTTTGTAGGTAGTCACCTTTTGAAAAATGCCTTGTTTATTTTTAAATATTCCAAACTTTAAAATAGTAAATAAAATGAACAATTATATATATAAAATGGAGCCAATAATTAGAATTACACACTAAACCACAAATATCACCTCCAGCTTGTTGTCTTTTTAAGTATATAATAAATCCAATGTTACTCTCAAAATTGTCCTGCTCATGTTGTCTTCCAAACTTCCTTCTCTTGGTTTCTGTGCATTAAAAAATGCTTCAATGAATGTTTTTTTCTTTCCTTTCTTCTTTATTCCGTAGTACCATCGGTACCGCTCTTCTCCCTGCCCCCACCCCCACCCCCAATCCTTCCGCCAAGATTGAAAGGAAAAAAAGGAGAAAAACAAAGCCCCCCCCAACAAATATCCATAGCCGAGGGAAACAAATCTACACATTGGCCAGTTCCCACAACAGACAATATACATCTCATTCTGTATCTCCACCTTGTTAACTAAGACAGTGGCACCTCTTACCTTGGGATCCCTAGAGGTTTGGGGAGTGTGTGTGCATGGGCCTTTTTTAGATCTACTATTTCCTCCGGCTCCCAAACATTCCAAGGTCAGCAGTAAAGACAGATGGATATGTAGGTTCACACATGGAGGTGGGCTTTACAATGAATCCACCACCAGAAAGTAGTGTGAGTTCTCTTACTTTCATTTGGACTTTGCTGTCCATGGGGTTTTCTTAGCAAAAACACTGGAATAGTTTGCTGTTTCCTTCTCCAGGGGGTTAAGGCAAACAGAGGTTAAATGACTTGTCCAGGGTCACCTAACCAATAAGTATTCTGAGGCCAGATTTGAACTCAATCCTGATTTCAGGCCCAGTGCTCTATCCACTGAACCATTCAGCTACCATCTTATTCTTTCTCAAATACTTCAAAGTTTTACTCACCATGATGGAATCTCCTTGATACATCTGCCTCTCCTCCATAAGTCAGTGATAAGCAGTGTCTCTAATCCAGATACTCAGGCCCATCCCCTTTCTGAACCCCCTCCCTCTCCCTGTAAGGTCTTCTAATTGGCATCCAAAGCCCTTCCTAACCCAGCTTCCTCCTACCTTTCCAGGTTTCTTACACCTTAGTCCCTTCTGCCTATTCTTGGCTCTGGGTATTTTCTCTGCCTGTTCCCCATGTCTGGAATGTTCTCCCTCCTAATTTTTGCATACAGCCTTCCCTGGCCTCCTTTCAGTCCCAAATGAAATCTATCTTTTATAGGATGCCCCCTCCCAACCCCTCTTAATTTGTAGATTTATCACTTGGTAGATATTTCTTTATTGGTTTTCTCCTCCAGGAGACTGTAAGCTCCTTGAGGGCAGGGATTGACTTTTGCCCCTTGGTATCTCCAGAGCTTAGCACAGTGCCTGGTGCATAGTGGGTATTTAATAACTGTTTTATTCAATAATTGACGATCTGAGGTTGAAGGGAAGGGACAGGAAGGCCCCAGGGGTGCTCTGAGGCTAGGTCCTCTTTTCTATAGTCTCCAGTGGGCTGGAATGATATCTATCTGTACCCTACAAATGTCTGGCTAATCTATGTGATCTGAGTCGGGGTTCTGAGGAAAGCCATTTCCCAAAATCTTTCTTAAAGGAGAGGCTAGGACTTAGACTAATCAGGTACTTTTCTGCCAAATGCTGGTTAGATAAACATCTACTGCGCATATCAAATAACTGGTAAATCATTTATCTAACCAAAACAACAAACAGAAATTGGAGATTTTCTGCTATTTAGAAAATTCCACAAAAACCACGAGGGAATAATCTCTTTAGTTGGGAGCAAGAGGAGATCTTTGGGGAAAACAAGAGAGACTAATCTCTTCCAGAGGTCCATTCTAGCAATCTCCAAGTAGGAAAGCTGGAAACCAGGAACAGGTTCAACAGCCAGCTTCTTCTATATGTTTGCAACTTCTCTCACTGGTGTTTCTCACTGGAAGAGTCTCTGGAACCACACATTTTCTTTTCCAAGAAGGCCTGGAACTTACCCTAAGTCTCGCACACAGGTTCATAGAACTGTGTCACATTCAGCATTTGTTCGGCCATTCTGGAGTCTCATCTCCCTCAGGATACACAACAACATGTAGAACGTCTCAGGCATGGTTGAAACCTGGCTTACCTTTGCCCAGGTTGTCTTCCATGCTTGGAATCTACTTCCTCCTCACCTCGGCTTCTTCCTGTAGCTCCCTAAAAAGCTGAGTTCAGGTGCCACCTCCTTCCTGGCCCCTTTTATGATCCTTCTTCATGACCCCCTCAGCTGCTTGTGCTCTCCAATTGCCATGTAGTTACTTATATGTGTAAATGTTATCTCCCAACTCCATGAGTAGACTAGGAACTCCTTCAGGGCAGAGGATTTTAGTTTTGTCTTTGTATCCTCAACACCTAGTATGCTTCCTGGCATATAGTAGGTGCTTAATAAATACTCACTGACTTTTTTCTTTTCCTATCATCTGTGTTGGTGGCTTATCCACTGTCAAAGGTGAACTCTAGGACTCTACAAACTGAGAAGCAAAGGTTGATATGAAGAGACAGTTAATTACATATTTCCACAGACCAGACAGCATAATTTAACAAGTGACAGCACATATGTTGTTGGTGGACAGGAGCCAAGAGCTGAGATTTCCTCTGGTGCATCCTCATAGTAGCAGGTTAAACAGAAGTGTTTGAAAATGACCTGAATTGTAATTGTGTAGCATAAAGTCAGATTCTCTAATGATCTTTGTGATGTTAGATGACAGAAATTGCGTTTGGCCACGTCATGCCCCTTCTTGACAAGGAGCTCTCTATGGCTTCTAAGATAAACTAGAACTCCTTAACCTGGCATTTAAGGCCCCTTATAATCTGGTATCAGATCTTTCTAGTCCAACTTCACCCTTTCAGGAAGATGGCACTACTACTTGGCCCTGATCTTGACTGGTAATCTCCAACTTTCCTGAATTCTCATAGCTTGTCCCACAAGCCTGGAATGTTTTTTTTACTCATCTGTACCTATTGAGATCTTCTTCCTTCAGACCTAAATTTAGCTTTTCCATTCAGCCTCTCTTTAGCCTTACATACTGACATCTAATTTTCCATTTGCTTGGTGCCTCCCTTTGTCCTGATCACACAATATATTCTGCTCTTAGCTTTTAAGAGAATGCAAACTCCTTAAAGGCAGGGAATTTTGTGTCCCAAGAACCTAGCACATAGTGAGAACTTAAATAATAATAATAATAATAATAATAATAATAATAATAATAACTGGCATTTATATAGTGCTTTAAGGTTTGCAAACAATTTACAAATGTTATCTCATTTGATCTTCACAAACTTTGAGAGTTAAGTGTTATTATCCCTCGTTTACAGATAAGGAAACTGAGGCAGATAGTGACTAAATATCTTGCCCAGAATCATATGGTGTAAAGGTGAAAATTAATGGTTCGACAATAATTTGATGAAATTATGTGGTCACCAATATTTATTGTATCTTGAGTCAGAAATTTACTTACAAAATAGAGAGGAATCAATAAAGTAGAGAACTGTAAAGGGGATAGAAAAGTTATTTATCCTATCTTAATCTAGGCAGAGATTAATTAGCTCTCAACCAGGAAGACCAGTAGTGAGTAATCATGAGGCCTCCTCCAAGATGGAAGCTAGTCTCTCCAGAAACTAGGAAAGGAGTCAGCTTTTCACTTACCCCACAAAGTAGTCCAGGAGTCAGAGTCCAAGTTGAAGCCGAGCTCCAAGCCCACAATCCAAGCTGTAGCTTCTAGCTAAGCTAAGCTCCTTCAAAGACTTTCTCCAGTCAGGAGACTATCTCCACAAGACTCCCCCAAGCCACAGGATTAGTGGTTTTTTATGGTGATTTCTTGTCCCTGCCCCTCATCACAAGAGCCAATCACAGTTTCCAAATTGTCTAGTACTGTCCAGTGGGCAGTGTTTGTGGGAACCAGTTCTTACCTTCTGGAGGGGTGAATACTCATCAAAAGGGTTCACAGATTCCTGGCTGATTGAGTTTCTGAGGGTGTAAACTCTGATCATAGGATTCACAAGTTGGAACTGAGTTAAAAGGGTGGAGCTCTCTAAGTAAATGACTTGTGAGTTCTCCAAGTACCTTGCTAGCTTCTCACCTAGTACTAAGTAGGGGTACTTAAATTAGTGTTAACTCAAAATAGACAAAGGGAATAAAGGAATCCCTTTCACAAGTGTACAAGGCTAGTAAGTGTCTGAGGCTGGATTTGAGCTCTGATCTTGCTGACTTCAGGTCCAATGATCTATTCACCTAATTACCTAGCTTGATAAATGTTTACTTTTATTGTTGGCTTATCAGAAAAATGCCTGAAGTTTCACAATAATAATAGAAATGAGCAGTGGTATTAAATGTAAGTAATATTAATACTATTCTCTTTAGCCCTTTGAATGAAAAGATCCTCCTTTGAAAAAAACAAAATACCAACACATCAAAAATAAAGCTTTTGCCCATGGAAAATGACCTGCATCTTTTTGCCTCACATAGAGTAAGGGAATAATTTTCACTGATTTTCTGATTATTACTTTTGAGTAAATCTTAAAATAGGGAAGGGTATGCTCACCAAAGGTGTCCTCTACTGCCCTAAAATAGTTTTACTCAAGATCCAAATGGAAAAAGGTGCTCTTAGAGATGGTGATGTCCTCCAGAAGCCCTGGTTTGCAGATGATGTATTGATGGCTTAAATCCTTTAACATTTCAAGACCTCCACAGTATAATACATGATTATTCAAAACACGTTGGTCTTTTGTCCAGATTATGATGTACAATTGAGTAGGATGAGTAGGATGGTCCATTGAGTGAATCTCTCTACCTGTCTACCTATCTACCTACCTTCTCTCTCTCTCTCTCTCTCTCTCTCTCTCTCTCTCTCTCTCTCTCTCTCTCTCTCTCTCTCGTAGATAGTGAGTTAGGCTCAGAACTGACTAGGAGAAGGAGAGTGAGCCCTATTACATTTGAGAAATTATGCAATGCTTTGTTGGATCTCAAGCAACTCTCCATGCCTTGACCTTTCTTTCAATACCAATTATTTCTTGGTAATGCTCTATTATTGTGTATCTCAAAATACTCCAATCTACAAATTATGAGTAACCCAAAGAGCAATAGGACACATGGTTTGACAAAAGTAAATATAAATTTCTTGAGGGCTGGGAGGCTTCATTTTTGCCAGTATGTTCCTAACACCTACCACAGTAGTAAGAAAGTAGGTGTGTAAAAATGCTTATTGGATTCAGTTGAATTTAAGAGAAGTGCCCACTTTAATGAATAATGCTTGGAAATGATCAAATAAAATATATTAAAAAAAAAGAGAAGTGACCACAATTAAAAATACATGCAAGATAAATTGGAGGTAGTCAATAGGCAAGAGTTTACCATTATTATATAGCTCAATCAAGAACTTCTTCTGCCTGCTCTTGTCTTGTTATCACCCTAATTCTAGGCTCTAGGGGGGCAGAACTCCTCCTGGAACCTTTATTCAGTATGCCAAAGCAGAATGGGTGGGTCCTTGGTAAGAGAGATAAAAAGATTAAGTGTAGAACTGTTTCAGAATTTTAGTTAAAGGGGGCATTTGGCCAAGCTTAGTGGATTGAGAGCCAGGCCTAGAGACGGGAGGTCCTAGGTTCAAATCTGGCCTCAGACACTTCCTAGCTGTGTGACCCTGGGCAAGTCACTTAACCCCCATTGCCAAGCCCTTACCACTCTTTCAGCCTTGGAGCCAATTGGCTCCATGATGGAAGGTGAGGGTTTATTAAAAAAAAAGAATTTTAGTTAAAGCAAAACTATTCAAGTTTCTCTTTAAGAAGACTAGGATACCGAGAAAAATGCTTCCTCAAAATTTCTAAAACAGAGTGGAGGCTGACTGCACTTCCAGATTTGCCTTCTTTTGTGCCCTGAACAAATTCCTCTGAAGAGTAATCAATGTTCCTCAATATTATGATCTCGATTTGTATTTGTCAATAAATAGCATGAGGCATTACTCTAGTTGGGCCCCCAACAGGAGATTCTTCGTTATTCTCCTTTTGACATATCAATGATAGGACACGAACTATTCTTCCAAACACGCCTGGTGCCAAGTCACTCAGCATCCTGGCAGAAGGGCAACACTTTGTCTAATTGTGGCACCTAGTTCTCTCTTTTCTAAACCTCACATTCATTTCATATAGAAATAGCAGTATTGACTCATCCCCAAAGGATCCAATTCAATCTCTTTTTTTTTAGAACTGATAGTAAGTGTTGATTCTTAGGCAGAAGAGTAGTAAGGGCTAGGCAATTTGGGTCACATAACTAGGAAGTATCTAAGATCAAATTTGAACCCAGATCCTCCTGAATACATACAAGTCTGGAACTCTGTCCACTGAGCCACCTAGCTGCCCTTCTCCAATTCAATCTTGCTTGTTTCTCTTAGGCACTAAGAATGCTCAAGTGTGAATCAGAATTTTTTGTTGTGTCATGACTCCCTTTGGTGGTCTGATAAAGTCCTTCTCAGAGTCATGTTTGTGAAAGCAGAAAATAAAATATAGAGATCTGCAAAGGAAATCAACCCTATTGTAATGCATTTTTTCCAAAAAAGTTCATTGGCCCCAGGTTAAGATCCTTTGTTGGTGAAAGTATTGAGAAATAACAGGTTGTTTGGTCCTTTATATATGTATATATATATGTATATATATATATTTGAAATATAACTTTATTGGGAATGGCAGTAACAATCAAGATTTGCCACTGAAACTCATGATGCGTCATGGAATCCAGGTCTCTGATCTCTGATAAAGTACCCATAAGTCCAGCAGTCTTGGGGCTGCAAGAATCTTAGAATTGAAACTCAAAGGGGATATATGTGGTGTCCAAAATGGCTTAATATGTGAGTCCAAAATAGGAATTCTATAGATTAGATTTATAATTTTATAGATTACATATACCATAATTACATATACATGTAATTCTATATAAATATGTAACATATGTAAATGTAATAATAACAAATAATATATGTAAATATAAATATAGATGCACGTATTTTCATTCTGAATATTTGTCTTATTCCCATTTGTCTTATTCCAAATCCCAAAGATGAAGCACATGCTCTGTTCAGCTCCAGGATAAATTAGTCAAGCTGCTATACAACTGACATCACAGGACAGTTGCCTGTAACAATGCCCTCATGATGCTGGGCTCCAGCTTCATCCTCTTATAGGTTGTCATTTTCATCAGTCCAAGCAGTTAGGAAGTTCTTCTCATACCATGATCACAATCGCTGGAGCCGACATGATGACAAACTCCAAGTGAGGGACTCCAGTAAGTTTTTTGCAAGCAAAGGAAGGGTTTCTTAAAGCTGTGGCCATTTTTGGCTGAAGCATCATAGGTTCTTATTCCTCTGAAGGATGATGGATTTTACCTTTGTCCTCTTTGATGACCCACAAACACTATAGAGATATTTTCACATGCTTGTGCCAGATCTCTCTGCTGAATACTCATTCTTATAAGTAACTCAATGTTGCTTCGTACATACCAATGACACACTGGTCTTGGATGTAATAACCGTCTTTCAGATCATCACATTTCTCTTGGCCATCTGTATTCCATCTGTTGAATTTTTAAAAACCGTCACCATCTGTCTAAGAATCGATACTGTGTATTGGTTCCAAGGCAGAGGAGCAGTGAAGAGCAGGCAGTTGGGATTAAGTGACTTGCCCAGGTTCTCATAGCTAGGAAGTGTCTGAGGTCAAATTTGAACCCAGGACCTTCTGTCTCCAGGCCTGGCTCTATCATATGTTGAATTTGCTAGAGCCTGTATTAGTATGGACCACAGGGGAATGAACCTCAACATAAAGATGGCTGCATACTTCTTAAATTTAACCATCAGGGGCATCTAGGTGGCTGAATGGATTTGATATCCAGGCCTAGAGACGGAGGTCCTGGGTTCAAATCTGACCTTAGACACTTCCCAGCTGTGTGATCCTGGGCAAGTCACTTGACCCCCATTGCTTAGCCTTACCACTCTTCTGCCTTGGAACCAATACACCGTATTGAGTCTAAGATTGAAGGTAAGGATTATTTTTTTAAATTTTCTGTCAAGTGATACTTTATTAACATCGTTTTCCTAGTACCTCCAACATCAACTAATACAATTCTGAACAGAATTTGGGGTTCTCCTTGGCAACCATCATGACCATTTCCCCAAAAGCATCTCTTTCTTTGCTGACTGAACTAAATGGAACAGGTTGTTCATGAAAAAGGTTGTTTTTATCACCCCTAGCATAGCATTTACAGCTATCCACCTGCTTCCCCAAATTTAGATTCTGTAATAAGATAGAAATACGGTTTTATTCTCACTCAGATCACCATTATCAGGAACCATGGCTACATCTATTAGCTTACAAAACGCAGTCAATGATATAAATAAAAACAAGATTATGGTCATCAGTGGTACAATTTCGATGTCAATCATTGCGACATTTTCTTTTCTAATATGCACACTTATAAAATACCTTCTTAAATAACATATTTGTGGCCTCCGAGGTAGGAAGTAGGCGGCAAAAGTACATACCAGTAAGTATAACTCAGTGTTCCAAAGTTTAGGTAATAATAGATCTCATATTATCAGCTAAACCTCTTATAATTCCTTCCCGAAAGGCACTCATCTGGAATTAATGATCAGTCTCGTATAAACCTGGAGGTGGGAGGCACTACCAGAAGGCGCAGTCTCTTTGCTCTGGCATGGCAAATCCTCATTTGCACAGAGAAATGGATACTAGCAAAGTCCCCGAGTCTTTTTGCCTCAGACTCAGGATGACACATGTTCATTTACACCGGCATACATGTGCTGCAAATAGGCTCTAGGATCACCCTCCCAGCCCGCAATCACAATAGCAAATGGAGTCTCCAGAAAGAGGTGACTTCATCTTTCCATTGGGATTCTAGGGGGTAACCCAGAAGGGTTGAGAGTTTTTAATGCTGTTGTTCCTAAACCCATATCCACTGTGTTGTCCCAATATCAACTGCAATTTGATCTTTAATAACAGTTCATCAGTTAACATCAGTTGCCTTTTCAAAGGGATACTTAGTGAGAAAATACAGCAAAGAGGGAATTATAAAAATGTCCCCCTCCCAAATCAAGACATACTGTCTTTTCGACAAACTCAGTCCCCTCGAGAAAGGGTTCAAGCTTAATGTGGTTGTTCCCCACCCCGGGCTTGTGGCTTGTCACTTTGGCACTTCTAGTAGTGGCAGAGTCAGTGGACAGAGTGGGAACAACTATGAGCCTTGCTTGTGGTATGTAGTATTTTGATTGTTAACTTGACTTACTGCTGGTCTGAGTCAAACAGCTTGATCCTCAGGGCTAGCTCCTCTTTGTGCTCAGCTTCTGTAGTTATTGGCGACTCATTATAGGTTCCAGTTTCGGGACCTCTAGTGGTTCTTCCATCTTTTAAAAGCTGAAAAGGTCATAATCAGGTCTGCCTGGCCTTCAGTACTCATCCGTCTAGGATTGGTAAAGAATATACATAACAGAAACAAAACCCAAGCCATCATGTGCTCATGGCTACATGGTGGCCCATGTGGGGAAATACAATATCTACAGATACAACAGGTGATCCACTGGAGAATGAAAAGGCAAATCACTTCTGTATCTTTGCCAAGAAAACTTCACGGACCAGAAGAGCCTAGTGTGCTCTGGTGTGTTCACAGGGTCGTGAAGAGTCATGTGCAACTGAGTGACTGAACCACAGAGGTATCTGCTGCTGCTGCTGTTCCTACCATTCTTCTACCTGGAGGCTCACAGGATTTCCTTCTCCTCACTTGAATGTTGCCAGGGAGAGAATCTTTAACAGTTTGTTCCAGCCTTTTGTATGCCCACCCTGTTCCAACTCAGCAGTCAAGTGAAAAACTTTCTATCATCACATAATAAACCACCAGGAAACAGTCCTCGAAAGATACCTGTGCATGCCATGACTAGAAGGAAGGCCTCCTCTTCCTTTATCATGGACTTCTGAAAGTATGCTTCCCTGAGAACTGGGAGCAGGTAGAGCAATTTACATATAATCTAGAGCAATCAATGATGGTGAACCTTTTAGAGATGGAGTGCCAGGCCCTGCTAACCTCCTAGACCTTGTACCATGCTCTAACCCCACCTTACCCCACACAAGGGAGGGAGAAAGCACTCCCATTGGGCTGTTGGGTAGAGGGGTAGGTGAAGTGAGAAATGTCCTCAGTGAGTGTAGAGAGGGGGAGGGGAGTGACTCAAGATCTCCACTCCCCTCTGGCTCTGCCACCTGTGAGCCATCCCCTTTATCCCCTGGGCACTCCCATTGGGCTGATAAACCGAGGGACTGGGATGTGAAAAAATGTCCTCAGGCATGGTGGAGAGGGGGAGGGGAGTGACTCCACCAGAGTCCCTTTGCTTTTTTTTATAACAAACTCTGGCAGGGTGGTGGTGGGGCCAGGAGGGTGGCCATGTGACCACAGAGAGCACTCTGTGTGCCATCTTTGGCACGTGTGCCATAGGTTCTCCACCACTGATCTAGAGAATCTGCCCCCTTTGGCCAGGTCTCTCTCCCCTGAAACATGAATTTAGTATTGAAGATCCTGGCTTTTATCTGCAGTTTTGCTGGTTAACAGTAATTTGGTTAAAGATCTTTCCATTGTAATTGCTTTGGACTCTGTTTTAAAAGTAGAGTAAATCTCAATCCATTCTAATACCCAAACTATAACAAGAACATATTCACAATTATAGCATTTAATCATCTGAACAAAAGCAATGTGTATATTAACAAAAGAAAAGACTCATCTTGGATAATATATCTTGGCATGATTTCCCAACATTCTATTCCTGACAGGTGAGGCAATTACAATAATATTGTTAGACCACTAAAGAGAAATGTCAATCAGAGGTTTGTTGTTTTTCTTTTTAATCCAGCAATACCAGTTTTTGCCTTTGCTCAAATATATTATGCCAAGCGCAGGAACAAAGGAAGGATTACGTTAGGCAAAATCGAGCTACTTTTGAAGAAGAACAAGGTCTCCTCGACTGGCTAATGGAAAGGAAGGAAGAAGGAAGATAAAGTAAGAATGATTATTCCTCCTGAGGGGTGAAAAAGGGAAAGCCACAGATCTTGGCCACAGAGTCTGCTTGGATCTTTGGTTTCTAAGTTGCCTGGCCATTCCCAGGATGAAATTTTTGGGTTGTAGCTCTGAAAATCTCTCTGCACACGCTTCGGGCAGTCAGTCTACAAAAACAAGGTGCCTGAGTTTGTTCAGCACTTGCTTTTTGAACTTTTTAGTCCCCCGAGCCAGTCTACTTCAAATTGGTTGAGGTTCATTCAATACTTTCTCAGGACTTCGCATGTCTTACATCAGTGAGAAAGGGTCTATAGGCAATTAATTACATGGGGCTCTACGGACCTTAGTACAACCATCAGTGAATACAGATTTTTTTTTTTGTTGGTGGTGATGTGGGTTTCTATGAAACAATCACTAAACTTATCATTTAAAGACAATGTCACATTTTGATTATATTCCAGATATTCTTAGCTCTTGTAACATTTACTGCTTCTAAACTATGCTTTTTGATAGGATTTTCATCTTCCCCATGTCTCCTTACAGAGCCAAATCCAAATTAAATCTTTGACAAGCCAGACTGTATACATTTGAATACTTGAGATAATTATTAACCAGAGGAAAAGTACTCTGGGTTCTGGACAAATCTCTCCTTTGTAATCACTTGTTGTTTATCCTTCGTCTTTGAAGAAGACTAATGACATTGCCCGGTGATGTCTTGACTTTCCAGTGAATTGTACTTGGGTGAAGTGGAGTTGCACAAAAGTTGACAACCTCACTCTCTCTTCCAGCATCATCAAAGTCCAGCGGCAGGACAAAAGTCAGGCGTGGTAATGGCCCAGGATTCAGTGGATGACCTTGGGATCTTTGATGTCTGATCAACCTCTTAGCACTCCACAGTGCCTGCGTCAGCCACCTTCATGGCCATTGGAAAGAACAAGTTGTTCTCATCTGCCCATTCCACCAGGGTAAGTTATCCCTTCCTTTCCCTTCCCTTCACTGTAATAGTTCTAATTCATAAATCAGCATTTAGATCAAAGAGGACACGAACTTGGTATTATAAATGCATCACATTTTCATTATCATTCCCAAAAATTAGTAGCACTTCTTTATAATATTTTCCAGAATGATATGCAAGAAAGATGTAAGCATCCTGTTGATATAAAATAATCTTATGAACTAAAACATTCACACAAAACTCAACGTCAGTCTCAAAATATTAATCCAGTTGAATGTATCATCAAATCGTCATCATGGAATTCTAGTCCACATATAGATCTTTCATTTTGGCCAAATACAAAGCATAAAATAATCCCTACTCTCAACGTTTGCCCTGCAATGGGGAAGACAATAAGTGTGTTGCTTCATGGAAATTTTCCATTGCCTTTTCTAGGTTGTTGATTCTCACACTTGGTTTCTGGAATTCATTAATGGTCTTTCTTCCAATCTTATAGACACCCGGTCTTTCTTTATATTCCTTATTGTGAGTCTAACTCACTCTGGAAGTTCTTTTAGCATTTGTCTATTTTCTAGAGAAACTTACTTTTGCTTAATCTTGTTTTTTCTTTCTGAAGATTAAATCTTACTTTCTTTAGTTCATATTTTATTTACTGCAGTGGGTCTCCCTTTTGGCTCACTCATTTATTTAGCCTTTCTGTTAACATACTTGTGAGGTTATCTCCTGTGAGTTTATCTCTTATCCTCCCTTTTTTTTCTTTTGTACCTTCGACACTGTTTTGAGGTGGTATAGAGGATATGAACTCAGTATGGACACGAAGTCTTCTCTGCTCCTTCTTTTAGGTATATTAAGATGATGTTTTAAAATTATCCTAGCCTTAAGTCTTTAGATCATTCTGAAAGGGAAAACAACCTTCTTAGGCTTTCTTTTCATTTATTCTTTTTTTCTTTTGCTAAAAACCCTTACCTTGCATCTGAGAATAAATACTATATATCCATTCCAAGGCAGAAGAGTGGTAAGGGCTAGGTAACTGGGGTCAAGTGATTTGCCCCTGGTCACATAGCTAGAAAGTATCTGAGGTCAGATTTGATCCCAGGACCTCTGGTCTCCAGGACTGGTTCACTATCCATTGGGCCACCTAGCCGCCCCTTTATTTTTTCTTTAGCAGTTTCCAACAGTAGCTGCTCTTCTCTCCCCACATGAGCCCTGGCAGGAATGCTTTCTCTTTGAGAAGGGCAAGGAAGCCCTAGACGTTTCCACCTAAAAAACTATAGTTTATTTCTCCACGTACCGAAGGGATGAGGGCAATAATCCACCGAAGAGAAGGAAGAAATCCGATTCCTTCATTTAGTGCAAGTTCTGAAGATATCGACCAACTGGAAAGGAGAATCTTTGTAGGGAGTAGTCAGCAAGGGAATTGAATGATTTGGGGGAAATGATTTTCTAAGGGTAGATGAAAATTGGAACTATTGCTTTTTATGATGAAGCAATCAACTGAACTTTTACCCTGAGCTCTGTAACTAGGCTTTGTTTTGTTTTTTCATTCTGCAACATTTTGCCTATTGTTCAGGAATGGTATACTTTTATAACTCTAAAATGGTCTGAATTAGAGAGGTGCTTTCAGAGTCACAGGTTGACTATGCCTTTTGTTCTCTTTCTAAGCAGGAATTCTTTGATTAGAGCAATGTAAAATGAATAACATTGTTTCTAGCAGATTTGTACCTACAACCCAGAGAATGGAATTCTCTTCCATATCAGTGACCACCCCATACTCTACCATCTTGTTGGAACCTTTCCCCTGCTGGGGAATCTAGCTTCTACCTGGGCCCTGGGCCCACTTCTCATCTCCATATTCTAGTTCCCTTCCTGTCCAGATTACTCTTTATGACTTTAAAATTTCTAGGGAAAAATGGACAACAGAAAAGAGATGCATTTTGCTGGTATATTGTTCGTGTGGCTCATACTCAAAAAGATTGGAGGAGTTATGGGTCTGCTTATGATGTGTGGTATGTATATTTTTATTAGAACATGTTACTAGGGTTTTGGAGAAGCTTCCTTTGGCATAGATCTTTCTAGATCCCAATCTACACATAGGTCTCTTATGGTGTCCTAATGGTCACAGAATAAAGTTGAAGCTCTCTAGTGTAAAATTGAAAAATCTGTTACCCCAAAAAAGATCTACATATCCTGAGAGCTCACTGACTTCCTATAGTCAGAGGATAAAATGAGTGGGTGTTGAGGCTCTACCTCCTCTTTGGCATGATGCAGCAATCATGGTGACGTGGTAATGTGGGGATTTTGAAATGACTAATCCGCCATGGGCATGTGGTTTTTATTTTGTATCCTCTTTATTCCTCGATTTCTGATGATCATTTAATAAACCTCCTAAAATATAATGTTTTTATGTTTAAGATTAAATTTAAAATTTTACAGTTTGGCAACCAGAAGGGATGAGAAAAAACTCAGTTAGTAACCAAGGATTTAATAGATGTTTACTGTGAGTCAGATACTGTGCTAAGCCCTAGAGATACAAGGGAAGGCAAAAACTGGGTCCCTGACTTCAAGGAGCTTACATTCTAGTGGGGGAGACAACACATAAACAACACTGTATATGCAAGATGTATACCAAGTATACAGGAGATAATCTAAGAGGAAAGACGCTAGCAATGGGAGGAATAGGAAAAATCTCTTTGTATTTAAAAAAATAAACTTATTTATTGAAAAATTTAAATATATTTTAAAATTATTAATTTTATTTATTATTAATTAAATTTATTTTCTTTTGACATGATTCTCCTCTCTTTGCCTCATTGGGCAGCAACAATAATGACAACAATATGGAGGAACAGAACTCTCATTATAAATATGTACAGTCCAGCAAATTTCCACATTGGCCGTGCCCCCAAATACATGTCTCTCTCTTTGCATTTTAAATTTGTTGCCTTTTTGGCAGGAGATGGGCGACTTATTTCATCTCAGTCTTCTGGACTAAATGGTTCATCCTTGCTTTGATCAAAGTTAGAAAGGCCTTCCTAGTTGTTTTCCTCTACAGTATTTTCTTTGTATAAACTAATCTGGTTTTGCTCATTTCTTTATCAGTTCATAGAGGTCTTCCCAGTTCCCTCTGAAACTCTTAATTTTGTCATTTCTTATAGCACAATATTATTCCATTACATTCATATACCATAATTTGTTTAGCCTTTCCTCAATAGGATAGAAGCTCCTTTGGCTACTATGAAAAAAGCTTCTGTAAATGTTTTTTTTACATAAAGATCCATTTCTTCTTTTTCTGATTTATTGGGAGTTTACTAGTGTTATAATTTGTTCAAGTAGTATGCACAGTTCCGTAATTTAAAAAAGCACTTTTATCTTCTGTCTTAGAATCAGTACTGTGTATTGGTTCCAAGGCATAAGAGTAGTAAGGGCTAGCAATGTGGGTAAAGTGACTTGCCCAGGGTCACACAGTTAGGAAGTATCAGAGGCCAAATTCAAACCCAGGATCTCCTATCTCTAGCTCTGGCTTGCAATCCACTGAGCCACTTCAGTGTCCCCTCAGTAATTTGTTGACATTGTTCTAAATTGCTTTCCAGAATGGCTGGACCAGTTCACAGTACCAATAGTATTATAGTATGCCTATTTTTCTACAGTCCCTCCAACACTTGTTATTTTCTTCTTTTGTCATCTTAGCCATTCTGATGGATATGAGACAAAACCTCAAAGTTACTTTAGTTGGACCTTTAAAAATTATTATTAGCAGTGATTTAGAGCATATGATTGTTGATAGCTTGGATTTCTTCCATTGAAAACTGCTGATTCATATAATTTATACCATTTATCTATTAGGAAATGTCTTTCAGTTTTAGAAATTTATAAATTAGATTCATTTCCTTATGTATTTTGGATATAAGACCTTTATCAGATAAAATTTCTACAAAGTTCTCCCTCCCTCATTTATATTTCCTTTCTAATTTTAACTACATTAGGTTTATTTGTATAAAAACTTTAAAATTAATCTTATTATGTGATATATAATATAATAAACATAATATATATATAATCAAACTTGTCCATTTTATCCTGTCTGATCCTTTTTTTGGTTGTTTAGTCATATATGTATATATTTTTTTCTTTCTCCTTCGTCTTAGTTATGTATCCACTTTGAGATTATATTGGTATATGGTATAAGGTGTTGGTCTCAACCTAATTTCTGCCAAACTGTTGCCCAGTTTTCCTGGCAATTTTTATCAGTTATTCCTTTTCAAAGTAGCTAGAAATTTTGCTCTTATCAAGCCACTATGCCACCATGTTTGTTTGTTTCTTTATTTTATGTATGCAATCTGTACCACTGAGTGACCTCTCTAATTTTTTAACCAATATCAAATCACTTCAGTTATTACTGTTTTGCAGTACATTTCCTTTCCTACTTTTTTCATTATTTCCTTTATTTTTCCTGGTTTTTTATTCCTTCAAGTAAATTTTATTATTGGGGGCAACTGGGTGGCTCAGTGGATTGAGAGCCAGGCCTGGAGACAGGAGGTCTGGGTTTCCAATCTGGCCTCAGACACTTCCCAGCTGTGTGACCCTGGGCAAGTCACTGAACCCCCATTGCCTAGCCCTTACCACTCTTCTGCCTTAGAACCTATACACAGTGTTGATTCCAAGATGGAAGATAAGGTTTTTTAAAAATTCATTATTGTTTTTTCTAGCTCCAGAAACATTTTCCTTTGGCACAGGAAAGGTGTCTTGCAGAAGATGGGAATGAGCTTGATTTTTTTTTATTAACCCATACCTTCCGTCTTGGAACCAATACTGTATATTGGTTCCAAGGCAGGAGAGTGGTAAGGGCTAGGCAATGAGGGGTTAAGTGACTTGCCCAGGGTCACACAGCTGGGAAGTGTCTGAGGCCAGGTTTGAACCCAGGACCTACTATCTCTAGGCCTGACTCTCAATCCACTAAGCCATCCAGCTGCCCCCAGTGAGCTCATTCTTGAAGGAAGCAAGAAGGCTAAGATGATGAAAGAGAGCTTTCCAAGAGGGGAGGGGGAGATGGGGGTGGATATCCATTGAAAAGACATTGATTCAGGATGAATTCATGAGGAACAAAAAGACCAGAGTTGCTGGATTGCAGAGCACAGAGTAAGGGAACTGAGTAAAGTGCAATATGATAGGAAAGGTAGTGTGATGGAAGACTGTTACATGCCCAGACCATATTAGCTTACTTGGCTGATGCAACCTTTTTATATAGAGGACATCAAGGAATTTGCTTCTGAGAGAAGTACAAAGGAAAAGTCATAATAAAAACATGGAGCATGTGTGGACATTTTATGACTTGTTCTGGTTGACTAACTTTGTGGTTAGAAAAAGCCAGTTTTGGTTGTAGCCAGAAGTGGTGACATCTTCAGAAAGGCCTCTCATTTCATCTATTTCTTCTTTGCCTCTTTTCTCTTCATCCATTGACCCCTTTGCTAACAACACCAGTGAGAAGGAGTAAAGGGAACATTTTTCAGGCCTTTTCCTCTTAAGTTACAGTTAAAAAACAGACCTTGATTTTTGATCTTTTCATTCATGCTTTTCTGATCTAGGTGAAGGGAGGAGCTGGTCTCTAATCTTGGGAGTTTCAAATATCCAAAAATGACTCCTGGGAATCTGGGAGCCAGAATTCAAGGCTTAGTTTTGCAGTGAGTACAACATCCATTTCTCAGGGAGCAAGTACCAGTTTTCTGGAGTTGCCTTTTAGTCCTCAGTTTAGCAGAAAGCTTCAAGTGGTAGCCATGGTGCATCTAAACATGAACTTGATGGTACCAAATGCTATATAGTGACTGAGCTAGGTTTTGATCCCACTCTACTGAAGACAAAGATGGTGTAGTGAGAATATATCCTAGAAGGATTAGTGGAAATATTGGAACATTTATTCATCATATAATCTTAGAAATAAATGTCCCTCTGTAAAAGCTGAATCATAAGAGGTAGTTAAATGGTATTGGGGTAGTTGTTCCCAGCCTCTAACTATGTAGTGTGTGTGTGTGTGTGTGTGTGTGTGTGTGTGTGTGTGTGTGTGTGTGTGTGTAAAAAGAGCTATAGGGTTCTCAAGCCAATGGCAGTAGAGAAGAGAAACACTCCAAACCCCATGACAGGGAGATATCACCTTCCTGGACGTGAGAGTTTTGGGCCAGGGTGTTCATGCTATAGTAGGAAAGGGCTATGTTATAAAAAAAAGCTTCAAAAATCAAAAGACTTTACATTTGGTCTTGTAGGTATTGGGGAACCATTGGAATTATCCTTAGAGTATAATTAAAATTCTCCCCAATTAGGAATATCTAACTTTAGCTCCCATTTGTGCTCATTTTCCATGTTGGTTGCTATGGTCTTGCAGGAAAGGGACCATGTTTTAATGATCTTTGTATCTTCTCTATTACAGGACCTTGTCTAGAGCCTGCCATTTCCCATCTCTGTGCCTTTGCTCACATTTCCTGACTCTTGCCCCTTTCCCCAAGTTGTTAGTGCTCTCTTCTCCCTCAGATTACTTTCTATTTATATTCTCACTTATGCTATATTCCCACCCTCCCACTTCACTCTGCAGAGATAATTTTGTTTTTGGCTAACTCTTTCGCTCCTCGTAGTTTGCCTTGCACATAGTAGGTGCTTTGCAAATGTTTGTGAAATTAAACTGAATTGAATGGATGTGCTGCTCTCTTCATCTTATGCTTATGAAGCCGATTTTTCTAACTCTAATGTAAAACTTTATATTCATCTTTATTAAACTTCATCTTATTCGATTTGGACCAGTGTTCTAGCCTGGTTATTGATCCCATTGAACTTTGTGTCATTTGCAAATTGGATTAGCCTATGCTTTATAACTTTATCCAAGTCATAGATAAAAATGTTACACACTCTATTAAGTACAGATGCCTGGGGCACTCCACTGGAGACCTCTTTCCAATTTGATATGGAACCATTAAGTATTCTCTTTAAGTCCAACCATTCAACCTCTTCTGAATCTGCCAAATTGTCCTATTCTCTAGCTCCCTTCTCTCCAGCTTTCACACAAAAATAACATGAGAGACTGCCAAATACTTCACTAATATCTAGGTAACACATACATTCACACACACACATTCTCTCTGTTCTAACAGATTCATAAACCTGTCAGAATGGGGGCTGAGAGCGGAAAGTTAGTAAATATTGCCCTTTTATTTTCTTTTATTTTATGTTTTAAGATCTCATTGATGTCTTTTGTTTATATTAGCCTCTGACTCTTGATCCTGGACCCTTCCTTGAAACAAAGCAAAACAGACCAGTAACTTCATTTGACAATATCAGTTATATCACCCCACTTCTCTTAAGGGGGTGGAATTATGTTTCATGATATTTTTAAAAATTCCTTTTTTAAAAATTATGAACCTAGCAATTATCAACAAACACAAATATTTCAATATACAAAGTACAAACAAAGAAACTTTCTCTGCCAGTGAACTTGTGTTCTGTACAGTTGGTTATTTTAAGCTTATGATTATATTTATTGAGAGAATAACCAAATCATCCTGTTATCTTGTGTTCCATTCCAAACTTCTTTTTCTTTTCTTATATGCATTTTTCAATTTTTTATTGATATAGACATTTTTACCCCAACCAGACCTTACATTAATACTAGTTTCTTTTCTTTTCTTTTTCCTTCCTTCCTTCCTTCCTTCCTTCCTTCCTTCCTTCCTTCCTTCCTTCCTTCTTTCCTTCCTTCCTTCCTTCCTTCCTTCCTTCCTTCCTTCCTTCCTTCCTTCCTTCCTTCCTTCCTTCCTTCCTTCCTTCCTTCCTTCCTTCCTTCCTTCCTTCCTTCCTTCCTTCCTCTCTGTCTTTCTCTCTGTCTTTCATTCTCTCTTTCTCTCTGTCTTTCATTCTCTCTTTCTCTCTGTCTTTCATTCTCTCTTTCTCTCTGTCTTTCTTTCTTTCTTTCTTTCTTTCTTTCTTTCTTTCTTTCTTTCTTTCTTTCTTTCTTTCTTTCTTTCTTTCTTTCTTTCTTTCTTTCTTTCTTTCTTTCTTTCTTTCTTTCTTTCTTTCTTTCTTTCTTTCTTTCTTTCTTTCTTTCTTTCTTTCTTTCTTTCTTTCTTTCTTTCTTTCTTTCTTTCTTTCTTTCTTTCTTTCCTCCCCTCACCTGAAAAGAAGTCCCTTCTCCAACATACTATAACAAGTAAACAAACAGAGTCAAGCAAAACCAACCGAAATATTGGCCATGACCAAAACTATTCATTATGTTTTCTGGGGCCAAGATTAGTATATATTCCCTCTTCTTCTGACATTTCAACCACCCTGGTACAGGCCCTTATCTTTCCTCACCTAGACTATTTATTATTACAGCCTCTTAATTAGTTTTCCTTCTCCATTCAGCTCCCAAAGTCATCTTTTCTGAAGTGAGGTCTGACCATATCACTTCTGAGATTCATCACACTCCCCAACACCATTACTGCTTCTAGGATCAACTAGAAAATCCTTTGTCTGACATTTCAAGCCCTTCATGACCGTTCCCCTCCTACCTTTCCAGTCTTCTTTTACCTTACATTCTATCATGTTCTCTGACAATGCCCCCTTTCTGTTTTCCCCATGAGATACTTTTTCTGCTGATGCATCCATTTTCATTGGCTGTCTCCCATGCCTGGAATCCTCTGCCTCCTCATCTCTCCCTCCTAGCTTCCCTGGCTTCCTTCAACTTCTAGCTGAAATAGCATCTTCTATAGGAAACTGTTTGCAACCGCCGTTAATGATAGTCCTCCCTTTGTTGATTCTCTCCACATTATACTATATTTAGCTTGATTTGGGTAGTTGTTTCCATGTTGTCTTCTCCATTAGACTGTGCACTCCTTGAGATCAGGGGCTGTCTTTTGCCTTTTGCCTATTTCTTTCAAGTACAATAATTTATTTAGCCATTCCACCATGTGCACCTACTTTATTCCCACTTTTCTGCTACTCCAAAAAAGCCGTACCAATATTTTCTTGCTGTCTTTTACCTCTATTCTGGGTTCATGCTCTGTAGTGGGCTTGATGTTGTAAGGGTTAAAAATGATTTGACTAAATTTATGAGTTAAAAAGAATTATTGTGGCTGCCATTTATAAAAATTAAAAATTAAACTATGAGCATGTTAGTAGCTTTAGTAGCTCTATTACAGCAGGGTAGAGACACTCTTTCCCTGGATCCTACATCAGCCTGTGGTGCTGAGTGGAGTGATTCCTTCCTTGGTTCTTCAGTGAGGAGACCCTCTGCTTGTTGGTGCTTTGGTGGGACATTCTCTTCAGCATG
Source organism: Monodelphis domestica (assembly GCF_027887165.1). NCBI lineage: Eukaryota > Metazoa > Chordata > Mammalia > Didelphimorphia > Didelphidae > Monodelphis > Monodelphis domestica. Next base: position 27,823,009 of record NC_077235.1, on the reverse strand, counting down.
AATTCTGGTCAGATTCGCTTTTGGATTCGCATTTGCGGTCTGTAGACATTAGGATTAAACTTAGGGTATTTGTAGCTAGGCAATACTTTCTGTCTTTTTATCTATATTTTTCCACTTTCACTCTTTCCACCTCTTTATAAATAAAGCTACTAAAAGTAAGCTGTATTATTTTAAAATCAGTGACCACAATATTACTTTAGAACTTTAATTTTAGCATAAAACCTACATTTAAATTCTTACAACAGAATATAGGTTTTTTTTTTAAAATCAGAGACAATACAATTTCAGAAGGAAACAGACAAGCAGGCAGCTTTGAAAATAGCATGTTGTGTTATATGTATAGATAGATACATGCATATCTATATGTACATACATAGATATATAAAGCTGCAGAAAACAGAGAGTTACACTTTTATACCTAGCTCTCCTCTTCTTGTTTTTTGCATGAGGAAATGTTCACTTCTTTTGGGAGGGAGTGATGTTCATTCAAGTCAAAATAAAATAAATAAATCAGTGTCAGTTGTTCAGCAGTCACATAGTCAAGTGAAAACAACTAACATGCTGGTCGTGATAGACAAGTTTCATTATGTTTTCTTTCAGTATCCTGTGTTATAATTTCTCCAGGCTAGGTAATTTGAACTTAGTTGAGGGCAACTAGATGTTCCCTTACTATTTTTCTTACTTATCTCCTTTCTTAGACTGCTTTTCAACTTCCAATTAGTCCTTTTGGTTCTGTGCTTTCCAGTTCAAAGACAGGAATAAAATAGTTTAGCACCTCCATTTTCTCTCTATTTGTTGCCTGTTATTGTTGTCCCATTGGCCCTGAGCAAAAAAAATTCTTTCTTTGATTCTTCTCTTTTCTCCAAAAAGATTTTCAAAGGGAACCCCCCAAAATCACGTTGCTCAGCCCATCTTGAGCTTCAACTCTCCTGACACTATTATTATATGACTGGGCCGTGTCTTTGTATTCCTTCCTCATTATTTCCCCTTGCTTCCATCTTCTATATTCATTTTTCTTTCTGTAGATGTTGAAGTCTTTTAAAAATCTAAGCTGGTTCATGAGTACCCTGTGCATCCATATTGGCCCCTATAGATCCCAGCCCCTTTTCTAACTTTTATTGATTGTTTTCTTGGAGTCTTCAGAATCTCATTTTTGAGATTGGCCCCTTCTTCCTGTTTAGTTTCACCAGTAGAATGTCGGTTCGTTAAAAAAAAATCCTCTTTATCCTTGCTTGGAACCCTTCAAAATCTGCTCTTCTGAAATCTAGGATGTGTGTGTGTCACACTCTGCTCCATTTTTTCTCTTCTTCATCACAAATAAGAAGACAAAGTGGTAACTTTCCCCAGGCTTTTTGTCATTCTCATCCATACTTTTCATCCTTTCCATCCAAGCAAGCACCATCTCCTCACTGCTGAGAATCAGATGCAGAATAGAATTGTCCATTTGGGTGTCCTTTCACTTTTGACACAAGAAATGATCAGTAAAGCAAGTCACAAATTTATTAGCTCCTCTGCCTCTAGCTGAGGGGGCTTTCTAACAAAGAGGTGTCCAACACACAGCCCCCGGGACACCCTGGAGTATGGCTGAACCAGATTCAAATGTAATTGGGTAACATTTATCAAAATATATAAAAATACAATAGAACATAGAAAATGCTAATATGTAATTTTTGAAGTAAGTTATAAGTGTATGTCAGGCAGGGATCCTTATGTGCAGGTAAATGGCTTGTTTCTATTTGAGTTCGATGCCCGTACTCTAGCAGATGTCCAGGTAAATGAAGTCATCCATCTTCACTCACTTTTAGATCTCATTGACAATGGATAAGGTCTTCTACAAGTAGAGATGGCTTGTCTTTCTCTCAGACAGAGGGACCAAACAGCCAGAGAGGCGAAGCTGTATTCTCAAGCATTCTGTGATTAGTTGCTTACCCTACATTCGGCTTACAGGAGATGTTATTTGAGGCGCCTTGGGAACTGTTGCCTCCAAGGAAAATTGATTTCTTGGCTGCTTAATTGTTTGGGTTGATGCTTCGTAGTTTCTATAAGCCAGAAATTGTAGTGTTGCTTAGTGTCACTTCTTCAATACATCTCATCTTACCACTGGGAGTCTGCTTTGAGAGAGATAGATACATGGCCATGCTTTTTGTGCTTAAACAACTAGACATTCTTTCATTTCTTTAGTATTTTATTCAGTGGTATGTTATGGGCAATAAGCCTACCAGCTCATTTCTTTATTCTTTATACCTTCAATATATAGAATTTTTAGATACCTTTCAGTGTAGCCTTCATAACATGACCCTACTCCCTCCTACTACCCTCCTTCATCCCCAACTTCAGCTCCTGTCAGGAATCCTATTCTGTACTTGACTTGGCTGCCTGAGTTTTCACTTTCCTCTCTAGAGTTCTCCTTATCTTCTCACAAATATTTCCAACAGTGTTTTCGCTCATCCTCGATGCTATATCGCCATGGACTCCTTTCTCATTCCCATCTTCCTGAAAACCCAACTTCACCATATTTCAGCATCCTTCAGTCTCAGCTCAAATGATAGACGCTTAGGAGGTTCAAGAGAAATGCAGTTCTAGTCCTCAAGGATCTTATAATGTAATTGAGGAGAGAAGATGTGTGGCCCAGAAGCAATTAGAGAAGGGACAATCAATGAAAAATAGATACCACATCCTACACACAAAGAGTTTGAGCCTGTGGGAGATACAAAAGAAAGAACTTAAAAGTCTACTGGAGAGATAAGGAATGTATGTGTTAGTAATTAACCAAGAAACAATTTAGAAAGGGGCAGATACATAGAGAATGAATCTTGGAGTCAGGAAGGCTTAAATTCAAATGTGACCTTAGACAATAGCTGTGTGACTCAGGGCAAGTCACATGACCTTGTTTGCCTCAGTTTCCTCATCTGTAAAATGGACTGGAGAAGGAAATTACAAGCCACTCCAGTATCTCTGCCAAGAAAACCCTGAATGGAGTCACAAAGAGTCAGACACGACTAAATAACAACAAATAATTTAGAAAAGAGAAATGATATATAGTAGTAAATGCTAAGGAGATGGAAAGGGTCAGAGGAGCTAGAGGTCTCTGAAGTATGGGGTGGCCAGGAGGAACTGGAACTGAACCTTCAAAAGATGGGCAGAGTTTAGATCAGCAGAGGGAAGGGGACATGTGAGGGATAGGAAAAATGTGAGGAAAAGTGGAAGAGGGAATAAGCCTGCTAGTTTATCTTTGTTTATTTATTTTTAAGATTTTTTCCATGTTTCCATGATTTATTTTCTTTCCCTCCCCCTCACCCAGCCCACAAGCAATTCCACTGGGTTATACAAATGTTGTCACTTGATATCTATTTCCATATTATTCATTTTTACTATTGAGTGATCTTTTAAGGCCTAAACCCCAAATCACATCCCTGTATATACATGTGATAAGTGATGTCATATGTTTTGCTTTTGCATTTCTACTCCCATAGTTCTTTCTCTCAATTCTTTTACATAAGTCCTTTAGGAGTGTCCTTGCTTGTTGCATGGCTACTAGTAGCAAACTCCAATACATTGGATTTCTCCATAGTGTTTTACTTTCTGTGTACAATGCTCTCCTGGTTCTGCTCATTTCACTCTGCATCAGTTCATCGAGGTTCTTTGAGTTCATATAGAAATCCTCCAGATCATCATCCCTTAACAGCACAATAGTATGCCATCCATTGTTCAGCCATTCCCCAATGTAGGGACAACCCTTCATTTTCCAATTTTTTGTCACCACAAAGAGTGCATGAGCCTGCTAGTTCAGATTGACACAGTCCCTTTCTCTTTCTCATGCCTGGACCTCTGGCTAGTTATTCCATTGTTTCAAAGTGAGTAGAGAAAATGATGTTTCTTTTTTTCATACATAGCACTTGAAGTGGCCAGATGGATAGGTAATATTGGGTAAGATTATGGATGGCCTTGAAAATTTTGTAGAGCACTTTAGAATTAGTAGCAATAGAGAGAGGAAACATTACAGGCAGCTAGATAACACAGTGAATAGAGAGCCAGGCCTGAAGGTCCTGGGTTCAAATCTAACCTCAGACACTTTCTAGCTATGTGAACCTGAGCAAGTTACTTAACTCCCATTGCCTCGTCCTTTCCACTCTTCTTCTGCCATGGAACTAATACTTGGTATTAATTCTGAGATTGAAGGTAAGAGTTTTGTAAAAATAGGAAACATATAGCTTCTTGCTGTTTTGTACTTACATAATTTTTGTAGGATAGATTGGGGGAAGTGTGGAAAGCCATTGGGAGGTTCTTGAAATAATTCAGAGGCTCAGATATGTGTGACTTGGGCCTGCCATTTGTCGAGCCTGTGGTTCTCATCTAGAGAATTCTGTTGCCTATACCACATGGTGGTTGGGAAAAACCAATGAGCTAATATAGGAGAAAGTGCTTCCAAGATGATAAAGTACGATGGCTACTGGTTTCAAGGACATTTTATTGGTTGTCAGAATCTAGGACTGAGGTGAGGAAAGCCGAGACTAGGAGTGGAAATGCAAAGCACCGCAAATATCAGAGGGGAGTTTCACATGGAAGAATCAGTGACCAGGTTACTGAATCGATATTTCACTATCATTCTTCAAGGATTTGCTTTGTTCTTCTGTTTTACTTAACTCTTGAAGCAGTTCGACTTCTCTGTGAATTTGCAACTATGTTGGAAAGTTGGTATGACTGAAAAATTCATCTCCCCCACAGGCACCACGTGAAAATGTCTTTGTGAACTTCCCTAGGCTAGTCCTTGACCACAGACAAACAGTTCATCATCATGGCTGTATTTGGAATTTTTCCAGCAAGTGCGATATTCCAGATTGAGAGTTCCTTTAGGCAGGGATGTTTTTGGGGGTGGTGGAGTACTGTTGGCATTCTTTACATCCTTACTGGATTAGCTCAGTGCTTGGCACATAGTAAGAATTGAATGAATTCTCTTGACTCATTTTGATTTGTGGTGGCAAATAAATGGAAACCAAGAGGGATACCTGTCAGTTGGAAAATGACTGAACACATACATGATGGTATATGAATGTAATAGAATATTCTACCAGAAAAAATGATGGGGGAATAGTTTACAAGAATCCTGGGAAGATTGATTTGAACTGATGCAATCAGCAGAACCAAGGCAACAATTTCTAATACAACAGCAGTGTGTTGAAAAACAACATCAAGAGACTTTAGAACTTTGAGCAAGGCAGTGACTGACCAGCATGAATCTGGAGGCCAAGTGAAGCACTGCCACTAACTGAAGGGCCCGATACACAAAAAGAGCTTAACTTTTGTGGAGGTTGTCTTCATTTCACTTCATTTTCTTGACTGTATTTGTTACAAGAGTTTTGTTTTGGCCTCCAATGGAGACCAGCATCTGACAAGTGACTTGGGGATGCCCAAGGCTTTGATTCAGGTGATGGGATTCAAAGCTGTCAGGGCTCCAGTTCGAGGCTATTAGCTTTTTGAGGCCAGCACTTTGGGGTACTTTGTGGGGAGGGGGTTGGTACTTTGGCACTCAGGGCCCATAGTTGGGATTTCTTCCCCTCCCTAGAGAAGAACTCAGGCCATTTCTGTAGCTCTCGCGCGGTTCTCCGAGATCCCCGCTGTGGCTTTTTTTTTTTTTAAGCAGTTTAGAAAATATGCAAACGTGCCTGCTCCTTCCTGGCCCCGGATTGCTGTGCTGCCGGGGCAAGCCGGAGGGGAGGTGGAGGGGGCGGGGCTTGCTCGCTGGCCCCGCCCCTCCCCTCCCCTCAGGGCTGGGCTAGTGGTGCTCAAGGCCCTCGGCTCTGTCCCAGCAGAGCCTGCAGCCTTGGTTGCCCGGTGCTGCTGCTGCTGCTGCTCCTCCTCCTCCTCCTTCTCCTCCTCCTCCTCTTCCTCCTCCCTCCCGCCACCGCTGCCGCCGCCGCCCCAGGACTCAGCGGAGCCTACTCAGAAGCTGCAGCCACCACCACCGCCGCCGCCGCCCTCAGGATGGTGATCCGCGTGTACATCGCGTCCTCCTCCGGCTCTACCGCGGTAAGCGGGGGCCCAGGTCGAGGGCTTGCTCGCTGGCCCCTTCCGCTGGCCCAAGTAGTCCGGCACCCCCGCTCTCCACCCTCTGGCCCTTTGCCTTGCTCGCTTGCATCTCCGCGGGCTCGCCTGGGTACCACCGTTCATCTGAGTAGGGAAAGCAGTGCAAAAGTTAACTGCTCGGTGGGCACATGGTCAAACAGGGTTTAGGCTGATAGGACATTCCAGAGGGAGAAACTGAGGCACATCGTGATTGGCTGGGACCTCCCGAAGTCCTCGGGATTCCTGGAGGGAGGAGGATAGCACATTTGGGCCGAATGTGGAGGGGATAGAAGCTTCACTTGGGGGAGGCCTGACAGGACCAGAGTAAATAGGGAGGTGGGCTGGGCCTTTAGGAAAATGATGCCAAGTTGGATCACTTGAAGTTGCTGAGGGCCCCAGCCTCGCCCGCTGCTGTTTGCCTCCCTTTGTCGCTCCCCCTGCTCTTTTTATTTCCATAGGTTCCAATTCCTCTCACGCCCAAGCACGGAGAACTGCCAAAGAAAGGAATAAGCCGCATATTCTTTCTATAGGGGCACGAAGAAGAGGCTGCCTTTACTGCTCTTTCTTTTCAATTATTTCAGAAAACCACTTTTAAATTTCAGGGGAAGAGGGTGCTGCGGGGAGGGGAGGGGGCTCTTGGAGATTCGATAACCCCGGGGTGGAGTCTGAGTGTGTGTTTGTGATAAATGGAAGTGCCTCCCTCTCTCTTCCTCACATCCCAAGAGAAAGGCCAACAGTGGGGAGAGCAGATGTCTGGGAGTTAGGGGAAGTGGGTAGGGCCCTTGGGAATAGGGTCTTTTCTCAGGCTTTCATGCAGCAGCTCTTCTGGTGTTTTTGCAAAAGGGCTTGGGGTTAGGTGAAATTATAGTCCCCCCTTCCCCCCTCCCCCCCCCAGTCCATCATTTCTGATCTCTTAAGCATGCTGGAGGACAGGGAACTTGCTTCTAGCCTAGGCCTTTCTAGGAGGACTTGGAGTAAGAATCATATTCACAGGGATTGTTTCTATTTGTCTTTGCATACCCAGCACCCATACTTGGCTCCTAGGAAGCATTTAAACACTTGCTTATGCGTAATCAGACATTTAACTATGTCAGTTTTATGCCTCAGGAGGGTGGGAGGATAGATATAGAGAGGGAAGAGACCCTAGAGGTTATCTAATCCAGCCTCATAATTTTACAGATGATGAAAATGAGGCTGGAAGAGGTAAGATGACTAGTCCAAAGTCATTCTGATAGGGAGCAGAGCTGGGTTCAAACCCAAGACTGTGACTCAAAATTCTGCACTGCTACCCCAATATAATCTTCAAATAAACATCTAGGCCACAATAGCTTTAGGAACATTTCCTTCTCCTAAACATTTTGGTAGCATTTGGGGGGGGGGGAGCTATCCAACAGAGTTATTGTACAGCTTCCAAGACCCATTTAGCTCCTTTGCTATAAACACTTTGTTAGACTAAACCAAAACATTGGACAGTCACAGTGAGACTTGACAGTTTACTTTGCTTTTTGCTTTGTGGTGGGAGAGGGGAGGTACTCTCCTTCCCCTTCTTCTCCCCAACACACCCATATAGTGGACCTGCCTTTGGGCTGGTCCTAGTTCAAATTACAGTAACTGTACCCCAATTCCATTAGGCCTAAAATTTTAAAATAATCTTTCCAGATTCATAAGGCTCTTCACAGATGGTAGTCCAGTATCACTTCTGTTTGCCTTGTTTTCTGTTGTGGGATGATATGAAAAAAAAACACTCCCTATTCCCTTGGTTATTAAATCTCGAGACTTAAACCAAGAGCTCTCTTCACGTCTTTTTTTCTCTTTGGCTGGAACTGGAAATGTTGATCAGATTTGTGTTTTCTTCCCATGGCTATTTTTTTCACCCCTCAATAATCGATGCCTAACCTTGGTCGTCTTGTATGCAGCTTCTGCTCCTGCCAGTTAGCCATCATCAGGAACTCCCTTCACTTTGCTAAAATAAGGCTTCCTGTACTCAAGCACTCAGTTAGTGGTTTGAGTGACCCAGACAATTTATGATCGGTCTTAAAGTGCTAAAGAAATGTAAGTTTTTTCTAATGAGGTATGCATTATTATTATTTCTTTTTAATGCTGAGATGCTTGATTGTATTGTAATGAATGTGAATACACTACAGGTAAAGCTTACTTTAAGAGAATCTGCTATATAAGAATCAGAATTCACAAAGCATAAATTAGTTGATCTGAATTAGATTCAACAAACATATATTAAGTACCTACTATGTGCCAGGCACTGTGCTAAGTCCTGGGTACAATAAAAGAGGCAAAAAGAGCCCACAGGGACTTACAGTCTAGTGGGGGAGACAACATACAAATAAATGTATACAAGGCAAGTTATATACAAGATATAGGAAATATTTTAAAGGGGGAAAGCAGCAAAATTCAAAGTGGTTAAAGACTTCCTGTAGAAGGTAGGATTTTAGTTGGGATTTAAAGGAAGCCAGAGTGGTCCGTAGTCAGAGTTAAGGAAGGGCACGTTCCAGGTGTGGGGGACAGCCAGAAAAAATGCCTGGAGCTAAAAAATATCTTATTGGTGGAACTGCTGCGGCACGGGGCCAGAGTACATGTTGGGGGAGTAAGGTATAGGAATACTGGAAAGGTAGGAGGAGGCTGGGTTAGGAAGAGCTTTGAATGCCAAACAGAATTTTATATTTACTCCTGAAGGCAAAAGGATACCACTGCAGTTAGTAGGCTAGGGGAGAGTGACAAGATCAGATTACAAAAGGATTCTTCCATTTAACAGTAGGATTTTGTCCTAGGGGGCCTTTAAATACACAACTTTCCTTTTGCATTTAAAATGGGATTTGATTTATAAGAACTTCACTTGGGCTCAACTTTGTAGGAACATGCCTGTTGCATGAAGTGAGACATAGCTGTAGGGGCAGAAGCTGGAACTATTTGAAGCTTGTTTCGCAAACAACATTTCTCTAATGCTTTGAGATTGCCTCATAATAACCCCATGGGGTTGGTAGTGTAAGGATGATTGCTCCATTTCACAGATGAGGAAACTAAGACTCAGTCAGGGGAAGTGACTTGTTCAGGGCAGCACAGAAGCCTGCAAGTATCAGGTTGATTTATAGGCTTAATGATCTAGAGTTGGAGAGGGCTTGAGAGACCATCTAGATTAACTAACCCCTTCGATTTATAGATGAGGAAACTGAAGTCCAGTGTGGGGATGTGATTTGCCCCAAGTTCCACAAGTTAAAAGTAGCAGGAGGTGGAATTCAAACCCAGATCTTCTGATTCCAGAGTGGATTCTCTTTCTTCTCTACTACTTTGCCTCTGATTTCTGGCTACTTTCTGACTTCTCAGGTCTCAGAAATGACTATTTTAACCAGTTTCCTTGAGCAGCGCAACCATTGGCCAGAATATACTCATCTCACCTTTCTTCTCTGATCATCCTTTCCCATACACTCCCATTATTTAAGAAAGAGAGACAGACAAAGAAAGAAAGAAAGAAAGAAAGAGAGAGAGAGAGAGAGAGAAAGAAAGAAAGAAAGAAAGAAAGAAAGAAAGAAGAAACACTTGAATTTGTCCTTGTTGCTTTTATCCTCTTTAAGTTGGAGTCAATGTGAAATGGGAGGCTCCTTTGTTATCAGCAGGAGATCCAGCTCTGATTATCCGCCTGTTCACATTTGCTCTTTTAGACAAGCATCAGAGCTTTACTGTCCTCATCTAATAAATGGGAGGCCTGCTTAGCTCACAATGTCATTATCCCCTTCAAATAAGAGAATATCCATGACAGTCTTCATCTAGTAAACTACATGCTGGTGCTACAAGGACAAAGAATGAAACAATCCCCTCCTTCCGAGGAGTTTACATCCAAATTGGAGAGACAAGTACACATGCAAATGTCTACAACACAAATATAAAGTTAATAAGTGCAAATATATGCAAAGTCCTTCAAGATGAGGTATTTATGAAGTTTTAGAGGGAGGGCACTAGCAGTTAAGGGATCAGGAAAGGGTTTATGCTGTAGATGGTGCCTGAGCTGCATCCTAAAGGAAGAGTGGCTCTCCAGGAAGTGAGAGAGGAGGGCATTCCAGACATGGGGGACAGCCAGTGCAAAGGTATGGAGACTAGAGATTGAGTCTTATGTGTGAGCAATAGAGAATTTGGCTAGGTCACAGAATGTGAGAGGGGTATTAATGTTCAATATGAATTGAAAGATACTTTGAGGTCAGTTGGTAGGGTTCTAGAAAATTTTTTATAAAGGTTAAAAGTTTTTGTTTTCTCTTAGAAGTAGTAGTAGGGGGGACAGCTGGGTAGCTCAGTGGATTGAGAGCCAAGACTAGAGATGGAAGGTCCTAGATTCAAATCTGGCCTCAGACACTTCCCAGCTGTGTGACCTTGGACAAGTCACTTGACCTCCATCGCCTAGCCCTTACTGCTCTTCTGCCTTGGAACCAATACACAGTATTGATTCCAAGATGGAAGGTGAGGGTTTAAAAAAAAGAAATAGCAACAGGAAGCCGTTAGAGTTGATTGAATAGAAGAATTGTGGTTAAATCTATTCTTAGCATGTGAGAAAAATTATTTTGGCAATAGTATGTAGAATAGGCTGTGGGGGTTAGAGATCTGAGACAGAGAGATCAACTGGGAGACTGGAACAGGAATCTAGGCAAGGGGTGATGAGGGATTGAACCAAAGTCATGGCTGCATCACTGGAGAGAAGGGATTGGATATGGGAAAGGCCCTGAAAGTAGGAATGGCAGAATCTGACAACCGTTTGGCTCTCTGTGTGAACTTGAGAGTCTACAAGGATGGTGGTACCTTTGAGAGAAATCAGGAAATTTGGAAGAGGGAGGGGTGTATGTGTAGATAGTGACTTTAGCTTTGGAAATGTTGGATTTAAAAATATCTCTGGAATACCCAGTTTGAAATGTCCAATTGGCATTTTCTGATGTGGGACTGAAGCTCAGGGAAAAAGGACCGTGGCTGGGTAGCTAGATGAGGGAGTCAGCTGCATAATTAAGATAATTAAGCCCGTGGCAGCTATTGCAACAGTAATGTGCTCTCAGCATATCAGGTGCTATTATTTAATGCTTGGAAATGAAAGTGAGGATTATAACTTTGGCTATGGTTTCCTTGGGGAAAAGACCATCATGACAGTGGCCAATGGAAGAGTAGAAGCTAGAAATGGAATTATGTGGGACTGAGGTAGTAGTCAAGCGAACAAACTTTTATTAAGCACTTACTGTTTGCCAAGTACTGCAGTTACAAAGAAAGCCCCCCCCCCCCCGAGTCCCCAAAACCCAAACCCAGACCCTGCCCTTAAGAAACTTACATTCACTTTGAGGTAGGGGAAAGAAAGCAATTTACCCACAATCCCTTGCTAGACCATAAACTCCAAACGAGGTTCTCTGACTGAAGTTCAATGTGCTTTTGGTTGGCAATGACTCCAGTGTCATTGTTATAAAAGCCTGGCCAACTACGAACAGATTTAGGAGCCAAGGAGTCTCCTAATCTTAATACTTTAGTCCGTTTTAGGCTGTCAGAGTTAAGAGGGGGAAGATTCAATTGCTTCTTCCAAACCAAATCCATATCATGAGGGAAGGGGTAGTTCAAGAGGTTTGTTTGCGGCACCAAGTTGGGGCATAGGAAGGACAGGCTATCTGAGCTTGGGGACAGGATGGGATCATTTATGTGTAGTTATGTCTTTATTTGAAGCATTGCAGGTTCTCAAAACATGAAGTAGCCATCCAAATGCAAGGAAAAGTACATTTCAAAGTCACATACTGTGTAGTCTTTGCTCTATCTGGAAGGTACTTTTCTTTTTATTCTATTTGCTAAATTGAGTGACAATTATTTGTCCTTTGCTGGTCCTGCTAGTCTAGAGTTAACTCACCTTCTTCATTTTACTCATCTGCCACCTGTACATAGAGAACAACAAACAAAAAAATCCAAGAGTTATTTGAAATACATTCCACTGATGATAGCTATGTGTTCACATTCAAAAGAACTTTTATTTTGAATGGAATAATTTCCCAAGGATACCATTGTTAACCGGCATCTGTATATAATAATTTCATGGCCTTTAAAATTCCTTAATGGCTTATAGGGTCTTGCACCTAAGGAATGCTCCATAAATAGTCATTAATGTCAAAACTCTGGAATGCAAAGTCAAATATGGTTTTGGAATACGTTAAGCCTTTTTGTGCTTATTCCTTTGAGTCAATTTTGAAGTATCTTCCTGGTGGTGGTTTTCCAGAGTCAGTTTCGACCTCCTGTGCTCCCTGAGCTGTGCCGTTGGTTGTGAAAGTCCAGCATCGCTAGTCTGATGTCCCCAGAAATAGGACCCCCTCCTGCAGCTGGGAGGGTGGAACGATTGACCGTGGCCTGCCCATGTCTGAACTGCTAGCTGAGTTTAGCGTGTGCCAGCTCATGGCAGAAAGACGAAGTTTTGTTTGTTGTGACTCACTGCTGGAAGAAAAGGAAAAACCTTTGACTCTCCTGTGAGTCTGAGATGGGGATTCGTTTCCACTTGAGACTAAGCCAGAGGGATAGAAAGAACTCTTGACTGGAAGTCTGGCTTAAGACTAAAACCTTGACTTTTCAAGTCACAGACTCACCCCGAACCCAGGGAACTGATAGTGCTGTATGATGGTGCTTTGCATTGATTTCAGCGTGTGGCAGTGCAGTAACCAACAGACTTGCCGAGAGAGACCCAAAGTCCCAAGAGTTCCATCTGTTTAACTCAAAGGGCAGTGTATGAATTTAAAACTTTTTCTTATTTATTTTTTCACTTACATGGAGAACCAATTTTGGACAATTGTTTTTCTGACATTTAAGGGCTCAGATTTTCTCCCTTCCTCCCCACCTTGCACCCCTCCCCAAGGTGATAAATGGCATATGATTTTTTATGTGACCACTAAAAAAGGCTTCCTCGTGCAAGGTATTAAAACTGGAAGCATTTTAAATGAGGTAAAATTGTGACACATTGCAGGCTCTTGGCTAGGACAGTGAAGTCAGAGGATGAGGGATCTGTTGGCCGGGTTATTTGGATTACTTGTTAACCTGTCTATGCTTTGTTTCTTGATCTGCCAAGTGAGACTGGTATCTGCCACCTATCAGCCTCACTTGGCAAAAATGAGTTACAAGGGGGCAGCTGGGTGGCTCAGTGGATGGAGAGCCAGGCCTAGTGATGGGAAGTCCTGGGTTCAAAACTGATCTCAGACACTTCCTTGCTGTGTGACCGTGGCCTAGCCCTTACTGCCCTTCTGCCTTGGAACCAATACATAGTATTAATTCTAAGATGGAAGGTGAGGGGTTAAAAATAGTTACAGAATATGTATAAAATACTTAAAGTTTTATGGGAAGAAATGTGCTTTAAGAAGTGTCCTTTTACCTTAAGGAGGAAGAGAAATGAATGGGCTGAAAGGCATCCTGTTGAATCTCATGGACTGTGAAAGCCCCAAGGAGCTCTATAATGATTAGTGTGGGCACTCGCTCCTCTGATTCAGATTGTACCCCATATATAGATGGTCTTGAGTTTCTGTGACCTTCCTTCTCTCCTAGAGGCCAACCCTCTGGTGATGAGGCTTTCTCAGTTTTTCCTTCGTTAGCAAGTTCATGGGAGATCTGGAAGGGCCCACAAAGCTTCTCATTTTATAGTTGAGGAAAGCCCACAGAGCTGATGTGACTTGTTCAGATGATTGTACCTTAGATGCATGCTAGCTGTGTGACTTTGGGGAAGCTTCAACCTCTCAGCCTCAGCCTCAGTTTCTTTATCTGTAAATGTCCAGTGTTATGTAATCTAGGTAATAAGTGGCAAAGCTGGGATTTGAATCAGATCCCCCGATCGCAAATCTTGTGCTCTTTCCACTGTGCTGTCCTTGGTTGTTAAGTTAGTACTGGGAGCCCTTCTGCCTTACTGGCATCTGCCCAAGTTTGTGCTCCAGCGCTCCACCCTTTGAGAGCGAGCACAGTGCCATGTTCAGTGCTTCAGTGAATGGGTCACTGAAATGGGACTTTGTGGAGGATGGATTCTAAAATAATAACTTGGAATAACTTGCCTGGTCAATCAACTGGCTTTTGAGCTTTGTAAGAAGAGGCCACAGTCCGTGTGAAGACTTTGGATTGCTTTTTGCACAGAGGGAAGGAAATCTCAGAAACCCATGTCGCAAGCAGCATGAGGAGTGATGCTGAAGGTTGGCCAAAGGACAAGAGAAGGAAGGGCCTTTTGAATTTCGAATGCTTGATAGGGAACATGATGCAACTCAGGATAAGATTCTATCTGTCCCAGATGTTGAAGGCAGGACTCCTCTTTGGGGAGAGGGAAGTTTGGAATGGGACCTTTCTGGGTCCAAATAACAGGCAATTCCAACTGGAAGTAATTCTTTATTGAATAAAAATATCTGACTTTCATGGTATGATCAATTAGAAGGCGATAGTGATGTGGAATGTATAGTGGTCATATACTTATCTCCAATCAGAAGCTGAGTGATGACTTCATGCTTTGGTTTAGGCCTGAAAGGGTTGGACTAGGATGAAAGAGCCTTAGATTAAGAGCTGGCAGGAACCTGACAGGTCATCTGGTCTAGCACCCTCATTTTATAGGTGAGAAAACTGAGGTGCAAAGATTAGGAGACTTGCCCAGATGGTCCTGCCTCAGCATCTTGCTAGCAGTATAATCCTGATTTAAGTTATTTAACCTCCCTCAGCCTCAGTTTCCTTATCTATTAAATGGAGATACTAATCTCTCGGGCTGTAGTGATGATCGAATGAAATAATGTATGTAAAGTGCTTTGCAAATCTTCAAGATCTATCTAAATGCTAGTTGTTATGATTATTATCACAGTTCCCTTCCAGTGTTCTATTTCCTAGGACTCAATTCAACTTTAACCAAAGCTTGGACTTGTGTGAGGGATTGGCTGCTTAGAGTACAAGGGCAAGAATAGAGCAGTCTCCATTCTCAAGGAGTTTACATACTATAGGAGATGTACACGTATACAAGAATCATATGAGGTTGTCTGAGAAAAGAGAGAGTACCAGCAACCATAGGGAGAAAGAAAGGCTTTCCTGAAGATGTATGCAGCTGGCCATTGAAGTGGAATCACTTCCCTCTGGGTCTGGAATCAGGAAGTTCTCACCTCAGATACTTACTGTGTGACCCTGGGAAAGTCATTTAACCTCATATCTACCTCAGTTTCCTTATCTATAAAACAGGGATCATAATAGCACCTATCTCCTAGGGTTTTGTTGTGAGAACTAAATTAGATAAGATTTGTAAATTGATTAGCTCAGTGCCTTGGCCCATAGGAGGTACTTGATAAATGCTTGTCCTCTTCCTCCTCCTCCCCTTGCCCCTGAGTGGCCCCTTGAGTTGATTCTTAAAGGCAGAGGGCTTTTATGGCCTAATTCTTCATCCATACTTGGAAGTGCATAATTTTCTGTTTTCAAAAGGTCTTCTTGGGGCATTACAAAGTCTTCCTCTGCTTTTATTTAAAGGGACATTCTCCCTCCCCCCCTTTAAAAAAACATTTTAACCCCTCACCTTCCATCTTAGAATCAATACTGTGTAGTGGTTCTAAGACAGAAGAGCAGTAAGGGCTAGGCAATGGAGGTTAAGTGACTTGCTCGGGGTCACTCAGCTACCAAGTGTCTGACTTCAGATTTGAATCCAGGACCTCCCATCTCTAGGCCTGGTTCTCTATCCACTGAGCCACCCAGCTGCTCCCCCCTTTTTAAACCCTTACCTTTTTAGTGTCAGTTCCCAGAAGAGGAGCAAAGGGCTAGGCAATTGGGGTTATGTGACTTTCCCAGGGTCACCCAGCTAAGAAAGAGGCTGAGGCTAGATTTGAAACCATTTCTTCCTGACTCCAGGCCTCATGCTTTGTCTATTGTGCTACCTAGCTGGCCCCTACTCCCTTTTAAAGGTGATTTTGGTTGAAATACCTTTCTATTTTTGTGCTCCATATAAAGTTCACCATCTAATGTTGAATAATTTTGACACCGATTACCTGTTAATTAATTCCAAAAAGCAGAAGATAAAAATGGCAAATGGTATGTCATTAGCAATTTCGCTGTCTTTTTAGCAGTTCTTCATATTTTTAGAAATAATTTGTGAGAGATGTTCTGGCCAATAGTTGGTTGCCTTGAGTCACAACTTTGAGATTGGCAGGAATTCCTGAGGTTGGGTCGCCTCAGTGGCCCAGAATCAAAGAGGAAACTGCAATTATCTGATGACTCTGGGCAATGTAAGCTGAAGAACAAGGGATTCCGGAGAAAAGGTAGCCTTGGGTGAAGGGCTGGCATAAGGTCACAGACTAGTACAGCTGGAAGGGACCGAGGGGCCTTCCAGGTCCTCTAGTTTACCTCCACCTCCTCTCATTTCACGTAGGAAGAAACCAAGGACCAGTGAGGTGAAAGCATTTGCCCAAGGTCACACAGGTAGTGAGTTGAAGAGCTCTTTAGCGGTTGACATGACTGGTAGTGCAATGAAAATGAACGAGAAAGTTGGGAGGAAGGATTATTTGGAGGAGAAAGGTGGGCTTGGTTTTTGACATATTATACCAGAGTTGCCAGGAAGATGTCTAGGTGAAAATGTCAAGCAGGCAATTAAAAAAGGGGGAAATGGAGGATAGAAGAGAAGTCTAAGTTGGCCAGAAGTGGGGCTTGAAACCATAAGAATAAATGATTGTGTTAAGGAAGACTGCAGAGAGAAAGAGAAGTGAAAGGAATTAAAGGTAAACTCTTAGGAACTGCTTATATTTAGGAAGGAGGACCAGAAGCCAGGGAAGAATGGATCAGAAAGATTGGAAGAGAAAATAGTTATTGCCTAAAAGCCAAAGGAAGGGAAAGTTGTCAGAAGTGTGACCTTGAGAAAAACCAGGTAACCTTCCTCAGCCTCAGTTTCTTTACCTATAAAATACCTGATATTACCCAGGTTTAAAGCAGTAGAATTGGGATTTGAACCCAGATCCTCTGACTCCAAATCCAGCCCTCATTCCACTGTGCTGCCCTTAGATGGTCAAGAGTATCAAAGGCTTGTGAGAGTTCCAGTTCTCTAGGGCCAAGCATCAAGGATGCCCTTATTAAAAGTTTCTTGTATTGTTTACAAAAACCATTAAGTTTGAAAATTTAGACAACTTCAGGAAACTGAGTCTTTTGAAATATATTTATTAGGGGGCAGCTGGGTGGCTCAGTGGATTGAGATCCAGGCCCAGAGATCCTGAGTTCAAATGTGAATTCAGCCACTTCCTAGCTGTGTGACCCTGGGCAAGTCACTTAACCCCCATTGCCTAGCCCTTACCACTCTTCTGCCTTAGAACCAACGCACAATAATGATTTTAAGATGGAAGGTCAGGGTTTAAAAAAAAGAAATATATTTATCAAAATAATAAAAAAACCCCAGATTTTTGGTTCACAGTCTACAAACCCCAGTTGCAGAGTGTTTGCCTGCTAGCCAAGGACATAAAGATGGACGCTGATTAGATTGGCCTGTTCCAGTAATTTAACTTTTGGCCAGAACCAACAATTGGGGAGGATAACAGAGGAACTCAAAGAAAAGTTATGTGTAGAACAGATGCGTCGTCTCTGCTACACATATCTGAAAGAACTCAAGTTGAGACCTGTTGGAAGGGTTCTAAATGTTCTCCCCCTCCCCAGAAAGACTTCTTGCTAGAACATAAATCATTTAAACCATATGAAAACATAATTACTCTTGGTTTCTTTTAAACCTAGATTTAATCAATTGAAAGTAATTGAAAACCTCTGGAATGCTAATCCAAGATTTTTGAATAATGGGGTTGGGGAATGGGGAATGGAAAAGGGGAGAAAGCGGTAAAGTCTTCTTCCCATAAGGCTTTCTTTCATTTCACCTTAAATACTTCTTAAATGCCTACCTGGTTGGGTAAGGCAAAAGAGAAGGATTCTTTGGGTGCTGGTGGCGGTGGGGAGTGGGCTGTATGGAGTCTTTGCTTCCAGAAGAGGGATGGGGAGATTCTAGGTGCTCACTCTTTCTGAGAGAAATCCCACTCACCAAAAGCCTTGCTTGCCACACTCTAGTTGTCGCTTTACTATTAGCTGCACAGCCCTGTGCTGGGGGAGGAAGACACAAGATTGAGATAAGGATGGCATAGCCCCTCCGTCATGGAGCTGCTCATCTAATAGAGGGAGAAGAGGCCAGCACAGATAACTCTAATATACGATCATTGCATTCAAGAGGTTCAACATGAGGATAGGGTGGGAGGCGCCATTGCTGTCGTTGCTATTGTGTGTCCTTTGTTTTTGAAGAGGACCAGTAACACCACCGGGATGATGTCTTGCCTTGTGTGTGATTATTGACAAAGGAAAGACTCTTGGTTTAATTTGGGATTTGCTGAACTCAGTATCAGAAAAGGAGGAAGAGTACCGAAAACTGAGCTTGATCCAAAATTGAGGACCCCACAACCAAATGAAATTCTGATTTGGATTAGTATTTTTGGGAATTTACAAAAAAAGAGGATTGGTTTTGGTGCGAAAGGGTTTTTTGGGGGAAGAGCAAGAAGATAACAGTTTTCTGGGAGGGGTTTAGACTAGACCCCTGAGAGCCTGTCTATCCCTCTCTGTGTCTTGATTCCGTGGTGTCCCCTTTAGCTCTAAAATCCTATGATCTTATACCAGATATGTCCATCTAATAGAATCTTTTTGAATAGTACAGTTTTTACAGATGGGTTAGGCACTCCTTGGCTAACGTTGTTAAGGCCTGTTGGAAACTGTGTTCTTCCAGACCAATCACACGGAAGCATAGAATCTATCCAGTCCAGTTCTATGCTGTGAGAGGCAATTCATGTAGCAGAGAGACTGCCAATCTTCAGAGTCTGGGAAGACTCAGATTCAATTTCTGGCTCTGACATTTTAAACCATTATTTTCCATCTTGGAATCAATAGTTCCAAGGCAGAAGAGTGTTAGTGGGCTAGGCAATGGGGGTGAAGTGACTTGCCCAGGGTCACCCAGCTGGGAAGTATCTGAGGCCAGATTTGAACCTAGGACCTCCCATCTCTAGTACTGGCTTCTCAATCCACTGAGCCACCTACCTGCCCCCAGCTCTGACATTTCTTAACTGTGTGGTCTGGCCAAGTCATTTTGTCTCCTGGAATCTCAGTTTCTTTATCTGCAAGATAGATACGATAATACTTGCAGTACCTCTGAAGTCTCAGTGTTGTTTTGAGGAAAGCACTTGGAAAATCTCAAAAGAAAAGCTAGAAAAATGTACATTATTGCTCTCTTCCACATAGGATTGCAGTTGGATTATCCTGAAAAAATGGTAATTTAGTCCTGTGAATGGAATCCCCAGAGGAGGAAATGCCCAGCCTCCCTTGGCAATCTGGCTCAGTGTTACTTTGTGTTCCATGTTGGCCTGCACTCTGGGACTAATTTTGTGACCATCTGGCTGATCTGTGGTGGATATTTTTACCTCCTTTTGTTTGGTAGGGAAAGAGATCAAATTCTTGGAACTCTGAAAGCCAAGGAAGTGCTGCGTTGTGCAATCCTGGGAGATAGAATCAGAATTTGAGAACTGGAAGGAATCTCCAAGATGGAGCCCAACCACTACATTTTATAGACTGGGAAACTGAGGAACAGAGAGGTGGTGAACTTGCCCAAAGCTGTGTTGCCAACTAATTACAAAGTGGCAAACCAAGCCCCACACCTTTGACCTGCTAATAATCACTGTGAATTTTTGAGCACCTTGGAAGCTGTGTGGCGTAGTGGAAACAACACTGAACTGAGAAGCAGAGGACCTGAATCTGGATGAGGCCCAGTACTGCTACTTACTGCCAAAGTGACCTTGAGTAGGTTATTTTCCCTCTGGGCCTCAGTTTCCTCCTCAACAAAATGAAGAGCTTGGGCTAGGTGGTCTCTAAGGTTCCTTCCAGCTTTAAGTCTGGAATTCTCTGACCTTTTCATGCATGTGTTCACTGGGCTAGGCCCTGTTGAGAACATAAAAGAAGGGTGGGTCTGTGAGCCACTTCTTCCTTCCCAGAGGAGCTTGCCTTCCAGTTTAAAGGGGCTTCAGAATAGCTCTTCTCTTTATCCTTTAAGGGAGCATCATTGGGCATTGGGGAATCCAGGAACCAGAACTAGCCTTGTAGTCCGGACAGACTCACATCCAAGTCTGGGCTTCAACATTTATTGACTCTGTAGTGGTGTTGGGAAAATCATTTAATGTTCTGAGCCTCTTTTTTCTCATCTGCAAAATGGAATCAGTAGGACTTGCAGCATTTGCCTCAGAAAGAATTCTTGGGAAGAAAGTGCTCCATACATGTTCAGGCAGTATAGAAATAGGAGATATTGTCCATGACTATGGAAAAGCTATAAAATTATATCGTGAGAATCTATGACTCTATTCAAGATAAATCCTATGTATTGATTATGAGTTTTCATGTACTAATTACAAATTCATTTCAAAATCAACGTTTCTTTAAG
The DNA here is from genome assembly GCF_027887165.1 of Monodelphis domestica. Classification (NCBI taxonomy): domain Eukaryota; kingdom Metazoa; phylum Chordata; class Mammalia; order Didelphimorphia; family Didelphidae; genus Monodelphis; species Monodelphis domestica. The sequence continues at coordinate 27,802,509 of NC_077235.1, read as the reverse complement.
TCCTCTCCCCCAAGTAGTTTCCTAAAGTTTCAGAATTGGGTATTTGTGATTTAAGGCCATTGAATCGTGTCCTCCTCTGGTGCTTCAGCATGGCAAGGAAGTGAACCCAGGTTCTGGAAGGCTTTATCAGCAGAGGCCAAGCTCTGTTGGAGCCTACCAGTGCTTCATTGATAGGTCTCCCAGGGGACTGAATGTCTGGCATTTTAGGGCTAGTCTGGCAAGTTCATTGAGGTTCATCACCATAGGGTTATCTATCATCATATGATCCTCTCCTCTCCTCTCCTCTCCTCTCCTCTCCTCTCCTCTCCTCTCCTCTCCTCTCCTCTCCTCTCCTCTCCTCTCCTCTCCTCTCCTCTCCTCTCCTCTCCTCTCCTCTCCTCTCCTCTCCTCTCCTCTCCTCTCCTCTCCTCTCCTCTCCTCTCCTCTCCTCTCCTCTCCTCTCCTCTCCTCTCCTCTCCTCTCCTCTCCTCTCCTCTCCTCTCCTCTCCTCTCCTCTCCTCTCCTCTCCTCTCCTCTCCTCTCCTCTCCTCTCCTCTCCTCTCCTCTCCTCTCCTCTCCTCTCCTCTCCTCTCCTCTCCTCTCCTCTCCTCTCCTCTCCTCTCCTCTCCTCTCCTCTCCTCTCCTCTCCTCTCCTCTCCTCTCCTCTCCTCTCCTCTCCTCTCCTCTCCTCTCCTCTCCTCATGTTGAGGTATAGGCTTCTGATTTTACATATCAGACAACTAAGGCTCAGAGAGGTTAAGACACTTTTTCCTACTATTTAAATACATTTAATTTTCCTAAAGAAATTCAGCTGTGTGACTGGTTCCAGCTATATGTCTCCTAAACAAGTGAACATGGAGACTTTTCCTTTTAGAAAGTACAATATCAAAAGCATGGGATTTTTGTTGTTGTTGTTTGACTTAGAGGGGAGGTGGCAAGGGTGTTATTGCTGTGATATGTTGCTTCAAAATCTGTGCACCAAACATGAGCTGTTTGTCTACCTTTCCCCGTGATAGGACAGGATAGTCAGGCTTAGAGATGGGAGGTCCTGGGTTCAAATCTGGCCTCACACACTTCCTAGCTGTGTGACCCTGGGCAAGTCACTTGACCCCCATTGCCTAGCCCTGACCACTCATCTGACTTGGAGCCAACACACAGTATTGATTCTAAGATGGAAGGTAAGGGTTTAAAAAAACTCTTCCCAAGTTCCTCCTTGGTTATATGTGGCATATACACATACATACATGTATGAATGTGCCTGCTTACACTCACATGCCTCTCTCCATCCCCTGTCACAATGTGATATTTATTGAACATTTTCAAGACTGTCGTTGGGTTCCATTGTCTCAAAGCCATCGGCCAATACTGGATGAATATCAAATGTCATTACTAAAATGAAGAACCTTTGTTTCCAAAAGAATGTTGGCTTTGAGATTTGGACTACGTTGAAAAAAACTGGGCAACCTCCAGGGCAAAACCTGTTTTTTCCTCTCACGCAATTATGAAGCCTGCTGTTTTAGAATTTATAAAGGCAGGATGGCTTAATGCTGCCTAACTGTAATTCATTTCTAATCCTTCTTTGCCCTCAGTATATTAGTCTGGAATAGAGTTCCTTACTGTGGAGTAAAGGGCTCTATGGTAATCAGTTTACCACGGGCCTTCTTTTCTTCCTCTCTAAACTGAGGATAATCACTTTATCCCTACCTCCCAAGAATGTTGGAGATTAAAGAAATGAGTGATTAGAAGCAAGTACTTTGAGTTCCTTAGAAGAAAGGTATTTCTGAAAATTAGGAATTTAATCACATAAGTGTAACCTGTGGCTCAGAACAGGGGAGAGCAGCATTTCGGCTTTATCTGGATGGGGTTCATTCTTGGAAATAACTCTGTGACTTGTGCCCCCACTCAGGGTTTCCCTTGGAACCTTTGGAATTTGGTTTCCACAACAAAAAGCAAAGAACCTCTGGCCCAGAATATAGGATTTTATTGTGCCTGATGGAAAACAAAATGGGCTCATACCTGAGCCCAGAAACAAGTGAATGGGCCTCTCCTCCACTTTACTCTGGGGCTTATAACATCATCCACACATAAAATTACTCTAGATAGGACCCCTGTAGATGGTACTTCCTAGAACCCCTTCCTCCTAAAGATCAGAGCATGATTGCTTTTGAGTTGTAAAGACCTCAGACTCTCTAGTTCAAGTCCCTCATTTTATGCCAAAGGAAACTGAGGCCCAGGGAGATTAAGTGACTTGTTCGTTCAAGGCCACACAAGTAGTAAATGTCAGGAATGGGGTTTGACCTCAAGTTGTCCCTTCTCTAGCTGCGAGGCCTTTCCACTCACCCAAGAGATATAATAATACTCTGGACTTAGGGTACTTCTCTGAATACTCTAAGTGAGCCCTCAACCCCAGTAGGGAAAAAGCACTGAGGGCATGGGGGAGGCTGGAGAGTCAAATCCTTACAGCCCTTTAGACTTAGAATATTACCCTGAATTTGAGGTTCCCCACCCCATCTCAAAGTGGTTGTTAAGGTCTCCCTCGCCATCCAGGCCCTGGTCCACTCATAGGCCTCCCAGTACCATGTTTGCTCTCCCTAGGGACCTGTTTTACTATTCCTTGGCCCCAAGTCTAGAGGCCCCAGACTTGAAGCATGGCCTCGGTTGGACGAGTAATTACCCCGATGATTGCTCTCATTACTGTAGCTTAAAACTTGGCCCAAGAGCTCCTCGTGGCCCCTCACTATCATCTCTGGAACTTCAGAGTTCCTTGCAAGATCTTCTGGGGGGGCCAGTCTGACCTTTCCCTCCAGTCCTTTGAGTACCTGCATAGTTCTGTGGGGAAGGGTTATTAAGGGAAGCATTTATTAAGCTACCTACTACTAAGTGCCTTACTTACTAGCTGTGAGACCTTGAACAAATCACTATACCCTATTTGCCTCAGTTTCTTCATCTGTAAAATGATCTGGAGAAAAAGCCAGTCACTCTAGCATTTCTGCCAATGGGGTCACAAAGAGTCAAACATGACTGAAAAATATCACAACTAAGTGCCAGATATTGGCTAAGTGTGTTAAAACATTATCTCATGTGCTCCAAGGGCATCATACCTTTGGTTCAGTTGTCTGAAGTTGGATTTGAATTCAAGTCTTTCTGACTCTAAGCCCAATACTCTAACCATTGAGTCACTGAGCTACCTCTTAAAAAGACTTTAGGGATGATCTATTGAGCAACTGTATTTGACAGATGAGGAAACTGAGGTCTGGGAGACCAAATGATTTGCTCAAGGTCATCTAGGTAATGAGTCACAGAGGCATGATTTGAACACCGATTTTCTATTTCCAGCTCTCCAAAACTTTCTCCTGTGCCACGTGGCCTGTGGCTGCTCTTATTTGTTAAGACTGTTGGCTGAAAGTAGGACAGCTCATCCTTCTTTCTTTAAAACCTTTTTAGGTGTGGATCTAATCTTGACAGTACAAAGAAGAGTTTTCTCAAACCCTTAGCTCCTTGTTTTGTTTGGAAGGGCTACCAGTGGCACAGAAGGGAGGCCCACCCATTATTCCTTTTCTTTTCAAAAGGAGCTATTATCCTAAGGGGAAATGGTGAGTGGGCTGCTTGTTCTCTATTTTTCTGTACTGTTGGAAGTATGCACAGTAATTTACAGTTGGCTGAATGTGGCATTTAAGAACACAGTTCATGCCCTGAAGCATTTCAGTTTTAAATCTGAGTTTTTTGGAAAGGAAAGGAAACTGGAGGAAAGTTACCCTGGACCTCTAGCTGCTGCAAATAAGCTGTCTATGACATTTTCTTTTCCCACATTCCCACAATTTCATCTGGAGAGGCTCCTTCCGGGAGGTCTTCTCAAGAGGAGACAGTAAAGGAAAGAGTTTCTGTTGGGATGTCTGGAGACATGGGTTCGAGGTCTGGCTCAAGTTGAGCTATGTGGTTTTGGACAATTTGTAGCTTTTTGGGGTGGCTTCGGTATCCCATTAAGTAAAATGAGGGAATGGGGCTTGGTGATCTGAGAGCTCAGATACTGTCTGTGATTTCCTGGTGCTTTGAATGATGGCATCTGGAAGGTGAGATGAACGAAAAACCCTTTATTAAGCACTTAGTGTATGATGTGCTAAATGCTGGGTATCCAAATAGCAAAGCTAGATAGTCCCTGGCCCCAAGGAGCTCATATTCTGATAGCAGCAGATCACTGATAAAGGAGATTTCAGTTGCAAATTATATGGAAAGATCCTTAGGGTGCAGTGGTAAAGTAGGTGGCAATATATCTTCTTTAATGTCATTTCCACTAATAAAACCGTATTGGTTTCTTCCCCATTCCCAACCTTATTTTTTACGTTAAATTTAATTTTTAAAAAAACTTACTGTTTTTTGCCCTTTCCCTCTCATCTCTCACCCTACCCAACCCTTTATTTTAAACCCTTACTTTCTGAGGTGTAATCAATACTGTGTATTGGTTCCAAGGCAAAAGAGTGGTGAGGGGTTCAGTGACTTGCCCAGGGTCACACAGCTAGGAAGTATCTAAGGTCTGATTTGAACCCAGGATCTCCCATCTCTAGAACTGGCTCTCAATCCACAGAGCCACCCCACTGCCCCACAAAACAAAATGTTTATAACAAATATACATAATCAACCAAAGCAAATTCCCACGTTGGCCATTTCTAACTTCTGTGTCCCATTGTGCCCCTCTCTATCAGGAGGTGAGCCATATCCTTCAGTATCAGTTCTTTGGAATCCAAGGTGGTCATTACCTTGGTCACAGTTCTTAAGCCTCTTCAAATTATTCATTTCTCCAATGTTGTAATGCCATATGTTGTTGTCCTGGTTCGATTTTCTTCAGTCTTCATCATTTCATATGAGTCTTCCCAGTTTTTTCGGAGTTGACCCTCTCCATCGTTCCATGTTGATTGGTGATATTGGGTGATTGGATATGTGTATTTTCTAGTTGGGGAATTCTGCAGCCTGAACTCTTTTGCTCTTTCTACTCTTTTCTTGGGCCTCACTTTTTGCCCCAATATCCCACCGTTGATGGCTCAACTGTTCTTGTTTTGAACCCCACTGTTTCCATAAGCTTATTCTTCCCTCTCTCTCTCTCTGGCTTCCCCCTTAGCTCTCTGCTGGAGGAGCACAGATGAAAACTTTGGAGAAACAATTATCTGAAGAGTGATGAAAGGGCCATTGTTGCTACTCTTTGCTGAAGACAGCCCCTTTAAAGCTGGCTCAACCTCAGGCCCCTCTGTGGAAGAGCAGAGATCAGATAATGGCCTGGTGGATGATAATGTAAAGCTCTCAGTAAACTGTCTCCCTCATAAAACCCCTCTATTTACAGATAGTGGGGCAGTGCTCTATTGGACCCATGCTTCTTTTCCCCCCAAAGCCTTTCAGGCCTGATAAGAACATTGTCCCTCCCTATTCCCAAACAATTTCCCAAAGAGAGCTGGTAAAATTTTGACTGGAAGAAAGCTCTCTTTTCTTTAGCCTTGAAGGGCTTAAGCAAACACATTTCTCACAATAGGCTTGAGATTGTAGCAAGGACATTTGTTGGACTCCTCATTTTTCAGATGAGAAAACTGAGGTTCAGATAGGAAAAGTGACTTGCCAAGGTCACACAGCAAATAAGGGCGAGGAGCCAAGATAGGAAGCTAGGTCTCTAGGCATACAGCCAAGGGATCTCTCCTCTATACTAAGTTGCTTCTCTTGAAATGCTGCTTCTGAGACGGTTGTAATCCAAATGGCTCTCCTCTCTATGCACTGGGCTATAAATGATGACCAGTACTCAAAACCAACAATGCTATGTTTTAGCCTGGGTGGGAGATAGGGTTGAATTTGTTCTTTTTTGGGTGTCTGATCCCCTGGAAAGGAAAAATTCCTCCTTGAATTAGGACTCTATAATTTTGGTAGTCGATTAGATTCAGCCCATGTCACTTTCAAGAATTTCCTGTGAAAATAAGAGGTTTTTTTTTTAAAAATCCTTTCATTTTTGTTCCTCTGATAGTTTTTGCCAGTAGTGTTAGGCTGGAAGAATAGGGCATGGCTGAGAAACCTACATGCCCTTAGTAAGGCCTATGCTTCCTGGCACTTTGCTGAACTCCTGCCGGATTGAATGGCAATTTTATCCTTTCCTGGGAGAAAAAATCAAGCTTCTTGTCATATGATGCAGGAGTCTTCCAGAGAAGAGCTACGAAAAATTAAAAACCTTTTAAGGGAACTGTAACTCCAGAATTTTAGTGGCACTCTCATTCAATGTCAACTGACATTTCCTAGGATCTGGCCCCGGACCTCAGAGAGTGAACATTGTCACTTGGCACAATCCCTCTTTGCTCCTCCCCAGAACCTTTGCCTAATCCGGAGGACGAGGCTTCTTTCCATGGGCTGTCTCCCACCACAGTGCCTGTGGTTTACAGATTAGAATGCAAACCATTTTACTTGGACAAGTTTCTAGGAAAACAGGAATGGAAAAGGAGGGTTGGTTCTCATGTCTCGATTTCTGAGGCATACCAGAGGAGAAGAGGTTAGACAGCTAGAGGAAATGATGGGGCCTGAGGAATTTAGCTGATCAGATGGACTAAAATAGGTCAAAGGAACAGCCTTGTTTATGGGTGGCCCTTCTTAAGTCGAGGATACCACAGTCCCGTCCAAGGAGATGCACTGATAGAGAACATCAGATAATTTGTCAGTGGGCCAACGAGCTGTTCCCGTGTCTTGTTTTGCACATGGAGTCTGGGTTCATGGTCAGGAAGTTTTAAAGCATTCAGTCTGGACGAGTTCCTCTCCTTTCATCTCCATGGATAAATTAAAGACACTTTGAAGTAGGTAAAAAACGAGGTCTCATCAGTCTTCAGGCTGGAACAGAACTTTTAGCAGTTCTAATTGTGTACTAATGAAATAATTGCCTTTTACAAATTCCCCTTTTGGAAATCCTGACTTCTATTGGTAATACTTAGTTTGTTCACAGCAAAACTTTTTGTTATTAAGCATACAGATGGTATGGAGTTGGACATCTAGTAGGCATTCAGTGTATGCTTTGATTTAACACAATATGATGAGAATATTTTATGAAATTAAAAAGGATTGATCAGCATTGCTTAGTTCTAGAACTCCAACTTACCAGTCACTTGGGACTTTCTCTCTCTGTCTGTCTCTGTCTCTGTCTGCCTCTCTGTCTGTCTGTCTGTCTGTCTGTCTGTCTATTTGTCTCTGTCTCTCCCTCTCCCTCCCTTCCTCGCTTTCCCTCTTCTTGATTTTTGCTTTCAGAAGACAAGGCAACCTTCCATATGGCTGTCCCTGCTGGCCCCCTCTTCCTCGCTTCCTTTCTGGCATCTTCACTGGCTCTCTCCCCCTTTACCTACAAACATGTACGGGTCTCCTGTAGCTCAGAAACAAAAAAATCAAACCTTTGGTGCTGCCACCTCTTGTAGCTACTGCCCACTTTCTCGCATCTCTCTCATTACCAGACTTTTCAAACAAATAGTTTCCTCTTTTGAGGAAATGGAGATATTTTCTCCCCAGCCTCTTTGCAATCTGCTTTCAGCCCCAACCACTCTATTCAAGAGGCAAAGTAGTATAATTCTGCATTTGGAGTCAGGAGAGAAGTGGGCTTAAATTCCATCTCTGACACTAAGTGGTTGACCATGGATGGACAGGTCATTTCATTTCTCCAAATCCCATTTCCTCATCTGAAAAATGAAGATAATAATACCTCTCAGCACCTCCCTCCCTTGGTTGCTGTGATCCTAAGGGAGTCCTAGCAGGTAATTGTGCAACTCAAAAGGTCAGTTCTCAAATTTTCTTTAAGGTAATGTATGTAAAGTGGTTTGTAAACCTTAAGCAACATGGAAAGGTCAGTTATTATTCTTCTTATTATTACCATCAAACCTACTCCAAGATCAGAGGATGGGAGTCGCTAAACCCAATGGCCTTTTGTTCTCTCTTTCTTCTTCTCAACCTTTCATTCCTACAGAATTTATCAGCATGCCCCCTTGAACGTGTCTCCTGCTGCTTTTGAAATTGTCTTTATGTGGTTACTCCCCTTTCTTATTTCTGTAGGACTTTGAAGTTTAGAAAGTACTTTCCTGCCAAAACATTGTGATGGAGGTAGTTCAGTAAGTACTTGCATCTCCTCAGTGCAGTCATAGGCTTCTTGAGAACAGGGATAAGCCTTTGGCTTTCTTTGTTCAGACTCCAGGCCTTTACACTTAGGATGCTTTAGATTAAATATCTGTCTGATATTAGTGTCATGTCAACGCAAGGGAACCATATTAGTAGAAGAAGCAAAATTAATCTATAAACATCTTATAGGTTTGGAGACAATGGTAATAGACTTTCAGAACTGGGAAATGCCAGAGGGTTGATCTCATCCAAGAATTTCTTCCATAGCATCCCTGACCTCTGTTTGTCTGGCCTCTGTCTGAATACCAGCAGGGATCTGAAGAAAGCAGCCTAGCCTGTTGGTAGGGCTACTAGGTGATACAATCTGTCGAGCACTGGACCTGGAGTCAGAAGACCTGAGTTCAAATCTAGCTGTGTGACCCTGGGCAAGTCACTTAACACTAGTTTCCTCATATGTAAAATGAGGATAATAATAGCTCTTATCTTGCAAGGTTGGTGTGAGGCTCAAATGAGATAATTGTAAAGCTTTGACATAGTGCCTGGCACGTAGTAAGTGTCACATAAATGCTAGCTATTATTAGGCAGCTCTAGGTGGTAGCAAGTTTCTTCATGCTGAGCTGTATGTAATCTGCCTTATTGTAGTGTCAACCCATCTGTCCTAGCTCTGCCTTTGGGGATTGCTCAGAATTAGTCAACTCATTCCCCTACATGACAGCCTTTTCGCTACTTGGAAGCAAACTACCAGGTGTCCCCTTTTTCGTTTTTTTCAGGCTAAGTCTCAATAACTCCTTCATGTGTGTACATCATGTGACATAACTGGAGAGGTTTATATCAAGGAATATATAATAGCCAACAGTCTAATCCAGGTAAAGTTTCCAGAATCACATGGATCATCGAGGAAAGACTTTAGGGGTAGGGAGGGGACAGTGCTTGGCTACATCAAGATTAGTTAACTTGAATGCACTGGAGAATTGCTAACCCTCTCCTATCACTTTATGTTATATAGACTTACTTTATGCAACATGTTTGGAGGTGTCTGAGGCAGGTGCTAAATTCCATTGGTATCATCAGTAAAGGATCACAATCAATTTTTCCTGCCCAAATTTGGATTCTTTATGAAAAGAAAAATTGCAGGTTACCCAAAAGACAATGGAAAGATGCATGGTAGCCCCATGGCGTGCCAATGGCGACATGTGTGCAGGGTTATGGAAAAGAGATCATCATGGACATGGATGACTAGAAAAGGCAGTAGGTTGCTTACGGAGCAAGAATAAGGAGAACGGATGAGTGGCTGAGGGTGGGGTGTGGACAACGGGAAGGTGCACAAAGGGTGTTCCCTCCAATGATACCAATTTCGGCCCATCCTGTAGATCTCATCTATAACCTTCCATAAGTTTGCCATAGGGGATCTGTCAAACATGCTAGGGCCCTATTGGACTCAGTGTGTCCATGAATATTAAGAATCGGAAGGAAGGCTTCAAACACATGTTGGTGTGGAGGCTATGAGTGAGAAGAACACTGGCGTGAGAGTCTTGTAATGAGCAGAGGAGGAGGGAATGAGTACCCACGTAGATGTGATCAGAGCTCCATTGACATAAGCTGTCAGTCTTTAATGTTTGCCACTTTGATCATATGCTGGGGACCCAGCTATAGCCATTAGTGATTTCTTCAGAAAAGGGAAACAAGCTTCAGAAAATCTCACTCGCCACAAAGGATGCCCTACTCTACTAGCAAGGTCATATGAGTGATGCTCTGTAAGATGAATATGATCATTAAGTCTCTTCAGCTCCTGTTGGAGTTTGTGTATTCAATTGGAACACAGCCTATCATTCAACATAATGGATGAAAACTGGCCATCTAAATAGCAATGCACATAGTATTTGGGTAACAAGATAACTTAAGCAGATAGAAACCTCTCTCTCTCTCTCTTTCTCTCTCTCTCTCTCTCTTTCTCTCTCTCTCTCTCTCTGTCTGTTTGTCTCTGTCTCTCTCTCAGTCTGTCTCTGTCTCTCTCTCTTTCTGTCTCCCTGACTCTTTTCCTCCCTCCTCTCTCTCTTCCTCCTCCCTCCTCTCTTTCTCCCTTCCTTTCTTCTCTCTCTCTCTCTCTCTCTCTCTCTCTCTCTCTCTCTCTCTCTCTCTCTCTCTCTTTCATTAGGTAGGGAACATGTGCTAATTACTAAATAATGTTGATTTCCAAACAGGTAACTATGATTTCCTTTTATTTGTGTCCTCTAGAGTCCCAACATCTTCTCTTGGTTCATGAAGATACAGCTGTGAGGCCCCATTCTTGCTTTCACTTGGGAACAGAAGAGGGTAGAAGCTAGTTTTTCCAAAAAGAGCAAGGGGTTCACAGCACATAGTTAGGCAGCTGGGAGGTCAGTTCCTAAGTTCTCTTTGTATTTTTCCAGTTGGAGGTTTGGGAGCTTTGGGATCTCAGGCCATCCAACCTCCTAAGGTCCTTAATTGGGTACACATATCTCAGATTTCTAGTTCTTGGGGTTGAACTGCATAAAAGTAGAGAAATCTGCCACCCACTGTATAGAAATGTCATTTCTGGGAAACTGTAAGAGCTGGTGCCATTGCATAAAATTCGAGAGGGGAAGTTAGTCTTGTTTCTAGCTTTGGTGGGAAAAGTTACTAGGAAAGTATTTGAGCTGAAGCAAGGGAAGAAATCGTGAAGGAGAATGGAAAGGGTTTGAAACTATAAACAAGGCAAGGGACTGGGGAAGGGAAATTTAGGAAAATTTGAAGAGAAGTCAAAAGAGAAGGCTTGTCAGAGACTGGCTGTATGACCTTGGGCAAGCGATTTGACCCCTCTGAATCAATTTCCTCATCTGTTACAAAATGAAGTTGTACTATGTGATGATCTCTTAGATTCCTACCAGCTCCAACATTCTATGACCTTATAACTGGAGATGGTGACATTTGGCTATGATTGTCAAGGCCCTACCAGGGTTAGAGATGAAGGAGAATAAGGCTGAGTCACTGTTTATGGAAAATGGAAGAGGTTCCAAAGAACTGGAGAAAGAGAAATGGTTATGAATTTTGAAAAAGAAAAGAGGATGGAGTCTGCAAACTACAGATGACTATTAGGTAGATAGATGATAATCTCTGACTCTGTCTCTGTTTCTATGTCACTTTCTCTGTTTCTGTCTCTCTTTCCCCCCTAGATTCCTTTTCAAGAAGGTAAGGAACATCTGCTAATGACTAAATAGTATTTATTGGCTTGTCTAAATAATGTTGGCCAGTTGCTCAATGAACTTGACTTTGGTGACTAGAAAAATTCTAGAATGTATTAATTCAGATGGATGGTTACTAGACATCTAGAAAAGGAAGCTTTGCCTTCACTAAGAACAAATCATGGTAGAGCTCTTATATTATTTTTAACAGAATTATTAGACTAACTGGTAGATCAGTTGAATGGTAGACAAAGATACCTAGATTTTGGTTCCAAACTTTTGACATAGCCTCCTTTGTTTTTCTTTTGTCCAAGGTAGGGAACCATAAATTAAGTAGCTTGGTGACCGGACCTATTTGTATTCATTCGTAAGTCTATGGAATCTTGGCAGGGGGTCTCCAGTAGAGTAGTCCAGTTGGCTATGCTTGGTCCTGGGATACTTAACAATTTTTTGTCAATGATTTGGATAAGGTATGGATAGCATGCTTATCAGATTTGCAAGTAGCCCAAAGCTAGGAGAAACAATTAACCTGTTGGATAGCAAGGTTGGGATCCAGAAAGAGCTTATCTACCTTGGATATTGGCCAATGCTGAGTGAGATGAATACTATAGGAATAAGTAGAGTCTTCCACTTAGGTCTTCCATTATTCCCAAGAATAAGATGGAGGAGAGACCTCTAGACAGCAGCTCATCTAAAAAAGATCTGAAGGTGTTAGTTGACTGCAAGCTCACTGCAAACCTCTGTGATAGGATAGCCAATGAAGTGATTACAATCTTGGGTTGCATTAAAAGAGGCCTCCCTTCTAGGACTAGAGATCTATCTCTCTAGCTTAGTCAGGCATCACTTAGAATATTACATTCACTTCTAGACTTCTTATTTCAGAAGGACATTGGCAAAGCAGAGTATCTAAAGATGGGTGACCAGGATAATGAAAAGGGCTTGAGATCATGGCATATGAGGATTGATGGAAGGAATTGGGATGTGGTTGGTCTGGAGTAGAGAAGACTTAGGTGGGGGCATAATAGCTGTCTGCAGGTGTTTAAGGGGCTGTCATGTAGAAGAAGAGTTAAACTTACTATATTTCATTCCAGAGGGCCAAGCTAGAAGCCATGGATGGAAGTAGCAAAAAGGGCAAAGTTCAGAGTGATATTGGGAAAAACCTTATAATTCGAGCTTTCTCACAATGGAATGGGCTGGCTGAAGAGGATGTAGATTCTGTCTATGAGCAAACAGAGCCCTATGTTTGTTTGTTGGACATTTTTGCCAAAGAATGGGCCCATCCAGATGGCTTCTAATTTTGCACCAACTTGGAGATTCTCTGAATCTTCCTGATGATTAATGGAGGAGAGGGAGTTGGGATTCATGTCTTTCCTAGCAGGTGGTACCAGGATCACTATGATTCTAAGGAGCCTTTTGCTGATGAATGGCAGTTAGAAGGAGGTGATGCTAGATCAATACTTCCAATTTCACAGCTGTGGAAATGGTCCCAAAGAAGGGAAATGACTTCACTTATCCAGTGTCATACAGTCAGTTAGTGGCAGGGGTGGATTAATAGCCAGGTCTCCTGCCTCTGAGGCCAGTGTCCTGTCTATATATGTGAGTCAGCCACACATGTTCATTATTTTGTGGTTTGTGTTCTGCCAGGCAAAGGAGTCAGAGAAGCTGCATTCCTTTGAAATTTTTCCACTTAGAAACAACCTTAATCAGCCTCTGGAGGGTCACGTGTGACAGCAAGCTTTGTGCACGTTTAAGCTTTTAGGAAAATGAGTTGGTGCCAACAGGAAGGATATACTTCACCAGTCACATTTCCAGAAAGAAATATTTGCAGCTGAGATTCTGTTTGTGTAAACTGGGAATCACGTGACCACTCATCACATCTAACTTGGTTGATCATTTAAGACAGCTGTTGGGCAGATTGTCAGTAATTTAAAATATATATATGGCAAGTAGGATTTTGTTTTGCTTAAGAACCTTGCCTTTCAGGAGGTCAGCAGACAAAAAGTGCGATAGAATGGAACGGTTTTGATTTTTTATTTTGAATGATTTCTTTTCTTAATCAGTTAGCTTGAGTCTAAGATGCTTATATGGAGAATTGGATGTAGATGTGCTTTCCCCCTTTGCTATTAAGTGGTTGATTCGTTTCCGTGGCACAGTATCCCCGGAAGATTACATGTGACCATACTAAACTTGGCCACCAGATATTTAGCTGTACTTGCAGGAGCAGCCACAATGAGTACGTCAAACTCTAGAACCACGTTGGTGAAGAAGTGGCATGCATGCAGAGCCAGCACCCAGGAAGTTGATTCTGATCCCCCTCTTCTTGGCCTGAGGACATTTTTTTGCATGCCCTGCCCCTCTGTCCAGCCTCTCAAAGCAAGCACTTTCTCCTTTAACTGGGGACCTCACAGACAGTTTGAATTTGCCCTCTGGGCACTTGAACTCATTAAAGGTCCACCAAGACTGCCCTGGAATATGCATGTAGAGTAGACTGTAAGCTGACTGAGGACAAGAACTATCTCACTTTTGTCTTTGTAGCTCTAGCATCTCAGAGAGTTCTGTTCAGTTAATGAGCATTTATTAAATGCCTACAGTGTTCCTGGAACATTTCATAAATGTTTGGTTTAATTGAATTCAACTGAAAATTAGTTCTAGGGCCTCCTCATTGAGATCTATAGTCACTTAAGAGATCAACCATGCTGAAAAAACAAAATGGAGAAAGGATGCATGCTGTCCAAACCATACCATATGGCTAGATGAGTGACCCATTGATGCAGTCTATTAACACATGTAAAAGATCAAATATATGCATATATCTACCCACATGGTGTAATTTGGATATAAATAAATCTATAAATACAATGAAAAGATACAAATATATGCCTTTTTGCATATGTATGCATATTTGTGTGTATGCATATGTACAAATATATACATACAAATATCTATTTGTATCTTTTCTGTAGTCTGTATCCAGACTATACTATGTGGGTAGATGGGCAGCCCATTGACATATACATACACGAATATATCTCTCTCTCTATAAATGTATATATTGATGTCTTTTCATTTTATTTCTACATATATCTGCATGCATATTCAGATTTCATCATGTGGGCTGATATATGGCTGTATTTATATCTTTTTAATGAATAAGTAAACCAAGTCAGTAGATACTATAGATAAACCCAGATGATTTGGGCTCCAGAATAGGAGGAGAGGATTGGATTTTATTATATTTGGGAAACTACGTAGTGTTTTCAGGGATCCCAAGCTGTTCCCTTCTGCCAAAGCACTACTTTTCATACCCATCTTCTTCCAGTATTGTGTTATGGTTGTATGTCATGGAATGCCATCATTCTTTCAGGAAAAAAGGAAAACACGAGAAAGATGATATGTGGTGGATGACAGCCTGAGAACTGATATAAAAGGCAACATCAAGGGCAATGATATAGCAAGAATGAGGGATAGGGCAGTTAGGCAGTCCACAGGGCAACTAGGAGGCACAGTGGATAGAGTTGGGAAGACTTGGGTTCGAATCTGACCTCAGACACTTTCTGTCTGTGTGACCCAGGGCAATTCAATTAACCCTGCTTGTTTGACCCTTGCCCTTCTATCTTGGAGTTGTTACTAAACCCAAAAGCAAGGGTTTTAAAAAAGGAGTGAGATGGCAGATGGCTAGCCCCAGTGACAGTTTGGCATCTATGAAATCTTGAAAGACTCCAACCACAGCCTCCAGTGCATTGGGCAGGTCTTCAGAGAGGATCTATAGTGAGGAATGGACAAGAATTGCCCAGAATGAGAAGAAAGGGAGGATGTCATATGTCCTGGTGGAGGGTGGACTTGTGCCAATGAGATCATGGATCCATTGAAGGGCTGAAGTCTGTCTCATACTTGTTGAACCACTTTTTGGTGAATGGAGAATGTGTCACCTACACCTTGGGTAACCAGTTACGGCTAGAATTTATACTGAGGTGAGCAAAGAAAGAATGTGTCATCCTGCAGTACTTTGTCTTTATGAGAGAATCTAAGCATTTCTGTCTTCAAAGCAGATCATCCAATCTGTCCACCTAAATTATGGGGTACAGTGCAAATTTGTTCTTCAGATGACTTGAAAGGCAGGAATGGGAATAGACTGTCCCTTGGGTTCCATTATGGTAGGATCGTAGTAGTCTTTGATTTTCAGTTTCAAGTACATTCTTCCATTTTGTCTTTGTAGCTCTGGCTGGCTCCTAGGGCTAATAGGAGGGAAGTATCTAGGATTGCTGCTACATTGGAGGGTTTAGGTACCAGAGCCCAAGGGGAAAGACCACATGCTAAGCTGCTCCAAGTCCTAAGATGGGCAAGTTCCAACCTGCCCTCTGATCATCAACACATGCTTCATTCCCTCTAAGAAATGAAACCAGGCAGCCCAGAAAGAAATGAGTGTAGGGCTTTTTATGGAACAAACCTTTTGCTTCCCTGTTAGTAAGTGAATTGTATTGTTCTCTAATTGGGCCACTTTTTTTGGTTCATTCTTCTGAGTGCTGTTTAATGACAGGCTCTTTGGATGACTTAACTTTTCTCCAACCCCAACCCTGAGGTGAACATGGGCCACCTTCTGCCCTCAGATTTTCTTAGAGCACATTGTCTGCCCCTTCTTTTCCCTGATCGTGTTCTATCTTGTATTATACATATTTGTAGCCATGACTACTCTTCACATTGGGCCATAAAGCCAGGGATAGAGTCAGTCTTCATCGTTGTTTCCTGAATGTTTGGCACACAACAGACTTCATAAATATATAGTAAATGTCAATGTGATCTTGCCTCAGTTTCCCCATCTTTTAATGCCTCGTTGCCATATGGACACTAAAGGTGTGCTCTCCTTTTGGAAAAGACACATGCCATGGAAGCGACCGTTCTTTTGGAGACCAAGTTTTAAAGTAGTATTACTGCTAGGCTGTCACCTGATTTCTTTTTTCCTTTTCCTTGTTCTGTCATACATATCGTAGTTTCCTCATGGAATATTTCTTTTTCTGTGAATGCATCTTTTCTTTTTCCTTCAACTCCTTCAAATATTTGCTTAGATTTGGGACTTGGACTAATTGAGATGAAGCCTGACCCTGTTAAGAGTTCACCGCCTTATGGGAGGTCACAGAGGGAAGTCTCTGCTCTAATACCCAGATGGTTTCTCCTTGATGTATTCTCTACCCATCTGAACTACTCTATTGGATACCTTTGTAAAGCTGGCACTAAAAATGCAGAGGCTTATGGGTAAACTTTTTGCTGGCTTTCATCTTCCAAGTCAGTGGTATCAAACTCAAATAGACGAAGGGGTCACTCATTTGCATAGAATGTTAAAAGATCCCTGAGGCCACGTAATAACTTAGTTTCAAAATGTCATTTTATCTATGTCGCATTGTTTCTTTATTAGTTCTGTACTGATGGCACTGAGACTGTACTATTTAGTGTTTGACGCCTCTGCTTTATGGGAGTTCATCACCTAGATGATTAAGGTGGCTCACCTAGCCCTAGACTGCTTGAGGGAGTGCTCAGGCTTTCCAAAGTGAAGGGGCATTCTCTCCTTTGGGGCCTCTCATCTTCCTTTCTCAAAGGTTCTGCCCATACTGTCTTCTAGATGGAGGCAGTCCATAAACTGCACCAACCAGTTCCTACATATGCAGAGATGCGATAAACAGAACACTAGAAAGTTTTGGACTGATAATCAAAGGTTCCCTGTTCAAATTCCAGGCCTGCCACTCCCTATGACTTTGGGCCAGTCCTTTTCCTCGTCTGGACTTTGGTTTCCTCCTCTGTAAATGTGTGAGTTGGACTATATTGCTGAAGACCCTTACAGCTCAAAGTCTATGATCTTATATCCTTGTATTTGACCTCCTATGATGTGTACAATAAAGTGGAAGAGAAAAGAAATGAAGGAGACAGATTGAGGGGAAAAGCTTGAGAAACCAAAAGGCTTGACTTTGGATTTAAACCTCCTGGGCTACCATCTCATTAGTGAATGCCTTATTCTGGAATAATAATGGCAAGCGAATCATGCCAGGATAAGATGCATTTCACTTGTGGGTGGGGAGGATGTAGGTCCTTGTATGTCAATCCTGTGATAGGCTGGCACTCCACCAGAACCTCAAGATTGGGTGATATTCCATGTGAAGGAAACCACAGTGAGCACCATTTCATGAATGGAGAAACTGGAGAGTGTTCCACAGAGGTAGCTGTTTCACTCTCTATTGTGCTGAGTTTCTATGCATATTTGATGTTAGTAGACAAAAAGAACTCTTTTTATTCAATCAGTTATGTCCATATGAATCTCTTGTATTCTCAAATTCTAAAGCAGAGCATAGGATCCTAGAGTTAGTGGCAGAAAGGCTTTAAAGGTCATCTATTTCAACCCCATTATCTTTTTTAAAAACCCTTACCTTCTTGTCAGTCTCAGTTCTAATATAGAAGAGCAGTGTGAAGAGAGAATCTCTTCACAGCAGTAAGGGCTAGGTAATTGGAATTAAGTCACTTGCCCAGGGTCACACAGTGAATAAGTGTCTGAGGCTGGATTTGAAATGAAATCCTCCCAACTCCTGACCTGGTGCTCCTTCCACAGTGCTACCTAGCTGTCCCTTAACCCCATTGTTTTATAGAGGAAGAAACAAAAATTAAATAACTTGCCAAATTCATACACCTTATAAATATATCCAACATTTGAATCCAGGTCCTCTGACTCTAAACTCACTATACTTTCCACTGCACTGTGAGATTCCCAAACATCTTTTAAAAATTTATTTAGCATATTTTTCCGGTTCCATGATTCATATTCTTTCCCTCCCCTCTTCTCTACCCCCTTCTGGAGCTAACAAGCAATTCTACTGAGTTATACATATGTCATTGTTCAAAACCTATTTCTATATTATTCATATTTGTAATAGTGTTCATCTAAAGCCAAACCCCAGTCATATATCCATTGAATCATGTAATCAATCATATGTTTTTCTTCTGTATTTCTACTCCCACAGTTCTTTTTCATAAGTCCCTCAGAATTGTCCTGGATCATTCATTGCAATGCTGCTAGTAGAGAAGTCCATTACATTCAATTGTGCCACAGTGTATCAGTCTCTGTGTTCAATGTTCTCCTGGTTCTGCTCCTTTCACTCTGCATCACTTCCTGGAGGTCCTTTCAGTTCACGTGGAATTCCTCCAGCTCATTATTCTTTTTAGCACAATAGTATTCCATAACCAACAGATACCACAATTTGTTCAGCCATTCCCCAATCAAGGGACATCCCTCATTTTCTAATTTTTTTGTCACTATAAAAAGCTCAGCTATAAATACTTTGCACAAACTTATAATGTTGTAGAAAATGCCCTGGCACTTCTTTCCCAATTCCACTTTCCCTGTTAGTCTGGATCTTCAGAATGTGTCTATTCCTTGTCCCCTTAGAGTTTGGGATTATTCCTAAGGGGTGGAGATATCTTTCTAATGCTGTAGCTCATGAGCCCCCACCAGTTAGCTTCATCCCCAAGGCTATAAGTTGATATCAGTTAGGCAGATAGTTATATATTTACCAGTGATATGGTTGGTACAAATCACCTCCCCCACCCCCACCTCCTAAAAAGTCTGTGACAAACTCTCCCAAAGTATGCATAGAGTCTGGGGGAAAGTGGACTCAAGCTTAGAGAGTATGTATGGCAAAGGGATAACTCACAGCTTTTGGTTGCCAGAAGTCCTTTTTTCTCCTCTTTGGAGGGTTACTCACGGAGTTTTCCCTAGCCATTTTGTAGCTTTTCTGTTGAGCTTCTTGTAGAGCCTGGAATCTGTTTTCCTCATCACATCTAGTCTTTTTTGTCTCCCAATGTAGATTCTGCTGTCAGCAGCTACTGTCCTCGGGATACTTTTGGGACATCATTGAAAAGTCAAAATCCTCTGCCCCTTTGAAGTTCAGGAGTACAGGCTGCAGGGGGTGGGTGGAAAGAGAGGGAATCAGAGGCTCTGTCTCCCAATTCCATGTTTTTCCCAATGTAAAATGCTACCTGGGGCCAAATTTCATAAAGCAGAGTGGGGAGAAAGGGCAATACACTTCTCAGGCAGGAGTCATCTGGGTCAGATTTGAGGAGCTCTAGCAGGGAGGGAGGAGAAAGGGGATCCCAGGTAGAGTCTGGTAGATTTTGTGGGTTTTTTGGATATTGTTTTTTCCCTCCAACTCTAGATTTCTCTTGGATCTTTAATCCAGAGCAAAGCATGTAAGGTGGTGCTACTGTTCTTTCTGGTTAGAAAAATGGATGTGATCTCTGATAAATCTGGCATCTCCAGAGATGACAGTTGTTTGTTTTTGTGCTTCCTTATTTGGTGGGTCCATCTTAATTGCTTCTGGATTTTTAAATTTTGTTTTTGGTGATGGTGGTTGTTGTTGTTTTATATCCCGTTGAGAATCTTTCTGTTGTTTTTTAGGCTATCATTCAAAAGATGATTTCATCTTTGATTCAGCTTGCCATTAATGATTAACTCTCCCTCTCACACTTCTCCTACAGATTTCAAAGGACTTTATTTCTTCTGGTAGGTAACCAAAAAGGGAGCCAAGGTGGGTCCTTCTAAATTCTTCAGGTGGTCCTGGGGAGGCTCCTTTTGCCCAAATGTTATTCAAGAACTGAAGTACTTTCACTCAGTCAAAATAATGTGGCAAGCCTCCTGCCTCTCCCCCACAGGATTTGGATAGTATTTGACCCAGCTGATTTCCCACATCTCCTCTTAATTTACCTGAGGCAAAGGTTCATCAGACTGTGGCCAGTTGAGCTTTTCCTTTTCCATGGTACGGGGTTAGTACAGCAGTGGATTGCACAGAGAGTCAGGCCCACTCTTGGATTGTTGCCCTAGTTATCCAGGGTTTGTGGTGCCCACTCGGGGAACATTGGAATGCCTAAAACAGTGCTTCTGTATTCTGAGACCAGTTCCTCACTCGTGAGCAAGGAATTCATGATCTTCTAGAATCAAGTACTGTGAAAAGGGAGAAAAAGAAATAGGTGCATGGAGTGGGAGATTTGGAATGAATAACCACCAGCCCCAGTGGTCTATGTTACTCCTCAGAGGCACAGTCTCCAGCCTGAAGGCTCCTGTGCCAGGGCTCCACGTGAGGCCTGTTTTTCCCTGCAGATGGTTCTTTACTCCCACCCAGAGCTCCCTGCTGTTTCCTCATGCATCACCCCAGCTCCATGGCACAGCTTTTTGGACCACTCCTACCAATTTTAAGATCATGAGCTGGAAAGGGACCTTCAAGATTAGTCTATCCGTCTCTCTTCCCTTTTTGAATTCAAATATACTATTCAAACATTTATTAGGGGCCTGGGATGGAGTGCTAATTTTGGAGACAGAAAAACGTGGGTTCAGGTTCTGTCTCTAGTTCCTATTGCCCTTGGGATCCTTGGGATCAGGAGTAAGTTACTTAGTAAGTGTCATAGAAGAGTTACTATTCTGCATTGGTAGAGAGAGTTTTCACAGTGCGAGTTGTCTAACTCCATGAAATCACAAGTTTCCCTTGCACTCCCCACTCCCAAAATGCCAAATACTGTGCCATGTGTTATGGAGGAAAAGACTGACCAAAAAAGTCCTTGTCTTCACTTTCCATTTTTACAGATAAAGAAACTGAAGTCCAGATACTTTAAGTACATCAGGTGATGTAAGGTCACTTAGATAGTAAGTTGCAGAGCTGGGATTTGGACTTACATTCTTTGGTTCATAGAATCAGGATCTGGAATCCAGAGAAGGCAGGACCTCAGAGGCCATTGTGTTTAATCTCCCTCATTTCACAGTTGAGAAAATGGAGGTGGGAGAGAAGGAAATGGCTTGCCCAAGGTCACTGGTAGCAAGTATCAGAGGTAAGATTTAAAGTTCAAATTGACCATTAGGCTGATGGCGATGAAGGACTAGATCCCAGGAGAGAGACTAAGGCTGCACCCATCCTTATGACCTGCCTCACATCTCTTTCTTTGCACCACTCCTTCCCAGGGAGATCTCTGTTAGCAGTGGGTTCTTGCACCCCACTTTTAGCTATCTCTTGCCTCTGTCTTCACCCCCAAATCTCTTCTAGTCCTCCAGTGGCTATCTCCTAAATAGTCTTCCCTCTTGCTTCCTGACCTTACTCCCCTAGGCCACTATGCTTTTGCCTTCTCCTGCCTACTGTAAGGGCCTATTAGGTATCACAGGACACAAAATCACCACCTGCCACTAGGCTGAACCTCATGGCAGGACCTTGAATAGTCTAATTAGCTGCATCCCTCTGGACTTCCAACTACTCATCCTCTGCCTGGACCAATTTCTCAACAGTTAGCATACTCCTACTTTCCTCATACTCTCCCCATCCCAGTGTTTTTGTAACTCCAGCTGCCAGTGTACAAATCCTGTGACCCATCCCCAAATTCCTACTTCCTTACTCTCGTGCCCCTCAACCCTCCTCCCCCTTTCAGGGTCCCATTCTAGATCCACTCATTTCTTTTTTATCTTCCATTTTATAATCAATATTGTGTATTGGTTCCAAGGCAGAAGAGTGGCAAGGGCTAGGCGATGGGGGTTACGTGACTTGCCCAGGGTCACACAGTGAGGAAGTGTCTAAGGCCAGATTAGAACCCAGGACCTCCTATCTGTAGGCCTGGTTGTCAATCCACTAAGCCACCCCACTGTCCTGCTTACTTATTTCTCCTACTATGCTATGGAATGCCTTATAGTCAATAATACAGCTCTTTGTCTTCACTATGACCTCCAATCCTCTACTCCTCAGTCAATTCCCAGGCTTTCGCCCTTGCATGAACTATGCTCTCTTCCTTTTTCTGTTAATCCCTTGGTGAATCAGTTTATCTCTATGTTCTTTTTTACTTTCCAATCTCTTGTCCCTTGTCTCAGCTCTGATTGTGCCTTGGCAAGTCTTTACCTTGGATGACACCCACTATCAGCCTCCTTTGCTTCCATTCACGTGGTGTTGAATAGAGTTGGAGAAAATTGTGGCAACTGTGCTGGCTGGCTTTGCTACAAATTTATGTTACTTAATCTCAACTGTGCCTTCACTGTGGTCTGTTAATCCTCTTACACCTCCCTAATAATTTACTCTCCCACTCATCCCAGCAGCTCTTCCAAACCTTTTCAGCCCTCCTCAAACCTCCCATGACTCCTCCCTCCTCCACTTATCGTCTCAGCTGAGAACCTTGCTTCATTTCTCACTGAAAAAACTGAGGCTTAATTGCCAAGAACTCCCTCTTCTCTCCTCCTCATCTCACATCACTCAGACAGCATTCTCTCACTCTCTCTTTCTTTGCCCCTGTCTCATATGATCCCATTCTATTTTCTCTAGCAGTAGCCCCTATCATCATCCCCACTCTTTCATCATCTCCATTTTCCCCAATACATTGGCTCTTTCCTGTCGCCCACATCTCCTTAGAACCCTCACTTGTCCATACCATCCCTGCTAGCTGTTGCCCTATATTTTTCCTGCCCTACTCAGCTGTCATCTACAACTGATACTTTCTCTCCTCTTATCTTCTCTTGAAAAATATTTGTTTCAGTTACATGTAGAAACAGTTTTTGACAATTGTTTTCTGACATTTTGGAATTTAGATTTTCTTCCTCCTTTCCCCCTCCCACATCCCTGAGGCAGTAAATAGTCTGATGTAGGTTATAACAGTGCTTTCACGTAATACATATTTCCATATTGCTCATGTTGTGATAGAAGACACATTACACATACAATAAAAAACTCATGAAGAAATGAAGTGGGAAATGGCATGTCTGTAATCAGACTCTAGCAGTTCCTTGTTGGGCTTTGTATAACATATTTCGTCATAAATCCCCTGTGGCTCTCTCATTCTTTTCTAAACTTTCTGTTGTCTTGCTTCTGACCTCACCATCCAAAAGAAACTGCTCTCTCCAAAGTTACCAGTGATCTCTTCACTGCCAAATCTAATGGCTTTGTCACAATCCTGATCGCTCCTTACCTCTCTGCAGCCTTTGACACTGTTGATTGCTCTTTTCTCCAGGACATTCACCCTCTTCTCTCTCTTTTTGTGACACTACTTTTTACTGGTTCTTCTTTTACTTGTCTGACTGTTCCTTCTCAGTCTCCTTTGCTGGATTCCTCCAAGTCATTCTCACTAACTGTGGGTGCCCCCCTCCCCAAGGCTTTGTCCTGGACTCTCTTCTCTTCTCCCCTTCTACTGTCTCACTTCTATTATCTCTATACAGATGAATTCCAGCCTTAATCTCTCTTCTGACATGATGTCTTATATGACCAACTGCTTTTTGGACATCTCAAATTTGATATTTCCTAGACATCTCAAAGTAAACATGTCTAAAACACAACTGAATATTTTCTACACAGATTCTCCCTTCTTCCTACCTTTCTTGTTACCATTAAGAGTACTGTCATGCTCTCAGTCACCCAGGCCTGTGGCTTCAGTATCATCCTTGACATCCTTGATTGTGGCCTTTACTTTCTGAATCCTGTGACCTCCCCATCTGACTGGCAGGTTCCTCCCCCCAGGTCAGTCATTTCTTCAGGCCTCTCCAGGCTGTCCTCCTAACTCGAGATATCTTCATCTCCCCTTTCCTCCCTTTTATACATTGCCTTCCTCCATTAGAACATAAGCTCCTTGAAGGGTAGGATTGCTTTTATTTCAATTCACAGTGTACCTTGTATGGGTTTCCTTCTTTCCATTCACAGAGACATCATGATGATGTTCTCTCATCACCACATACTCTGACACTCTACTGCAAGAGCATACTGACACCTTCCTGGCTCAAGTCTCCTTTTTAAATACATTCTCCACAAGTGCAGATCTGCTCATGTCACCTTTCTACTCAATTAACTTCACTGACTCCCCATTGCCTTCCGGATCAATTATCAAAATAACCTATTGGGTATCCAGAGTCCTTCACAATCTGATTCCTTCCTACCTTTCCAGTATTGCACTTTGTTCCTTTCTTTGTGCTTTAAGTTCCAGTGACATTGGTCTCTTTGTTCTTCCTCACACATTCCCAATTCCACAACTTTGCCCTGGCTATTCCCTGTGCCTGGAATGCTCTCCCTCTTTATCTTTGTCTCCTGGCTTCCTTGGTTTTCTTTGAGACTGAGCTCACCTCCCATCTCTGCAGATGACCTATCCCAGTTCCCCATACTACTGTTGCCATCTATCTGAAATGGCCTTTTATTTATTTTGTTTATTTTCTGGAGTGTACACAGTTATTTGCATGCTGTGTCATTAGAATGTGAGCTCTTTTATGGTGGTGCTAAGAGGTAGGGAGGTTGGTGTTTTTCTTTGCTCTAGTGCCTGGTACAATATAGTTAGCGCTTTAAAAATGGTGTTGATTGACTGATAAATAGGTCCAGATGTTTTCAACAGAGAAATAGTATAGTAACTAATTAACCCATTTAGAACAGTGGGTAGAAACTCTTCATAACACAGTGGACATGTCATCAATCCATCCATCAGTGGATCAACGTTTATTAAGCACCTGCTGTGTGCCAGGCACTGTGCTTAGTGCCAGGTCCACAAAAAAGAGGCAAAAGATATTCCCTGCCCTCAAGGAGCTTACAATCGAATGGGGGAGACAACATGCAAACAAATCTATCCAAAGCAAGCTTATAGGCTTGCCTCGGAGATATTGTGGGTTCTGTTCTAGACTACCGCAAGAAAGTAAATATCACAATAAAGTTAATCACATGAATTTTTTGGCTTCCCAGTGCATATAAAAGTGATGTTTCCTCTCTACTGTAGTCTATTAGGTGCGCAATAATATTTTACCTAAAAAAACCAATGTCCCAGCCTTAATTTAAAAATACTCTATTGCTAAAAAATCCTGAGCCTTCAGTGAGTTGTTATCTTTTTCCTGTGGAAGACCTTGCTCTGATGGATGTTGAAGGCTGCTGACTGACCAGCTAGTGGTTGATGAACATTGTGGTGGCTCAGACAGCTTCTTAAAATAAGGTAGCTATGGAAGTTGCCACGTTGTTCCAGGGAGGTCAGTAATCAGAGGAGGGAGAAAGTTTCAGGCATGCGGGATAGCCAGAGAGAAAGCCAGGGCTGAGAGATGGAGTGTCCTGTTCATTAAATATAGTGTTATATATAGTTATGTATGTTAGTTATATAGTTAGTGGGGAAAGAGAATGGCAGCAATAAGACTCAAGAATTCAGAAATGCAACAAATAAAAAAAATTAAGTTCAGTGGAACAAACACTTGAGATCTGTTGCTTTCTCATATTTTATGCCTCTGGGTGAGTCCCTAGCATGGCATTGACTCAAGCCCTAGAGAGAAGTTAGGGTTCAGACTACCCACTGCAGTTTCTTTACTGGCTTGTTTGACCTCTCAGTATTCCAGTCTTCCCAGGGAGCATTTCTTTACTAAGCTGGGCTTCAGTTTCAGTGCTTCTGGATCATTTATAAAAATAATTTTCTGAAGGAAGTTCTGAAATTAGAATCTTTTTTTGTGTTTTTCTAGGAGGCCAATCTGATAATTATCAGATCTTCTCAACAAATTCTAAATTCAGGATCATTTCTTGGGTTGATAGGAGAAAGGGGAATAATTGGAGGAGAAATTCAGAGAGTTTCTTTTGTCATGGCACTCATGAGAATTGAGAACGATGTGAAATGGGACCCCTTCCCTAGCCTTGAAGGCCCAGGAGATAGCCAATGAAAAGGGAGGCAGGGATTAGAATCTTGTTTGATAAAGAGAATTAGGTTAAACCAGAGGCCCTGTAGTGAGAAAATTGTTCAAAGAATTTTGTGGTAGTAGAAGTGTTTTATATTGCTGTGGGAGAGATAGATGCATGTGAAGACTGGAATGACGTTCTTTAAACACTCACCTTCCATCTTCGAATCAATACTGTGTATTGGTTCCAAGACAGAAGAATGGCAAGGTTAGGTAGTGGAGATTAAGTGACTTGCCCAGGGTCACAGTCAGGAAGGCCATATTCCAAAGGACCTCCCATTTCTAGGCCTATCTCGCAATCCACTGAGCCACCTAGCTGCCCCCTGGAATGTCTTTAACTTGCAAATCATGACATAGGTAGCATTATTTAAGTAAAAATGCAATTCAGATGTAGAACAAGGCACTGCTTTATGAAGGAGCTGTACTGTCACCACTCAGCTGGACATTAGTACATAAGTCAAAACTTCAGTTACCAATTTGTATTTTCTGAAAACCTCAGCTGTCTCCTTTTGAGGAATACTTTTTGGTTGTGTCTACATGCACAGGCATCATCATGTTCTTTGCCTTGAGCTGGCTTTCCCCGTCTTTTTTTTATTGTTTTTAGGGATCAAACAAGATAAGAGTAGGGAAGATAAAAATAGCAGCATATATGTAATTATTTTGGTTGCTCAATTGGTTTTGAACAGGTCTGTTAGTGGCTCAGAGCTCTAAGTTCACAGTTTTTTTAAACCCTCTGATTTGTCAACCGATGGAAGAACAGTCAGCAGAGAGAGAGAGGTTAGAGGAGGTGGGGTTGATGAAATGAAGAGAGGAAGAGAACCTCCTTTCATATGGGGACTAAACTTGAACATACATAATCCCTGGACAGTTTGATTTGGGTTAATGACAGCTTGTCCACCCCATCTCCCCACCCTAGTTCTTTTCGGTTCTGTCCCCAACATGACTTCCTCACCTCCAGCTTTGTTGGCTTCATTTCCTGGCCCTTCCTGACTGATATGTTGCTAGGAACCTCTCTCTGGGTTGATATCTATCCATTAATGCCCATTAACTAACACCAGGCATGGTGTGTCAACAAACTCTGAACCCACCTAACTATCACAGTTCTCTTGGCAGCAATTCATGTGACTTGATACCAGCAAAGGGATAGATCTGGGTATTCTGCTAATCTCGTCACTTTATCAAAATGGGAAATGAGGTTAGTGTTACGGGACTTATTTTTAGTGAAGCCATGCTTATTCTTAGTGTCTCCCTAAACAGGGCAAGAAGATGGCTGGACTGGAGGGTTGGAAGCATGTTTGGGGGCGTGCTTGACATGAGAGACATGTCGTAAGATATTATGCAATTTTCAAATATTTTATGTACATACCATCTCATAAATAAGGAAATCTCTTTAGCCCTAGGCCAGGTTCCTGGGATTGAGTTCTGCCTCATTACCTTGCAAAACTGGAGAGCTAGATGCCAGGAAGTAGGAAATAGATTCAAGAAGACAGGAAATGCTGAAGTGATGGAATAGCTGGGGAGGAAGAGAAAGATGCTACTTGCCACCTGAGGCTTGCAGGGTTTGGTCATGGCCTTAGCCCCTAACAACTGGTTTCACAATAGTCTTTCCCTTTTAAGAACTCCAGTAGTATGTAGTCTATTATTCATTGTATATTACCTTAAATTCTGTAATGAATGTTCATGCATGCCTATATATATATGGATATATACATATATATGTTTATGTATGCCTTTCTGTTAAAAATATTTTTATTCTGGACTTAAGCACTAAAAACCAAAGCATTTCCATATATATGGCAGAATACAAAAATAACACTATATATGAAACAGAATTTCTATTTCAAACCACTTCCTTTTTTAAAAAAGCACATAATTCTGTGTCACTTTTAAAAAATGTACTTATCTGTGCTTTTTTTCTATTTTTTCCCCTGGGCATTTTATTTATTTATTTTTAAAGCCTTAACTTCTGGCTTAGTATCAATACTAAGTATTGGTTCCAAGGTAGAAGAGCAGTAAGGGCTAGGCAATTGCGGTTAAGTGATTTACCCAGGGTCACACAGCTAGGAAGTGGCTGAGGACAGATTTAAATTCAGGACCTCTGCTTTCCAGGTGTGGCTGTCTATCCGCTGAGCCATCTAGTTGTACCTTTGCTGGGCATGGTAAAAAAGGTTTCAGTGATCCCCCTTTTTTGGTATCATTGTTGCCGTCATCTGTCAGGAGATAAATAACATACTTCCTCTTGGGCCCTCTAAAGAAATGGTTGGTCATTTCAAGCATCAGAATTCTCAAGTCATTTTTCTTTATACCATTGTTGACCTCATGTAAATTGTTTTTTTCATCACTTTATTTTGTAGCAGTTCATGGTAACTCGTATCTTTCATCATTTTTCTTACAGTCCAATAATATTCCATTACAGTCACAGACTACAGTTTATTCTGCTATTCTCCAATTGAAGTATACACGCCCATCCCCTAGGTTCTAGTTTTTTTCCCATTCTTTTCCCTGTGCTCCCTTACTAGCCCTCACAGGAAGTTTGTTTTGTTTGTTGTTCAACCCTCCCTGCTATCATCCTCCCTCTTAATACCCATCTCCTAGTTCCAGCTTATTTTCCTGATGAGTTTGATGGGTTTCTCACCAAATTGTGTGTGTGTGTGTGTGTGTGTGTGTGTGTGTGTGTTTTCAGCCTACCATTGTCCAGTTTGGATAAGGTTGAGGTTTGCCTTATGTCTGCTCCCTTCTTCCATGTTTGTATATTCTTTTTCTCATGTACCTTAATGATGAGAAATAGCCAGTTTCACGCCCTTCTTCCTGTTTTCGTCTTCCTCTCCCTTCTCTTTCCTCTCTTAAAGTCCTGAGAATAGAACTAATCTACTCCCAGTTTTGCTGTTTTTCATATTAACCCTTTGGAGAAATGGAAGTTCTGAAGAGACACTTGTTTATTTTCTCCCCTATTAAAATGTCAGCCTTACATTACCATATAGCTCGTTCCACTTGCTCCAATAAATTTACCTTTCTAGGTTTTTCTGGATTCCTCTCTTTGTATTTCAGCATTCTTACTTGGCTCAGATTGTTTCATCAGAGATGCTTGAAAATCCTCTATTCTAGAAAGGTTCCATTCCTCCCCCACCCCCACCCCCACCCCATTTGATTATATTCAGTTGTACAGGATAATTGGTTTGGTTTTGTTTCTTTTTGTTTTTTGGTTGTGAATCTATACCTTTTGCCTTTTGAAATTTTGTATTCCAAGGTTTCCTATCTTATGAGATCCTGACTGTGGCTCCTTGGTACACAAATCTTTCTGGATGCTCACAGCAATTTTATCTTGATGTTGGAGCTCTGGATTCTGGCTATGACATTCCTGGTCTTCTCCATTTGAAGTATCTTTCAGGAAGTGAGGAGTAGATTATTTCTTTCTTCTGTTTGCCCTCTGGTTCCAAGAGATTAGGTAATTTTCCTTTCTGATTTCTTGAAATATGATGTTTTCAATCTTTTAATTTCGTTCTCATATTTCTGTCTTCTGGAATCATTGTTTTTGGATTGATCCGCTCTGTTTAACTATTTATTCTCCTTCCAGTTCTTTGCTCTAGAGCAGTGCTTCTCAACCTCTCAATTTGTAGCAATGAGAATACATAATGCATATCAGGTATTTATTTTCTGAATCATAACTGTAGCAAAATTACAGTTTTGAAGTAGCCACCAAAATAATTTTTTGGTTTGGGGTCGCCGCCACATGAGGAACTGTATTGTGGGGTCACGGCATTAGAAAGGTTGAGAACCACTGCTCTAGATTCTTACCTTGTTTGATCCTCACGTCAACACTGGGACAGAAACATTATTATTGTCACCTCCATTTTATAGATGAGGAAGCTGAGGCTGACAGAAGTGAAATGATATGCTTGAGATCATAGAGCTAGTAAGTGTCTGAGATAGGATTTGAACTCAGATCTTCCTTATTCCATGTACAACACCCTAGTTGTTACTGTGCCATCTAGATGCCTTAAGTGAATTTGTCTAACATCACATAGATGGTAGGTAGTGGAGTGTAAAATTTAAATTAATATCCAATAACTCCAAGTATTATATTTTATAAGATTTATTAATAATCCCTTGAAGTAAAAGAAATGAAAGGATAACAGTAAAAGCCTGAGTAAAGCCTACTTTCCCAGCTGCATCCATGGGAAAAGAGAGCGAGGGGCAGAGCTACACAAAACTTATAACCTCCCTACATTAGCATGTAAAGTGAGAGGGAACATGGGAAGCTGGGATTCAGAGTTATGGGGAGCAAATCCTAATTATACAGGAGCCTGAATTTGAACCTAGGCCCTCTGATTCCAAATCCAGACCTCTTTCCATTGAACCATGTATACTCAGCAAGTGCCTAATTAATGCTTACATGCACATATACCCCCCACCCCTACCCACATATATATTTACTTATTTATTCTAGACTTAGCAACAATGCACAAATATTCAGCCATACAAACAAAAAGAAAAAACTAATTATCCATAAAACTATGCCTTCATTTGCAGTTTTAAAAAGGTACAGATGAACAAGGCACCCTATTTCTTTTCCGTGGTTGCTTCCGAGCTCATCTCTTCCACCTCCTAGCACTGCCAATTTTGTTGCTGATGTTGTTGTTTACATGGTTGGAATCAGTGTGTGTTTTGTTTGGCTTTCTCCACACTGTATCACCCCATATGAGGCTTCCCATATGTCTTTTGTTCTTCCTATTTGTCATTTCTCATGGTGAAATAGTGTTCCATGGCATTCATTCACCATAGTTGAGTCAGCCATTCCCTAGTTGCTGGAAACAGAAGTTGTTTCTATTATTACAAATTACTACAAAGTGTCTATGACTAAAGTGAAACCATGTGGTGCAGTGGAACAAACCACTGGATTTGCAGTCAATGGATCTGGGTTTTAGGCTTAGCTGCTTATTTCCTGTGTGACCTTGGGCAAGTCACTTCCCTTCCTTGGGCCTCAGTTTCCTCCTCTGTAAAATGAGAGGGTTGTACTACATATGGCTTCTTGGAGACTACTTCTAACTCCAAATCCATGATATTATTTTTTTTAGCCGAGTCTTTATATTATTTCAATAATATTCCTAGAATATGGTCCTAGAAGTGACACCACTGAGTCAAAGGGATGAATTCCTTACTCATAAGACCTAATGAAGGTCTTAACTGTTGTATTTCTTTTTCTAGTCAGCTCATCTGGTTTCTATAATGGTGAATTATGGGTTCAGGTTCTTTCTCTGTTGGAAATGTCCCAGCTATAATGACGAATAATTACTTCCCTTTCCCATCTCAGGCATACGTAACCCCAGTTCTGCTTTTTGCAAACTTTTGAGTGGAATTGGTACGGAAGTATGTTGTTGATTTGCATGTGGTAATCCAGACTGTACACTTTAAAAAATCAGCCGACTCTATCTCTTCCCTTTACCCCTGCTCTTTTTCTTTTGAGAAGAGGAATTCTAGGGCCAAATTCTGCTCACAGGCACTGATGGATAAATTTTTCATTTTCAAGAGACCCATAGCAATGGAATTTGGTCTTTAATTTGTGTCTTTTTAAAAAAATCCTTACCTTCTGTCTTAGAATCAATACTGTATATTGGTTCTAAGGCAGAAGAGTGGTAAGGGCTAGGCAATGGGGATCAAGTGACTTGCCCAGGGTCACACAGCTAGGAAGTGTCTGAGGCTGGATTGGAACTCAGGACCTCTCATCTCTGGGGCCTGGCTCTCAATCCACTGAGCCACCCAGCTGCCCCCAATTTTTTTTAAAGTAAATGTCATTTACTAGCAAGAAGGCTTTTTATTATATTCTGACTTTATCTCCAGATTGATTAAGATCAGGAATGACCTAGATAGTCCAATATGTGGGCAGTGTAGGGTGTTGGCTCAGGCTGCTCCCTCTACATGGAAGGGGTGGTGGGGCAGAACTTCTCCAAGTAGGGAGATGCATTGATTTGTCAGTGCACACTGGACCCTTTTTCTTCAGCCTGTCTATCATTCCAAGGAGATGACTTCCCTGTTCCAAAGAAAGAGCTAGAGAAATCTTAAATAGTTCAGGAAAATAGCCCCCATAACCTGGAGATTTGGTAAGCATCAGATCAAGCTGAAATTGTCCTGGAAATGGAAAGGTCGTATATGGAAAAAATCAACTTTGCCTATTGTTGTGTACTTATTGGCCCGGTAATTCTGAGAATGATCAAACTCTGCACAATTCGAGGAATCAAAGGGACCAGGAATTCTGGTTTCTTTCCAGCTCAGTGTAATATAAGCAAACCCATGCTTTGGAGCACAGATGATACTCAGATTGATTTTGGGAAGCATCTTGCTGCTCTCTGGGTCTCAGCACAACCTTGGTAAGAAATGGAAAATGAGATCTCTTCAGCCCTGCGTGATATGGCATGATTCAGAGGATAGGGAAGAAGAGCTTCAAGTGATGTCTGAGCCCCAGTTCTATGATCCTGTTGCTAAAAAAATAAATAATCAAATTGGTTGATTTCAAGCAATCTATATCCATCTGCTGTCTTATGAGTGTATCAAAGTGGTTCACTATGACAGTGCAGGGCAGGCTCAGGCAGACCAGTCAAGATGGGATGGTTTGGAATGCAGACCCAGGAACAGACTGTGAACTTTCTGTTCAGGCACCAGCTAGTGTAGGGCAAGCCTAACATTTTGGACCCCAGCAACTCATGCAATCTTCTACTAAGGTCCAGAGCAGTGATGGCGAACCTTTAGAGACCAAGTGCCCAAACTGCCACATGTGAGCCCCACCCCTACGCCACCATACCTCAGATAGGGGAGGGAGGAAGCACTCCAATGGGGCTGCTAGGCAAAGGAGCAGGTGAAGTGAGGAATGTCCTCAGGCGCACATGCCATAGCTTCGCCAACATACGTCTAGAGGGATGGTAGCCTGGAATAGTGAAAACAGTACCCACATCAGTAAAATCAGACATCTTTTGCAGTATCTTAGTAAATATACATGAGATAATATATACCAAGTGTTTCGCAAACTTTTAAGCTTTTTCCAAATGTGAGCTGTGTTTAAAGACTTGCAGGAATTTCTCTCAGGGTACCCCTGAGGCCATCTAGGATAACCTGTAGGCAAATGAGATCTTCCTCTATAACATACCTGACAAGTGGTCCTCAAACCTCTGCTTTCTAACCTATGATGATGGGGAACTCACTACCTCCCCAGAGAGCCAGCCCATCACCCTTCTTGGCAGTACTGATAGAAAGTTTTTCTTTATGTTGAACCTGAACATCTCTTTGCAAGTCCACTCATTTTTTCTAGTTCTGTCCTCTGGGGCCAAGGAGAACAAATCTACTCCCTTTTCCAAGTTATGGATTCGGGAAGACAGTTGTCTGTGCCCTCCTCTCTTGTACTTCCTAGTCTCTGATGGTGGGATTCTTCTCCAGGCTAAATTGAACCTACTTCAACCAGTTCTCTTATTGTCCAATCTCATGTTTTCAGACTGGCAGCTTCTTGAGGGCATGGACTTTCTTTTGCATTTCTTTGTATTTTCAGTGCTCAGCACAGTGCCTGGCACAGAAAGCGCTGTAGTAATCGGTGTCTTTTGACTGGCTGACTATTGCTTCCCTTGTTCGGATGCTCTGTCTTGCTCAATGCTTCCATTTGGGCCATATTGGCTCTGTTGGCCATATTATGCAGTTGACTCACATTGAGCCTATGGATCCCATGCAGATAAGCTGCTGCCTCATAATAATCATAACTCATTGAAATAGTCTTTAAGGATTACAAAGCTCCTCATACGTGCTGTCACATTTGATCCTTCTAGCAACCATCCTTTGAGCCTGGAGCTGGGATTATTCCTGTGTTTACAGATCAGTCTATATCTATGTTATGTAGGCCAGTTGTTATTGTTGATATTGTTGTTGTTGCAGATGAGGAGACAGAGAGAGATGAAGTGCCTGGCTTGGGGTCCTACAGCTAGGAAGTACTCCAGCTAGAATTTGAATCTGGGTCCTTGTGACTGAAAACCCAGTTCTTTTCCCACTATGCTCTCCTCCCTAACCGTCTCTCTCCTGTTCCATATAGTGAGATTGATTTTTTTGAACCCAACTGTAAGATTTTGCAAAATTCACTTCTTGTGAACTTTCATCTCAGTAGATTTGGCAGCTGGGGAGATATTTGGGCATTCTCTTTCATTCTCCCAGGGGTAAGCTAGGCTTTGTTTGTGTCCATGTCCATTTGATATGAAGACACTTACAAGAATGTTAAACAATACTATGCCAAACAGCAGTGCCTGAGGCCTAATGCTACAGGCTACCCTCCCACTTGAGAGTATTCCCTTAGTTACTCTTCTTTGAATGGAATTACTCAGTCACTTCTGTGTCTGCTTGATGGAGCTCCCATCTTTCCTTCCCTATTGTCTGGCCCACATCTCTTCATCTATAGAGGGTACTATCACTTAGCCTACATCATTGCCATGGATGGAAAATATGGGCTTTGAAGTACACTACTTACTTAGCCGAAACTAATACATGGGTCTTTGAGAAGCCATACAATTATTAGGTCTTTTAGTTGCATTCTTCTTTTTAAAAAACTCTTTTTTATTCCCTTTATATCAGACCAATGATAAAAGCAAACAAAAATAACCAGGGCTCCTAAACAATTTGGTAAAAACACTTTACTTCCTTTTCAATGAATTTGATTCTAGTCTCTTTAAAAATCCATTTTCTTTTTTATAAAGCTGAATTCCATCCTGGAATTGAAACATAGGACACATGAATGCTTCTTTCAATCAATTTTGCTGGGGAAAAAAGCTCGGGTATGGGGAACAAATATGTGTTTCAAATGAAAAGAACCACTCAAACCGTGTTCTTGGCTTAGATGAAAGGGGTTTTTGCCACAGTCCACTTCAGAATTTTTACTTTTCCAAGATGAAGGCCATAGACCTCGCTGCACAAACCTCTTGAAATGTAACACAGTAATGTAACTTCTGATGCACATACCTCTTGAAAAGTGACTCAATAAGTCAATGAACTAAAAATTGAAAACCAATGTGATATTGTACCTTCCGGCTGTTTGACTGTGTCTACTGGTCTTCATTGCTAGTCTATAGGACCATAGACCCCGTGCCAATCTTGATATATCCCTGAGCACTAAACACACAGTAGGTGCTGAATAAATGTTTGTGATGAATGAGGAGGTAGTAATATATCCTAAAGCTTTATTTAGAACTATTTCAGGCAGCTTTATGCAGGGACCAGCCTTTCTGCCTCTGATGTGTGCTAGTTTTATGACCATGAGCAAATCTCTTAATCCCTCTGTGCACCAGGCAGTTCTAAGATGATAAGTTACAGATCAAGTCTTGTTCTGCATTGGTGGAGGAAGTTTCCCATGCTGAAAGTTGACTCTACTTAAGAAATCATAGCTCTAAATCCCCTCTCTCTGGCTACAGAAAGACACACAAAATGCCCGCTGCATTAAACAGTTCACTTCTGTTTGCATCTCACAAGTAAAGACAATACAAGCAAATATTAGGCTGGTAGATGGATGCCTTCTGCTGGTGCCTCATCATGGCATAGAGGTGATTGCTGAGCAGTGAGCTGGCAGAGTGCATAAGCCCTTGCAAGTCCTACCAAGTTAGGAAGGTCTAGCATATGGGCTTGACATTAAACTTACATATCTATCATTTGAAGATCAGCCCCCACTATGTCCAGAGTGGCTCATCTCCAAGTCAAAGGGGTGAGTGGTGACATTTTGGGCCATACAACCTCAGGAAGGCTGTTTACTTGCTCCCAGGGGAGAGAGAGGACCAATACCAGTGAAGTCATAGCTGCTTGGATGTAGAAATTAAGTATGACTTATTGAGCTCAGAGGGGCCAGGTAAGTTGGGAGCTCCTGAAGGATTGGGCAGTTTTTTTGTGTTCTATTTTTCTGTTCCCGACAGTGCTGGGCACTATATCAGGAAGCCCTAGAGAGATTCTCTGAAAGTGGGTAAGTTGCTGACACATTTAGTATTAGCCTTTAGGGAGACAGAAATACATGGTTGGTCCTCCTTCCTTCCTTCCTTCCTTCCTTCCTTCCTTCCTTCCTTCCTTCCTTCCTTCCTTCCTTCCTTCCTTCCTTCCTTCCTTCCTTCCTTCCTTCCTCTCTCTCTCTTTCTTTCTTGAATGAGAGATCACTTTAAAACTATTTTACCTTGCTATCTTTCCCCCAACCTTCAACAAAGGAACATTTATTTATTTTAGAGAAATAGGAAAGTATTCTTTCTAAAATTTCCCTGCTTCCCTCTCAGGGCAATCATTGAGTTGTAGGCTAAATTGTTTTGGGATCAAAGGTAAAGTGTTTTAGGGTTTAATAATAAAGATACTTTAACAGATGTTTAGTATGTAGGTTGTTTTAAAAAAGTCTTATAAATCTTGAAGGAAACTATTTGTCTCCTAGGAAGCAAAAGAGGCATCATTTTACTGCTTGGGTAGACTGCCCATAGGGTTCTGCTAACAAGCATGCCCTCTCTTCAGAAAGGTCATCTTTGGCACCATTGGGTTGCCTTTGATTCTTTGCTAGGCCACGGGGTGGAACATTCTCTTCTGGAATAAAATCTTTACCTGCGTCATGTAAATAAAGTTGCTTAGGGCACTGAGGCATTTTTCAGCAAATTAATCAATTTTCAGGTCATTAGGTCATACCTTAGGTGGAAAAATTCATTCCACTCTTGAGTCACACTATGTGTGTTACTGCCCACTAGTTTATCTTGGGAGCTAACCCAGAATCAGAACTGTGCTAGTTCCTATCTTCCAGGATGGGAAATTAGCTTCTAGGTCTAAGCATTGGCTACTATAACAAGCTTGGCGGCATTCTATTTAACACTTTGGAAAGTTGAGGAAGTGACATGGTGACACGATTCATTTTTTATTTTGTTGTTTCTCCTGTCCCTGCCAACTAGAGTGATCTTTGGGTTAAACAGAGAGAAGAAAAATGGCCAACAGGGAGTTAACTTGATGAGTATTTTGTTAAGCACTTACTGAATGCCAGGAACTGGGGATAAGAAGACACCCCTTCAGGAGTTTACATTCTTTTGGGGGAAAACAACATATTGATAGAGAGGTAAATAGAATTTATGTCCATGGCAAGCAGGGAGCTGGTAAGAGTGGACCTGCCTACTCTTGAGGAACTCAAGTCACCTGGCCCAGTTGAACTAATAATTGTGATGGGTGAGCTTTTGTAAATGATTTTTGAAAAGTCATAGTAGATATTGCAAAAATAGAGAAGGGCACATGTCCTATTTCTTTCTTTCTTTTTTAAGGAACAGAATAGGGTCTGGAAACTATGAGTCAAAGAATTTGAACTGGATTCCTTGCAGAATTGTAGACTCCCTTCAAGGGAGGGTTGATAAACGTCTAGATAAGAAAGTCTTGATGACAGAGACAGCACAGCTTCATCAAGAACAAGCCATACCAGACTAATCTTATTTTCTTTTTTCCATAGCTATTTCTAGACTTGCTCTACCATCACTCTATAACCTCTCCTCCCTTTAGGTTGTTTGGATTCAAATTTATCACTCAATCAAAATTCTAGTAGCTTTTATCTACTGACCCCTCAAGACATTCTCCTTTTCTCAGGGAGAGTTTCTTGCTTGGATCATAGTTTCTCTTCACTCCACCTTCTATTCTCATACTAGAGGAATTCAGCATACCTATTGATACTCTGATCTCAGATACCCTCACTTTTCAGTTCCTCAATCTGCTCAGTTCCCATGACCCATTCCTCCACCCTACCTCAGTTACCCACAGGGATGGTCATACTTTTGACCTTGTCACATACCCACAAGTGCAACTTGCAGGCTTACAAACTGAAATTCCTTTATCTAATAATATAGCAATAATAATATTTTATCATTTCTCTCTGTCTCTGTCTCTCCCTCCCTCTCTCCCTTCCGTCCCTCCTTCCCCTTATGACCTTCACTCTATGCACCCAGTTCAATTTGACACTATACTTCAGAATCAAATCCTTTACCCATTTATGCTATCAACACTTTGCCAAACCTCAGCCTTGGAACACTCCCACCCAAGGATTCCTTTGCTCCTATTCACATCCTAAGAACATAATGAAATGGTGCTGACTAGATCCTCCACAAATCCAGGTTGCATAATCTGAGCCGCAAGAAAGCAGTAGATCCATTTATACCTACCTAACTGATTCATTATCTTACTCAGTACAGTGGTTTTTCAAGCTACTTCCTTCCTCTTTTCTAAAGTCTCATGGCACACAGCCATCCCTATTCTCTCACCTGAGGACATTCCCTCATATTTTAGTGAAAAAATTGGGAGCAATTTGGTGAGAATTCTCCTCCTCGTCCTCCTTCTCCTCCTCCTTCTCTTTCTCCTCCTTCTCCTCCTCCTCCTCCTCCTCCTTCTCCTCCTTCTCTTTCTTCTCCTTCTCCTCCTCTTCCTCCTCCTCCAACTTCTCCTCCTCCTCCTTCTTCTCTTCCTCCTCCTCCTCCTTCCTTCTTCCTTCCTCTTCCTCCTCTCCTCCATATTTCACATTACTCAGATATCTTCCTCCCTCCAGCTCCTCTGTCTTGTATGAAGAGGTAGTCTTTTTCCTTGCTATTCCACTTTCCTCTGCACCCTTGAACCCATCCTATGATATCTTCTCCAGCAGATTGTCCCTTCCACCACCCTTGCTCTCTTAATCATCCTCAGTCTTTCCCATTTCACTGGTTGCTTTTCTGTTGCCTACAAATACACACAGTTTTCCTTCAAGATGAATCCATATCAACTTGTTGTTGCTGTTCAGTTTTCAGTTGTGTTTGGCTCTTCATGACCCTTTTTTGTTTTGTTTTGTTTTTTTGTTTTTAATTCTCACCTTCTGTCAATACTAATTATTGGTTCCAAGTCAGAACAGCAGTAAGGGCTAATTGGGGTTAAGGGACTTGCCCAGGGTCACACAATTAGGAAGTGTCTGAGGCCACACTTGAACCCATTATCTCCTGTTACTAGACGTGATTCTCTATTCACCGAGCTTTTATCCACTACCTCTTTTTGGTGTTTTCTTGGCAAGGATACTGGTGTAGTTTGCCATTTCCTTCTCCCATTCATTTTACAGATAAGGAAACTGAGGCAAATAGGGTTAAGTGACTTGCCCAGGTTTATATAGCTAGAAAGTGTCTGAGATCAGTTTTGAACTCAGGAAGGTAAGTCTTCCTGACTCTAGGCTCAATACTTATCCATTGTACCACTTTGCTATTCTTAATTCTAGTATCTTCCTTTTTTTGATGATCTCCAATTTATCCTATATATAGTATGTTCATACATAGTTGTTTTCATGTTGGCTACTCCATTAGACTGAGCTTGAGATCAGGTACTGCCTTTTGACTTTCTTTGTATCCTCAATGATTAGCACAGTGCCTAGAAATGTGTTATAGTAGGTACTTAATAAACATTCATTAACTGACTGACTTCATGTATGCTACTATTAAGTAATGCTGTTCTTGCTGTTCCTCTCGCATGACACTCCTTCTCCTGCCTTCATACCTTTGTAATGGCAATTCCCCAGGCCTAAAATGCTCTTCCTCCTCCCATCTGTCCCTTGGCTTCCCTGGCTTCCTTCAAAACTCAGATCAAATTCTACTTTCTGAAGGAGACCTTATCCAATCCCTGTTTCTCTTCTCTCTGTCCACTCTGCAATTATGTCCCATTTATACTGTAGACATCATCTACGTATGCCATTGTTTTTATGTTGTACCCTCTATTTGAATATGACCTCCTTGATGGTAAAGATGGTGTTTTTGCCTTCTTTGTATCCCTCTTGTTTGCCTAGGAGATCATTTATGCATTGGACATGAGACTTGGATGAAGAAATGGGTTGTTTAGCCCCAAGAAAGGGGAAGACGTGATAGCCGGGTCCAACTGCTGTTACATGGAAGTATCTATTACATGGAAGAGGGATCAGACTTAGTCTTCTTGGCTGCTGAAGGCAGAAGTAAAAGTAATGGGTGGAAGTTTTTAAAAAGGGCAGATTTGGACTCAGTCGAAGGAAGACTTTAACAATGAGAACTATTTAAAATTCTTTGCCTTTATAAAGTTATCACATTCCTCTCCCATCCCCAAAGTTATTCAAGTGAAGACTGGGCAATAACTTGCCCCATATGTTGTTGAGGGGACTCTTGTTCCCCCTATGGGCTTGGTTAGGTGGCAGCTGAAGTTCTCCAACACTGGGATTCTGCCACTTTGGTGGAGTTTGGATGTTTGTGATTTCACATTCCTCTGTTTCTCCATGGTCCATATTTTCCTTTTTCTTTTTTAATAATCCTTACCTTCTGTCTTAGAACTGATACGGTGTATAGGTTCTGTGGCAGAAGAACAGTAAGGGCTGGGCAATGGAGGTTAAGTGGCTTGCTCAGAGTCACACAGCTAGGAGGTGTCTGAGGTCAGGTTGGAACCTCCTATCTCTACACTGGCTCTCAATCCCCTGAGCCACCCACTTGCTCCCCTACATTTTCTTTTAATAATAAAATTATTAACTTTATCCTTATCATTGAGAAAACTCTTCTGCTTGCTCCACCATTTGAGTAGGGACATCAGCTATTAGAGGTCTGTCTCACTGCATAGAACCTGCCTGAAAGATCTTCCAGATGACATGTAGATTCCTACAAATGAGGCCTCTGGAGAGAAACTGTCCAGGTATTTTTCTGGAGAACCCTCATTGCTGCTCCTTTGAATTAGTCATTTTCTAAATCAGGACCAGCTTACAGAAATGCTTAAAACACACCATCATTTTTATAGAAGGAAGTCATTTCCCTTCAGCTGGCCCAGGATCTTCTAATGACGTCATGGCAATTCTTTTTCATTGCAGGCCTTTCTTTGGTGCAAATGCCCACCTGGAATTTTATAGTGAAAAAAGTTAGAAATACAAGAGAGATTATCTGCAGAAGTGCTTTAGCATAGAAAAGGGCACACCTGGGAAAGGACATT
Source organism: Monodelphis domestica (assembly GCF_027887165.1). Taxonomy (NCBI): domain Eukaryota; kingdom Metazoa; phylum Chordata; class Mammalia; order Didelphimorphia; family Didelphidae; genus Monodelphis; species Monodelphis domestica. The sequence goes on along the minus strand of NC_077235.1, from coordinate 27,761,616 downwards.
CCAGACAGCCAATGGCTTTTGTGGCAGAGATAGGAGAGTTCAGTTGGGACAGGTTTGAGGATTCTGAGAGCATTCTCTTTTTGATTGTATTATCATACCACTTAACTCCTACAGCTTTGTGTTGGAACAGATGACAAAATGGCAGCATCTCTCATCACCCAGCCCTGCCCTTGATGATCAGATGAGTTTCACTGTAAGACTAGAGCAGCGCCCTGCCCTTCTTAATGCTAGCAGAGGTGATGGAAAGCAGGTCTCAGGGCTTTCACTCATTGCCTTTGGCAGGCCTGGCCCTAGTTGGAGTTGAAGGCAAATCTCAGAGTTGCTGACAGGGCCGCAATGCCTCAAATGTAATTGGGGGCCCTTTCTTTTCACTAAGTTGAGTTTGACTCTCTTGGGTAGATTGCATGGCCTGTTGGCTACGTGGCTACATGCGAATGAGGTGAACCTCCAGTTTGGCAGTTGATCCCAGTTGGACATCTTGGAACATCCCTTCCTGGCTAGAGGCTGGAGGTTCATTCATATCGCCCCCTGGAGTGTCAGTCTGCAATGCACCCATTTAAACCCTGAGGGTAGCTGACTCTTTCCTGTGGCCAGTGGTTCCACTTTTGTGAGGATGGTGGATCGTTGGGGTCCTTGTATTTCCGTGAACAAGGGGGAAAGCCTTTTCCTTCTTTTGTCATGAAATGCTACCATCTCTACTGAAGCAAAGCAGGACTGCTGAGGGTGTGGGTGGTCACAAGAGTGTCATTTCTCCTATTTTTATTTTTGGCATATGAAAACTAAAGTGGATATTCTGGGGCCCCTTGGATATGACGAGGACACCCCGCCCCCAGATGGTTATGGGCCTTTTGGCAGGTTTTCAGGAGTGCTACAGAGCTGTGGCCAATGTGTTGTCAAGGTTCTGGGTATAGTCTGGAGCTGTGAATAGAATTTCTCTCCTTGTAAAAGTGCCTGGAACAAAGCCCGTGACTTTGACCTCATTAGTACTTCTCAGACAATTCGAAACATATATTGACACCGAAGAAACTTGACAAGATATGTATTTGCTTCAGTGCTTTAAGGAGCCGTGTCTTTCAGCATAGCTATGTCCTCCACTGGTGTCAATAGCAACCCTTTCGTGTACCCCATCCATGCCTTAGTCTTCATGCAGGTACAAGAACATACCCTCTCGTGGCAATGTTTCTGATGGCAGGCCTGTCCACCCTTAGGTAGTCTGGTGATCAGATGATGGCCATGAGAGCGAGAGCAGAGTACAGAGCCTCGTACTGGGCGTGGGGGAGATAATGTTAGAGTAAGAGCACAGTAGAAATCCACACTGCTAATCAGTATTTAATAATGAAAAGGTTTTGGAAAGGCCATAGTGAGCTCCTTATGGCCAGCTCAGAGTTGAAAAATATCATGTATATATTTGAGCAAAGTCTTTGAAAAATCTTGAACCATTTAAAACTGTCTAACGTAATACCTAATGGTGGTAACTTAATTATGAACAGGCAGCTTTGCTGCACACCATCTGGCAGCATCTTTAACTGACCCTGTGATCCTCTCGAGGCACTAACGAGCCATATGACCCTCAGCTTCCTCATGTATAAAATGGAGATTCAGTATTTCAGATCAAATGAGATCATGCATACTGAGCATTTTGCAAATCTTCAGGTGCTGTGGGAATGCAAACTGTCCTTATTCTCCCCAGATTTGACAAGCTTCTGAGTCACTCAGTTGAATAGTGTAGGCAGTGGCTGGGGGTTTCTCGCGCTCTGTATTTCAGAACTTCTAGGATCTGTTCATTTCGCTGGCGGAGTGGATATTCCCTTTACTGATGCACGGCATTGGTCCTCCATGTGCGTAATGGACCAATATCCAGAGTTTGTAGTAAGTTGAAGTGAAACCATGAGCCACTTGGGGAACTTGGTACTGGTTTGAGAATGAATTTGACCTTTAAAAGGTGGGATTGTAGATCTGACTTGCTTCCCACTGTGATTAGTGAAGCTCTCTTCACTTGGGGTACAGGTTGGAGTCCCTTCTTTGATCTCTCCATTAGCCATAGGACCAAGTTGAGCTAGATCACTCTAGACCCTTTAGTACCTGCTCTCACTTCTCTTTCCATAACACAGTTTGGTAAGGCAAACATCAACATTAATAATCCTTGTTGCCCAACAGTCTATTTTTTGCAAGGGACAGGGGAGGGTGTGGTGGACACTGTGTAGACATGTAAATAAATATGAAGTATATACAAAATAAGTAGAAATATAAAAATAGGTACTAGCAGCTAGGGGAAGAGGGGAGGGTTGGGAATCAGGAAGAACTTCAGGTAGCCCTTGAGGAGAGCTTTGAAAGGAGCCAGGGGTCCAAAAGAGGGAGAGGTGAGGAAGAGAATGCATTCAAGCTACAGAGAACAGCCAAGTGTAGAAATCATACGTGGAATGTTGTGAGAGGAACAACGAATGGCCAGTTTGGTTGGGACACAGTGACTTTCATTTGGCAAAAAGAAGAGAAAAGAAAATGCTTTCCTTTCAAGTTAAACCATTTAGGAACCAGATTGGCTCTGTTTTGGGCTACGTGTTTAAGGTTGTTCCTACTTCCTAGAATGATTTGAGGGACTTTGGGTATGTTTCTGAAGGACTTTCTTGCTCTAGATGATTTCACGATTTTGTTGGACTTCCCCTGGTTTCAGAAGCAAATAGACTATGGTATAACTGAAGAATGACTCAATTTAGAGACAGAAAAATGGAATTTCAATTCCAGCTTTACTATTTATTTATTGACTGTGTGACCTTGGACAAGTCCCACTGACCTCTTTGAGCCTCAGTTTCCTCACGTGTAAAATGAAGGGTTTAGGCTAGATGGCTTTTGATAGACCTTTCAGTTCAAAATTTATAAAACTGTGATGTCATCCTGAGCCTGAGTTTGGGCCCCCGTTTCCTCCTGTTAAAAAGTAGAGCTGATAATACACACTTTATAGGACTATTGTAAGATCAGGGAGGAAAGAGGAGAGGACTAAGCCTTTATATAGTACCTACTATATTTCAGGCACTGTGCCAAGCACTTTACAGAGATTATCTCGATTGATCCACACAACAACTCTGCAAGGTAGGTGCTATTATCATCCACATTTTACCACTGGGAATGAGGCAGAGATAAAGTGACTTGCCTAGGGTCACACAGCTAGTAAGTGTCTGAGGTCAAATTTGAACTTAGGCCTTCCCGATTCCATCTGCAGTGCTCTATCCAGTGAGCCACCTAGTCGCCTCAGTTAGTAAGCCGTTATGGGCTTGACTCAGAAGGCGTTGGGGCAGGTATTTCTCTGGAATTGCTTATAGCAAACACATAATAAACATCTGTGAGTCCAATTAGATATCCAGGGAAAGTTGCACGAATCACTGTGTGTTCTGACTGCTTTCTGCAGTTTTCATTCTTTCTCCTTGGTCTGTCAAAAACCATTCTGTTTTTGAGGAGAATGGTCTAATCAATGAAGCTACTTAAAGAGTGCTGAGTCCAGTAAAGAGCAACGGAGGAAGGGAGCTTTGAGTCCCTGGGCTTGTCTTCAGGAGGAAGCCATTTTCTGGACGAGTTGCCAAGACCGTGGCAAAGCTTGAATGCTTGGGGGCTGGTAGAAAAGAACCAACTTGGTTTTACTAACTATGCTTAGTAGGTTGATGGGCAATGAATACATACTTATTGAAATGAGTGGAACTGCAAGACTTTTGCCTAGGGAGAGGCCATGTTTATCTTATATTTTTGCAGGATGGAAGATTTCCTGTGCTAATGCCGAAGCCTGGGTGAAATGGAGAAGCCTCTCCATCACAAGCCTGGCACGCACTGAGGCATGATAGAGTAGTGATAGGGGACTTCCTTTATCTGCATATAGAACCAGAGAATCATGTGCATCTGCTGAATGTGCTCTCACTGCCAAAACGAGCAGGCCCCATACATCTGCAAATAGCTTTTACAAATACATTATCGACTCTCCGTTACTTTCATAAACACATTAAGCTCTGTTACTTGGTATGACAGGGAATGGTGCTAGGTACCACAGAGAGTAGTCTACCTACAGCATAGACACTAAGAACTGCATTCAAAATGCCTAAAATTCAAGCAAGATGCCAATGATAACAACCATGGCCTTGGGCATCCAGACCCAATGACAAAGTATAAGTAACAAGCAAGGTGAACTATGGGTCCTAATGCAAGAGAATACATTAGACTGTATACAGTAAGCATAACTGAGACTTGGTGAGACAGGACCCTGGATTTAGCATAGTAGAAAAAGAACTCTGGAGGTATACACCCTGGACCAAAAGGAACTAGAAGGGAAGCTAGGTAGCTCAGTGAATAGAAAGCCAGATCTGGAAACAAGAGGTCCTAGGTTCAAATATGGCTTCACACCCTTCCTATCTGTGTCACCCTGGACAAGTACCTATGTCCCAGTTGCCTGGTCCTTAATGCTCTTCTGCCTTGGAACCAATACTTAGTATTGATTCTAAGATGGCAGGTGAAGGGAAAGAAGGAAAGAGAGAAAAAAGAGAGAGACAGACAGACAGGGAGACAGGGAGAGGGAAAGGGTGGAAGGAAAGAAAGAAGGAACAAAGAAAGAGAGAAGAAACTAGATATGTAAAAGGGACTGGAGAATGGGGTAGGGTAGGGATTGGAATTGGAATTTATAGTAAGATATACTCATGTGAAGGAAATCCAGGAATAAGGTAGGGGAAACATGGTGGACAACATTTGAAACAGAAGTGATATTGTCATTAGAATATACTCCAGACCACCTGGACTGAGTGAATGAATGGAAAAAGCATTGATGATGTCCTGTGTGCCAAACTCTACACTAAGGGTTAGGTGATGCAAATAGAAAAAACAAGTTAGCCCTTGCTTTCAAGAAGCTTGCACACTGATTTGGGAGAGACAATATGTAGGAGAGCTCAGCTTCTGGGTGGATAAAGGTAAGTGACTTGTCCAGAATCACACAAATAGTAAATGGTGGGGGCAGGATTTGAACTTAGATCTTCTTGATTCCAAGTTCAGTGCTTTTTCCTCTATGCATACCGTGTCTTGGTTAGCAGCCTGACACAAAGACATGACATAGTAGTGATGGAAGACTTTACCTATTTGCCAAAAGCAGAATGGCTAATAAATACTTCCTGACTTTCTTTAATTATAATTCCATGCTTCAAAAGGTAGAGGAACCAACTGGAGGAACTTCTTTTCTGGATCTGATTCTAGCCAACAAAGAGGAACTGGCAAGTGGAGTGGAAATAATAGGAACCTTGAGGGGAAGTGACTGTTCTTTTTTAGAATTTGTGTGAGAAAAGAGTTCAGAGAAAGGATGGTTTGGGATCCTATGGACAAAAATATTGTAGGTAAAGTCAACTGAGGAGGGATGGAAGGCTCTCAAGAATGAAATCCTGAAGACTCAAAAAGAAATTGCTTTGAGTAGGAAAAGGGAGGCAGTATCTAAAGGGGTCAATGTGGATGCACAGGGTACTCATCAAGCAGCTTAGATTTTTAAGACTTGAACAGAGAGTGGAAACAGGAGCAGTTAAGGAAGGGTGAGGACAAATAAACAAGTGGCCCAGGCTTGTGAGAATCGTGTTACCTCGAGAACTAAGAATGAGCGGAAAGGAAAGCTAAAGATAACCAAGAGGAGGGAGTATTTGAATTTGTATTGGGGAAAAGATGAGGATTAGAGTATGGCTAGGACTGTTGCTTAGCATGTATGGGATGATAATTGATTCCAAAGAGAAGGCAGGACTGCTCAGTTGTGTTTTTGCCTCTGTTTTCTCTGCCAAGGAAAATAATCTTTGGACTAGGTAGAATGGAGCCAAAGAGGCTAGTAGGGAATTGGTTCCCAAGTTCAGCAAATAAGGAGATAATAAGAGAACCCTTAGCTGCCCTTAATAAGTTCATATCACCAGGCCCAGGAGAAGTCATTCAAAGGCCCCCAAGTACTGAAAGAAATGGTGTATGTGAAGGTCATGGAGAGTCACAGAAATGCCAAAGCCCTGAAGAAGGGTAAATGTCCCAATTTTCTCAAAAGGGAAGACAAGTAGAGTGCAAATAAAGGGCCTTTGACTTTACTGTGATTGAGCAGTAAGTTTTTAAGAATGTTGGGGCAACTGGGTAGCACAGTGGATAAGGTGCTAGGATAAGGAGTCAGGAAGACCTGGATTCAAAGCTGTGTGACCCTAGGCAAGTTGTTTAAACTCATTTGTTTAACCTCTGTCCTTCTGGCTTAGACTTGTTACCAGGACAGAAAGTAAGGGTTTAAAAAAAGATTTTAGAAGGTCTTATTGAATAATTAGTTAGTTTGTGTCTAGAAAAAGGAGAGCTAGGTGTTGTGGTGTACACCTGTAGCCCCTTGTTGCTGAAGAGGCAGAGATTGGTGGATCATTGCAGTTCAGGAGTGAGCTATAATGGTGCTGAAATGGTTCTGGTGTCTCTACTAAGCCTGATACCAGTGTGCTGATTCTCCAGGAATTGAGGAATGAACAGATTCAAGTTGGGAAACAGTCACAGCCTTGTTGCTGATTAGCAGTGGGATTGGGTTCATGATGGCTGTTGGACTTCTAGCTTGAGTGAGATAGGGAAACAAGGATGGAGGAGGAAGAGCAGGAGGAAAGGGAAGGGAAAGAAAGAAAAAGAAAGGAAGCAGTGATCACAAAGGATCATCATGATAACGTCAAAAACAGGTCATATCACTCGCCTCTTTTCTCTTTTGACAATGAAACCAGATGAGAATAATGCTACAGATTCTAGCCAATCCATTGACAGAGAGAGTCTCATGTTATTACCCTCCATGTTTTCTCTTAAAGTTGAAAAGATGTGAGCTAGACAAAAGTCAGGTTAGGGAAATTCAGGGCTAGTTGAATGGCTGGACCCAAAGAAGTTCTTAATGGTCACAAGTATCTAGTGAAGTGCCTTAGGGATCTATGCCTGATCCTAGGCTAATTAACCTTTTTTTTCGGTGACTTGGATAAAGGCAGTGATGGCATGCTTATCAAATTCTCAGATGACAGAAACCCAGGGAGAGAGGGATAGCTAATATCTGGAGCCAAAAAGATTCCAGCAGGCTAGATGGAATCTGGGCCAAAGATGAAATGTTTTTAAATTTTTTATTTTCGTTTTTCAGTTGACAAAAGTAGATTTTTCTCTCCCTCCCACCCTCCCGCTGAGAAGACAAACATCTTTGTAACAAACATTCATATTTAGGCAAATCAAACTCCTGCATTGGCCTTGTCCAGAAATGTGGGTTCCATTCTATGTTTTGAGTCTGTTAAGATGATCTTCAATAGAGACCAATGTAAAGTGTCACATTTGGGTTGGAATAATCGACCCCACAAGAATAAAATGGGGGAGCTATTGCCTGCCAGTAGTTCTGCTAATGAAGGTCTAGGGGTTTTAGAGCACCATAAACTCAATATATATTAACAACGTGTGGTGGTGGGGAGACCGAAAAATCTCCTATGATCTTGGGCTGCAGTTCTGAATTGTAGAGGTTCTAGTCCTGGCAGCCAAACTCCATCTAATGTATTGTGTTCAATTTTGAGCAGCACATTTTGGGAAAGACATTGATATATTGGAGAGTATCTAAGGGAGAGTAGCCAGTATGGTAAAGGCTAGGCCCCGAGGCCCTGTCTTATGAGGATCTGTCAAAGAGGTCAGCATTGTTTATTGGAGAAGTGAAGACTTACGGAGAAGATGATAGGCATCTTCAAGAATTCGGGGCTGGGGCTTCCCTGACTCCTTCAGAGGGCATCAACTGGACCAAGTTGCAAAGCAGCAGATTCTGGCTTGATATAAGGAAAAACTTAGTTTTCTAATTGTAGAATGTAGATGGTTACCACAACAACTCATGAAAATTTCCTGAGTTATGGCTGAGCCTTGAACCACATTTATGGAAGGGTGTCCGTGTTGAAGAAGATGAGTCTTTGAATTATCATCCCTATGGAACCTGTTATGCCTGTGCTTTCAAAAGGGGTCCCAGGCTCTGCTGGGAGTTTCCTTGGGGATAGAGTGATGATTTTTCATTTCAGAGATGTGTTTTTGGAAGGTTCCTTAAACCATTTAGCCTGCTCCACCCCATACCTCCCTGCTATTTGGGGTATGCCCAAGTGTCCAAGATCCCTTCCAAGTTTGTAGTGGGGCCAGAGGCTGGAAACCAGGTGTCCTGACTCTCAGCCCAGAGCTGTTTCCATTGCGTTGCCCTGGCTCTTCCACAACTGCCCCCAGGGAAAGGAAAAAGAGCCAAGTGACTGTACGGCTGTATGGCTGGGCAGATGGGCTGGGCCCTGGATGTCGGGTCGTTAACACTAATGCCCTTCGATTGATTGCTTACTAGTTGGCTTGTGGTTTGAGCAGTACTAGCTTGAGGTTGAGGCTACAATGTTCCTTCTCAGTGTCTGTTGCAAGTAGGAGAGCTTAGCTACCATATTTGGTACTCATCTGCCTGTCCAGTGACTTCACATCAGTCTGTTGGAGAATTCATGTGGTTTTTTTCCCCTTGTCTAAATATGGCAAGGCTGCCTGGGTAATCAAGGGGACCTGAAGTAGGAGCTCAGCAGCTATCTTCAATGCTGCTTTTTTTGGTCCTGTCCTATTCAGGTTGGCCCCTGTCTCAACCAATCGTGAGGAGAAGGGCGTACATATGAACAATTCTCATTTTCTTGGGATAGAAACGCCTTTTCCCAAAGTCCATAGGCTGGGGTGAATTTCCTTACTTAACTTATTGCCACTTCAGAACTCTGCTTTTTCTTGGTTTACATTGATATAATTCTTTCAGTTTAACAGTCTTCTTTCCCCAACAACCCAGTGAAGAAGGTAATGGAAAGATTACTGTACCCTTTTCCTAGATGAGGAAACTGAGCAAAGAGATTGACAGTGGGTCACATACCTGGTAAGTAGCAGAGACAGGATTCAAACCTGGTCTTGTTACCCCAAGGCCCCAATGATGTACATTTCATCACTTGGCCTCCATTAACCCATAAGATTTCACAACAGAACTTCATCATGTGTGTTAGCCCCTGTTACTTGTGCTAAATCAGACAGCTATGATAACTGATGTTTCTGCAACGCTGGTAAGGAAAAGCATATGGTTAAATGGGCAGAACACTGGATTGTTCCCACAAAGAGACCTAGATTCTAATCCCACTTCTGCTACTTGTTCCATCATGTGATCTTGGCCAAATTACTCATCTTCACTGTTCTCCACAAGGTGCTGGGTATTGACGAGTTTGGATCAGGGATGATCTTGAAACTCTGTTGTGGTTTTTTTTTTGGTCTGGACCTGGGATTTCATTTCTGTAGGAAAGTCCCCCTGAGGGAACGCCTTCTAATAATGCAACTAATATGCAATGGAGAGTCTTGGAATGTTGCCTGGGGTACTGAGAAGTGTCTGGGTTCTCATCATGTTGTTACATAGAGATAGATAGATAGATAGATAGATAGATAGATAGATAGATAGATAGATAGATAGATAGACGGACAGACAGACAGACAGACAGACACACACATATATACATAATCAGACAGACAGACAGATAGATAGATAGATAGATAGATAGATAGATAGATAAAGGTCTATCATACCCCTGATGTTCTCTGATTCTAGGTAGGCAGTGCAAATATTCTTGTCTCCATTTTATAGATGGGAAAACTGAAGCTGCAAGAGGTGAAATCACTTGTCAAGGTCACACCTAGGAAATGTCCATTTCCTACAGCCCCTACTTGTGACAAATCACTGACATTACCATGAAAATATCTGGTGATTTCCCTCTCCCCCACATTTGCTTGTCAAATATGTGAAAACAGCTTAAATGGATATACTGCTTCCTGCTCATTCTCATCTCCTATATACGATATTATCTAATGCCCGCAGATTCTGTATCCTTTGTTGTGACTTTTCCTTACATTCTTCTAGAATTCTTCTAGAGTTCTAGAGTTCATGGAAATCACTTTGTAGGGATCTCATCACCTCTATTCAGTTGAGTTCTAATTCACTAGATATTCAGCAGCCATCTCTCTTACTTCATTTTGTAGAATGTGCCAGAAATGCCTGGTCTAGCTCTCAGGGATTGGTAGTCTTCCCTCTCTGAAGTAGTAGTAATCACCTGTTCCTCACCTCATGCCCAGAACCCTGCCTGTCTGCTGGAACTTATGCTCCTGAGGAGTCATTTTGGAGACCAGGGTAACCTCCATGTATGGCAGATGGGACCAAAGCTGCCATCTTTATCCATCTGGAAGCCCATGTGGTAAGGTGGAGGTTGCGTCTGCTCTGAAGAATAGCTGGAATCATGCATGGCTAATATTCTACAGTGTCAAAGGACTTCAGAAATGGGGGATACTGTTGTCATTATAGCTTTTAGATAACATTGGTGAATCTGACTGGATGGTCAAGGCCTGGGCTTTCAATAAGGGAAGATCAGAGACACAGTGAGCCCTCACCTATCACAGGAGTTATATTCCAAAGATCCCCACAATAGGTGAAAATCCGTGAAGTAGCAGGAGTGCAAACAGACTGATTCTACAGTCACTGAGCCAATCAGAGCCCAGGATATTACAACATAGCACGTGGTTGGTTACCTTTCATTCCATCAACCAATAGTGTGCCATGTACAATCTCACATTGGCAAACTTGCACAAGTGGTAGTGGCGTACTGCATTTCCATTGTGTACAGTACAGTATTCATCTGCAAAATCCCATAATATAATGAAAACTCCAGGGTATGGAAAAAACCCGCAATACAGTGAAGCCTCTATAAGTGAACCACAATATAGCAAAAGACAACTGTATATTTTTTTAAAAAAGAAAATGTTTATTGACACCTTATGTTTTTACATTGCTTTCATTTTTACATGGATTCCTCCTCCCTCCTCTACCAAGTGAGTCTTCCATTGTAACCAAAATGAAAAAAAGAAAGAGAGGCCAAAGGAGTTCATCAGAAGCAATAAACAGCAGCTGAACCTGATGGTATATGCAGTGTTCCACACACATAGCTCCCCACCTCTGCAAAGGAGAAAGGGAGGCACATTTTCTCGTCTCTTCTTCATTATCTCTACATGGGTAGACAGTTACAAGATCTGGTTTTCCTGGCAGTGAGCCCCTTGGGCTCCTCTGTCTTCACTGATCCTTGCTTAGAGTCAGAGTGTGTTGAGAGCTCCAGGTCTTTGGTGTAATAGGATCAAGCTTGTCAGGAAGTCCTGTAGAAACAAATGCTATCTGGTCATCTAGTCTCCTTCCAGAAAATAAATGTTGGAACTCTCACATTACTAACAGGCCATGCCAGACAGTTTGATGCTCATTGTCTCTTTTTTGGGCAGGCATGTGTCTCATATCTCAAGATGGCTGGTAACCTTGTAGTTGAGGACTAGGTATTATACTTCACATTGACCACAAGACCTACTGATTTGTTTTGCTTTCCATAGATTGATCTAGCAGAGGAAATCCTCTCTACCCTCCTTCTCATATATTGGCACATATGTTGGTGTTGGATAGAGGAAGGAGCCCTGGATTCAGCCAAAATATAGCTGGGTTCAAGTCTTGGCTTTGCAACTTACTGTTTGACCATTGGCAAATCATTTCACTTCTCTGGGCCTCAGCTATCTCATCTATGAAAAAAGTGGATTCAATTGGACTCAAGGTCCCTTTTAGACAACCCTCTGTGAAACTTCAGTGCTCTCCCTCTCTCCATTTGTACCATTTTCATTGAGGCCACATGTGAGGTGAAGATAAGGGCAAGGCTTAGACCATAGGAATGGATCATTTGAGGAGAAATTTCCAGAATCATAGGAGGAGAAATTTAGAGGGAAGGGGGTTTCCTTCCCATTAGACCTACCTACTAAACCTTCACATAAAGCTGGTTGGTCCTGACCATGGTGGGAAAGATACTAGAGGGCTCTCTTTCATAGTCAAATTGTCAAGTCGACAAGAATTAATTAAGGACCTACTATGTGTCAGGAACTGTGCTGAGCACTAGAGATCCAAAAAATGGCAAAAACAGCCCTTGTCCTCAAGGAGTTCACAGTCTAATCAGGGAAACAACTTGCAAACAACTATGCATAGTTAAATGGGTGAGAGGCTGATTAGATGAGGCAAGTTCATGCTGCCATTTCATCTAGAGAGTACAGGAAGGAGGGATGATTGGGAGCATGCATTTGAACCATAGGGACCCTTTGGGAAACAACCTTAAACTTGTACCTGCCCAATCAATACCAGGTAGATCATTACCAGACCCTCATTTTGAAACCATTGCAGGTCTGAGCATCTCTTTCAAAAGAGAGAGACACCAAAACATCCTTAGATATGCATTTCTTTTTTCTAAATCTAATTATGTATCATCTTAGGAATCAAATATTTTTTAATTATGCCTTACTTAAATCTATTGAATTCTATTTTTTTAAAATGTGGAAAATGGAAAACAGCATGGCTAAAATAGCATTGGAGGTGGTGATGGAAAAAGCTTGGGATTGGGAATCAAGGGATTTGGGTTCATTGCTGCTGCCTTTGAGACCTATTGGGGAGTGAATGAAAATTGGCTTTCCTTGCCTTGGAGTTGAATGGGTAGACCTTCAATATGAAGTGGGCCAGCAGAAGTTGGGAAGGCAGTCTGGCTTGATAGCTAGGGATACATGGAGTGCTGTTCCCTGGGTCTGAGAAAAAAGGGAAAACCAAAGACTGAAGCAGATATACAAACTTAAGAAGAATAAGGGCTAAATGAGGAGGACTACTAGGGAGCTGACCATTTGTCTGGCTTCTCCTGTCTTCCCTGACTCTTATTCTTTCCAAGGCATCTATTGTTCTTTCCCCTGTCTTGATGTGCCAGTGTAGTTAGGGACAGGGCCCAAGAACTTTCCTCCTTTCTTGATGGCTTTTTTGTATGGATTTGTATATAACACCTTACTTTTGGTCTGACTTTGGGAAAGTTAATTCCCCATTCTGGGCCTCCATTTCCTCTTTTGTCAAATAAGGCCCTTGCACTAAGTGTTGTTCTATTCGTTCTCATTTAAAACCCTGCAGACACACCTTTGGCAGAAGAATAAGAGACAAAGGCCAGCCCTGCACCTGAGCTTGTATCCCTGGTGGCAGGAAGATGCTTGGGGCCTCTGGCAGGAGAGATCCAGTGATCCTGGGGGACAAGAAACCATGTCCACTGTCATCTTCATCCTGGCTCTTACCTAGGATGGAGAAAAGATGTTAAGAAAGAATTTTGGCCTAGCTGCTTATGACCCAGCCCTCAAAAACATTGCAAAACAGAACAGCTGGAAACAAGTGTCTCTTGTGGTAGCTGGATTGAGCAAGAGGAAACCAGGGAGTTAAGGGCCAGTGATGACATTCATTAAAAACAGTCCCAGGGTCAGTCTGGTGGCCTAAACAGTGACTGGGGGCCATCCTGGCAGGGATTTTCCATTTGTCTTTGTATCCAGGAGTGTTTTATGAGATGAAATGTCAGCTTGTTTTGTCCCCAGGAAATTTTGAGGAACTGGCTAAACAGCTATGCTTTTCCACCACCACACCTGTGTCTGTCTTCTCTGTCTGTCTCTGTCTCTCTGTCTCTGTCTCTGTCTCTCTGTCTCTGTGTCTCTGTCTCTGTCTCTCTCTGTCTCTGTCTCTCTCTCTCCTGGAAGCAGAGTGACTCTTCTTGAAGTGTCCTTTGAAGAGAAACAGGAACAGCTAGGTGGTTCAGTGGATAGAGAATCAGGCCTAGAGAATGGAGGTCCTGGGTTCAAATTTGGTCTCAGACACTTCCTAACTTTGTGATCCTGGCTAAGTCACTTGACTCCAATTGCCTACGTACCTTGGGACAGATTTTTAATATCAATTTAAAGATAGGAGGTGAGGGATTAAAAAATAAAAATAGAAGGCGCATTTAGTCTATATCAGGGTTTGACCCATGGGCCATAGTTTGCTGACCCCTGGTTTAGTCCCTTACAGTTTTAATGTTCTCAATGCTCAGAATTCAGTTTAATGCTGTCTCATTTTTTCCAAGATAGGTCAGTTAAATCAGATTGCATAGAGTAGGTTCTCATGATACTAAGACTGGATTCCTCTATTTCCAGTCAGTTCCTACTCTGAGGTCTCAGTATAGCACACAGCAGTTGCTTAATGAATGCTCTTTTTAACCCGTACCTTCCTTCTTAAAATCAGTACTAAGTATCAGTTCCACAGCAGAATAACAATAAGGACTAGGCAATGGAAGTTAAATGACTTGCCTAGGATCACCCAGCTAGGCAGTGTCTGAGGCTTCATTTGAATCCAGGACCTCTGCTCTCTAGGCCTGGCTCTCTATCCACTAAGCCACCTAGCTGCCCTAGTAAATGCTTTTTGATTGATTGGTGTCATTAAGGTGAGTCTGGTACCTCAAAGGCGGACATACAAGCTTTGGCAAGTCCTACCATGTTGGAAGGGCCCCAAGTATGCTCATTACCAGAAGGCCATTGACTGGTTGATGAATTATTTTGGCTACAATGCCTCATGAAAAAGTCTACTCTAAGATCATGAAAATGGTTGCAATCTGTATTGGTGGATGGAGTGGTCACCCTGATGAAATCACAGATCCAAATCAATTGCATGGAGTCTGCTATAGCCAGCATTTGTCTTGCTACTATTATACCCAGTGGTGTTCATGAGGAAGTGATTCCTCCTTCTCTGTTCCCATAGCATTTTGGGTTTCTCAACTAATGCTCAGGCCTTTGAAGTTGTCTTTTTAAAAATCTAGACCTCCGATTTCATGACTGGGAATTCCAGTTGTAGAAATTCCCTTCATCAATTTAGATGGGTAACTTGTTCATACCTTATAGTTTTAGGCTGTTGCTTGGGACACTGTATACATCAGAGGTATGACTTGAACCCAGAGCTGCCTCTCACATGTGCTTTTTTGTATTTATAACCTAATTTGTTTCTTTATCTATGTATATGTTATACTCCCCTCCCCAACTAGAAGGTAAGTTCCTTAGAGGCAGAGACCTTGTATTACCTATCTGTATCTCTTCCCAGTGCTGTACATATAATAGATGGATAACAAATATCTGTTGAATGAATAATTTTATTAACGTCTTATGATGATATCTCTTGGTTCCTTTGGGGAGAAGGGAAAGAAAGGTATGGTTTTATCAATAAAGAGAACTCCCAGCATAGAAACTCCATCCACAGATACAGATTGACAAGTCAGTTGTCATTTGTTGTCTTTGAGAGTTGTCTACTGTGCTGAGAGGTGATGTGATTTGTCTATAGTCCTACGGCTTCTCTGGGTCAAAGGCAGGACTTAAACCTGTCGCTTATAGTAGGCTGTATCTCCTTGTTACCTCAACATATTATGTATTGTTTATAACTTGTCCATCCATCTAGGTTGTAAGCTTCTGAGAGCAGGTACTCTATGTGGTGGTACTCTTCGTTTATGCTCCCTAGCACCCTGGACAGCACATTACACATAGTAGGCATTTACTAATAAGGATGCCCACTTAACTGCTGTAATCTTTCTACTGTATCGGATTATCAATGGATAACAAAAAGGAGTTCCTGTCAGTCACTTTGAGATGTTTGTCTATTGGCATTTGATCTCTTTTAGGACTTACTTATTAAGGTGTTCATTGTGAAACATAATGGCATAATTATAAAATGAGGTCAGCTCCTTGGCCTTGAACTCTTTGGTGGTTGGTTGGCATTTGCTTTCATTAAAGTAGCTCTGGATTTGTCATCTGCAGCATTGGGGGCAATGTTTTGTTCTTCTCTTGGCATTTGGAATGCTCACACTGCTTTTTTTCTAAAGCAGAAGACTTGTCAGTCATCCCCGAGCCAGTGTGAGTTTTCATTCTTTCAAAGAAACTTGACCCTTGGCACAACAGACGAGAGGCTTAGCGGAGCTTGCTGGGAAACAGCTGTTCCCTCCAGGCAGCAATTGTTCCCTTGCTCTGCCCTGTACTAGGGCACAGGGGAAAGGTACCTTAAATCTCAGTCTTCTGAAACATGGCCAGAAGTGGCTTAATGTTCTTTGGGTCGGGGGCCAGTTGGGGAGAGGGGCTTCAAAAAGACTGACTTACATTTCTGGGCAACAACCCTGTCTACTTGCAAATTACAACCATGTCCAAAAGAAGATGGCAATTATCCCAGAGCTCATGCTCTCTCTCTCTCTCTCCTCTTTCTCTCTCTCTCTCTCTCTCTCTCTCTCTCTCTCTCTCTCTCTCTCTCTCTCTCTCTCTCTCTCTCTCTCTCTCTCTCTCTCTCTCTCTCTCTTTCCCCTCTCCCTTTTCCCCCCCTCCCTCCTTCTATCTTTCTCCCTCCCTCCCTGTCTCCCTCTCCCCAATCCCTCTCTCTTTCTTCCTCTCTCTCCACCCCCTCTCGTGTAGGAGATACACAATTCATTTGTTAGCGAATCTGTGTAATTTTCACCCTGAATTGTGCCTGGAGTGTATGGTTTTCAGTCACATCTGTTCAGTGCAGTCCCTTCAGTTTAAGCCCCACGAGGGAATGAGAACATTAGCATCACATGATGCCTGCTTGGCAGGCCACACCACCCTAAACATGTGGCTGCATGCATAAAAGCTGGGCAAGGATCATTTATATTGAAAATATTCTCTATTGTAAATAAACTGAGCACTCTGGCTGCCTCATCAAGTATTAGGCCTATTCCTTAAGGCTATTCATGGTTGTCAGCTGTGTGAGTAGAGTGAAACAGTTTGGGGCTCATAAAAATCTTTGGAGGCCTGTTTTCAAGGCCTTCACTAAGGAAGAAGGCTCTTTCCTGGGAGGGTAGGCATATTGGCTTCTTTTCTCCATTCCAGTGCTTTTTATCCATACTCACTTCACCTGAAGTCAACAGCTCTAAAGTCAATAATCTGCCTGTTGATTAATAATATTTTTTGGTGGGGGGAATTGCCTTTATGTTCTAGATTAAGAAGAAACAGCAAGATGTCTTGGGCTTCTTGGAAGCAAACAAGATAGGATTTGAAGAGAAAGATATTGCCGCCAACGAAGAGAATAGGAAATGGATGCGTGAAAATGTACCTGAGGAAAGTCGCCCAGCCACGGGGAATCCGCTCCCCCCTCAGATCTTCAATGAGAGTCAGTACCGTGGGGTAAGGAATAATTCAGAGATTCTGCATGGAGAGAGACTTGCCCTTCCCCTCCTCCCACATTTTCTATAAAGTCCTTTCCCCCTCCAACCTCTTTGACTGTCTCAGAAGACTGGAGTCTTCTTTGGCCTGTCTGCTGTCAGACACATGAATCCTCTGCAGGAAATTGAGTGCCATTAGACTGGGATTTGATCTCAGGTTTCCTTGATTAGCCTTCATCCTGATTTTTTTTCCAGTCAGAACAACTAGGTGTTTTATTTCTGGTATGTCCATGGCAGAAGCTCCTGGAAGGGATTCAACTGCTCTCATTCCTTCACTCTAAGTAGGTAAAAACCCATCTTGTTCTTCCTCACAGTCCACACTTGTTTTCGAGGAGGAGGCTTTCTAGATCTTTTTCATTCTGGGATTGGCCATAGGGCTTCCACATCCCTATGCATACTGTTAGTGATGGGGCTTCCCACTGCACTCAGGTTCGATGTGTCAGACATCGAGTCTTTTTTCCTTCAAATCAACAGTCTTGTAACCCTGTCCGAAAAGGAAACAAGAGTGGTCTGGCTTGACCTGCTCTTGTGGAAGCCAGTCTGGCTGCTTGTGATCTTTTGATGATTAAACTCTTCTGAAGCAAGAACTTGACAGAAGGATCTGGGGGAGGCAATTTTCAAACAGTGTTCCAGGAGCCCCTGGGGCTTCAGTTCTTGGTAGGGGGCAGCCATGTTTAATGAAGGTCAGCAGAGTTGCCCCAGAGGTTGGGCCTCTGGGGGTGAAAGTCAAGAAAGTTTAGTAGCCTCAGGAGTTCTGGGTTTGAATCCCAGCTAGCCATCAGGCAGGTTCATCTTGGTCAAAAAACTTTGCTCTTATCTTCTGGTCTTCCCCTGTTGTCTTGTGGGGGTCTTTGAAAGAATGAGTCATCCCATATGGCTCTCTTGTTTAGACTGATTTTTAAAAATTGCCTGCTTAGAAGGTCCTGCTCATTTCAGTTCCACAAGTATTTTACTTGCTTCTGTGACATCATAGAGAATCAGAGGGCTCTCAGAGCCCTCACCCTGCCCCTATTCATTCATTCATTCATTCATTCATCCATCCATCCATCCATCCATCCATCCATCCAGCCAGCCATTCATTCATTCATTCATTCATTCATTCATGCTCGCATTCATTTAGGGATACTTTTATTCTAAAAAATGATTATTGAACACTTGCTATGGGTCTGGCACCCTGGCAAGGAGAGACAAACCTAGGTCGTGCACTTGAGGTGCATACAGTCTAATTAGAGAGAGAGAGAAATAGGAGAACCAACTAGAGACAGTGTCAAGTCCGGGTAACAGGCACTTGTTAAGCACCTAAAATAATTCTAAAGCAGCTGGGTCAACAGCTCCTCTGTGCCAACAAATGGGAGGGAGAGAAAGACAAAGGGAGACCTCATTGGCTCACATGGGTCTTTTCACATCCATGAACCTCAACCTTCTTTGCCAGTGGTCACTATTGGTGGGGTGAGGGAAGTTTTGGTTTTTTCCTGTGTAAATCCAAAGTAGCAGCATCAGGAGGAGGAGTGCCAGGAGAAGGGGAAAGTTCGAGCTGGCACCACCAAGTCTTTTCCACAAAAGAGCCTGTCAGTTATCAGGAAAGGCCTGGGGATTCCATCTGTCTTGCGCTAGTGCAGCCCAAAGCTCACCAGCTTCATTTTCAGGTGGGAAAAACAAAAAAGACGGGTTTTTCCTTTGAGAAAACACCACCTCAGTTCTTTCATGTCTGAAGTGCTACTGAAGCTTCGAATTGGAAAAGGCCTTCCATTGTCCTAGCTTTGTGGCCATCAGCAGCCAGCATGTGACAAAGGGCTGCTCTCCTATGTAGCAGGAGCCACTGATCAGTGTTTGATCACATTTTGAAATGGTATCAAAGCTGCCAGTCTTCACTGGAGACCAAGATGGCATGTGTTTGCTGTGTTGGAGGCAGTCAACAACAATGACTTCTGGGTCAAAGTATTGATTGGAAACTTGTTTTTTTTTTAAACCTTTACCTTCCACCTTAGAATCAATACTGCATTGGTTCTAAGGCAGAAAAGCAGTAAGGGCTAGGCAATGGGGATTAAGTGACTTACCCAGAGTCACACATCTAGGAAGTATCTGGTGCCAGATTTGAACCCAGGACCTCCTGTCTCTAGGCCTGGCTCTCAATCCAGTGAGCCACCCAGCTGCTCCTGATGCCTCGATTTCTTGAGAAATCTTTGGAGGTTACAAAGGTGCACCCCTCCTTGTTGAAAGGAACCAAGAATAAGTGAATAATGACTGCTTGGGCTTCTTCTTGGGTTGAGGCATCTCTAGCCTCTGGGGCCCCTAAACGTTGGCTATATTATGTATGACAGGAGCCACATCCCTACTTGGCAAACTGTGAAAGAGGTCATCTTAGAGAAGCAAACCCATCAGGATTGCTCTTTCATTTCTAACAAATCACTCAGAACAGCAGGCTTAACTTCTTTGCAATTTTTCAAATTACAGGCAAGATCTAAAAATGCCACTTGTTTACTAGGTTGGCATGTCTTGGGGCCTTGTTTGGGTGTCTATTTCAGTCACTTAGGAGAAGGTCTGTGGGCCTGGCAGCATGGCATTGATTGTAACCACACCTCTAACTTCCCTTAACCTTCCAGGCCCTGATTCAGCCTGGCTTCTAACTGTTCAGAAGTTTGGCTATTGTTGCTTAGGTCCCCAGGTATCCCACCTGGGGATCCAAACTCAGCATCTACCATCCATCTCCATCCTCTGCCTAAGGACCTACTAGGAAACTCAGACTCCCTAGGGCTGTGCTGAACATTTCTTCTCTGATTGATAATGGAAGAGAAATAACTAAGGGGAAAGACCACTTCTGAGCACAGAGAAGAGGGAATGCTACTCACTAAGAGATTGTAGACTTCTCCCAAGAAGCAGCTGAACTTCTTGTTCCAAAGTGGCTTTAAATTAGACAGGGACTGGAGAACGGAATTCTAAGTTGCCTTGCCTGCAAACCTCTTGGGATTGCCATGGGCCTGAGCTTTGCCCCTTCATTGTACCTCCTGGTAGCTAAGCATTGTGGCATCAAGACCACTCTATAGCAAGGACAAAGTATCTCAGTCTTGCTAATGGGCCTGACCAAATTGGCCCAGTCCTATTAACTATCTGCCATCTTGCTTTCCTTTATGGTTCTTACCCCTGCTAATTCTCTCTGGTCTCTTCTTCACTTAGGATTACGATGCCTTCTTTGAAGCCAGAGAAAATAATGCAGTGTATGCCTTCTTGGGCTTAACAGCCCCACCTGGGTCAAAGGTAGGCTTTCCTTTTGCTTTCTAGTTGATATATGGTTATTTCTGATGTTATACAATCAATTAGCTGGCAGCATTCCTCTAGAGAGGCTAGGTGCAGCATAGGATAGCCCAGACTGGAAATTCCCCTTCTTCCCACCCTGAATCCAGGTACATCTTGACGGATAGTCAAATGTGACCCATCACATCCAAGGACCAGAGAGGCAACAATGAGACTTACCCATCAAGCTCCATAAGGTAGCCGACTTCTCATTGGTCAGTTCCCAAAGAATGTTAAAGAGAGCTGTCATGTCCCTTTCTTAATCACAACATATGTCCCTGGCCATGGTAATTTTCTTGGCATCACTCACTGTCTGCGTGTGAATGGAAATGCTACAGAGGGATCCATTGGCGAGCCTGAGGAGCCCTGGGGTTCAAAAGTTGGCTTGTGAACTGCTGGCTGAATTTGGGACCTTTTCCTTGCCAAAGGCAGATTCCTTTTCAAGTGTGCATCCCAGGAGAGCCCAAATCAAAAAGACAAAGCCAGGAACAAAAACCACAATGAATGGCCCCTAGATGATATTTCTGGATTGCCCTGGTAGTCATTGTGCAGCTAACAGGAACTCCACCCTCAATGTGGAGAGGCTGGGTTGACATGCTTACCCCTTCACCAGAGACCATAGGGTGCTGATCTGAGTCACCCTCTGAAGTCTACTCCTTGCCAAACTGGCTTTTCCCATGGAAGAAATGTCCTATTTTAAGCTCTGTCTATTTAAGTTTTCAGAGACTTTTCTGTATAAGTGTTCTAGTGAGACCCAAGCCAAGTAGGGGCATCAGCGGATGGCCTTTGATGAATCGCAGGTCCAGTGGTTGTGCCTTTGATGGTGCTGCTATGATGCTCAAATGTGACAAGCTTTAAAGTACGATTGAAATGTCAGTTCCTATCATCACCACTGCCACCACCACCACCATCACCACCACTACTATTGCTACTATTGTACTCTTTAGATCTCGTGACTGACTTCTCATCATCTCAAATTTGGTTAATAATTAGAGGTGCCATTTCTGTAATACTTTAAGGTGTACAAAGTGCTTTACAAACATTTTCTCATTCGAGCTTCATAACAACTCTATAGAGGGTTGGGTACTGGAGGTGTCACTGTCTCCGTTATGCAGGTGAGTAATCAGGCTCAGAGGGGTTAAGTGGCTCACCCCAACTTCTGTTGGTACAGGAGAAGGAGTACCACATTTGGAGTCAAGGCTTTCATATCTATGAAGCTTTAGATATCCAAGGGATTTCGTAAGTCCCTTTGAGGTCTAGTATCCTATGATCCTATATTCATTTTATAGAGGAGGAAACTGAGGACTAGAGCAGTCAACAAGCAATGTGTGTGCTCTATGCCAGACACTGCGCCAAGCACTGGGGATTCAAAGAAAGGGAAAAACATGGAACCTGGCTTCAAGCCACTCACGTTCTAATGGGGAAGAAGACAACATGCAAACAACTTAGTATATGCAATATATAAGCAGATTAGATGAAAGATGATTTTGGTGGGAAACATTGTCAGATGGGGAAACTGAGAAAGGCTTCCTGCAGAAGTTGGGATTGGAGCTGAGGCTTGAAGGAATCCAATGAAACTAAGGCAGAGGTGAGAGCACAAAACCTAGCCATAGGGTGATAGCCAGTGCAAAAGGCTTGGATCCTGTTGGAGGGAAAGTCATACAAATGACAGGTCTTGGATTCCAACTTGGGTCATCTGTTTCTAGATCAAATGTTCTGTCTCCTATTAGTGGCTAGGTCACAAGGGATAGACTGCTGGGCTTGGAGGCAAAAAAAGCTGAGTTCAAATTTAGCTTGAGATGCTTAGTTGTATGACCTTCAGCAAGTCACTTAACCTCTGTTTGCCTTGTTTTCTTCAACAGCAAAGTGGGGATAATAATAGCACTTATCCCCAGAGTTGTTGGGAGGATCAAATGAGATAATATTTGTAAAAAGAGCTTAGCACTGTGTCTTTCTTCCTCCCTCCCTTCCTTCCTTCTTCCTTCCTTCCTTTTTATCCATCTCTTAACTCAAGTCTAGACAATCAACAAAACTCCAAATCAAGACCTGATCTTTGCTCATTTCTGAGTTGTAAATGCCCACATTTCCCAAAGAGCTAGCTCCTGCATACTCTTGGATGCAGGAGATTTTGTGAACATAAAAGCAACAAGATCTGGAAACAGATTGGATAAGTGAGCTGGGAAGGGGTGTGAGAGTGGGGAGCCCAGGATGACTCTACAATTGCAAAACCAGCCTAGATGCAGCCTGAGCTCTCTACCCTCTCCATGTACAATGAGCATAATCATCCTCAAGGCCTAAATCAACCCTGAGCCCCAGGGTTTCCTCACTAATGTAGGAAGGAGGTTAATACTACTTAGACACATTGCAAGAACTGAAATGGAAGTTTGAGGTGAACTCACTTACTCAGAAAGTTATATTTAACTACAAGAAACCATTTCCCTGAACATTCTGGTTGATCAAGGCCCAGCTGCTAAGGTAAGAAAAATGACAGGGAGAAAGTGGGAAACAGACACTGTGTGTCTATGGGCCACTGGCCAACCATAGCAGAGGCTTTCCTTGGGCTGCCTTAGGCAGGTGGCACCTTTACCCAGCTCATTGCTTCTGCAACCTGGAGCAGAAAGGGCTTGTTTGGCTGCTTGATTGGCACTAAGGGGATCTGGGGCCCCTGAAGCAGATGGGACTTTGCCATCAAGTATTAGGTAAGTCCTGACCTCATAGATGCAGCCAGCAGTAGTTTTGATACAAACCTCTAATTTCTTAGGAGGACCGGCTATGTTCTTTTATCCAGAAAAGGTTCCCTTGCTGAATAACATCAATTTTCCTGTTTTTTTGTTGCAATTTATTTTATTTTAACATTCTTACTTATTGACATTCTCCCAATCCCCTCCCCCCCAAATTGATTGTGAAATAGACCTTTCAATTAAAATTAATGTTCAATTTTCCCCAATTACATGGAGAAATAATTTTTAACATTTATTTTGTTTTTTAAGTTTTGGGTTCCAAATTCTCTCCTTCTCTTACCCTTTCTCTGAGATAGAAAGCAATCTGATAATAGGTTATATATGTACAGTTATGCAAAATATTTCCATATTAGTAATGTTGTAAAACAAAACACAGACCAAAAACCAAAAAGAAGCCAAAAAAATTCAGTAAGTTAAAAAAGTATACTTTGATCTATATTCAGACTCCATCAGTTCTTTCTGTGGAGGTGGATTAACATTTTCTATTATAAATCTTTCAGAACTGTCTTGGATCATTGTATTGCTGAGAAGAGCTTAGTCATTTCCAATCAATCCTTTTACAATAATGTTACTGTTCTGGTTCTGCTCACTTCGATTTGAATCAGTTGATGTAAATCTTTCCAGCTTTTTCTGAAACAATTCTGTTCATCATTCCTTATAACACAATAGTATTCCATCACAATCATATACCACGGCTTGTTCGGCCATTCCCCAATCGATGGACATCCTCTCAACTTCAGATTCCTTGCTACTTATAAAGAGAGCTGCTTTAAACATTTTTGTACATAGAAGTGTCCTTTTCCTTTTTGTTTTTAATCTCTTTGGGATACATAGTATTGATATTACTGGGTCAAAGGGTATACATAATTTTATAGCCCTTTAGTCATAATTCCAAATTGTTCTCCCAGAATAGTTGAATCAATTCACAACTCCACCAACAGTGCATTAGTGTCTCAATTTTCCCACATCCCCCAACATTTGCCATTTTCCTTTTCTGTCATATTAGCCAATCTGATAGGTGTGTGGTGGTACCTCGGAGTTCTTTTAATTGGCATTTCTCTAATCAATAGTGATTTAGAGCATTTTTCATATGACCAGAGATAGCTTTGATTGCTTCCTCTGCAAACTGCCTGTTCAGATCCTTTGACCATTTATCAGTTGGGAAATGACTTGTATTCTTATAAATTTGACTCAGTTCTCAATATATTTGAGAAATGAGGCCTTTATCAGAGAAACTTGTTATAAATTCAGTTTCACAGTTGTGATTACTGTATATTTCTCTCCAACCTGCTTTTCCCCATTCATCCTACTCTCCTTTTATCCTGTCAATTGGGTAGAATTCCTGATGGCAAATAACTCACATTTACAGGCTAATAAAGGGTTAGAAATTGCTTTCCCCACAACCCTATAAGGTAAGATGGACAATTGTTTGTTTTTTTAACCCTTCACCTCCTGTCTTAGAACCAGTGGTTCTAAGGCAGAAGAGTGGTAAGGGCTAGGCAATGGGGGTGAAGTGACTTGACCAGGGTCACCCAGCTAGGAAGTGTCTGAGGCCAGATTGGAACTCAGGACCTCCCATCTCTGGGCCTGAGCCACCCAGCTGCCCCCATAGGACAGACAGTTGTAACGTCCCCATTTTACAAATGAAGAAATTGAGGCTCAGTGAGATTAAATCTTAAGTGTTGGAGACAGAATTCCAGACTCCTTTGGAGTCAGTCCAACCTTTCTTTGGTTTATGCAGAGCAAGCTCTCCATGCTGGACACAGACTGTATTTCAGAGAATCACATATCACCTGGAACTGGCAATGGGAGCACTACAGTGATGTGCCTTGATAAACCCTTGGGCCCCCATTCTCTTGGCACTTGAAAGCTGCTTGCTTTCCAACTTGACTGCCCAAGTCACCAGAAGCAGCCACTATGGAACAGCTCACCTTTGGAGTTGAAACTCCAGGGACATCCTGCCCACCTTCAACAGCACTTCTGTCCAAATATTTGTGCATCAAAGTTGATACTTTCCGACAGCCAGCCTGCTGCTAAGGGAGGCACATGTCGAACCCAATCCGGTCACATCTTTCTATTTTTTCCCTCTCTTTAAAGTCAGTGGTGCTACTCAGACACTTTGAAGTGAGTTTCTGCTTTTCTGACCTGCCTGGGACAGAGAACATTGGTGCAGTCTTTTACCAAAGATTGGGAGTGGAGACTTCTTGTTCTTTTTTGTTCATGTGATTGTGAGCTCACAGAGGAAAGGCTGGAAGGGATCTCAGAGATCATCCAGCCCAGCCCCCTCATTTTCCAGATTAGGAAACTGAGACCCATGGAGGGTAGGGAAGGGTCTCCCCAAGATTTCTCAGGTAGGAAAAGGCAGAGCCAATATTCTTTGCCGCCACAGGAGAGCTGCTTTAAACATTTTGGTACATATAGGTCCTTTGCCTTTTTGTTTTTAATCTCTGGGATCCAGATCTAGTAGTGGTATTGTTTTAAGGCCATTGGGTTTTTTTTGTTACACCCGGTCTCCTTCTCTCAATCTTGTCAAGTCCCTTCTGAGCAGATTAAGAATTTTCTTTTCTCTGGTTTCAGGGTTCTTTACCTCCCTACTTCCTTCTTCCGTTAAAAATAAAAAGACACTGGAGAAAGAGGTTTTGAATGTCCTTTTCTTTGGCCTTATGAAGGATTGGGACGTTCCCTCAAGATGTAACCTGCTGTCTATAGACAGAAAATTCCCTGCCAGTCTAAGCACTTGATTGCACATGTATGCCAAGCATCTTTGTTAAACTCTTTGAAACTACAAGGATTTGGTTCTTTATTACCCAACAGGATGACTCATTAGAGATGGTGGAGTCGCCTTCCTTTAAGTAGGCCAGGCTCCTCAGTGGTTGGTTGGAGATGTACCCCATGTTTAATGTCCTGTACCATCCCATACTCCCTTGCTGGAGTTTCTCCCCAGACCATGGTAAGGGCCCAATGGAGGCCAAAATCTGGACAATTGATCAGAAGAAATGCCATTACAACTGGTTCCCCACCCCCCCCCCCCGCCCCCGCCCCAGTACCTCAGTGCCTTATTTGACATCATTGAGGGCTTTTTCTCATGACATTTGGGCTAGACCCCAGACTCCATCCCCTCAGGCTTTGGGGTTTCCATTGGCATAGGCTTTAACACCCCAGGGTTATCTCTGGGCCTCATCAATGTGGAGGTCTGGGGTTGTGGGAGAGGGAATTTAACAAGTTTCTCAAATTGGAAACTACCATGTAAAATGTTGTCAGTTCTTCATATACATTTGGACAGTGGACTTGGAGTCAGACAGTCTGGGTTTGCCTTGACACTTGCTGTGTGATCTTGGGCAAATGACTTTACCTCTGTGACTCTCAGTCCAAGCAACTGTACAATGGGCTTAATAATCTTCCCTCTTCTTAGCTTATAGGGTCGTTGGAAAGTTTCTAAACTGGAGAGTCTGTAAACTTTCCAAGCTGGAAAGTGCCACATCCTTATGAGTGATTATTGTTAGGCTCAACCACCATTACTTTCAAGCAACTGGTATAGAGGATCATAGGGAACTTTGGAGTTATTTAGACTAATACAATTTTGCCCTAGTAGCTCCAGGCAACTGTTTGGGTGGCATTTTAATTGACTTCATCTTTGTCTTTTAGGAAGCCCAAGCACTGGCAAAGCAGCAAGCGTGAACCCTTCTGCCTTCTGGCCTTATGCCTCCTGTCGAGGGATTCGCCACCGCAGTCGCTTTTCTAAAATAGCAAAATTATCTTGGCTTCCAGAAAACAATAGGCTTCATGTCTACAGCATCAATTTGTTGCTTGGTGTGCTCAGCGTCCCAACAATAGCCAATGGAATACATGATTAAAATGTGAATGTTATATGGTTAGAGCTTACGGGAGGTGATTATTGGAAAATTGCAAGTAGATGTGATGGAGTGGTTTTGTGATCTGTCTGGGCATCTGTGCCCCCCCTTTTTTGGTAATCGTAATGCAAAAACCTCTTTTTTTATATTATTATTTTTATTGTTACTGCAGCTTAAGTATCTCTAGAGCTCCTGTTGTTAAGCATATGTGAATCCAAAATAAAATGGGAGGGGAAGAGAATCTGTCTAATTCATTCAATACCTCCATGCCCTCCTGGATCTTTCCAGGCAAGCGTTCACGTCCGATTTTGATGTGTTACTGTTGTGATTTTTAAAGAAGTCATAAGCGATGTTTATCATTTGGTGCTTGTCATGATGACTTATGGCCATTCCGATATTCCAATTCTTCTGTAGATGGAAACTGTGTACTGTGTATGACACATGCTCTTGGGGCTCCTCAGCAGAGCCTTGTGCTGCTCATTTTGGTGATCAACAGAAAACCTCTTTGCTCCGAGAAGTCATAAAAACATTCAGGTGACAGGTCTCTTGCATGACTTCCCAGCTGAGGCTTAATCTTCTTCTGCAAGGTGAGCTATGTGCAAAGACCAGTCTGTGTCTGAGCACTTGGCCCTTGGGCTTTGAGTCCACATGGGGCCTGCAGAATCCTTCAATTATGTGTCTGAAAATGGGCAGAAAAATCATTGCCCAAGGAGCCCAGTTTCCATGGGAGGAGCTAAGAAGCAAATGTTCCCCAGGTGATAATTGGTACTGTGGCTTAGTGGGTTGTTGTTTTCTCCCCTTCAATTTTCAAATGACACATTACCGTGGCACTAAGCTACAGAAATTGGCAAATAGGAATTAGAAAGTCAACTGTGCAAATGCATTTTCTTAGCATGTGAAGCACATTTTTTCATGAGTACATTAAGTTGAGATGGATTTATCTTTTCTACACTTTAATAATAGCAAACATCCAATAAGAGTATCCATCTAAGCAAGGGACCAATTTAAAACCCTAACCCTCGAGGCTGATAAAAGGGCAAGGAGCGATATGGCCTCCATCACTTACTTAGGGAGCAGTTTTCTTACCATAGAGCAATTCTACTTAGCCTTTGCTACTAAAAGCACCCCATGGGCACCCCCATTTTACTTTAAGTGACTTTCCATTACCTTGCACTCTATGCATTGCTGTGTCGTTTGCCAAAATCAACATGGAATGGATATATGGCATTGTTTACGGAGGTTCAACACTGGCACAGTGCTTTAAAGGGAGAACAACATTTTTAGAAACAGAAATTACAGACTGCTGGGGATCTGAAATGAATAGGAGTAATGCCAAATGAATAGTATGTGGTTTCTTCTGAGGGAGAGGAAGGGTAACAGGAAACAGTAGAGAGAAAACTGTTTAAATTTTCATTTCTAACTTTGCTTGTCAGGCTCGTTCAGGCTTCCGAAGTTGCCATCAACAAAGACATTTTGAGAACAAATGTTCAGCTGATTTGGGGTGAATAGTGGCATCAGGGATATCGTGGGACTTGGGGTATCTGGATCAGATTCTAAAAGATGGGAAATGTTCTGGGCCCCAAATTCTTTTTCTCCCCTTTCCTGCAGGAGAGGGTGACAGGTTTTAGTGGCCAGAGAGTTTAAGTCCTGCCTCTGACTTCTGCTGGCTGTGTGATCCTGGGCAAGTCATCTAAGCCCTCTGAGCTCTGGGTAAACCTCTGAGACTCTGAGATGCTGGCCTGCATTGGTAGGACTTTCCACACCCATATATCAATGAAAGCAAAGGTCCAGTCCCTACCTCTAGCCTCATCTTCTATGCTAAGGAGAACATTCTCAGGCTGAGTTTCCAGCTTGGGATGGGTATCAATGGAGGTAACTAGCCAAAGGAGGGAAGCTCAGTGGCTCACAACCTGGAAAAGCAATGCATTCATCCAAGTGGAAAACTATAACTGTGTGGCCTGTCCAGTTATTTGGGTTTCATTCTAGAGGAGAGTTCTTCATTCTCTTAGCTGTGTCTCATATAGCCAAGTCATATAATGTAGATGAGGAGGTGAACACCAGAATGGTGGGGGCAGTTTCGATGAGAAAAGAAAATCAGATTTTCCAAGCAGACCTCCCCTCCGATGTTGAATTTTTAGGGGAGATCATGGCATATTATTTTTTGGGTGGATCATTATCTGTTGGTTGGCCATCAATCTGAAGAGTCAATATCAGGTATTTGAGCTGAGATTTTTTCTGAACAGATTTCTCCCACCAGGCCGTTAGCTTCACAGCTTTGGACCGTGCTCATATACCTTTTGATGCCATGGCCCTCCTGGGCACTGTGCTGAAGCCTACCAACCCCTTCTCAGAATCATTTAAAAAAAATTCATAACTAAAGGAAATGTGAAGTTTTGATTAGAGGTTATTAATGCAAATAAAGATGTATTTTTCCCACCCAAATTCCTGGGGCTCCTGAAGTAGACCCAAGGGAATCTGCAGGCCCCAGTTTAAGAACCACTCTTATATGACTCAAATGCCTGAAGGAGTAGAATCGACTTGCTTCTGAAGCACTAAAGGCCAGGCTTCAATGACAGGGCCCCGGTGGTTCTCTTATTAATCCTACTGCACAGTTTTTCTAGGGGAGAGGTTTGGGAAGGTGGAATCAAAAGGAAGGCAAGGCCTGGGGAAAGCTGGTGCTTCTCTGTGCTCTGATTTTCAGATCAGGTTATGAATGCTGAAGATTCAGAAAGATTGCTGTTGGTCTACGTTAGCCCCATCTTTTTTTCTTTAGCCTCCATAGAAATATCTTTACTTTGAAACAAATGATTATTCCTTCCAGTAAGACTCTTATAGAAACTTTCACATTTTGGAGGTTTAGATTGTCTGGTCTCTTTGTTCTGGCCCTAAACAGGAACAGAAATCTTCTCCTCCTTCCCTTTTCTTTTCCAACTGAAAATATGGATTCCTACCATTCCAGTTCAAATATTCCATCTAATTTCACCCTGGCCCCCCTTTTTATTTCAGAATTCAGAAAGGATTTCAATATCTGTGTAAACAAATATCTCTACCCAAGCACCACACACACACACATATATATCTCCTATCTCTATATAAAATTAGATATCTATATCTCCTTTCTTTATAGAAATTTGTATATATGTCTATATATCCTATCTATATAAAATTATACATCTATATCTATATCTCCTATCTCTATAAAATTATATATGTCTATCTATATCTCCTATTTTTATAAAATTATCTATTTATCTATCTGTCTACCTCCATCTCTGTCTGTCTTTCTGCCTGTCTATATGTCTGTTGGTCTATCTCTATCTTTCTATCTATGTATCTGTCTTGTCTATCTATCTATCTATCTATCTATCTATCTATCTATCTATCTATCTATCTATCTTTTATTGTATCTTCCTATCTGTGTCTATCTATCTGTCTGTCTATCTGTCCATATGCTCTCTGTATGTCTGTCTGTCTGTCTTTTTGCCTGTCTATATGTCTGTTGGTCTATCTCTCTCTCTCTCTCTATCTGTCTTTCTATGTATCTGTCTTGTCTTGCTATCAGTCTGTCTATTTTTATCTTTTATTGTATCTTTCTATCTGTGCCTGTCTATCTGTCTGTCTATATTTCTGTCTGTCTGTCTTCTGTCTGTATCTCTCTCTATCTAATTTATCTGTCTGTCTGTCTGTCTGTCTGTCTATCTAATAACGTTTGTGCTGGGTCGGGCCTCGGGAAGTGGCGGCTAAACAAAGATGTTGGGAAATCTGGCCCTCAAGTGCCAGGTAATGAAGGGGCGGCCCTTCCCCATTCTGCCACTCTCACCCAAGACCCCATTAAAATGGAAATGTGCTCGTGGGCTGGCTAATTCCTTAAAAGCTGTTATTTAACACCTTGACCACCCTCTGCCACCATTTATTTAGCAGAATCAGTGGAGGACAGAGATTCTCAAGGGCTTGCTGTCTTCCCCGCCCGCCCCGTTGCTGTAGCTCGAGGGGTGTGTGTGTGAGAGAGAGAGAGACCCACGCAGAGGAGGGGGGTGGGGCAGGGGAATTGCAGGGTAGCGGAGGGGAGGGGAGGGGTCCTTTAATCTCTCGCAGCCCCTTTAATTCCTGCCCCCTCCCTCTGCTTTCATTCTCGGTCTCCCCACTCCTCCCCTCCCCTTCTCCTTTCTGCCACACTTGAAGCCCACTGTGGTCGACATGTGGGTGGCTGAGGGGGGTGGGCTGGAGCCGAGGGGGGAGAGCCTCCATTTCCATTGGGCCGCCGCCCCCCAGCCCCCTTCCCCGGCCCCCTGCTACAAGTATCCCTCCATACAGAAAATGTGTTCTTGAAAAGTTGGCTGTAAGGAAAAATTCAAGATGTCAAATCTTTTCTTCTCGTTGACTTGAATTTATAAATGAGAGCCTGGGGCCCTGAATGCTGCTGTTGCCATGGCAGCCGAAATTCACAATTCCCCTGTGCCAATCTAAGAAGCACAGTATATGCATTGCTTGTGGAAATTCTCTAAATAAGACCATCCTATATGCTGAGTTGCCTTACTATCAAGGGGTCCATTTCACTGGCTTTTTAAAAATTCCTTCTCCAGTTGCAAGGGAGAATACTTGAATAAATCTGCATTTCTTAACTTGAACTGAGGTCTCCAGGCATGTGGAGATGGGGCTCTGAAGCAACAAATTAGATGAGTAATTTAGGAAAACCAGAACCCTATTCCTCAGCTCCTGGCTCTTAGACCCATGACTGACTCAAAGAGCCACGTTGGTCTTCTTTCTAGGAATGGAGGAAAACTGAAGTTAAGTGGGCCATGGACTGCTTCATTTTTGAAGTTTCCAGGGGCAGTTGGAGCCAGGCCTAGAGATGGGAGGTCCTGGGTTCAAATCTAGCCTCAGACACTTCCCAGCTATGTGACCCTGGGCAAGTCACTTCACCCCCATTGCCCAGCCCTTACCACTCCTCTGCCCTGGAACCAATACAGTATTGATTCTGTTCATTGGATTCTCTGCTTTTTTTTTTATTAGATTAACCACTATTTATTTTATTTGTTTTTTTTTCAAAGTACCAGCTTCTAGTCATACTTACTACTTCAGTAGTTCTTTTACTTTCAATTTGATTAATTTCTCCTTGAATTTTTAGGATTCTCAGTTTTGATTCTAAAATGGGAAGGTGGGGATTAAAAATTATTTTGGTGTTTCCCCAAGCAGGACGGAAGGAGCCACCTTCTCCTCTCTCCCCAGTCCATGCCCTTCCTTCCAAATCCTGCTTAAAGTTTACTAGGCAGGCATTTATTTACTTGTAGCATCATGGGCTGCTAGAGCTGGAAGTGTCCTCAGATTATCTTCATTTTACAGAGGAGGAAACTGAGGCCAAAGAGGGGAAGCTCTATATCTGGAGCCTCAAAGCAACCAAGCTAGGCCTCCGACTCAGGGCTCCGTTGATGAAGTGCCTGCTATATGCAGAGTACACCATGAAGCTCTCGGGATCCCAAGTCCAGTGCTTTATTCACTATCAGAAGGCAGGGCATTGGGCAAGTCATTTGTCCACTTGGGCAGATCATCTCACTTTGTGCTGAACCTTCAGCATTCCTGTATTCTATGCTGCAATGTATAGGGGCCCAGAGGCACAGGAAGGCTTGAGTAGATAGTGTTTAGGAGAAAGAGACAGAAAGACAGAGACACACAGACAGAGACACACAGAGAAAAGAGAGATGGAGAAAGCAGCAAGAAACAGAGAGATGGATGGAGAGGCTGGAGCAACAGATAGAGCAACAGGGACAAACAGATGAAGATATAGATACATAGTGACTCAAAGATTTAAAAAAATCAGATTGGAAAGTCTTCAAATGTCCTAAAGTCTTTGTAGAGAGTCACTGAAGGCTATATCAAAGCAAATTTTGGTTTCTTTCCTCTGTGTAAAAGCAACCACTGCTGATGACAGTGATGACTTCAGAGCCAACAAGTTACTTCCTAGAGGATGGTTTGAAGAATCCCTTTGATTTGCGGGGGGAGGAGGGTGGAGAGAGGTAGATGGGTGATTTCATCAGTGTAGAGCCCTCCTATTGTGGAGACTGTAGATTAGAAACTTGTCTGTTAGTCATAGTCTCAAGAGTTGCCTGGGCCACCAAGAAGTTAAGCAATGTACCCTTCCTCACACTGCCAGTATGAAGCAGGGGCAGGACTTGAACTCAGGTCTTCATGACTCCAAGGTTTCCTTTCCCCACCATATCATATTGCCTCTCACTTTTACATGAAATCAAAATGCTAAAATAGTACATGTTAGAGCAACACCATACGATCTAGATCCCAACTTTAACGGGAAAACAACGAGATTGCAGTGCCGAGCCCTGAACAAGGGAGCTGGGAGGGGAAGCAGCAGCCCTGTCTGGATATTTCCATTTCTTCATTTTTTCACGGCTGACAGCCTCAGGAATTCATAGATCTTTGTTTGTTGATTTGCATTAATAAACATTTCAGAGTCCTAAAAGCAATTAAAATAGAATCATTGTGGTGATGCCCATAATACTCAGTGAGGCGGCATCCCTGCGCTTGGAGTGTCACGATTTGTTCCCCAAATTAGCCTGCTACCCGAGTATTCACAAAACACAGTCCTCTTCTTATCTGGGAATGTCCCTCGAGTACACATGTCACCAGATCCTGATTCTAAACCGAACACAAAAACCCGATGAAGGAGCTTTTGCAACATAAAGAGCTGGGATTTGGGGCTCTTGCCTGTCCCTCCCAAACTTCTTTCTGTCCCCCAAAGGGCTTCCATATAAAAGATCAAATAAAAAACAAACCAACCCAAACCGAGGGGTGTTGTATACGCTATGTCTCGGAGTACAAATTGGCCTTTGCTTCCCAAGGTTTCTTCTCCTGGTCTTTAGCCTCCCTAGAATTGCCTGGGCTGGTCTTTGCCGGAGGGATGGTTGCTCCAACGCTCACTTGGTCAGACCTCCCAGGGATTGTGTCCACGGTGGGACATTTCCATACCACAGGGGAGCATCAGGAAAGCTTTCAGGACAGCTGTCACCCTCTACAGACTCCTCTTCTCCTAGGGCAAAAACGAAGCCTTTCTCCAAGATGGAGCTCCCTTCTCTTGGTCCTGAAGACCCTAGAAATGCAGTACTACTCTAGGATCTCACGAGAGAAAGGAAAAGCAAAAGCCCCAAACCCAAACCCAAACCCAAATCCAACTCATCTGGCTTTGGTAATGCTCCATGCTGATCATCTTGGTGGAATATCTGGGAGGAGCAGTGGTCAGCTTTGGGGTTGCCAGCCTTCGCCCTCTCTTCTTGAAGGATTTTTTTCATTGATTGATATATCTATTAACTCCCATTTCATGTGGCTGCTAACGAGCAGATTCTCTTTGCTTGCCTCTGCTTTACTGGGACAAGAAGAGACAAGAAGCAGAGGTGAACAGCTTGAATATTTCCCCCTTTCCCAGCAGCCTCAGTACAGCCGGAGTGTGGAAGGGAGGTTGTTAACAGTCTGTCTAAGAAGTTAGGGCATTCCCTAGGCCAAGTTCTCTGATCTGTGCCCGAAGCACATTAGGAAATACTTATTAAGCTTGCAGTTCAATAAGCAGTATTGCTGAGTGCTTGGAAGGGCCCTGCCAAGTCTGAGGAGCTTCTAGGGTAATGGCTTATTACCCTAAAGCCTTCAAGTTTCAAGAACATTGTTCACACAGGTAGGACATATCAATATTAGCATCCCCCTTTTACAGATGTGAAAACTGAGGCTTGGGGAGAGGTTGGGACTTGAGGAACCTACAGAGCATAGTGGATGGAGTGCTAGTAGGACTTGTATTCAAATCCAGCCTCATGTACTTCCTGGTTGTATGAGTGTACAAGCCACTGAAAGTCACTTGGGCTCATTTTCCTCATCTGTCAAATGGGAGAATAATAACATCAACTTCATAAGGCTGTTGTCAGGATCAGAGATGGCATGTGTAGCACTTGCAACCGTTAAACTGCTATATAAAGGCTTGGAATTATCATGATCATTATTAAACCCTTACCTTCTGTCTTAGAATCACTACTGTGTATTGGTTCCAAGGCAGAAGAGCAGTAAGGGCCAGGCAATGGGGGTTAAGTGACTTGTCCAGGGTCACACAGCTACAAACTGTCTGAGGTCAGATTGGAACCCAGGACCTGTAGGCGTGGCTCTCTGTCCACTGAGGCACCCAGCTGCCCTCTTCCTCATCCCATTGTGTATGTTAATGCCTTGAAGGGTGATGAATGTTAGAGCTCATTTCTTCTAGCCTGGAGGAGCCCAAGGAAGGCATCTATCTGGGTTACTGATGGAGCAGATGCTGGTCATCACTTGGGCCTCAATTCATTGACCACCATGTTTCCTTGCCAAGTATTCTTCCCCTTCTCAGCCTGTTTGCACTGCATCAGGGACCACCTGAAAGTGATTGGGCCCCTGGGAAATCCATTGGTCTAGGGTCTGTTTACCCCGAGGGAAGACATTTCTAAGCCACAGGGTAAACTGAGGAAAGGGCTGCAAGATGAAGGAGTCAGGGCTGTCCCCATCTCGGGAGTTACTTGGGGATCGTCTTACTGGGATTCTGGGAAGGCGCAGTGCAATTACTGTGATTCCCCATTTTACAGATGAAGGGACTTACTGAAGGGGGGATGGGGGTGGAGATGGCCCCCTTCCTACTCTCGTCCCCTCTCCCCCCCCTTTACCTCTGAGGACTGGGCCTGGCTTGTGTTAGAAACTTGAATAAAGGGCCGGGACAGTTTGGGATCCACAACTTCACTGGCTGCGACCTGAAGGCAAGAGAGGAGCCCTCCCTCACCCACTTCTCCCGTTGCTACGGGAAACCAGCCACGGCTCCCTTGATTGGCCAGCGAGGGACAATGGGGTTCTGTTTTCAATTCTCAGTCTCTCTAGACGCCAGGGGACTTGCGTTCTTTGCGGGCTGGGCGCCCCTGTTCTCCCCAGCCCGTCCTCGCCCCTCCCCAGCCCTCGGCTCTCGACTCTCCCCCCTCCCTCCTTTCCCATTTTCAGGCCTAGCGGTACAGCAGTCCCAGCTGTGGCACTCAAGTGGCCGAGAAGAGAGACCGGTCCAGCCACTCTGGCAGGTTTAAGGTGACTGCAGGCTTCATGGATGGGCGAGTGTGGATAAGCCCTGAAAGATTCCAGAGCATCAGCCCACTTGGGTCCGGCTTCCAGCCCTGCCGTTTGCTAGCAGTGAGACCGTGGCCAAGTCGCTTCCCCTCGCCAGGCCCTCGGTTTACTTCCTGCTACTCCGATAGGGTCGGACTAGCTCGATTCCGCGGCCCGCTCCCACCCCTCTCCTCCTCTTTTCGAGGTTGCAGCTGCAGAGATGATCCAAAATCCTTAGTTCGGATGGGGGCCCTGGCAGGCACCTCAGAAAACCTAGCTCATAGAGCTGGAAAGGGCCTCAGCGCTCATCTAGTTCACCCTCCTCATTTTACAGAGGGGAAAACAGGCCCAGAGTGGTTGAGTGACTTGTCCAGGGTCACAAAGATGGAGCATAGGATTCGAACTCAGGTCCTCGGACGCCCTGTCTTACACTTTTATAGGAGTAAAAAAGGAGAAGGAAGCAGAGACCGGGAGACAGGGCGGGGCTATACGGACTGGGCTGGGCTGGGCGGGCCCGGGCTGGGCCGAGAGGGACTAGGCACCTTCCCCCTACCTCTGTATACATCCCCCACCCCCAACTCTGCTGTCCGCGCCTGCGCACACGCACCCCCCCTCCCACCCCTGGGCAGTGTTCTGGGCAGCTGTAGCAGGCCAAGGGAGGCAATGAGCTGTTGGGAAACTTGTGAGAGCCACAGTCCACGCCCTTTCCCGTTCTGCCCCTTGCCGGGGTGTGGCACCCCCGGCACAGGACGTAGGATCTTGGGCAAGTCCCTCAGCTCTCAGAGCCTCAGTTTCCCGCGCTGACATAAGCCCCAACCTCGCTCGTCTCCTCTCCCCAGCTGGGTGTCAGGAAAACGACAGATGGGATCCAGGCAGCCAGAGGGCAACCCAGAGGGGCGGGGGCAGAACCTGGCCTGCACTAGTCCCCCTCCTTCGGGTGTGTGTGTGAGGGCGCTTCTTTCCGCCCTCTTCCCGGGAATTCCCCGGCCTGGGCCTGGGCTGCATACTCCCACATCCTCTTTTGCTGCCCTGTCATTAGCCCTTGTGACCAAGCGGCCCACGCAACCCACGCAGCCCCACTGGGCTGGCCACCAAAGGGGAAGGCGCAGGCTGTGGTCAGGACCGGCCCAGGAGGGAACCAAGAAAAGGCGGCCAGTTCTGAGCGGCGCCGCAGGTCCTGCTGGGCTGCTGGGGCCGCGCGCAGGCTCAGCCTGACCTCTTGGAGCAAGGTAAGCCCTCTCTTCTCGGAGTTTGCCCTGGGACGCTCTCCAGAGATGTTCTGGAGCGAGCGTATCTTTTCCCCGCCCCTCCTCCTGTGGGCTTTGATTCTGGGGAAGCTCGAAGGGTCTCCGGGGGACTACTTCTCTCAAGGGATCCCAAAGGACGCTCGGGCAGGGACACACGACTGGACGTGACCGGCCGCTGGCGGATGGATCCTGGGCGAACTCTCCGCCCTTAGCTGCTCTCTAGGCTTAGGGATAGTGAAATCCTCTGCCCCGAGCCAGCCTTATTGCAAAAAGATAATCACCAAGGGGTAGCTGGGCGGCTCGAGGCCTGGATGCAAGAGGTATGGAGTTCAAAAGTGGCCTCGGTCACTTTCTGGCTGTGTGACCCTGGGCTTAACCCCTTTTGCCTGGCCTTTCCCACCTTTCTGCCTTGGAAGGGACCCACAGGACTGATTCTAAGACCTAAGGGAAGGGAAGTCACCCGGGCCATACTTAGTGTCGTTTCCCTGAAAGCAAAGCTGGCTGCCTGAACTGGACAAATCATTTCAGCTCCCGGGGCTCTCAGTGGCTCCCCAGGACAGATTGAGGCGAGGGCATGCCCCCTTTCGTTAAAGGAGGGAGTTCTTATGACAAGAAGACCTTGGAGCGGGGTGGAACCCTGCTGAACTAAGGCACCGGGGTTCTAGGTGGGTCTTGGGCACATTGTTTCTGTGTGGGAAAACATTGATCAGGGATGTCCTTTCTGACGTTCCTTTTCAGTAGTGCCAGACTCTTTGCGACCCCATTTGTGGCTTTCAAGGCAGAGATATTGAAGTGGTTGGCCATTTCCTTTTTCCGGTTCATTTGTACAGATACAGAAACTGAGGCAAGCTGCGTAAAGTGACTTGCCCGGGGTCATGAAGCTAAGAAGTATGGGGGGGGGGGGGCTGATTTGAAGCAGAAAGGAGGCTCTCTGACCTTCGGTCCAGCACTCTCTGCACTATGGCGCCACCTGGCTGCCACATTATTATATAGTTTTTTAATGGAATTTTTATTTTATTCTTTCAACAAGCATCTATAAAAAGTCTGCCATGTGCCCAGTTCTGTGCCAGCTGCTGGGCATCCAAGACAAACATGAAACAATCTTTGCCTTTAAGGAACTCATTTTTGATTGGAGAAGACACTGTGCACATGTATGAAAATCCAGGCCATAGAGAAATGGCAGACAAGGAAGTTTGAGGGAGAGAGGGAGGTACTAGGACTGATGTGGCTAGGAAAGGCCTCTCATGGTGGAGCTGGCATCCGAGTTGAGTACTGAAAGCCAGAAGGGATTCTCTGAAGTGGAGGTGAGGAGGGAGGGGTGGATCCCCTAGATGATGGCCAGGTCCTACAAAGGTATGGAGGTGGGAGATGAGAATGTTGTGTGTGAGGAATAAGAAGGCTAGCTTGGTTGGACCAGAAGGCTTTATGAATGGTAAAATGTGTAATAAACCTGAAAAAGCATACTGGAAACTGGCTATGAAAAGCTTTAAAAAGAAAGGACCTTATGTATGGGAGTCGGCACTTGAAGGACACTGGGGATCCTAAGAGTGTCACAGTGAGATGAGGGAGTGCATTCCAGGCATGGGGGACAGCCTGTGCAAAGGCATAGAGAGGGAGATTGCCGGAGAAAGGGCAATGCACATAGTGTCTGAACCTTCTCCACCTCAAGGCAGTTTTTGTTTCTCTGTAAAATGTTGCTTCCCTAAAATCCCTCATCTGCTGTGGTTATTTCCAAAGTGGCTTTAGGGACAATCCTGGGAGATGACTCTATTCTCTCCTTCTCACTCAGCACTGCTTTATTCTACCTCCCCAACTGACATCATAAGTCGTAGGACCTAACCAGACCCAGGTACTCACAGCTACACAGACAAATCCCAGCCACCCCCAACAGCTTGGCTCCCAGATCACTTCGTGGCCGGGCGAGGTGCCCTGAGCACCCCTGGAGAGTAAGGGCACCCCCTCCCTCCCTTCCTTTTTCTTTTGGGTGAGAATGAAGTGAGTCACCCAGGTATCCCTGGGGTGGGAGCTTCATCAGCAGACTCATCATGTTACCTTTCCCCGCAGTGATCCATCTCTTCCAAACTTCCCTATTTGAGAGTGCCATTATTCTTCCAGTCACCCGGGGTCGCAACCTCCCTTATGACACCCATATCTCATGAGCTGCCAAATCTTGGCTTTTCTCCCTCTCCAAGTTCTCCTTCTCTCAGCTCTTACAGCCAGCCCCTCAGTTCCATCCCTCATCAGCTCTTTCCTGGACCATCCAAATAGCCTTCCCTTTGGGCTCCATGCTTCAAGCCTTTCTCCACTCTATGCCAACCCCCCCCCCCCCCAGCACCCTAGCTACCGAAATGATATTCCTAGACTAGCAGAGGTCTGAACATGTCACTCCCCTACTCAGTCAGTTCCAAACATGACTCCCTGTTAACTCTGGCATCAGATATTATTTCACCACCATCTGCCTCCTTCATTCCTACTCAGGAGATGCTGAACAAAGCTCCAGGAAATCTCACAACCACGCTGACTCTCCAACCGAAGCTGGGCCCTCACTGAAGCAGGGCAGTTCTTTTATTCCTCCCTAATTGATTCCCTATCTCCCTCCTGCAGAAGCTCTGTGGAGTGTGCTCTTCACTCCGGAAGCCCCTCGCACCTCTTCCCCCTCCTCTTTTTCCACCAAGGACCTTGACTCTTACTTTCCTGACAAAAATGGAGCTCCCTCTTTGACTCGAAACCCCTTGACATCATCTCCTTTGCCTCAATTTTTGACAAAGAGGGAGCAGTTCATTTATCACTCTATCTCGTGTCCTCCCATCTTAGCCAGCATTTTGCCCCTTCAGTCATCCCCTCCACCTCCAATCTTCAACCTCTCCCTCTTGACTGACTGCTTCCCTACTGCCTTCAAACATGACAAAACAAAGCAACATCCCTTCACTAGACCCTTTTATCCCCCCACCTTCCCCTTATGGACCTTTTCCTCCTTCAAGCACCACCTTCTGCATGAAGTCTTTCCTGCTCTCA
Source organism: Monodelphis domestica (assembly GCF_027887165.1). Classification (NCBI taxonomy): domain Eukaryota; kingdom Metazoa; phylum Chordata; class Mammalia; order Didelphimorphia; family Didelphidae; genus Monodelphis; species Monodelphis domestica. The sequence goes on along the minus strand of NC_077235.1, from coordinate 27,721,264 downwards.
CAGAACTGCTCATACTGCCCAGCCAGCTGCCCGCCCAGCCACCCAGCCTCTCTTACCAACTGTCTTGTGTTTCACCCCTTTTCTACATCTGTTTGGTCATTATGGTCGTTCACTTTACATTTGTTCCAGATGTATTTTTATGTGAATTTGTTGGCTCCCCACATTGGAATGGAAGCCTCTTGAGAGGAGGGATTCTTTGGGCTTTTATTACTGACAGACACCTGGCACAGCTCTTGGCCCACAGATGAGGCACTTAATAAATTATCATGTTTCAGTAAATGAATAAATGTTTGAGCTCACCTTTTTTTCAGTTATAATGCAGACAGACAGAGCTAGATAGAGAGACAGAGAGGCAGACAGACAGAGAAAAAGACAGACAGATAGATGGATAGATAGATGGATAGGCAGACAAATAGCTACACAAACAGACAGATAGATAGACAGACAGAGATTAACAGAGAGAGATAGAATGACAGACAGACAGATACACAGATAGATAGATAGATAGATAGATAGATAGATAGATAGATAGATAGATAGAAAGGCAGAGAAATGGATACACAGATAGACAGGCAGCCAAATAGCTAAACAAACAGACACATAGACAAATAGACAGATGGATGGACAGGCAGATAGATAGAAGATAGACAGACTGATAGATAGACAGACAGACAGATGGATAGATTGATAGATAGATAGACAGAGGGACAGACAGACTGATAGACAGATAGACAGACAGACATACTGATAGACAGACAGACAGACAGATAGATAGACAGACAGACTGATAGACAGACAGGCTGATAGACAGACAGACAGACAGACTGATAGATAGACAGACAGACATACTGATAGACAGACAGACAGATAGACAGACTGATAGACAGATAGATAGACAGACAGACTGATAGACAGACAGGCTGATAGACAGACAGACTGATAGACAGACAGACATACTGATAGACAGACAGATAGACAGACAGACAGATAGACTGATAGACAGACAGATAGACACACTGATAGACAGACTGATAGACAGATAGATAGAGTGATAGACAGACATACTAATAGACAGACAGATAAGACAGACAGACTGATAGATAAACAGGCTGATAGACAGACAGGCTGATAGACAGACAGACAGACTGATAGACATATAGACAGACAGACATACTGATAGATAGACAGACAGACAGGCTGATAGATAGACAGACAGACAGACTGATAGACAGATAGATAGACAGATAGACTGATAGACAGACAGATAGATACACTGATAGATAGACACACTGATAGACAGACTGATAGACAGATAGAGTGATAGACAGACATATTAATAGACAGATAGACAGACAGACAGACAGATAGACAGATAGATAGACAGACTGATAGACAGACAGACAGACAGACAGATAGACAGACTGATAGATAGATACACTGATAGACAGACTGATAGACAGATAGAGTGATAGACAGACATACTAATAGACAGACAGATAGACAGACAGGCTGATAGATAGACAGACAGGCTGATAGACAGACAGACAGACAGACTGATAGATAGACAGACAGACTGATAGACAGGGACAGACAGACTGATAGGCAGACTGATAGACAGACAGATAGACAGACAGACAGACATACTGATAGACAGATAGACTGATAGATAGACAGACTGATAGACTGATAGACAAATAGATAGAGTGATAGATAGACATACTAATAGACAGACAGATAGACAGACAGACAGACTGATAGATAGACAGACTGATAGACAGACAGACTGATAGACAGACAGGCTGATAGACAGACAGACTGATAGACAGACAGACATACTGATAGACAGACAGATAGACAGACAGACAGATAGACTGATAGACAGACAGATAGACACACTGATAGACAGACTGATAGACAGATAGATAGAGTGATAGACAGACATACTAATAGACAGACAGATAAGACAGACAGACTGATAGATAAACAGGCTGATAGACAGACAGGCTGATAGACAGACAGACAGACTGATAGACATATAGACAGACAGACATACTGATAGATAGACAGACAGACAGGCTGATAGATAGACAGACAGACAGACTGATAGACAGATAGATAGACAGATAGACTGATAGACAGACAGATAGATACACTGATAGATAGACACACTGATAGACAGACTGATAGACAGATAGAGTGATAGACAGACATATTAATAGACAGATAGACAGACAGACAGACAGATAGACAGATAGATAGACAGACTGATAGACAGACAGACAGACAGACAGATAGACAGACTGATAGATAGATACACTGATAGACAGACTGATAGACAGATAGAGTGATAGACAGACATACTAATAGACAGACAGATAGACAGACAGGCTGATAGATAGACAGACAGGCTGATAGACAGACAGACAGACAGACTGATAGATAGACAGACAGACTGATAGACAGGGACAGACAGACTGATAGGCAGACTGATAGACAGACAGATAGACAGACAGACAGACATACTGATAGACAGATAGACTGATAGATAGACAGACTGATAGACTGATAGACAAATAGATAGAGTGATAGATAGACATACTAATAGACAGACAGATAGACAGACAGACAGACTGATAGATAGACAGACTGATAGACAGACAGACTGATAGATAGACTGATAGAGAAATAGACAGACAGGTGGATAAATAGATAGATAAACATTTACTAAGCACTGTATGCCAGTCACTGCACTAAGGATAGGGAATACAAATATAAGCAAGCCAGACAGTCCCTGATTCCGTTCTAATGAGGAAAGACATCATCATGGTGAACTGGAAAGAGGTGGGGTGTGATATGAAGATGTAGACCTGGGCAAGGGAAGAGACCTCTCAGAGCTGGGTTAGCTGCAGGGCAGATTCCAAAGTTATAGTGTGTGGAGGGGGTTGGGGGGGTACCTGTTCAAGATCTGTCCTTACTTGATGGAGCCCCTAATCAATGGTCTTAGCATTCCTGCCCCTGCCTACTTCTGCCGTATCCCTCATGCGAATGCTTCATTTTTAGGGCTATACTGCACTCTGCTGGTTACCAGGCTTTTCTGACAAAATGCTAGCAGAAGCTTTCCTACCTGGCATCCTGTACAAAGAACAGAAGCACACGAAGTTGTACAAGCCCCACACGTGTAAGCAGAACCCCAAACAGGAAAAGGAAACTTGGGCAGAGCAGCTTTTGGAGAGCGAAGATGCGAAGTTTCCCTCCACTGAAACAAAGAGACCAGACAAGAGTCGGCCTGAGAGCTGCCCAGAGCATAATAAGGACTCATGCCTGCAGAGATTGGCAGATGGGGTGGTGACACAGGGCCAGCAGGGTGCAGCCCTCCAGGGGAATGCATCTACTGCTTTGCAGATCCCTCAAAGAGCCCCACCAGAAGAAAATGAGCTGGATTTGTATCGTTCATGGTCCTGCACCAGCATCTGCCAGAATTACCCTGACCTCCATATTGGGGGAAATCGTGTGGGGCATGCTTATGATTCTGGTTGTTTTGTGGACCATGTCCATGATGAGGCCTTTGCTGGGCCCCTGCTTCTCTCAGAGGACATCCCACTTGGCCATTCTCCCATCTTCATTAGGCCGCCCACCATGGCATACAAGTTCCTGCCTGGGGATGATGTTCGAGAAAGAAGCATCCTTTTGCCCAAGCAGCCCTTGTCCAACTCAGTTCTGAACAGCTACATGGAAAAGAAGGTGGACGAGCTCTACAAACAGGTTTTTGAAGAGAACCTGACCCGCTGTCACTCTGTGACCAGCCTTGTGGCTTCGAATCTACTGATGAGCAACTTGAATCACCTCAGCCTTCAGATCTCCCAAGAACAAAACATTGAGGTGTCCCGAGCCCGAGAGGCCCTCTTACAGTCTATGGCCTTGCGCAGCCTGTACTATGCTTCCAAAGGAAACAGCTCAGAGCTCAGCACCCCTAGCCTGCAGATCTCAAGTCAGACAAATTGGGAGAAATTGCCGAAGATGTAGCCGACATCCTTTGGGCTGCTGATGGGGCAGAAGACTGTCTGCCCTTGTATGTAGCCTTTCGAATTCAGGAATGGGGGAGGAGGCAGTGCTGCATATGGTGACACATTTCTGTAGAGCTTAACAGTTGCCAAGTGCTTTCCTCACACCATCCCTGATGCAGTGGGGAAACACTGACTTCAGCTTTTTTGGACCCACTTTCTAATTGTGGCATGTCCATTGTGCCTAGAGAGACACATTGCTGGAAAGGACCTTGGAAGCATCTGGTCCAAGGCATGAAACAAAATTAATCTGTATTCTACTGCCCCCAACAAAGGGTCATCCAGCTTCTTCGTGAAGCTCTTCAGGAAGGGAGGAATTCCTTATCTCCTGGGGCAGCCAGCCCATTGCACTTCTGGAAATCTTTCATTCCATCAGACTTAGATTTGCCCCTTTGTACCTCATGCCCATCGTTTCTAGTTTTGCCTTCTGGGGGTCGAGCTAAGAATGGTCCTTTGAGTGCTTTGAAGATAGCAGTCACGTTCCCCTGAGTCTCTTCTTCTCCAAATTAAACATGCCCATTTCCTTTAACTGATTCTCAAATGGCAGGAACTCGAGGCCTCTTGTGCACCACCGAGGTAGGCCACAGAGGGGAGTCCCTCTTAGGGACGAATTGGATTAGATGGTCACTGAAATCCCTTCCAATACAGATCCTGTGAGTCTGTAATGCTCCAAAGTTGCTTCTCTTCTTTGGGCCTCAGTTTCCTAATCTGTAAAACAAAAGTGTGGACTCAAGAGCCTTAAAGGTAGGTCCCTTCAAGCTCTTAGTCTTTGGTCCTGGACATGGAGAGCAAGTCCTATTAGCCTCACCTTACACATGAGGAAACTGAAGCCTAAGAGAGTTTAAGGGACTTGCCTAGGGTAACTTTTCAAGGAACTAACAGAGGCAGGATTCAGCCCCAGGTCTTCTGACTCCATGACTGCTGGATGGGTCTATCCACTACAATAGGTTCTAGATTCCCCTGCAAATGGTGACAGAAATTGCTTTTTGTATCAAAGGGATGCCCTTTGATTACTCCCTGAAGTTTCCCTTGCCTCAGCCTTTGGCAGCTATGTTTGCCACTAAAGTCAGGGGGGTCAGGCAACCCAACATGCCCTTTAGAAGTCCTGGATTCCAAGGGCTGGGATGATGCTTACTCTTCAGACTGGGCCACAGAGGAAAGAAATACATCATGGACCAGGGGCTTCGCCAGCAGGTTCCCCTTCATGGGTTACACTCCCCTCTGATTGAGGATAGGCTCTGAGTTAGCTACTGTGCAGGAAACATTCCTTAGCCTGTGACTGCCCCCAAGAACTTCTGGAAACTGGTGAAGTTGAGCCTCTGAGAGTAGAGGCCCATGGATAACGCCCAGTGGTTCCTTTCCAGTTTGAACTCCATATTCTTCCAGCCAGCTAGAACTTGGCCACATTTGCATCCTGCCAGCCCTACCCCACAGAGTCCAGGGCCACCTTCATGCCCTTAGTGAAGCATTGGAGGAGGACTTGGCTGGCTCATTCCTCAGATTCTAGGACCTAAAGTTGGAATGGACCTTCCAGAGCATCTCTTTCATGCTCTTCCTCTTACAGGTGAAGAAACCGAGGTCCAGAGACAGCAGTTGGTTTGCCCAAGGGCACACAGCTGCTACTTAGCAGAACAGAGATTTGAACCTGGGTCCTTGGAATCTGAACCCAGTGCCTCTGTCAAGCTCCAGTGATACGAAGAGGGACATGGAACTATATGGAATGGTGTGCTTGGTGTTGACACTTGATCCTTTTGCACTGTTTTAAGAGAGCCTTTGGCAGTATTTTTTCATTGCTGTGATTCATAGAATGTTAGAGCCATAAAGGACTTTGGAGATCAGCTAATAGAACCACTTCATTTTGTAAAAGAGGAAAAGGGGGCCAGAGAGCACACATGACTTGGCCAAGGTCACACCAGGACAGAGAGGCAGAGCCAGGTCTCCAAACTAGATAACTTGACTCCAAGTACAGCATTCTTTCTCCTGGGAGATTAGAGGGAGATTAATACTGAAGAAGTGGGCTTAATGTATACCCACTGTTGTAGGACAGAGGAAGCTCCTTGGTGGCCTATCTTCAGAATGGGCTTCAGAATCTTGACTTAAGACTAGGCCATGTCTTATTGGGTCATCCTCTGGTCTGCTTCTAGGAGACCGCTGGCTTAGGATAGGGCTCAACGTGGTGTCGTAAGGGTATGACATCCAAAGTTGGCAAAATATTCTCCCAAAGGGCAGGATACCTACGTTCACTTGCCAATGAAGCCATGGCCCTCCCCCCCATCTCACTGGCTTATTTTGTCAGACCTCCTCTTGTCCTTGAAGGTCAGAAAGTTGGGAAGCTTGCTTTGTATGCTTCCTTACCCATTCCTTTCGTGGACAGGCCTGTGAACGAATATCGAAGAGGTCAAGAGTTCTCTTAATGGACTACGGAATCATTGCCACTTACTTGAGGTCCCTGCCTCACTCTATTTTTCTGTAAAATAGGATAATAGCAGTTACTCAAAAATAGGGCTGCAGAACCCCCCAAAATAAGATGTTTTTAAAGCCCGTTGAATTTTTATGATAGTACTCATACAATCTTTTTAATATTTATTTTTATTGTCATGCAAAGCACAATTCTGTATGGGTCATTGTCGTAAGAGCAAAGTCTTATGTAACCAACACTGATGTGAAAGATGACTCCAAGAGTTCTTTCTCTGGAGGTGGAGAGCCTTCCCCATCATGAGTCTTTCAGGACTGTCCCAGCTTGTTGCATTTTGCTGAAAGCAGCCACGTTTCCGTAGATAATTCTCATCCAATATCGCTATTATTATGTGCAATGTTCTCATGATATAGCACTTCTGATTGTGCTGTGTGCTGTTCAGTGAAAGCAGTGTAGCAACACCCTACCCGCCCTTCTCACCCAACTCCTGGATGACTTGGCCTTTTGGGGTACTCCTACGAGGGCCCCAGGGGACGGGATTTGGGAAAAATGGACTTGAGGGAATCGGAAATACTGACAAGCAATTATTTGTTTCCCCATTTCTTTTTGAATTTTGTTTGTTTTTAATGGAAAGGTCTTCACAGTGGAAAAATTAATTAATGCTTCAGATAGATCAGCTTTGTTGATGTAAATAAAGACTAATCACTGATGTGGACAGTTTTTCCCCCACACTTAATATTTAGACTAACATTTAACTTGTCAAAACAAGCAATAGTTATAACAATGAGGAACTTGAAGAATTGAGCAAGGTACTACCATTTTTAGCTTTCTCCCTAATTAGAAAACGTAATTAAAAGCCTGCCTGAATTCTTTCTCTGTTCTTTATCAATAATAGTAGAAATAAAGCAATCTTTCAAAGAAACATTTATTGAGCATCTCTTTTGTTCCAGGCACTACGCTAAGTGCTGAGGATAGAAAGACAACCAAAGCGGGCAGCTGGGTGGCTCAGTGGATTGTGAGCCAAGCCTAGAGACAGGAGGTCCCAGGTTCAAATCTGGCCTCAGACACTTCCCAGTTGTGTGACCCTGGGCAAGTCACTTAACCCCCTCATTTGATAGTTGAGGAAATTGAGGCCCAGAGAGAATAGTGACTTGCCCAAGGTCATGCAGTAAACTAGGAAACGAACAATAGAAGTGGAATTCAAACCTGAGCCTCACTTGGAACTCAAGTGCTTTCCATCATCCTAGCTCACCATAGGACACCTAGCCCTTAGCACTCTTCTGCCTTAGAACCAATACACAGTATTGATTTTAAGATGGAAGGTGAGGATTAAAAAAAAAAGACAACCAAATATCCCCTGAAAAAATGGTGCCTGCCCTCAGGGAGTTTACATTGTAACCAGACATACTTCATCAAATGCATCAAAAGTAACTTGTGACTGGGTGGGGGTGGGGACAGTGCAGATGGAAAATTTGCAACACCTGAGCTATATTCCCAGAATCTTTTTAAGTTATGTCCTCATTTTATGTAAGGATGCTTAGGAGATAAATTTGGCTGAGACCCACACTCTGAAGGGAAATGGAGGAACCAAAAGGCAAATAAGCCAAAGCCCGGTTTCCATTTTGGAGCAATCCACTCAACTCAAATCTAGGTGAAAATGAGAAGTAAGGGTGTGCAGCAGTGCATGGCCATTTGCATGTAAAATTAGCTTAGTGGGGTGTGAGGTGTGAAACATTAACAGGTGGACTGGGGCAGATCGCCCTTGAGCTGCTCCCTGAAAGGGGATGATTTCTTTAGCCTTTATGTCTATAATTTCATTTGGTCCTCACATCAGCTTTGGGAGGTAGCTTAAATGATTATCCCCATTTTACAGATGAGGAAACTGAGGTTTGGAGAAGTGAGGTGATTTGTCTGGAGTCCCACAGGCTTCCAAGTCCATCACTCTATGCCTTGCACCAATTGTACGTTGCCAGTCAACTAGGCAATGTAATACTGAAAGAAGGGAAAATAGTGGGCCTGGTGTCTTGCTGCCACTTCCAATCGTGGTGGGTCATTTCTGTAGATGTGAGGTCGCAGTGACATGAACAGATCTATATGTGGCTGGGCTTTGCCACAGATAATTCTGTTTCCCTGCCTGGCCTACTTGGTTCCCTTTCCGTCACTTAAACCACAGTCAGGAAGGAGCCCCATGGGCTTTTGCCAAAGATGGGATCAGGACGGGCTATCAGATTGGCACCTTCCAATAGGACAGATGGTTTGCCACTGACTGAAGAGGAGTATTGCCAGGTTCCTTGGCAAGGAAGGTAGGGAAAAGAGACAAAGCTAGGGCCCAGCCCAGTGTGGTCTGCCTTGGAGTAGTTACCACTTTCCTTTCCCACCTCCATAGAGCAGAAAGGGCTTTTCCAGCTTCAGAACTGGACCTCATTTGATAGGTGAGAAAATTGAGGCCCAGAGAGAATAGTGACTTGCCCAAGGTCATGCAGTAAACTAGGAAACGAACAATAGAAGTGGGATTCAAACCTGAGCCTGACTTGGAACCCAAGTGCTTTCCATCATCCTAGCTCACCATAGGACAGCTCCACTGTTGGCAGTTTGGCCCAAGCTCCTTCCCAATCTGAGGGACAAAGCAAAGGATTAGGGATGTTGGGAAGCGGTTGGCCTGGAACTGGGAAAGCTTGCTTTATGATCCTCCAGACCCTTGCATTAGGCTCACAGTCAAGCTGGCCCTCCCAGGGATCCTTGATACCAATCACAACCTGGTTCTGAGGGTCCTTGGAGAGGAGCACAGCTTTCTGGCCTTCCTGCTCCTGACCTGGCTTAGAGCCAGTTTGTGGCCCTGCAGAGGTCAGGTCAGTGGTATTCTGGGATGTATTCTAGGACATTTACCTTGCTGTGGGATTTCAAGGGAAGATTAGGCTCATAGATGCATTCTTTTCTAGACAGTCCTTACTTTTTTCTTTTTTAGAACATAGGTATTGACAAGTTAGGGGTTCCTAGGAAGGAAGAGATTAATATAAAGGGAAATGTAGGAACCAAAAGGTAAATAAGCCAAAGACAGGTTTCAATTTTGAAGCAACCAACAGAACTTGACTCAAATCTGTATACTTCTTAAATGAAAATTAGGGGGTCAGCTGGTTGGCCCAGTGGATTGAGAGCCAGGAGGTCCTAGGTTCAAATCTGACTTCAGACACTTCCTAGCTGTGTGACCCGGGGCAAGTCACTTAACTCCCATTGCCATAGAACCAGTACACAGTATTGATTCTAAGACAGAAGGTAAGGGTTTTAGAAAAAAAAGAAAATGCGAAGGAAGGGCATATAGCAGGGCATGGTTACTTGCATGTAAAATTAACTAATTTTGTTAAAGTCTAGCTAATGCTCATGGGTGTGTTTTCTGAGGGTCAAGTCAAACTGGCCAGATGGCTGTCTCCCTCTCAGTCCCTTCCCTACTTCTTAACACTTTCTCATAGTGGCAGCTGGTGGCGTAATGGAGAGATGACTGGAGTCAGGAAGACCTGGGTTCAAACGAGGCCTCTGATATTTACTAGATGTGTGACCCTGGGTAAGCCTCAGTTTCCTCATCTGTAAAATGGGATTGCTATAGCACCTACCTCACTGGGCTGTTGTGAAGATCACATGAGATTGCATTTGTGAAGTGCTTAGCACAGTGCCGGGCACACAGTAGGTGCTTAATAAATGCTTGTTTTCTTTCTTCTGTTTTATATTGCAATTCTTTATATTTGCTTTCTCTCAGAAAGTAGTAATTTAATAACTGTGGGTTGAATTGTACACAAATACTCTCATGCCTCACTGGCTCTGTCATGCCATTACTGTGGTCACTCCCTTTGGAAAGAGGCCGCTCTGTTCCACCCACCCTGTGGGTACTCTTGTTGCCATCTACCCATAACTCACTCAGAGGAGCCATCCTTCTGATGTGCACATTGAGACCCTTCTTCTAGGTCTTTTCACAGTATTCCTGGGGACAAAGCAGGACAGACGAGGAAGGTAGATGGTCTACAGGGACCTCTGCTCTCCTGAGGTCTAAAAGATCAGAGTCTGAACCTGAGAGATCAGCAGAGGTGGCCTGGGCCTCCTCTTAGCCTTGTAGGCTCTGGGGCCTTTGAGAACGTTCCCACATTGTCTTAAAAGAGTTTATCATCATGTGGCCGTGGAGACACGGCTTACTTTGGTACACTGAAATTGAATTATTTGTGACGCCGAAGAATGTATACGACTGAGTTTTTCACTTGAGTTTATAAGTGCTATTATGCCCATTTTGAAGATAAAGAATCTGAGGCAAAGAGAGGCTAAATGACTCACCCAGGGATACTTATCTATTAACCGTCAAAGGTAGGATTTAAACCCAGGTCTTCCTAACCCTAGAACCTTTTTTTCCTTATAACATAATGGATAGATAACATAACATAATGGATAGAGAACAAGCTGTGGAACCAAGGTTCCATGTGAGTTCAAGTTCCACCTTTGACCTAATGGGCAAGTCATTTAACATCTCTGTTCTAGGTAACTCTCTAAGACAGTAAGTTATATAGAAGGTGCTACCTGTATTGAGAGAGGGAGTTTATTCATCCAGGAGTTCCCATTACCAGTGAAACCACAGGCCTAGGCCCTGTCCTCTAGCCTATTGAAGAATGTAAGTAGCAACCTGGCTTTGAGGGATATGAGGCAGCCAAGTTACTGTGGCCAGTGACTTTTGAAATGTTCTCCTTTTTCTTTTTTAAGGCAGATAAGCTCTATAGAATTATGACACAGTTCTGTTTTTCACTTCCTTAAATAATTGGGGTAAATATATATCATGTGTGACTGATAAGTGGAAATGAGTACTAGATCTAGTCTGGGAAAGAGCTGTAACTAAGGTGGGGCAATAGAGAATTACTACAGGTTGCTGAAATTTAGGGGTTGTTGACAGCTCTTGAACTCCTTCAGCAAATAGAAATCAATTAGCTTGATTAACTCTAGTTAGCATGCATAATTAGTCAAAATAGGAAACTATGAACTGAAATATTACTTTCTACTTCCTCCCCAAAATCCGTTCCAGCTGACCCCTGCCCTCTTCCCTTCATGATCTCCAGCATTGGTCCTGTGACTCTGGGGACTTTTACTCCCTATTCCCTGTCACCAGGTAGTCTCTCTGCTCAGAGGGCATTGTGTTTTGGGTTCCAGGGTATCTCCCCCCTTAAAAATTAGATTTTGCTACTTACTTACTTTGCTAGGACTATGGTGGCAAACCTATGGGATGCATGCCAGAGGCGTCTCTCAGAGTCCTCTCTGTGGGCATGCACACCATCACCCCAGCACAGAGTTTACCAGAGTCTGTTACTAGAAAGCCAGAGGGACTTGGGGCTAAGCTACTCCCCTCCCCTTCTCCACAGGCACCTGAGGGTTCCTCTAAAAGGTTCGCCATCACTGCCTTAGTGCATACTTCTTGATTGCTACAAGCTCCAGAATGAATGGTTCTGGCTCTGCTGAGAATACCAGAAGGTAGCTCTTTTTTTCCCCAGGCAGCTCTTGGAATTGACTAGTCCTCCTATGAAAATGTATGATAGCTGCCTCTAAGTATGTGAAGAGTGTTCATTTGACTGAAGACATCTGTGATTGGATGTAGTATTCACAGAGCTATAGAAGAAACAGGAACAGGGATTGTGGAGGGTGAGAAGGTATGACTGGGTGGCAGTTTGTACCAGGTAGAAGGAACATGTATGTGGACATTATCTCAGGTCCATAAAAGTATTGTATCCAATTCCCATGGGAAAGGGAGGAGATTTATTCTGAGGAGTATTACCCTGGGAGAACTAGGAAGCTACAGATTTCAGCTAAATGTAAGGAAGACTTTTCTAAAAAGTGTCTAAGAGTTCCCAAAAGGAATGGGCTTCTTGATAGAGTAATGAGCTCCTCATGACTGGGTTATTTCAAGTAGAAGCTGTCAGTCATTGTAGGAGGCTAGACTGTGTAACAGTCCATAGAGACTAATTCCCAGGGGTCCTAAAGATTTGAGAGTAAGCTGAGCCTGTCATGGATATCCAAGGCTAGTTCTAGGTTTGAAGGGGTTACTCAAGCTGGGGAGAGTCTAGTGCTCTGTGTTTGGGACCAATCTAGGAGCCCTGAGGACCAGATAACTGCAGTGGGACCAGAGATTCTGGTATCTACCAGAGGGAGATAGACCAAGTTACCACATAGAAAGACCCAGCCCAGGAAATGTTCCTCATAAGTTGCAGCTAAGCATGGGGCCTTCCTAACTAGCTGCTCTCTCCTTCCTCCAGGTCTAGCTGAGCTCATGGGTTTTTGAGAATGCTATGGTAGATGTCTGCCTCAAGATAGGGCAACTGCTGCCAATCAGATGGATAGGGAGATTGTATAATCTATAGGACAGCTGTGAAAGTGGAATTATAGCAGAATGATGAGAATCGGAGATAGAGAGGGAACCCAGCAAAGGGGCAGTCTCCTATTGAGCTGTTTCTCAATCAGCATGGCAAGGTTCTTGAGTGTGTTGCAAAGATGACTTTGTCATGTTGTAATAATATCTTGGGCAACCTTGTTTGGACAATTTTTGACTTGGCCAAGGGATAAGATATTTGCGGGAGTTATGGAGCAAGTAGGGCGGTTGCTCAGTTGGTGTGTGTGTGTGTGTGTGTGTGTGTGTGTGTGTATAAAAGTAAAATGGAGGGACATAGCTAGTTGGATGGGCAGTGGATGGGGAGTGGCCATTCTGTCTCTTGATGTATCTCAGAAAGTTAGAGGAAGTCCTAGATCTTTGCTTCTTCATGTATCACTTAATTTACTCTCCTCCATAGCCTAACTAGCCATTTTCTCATCTTTGAGAAACTACTTTCCCTCCTTCATCCAAACCCAATTCTTGAACTGTGACCCATGATCAAGTCACTCTGAGGTTGTTCTTGGATGGGATGTGCCAATCTACTCCCATGCCCCATTTGTTATCCTTGCAATTTCCCGACCAAACTGCCTTTCCTGGCACCACTCACCTTTGTGTGTTGTCTCTCCCACTAAGCACATTGAATACAAGAACTGTCTGCTTCTAGTATTTGTGTCCCTAGCATTTATCATAGAACTTAATACATAGTAAGTGCTTACTATATGCTTTGTCATTCATTCATTCATTCATTCACTCATTCATTCATTCATTCATTCATACATTGCTCTAATGCTTACATGGAGGAAACAGTGGATAGATTGTGCTGACCTCAGTGAGTATAAAATGAGTTCGTATCCTGTTTCTGACTCTGTGATCATTAGTCAGTCACATCCCCACTCTGAGCCTCCCTTCTTTAGGACAGATGATAGTAGACGTATGCAATCCCTACCTCAAAGGAAAACTGTGAGGCTCACATGAGAGGATGTTTGTAAAACACTCAAGAAATGGTAGCCAGTCCCATATTCTTCCACTTTCATGCTTTGTAAACTGCCCAGCCCCTCAATACTTTTTATTCCCTTATGCTTGAAAGGAATTAGTCCTAGGTTCGTGACTTTATTGCAAGTACTGCTGAGGCTTTGGGCATTGGCTCTTAGGACTCAGAAGGACTTTCCAGCCAATCTACTCTGGTGAGTTGACAGTTTACGATGTAAATGCTTTGGGCCAGCCAGCCAGACTAATGCTATTCCTTTTGGGGATACAAGAAAAAGATCCCTTTGCTGAAGTTAGCTTATGTCCTACTGTATTTAATTGAAGAAATTTGGGTGGGGAAGGGCAGTAAGATAAGGGAGGCCTAGAACATGTGCGCAGTTTAGTCTCACTTCAGTGCTAACAAATTTATATTACTCTGAAGGATGATATAGTATGGTTGTCTTGGGGTCGGGAGTACTTGGTTCCAGTCCCACCTCTGATGTTAGCTTGTGACTAGTCATCGAACCTTTCTGAGGCTTAATTTCTTCCTCTGTGAAATGAGGATACTTATACCTGTGGCACTTACCTTCCAGGTTTGTTCTGAGACTCTGGTGAGACAGGGGACAGAAAAATCCAGAGAAATGGGAGCTCTGAACTATGACAACAATGCTGTACTTTTCCAGATGGGTGGTAAACAATGGGGGACGTAGAAGGCTGAGTGACTGAGAACCACAGAAGAGCCATGAGGGGCCTTCGAGCTGCCTAGTGAGCTCCCCTCCTCTTTTTTAGACACTGAGGCACATAAAGTGGGACCTTGCCTTGCCCATGTTCTCACTTTGAGTTAATTGCAGAACCAGGACTCAAGTCCGGGTCTCCTGATATATAGGCTCTCTTCCATGACTGGATGTCAGCTTCCTTACCACATAGAGGTGTGTCAGAGCACAGCAGAGAATTATCCATCCATCAATCCATCCATCCATCCATCCATCCATCCATCCATCCATCCATCCAACCTTTGTTGTGACACATGCCTCCTCTGTTTAAAGCCCTATGTTGGTTGTGGAGGCTAAACAAATATAGCCTGAAGTTCAAGCCTGGATCATTTGTGTGACTGTCTTCACTGATACATATCTATGCTGTTGACATGAGGGCTCTTCTTCTTACTTCCTGATCTTCTCTGGGGAAAATCTACAGAGGAAGGGGACAAATTGTGCAAGTCAGACAGGCTGGCAGAGATGTAGGGGTGTACCGGTGCCAGCTCATACCAGTTCACAAGAGCCAGTCATTAAATTGTCAATGTAAGCATTTACATTGCAGAATATGGCCAACGCTCCAAATCTGGGATTGCTTTATTGTGTTGTTGGGCGGCTAGACTCTAGAAAGTGATGGAGAGGATGTTAACCATGCAAATCAGTCTTAAAAGCATGTGCTGCTTTTTGGAGAGCCTGTCGCTGAACATTTACTAGCACGTAACGGGGAAGATGGCTTTCTCCTGTTTCTCTGTTTCCAGACTTGTCTGTTTCTTTTCAGATTCTCTGCAAGGGGTCTGGGATATGTATCCTTTTTTGAAGCAGGAAATAAGAGGAAACTCTACTCCTAAGTTCTTGTGCCAAGTCCTCAACCTCTCTACCAATGGGGAGAGTCTTATGAATCTAGTCCAGGCTTCAACCCCTCAGTTACACAGAGTTCAGACAAGGAATGACCCCTGCTGTCATGGAACTTTCAGTCTATTAGGGGAAGGAGATACAAACTTAGGTGAGGATAGTGCACTACCTTGCTTAATAGGTGCATCATACGGGGTTGGCTAGGTAGCACAGTGTGTAGAGCACCAGGTCTAGAGATGGGAGGTCCTGGGTTCAAATCTGACCTTAGATACTTCCTAAATATGTAGCCCACTTAACTCCCCTTGCCTAGCCCTTGCCCTTCTGTCTTAAAACTGAAAAGTAAGAGTTTTTAACAAGTGCGTCAAAGAGCCAAACCAGGCCCAGAGTTTGGATTCTGCAAGTTGCCTCCTCCCACTGACTTTCCTAGGATATTCCACAAGACCTAGCACTAGATGGGATCTTTGAGACCACTAAGGCAGATGTCTTCCTCTCACAAATGAAGCAATAGGCCTAGAGAGTCAATTCAAGTCAATAAGCTTTTATTAATTGTTTACTATGTTCTAGGCAGGCATAGGTAGAGCAGCTAGGTGGCACAGTGAATAGGAGCACCAGGCTTTGAATCAGGAAGACTCATCTTCCTGAGTTCAAATTCAGCCTCAGATACTTACTAGCTGTGTGACCCTGGGTAAGTCACTTTATCCTGTTTGCCTCAGTTTCCTCATCTTTAAATGAGCTGGAAAAGGGAATGACAAAGCATTCCAGAATCTTTTCCAAGAAAACTCCATATGGGGCCACCAAGAATCAGATAGGACTGTACAGTAATGGCAGCAACAACAACATGGGGCATCCACTTGAGATGTTTACTAGGCAGTTGAAGATACAAGGCTAGATATTAGGAGAGAGATTAGGGCTAGATAAAGAGATCTGGGAACCACCTATATAGAGATGATCATTGAATCCTTGGGAGCCGCTGAGATTACCAAGTGAGATAGAATGTTGGCAAAGACATGGCATGTGTGTAGAGCTAGCTCTCGGGGAGCTGCTCCATTTCCCCCTCTTCCCAGGGTGGGGTAATGCAGGGGCTCTCAGACAGCTTGGGCAATTGAACTCTGAAAAGGCTCACCAAGGGTGGTATAGAGGGAGAAGAGAAGAGGGCGCAGCATAGAGCCTTGGGTGAAACCTACAATTAACAGGCAGAGGAGGCTGAGAAGATGGAGAAGCTGTCTCTAGCCATGTGTGAGGGAGTTGGTGGTTGAGGAGATCATTTCACTTATCTGGCATATGCCACTTCTTTTGCCACCCTCTGGGGCTGGCGAGTGCCTTGGACTGAGGGCTAGGAGCCAAAGTCAATGGTCTCATCAGGTCCTAATACAAACACCAATAAATAACATGAATCCATTGATTTAATAGAAACAATTGAGCTCTTCATTTTAAAGTTTTTAATAGATTTGTAATTATAATATTAATGGATAAAGAAATATATAACCACAGAATTCAGTAAGAGAAAGTGTAACATTGCTGTCAGATTAGTGGCCTCAGAACTCTCAAGAAAGCTAATATATTTAAGTTCTTTCTTTTAAAAAATGAACCTTTGCCTTTCTCCCCCTCTGATGCCACTTCATGGTTCGAGGCAGGGGAGCTCTGGTTTACAAAAAGCAATATTTATAACACATAGGCTCTTAAGGACCCTACAGAGCTGGAAAAGTGATAAAGCTAAGCTTAGAGACAGAGCGTGTTGTGTGTCTGGTGCCTGAGGGCCTAGCTAATGGCACAGAGGGTTGGTGCCAAAGGCCACCTACCAGAGGATAAAGTATTTGGCTACATCATCTCAGAAAGACTGTCACTGAAGTTATGGAAAGCTTGGCAGGGTAGGGCAGTGGAAAGAGCCCTGAACTTGGAGGCAAAGGATGGAGGATTGAATCCTGGTTCTACTGCCTACTAGCTATGTGACCTTGGCCAATTCCCTTCCTCTCTCTAGGCCTCTATCTCCTCCTCTCTAAAATGAATGGAATAGCCTAGATTAAAGAAAAAAACTCATGCCCCAGATTAAGATGTAATTGAAAAATGTTTAAGAAAATAAATAAAAATATAACATAGCATAGATAATGTTAATAATTGGTTTTCTAAGACAATATGTGGCCCACAGGAATCTCTTTGTATTTGAATTTGACACCATTGGCCTAGATGATATCTGAGGCCTCTCCCAGCTCTAAATCTTCAATCTTTTGATTGCTATCTTCTGCCCCACCAAAACAATCACAAATCCTTGATGCCTAGAAGGAAGTGAAAATGAGCCCAGACATCTACTTCCTTTTTCCTAGGCTGGCTTTTCTCTGACACAACTCCCGCACGGACTGCTCTGTCCTCCCAGAACAGCCATGCTGGTGATGGCCATTATTCCTTCACTGAGGCCAGCAGGGAACATCTTCCACAAGGCTCTATGAGCCAAACAGGACCCTGGCCTTTCCCTTTGGAACTAAGCACCAATAAATGGATCCCTGGACACATAGCTAACAGGATTTAAGCAGTTTCTCAGAGGAGTAAGTGGGCCAAGTGAGAGGTACAGAAGATCCATAAGACCTAGAAAAGAAATGTCAAATGACTCGATGGCAGAAGGCATGTTGTATTATCAGTGGAAATGTGATTAAAGAAGCCCCATTAGCATGTGTTTTCCCACTGCTCCCCAAGAATCACTAGGCCTGCCCATCTGACAGGCAGCTGAAACCTTTTTGATGTGTTGTCTCCCTTTGGGATAGGAGCTCCCTGTGAACAAGGACTAGGCATTTCTCTTGTCTTTTCTATCCTGAACACTTAGCATAATGATAGAGCAAGCATTTTCCATTTCTCCATCCATTCCCAAATCCAGGAAGAGAAAGACTCCAACTTTCTGTGGTCCTTCATTTCAGTGTTTGATTTAATCCAACATTTATGGCTGGGATACAATAAACCTCTGCCTTCAAGGAGTTCATGTGATGCTAGTTCTACTCAGTGAGCTACAACGTTCAGGCCGATACATAAAAACAAAATACATACAAAGCAAATACAATGGAACTTTTCGGGGATGTTACAAACTTGGGGGATCAGAAAAAAACCTCATGTGGGATGTGACAACTGGGCTGAGTCTTGAAGAGAAGTGGAGATTCCAAGAGGAGAGAGAGCATTCCAGGGGCTTGGGGACAGCTGTGCAAGAGTGTGGAGATGGGAAATGGCATGCAGTGCATAGGAAATAGCAAATCAGTCAGTTTGGCCAGAGTGAGAGGCCTAACAGAACAGAATGTGAAATCAGAGTGGAAGTAGGCTGGAGTCAGTGTAAAGGCCTTTAAATACCAGAGTCTCCCCTGTTTTCATTTAAATCCTTTCCTCTTGTTCCATTCATAAATATCCTTCAGGGCTTGAAGACAACAGGGGCCTTTACTCCTTCATTTCCCCTTTTTCAAACTAAACTATTCCAATTCCTTTAACTTTATTCTTTATGCTCTTTTTAAACATAGCAAACAAATGGAGACCATACCTTTTGGTTTTTAAAAAATTATTTTTTTTCAATTATTGAGTATTTCCTCTCTTCCTCCTCTGGGGGGGGGGGAAGAGAAAAATGAAATTTTTGTAACAAATGTGTATGATCGAGAAAAACAAATTCTCCTATTAGCCATGTATAAAACTGTAGGTCTCATCCTGCATCTTGAATCTATTACCTCTCGGGCAGCAGCTGCACTGAGTCTAGAATCATGGTTGGGCATCACATTGATCACAGTTCTTACGTATCTCAACATTGTTCGTTTTTGCAATGTTACTGTTTTAAGATCCATTTTTCTACTCCACTTCACTCCCTCATTTCACATATGTCTTTACAGGTTTGTCTGAAACAGTTTCTTTTGATCATCCTCTTTGTTTCTAGTTCTTCGAGATCACAAAAGAAGCCCCTTTAAATTGTTTTATCCATATGGATCCTTTTCCTTTTTCTTGAATCTCTTTGAGGATAGCCCTAGTAGTGAGATCACTGGGTCAAAAGTTTGACCTCTTTGGGCATCCTTCCGAATTGCTTTTTAGAATGGCTAGACCAATTCACAGCTCCACCAACAGTGTATCAGTATGTATATTTTTCCACAGCTCCTCCAACATTTGTTGCTTTTTTCTTCATTTTTGGTCAACTTTGCCAATACGATCAGTGTTCCTTTTATATTTTAGATATAAGACCTTTTTCACAGGAACTTGCTACAAAGATTTTTTTCTTTTTTCTTCCTGGTTAACTGTTTCCCAATCTTAGCCACATGGAATTTGCTTGTTCAAAAGCTTTTAAATCTTATGAAATCAAATGTCCATCTTCTCTTCTGTGTTCCTCTCTATCTCTTGTTTGGTCATGAACCCTTAGCCATAGGTCTGACAGGAATTTCCTTCTTTTTTCCCCTGATTTGTTTATGATGTCACCCTATTTGAGACCTGTCTTGGTATGTGGTGTGAAGTTTCAGGCCTTGTGCTTTGTAAGGGTGCTATGCTGATGCTGTATTTAAAATGAAAAGATTGGTCCTGGAAGATTGGAGCCTGAAGAATGGACCTTCCAACTTTACTGAGGGTTAGAGAAGGGTTTTTTTCTGCAAGGAAAAAGTAAGTGAAGGCTGTATAGCGCCTCTTTTCCTTGGTGGGATGAAGTATCAGAGGCTGGTTGACTGTCTTAGCAGGTTGGATGAGTGGGAGCTAAACCAGATGTACTATTTCCCTCAGGCTGTGGTGCATGAGAGGAGGGGAGTGAGCCA
This sequence comes from Monodelphis domestica, assembly GCF_027887165.1. Classification (NCBI taxonomy): domain Eukaryota; kingdom Metazoa; phylum Chordata; class Mammalia; order Didelphimorphia; family Didelphidae; genus Monodelphis; species Monodelphis domestica. The sequence continues at coordinate 27,701,078 of NC_077235.1, read as the reverse complement.
GGAGGAAGGAAGAAAGCCTCGTTGCTAGGAATTGGGCACATTCATATCAAAAGGAGAATGAAATAAGGCCTGAAATGAAACAGGGCCTTAGTTGTTGCTCCTCATCTTTTTGTTCATAGGGATCACAAGGCATGCATTTGGTCTTGGAGATCTAGAATTGAAGAGACTTCAGAAAGCACTTAGTCTGAACTCCTTCAGAGAGTAGTTGAGGACACTGAAGTTCACTCTCAGCTAGGAAATGACAGAGGTGAGATTTGAACCCATGTCCTCTGACATTATATCCAAGAGTTTTTTCACTGCCTCCTAAACGCATAAAACCATTCCCAAAGTACTCTAGTCTTCAGTGATCATTGCCTCTCTTGAACTCAAACATTTATGTCTGGAAAGCACCTCAGAGTTCATCTGAAGGCATACAAGTACCTAGAGATGATGGGTTGATGAGTAACTAGTTGATGAGCAGGTGTGGAGTACTTAGGGAGTAGTGCCTAAAAAGAGTCCAGAAGACTGAGGAGCAAAAGCAGGGTGGTAGAGACACAAGGTTCAGCTAGATGGACCTTTAGACATGTCTCAAGCAGAAGGGCTGTGCCTTACAGAACAGATACTGGCAGGAATGTCCAAAACAACTTCTGTTCTCTGTGCATACAGCAGGAATTGGACCTAACCTTTCCCAACATATACCCTACCACACCCTACACCCAGGCTGATGACTGGATTCAACAAGGATCAGATAAAGACATTTCGGGGTTCCTGTGGAAGTGGAACACTTGTGGTTGACGGCAGGGTCAAGCTTTTGACCCTCTTTGCATAACGAAAGTCATAGGATTTGAGTCAATTGCAGGATTGTGCCATTATGGCATTTGAAAAGAGGATCAAAACATATTTAGAAGTTCCTTAGTATGAGAGGAGGAGTTGGAGAGGAGAGGAGGACTGTGGGAGCCAAGCCCTGAACTCATTGAGGGGGGATTCATTGATATTTGGATTGGAGGGTACATTTGGATAGAGTGAACCTCAAAGGACGAGAAGCTGCTTAGTGAAATAAAGCTGATCCGGAAAGGGTTTGGAAGTGGGAGTGGAGAACAAGAACAAGAAGGGAGAGCTCTGGTTCTTCTACCATGGCCAATGAGTTGGGATCTATGAGGCAAAGGGTGATATTGGGAAGAAGTCATGTATCATGGAGGCCTAGAAGACTGAAGGAATGAGGAAGAAAGCAGCTGGAGGTGAAAGTAATGTTGCTAGTTGATGAATAAGAATTCCAGAGGACCCAAGGAGTGGGCAGCACAAAGCAGAACATTTCAGCATAAGATTGAAGTGGAGCCCAGAGTGTCTAGTTGAGAATGGGGAATAGGAATATCAACAACCAAAGGTTTGGGATTGGGAAGTGGCGAGTATAAGGGGACGGGAGTATGCTAGCTATTGAGCTGTGGGTTCAGGGAGAATATCGGCACTTGGTGAGAAGTCCATTGCAGGAAGCATGAGATCAGACAGTCTGAGCTCCTTTCTTGAAGTTCTGCCTCCTGGGAGATGGAGATGGTGAGTCTTGTAAGACTTAAGGAGGCCCACCTCACATTAGGCAGCAACAGATAGAAGTACGAGAACCAAGTTAGGAGGCCAGGGTATCTTCTTTCCTAGAGAATGAATGGGTGGTGGTGAGGAACAGGAGGCAGAGGAAGTTTTGTTTGAGCACACGCACACATGCACATGCCCAGAAAGCCAACAGGGCCTAGTGGGAGTCACCCAGGGCTGGTGCTGAGGATATTGTCATCATCCATTACCAAACTCTGATTCCATTGAGTTTTTTTAAAATGATGCTTCCTCGCTGGCCCTTCAGTGAAGTAACATGGAGTAGTGTTGAGTGCCACTTACTTACTGCCTGTGTAACCCTGGATAAGTCACTACTGCTCCATTCTGGGCCTCATTTTCCTCCTTTCTATGTTAGGGGGTTGGATTGGTTGTCTCCGAGGTCACTTCTAGGTCTCATTCCGTGCTCCCATGATCTTCTTGGTTGAATAAATATCATTCATTCTAATTTCTCCATTTTAGCTATGATGTTTGTTATTGCCTTCCCTCTGTGATAGAGAACATTTAGTTTTTGCAGCACCAGAGGGCAGCAAAGAGAAAAAAACTGTCTCCTTTTGTTGGCAGTTGAAGCTTTGTTTTCAATTTTCAGGCCTGGTTTAATTAGGAGCCTGGAGTTTGTGAATGACTTTCCATCCTCTCTATCTCTCTGTCTCTCTGTCTCTCGTCTCTTTCTCTGTCTCTGTCTCTGTTTCTCTCCGTGTCTCTGTCTTTCTCTATCCCCCCTTTCTTTCCCTCTGTCTGTCTGTTTTTGTCTCTCTCCTTCTCTCTCTCTCTGTCCCTCTGTCCCTCTCTTTTGCCCTCTCCCTCTCCCTCTCTCTCTGTCCTTCTCTGTCTCTCCCTCTCCCCCCTTCTATGCTTCTGTCTCTCTCCCTCTCCTTCTCTGTCTTTCTCTCCCTCTTTCCCCCTTCTCTCCCTCTCTCTTCTCTCTCTCTGTCTCTGTCTCTCCCTTATTCTCCCTCTCTCTCTCTGTCTCTGTCTGTCTCTCTCCCTCTCTCTTCTCTCTCTGTTTCTCCCTCTCTCTTCTCTGTCTCTCTCTCTCTCTGCCTCTCTCTTTTCTGTCTCTGTCTGTCTGTCTCTCTGTCTGTCTGTCTGTCTGTCTGTCTCCTTGCTCGCCTTGCTCACTCAGAGTTGTGTTGCTACCCTGTGAAACTATAGCTCAAAAATTGATTTCGCCACATCTACTCTCCAGCACAATTGGATGGCTCTTCTATTTATACCTTCCAGATTCCCCTGCTCTGAGCCTTAGCTGTCCCAGTTCAGGCAGAAGGGGGCCTGGGACACCCGAGCTGTAACCAGACTCAACCACAAGGGGCCAGAAGGGTAACATCTCTGGAACACTAATGGCTTCCAGGATAGGCTGAAACTCTGGGACGGCTGACTGAATGAGTCGAAAGGGCAGCACCATCCTCCACCGCAGGTGCTTAGTAATGCTTGTGGGCCGGCTCCAGTCACCTGGCTTGTGAGCAGCCACTGACAGGGCTAGCTAGCCCCCATGGGCATAGGGCTGTAACCTGGACAGATTTCTGGGCTTCAGAGAACATGGTAAGAAAACACAAACAAACCCCCTCCATCTTTGTTTTTACTAACCTTGGGCTTCCTTCGTCATCTTCCCATTGGGTTTCATGCCTTTAAAAGACTGATTCTGACAGGGGTTCCACAGGCTTCACCAGACTACTAGAAGGCCCCACTAAATCTCCAAGGACAAGAAAGAACCCCATAGCCTTGAGCATTGGGTCTTACTGCCTCCTGCTGGCACCAGCCCTGATCACTGCCTCACTCTAGCAGTTCAGTGGGCTGTGATGAATGGGTTTCCTCTTCCTGTCCTTTGGACCCTGGTACCCACCAGCAATACTGCCTTCAGAATGCTGCACCCCTACGTGAAGACATGGAAGTGGAGGGATTTCTTATGACATGGACACATCTAAGGAGTCACCAGAACAACAATTCTTCCTTCTCTAGGAACATATCACCACACGCCCTCATTACTGTGTGTGAAGGTAGGCTATATTCCTAGGATACGCTCATGGATCTGGGCTTTCTTTTTTGGCATCTCTCTTTTGTTCTGCACTTAATAATGGATCTGCGACTTTAGTGTAAAGGATGCCTTCTCTTAGCAGGGCAGATTGCTACCCACCATGCCTTTTTCTCCTATGTGAATCTTGTTTGCCACCCCCCCCCCCCATCAGCCCTCCAGAGATGACTGAACCAATGCACTGGAGAGCTTCTTCTAGGTCTTGTAACATTCCGTGTGTCTCCGTGCAGGACGTGGGCGATAGGTCTGTTGTCTCAGGCTCTTGCCATTAGAGTAGCCCTGGGCTTGGCTGACCCCCAGTTTCCTGGATGATGCCTTTTCCCCTGTTCACATATGGAAATCATCCCTGGAAGTATGCTGTAGCCTCTCTCTGCTCATCTCCAATATGTTTCCCCTTGTCTCTTCCATGATTCTGTTTTTCCAGGATTCCCAGCCACATGGCTTCCCTGGGAGTGGTAAAAAGGGAGATGGGTTGAATTGGGCCAGTGTTCATAGGTTAACTGTGGGTTGAAATGCTATAAGACACTCTGATGAGGACAGAGCCTGGTCTAAGGTCACACAGACCACTCAGTAAAGTGGGAAAGGAGGTTTAATTAAAGAGAATAGGTTAGCAGGGTATGGGATAGCCCTAAAGCTAAGTTTTCTAACTAATACCCAGGGAGCTAATGTCTCTTCACAGAGACTCTTCAGAGTGGCTGGTCTACACTAACCCTCTCCTCACTTCTGAACCCCCCCCCCCATCCCTGTTCTTCTTAAGCTACAACTAAAACCCGTCTTAGATGGTATTAAGTAACTGGGCTGTGTATGCCTGATAGAGCCCAGGGAAGGTCCTGGATCCAAAAAGGACCCAGACCTAGTCTCACAATCACTGCAGAGAGTTGGGCAGGATCACCAGGTTCTGCTCCAATGAAATACAGCACGCAAGACAGCAAGCAGGACAGGAACAAGGCTAGGATCCGCCACCAAGGAAAAGCAGCCACACCCATCAGATACCTCCAGAGAGACCTCTAACCCGCTCAGTTCCAGTCTAACTCTTCCTTCAAAATTCCAGAATTTTTCCTGCTGGTCTCATGCCACTCTCCTTGCAAACTTACACACTTCCCTGCTTCACTTTTCCTTATAACAGAGAATATCGATGCCACAGCTGGCCACTGAAATGCCGCCACTGAAAAGGCGGTTTTCCAAATGGGATCAGGCCTCTCTTCTCCTCCTGTTTACTCTGGGCCCAATTCGTTGTCCATCTTCAGTCCCTGTAGGTTACACACTAGCTATTAACTGTATACAATTCACCTTCCTTCTAATAAGAGCTCACATTTACACATAACTCACTTAAGGTTTGCAAGCACATGATGTATATTCTGTTATTTGATCCTCACAACAACTCTGGGAGGTATGTACTATTACTATCCTCATTTTACATATGGGGAAGCTGAAGCTCAGAGTGTTGAAATGACTTGACCAGGATCACACAGCTAGTAGGTGTCTCCTATTGAACTTCTTGACTCCAAGTCCAGAGCCTGATCTTCCACCTCAGACCCTATACATGGCTATTAGAGAGAGGCTAGTGGGTCACGTGTTGCTGAGTTAAAACTTTAACCAGGGGCTTGGTAGAACTTTAGCAAACTTTTATTACCTCTGTGCTCCCCAAGGGTGAGGCTACATGGTCTCTGAAAAGGAACCAAGCTCGAAGGATCCACAGTCCATATTCCTTGACATTGCTAAAGGATGTGGATGGAAAAAGATGTGAACATATCCATTGGCAGATTGGAGGCTGGGCTACGTTAATCCAGGAAGACTTTCGGAAAGAGGTGGCCCTCAAGCTATAATGTAAAGTAGGCGAAGTTGGCAGCAATAGGGTTGGCATGGTGAAAAGGCTATTCCATGCCTATGAGACACTTAGGGCAGAGACTTAGAGCCCAGAAGGGGCAGAATGGCACTTGATGTCAATTTCCTTTTTTTGTCTCTTCAAAATAATAGTAATTAAATAATAGCAACAACATGATCTCAAACAACTACATGGTTTTTTTTTGAATTAGTTTATTTAGTCAATTTAGAACATTATTCCTTGGTTACAGGAATCATATTCTTTCCCTCCTTCCCCTCCCCCCACCCTTACCACAGTTGACGCGCAATTTCATTGGGTATTACATGTGTCCTTGATTGGAATCAACCAACTACATGTTGGCAAAGAAAGAGTTACACAGCTAGGATCTGTCTGAGTTCAGATTTGAACATAGGTCTTCCTGGCTCTAGGCTTGGCACTCTTTCCACTGTACCACCTGGCTGTGCCAGAAATATTCTTAAAGTGAGAATAGAAATAGCCAGTCTTTCTGCTTACCTAGCTCCATATAATGTAAAGGAGAGGCCTTCTTTGAGGGAAGGCTCCAGCATGAGGGTAGCTGAGAGGAGAGGGATAAAAAAGGCCACCTACAGGAAGTAGGATTCACACTGAGTCTTGGAGGAAGCCAGGGAAATCCTGAGGTGAGAAAGAGAGGTGAGAAAGAAGAGCATTCTAGGAATGAGGGAGAGGCAGGGAAGGGGCACAGAGATGGGAGATGGAATATCAAGAACAAGGAACAGCAGGAAGGTGAATATTTCTGGATAAGAGAGGACTTGGAAGGGAATAAAGTGTAAGAAGGCTGGAAAGGTAGGATGGAAGCACCTTGTGAATGACTTTAGATGCCAAATAGGGGATTTGCTATTTGATCCTGGAGGTGGTAGAGTGTGATGAGGAGGGAGGGAGGGACATCACATGATAAAGAGGGCATGTATAGGATCTTGCTTTGGTAAGAAGGGTCACCTCTTCACGGGAGACAGAAGTGAAGGATGAGATAGTGGAAGATGTTTAAGTGATGGGAAATGAGGAGGAGGGAAGAAGAGGGAGTCCTAGTTCAATGAACTTTTTTTTAACACTTTAAGTTTAATTAATTAATTAAGACTATTTCTCCATGGTTACATGAATCATGTCCTTTCCTCACCTCCTCCCACCCCCCTCCTGTAGCCAATGAGCAATTATACTGGGTTTTACATGTGTTATTGATCAAGACCTATGTCCATGTTGTTGATGTTTGCCCTAGGGTGATCATGTAGAGTCTACATCTCCAATCATATCCCCATCAAATCATGTAATCAAGCAGTTGTTTTTCTTCTGTGTTTCTACTCCCCCAGATCTTTCTCTGGATGATGATAGTGTTCTTTCTCATAAGTTCCTCAGAATTGTCCTGGATCATTGCATTGTTGCTAGTACAGAAGTTTATTATATTCAATTATGCCACAATGTATCAGTCTCTGTGTACAACATTCTCCCGATTCTGCTTCTTTTTCTCTGCATCAATTCCTGGAGATCATTCCAGCTCAAAAGGAATTCCTCCAGTTCATTATTCCTTTTAGCACAATAGTATTCCATCACTAACAGATACCACAATTTGTTCAGCTATTCCCCAATTGAAGAGCATCCCCTCATTTTCCAATTTTTTGCCATCACAAAGAGTGCAGCTATGAATATTCTTGTACATGTCTTTTTCCTTATTACCTTTTTGGGGTACAAACCCAGCAGTGCTATGGCTGGATCAAAGGGCAGACAGTCTTTTATTGCCCTTTGGGCATAGTTCCAAATTAACCTCCGGAATGGTTGGATCAATTCACAACTCCACCAGCAGTGCATTAATGTCCCAACTTTGCCACATCTCCTCCAGCATTCATTACTTTCCTTTGCTGTCATGTTAGCCAATCTGCTAGATGTGAGGTGATACCTCAGAGTTGTTTTGATTTGCATTTCTCTGATTATAAGAGATTTAGAACACTTTTTCATGTGCTTATTAAAAGTTTTGATTTCTTTATTTGAAAATTGCCTATTCATGTCCCTTGCCCATTTATCAATTGGAGAATGGCTTGATTTTTTGTACAATTGGTTTGGCTCTTTATAAATTTTAGTAATTAGACCTTTGTCAGAGGTTTTTGTTGTGAAGATTTTTTCCCAATTTGTTGCTTCCCTTCTAATTTTGGTTGCATTGATTTTGTTTGTACAGAAACCTTTTAATTTGATGTAATCAAAATTATTGATTTTACATTTTGTGATTTTTCTAACTCTTGCTTGTTCTTAAAGTCTTTCTTTTCACAAAGATCTGACCTGTATACTATTCTGTGTTTACCTAATTTGCTTATAGTTTCCTTCTTTATATTCAAGTCTTTCACCCATTCTGAGTTTATCTTGGTGTAGGGTTGAGATGTTGATCCAAACCTAATCTCTGCCATACTGTCTTCCAATTTTCCAAGTAGTTTTTTTTATCAAATAGTGGATTTTGGTCCCAAAAGCTGGTATCTTTGGGCTTATCATAGACTGTCTTGCTGAGGTCACTTACCCCAAGTCTATTCCACTGATCCTCTTTTCTGTCTCTTAGCCAGTACCAAATTGTTTTGATGACCACTGCTTTATAGTATAGTTTGAGATATGGGACTATAAGGCCAACTTCCTTCACATTTTTTCATGATTTCCCTGGATATCCTTGATATTTTGTTCTTCCAAATGAACTTTGTTATTTTTTTCCTAATTCAATAAAAAAGTTTTTTGGTAGTTCATTGGGTATGGCATTAAATAAGTGAATTAATTTTTGTAGGATTGTCATTTTCATTATGTTAGCTCTCCAAACCCATGAGCAATTGATGTTTTTCCAATTTTTTATATCTAGTTTTAATTGTGTGGAGAGTGTTTTTTGTTGTATTCATATAGTTCCTGTGTTTGTCTCGGCAGATAGATTCCTAAGTATTTTATATTGACTAGGGTGATTTTTAAATGGAATTTCTCTTTCTAATTCTTGTTGCTGATATGTGTTCGAAATATATAGAAATACAGATAACTTATGTGGGTTTATTTTGTATCCTGCAACTTTGCTAAAGTTGTTGATTATTTTGACTAGCTTTTTAATTGATTCTCTAGGATTCTTTAAGTAGACTATCATATCATTTGCAAAGAGTGATAAGTTGGTCTCCTCTTTGCCTATTTTAATACCTTCAATTTCTTTTTCTTCTCTAATTGCTACTGCTAGTGTTTCTAGTACAATGTTAAATAATAGAGGTGATAATGGGCATCCTTGTTTCACTCCTGATCTTATTGGGAAGACTACTAGTTTTCCTCATCGCAGATAATGTTTGGTGATGGTTTTAGATATATACTGTTTATTATTTTTAGGGAAGGCCCTTCTATTCCTATACTTTCTAGTGTTTTCAATAGGAATGAGTGCTGTCTTTTATCGAAGGCTTTTTCTGTACCTATTGAGATAATCATGTGATTTCTTTTATTTGCTTGTTAATATGGTCAATTATGTGGATGGTTTTCCTAATATTAAACCATCCTTGGATTCCTGGTATAAATCTCACCTGATCATAGTGAATAATCCTCGTGATCACTTTCTGGAGTCTTTTTGCTAGTATTCTATTTAAGATTTTTGCATCTGTGTTCATTAAAGAGATTGATCTATTGTTTTCTTTCTTGGTTTTTGATCTGTCTGGCTTTGGAATCAGTACCATATTTGTTTCATAAAAGGAATTTGGTAGAACACTTTTGCTTATTTTGTCAAATTGTTTGTATAGTATTGGGGTTAGTTGTTTGATAGAATTCACTTGTGAATCCATCTGGCCCTGGTGATTTTTTCTTAGGGAGTTCTCTGATAGCTTATTCAATTCATTTCTCTGATACGGTATTATTTAAATATTCTAATTTCTTTTTCTGTTAATCTAGGCAATTTATATTTTTGTAAATAATCATCCATATCACCTAGATTGCCATATTTATTGCCATATAATTCGGCAGAATAGTTCTTAATAATTCCTTAATTTCCTTTTCATTAGAGGTGAAGTTGCCATTTTCATCTTTTATACTATTAATTTGGTTTTTTTCTTTCCTTTTTTATTAGATTAACTGGTACTGTATCTTTTTAATTTTTTTAAGTATCAGCTTCTAGTCTTTTTTAAATTAATTTAATAGTTCTTTCACTTTCAGTTTTATTAATTTCTCCCTTAATTTTTAGGATTTCTAGTTTAGTTTTTTATCTGGGGACTTTTAATTTGTTCTCTTTCTAGTTTTTTTTTTTAAATTTGCATGCCAAATTAATTGACCTCTTCCCTCCTTGATTTGTTAATATATGCACTCAAGGATATAAATTTCCCCCTGAGTACTGCTTTGGCTGCATCCCATAGATTTTGATATGATGTCTCATCACTGTCATTCTTTCCAATGAAATTATTAATTGTTTCTCTTATTTGTTCTTTAACCAACCATTTTGGAGAATCTTATTATTTAATTTCCAATTAATTTTTTATTTGCCTCTACATGTACCCTTACTACTTATTATTTTTATTGCATTATGATCTGAAAATGTTGTATTTATTATTTCTGTTCTTTTGCATTTGTTTGCCTTTTTTTATGCCCTAGTATATGGTCAATTTTTGTGAATGTACCATGTGCTGCTGAGAAGAAGGTGTATTACTTTTTGTGCCTATTTATTTTTCTCCACATATCTACTAACTATAATTTTTCTAGGATTTCATTCAGTTCTCTTACCTCTTTTTTATTTATTTTTTGGTTTGATTTATCTAGTTCTGATAGAGGAAGGTTCAGGTCTCCCACTATTATAGTTTTTCTATCTATTTCATCCTTGAGCTCCACTAGTTTCTCCTTTATAAATTTGGATGCTATGCCATTTGGTGCATACATGTTGAGAACTGATATTTCCTCATTGTCTATACTACCTTTTATCAGGATGTAATTACCTTCTCTATCTTCTTTGACTAGATTTATTTTTACTTTGGCTTTGTCAGATATTATGATTGCAACTCCTATCTTTTTTTTCTCAGTTGATGCCCAATAGATTTTGCTCCAGCCTCTAACCTTTACCCTCTATGTGTCTACCTGCCTCATGCGTGTTTCTTGCAGACAACATATGGTAGGATTTTGGTTTCTAATCCACTCTGCTATCTGCTTCAATTTTATGGGTAAGTTCATCTCAATCACATTCAGAGTTATGATTACCACCTGTGTATTCCCCATCATTTTGATTTCCTTTCCTAGTCCTGCCTTCCTTCTTTCACTATTGCCTTTTACATGAGTGTTTTTCTTTTAATTCCTCCCCTTAATCCTCACCCTTATTTCCCTTCCCTTCCACTACTTTCTCATTCCTCACTTATTTTTCTTTAGTATCTATTAAATTCACTCCCTCCTCTCCTTTCTTCCATTTTTGTATTTCCTGCTCCACTCCCCCCTTGGTTTTTCCCTTCCAACTTCCCTGTAGGGTAAGATAGAATTTGATACCACAATGGATCTAGATGATTTTCCCTCTCAGAATCGATTCCACTGAGAGTAAGGTTTAAGTATTATCTATGACCACTCTCTTCCTCTCCTTATTATAATAGTATTCTTCCCTCCCCCTCCCAGGTGCCTCTTTATGTAGTATAATTTATCCTTTTTTCTTATTCCTTCAAGTTTCTCTTGATGCCATTTTCTATCCCCCCTTTCTTTTTTTACATATCATCTTAAACCACTTAGTACCCTAACCACTACCTATGAACAATTCTTCTAACTACTATGATAGTTAATACGGTTTTTGAGAGTTACAAATAGCATTTTTCCATATAGGAATAGAAACAACTTGACCTTACTGAAGGCCTCAAAATTTTTTTTCTCCTCTTGTTTACTTTTTCATGTTTCTTTTGAATTTTGTATTTGGACATCAATTTTCTGTTTAGTTCTGGTCTTTTCTTTAGGAATACTTGGAAATCTTCTATTTTGTTAAATGCCTGTAATTTCCCCTGGAAGTATATAGTCAGTTTTGATGGGTAGGTGATCCTTGGTTGTAGACCCAATTCTCTTGCCTTTCTGAATATCATTTTCTAAGCCTTGTAGTCCTTTAGTGTAGAGGCTGCCAGATCCTGTGTACTCCTGATTGATGCTCCTTGATATCTGAATTGTCTCTTTCTGGCTTCTTGCAATATTTTCTCCTTAGTTTGGAAGCTCATGAATTTGACAATTGTATTCCTGAGGGTTGTCTTTTGAGGATTTAATGTAGAGGGTGATATATGGACTCTTTCAATGCCTATTTTGCCCTCTTGTTCAAGAATATCAGGGCAGTTTTCTTGGATAATTTCTTGTAGTTTGATGTCAAGGTTTCTGTTTATTTCCAGGTTTTCAGGCAGGCCTATGATTCTCAACCTTTTTTCCAAGTCTGTCATCTTCTCAATGAGAGATATTTCATGTTTCCTTCTAATTTGTCATTCTTTTGAATTTGTTTTATTAAGTCTTGTTGTCTTCTGAGATTGTTAGCTTTTACTTGCCCAATTCTAGTTTTTAAAGACTGTTTTTCCCCCCATTTGAATTATTTTTTTTAGTAAATTTAGAACATTATTCCTTGGTTACAATAATCACATTATTTCCCTCCCTCCCCTCCACCCACCCTTCCTGCAGCCAACGCACAATTTCAATGGGTATTACTTGTGTCCTTGATCAGAACCCATTTCCATGTTGTTGATGTTTGCACTAGGATGTTCATTTAGAGTCTACATCCCCAACCATATCCCTTAGATCCATGTATTCAAGCAGTAAAGTCTGGTTTTCTGCTATGATCTTTTGATTTTCCTTTTAGGTTTGGTCTATCCTGCTTTTCATGGCTTCCAGCAGATCATTTCTGGTCTTCAATTTGCTTATCATTTCATTTGATTTCTGGGCTTCTTTTTCCATTTAAAAGACATTCTGTCTTTTAAACTGTTATTTTCTTTTTGAATTATTTTCCACTTTTCTTGCCAAGTTTCTTCTATCTTTCTCACTTGGTTCATAATCTCAAATATGAGCTATTCAAGAGCTTGTGACAAATTTCCATTTTTTGAAAGTTTGGATGTGTTTCCAGGTTTGTTGTCCTCTGCTGTCTCCTCTGTAGTCTGGAGTTTTCCTCCATAGAAATTATCCAGGGTCTTTGGTAGTTGTAGATTTTGTTCCTGGGTGTTGGTGGCCATTTCTGTGCTAGTTCTTTCTTCCCTTCCCAGTCAGAGGACTGAGTGAGGAGGATAGGCAGGTCTTTGTATGGAGTTATAAAGTAGTTTTAGCCCTGAGGCCACTCTTCAGTCTCTGCCACATCTGCTGTGTAGTCCTTCTGTGCCCTATCTCTGTACCTAATGTCCACCTTTCTCAGCCTCCTGAGGTCCCATGTCTCGCAGCTCTCTGGGGTAAGTCTGTGGCATCCTCAGCCAGCCCCCTGAGAACCTAGTGATTGCCCCATGCTTGCTTTTACTCTGGTGCTGTAGGTGGAGTGGGGGAGGGGTAACAAGCTCATGCTTTTGTAGGAGTGATTTTATCCCCTTATAGTGTAGAAATGCCCAAACCTTGCCTACCTTCAAGGCTGTGACCTATGGAAAATCCCCTTCACTCATCTGGTTTTGGTTTTTGTCCTTTTGAGGTGCTTTATATTAGTAGGTGGTGAGGAGAAGACCCTTGCTTCTACTCTGCAGCCATCTTAGCCTGGAAATCTCAATGAACTTTTAAAAACATTTAAATCCTTGCTTTCTGTCTTAGAATTGATACTCAGTATCAGTTCCAAGACAGAAGAAAAATAAGGGTTAGGCAACTGGGGTTAAGTAACTTGTCTAGGTTCACACAGGTAAGAAGTTTCTAAGGTCGGATTTGAACCCAGGAACTCTCATCTCTAGGCCCAGCTCTCTATCCACTGACCCAATTAACTGCCCCCTCCTTTTTTTTAGTGAGGTATGAGGTGAGTTCATCAGTTGAGATGGAAGGAAGCATATGCTATGGAAGGCACGAGAAGGGATAAAAAGCTGCTGTGATCAGATCAAGATTACCTTTCTGCAGGGAGGGGCCAGTTGAGATCATGTGATATGAATTTGTTGTGGTCTCAGGCATCAGAGTGTGGGGCCAGATTGTGGTACTAATTCAAAGTTGGTGTCCAGAAAATTATGCTTGGTGATAGGATGAGGGGTCAAGGGATGTGAGCATAGAGGATAGGGTAGAATTGAACTGACCCATGAAGAGGGAGAGATAGGAAAAGGAAGAGAGTGTAGCTAGGGCTGGAATGGTCACCTGGGAAAGAACTGAGAGAATAGAGGTCTGAAAAAGGACATTTTAGAAGTTATAAGATATAGGGAAAAGATGGACCACTAGAAGGCTATGATCAGATAAAAACATTTCTGACTTCATAACCACAGAAGTGTGGTGCCTATGGGGATGGCAAGGTCAAGGATATGACCATCTCTATGTGGAGCTGAGGTGGAAAATGGAAAGTCATGGGAAATGGGTCTGTTGGGAAACAGAAGAGTTAGGGGGTTTGGGAAGTACCTGCATGTATATTAATGTCCCATAGTATGATGACAGGAGATGCAAAGGAGAGAAAGATGGAAAACCAGACACCGAACTTGCTGAGAAAGAAAGGTGAGTGTCCTTTACACATATCATCTCATTTGATCATTATGAAAACAATAGCAGGTGCTATTCTATCCTACAGATGAGGAAATTGAGGCAAAGAGAAGCTAAATATTTTCCTGGGATCATACAGTTGGTCAGTTTCAGAGCCAGTATTTTAATTCCTCCCTTCCTGACTCCCAGTCTTGCCCTGGATCCATTGTATAAGGCAGAACCAAAAGAATGGCAGATAGCAAACAAGCAAATAGGATGCTTTGGTTCTGGATCTTTCAGGACAGTCAGAAATTTTACCTTCCCTCTCTTTATTTCCTTTCCTTTTCCTTTTCCCTTCCCCCTTTCTTTCCCTTCCCTTCCCTTCCTCTCCTCCCCTCCCCTCTCATTTGCTTTCCTATATAACTGTTGCCAGTCTGAATCCAGCTTTGATTCTGCTGATTTCATTGTTTTTCCATATTTTCTCATGTGCATCCTGTTTATCTTTTTTGTAAACAGCACTATCATATTCCATTACCAGACCATAATTGATTCAGCCATTCTCCCAATGTTGGGCATATATGTTGTTTCCAGTTTCTTGCACTTACAAATTAAGAAGCTCGGGATATGAACTTTGAATGGGAGCACGAATGTTTTCCTGTTCGTGACATTTTGGGGATATGGTTCTAGCAATAAAGTTTAATAACTTTACACATTTACTTTGGTGCATTGATTTCTCCCTTCAATACCTTTCATCATTTACATGGGTACTGAATATTAAAAAAATTAATTTCCAATTCCAGAACCTCTGGGCTAATTGAAATTGGTATAGAGTCCAATTAGCACTTACTGATAGCAAAGTACCCAGCTGAGGATGCTGGGAAACAAAAGAAAGTAGATGGAGAAGTCAGCAGCCCCAAGTTTATGTGAAAATCCAACTTAGAGCTTTCCCCTGTACTTTGCAGTTAATGCCTTGCTTTTTCATTTAATTTCTCTTTAGGACAGACTTGTTGTTGACAAATGAAAGGCCCATGCATTGGTGATTCTGTGTCTCCAAACTAGTCCCAATTTGCTGAAAAATGGGCCATTGATTTGTCATTAGTGGTTGGTTGGGTGGTGTTTGGACAGCTAAGGAAAAATGGGTTATGGATTTATCTAATAGCCTTGGGCCTCCATGTTTTAATTACCCATGTTTTCTGTGATTAGTCAGTCATGTTGCTAATGCTGAGGATATCCTGCTATGTGAAATTCTTGTTCTTATTCATGCTCGCTCTCTCTCTCTCTCTGTCTCTCTTTTCTCTGCCTCTGTCTCTCTCTCTCTCTGTGTCTTTCTCTGTCTTTCCCTCTGTCTGTCTCTCTCTCTCTGTCTTTCTCTTTCCCTCCCTCCTTCCTTTTCTTTCCCTCCCTCCGTCTCTCTGTCTCTCTTCCCCTTCCTTCCTCCCCCCTCTGTCTTTATCTCTGTGTCTCTGTCTCTTTCTGTCTCTTTGTCTATCTCTCTGTCTCTCCTGTCTCTGTCTTTCTATCTCCCCCTCTCTCCCTCTCCCTCGCTTCCTCCCTCTCTGTCTGTGTCTCTTTCTCTGTCTCTGCCTCTGTCTCTAACTCTACCTCTGTCTCTCCCTTTTCCCTCCCTCCCTCTATCTGTCTATCTCTTTTTCTCTCTGTCTCTGTCTCTCTCCCTACCCACAGAACCTCTCCCTGCCCCTCTTTTTCTCTCCTGACAAAGCAGTTAAATTCGAATTAAGAGTAGAGGAAGTCAGGATGCTCCCAAGGTCACTTTTTTTCCCATTTGCACTGTCAGTGGTGTCTGCACAAGTTGGTCTCAGCACCCCCCTTTCTTGGCTTCCTAATCAGTGGCCTCTGCTATGCCTTTTTAGATCCACATCACCAGCACCCCCCCTCTCCACCCCTGTGCTGAAGGACAACCTCCCACGAGGGTTATTTTAGGGGTTCTAAAAAATAGTAGATCTTTTACCTCCAGAAGATGCTACTCAGTTTTTGCATTTTAAGAAGATAAAAGGGGAGAGCTTTGAGGGAATGCCTGTCAGGGGAAGATAGTGTTTTAAAGCTGAGGAAAAATAAAACTGCGCTTTCATCAATCACCTACATCTCCCAGGCTTATTTTGTCAGTCTGCTGTGGGATCTGTCTATATGTGCTTTGGGGCCAAAATAGACACTGCCCAGGTCTGGCCTTTGGGTAGGCCACGTGACTAGGCAGAGCCAGGGAGGGCGAACAGAGGAGATAGGCCGGACTTTCTGGCCTTTTTGGATGGAGCCTGTAGGCTCTGGGGCTCTCTGGAGCCGCCGCCTCCTAGTTTCCGACAGCCCAGTCCATGTAATTTCTGCTTTTCTATCCTCCTGTAGTTACTGCCAAAGTTCTCTCTAATATTTACAAGCTGTCAATTTGGTAATCTGATAAGAGGGACTCCTTTGATGGGGCTCTGCTATTTATTAGCTGCCTGACCTTTGGCAAATCCCTTTTCTTCTCCGGGCTTCGGTCTTCTCTTCTGTGAAAGGTCATGCAGGAAGTAAGTTTATAGCAGAAAGCGTCATACAACTTGGGTCCCCTGACTGCGTGGGTGGGCTGTAGTGGCTCCTGTTTCCATCTGAGCTTGACCCCAGCGGATTAGATGTTTCTTCAATTTGGTTAGGGGTTCTTAACCGGGGCCCCCAGACCCCTGGGACTAGGGCTGGATTTTAAAGGATGGATGGGAAAATCAGACATCTTGATTTCACTATCATTGACTTCCTTTGGGAGTCTCTGTATAGATCATTTAAGCCGTTAAAAGTGTAATTCTGAGGAGTCCATTGGGTACAAACAAGGTCAAGAACTCCTAGACTAGATACTCCTGAAGACTCCTCACACCTAACATTCGGTGGTGATTCCTTGATTCTTGCAGCAGGAAAAGAACCATGTTCTTCTATGTTCTGTATTCTGTGTTCTAAGTTCTATGACACACCTTTACCTATGAGGTAGGTCATATTGTTATGCCCATTTTATAGATGAAGAAATTGAGGACAGATCTAAGGGACTTGCCAGGGAGCCCACAGCTAGTATGTGCACGCTGCCTCTTCGGTTGGCTTTTGCTACCAAGTCAATATTCTCCAAGTAGTTCATTTCTATTGCCCCTGGAGCCAAAGGACATAAGCGAATGAACTGGATAACTGGGAAATACAAACATACATGACTTCATCCCTCAAACCAAAGATGAAAAGATTCACAGGGTTTGAAGAATTTTGATTGCACTGATTAGTATTCTCCAACTTAATGTCCCTCCTATTCATTTGAATCACTTGACAAGGGAAAGATAACCCATCCTTTGCCCAAGGTTCCTTGGGGGCCCTCACCCAGAGATGTAACCCTGTGCCAATTAATGCTTAAAACTTGCTTGGACCCTGCCCTGATCTGCCCTGGGTTTGAATCCTGCCTCAGATACTTGCTAGCCATGTGACCATCAGGGAGGCACTTAGCTTTACTGAGCCTCAGTTTCCTCATCTGAAAAATGAAGATAACAGTACATATGAGACAGTACTATAGAGATCTAGTGGTAGGCCATTCACACCTTTCATTTGGAAGCTGGACAGGGAAAGAATCCGGAGGTGAGAGTATGGCCAACAGTAGCCCCCAAACTCACAAAAGGATGCTCAAAACATACCCCCTGCCCCAGACCCTGCCTGCTTTCTGTTGGACTAAGGAGGAGAGAGAGTCAGGATGGGTTGATGGAGAGAGTGCTTCACTGGGGGTCAGGAAGACTCAGGCTCAAATTAGGCCTCTCATACATGCCCCTAACATCCCTGAACCTCAGTTTCTTTCTCTCATAGTCTCGAATGCACCTTCCAACTTTAATTCGAGGATCCTCTGATCTTGGCTCAAAGGGCAAAACTGGGAGTGATGGGATAGGTTCCTGCTTGACATTGGCAACTTCTTATCAAAATGAGCTTTCCAAAATTGGAATGGCCAGGCATGCTGCCATGACAGGCAGACGTGTTAGCCCACATGTTCTCTGAGGTCCCTTCCAAATCTGGGGTGCTATGGGGTGAGGTCTGGCAGGAAATGAGATTCCCTGGGGATCCCAACTAACTCTCTTAAAATTTTTCTCTCCCATGAGAGCTAGCTTCCCAGCAGGTCGATGAGTCCTTTGTCAGTCTGGTCCCAGCCTTCTGGTCCCTGTTTCCTGTCCTCCTCCCATCCCTCCTCCCATCTCTAGCCCTCCCCAGCCTCATTGGTGCAGGCAGCTCTCACAGGCCAGGGCACATTTAGCCTGGAGGCTCCTGGGGAGCAGAGGCAACAGGAGCAGTGGCTCGGAAAGTGAGGGGGCTGGGAATTGGAGGGCTGAGGGTGGACTGAGCAAGGTAGACCGAGCCAGGACAAGGTGCCTTGCCATGGGCACAGGACTGGCTCTGATCTTCACTCTGCTTCTGACTACCTCTCAGGATGGCAGCAATGCAACCCCCTGGGGACCTCCAGGAGGCCTTGATCAAGGTAGTGGTGGTTTCTGGGGGCTCCAAGGGGGTCCAGACTCTGGCAGTGGCTGGGGACCCCAGGAGATCCAGACCAGCAGCAGTGGTTGGGGGTCCCTGGACAACTCGGGCAGTGAAAGAGACTTCAACTGCAACAGTGGCTGTGGACTCCCAGGAGGCCAAGACCATGGCAGTGGCTGGGGACCTTCGGATAGCACCACCGATGCCAAGAGCTCAGGGATCACACACCCACTCTTCTTCTCTCTGGATTACCAACATGTACAGGTGCCCTTTGAGATCACACTATGGATCATGCTGGCCTCACTGGCCAAGATCGGTGAGTAGGGACTCCTAGGCTTGCTTAGTGCTCTCTGGGGTTAAACCTATCCTCTTGGGTGTACGGAGACAGGGGCGTGCTCAGAGGGCTGGGTAGAATGGTGGGGCTTCAGCCCTAAAGGGCAACTGGGGCTTCCAGGACAGACCAGGCTACTTAACTCAGTCTGATTTCTTTACCTGTCCCTAGTTCCTGGAGCATGCTCTTTATTTGTCTAACAGGTGGTGAAATCAAGGGACCGATCCCCCTGCCCAGGCTTCTGGGAAAACAGAAATACTTCAGAAATGTGTTTGCCTTCAGGTTTCAATATTTGGCATGAAGGAACACTTGAAAATCCTTAATTAATAAAAATTGACCTGTGAATGGTGCCGTGAGATTTATAGAGGGCTTTGTATTCCTATCTCATTTAATTCTCACAGGAATCCTATGAGGTAAGGACCATTATTATCCTTATTTTACAGGTGAGGAAACTGAGGCAATGTGACACAAGAAAGAACACTAAAGTTAAAGGCATAGGACTAGAGTTCTCAAATCTTCTTTGCCACTTACTACCTGTGTGTCTCTGGGTCTCAGTTTCCTCAACTGTAAAATGAGAGAGGGATGGACTAGATTAGCTCTAAGTTCTCTTCCAGCTCTACGTCTGTATCTAACATCCAATCACAGATGTTATGTAACCTGCCCAAGGTCACACAGCAAAGTACAAATCAGAAGCAAGTTTTTTTCCATCCCACTTCTTTTGATATCAAGCCTAGTACAGGATGCTCCCATGCCCAAATGTACTGCATTCAAGAGTTCTCTTTGCTAGGACTTTCTCTGATGCTTCTTAACAAGTACCTTGGCATTTCTTTGGGAGACTTTAAAAACTGTCTTCTCAGATCAGCTAGTCTAAAGTCTAACAAAACTAACTGGTGTTCAGTTGATAGCAGGTTGGATAGAATCTGTGTTTTGCCCCCAAAGCCCCCACCTTAGCAAAGGAGAGATTTTTTAAAAATTTTATAATATTTTATTTGATCATTTCCATGCATTATTCATTAAAGACAAAGATCATTTTCTTTTCCTCCCCCGCCCCCCCGTATCCGACGTGTGATTCCACTGGGTATCCCATGTGTTCTTGATTCGAACCTATTGCCATGTTGTTAATATTTGCATTAGAGTGTTCGTTTAGAGTCTCTCCTCTGTCATGTCCCCTCAACCGCTGTAGTTAGCCAGTTGCTTTTCCTCGGTGTTTCTACTCCCACAGTTTATCCTCTGCTTATGAATGGTGTTTTTTCTGCTAGATCCCTGCAGATTGTTCAGGGACATTACACCACCACTAATGGAGAAGTCCATTACGTTCGATTATACCACAGTGTATTAGTCTCTGTGTACAATGTTCTTCCTGGTTCTGCTCCTCTCGCTCTGCATCACTTCCTGGAGTTAGTTCCAGAGCAAAGGAGAGATTTTTGTCAGTTACATGGGCTATTTGATGTCAAAATATATCAACAGCTTCTTAAGACACTGGATCTGGAGATTTGTCTCTTTGTAGTCTTAGATCAGAGTCGTACACGCAGTGGTTGTGCAGTAAATGTCTGTAGAACAAAGCCTCATGTTGAAATTTTGCCCATTTCAGTCTTGAATACTGCCTCCCTTAGCCGGGAGACAAAGGATGTTCAGTGTCCAAATGGTTCTAGTTCTTAGTTTCAGGAATATGACTCTTCTCTGCCATCCAAGGCCTTTAGTTAGAGGAAACCCTCGGAAATGCTCCTTCTCCAGGAAAGGGATTCAGACTCCAAGGAGCCAGAAAACTGAGCTTAACTTCTTCGGCCTCTTGCTAACAATCTGAATGAAGCAGGGCAAGGTCATTCAGGACTCAGAGCCTTCTTTTTCCCACATGGAAAAAAGAATAGTTCATGGTCTCTACCTTCTCCACCTCAATGCCAAAGTTTGAGGAGATGACGAATGCCAAAGAATTTTGTAAAGCGTGAAGCATTAGTTTAGTAGAGGGGATTATTCTTAGGAAGCTGAGCACCTGGAGATATTTGTGGTTTGGACACACTCAAAATGTGGGTGCCAGTGCCCCAGTGAGATTTTTCAACATCAGAATTTGGGACCTTGGCAGGATCTGGAGAAAGTGTCCATCCCTGCGTCTCTAGGTAGGACTGCTCTGAAACCATCCCAGTTGGAGACTGTGTGTGTGACCCATCTTGGAGAGCCCTCAGAAGCCTTTTCCAGGGTGACAAACTGATCCCTTCTGGCTAGTGTAAGGAGATAGTTCCTCGATAGGGTCCGTTCACAGCTTCTAGGACCCTGGCTTCTTTGAGGATGCCACACAGACCCACTTAGAGCTCTACTAAAGGGCATCTAATACTCCAGGGGGTATGAGAGAGAGATAAGACATACACATACATGCAGGCATTGATAAGCTACCTCATAAACAAGTGCATGATAGGATATGTGCCAAAAGAGTGCTAAATAAGGGATATCTGTGCAATGGGCGGGTCGAGAGAATGAGGTACAAAACTACTGCCAATGGCCTCCAGATGAGGTGCCGGTATTTCATTGGACCAGTGTGGAAAAGCCCCCAGAGGGTTACCTTTACTATCATCCTTCCTGGGCCTGGCAGAGCCCATGACAGATGGCAGAAGCGGGGTATAATGAGTGTGGTAAGCCTTGGACTTCCAACGTGGGTCAACTGATGCCAAGTTCAAGGCTTATGTGCCCTTGAGCTAGTCACGTCTCTTACTGCTCCTTAGTTCTTTCATGTTCTAAATGGGGGGAGGTAGGAGAGGCTGGACTAAATGGCCTCTAAGGTCCTTCCGGCTCTGTTGTCCCAAGCCAGGATTGAATGCCAATCTAAAGCCTACTCCCGAGCATCAGTACTGTATCCTTCGAGGCTATCGAGATACACCAAGTTTCTTCTCATTCTGATGACAGGAAGGCCTGGGGAAAATATTGCAAGCTGATGAATGTATCATTTCATATTTTAAAACGACTGTACCTATTTATGAAGAATTCAGCGGATACATATAAATAATCCTGCTGACGGTAATGGGATAGGGTTTATGAGTCAACACTGTCTCCGTCATAGAGAAGAAATGCCTTTGACCATGCCCCTGCATCTTAATTAAGTCATTATAAAGCCAGCACACCAGAAATCGAACTCATTTCTTTGTAAATCCTGAGGCTTGATGATAATGATGAAGTACAGAACGGTAAAGCACTTTCCCTGGTGCTCTACTGTGCAGAGCTATTCTAATCGGATCATACTTTGTACTGTGAGTGACCCTGGGTTCGTCAAGGTTAGGCCAGCAGGTCCTACTGGGCTGGAAGGACCCTGAATAGCAGTCCTTTGTGATAGACTGCCTAGGATTGGAGAAGCTCATCACCAAGCTGGCTATGGGGGATGAATTTCAGAACCGTGTCAAGTGTTAAATCCTAGAGGGGTCGCCATCTGAATCAGCAGAGAATTTCTATGCTGACAAAGCCACAAATTCTTGAAGTATTGAAGTTATTTTGATTTAGAGATGCAGCCTGGCCTGAGTTCAAATGCTACCTGAACACATCCTAGCTATGTGACTATGGGCTAGTCTCTTATTCCTTCAAGCAACTCTCTACCATTGTAATAGAGGGGTCAGTGAAAGGAGCTCTCACTTTGGGAGCTTACTACATCTATGAACTCACAGATTGGCAGGGAGGGGGCAACTAATTCAAATCATGTGACATCAACTCTGTAAGGGAAGGTAGTATAACTATTATGATCTCAAATGTTCAAATGGGGAAACTGAGGCTTAGATTGGTTAAGTGATTTTTCTCCAAAGTCACATGATTGGAGAGTGACAGAGTTAGGCTTCAAAGGTCTTCTGAATTCTGGTCCACTTCTTTCCAGCTCACATTCTGTCTCTCCAAAAAGAAGTTATCCATAGTAGAGATACTACATTGTTGCCAGTCACAGTATCTTCCTCTTTCTTCCAGGCTTTCACCTTTACAGTAAACTGCCTTCGGTTGTTCCAGAAAGCTGCCTCCTGATTTTTGTGGGGCTCATCATGGGCGGAATCATTTATGGCTTAAATGACAAATCTCCACCCATCATGGACAGTGACATATTCTTTCTCTACTTACTTCCCCCGATTGTCCTCGATGCGGGCTACTTCATGCCCAGTCGGCCCTTTTTTGAGAACATTGGTACTATCCTTCTGTATGCAGTTGTGGGCACCCTCTGGAACGTGCTTGGGATCGGCCTTTCCCTCTATGGCATCTGCCAGGTGGAGTACTTCAGCCTGAGGGATGTCTCCTTACTCCATAACCTCTGGTTTGGGACTCTGATCGCCGCAGTGGATCCCGTGGCTGTGCTCTCAGTGTTCGCAGAGATGCACGTGAATGAGAAGCTTCACATTTTGGTTTTTGGGGAGTCTCTCCTTAATGATGCTGTGATTGTTGTAAGTATTGCTGCCTTCCTGGGCTGTCCCAGGTGCTAAGTCCAGTTGCCCTCATGATAGAGGCCATTCTCTTAAGGAGGACTAGAGCATTCAGAAAATTGGATTCAGCCCACTGGGGGCCAAGTGTCTCCTGCCCCACCGAGGGAGCTTCTGTAGGGGTATGAGGGAGCTCAGTAGTTCTTGGCATAGCTTAAAGAGCAACAATTTGGGGTGCCTTGCTTTTCTGAGTGACATAAAGGTGAGGGAAAGAACCCTGAAGATCAGAAATGAGACTGCCTCTGTTCTCAGGCTATTGGAGGAAATAACATGTTCCCAGGTAGGTAACCATAAAGGTACAACACAATACTCAAGATTTCAGAGGGGAGGAGGCAGGAGAAATGAGGGGAAAGCTCCAGTGACTCGTTGGCGTCCTAGGAAACTGGACTTCTAGAGAAACCTGAAGTTTGAGAAGTGCTGAGTAATAATGACTGACATTTATGTAGTGTTTTCAAAGTTTCCAAAGCGAATTCCTATGGATTATCTCAGTTGAGCCTCCCCAAAGCCCTATGAGACAGGTCCTGTAACCCCCATTTAACAGGTGAGGCCACTGAAGGCCAGATAGTTTGCATGACTTACTTAAGGCCACCTAGCAAATGCCTGAGGCAATATTGTTCAATTTGCCACACTGTCTTTCGGGTCTGCCTTTGATCTAATGGAATGATGAGCATCATCATTTTGACCTTTTTCTCCTGACATTCTTCTAATCCTTTCTCTTACAGGTTCTCTATAAATTATTTCAGTCCTTCAATGAAATGTCATCTATCACAACGGTGGATATTTTGGCTGGGATGGGAAAGTTCTTTGTTGTTGGCATCGGAGGAGTCTTCATCGGTCTCCTGTTTGGAATGGTTGCTGCCTTTACCACTCGCTTTACCAAGGCCATCCGTGTCATTGAGCCCCTCTTTGTCTTCTTGTATAGCTACCTGTCCTATCTCACTGCAGAAATGTCTCATCTCTCTGGAATTGTGGCGTAAGTATCCCAGAGGCTCTTGGTGCCTCAGAGAAGCCTCCCGTTTAAGGTTCTGTGCTAGATCCTACTCAGCAAACTCAGGAGGTACCTCCTGTGAACTATATAAGGTGGAAAGAATAATACCTCTCTCTATCTGGGTGTGGGACCTGGGTAAGTTCCTCTCTCTCAGGATCTCAGTTGCTTCACTTGGATAATGACTTCACAGGCTGAGATTTGAGAATGGATAGAAAAGAGCTTTGTAACCATAAAGAGAGCTGGAAGAATTTCAAATTAATTAACAAATTTAGAACAAGCACTTATTTTCTCTTCCTCCCACTCTGTTGAATTCTAATCCAATAAATCATTAACACCCCCCTCCCCCCACCACCACAACAAACCCTCTTGGCATATACGTAATTCAACAAAGCAAATTCCTGTGTTGGTCATGTTGGAAAAAAAACTTAGTTCTCAAGAATTCCTCACCTTGAATCCAACAACTTTCTAGCAAGAGGAGAATGGCATGCCTTTTCTTCAATCTTCTAGTATCATGGTTTATCATTGCATTAATTGATCAGAATTCAAGATTTTCTTTTTTCTTTCTTTTGATAATACTTTATTTTTTCCTAATTAAATGTAATAACAATTTTTAACACTCAGTTTAAAAAATTTTATTCCCAGTTTCTTTTCCTCCCTCCTTCCCCTCCCCTCTCATTGAGATAGTAAGGGATCTGATATAGATTTTACATGTGCAATTATGTAAAACACTTTCCCATATTAGTCCTTTTGTAGAAGAAAATAAACCAAAAATGAAGAGAGAAAATGATATATAGTATGTTTTTGTCTGGATTCAGACTCCATCAATTTTTTTCTCTGTGAGTGGATGGCATTTTTGTCATGAAGTCCTTTGGGATTGTCTTGGATCATTGTATTGTTGTGAACAGGTAGGTCATTCACGGTTGTTCATTGTACAATATTGCTCTTACTGTGTCCAATGTTCTCTTGATTCTGTTTATATCACTCTGTATTGGTTTGTAGAGGTCTTCCCGTGTTTTTCTGAAATCCTCCTCATCATTTCTTATAGCATAAAAGTATTCCATTACACTCATATAACAAAACTTAGTCATTCCCTGATTGATGGGTATCCCCTCACTTTCCAATTCTTTGCCACTACAAAAAGATCTGCTATAACTATTTTTGTACATATGTCTTTTTTCCTTCTGTTTTTTATCTGTCTCTTTGGGATGCAGACCTAGTAATGATATTCATGGGTCAAAGGGTATATATGATTTTATAGCCCTTTAAGCATAGGTCCAAATCGCTATCCAGAATGATTAAAATAGTTCACAACTCCCCCAACAGTGCATTAGTATCTCAGGTTTCTTACATCCCTTCCAAATTTTGTCATTTTCCCTTTTTGTCATAACAGCCAACCTAATGGGGGTGAGGGTGGTACCTCAGAGCTGTTTTATTTTGCATTTATTTAATAGTGATTTAGGGCATTTTTCACATGACTATAGGTGACTTTAATTACTTTGTCTAAAAATTACTTGTCCTTTGACCATTTATCAACTGGGAAATTACTTGTAGTCTTATATATTTGACATATCTCTATGTATTTGAGAAATGAAGCTTTTATTAGAGAGACTTGTTGCAAATTTTTTTCATCATTATGACTACTATGTATTACCCATGATCCTATTTCCCCCTCATTTTATCCTGCTCGCTTTCTTTTCATCCTTTTCCTTCTCAAAAGTGTTTTGTTTCTGGCCTCTATCTATCCCAATGTGCTCTGCTTTCTGTCATCATGCCCCACTCTCTTATTCCCTTCCCCTCCTACTTTTCTGTAGGGTAAGAAAGATTTCCAGGCCCAATTGAATGTGTGTGTTCTTCCTTCTGATATAATTCTGATGATTGTAAGGTTGAAGTGTTCCCTTCCCCACCTCCCTCCATCTTCCCCTCCATTGTAAAATCTCTTTTGTGCCTCTTTTATGTGAGATTATCCTCATTCTACTTCTTCCTTCCCCCTCTCCTAATTCATTTTTTTCTTTGTCATTCCTTCATTTTAATTTTTTAGATATCATCCCTCCATATTCAACTCATACCCTTGCTCTTTGTCTATGTTTATTCCTTCTAACTGTTCTGATAGTGATAATGTTCTTAGGAGTTACAAGTACCACTTTCCTATGTATTTAGGGATATAAACAGTTTAACCTTATTGAATCTCTTATGATTTCTCTTTCCTATTTACTTTTTTATTCTTCTCTTGAGTCTTATTTTTAAGAGTCAAATTTTCTACTCAGCTCTGATAATCAGGAATGCTCTAAAGTTCTCTATTTTATTAAATGCCACTTTTTTACTCTGAAGGATTATACTCAGTTTTGCTGGGTAGGCGATTGTTGATTATAGTCCCTAGGTCCTTTGCCTTCTGGAATAACATACTTCAGGCCCTCAGATCCTTCAATGTAGAAGCTTCTAGTCTTGTGTTATTCTGACTGTCTCTCCAATATTTGTGTAGTTTCTTTTTGGCTTATTGCAGTATTTTCACCTTTACCTGGTAGTTTGGGAATTTGGCTATGATATTCCTGGGAGCTTACATTTTGGGATCTCTTTCAGAAGGTGACCAGCATATTTTTTCTATTTATATTTAACCCTCTGGTTTTAGAAGATCAGGGCATTTTTTCTCGTGTAAGCGGTAAAAAATAAAAGGATTGGACTAAATTTAAGAGTGTGGTATCCAGAGATTATTTACAAAATAGAAAGAGTGAAAGTAAGAAAATCAGAGAAAGTAGATATTAACTATGGTGCATTCTGAACCAGGCAGGGCTTAAGAGGCCCAGAAAAGGGGGCCCAGAAGTATATTAAACAAGGGTTTTAGCATGAGACCTCCTTTAAGATGAGGGGCCTCTTCAGAGGCTAGTACCTCCAGAAAAACCAGGAAAAGGAGTCAGCCTTTTTCACTTGCCCATGTGGTAGTCCAAAGGGAAAATTCAAGAGCAGTCCAAGGTTCCCAAGCTTTTTCAAGTCAAGTTCCAAGGTGAAAGACTTCATCACAGGAAGTTCTTGCCACTTTTAAAGACCATTCCTTTCATCACTTCCTGTGCCTTCCTTCCACTTTTATGTGGACAAATTACAGCTACAGTTTTGTTTAGGACTGCCCAGGGGGCAGTCAGTGGGTTCTGATTTGTAACCCACTTTCACACACGTGGGTCAAAGACCTCCCCCTACTTAAGGATAACTGGAGTGTATACGTTTTTGATGATTAAATCTAAAAATGGGAAAGGGAGAGTTAATCGCATCTTAACAACCCCCACTGTGATCATTTGGGAGACTAGTCTCCCCAATTGATCATTTAGCATAATCGGCATATACCTCTAAAAATCTTCTAACTACAGGTGTATACAATATTGCTCCTTCTAAAAGGAAACAATGATAGTTATAAATGAGAGGGAAATAGAAGGGAGAGAAAGCAAAACCAATGTTTGCTAGACACATTTACAAAAAGCAAATTAGGGGGCAGTCCCCTTTGGCATAAGAGTATTCATTCAAAATAACTGTTCAACCCCTTCAGTTCAATTGCACCCCAAAGTTCATTCTGGATCTTCTTGATGCAGTGTAGGTTTCTACAGGCATCTTTCTTCAAACAGTTCATTTTCTGAATTCAAGGAGTTAGTAAGCTTCTTTCCCTGAAAAATTTCTCTAACAAATTTTCAAATTGTGGGTTGTATGAAAATATATACACTTGATAAATTCTTGAAATATGATGTCTAGGCTCTTTTTTTTTTATCATAGCTTTCAGGTAGTCCAATAATTCTTAAATGATTTCTCCTGCATCTGTTTTCTAGGTCAGGTATTTTTCTAATGGGATATTTCATATTTTATCATATTTTTCATTCTTTTGACTTTATTTTATTCTTTCTTGATGTCACATGGAGTCATCAGCTTCTACTTGTTCAATTCGAATTTTTAAGACATTATTTTCTTCAGGGAACTTTTGTATATCTTTTTCCATATGGCCAATTCTACTTTTTAGGCAGTTATTTTCCTCAGTGAATTTTTGTACATCTTTTTCCATTTGGCCAAGTCTGCTTTTTAAGGAGTTCTCTTCAGTAGTCTTTTATGCCTCTTTTACCAATTGACTTTTTCTGTTTTTTTTTAAGTTATTATTTTCTTTAGTATTTTTGTGCCTCCTTTACCAAGCTGTCAACACTTTTTTCATGATTTTCCTGCATCACTCTCATTTCTTTCCCCAATTTTTCTTCTACCTCTTGCATTTGATTTCTAAAATCATTTTTGAGATTCTCTATTAATTCTTTTTGGGACTGAGTTCAATTCATATTTTTTTCTTGGAGGCTTTGGATGCAGAGGTATTGACTTTGTTATCTTCTTCTGAGTTTGTGTTTTGGTCATTCCTATCAGCAAAATAACTTTCAATGTTGAGTTTCCTTTTGTTGTTGTTGTTTGCTCATTTCCTAGCCTTTTCCTTGTCTTTTAACTTAAATAAATAGCTACAGTT
This sequence comes from Monodelphis domestica, assembly GCF_027887165.1. Classification (NCBI taxonomy): domain Eukaryota; kingdom Metazoa; phylum Chordata; class Mammalia; order Didelphimorphia; family Didelphidae; genus Monodelphis; species Monodelphis domestica. The sequence continues at coordinate 27,672,373 of NC_077235.1, read as the reverse complement.
CACTGTTCCTGTGGTGAAAGGGAACTCTTTCAAGCTTTGAGTTCTTTGTGCAGCTTCCTTAAGAGCTAGCTCTGGGAATCTATAAGTTTTTAGTTCTTCCAAGGAAGTGTGATCTAAGGAAGTGGGTGTCTAATATTCTCTCAGCCTATGCTTTGGTCTGTGAGCAACCCCAAGTACTCTTCTGTCTTTGAACTGTGGCCACCTGCAAGGGCCCTTTGCTCCCCTGAAACTGCAAGTGCTGGTACGTGCCCTGAGACTGCTAACTGGGACTGTGACCTGGATCTGAGTATGGGCAATGCAAAAGAGTCCTGCACTCAGAGCCAACAAAGGCACCCCATGTAATCTCCTTATGAGTGATTTTATGACTCCCTTACTTTCCATGGCTGAGAACTCCTGAAGTTGTCAACTGCTCCAAGGTCTGGGCTAGTTTGCTGAACTGAGGCTTGCATTGATGCACTGCTTTGTGTTCTTCTCCTAATAGGGTGTAACAAATGCCTCCTGCTGATCTTCTAAGTTGCCTAGGCCTGACAATTTACTTCACACCTTCTTTTCATGGCTTTTGTTGCTCCAGAATTTGTTTTGAGGCATTATGTTAAAGTTTGGAGAGTAATTCAGGCAGGTCTATGAACCTTCTCTGTTATCTTGGTTCCACTCTTGAGCTCAAGACTTTCAAAGTTGTTTTTCTTTATAATGTTGTCATTGTACTCTTAGTTCTATTCATGTCTGCCAGTTCTTCATTACATTTATGCACAATAATTTGTGTTGCCATTTCCCAATTAATGGACACCCTCTTCATTTCCAACTTGGTGCTACAATGAAAAGAAGGGTATTACAAATGTAAAATGGTAGTATATTGTGGATAAGGAAAACTTTTCTTTGCTTCCCTTCTAGGATCCCCCAGTCAATCTTAAAGAATGTCTTAATCATTGAGGCATTTCCAGCCAATTGGAAGCCCCAGACACTATCTCCTTGGGGATGTTTAGAGCTAGGGATCATGAAATCTGGACCTCTCTTCAGCTTTCTTCCTAAATAGCCCTGGAAGCCTATGGGTTCAACGGGTTCATTCAGAGCTCTTTTGATAGCATGTAGAGGAAATCCTTCCCTGTTGTATAAATCTAGAACATGTATTGTATTACTTGTGCCAATTTCTGCCCTATTTATGGGAAGAAAAATCATCCCATAATGTATTTTGTCTTGAGTCTACAAATACTTAGAGTGGTATGGGAAATTTAGAAAATCTTGACATGGATTCTTATTGAGGCAACCATTGTTTCAATACATAAATAGGAATTGTGTTATTTTTTAAAATTTAAATTAATTTATTTAGTCAATTTAGAAGATTATTCCTTGGTTACAAGAATCACATTATTTCCCTCCCTCCCCTTTCCCCATCCTTCCCATAGCTGATGTGCAGTTCCACTGGGTATTACCTGTGTCCTTGATCAGAACCTATTTCCATGCTGTTGATGTTTGCACTAGGATGTTCATTTAGGGTCTATAATCCAAGCCATATCCCCCTTGACCCATGTAGTCAAGCAGTTGTTTTTCTTCTGTGTTTCTACTCACACAGAATTTCCTCTGAATGTGGATAGTGTTCTTTCTCATAGATCCCTTCAGATTGTTTATGATCACTGCATTGCCACTAATGGAGAAGACCATTACATTCGATTGTACCACAGTGTATCAGTCTCTGTGTACAATGTTCTCCTGGTTCTGCTCCTTTCGCTCTGTATCAATTCCTGGAGGTTGTTCCAGTTCCCATGGAATTCCTCCACTTTATTATTCTTTTGAGCACAATAGTGGAATTGTGTTATTTTTTTGACAAACATTTAGGGCAACTTGGCATGGTGGAGAGAGGGATGACCTTGAAGTCAGGAAGACCTGAGTTCAAATCCTACCTCTGATGCATACTAGCTGTGTGGTCCTGGGCAAGTTCTCCAGGTAATTTTCCACGACATATTAGTTGTAGAACAATTACTGATCTGCATTGGTGGCATGAATTTCAATCCTGAGGTTTCCTTGTATTGATGAAATCTCAGTTCTAGATGCAAAATGAGAAAATAAAAGTTGATAGCTGAGAAGATGAAGTTGATATAAATATATTTTCCTTTCAAGAGGCATTATGTTATAGTGAATAGAGGACCAGCCTTGGAATTAGGAAGATTAAAATCCTGTCTCTGACACATGCTGGCTAGTGTGTCTGTTGACACACCAAGTCTCCTAGGTGTGCAATTGGAAGTGGTAGATAAGTCTTAGTGATTTGTATCAGAGGAGAGAATTTCCACACGGGGAGTTCCATATACTCATTAAATTATAAGTCCATACCAAAAACACACCAAAACTCAGAGAAAGTCCTAACTTACCTTGAGGTCATAGAGTATATTTTTCTCTCTTCTTGGTTTTCATAGAAACAATAACGATGACAGCTATAACAATAAATATGGTTTAGTATCTGCTAAATTTTTACATGTAGACTAAAGGAAATGACCATCTTACTCTGTTTGAATTTGGATTTTAAGCTAGTAACCCTCTCTCTGTGTGCTGCTGAAATGAGGACATGTCCCTTCCGTGTGCACTCAGGTTAGGGTTTCCAAAAGCTTAAAAACATAAAGGATGAATTACTGTTGAATTACAGAGCACTAATGCCATTTGACTTTCTAGGTGATTCAAAGCTCTAAAGGGATTTCACTTGAAATAATCAATTCCACCGGGCAGTGGTTGGAATTAGTTTGTTTTATCTGCATGTTGGCTTGGCGCAGCTTAAGGATTCCATTCTGAGCCTGGAAAATTGGCTTCTGACTTGGCAAGTGGACGAATTCTGTGATTTCAATCACCCCTGATGTTACCAGTCAATATTAGCTATTGTCGGAGAGGTAGAGAGAGCTAATCTGATCACCTGATGGTTTCCTCTAGCACTTTACATTGAGCAGATCTATTCCAGGGGATTTTTCAAGATTTTCCACAAAGTATCTCTTTAGAAATCTTCTTTGGAACTCTGTGTATGATTTTGTCAGTTTATCTATTCTCCAATTATATCCTGAACCCAGAAGAAGGCACACCCAAGGACCAATAGGGACAAACCTATCTTCGGCTAACTGTACCAGCTCAGAACAGTTGTCTTTCTTTTGAGTTTGGTAGTGTTTTTCTTCTTTTTTTCTTTTTTTTTAATTTGTAGGCTAGGATGGCTGCCCCCAAGACTTTAATTAGACTATCTGGTCTCTTTATAGCCAAAGGTAGCAGGCAGAAGGATTTGCACTATCCTGTCTCTCATATAGATTTTTTCTCAAATTCCCCAAGCAGTTTGGGTTCTTTTCCAACTTCTGGCAAATGCTGTGGGCCCCTTTCTGCAAGAAAATCCCATTGGATTTGGCAGCTAGCAGGCTGTCAGTGAGTTGGGAGAGAGAAGTTCCGGTGGAACAGTGGGGCAGAAGGGACATTGCTAGGGCTCATCAGTTGAAGATATGGAAGGGAAGGAGAGTCAGTGACAACTTTTTTCAAGAACTGCAACTGTAAAGATAAAGGGAGAGAAGACAGTGCTCTCAGGATACCCCTTGCTGTGTCCAGGGAAATTCTTTTTAGAGTAGGGAAGACTAGAATATGTTTATAGGGAATGAGAAAGGAGCCAGTGGGGAAAGAGAGCTGGAAGATGCAATAGAGAAAGGTAGAGAAAATCAGCAAAAAGGACACCTCTGGAAAGGAGGAGAGATGGTCGTCACTTTGAGGTGGGAGGGTAGGAGGAGGGATGGGGTAAAGAGATAGGGAAATTTTGAGGTTAGGGGTAGAGAGATAGCTGGACCTCATCTTACATGACCTCTCTTCTCTTGGTAAAAGAGGGGGTGAGTTAATTTGCAGAGAATAAAGGGACAGGGCTGGACTTTAGAGCTTGAAGAGAGCATAAAGAGTTTGGAACAACTGCTGTGATGAATGAAGGGATCAGTTAAGATATGATCAAAAGTTTTTCAAATAACTTTGAGAGCCTAGTTAATGTTAACTAGAATGAATTTGTGATGTGGCTCATCACCTGGGTGTCACCTTTATCCACTAGACTAGGCAGTTTAGGACTAAGGAGGAGTGGGAATGGGAGCAAAGAAAGCCACTAGCAGGCTTTACAGTAGGCTGGATGTGGTCTCTAGGATGGATATGGTGGAAGGTCAAGGAGGCAAGGGATTGTGGGATGTTGGCAAGCTGTTGAACTGGTTTGAGTTGAGTCATGATGAATGGACAAGTAAGGCCAGAAGGGGCCAGACAGACTGAGACTGAGGATGAGTTAACAGACTAAAGATCCCAAGAAGGGTAGATCACAGAATTTTAGACTTGGAAAGGATCAAAGTGATCATCTGGTCTACTAGGTTGCTGAAGAGGAACCTTTGCAGTAATGTCCCCAACATGTGATCATATAGCTCTAGCTTAAATGCCCTCCAGTGTGGGTGGTGGGGAGGGAAGCCTGCTATCTCCTCAGGCAGCCCATTTTACTTCTGGATAGTTCTGCTTGTTAGGAAGTTTTCTTTGACATCAAACCAAGTTCTGCCTCTCAGCCTAGCTTCCACCCATTGCTCCTTACTCTGTCTTCAGGGGCAAGGCATAGCAATTCTTAGTCCCCTTTCCCATGGCTGCTCCTTCAAAGAATCATGTTCTGCTAGAATGACTCCTCCCAGACTTCCTGTCCTAGGGACATCTTCAGTAGGACAATTGGATCCTGGAATGTGGACACCCAAGTTTTCAGCCTTTGTTGGGCAAAGCATCCAGTCTTAAGAGGGTTGCCTTTAGTATTAATGGGGTACAGGCTCTGGGAAGCAGCTTATGCTCTCTCCTTTTCTTTGAAGAGTTATTTCTGAAATGAAGAGGCCATGTGATTATAGAGAAGTCATTTCAGAATCACAGTTCATATCTCCACAGTGCTGGTTTGCAAAGCCCTTCCGGGGCTCAGTTTCCTCATCTGTGAATTGATGGGTCGATCAGTGGCCCCTGGAGTCATTTCCAATGTTACCACCATTATTTTTTTCTGTTTCCTGGTGCTGTGATGCCTTTCATTTCACATTTTCTCACCCTGGTGTTTGCTATTTCACATAAGGACATCAGAGTCCTTAGGCAGCAAGTTGCTCGCTCCCAGAAAATGAAGCACAAGAACTTTAAGACATCTTAGTGAGGTGCCTAGGGCCTTGAGGCATTAAGGGACTTCCCTAGGGTCGCTCAACCAGATCCGATTGGAGAATTTCTTGTGGCCAAATAAAATCTGACCTCTCAAGGCCAAGCTTCTGGTGCTGAGGGTTTCTGCCCTGAGCTAAGTCGATGCTTGGACACCAGGCCTACCCTTACACCTCCGTTTCTCTGAGAGTAGCTTTTGGGTATTCATATGCTGCTATTCTGAGTTAAAAGCTCTCTTCACCTTTTTTAGTCTATTTTTATAGTACCTTTCTCTCTTTTTAAATATCTTGGGTTAGATTTCAATATAGAGATGGATGAACTTTGCAAAAAAAATCCTACTTTTCTGTTTTAGCACATTCTCTAGTTAGAATTCAGCTCATCTATTTTCCTGCTTTATAGATGAGGAAACTGGAGTGTGGAGGGGTTCAAAGGCTTTGCCAAGGTGGTCAATCACACAGGCAGTAAGTAGCATAGCTGGGACTTGAGATCAATCCTTTGGCCTTAAAGGCAGCATTCTTTCCACTACAGCAAGCTCTCATTCCTTTTGAGCTCAGCAGGCACAAATTCATCTTCCCTAACTTTGCAGCCAGGCCTCCTGTCATTCTCAGAGCCATTTCAATGTATTGGCCCAATTTTTGCATCCCCCCATTAGTGAAGGTTTGAGAGTGGCAGCTGTTAATGAACTCTGCTTGGGTCTGATAATTTTTGATCCAGCCTTTGAGGCTCTTGGAAAATAGCATCCACTGTGTTGGAATGTTCGGCTAATGCCACTTCTTGGCAGAGAACCACTTCTCCTGCCTTGTGTTGTTCTCAGTATGGAGAAAGAAGGTTGACTTTGGCTTGCTTTTTAGGTGTGAGTGGATGCTGCAGAATGTTCCCTTTTGCACTGATATTATTGAGTTCCCCCAGATCACTAGGAGCCTGAAGCTACAAGTTGCCGGCAAGGTGCTGACCCGTGATGGTGGACGGAGATTCCATAGCAGGCATTTTCCTACACCAATGAAATCTCAGACCTGGACAAAAAACTGTAATTGATAATTGACTATAACATCGAGAAGCCTTGCTGTCATGGTATTTGGCTGACTGCTGAGCAGCAAACTTCGTGAAATAATACTGAAATGAGTGGCCCTTTCACTCAGGGTCTCTTCCTGTTATCAGTTGTTTGTGAATGCGAACTTATCTCTAACAAAGATAGTCAAGGATTGGACTTGCCCCTGAGTCTAGTGGCAAGGAACAAACTCATAACGTCCATAGGAAGTCCATGCAATGGAGGCGGGTTTGGAGCTTCTGTTGATCTGTATCCACTGGTCCATTCCTCATTTGTCCATCCCAGCCATGTCCTCTGGTGATGTCTCATGGCTAGTGCCCCACTGGCCTGATGGTCACTGCTAGACATCGTGCCAATGAGAGGGTGTAGAAAGTCTCTTTGCTTCCAGCTAGAGCTGGCTTCTTTCTCTTATAGCTTAAAGCCCAGAGACCTTTTGCTCATAGCCCTTTTAGAAAGACAGATTTGTAGTAGTTATTGGACAAGGGTGAACGATCCTCAGAGCCTTTCCTTCCCAGAGGGAGAGTCCACCTGTTCTTAGGACAACCTTACCCATAAAAGGTACTTCCTTTCCAAAAGGAGATTCCTCCTTCTAGGGATCAGTGTTTTAGGAACACAGAACAGTCTCCACTACCTAATGCCAGAAGGAATAAATACCGGTTTTCACCCTTGACTTTATACTTCTTTGGGATGTTGGGCAGGGGGTCTGTCAGAAACTCTGACTTGATGTAAAAATAATTATTTGCTTTCTCTGATTAATTTCCTCATGAGAATCCTGTTCCCCCAAAACCATTTCAGAGGGGTTATGCCAAAGAAACCCCTAGAGATGTGTGAGTCCAACCTACCTTAAATATGTTGTAGGGACCCAAGATGCTTTGCATCTGTCATCCATAAAAAAAATTAAGTCCAGAGGGCAAGGCTGTCTTTTCCTTAAGCTAGGCCTGTCTTTAGCATGTATATGTAGCTAATTGGGGGGCAGCTGGGTAGCTCAGTGGATTGAGAGCCAGGCCCAGAGATGTGAGGTCCTGGGTTCAAATCTGGCCTCAGACACTTCCCAGCTGTGTGACCCTGGGCAAGTCACTTGACCCCCATTGCCTAGTCCTTACCACTCTTCTGCCTTGGAGCCAATACACAGTATTGACTCCAAGACGGAAGGTAAGGGTTTTTAAAAAAATATATGTGGCCAACTGTTAGCTCCCCCAGGTTGTAAGGGAATAGAGTTTCAGAAAGACAGAGATGATCTATACTGGCTGATGCAGAAAGATCAAGGAAGGTGAGGAATGAGAAAAAACCTTTAGACATGATAAATCGGAAAGTGGTGGACTTTCTGAGTTGTTGCTTTTTTGCATCATTCAACTTGTTTAATAATTGGAATTCTTTTTTGGGGGGGTCAGGACACTGTCTGAAATTGGAAGGGTGTGATCTTTGTGGCATATTAAGGTGTCTTTGAATCTTTAAGTGAGTCACAGAATCTGATGATCAGAACCCCGGGCCTAGAATTTTGAGGTTTCTAATTTCAGTTCTGAGTTCTGCAGCGAGCTGGGAAAGAGCCAGCCCATCAGCTTAGCGATACTTCAGCCTGAATGTCACAGCGATCTCTCTGAGTGGCAGAGAGGACACTGCAAACTTGTAATCAGGAAGAAAGGGGCGGAAATCCCATTTGGTCACTTCCTAGTTGTGTGACCCCCAAGCAAGTCACCCAACCTCTCTTCCCCTCAGTTTCGTCATTTGTAAAATGAGAAGGTTGGACTTGAAGATCCCTTCTAATTCTATCTTTGCTTATTTTGTAAACCAAGAGGGTGGTGCCCATCGGCACAAAACCCTGCTAAGTTTGACCAATGCAGAGTCTGCTGGAAGGATCTGACAGGTGGCAGGGAGAGTTCCTTGTGAAAAGCCCATCATGGGACTGTGGATTTGGTGTTTCCATTTTAAAGGGACCTGCTTTCTGTCCAGAAGTGGCTTACGTTTCTTGGTCGTTGAGCAGGCAGCATAGCCTTGCCTATCTTTACCTTCAAGATAAGAGGTGTTTGTTCAACTGGAAATCTAATTACACTCCCTGAGTTCTAAATTTATCAGAAATGAGTAGTCACTCTGAACTTTTCTCATCTTTGGATCTCCTTGTGCCCAGCACAACACCTTACAGCATTGGAAAACCTTGAGTTCGAGTACCCAGAGGGCAAATTCAAACTGTCTGTGAGCCCTTGAATTACCAGAGAGAAGGGTGGGAGGAAATGCTTGCTTTGGGCTGCTGGTCAGAGAGGCAGGGCATGCAAAAATATCCTTGGTTGCTGGGAGGAAAGGGAACAGAACAGCTCCCCGAATGCCAACTCAGCACGTGTGCCACGTCTTCGCCAACACTGACCTAGGATATGATTGAAGCTTAGCAAATGTCTGTGGAATTGAACTGAATTGGGTAGCAGAGTCAAAGGCATCACTTCTACTTTCCTAAGAGCAGGAAAGCATTGCTTCTCAGCATCACTGCCTTATCATTTCTTTTCTAAACATCAGAACCTCTGGGTCTTTGGAGACATGTCTTGGCCCTGACATTCAAGTAAGCTGGAGGGGAGTGATGGGAATGCCAGGTGAGTACTGCTCACTAACTTTACTGACTCCTGGAAAGTGCTGTTGTGAGAGAGAAGCTCCTGCAAAGATGACTACTCTGTTGGGCCTTGCCTTTTGGCAAAAACTCCTGTGGTTTATACTGGCCCCAAACTTAAAGGACAGGGATGTGTACAAAGAAAACATAAATTGACTTGTCATGTCCTTACTTAACATGGAGGAGTTCAGTGGAGATTTGTTGGATGAACAAGCGAGAGGAGGTCATTGCGGTTTTGCTGGGCCAAATGTTTCATCTGTGGAATTCCAGATGATGGATGAGCAGAGATCAGAGAAGGTCTCTGCTTTCAAAAACTTTGACTCTGCGGGGCTGGCCGTTGTATCCCTCATTCCAGAAAGGCTTTCCCACCAGCTACCCTGTAGAAATTGGATCCATAGAGTGCGTGGAAGAGAGAGTTAGTGGTCTCTGAAGTGAGTCCTTGTGGCTTTGAAATGTCCAGCCTTTGATGGTATTCTGTGTGCTGCGGGAGAAGGGAAAGGAGGAGTGAGTTTGCCATGGTTCACTAATGAGTCAGTTGTAAACTTGACCTTCTAGGTTAGACTCCAATCATTAATACACTCCCATCCTCACATTGTAATCAATACATGAACCTTTAAGGAAAGTACAAGGTCAGGCCTTAAATACCATTAGCCATCTTGTTGACCTTATCAGGAGTTACACACAGAAGAAATTGAAAACAATAATGCAAGCAGGGCATTTCTCTCAAGGCAGAGAGAAAAGAGAAGAAATTAGACATCCGGGATGATTTATGTGGCCAAATTCAGCACCCCAGTGCATTTGTGATCCCTTCAGCCCTCCCCTGGTGCAGGTTGTGGCATATCCACTTCTCATCCAGGCTCTTCTATGATTCCTCCCCCAAAGAGCCAGCCCACAGCTCGGAGGCTTTTCTGAATGTCAAGCACTGTGGCCATTAACATGTTAACTCTTCCTCATGACCCATGACTAGCTTACCTCCTTTTGTAACCCTTTATTTCTTCTTCATTCATATTCCTTCTGCCACTTTGTCAGCGGAGGTCATCATTGGATCTAAGCTTTAGCTTAAATTTTCCCTCCACGCCCCTTTCCATTGCCCTTTGGTTGGATTTTTGTTTCCTCTTTTTCTTTTGCCACTTAATTATGTGATGTACCTCATATAGATAGCCAATCACGATATATTCTGGGAGTGAGATGGAGATCAAAGGGACCTTGGAAATAATCTCACTCCTAAATGGGACTGTTGACACTTCAAGGCCATTGACTCAAGGACCCTCCCCCGCCTTACAGATTAAGTCCAGGAAAGTGAAGGGAGTTGCCTAGTGTTGCAGACTGGTTAAGGGGCAGAGCTAGAATTCAAATTGAGGTCCTTGTACTCCAGATCAAGCATTCTGCTAGAAAGAAATTAGGGGATGTTGAGAGCTAATCTGTTAGGCTAACCACATGTGTCCTTATTGGTTAAAGAACCAATTATTCAAGAGAAACCAAAGGGCAAAAGTTTAAATGAGCACACTGCACTTGGAAAATGACCTTGGTTACAGTGTGCTAAGAGACAAAAGGGTGTGGTAGGAAGAAATGTCTGCTTTTCCTTAGAAATGGAGCCACATTACAGGTTCATGAACGTTCATTAATCATTTAATTTCTAGGTTACTTCTTTCATCCATCCCTCTCCTCCCCCTATCTTGCTAGGTCTTTAGGGGCCAAAGAAAGGCATTACTAGATGGAAGGGCTTTTATTTGACTGATGGGGCACAAAGGAATTTTCACTTAATGAAATATAAATATCAAAATTCTAATATTTGGACTTGTCTGTTTGGGGCACATGACTATTAGAATTGTGAATTATTTTTAAGCACGAGATCTCTTTTTATTTATTTTTTATTTTTTAAACCCCTTACCTTCTGTCTTAGAATCAATATTGTGTATTGGTTTTAAGGCAGAAGAGCGATAAGGGCTAGGCAATGGGGGTCAAGTGACTTGCCCAGGGTCACACAGCTAGGGGAGTGTCTGAGGCTACATTTGAACCCAGGATCTCCCATCTCTAGGTCTGGTTCTCAATCCATTGAGCCACCTAGCTGCCCCCTTACTATATCTCCTTTTAAAAAATCTTGTTTTTCTTTTCATCACTGTAACTTCCCAGTTATTTTTCCCTTATTGTGTAGATGAAGAAAGTAACAGTTATGGGAAAAATGGCCACATTGACCATGACTGGCAGGGCACCCCTCATTCTGCACCTCCAGGCCACCATCTCTTTACCAAAAGGACAGAAGTGTGTTTCTTTCTTAGTCCCTTTGGAGTGAGTCCACATTGTTCATTGACTGATCTGAGTTCTGATATCTTTAAGTGTAGACTTCATTTCCATAATTATATTCACTGTGTGTACAGCATTTCTAGTTCTACTTTCTTCACTCTAGGCAGTTCATATATGTCTTTTCAAATTTATTCTGAGCCCTTCGAATTTGTTGTTTCTTACAGCACAATAATATTAATTTTTAAAAATTTCTTTTTTATTTATTTCATTAAATATTTCCCAATTACATGTAAAAACAATTTTAACAATAAGTTTTTAAAATTTTGAGTTCTAGTTTCTCTTTACCTCCCTCTCCTTCCCTCTCATTGAGGGAGATTTTGGTCCTGATTATACATGTGAGGCAGTCAGACATATTTCCGTATTAGCCATGTTGAAAAAGAAAACACGAACTAAATAAAACAATAAAAATAAAGTTTAAAAAGTCTGAAGTCAATCTGCATTCAGAGTTCATCTGTTCCATCTCTGGAGATGGGCAGTCCTATCATGGGTCCTTTGGAATTTCCTTGGATCCTTGTTTTGATATCAGAGTAGTTAAGTCTTTCACAGCTGATTATCCTTAAACTCTCACTGTTGTATCACAATGCTTTCCTGATTCTGCTCCATTCACTTGGCTTGGGTTCATAAAAGTCTTTCCACATTTTTCTGAAACCATCCTGCTCATCATTTCTTATGGCACAATTGTGTTCCATTATAATCAGATACTCCAATTTGTTTGGCCATTCCCCAGTTGATGGACATCCCTTCATTTCCATTTCTTTGCCTCCACAAAAAAGATCTAGAAATATTTTTTTTGGTATAAATAGATGCTTTTTCATTTTCTTTGATCTCCTTGGAATACAGAGCTAGTGGTGTTATTGCTGGGTCATAGAATATGGAGTCTCGTAGTCCTTTGGGCATAGTTCCTAATTGTTCTCCAGAGTAGTTGGACTAGTTAACTGCTCTTCCATTGGTGCATTAGTGTCCTAATTTTTCCATATCCCCTCTAGTTTTACCATTTTCATTTTTTGTCATCTTAGCCAGTGTGGTAGGTGCAAAGTGTGTTGCAGAGTTGTTTTCATTTTCATTTCTGTAATCAGTATTGATTTAGAGCATTTTTCATTTGATTATTGAGAGCTTTAATTTCTTCTTATGAAACTTCCTTTTATTAGCCTTTGTCCATTTATCAACTGGGGAATGGCTCTTATTTTAGAAATTTGGCTCAATTCCCTATATATCTGAGAAATGAACTTTTTATCAGAGAAACATATTACAACCCCCTCCCCCCTCAGTTTTCCTTCTGATTTTTGGCTATATTTGTTTTGTTTGTGCAAAAAGCCTTTTCATTTCATGCAATCAAAATTATCTATTTTACTCTCTGTAATTTCCTCTGTCTCTTGTTTGGTTATAAATTCTTCCCTTTCTCATAGTTCTGACAGATGTATTTCCCCCTGCTCCACTAATTTACTTATGCTGTCACACTTTATGTCTAAATCAGTTATCCATTTTAATGTTACCTTGGTATATGACATGAGATATTGGTCTATGCCTAGTTTCTGCTAAACGGCTTTCCATTTTTCCCAGAAATCTTTGTCAGATATTTAGTTCTTATTCCAAAAGCTTAGAGTTTGGGGTTTACCAAACACAAACTTTCTATGGTCATTTACTTCTGTGTATTGTGGACCTAAATCTATCCCACTGATCAACCACTCTATTTTTTAGGCAGTACTACATTGTTTTAATGATTACTGCTTTGTGATAAAGTTTGAAGTCTGGAATTGGTAGTCCATCTTCCTTAGCATTTTAAAAAAATTGATTCCCTTGATATTCTTGACCTTTTATTCTTCCAGATGAATTTTGTTGCATTTTTTCTGGCTCTGTATAATAATTCTGGTGTAGTTTTTTTATGATACTGAATAAGTAAATTAATTTAGATAAAAGTGTAATAGTAATAGTACTGTGTATTGGCTCCAAGGCAGAAGAGTGTTAAGGGCCAGACAATGGAGGCCAAGTGACTTGCCCAGGGTCACACAGCTGGGAAGTGTCTGAGGCCAGATTTGAACCCAGGACTACTGGTCTCTGGGCCTGGCTCTCAATCCACTGAGCCACCCAGCTGCCCCCAATTCTGTTCATTATTAACTGACCAAACCAAACTTTCAAGAATGAAGTGCTGCTGGGATCCAAAGGTGAGAGAAGTGAATCCTCGTCTTCCAGGAGATCAGCTACTCCTGAAGTGGGGATGGGGGACACATGCATGCACACACGCATCCACCCCACATTTACCCATGCTCTCTCACCTATGCACCTGCACCCTGGTACTGCATGCACACAGGCTCACACAGATACTTTCACACATGCACAAACGTGGGTTCCCATGGCACTCTCCCACATGTACCACATACAAATACTGCACGTGCATATGCGTAGAGCACATGACACAAACATACACTCCATACACATATACAGAACATAGACATAGCCACTTACCACTAGGATGCATGCATATTTCACACATAAACACACGACACCTAGAATACACATATACAACACACACCGAATATGCACACATTCCAGAAAAATAAACCCCATAATTCATAGACACCACATCCATCCACAAGGCACCCCACGTATATATACACACACACACACCACAAGTACCCGCAATCACTTGTGCCCACACACATTCCACATATCCACACCACACAAATACACCCCCACAAATCATACATGCACCCCACATGTAACATTTACAAACACTACACAAACATATACTCCATAATACATACGCTAAACACCATGCACAAATGTCACACATTCCACACATACATACATACTCCACCAACACAATACACAGCACACATACACAGAGGCCACTTGTACATACTCATATTCCACACATAAACATCACACACAACATGCACCATTGTATATCATATATCCACACCAAACATGCACACATTCCAGAAACATACACTCCATAATACATATATAGCATACACATGCACAAAGTACCACACACAACTCTCACATGTACCATACACACACACACACACACACACACACACACACACACACACACACACACACACACACACGGGAATTCTTATTCTTTGTCTAGTTTAAGTTAATCAATCAAGAACTTTAAGTACCCTTACTTAACATTTAGTAAGTCACTAACAAAGAAAGTTCACACCCTAAAAGGCCACAAGCACTCCCCCCCCCCATGCAAATTGGGAGGTTGTGATTGGTTCCTGTGAAGTGGAAGAGAGACAGGAAATGACATAGAGAAACTGCTTATAAAAAGCCAGCCCAAGGACTCCTGGGGAGGCATTTTTAGGAGGAATATGGCTGAAGGGGAGACTTTTTCTGCATTTCATTCTGCAAAGCACTTTACGAAGACACATTTGGCATTGGTGAATCAGACTAAAGAAGCATTCTGAGCTGCATAGATCCAGCATTGTGACTCGGGCTGAAGGAAGAGGCTTACCTGGTGAGACCCTTACAGAAGAGGCTACCTACCAGACTTCCATGTGGAGGTCGGAATTTTGTCAGGAAGCAAGCTGAATTTCTTCAGTTATGAGCTCTAGAATGGTAGGCTAGGAAATATTTTCTACTTTCCTCATACATTTCCCTCCTTTTAATGTATTTAAATTAAATTAAATTATTAAGAGCTACTAACAGCAGTTTAACTTTAACTTTTATACATGGCGACCACAATAATTCTTTTTTTAACCATTATTTTTGTCAAACCAACAAAATTTTTAACTATTACATTTGGCAACAAATTTTCATGATTACACAAACAACCCAATACCCACAACAAATCCAACCATACCACTTCTACACACACATATTCCATCTATAAACACCACATACCACATGAATCATGCAAAGACACTGCGTACCAACTGTATACACACAAGGTAAAAATCTATTCCATAATACATACACAAAGCACCATACACAATGTCACAGACCACGTGTGCATACACAGACACCATAATACATACCACATATATACACATATCACTTGTATTCACATTTATTCTACATATAAACACCCTACCGCCTACATATTCATATGCAACATGCACCAAACATACTCACACTATACAAACATACATTCCAGAATCTATAAACACACACACATACCATCTACATACACAAGGTACCACAAAGGTTATTCACAACTTAATACAACCCCCCATTAGACACCCATACTACTTATATGCACACATGAACACCACAGACAATACACCCCACACTTTTCATACATAGACACAACATAACAAATATATATATATATATATATATATATATATATATATACATTACATACACGTAAAGCACCACACAGAAAACACATACCATAATACATACCATTATACACATCGGACATACAAACATGCTACTTGTACACACATTATACCCTAAACACCACACTCATACGTCACACATATCATACATGCAGAACTCACACTAAACATATATATACTACATAAACATGCATTCCATAATCCATACATGAAGTACCAACCACAACCATTACATACAATACACACATACCCCCACACCATAATACATGCCACACATCCTGCTTGTACAAATACATATTCCACACCTAAACACAATACACCACTCATATCTTTAAAACATATCACACACTAAGAACATATACGTATACCCATAAAGAACTACATACAATCATCACATAGACTATACATACTTAAACACATGTCACAGTAGATTCTAGAAATACATGTCACTGGTACACATATCTATTCCACACATAATTGCCCCATGATATAACATATACTCACATGCCCCAAACACATACACATGTATATATCCACATACATGTATACCACATGTATACAAACACATACCACACAAAACACTATATACACACTCATCACACATATACATACACACCCCATACCAAACATACCCACATTATAGGAACATTTGCTCCATAATGCATAGACATATACATAATACACATACACCAGATATATACATAAAGCACTTGCCACTGTTACCATGTACCACTTATCCACATACATATTCCACACATAAACACCACCCAGAATACACATGCCACACATACACACATATATACAACCATACAAATACTACACATGGACGTGGGTACTCATACACATGTACACACAGGTGCATGCATATCTTCCCACACATGTACACACATATAAGTATAACATGGTAGAGAGAAAGGAATGATTCAGGCAAAAGGTTTTAGAAGACTGAGAATAAGAAATCCCTTTTTGGTGGGTCAGGGAGGATACTTCGTGAAGGAGGAAACATGTGAATAAATACATGAAGGAACAGTATTAGTAAGGAGCATCCAGGGGACAAGGGGTAGTCTGCAGGAAGGCCCTGTGGTGGGCTGGTGTTGCTGCAGCAGAAAGGGTGGCAAAGGCTGATTGAGTGAAATGAGGCTGGAAAGGCAGGCTAGGGTTCGCTGTGGAGGGCCTTCCATGCTGGGCTGAGCTTGCATTTTTTCTAAGAGGCAGCAGGGAATTATGGAAGCTTTTTAAGTGACATAGAGGAGTGACAGGTTTATAGGAAGATTATTGGGGAAGGTGGAGGAAGGATAAACTGGAGAGAAGACATTGTCCTAAATTAAAATGACCCTAACACGAATTAATTTGTTCTATCCTGATGGAGAGTCTGGCAATGTAACTTCATAATTGTGGGTTATCTACCACCCAGTATAGAAATTCCCTCCACTGAGGTAGATTAGCAAGCATTTTTGTACTCATGTCTTCAAGATCAACCCACTATTCGTTATTCCATGCTGCCATCCATAAATTAAAAGGAAAATAGGAGTGCCCGAATTCTATATTTCTTACCTGTTCTATATCTTATATTTGTAGCCTTTTAAAAACCACTTTCAAATCAGCCTGTATTTTAAAAAATAAATTTTATTGACTTTTTTAACATCACCAGAATTTCCCCCACTATTCCCTCTCCTTCTCCTTTTCCAAAGAGCTATTCTAGATAACTGTATATGTTTTAAGACAAAGAGGGAAAAAAAAGAGTAAGAAGAGAAAAAAAATCAGTAAAGCTGATCAATATTTTTAAAAAGTCTAGAACTATATACACAGTTTTCCATACCCATAGATCCCTCACTTCTGAAAAAGAGGTGGAGTGTGGGCGTCTCTCATAGCTCTTCTTTGAGAACATGCTGATTCTGGAATTTTCGCAGCATTTAAGTTTGATTGTTTCAGGTCTGATCTTTCAATTTACATTGTTGTAATAATGCATATGTCTATTTTAGACTCTATATACTTCACTCTGCATCAGCTTATGTAACTTTTCCCATGCTTCTTTGTAACAACCATTGCTGTAGCATAGTATTATTCCCTTAATTTTATGTACCACAATTTGTTTCAGTTGATGAGCAGAATCTAGTAATTCTTTGCTACTACAAAAAGTGCTGCTCTAAATATCTTGGAGTGTTGCAGGGCTTTCTTTTCACTGGCTTCTTTGGGGGCTAGAAGCCTACTAGAACCTCTGGGTCAAAGAGCATGGCCATTTTAATTACTTTTTTGCATAATTTAAATTTGTCTTCTGAAATGGTTATACTGATTCACAATTCTACCAACAATGTACCAGTGTGCCTATCTTCCCACAACCTCTCTAACATTTTACCATGCCTCTTTTTTGTCACCTTTGTCAACTTGTAGGGTATGGTACAAAACCTTGGGGTTATTTTGATTTGTATTTCTCTTATCGTTAATAATTTAGAACCTTCTTTCATATGATTGGCAATAATTTTCAATTCCTCTTTTTGAGAAGGGTTTCTTCATATTCTTTGACCACCTATCTTTTGGGGGTTTTGGTTTTATACAGGGTGTTCTAAAAGATTTAGTGCATTTTAATAGCTTTTAAATCTTAAACCTGCACTGAGACTTTTGGGACATGCTATATTTTTCTGGTACTTTCCCATATACCTTGAATTCTATACACTTATATGAGAAATTTGATACAAAGATTTTTTTTCACATTTGATTGTTTCCCTTATTATTCTAGATGCATTAATTTTATTTGAGATGAAGCTTTTCAGTTTCATGTAATAAAGTTTAATGAATTTATTTTTTATAATTAAATCTCTATTTTTGGGGCAGGAATACATCTATCTATAACTGTGAAAGGCATATGATGTGCTTCTCTTCCATTTTTGATGCTATCTTTAATATTCAGGTCATGTGTCCATTTTGGAATTATTGTGGAATATGATGTATGATGTTGGTCTAAAACTTAACTTCTCTTAGACTGCTTTCTAGCTTTTCTAGCAGCTAAAAAAACCAACATGTGATTTTCAAAGTTACCTTGCTTGTTTAGGTTTCTTTCTGGCCTTCCTTTTATTCTCTTCTCTGCATTTTAAAACATTGCTTCAATGACCTTGTATTAAGCCTTACCTTCTCCTTTAGAACATAAGCTCTCTGAGGGCAGAGATTCTGCCTTCTATATCTTTGCTCTTCCTTTTTCCCTCTCACCCCCACAGGGACCCAATAATTACTTCTAGAATAGGTGATGTTTTTAGTTTCTTTTACTCTATGCAGTCATCTTTGACTCTTTTTCTTCTCTACTCCCTAGTCAGCTGTGGAGGCCTATGAATTTTACCCCCACAATATCTCTCATATCTTCTCCCTTCTCTCAATTCCAGTGTTCACTACTCTAGTTTAGGCCCTTATTACCTCATATCTGGACTAATAAAATGTTCTATTAACTGGTCATCCTTTCTTCAATCTCTCCTCTATCCATCCCATCCTTCAGACACTTGCCACCATCATCTTCCTATATCCATGTTGGTGAACCTATGGCATGCATGCCAGAGGAGACTGCTCACTTCTTCCTTTCCAAAAAGTGCCTGAGGATATTTCTCTCATCACCCACCCCTCCGCCCAGCAGCCCAATGAGAGTACTTCCTCCCTCCCCTGTCTAGGGTAAGGTAGGGGGCTCACATGTGGCATGAGGGGTGCAGTTTGGGCACTCTGTCTCTAAAAGGCTTGCCATCACTATCCTATATTATAGGTCTGATCATGTCACTTCCTTCTCAAGAAGTTTCTGTGTTTCCTTATTACCTTGAGGATAAAATGCAAACTCTTCAGTCTGGTTTTGAAGGGCCTATTTGGCTCCCGATACATTTCTAGAAAGTCTCATTTCATATTTTTCACCATTGTGTACTCCATTACCTTCCAATCAAACTGGCTTGTTGTACTTCAAGTTTGATATTCCATGTCTCAATTTCATGCATTGTATAAACTGTCCATCCTCTCCCTTTCTGTAATCTGTACCCACATCATCTCCTTCTTTTAGACTCTGTAAAATCCTTCAAGGCTCAGCTCAGGGACTCTCTTTCCTGGGGAGCCTTTACTGATTTCTACTGTTAATGTTCTTCACAAACTCTAAGAACCATCCGTACTAGCTTTCTTTCTCTTTCCTGTTTAAGACAGTCTATCTTCTAGCTTTGTGCTTTTTTCCTGGTTGTCCCCCAGACCTGGGATGCCCTGCCTCCTCACCTCTGCCTTTTAGTTTTCTTGGCTTCCTTTAAGATTCAATTCAAAGCTGCTAGGGCCTTCCCTTTGATATTGCCTTCTATCTACTCTGTACCTCTCTTGTATGGACACAGTCCTTTGTATGTCATACCCATCAGACTATGAGGTCCTGGAGTCCAAGAACTGGTTCTACTTTCTTTGAAGGCTTCTAAATACTTGATTGATTGGTTGATTCTTCAGTCTAGTAACTCTTACTCTGCTAGGTGCTATATGAAAAGAATTGATGAGATGGGTTTTCTGCTGTCTAGGAGCTTACAACTTGAGGCGACATTAATGTGTCACTCTATATAAGTAATGAAGAGTGATTACATTGTTTAAATGTCTTAAGACATCACTTCTTACAAATAACACATGTTTGTAAATGTTACAGTTTTAAGAATATGTATGTACTTTTCCAATTCAACTCCTAAAATGATTTTGCTCTTTTAAAAATAGCATAATTTTCTAATTTTTAATGATGGGTGAAATGAGATTTTGAAATCAAATAGTGAACAAGGAAAGAATAAAGAGGAAGTAGGAGAATTGAAGGTCACACTGTACAGTGAATTAAAAAACCGCCTCTCCTGTTATGTGCTCAGTGTTGAGTGATCTCTGATAGTGAAAGGCAATGGCATGAAAGAGGGAGGCCAGGGAACCTTATCAAGGAGCTGAGAAGCAGCCCCAGATTAATGCATGGCAAATACTGTCCTGCCAGGAGCCATATTTAGCTTCATTCAGCTTGCAGTTGATGTCCTCAGAAGTTGTAGCTGCTGATTCTCTTGGCACCAGGTCTTTTGGTATGAGATCTTCTCCACTTGAGTGCAAATTTTGATGACCAAGTTAACCTACCAGTGAAGGAATTGAACTGGAGTGCCATGAATGCTGTGCACCCTCCAGTTCAGTGGGTATAAACTTGGGAAGTTCCCCGTGGAGGTCCCTGGCAGTTCTAGATCTCTAGGACTTTATGGTGCTTGGACCATTCTGTTGCAGGTACCTGCAAGGATAACTAACCTCCTAAAGCGAGATTTATGGATATTTATTTAGGGGGCCCAATTTTTGATACTCTGATGGGTAATAATGACTGACATTTATATAAGTGGCACATATGTAAGACCTGAAAGTTTGCAAAGCATTTTCCTTGTCTGATGTCACTGGAGTATCTCAAAAACACAGGGAGCTAGCTACTACAGATAGCATCCTTTTCATTTTATAGATGAGGAACCCAAGACCCAGAGAGGGGAAGTGACTTTCAAAAGTCACATGGTTAATAAGTGAAAGAAGCAGGATTTCAACCCAGGGATACTGTTTCCAAGTTCAACCTGCTAAATTTGCTATAGCAGGTGGTCTTCAACAGTGTAGATTGTGGCCTCTTCAGCCCTCATCTTGTTCAACTCTTGAATCCCCAACTGACAACACCCAGGAATGTCATAGTCAAATTCAAGAACTATCAGACCAAAGAAAAAATATTACAAGCTGCCAAGAAGAAATCATTCAGATACCATGGAACCACAGTGAGGATAACACAGGATCTGGCTGCATCTACACTGAAGGACTGAAAGGCATGGAATATGATATCCTGGAAAGCAAGGGAACTAGATCTACAACCAAGAATCAACTACCCAGCAAAACTGACTATATTGTTACAGCTTATCCCCATCTGCAATGGGGATAAACTAGAAGCCTTCCCAATAAGATCAGGAGTGAAACAAGGTTGGCCATTATCACCTGTATTATTTAACATTGTACTAGAAACACTAGCAGTAGCAATTAGAGAAGAAAAAGAAATTGAAGGTATTAAAATTGGCAATGAGGAGACCAAGCTATCACTTTTTGCAGATGATATGAGGGTTTACTTAAAGAATCTTAGAGAATCAACCAAAAAGCTAGTCAAAATAATCAACAACTTTAGCAAAGTTGCAGGATGCAAAATAAACCCACATAAGTTATCTGTATTTCTATATATTTCCAACACATATCAGCAGCAAGAATTAGAAAGAGAAATTCCATTTAAAAATCACCATAGTCAATATAAAATACTTAGGAATCTATCTCCTGAGACAAACACAGGAACTATATGAACACAACTACAAAACACTCTCCACACAATTAAAACTAGATCTAAACAATTGGAAAAACATTGATTGCTCATGGGTAGGACAAGCTAACATAATAAAAATGACAATCCTACAAAAATTAATTCACTTATTTAGTGCCATACCCATTGAACTACCAAAAAACTTTTTTACTGAATTAGAAAAAAACCATAACAACATTCATTTGGAAGAACAAAAGATCAAGGATATCCAGGGAAATCATGAAAAAAAAATGAGAAGGAAGGAGGACTTGCAGTCCCAGATCTCAAACTATACTATAAAGCAGTGGTCATCAAAACAATTTGGTACTGGCTAAGAGACAGAAAGGAGGATCAGTGGAATAGCCTAGGGGTAAATGACCTCAGCAGGACAGTCTATGATAAGCCCAAAGATCCTAGTTTTGGGGACCAAAACCCACTATTTGATAAAAACTGCTGGGAAAATTGGAGGACAGTGTGGAAGAGATTAGGTTTGGATCAACATCTCACACCCTACACCAAGATAAATTCAGAATAGGTGAATGATCTGAATATAAAGAAGGAAACTATAAACAAATTAGGCAAACACAGAATAGTATGCTTGTCAGATCTTTGGAAAGGAAAGACTTTAAAACCAAGCAAGAACTAGAAAAAGTCACAAAATGTAAAATCAATAATTTTGATGACATCAAATTAAAAAGGTTTTGTACAAGCAAAACTAATGCAAACAAAATTAGAAGGGAAGCAACAAATTGGGAAACAATCTTCACAATGAAAACCTCTGACAAACATCTAATTACTCAAAAGCTAAGCCAATTGTACAAAAAATCAAGCCCTTCTCCAATTGATAAATGGACAAGGGACATGAATAGGCAGTTTTCAGCCAAAGAAATCAAAACTATTAATAAGCACATGAAAAAGTGTTGTAAATCTCTTATAATCAGAGGAATGCAAATCAAAACAACTCTGAGGTATCACCTCACACCTAGCAGATTGGCTAACATGACAGCAAAGGAAAGTAATGAATGCTGGAGGGGATGTGGCAAAGTTGGGACATTAATGCATTGCTGGTGGAGATGTGAATTGATCCAACCATTCTGGAGGGCAATTTGGAACTATGCCCAAAGGGAACTAAAAGACTGTCTGTCCTTTGATCCAGTCATAGAACTGCTGGGTTTGTACCTCAAGGAGATAATAAGGAAAAAGACTTGTACAAGAATATTCATGGCTACGTTCTTTGTGGTGGCCAAAAATTGGAAAACGAAGGGATGCCCATCAATTGGGGAATGGCTGAACAAATTGTAGTATATGTTGGTGATGGAATACTATTGTGCTCAAAGGAATAATAAAGTGGAGGAATTCCATGGGGACTGGAACAACCTCTAGGAATTGATGCAGAGCAAGAGGAGCAGAACCAGGAGAACATTGTACACAGAGACTGATGCACTGTGGTACAATCCAATGTAATGGACTTCTCCATTAGTGGCAATGCAGTGATCCTGAACAACTTGGAGGAATCTGCGAGAAAAACCACTATTCACATTCAGAGGAAACACTGTGGGAATAAAATCACCGAAGAAAAACAACTGCTTCAATACATGGATTGAGGGGGAATATGATTGGGGATATAGACACTAAAGGAACATCCTAGTGCAAACACCAACAGCATGGAAATAGGTTCTGATCAAGGACACAAGTAATACCCAATGAAATTGCGTATCGGCTGTGGAAATGGTGGGTGGAGGGGAGGGAGGGAAATTTTGTGATTATTGTAACCAAAAAAATAATAAAATTTTAAAAATCCTGAAGATTTATTGATGCTCTTTTCTATTTTTTTATATTACTGTAACTTTCCAGAGATTCCTGCCTCCCACCACCCCCCACCCAGGACCCTCAAAGAATCTTTCCTTTTAAGAAATAAGTGGAGTTTAGAGAAAAAAGAAATCTATGTCTGAAAACATATGGTTCTTTCAATTTCCATAGCTCACTACCTCTCTATCTTTTATTTCCTGGCAATTTCCAAGCCTTAGTTTCTCTTATCTGTAGGAAATGATAATACTTGAACTCCCTGCTTGACAAAGTTGTGATTAAAGGTCTTTGTAAACAGCAAAGCACTATGGAAATGGAATGATTTTCATGGCTACAAGTAGAAAACGGAGTAGACTTCTCCCCCTCCCATATTGACCTAAGGAAATAATCAGCATATACTTGTTTGATTATTGTATTTTGAGTTCTGTATTGTATGTGTGATCTCAGGCCACTTTAGAAGATAAGATGCTCAAGAGCAGGAGCTTTGTCGTGGTTATTTTCTATACATGTAGCACAATATTAAACAGCAACAATTTCCAATTGTGGCCAAGTGGTGGGCAAAGAAGGAACAGAGCAGTTAGCAGGCCACAAATCTATCCTGGGCAGTATTTTCATTGTCTCCATCTTCAAAGCTGGCCTTTGGGTTGAATTCTTGACTTAGATCAAGAGTTCTTACACTTAGGTCCATGGGCCCCGAGACATTTTAGGGGCTTTGTGATCTTGGATGAGAAAAAAGTTTCTTTTTATTTTCAGCAGCCTCTAACTGAAGTTTGCCATTGCCCTCAGCGCGTTAAACCGTTCTCTGAGAAGAGGTCCTTAAGGTTCACTAGACTACTGTAGCTCACAACAAACAGGTGGAGCCTGGAATTAGACACTGTGGGATTTAAAAATGTGAACAGCCCAAGATGGTGGAAAGAAAGAGGGCTGAACGTGGAGTCATAGGACTTTGGTTTAAATCTTTGCCGTGGCCTGCTACCCGAGTGTTCTGGAACAAGTCACCTAAGCTCTGTGGGGTCTTAGTGTCTCCATCTCTCCAATGAACTAGATGACCTGCAAGCTCCCATCCATTTCTAAATCTTTGTTACTATGAGCCAAGGATTATTTTTATGGATTATTATTGAACATTCATATTGAAAGGGAATATATTTGACCAAGGTTGTTCATAAAAATTTATTAAAAATTTATAAAGTTATAATAATAATTATTTTTTAAACCCTTACCTTAATATACTATGTATTAGTTCTAAGGCAGAAGAGTGGTAAGGGCTATGCAATGAAGGTCAAGTGACTTGCTCAGGGTCACACAGCTGGGAAGTATCTGAGGACAGATTTGAACCTAAGACCTCCCCTTATCTAGGCCTGGCTCTCAATCCAC
Source organism: Monodelphis domestica (assembly GCF_027887165.1). Taxonomy (NCBI): domain Eukaryota; kingdom Metazoa; phylum Chordata; class Mammalia; order Didelphimorphia; family Didelphidae; genus Monodelphis; species Monodelphis domestica. Next base: position 27,647,492 of record NC_077235.1, on the reverse strand, counting down.
TGAGTCACCCAGCTTCCCCCACTTGAGTTTTTTTAAAAAGGTTTCAAAGTTAGCTTAATAACAAGTTAATGTGTAGATTAGCATTTAAAAGGTTGCATCACCAGCTTTGCCCCTTCCTTTCCAGCTATTTTAGTGTTTTCTGGAGTCTCTCTGGAGCCTCAGGATAATTGGTGTGACTTAATCCTGGATATGGGCATAAGGGGACCAGCTTGGTGGACTGATTAAAAAAAAAGAAAAAAACAGGAAGCATTCTCATTCCACAAGAGCTTAGTTGTAGAAGCAGCAGTAATGGCAGCAGGTAAAGGGAGAGTGACCTTTGTTGGCATGAGTCCTATCATGATGAAATCAGCAATCTTTGAAGTGTCAAAAGTACAGAGTTGTCAATATGAGACAAAGATGAAAATGACCAATGTTGGAAGAGTTGGGCCAAATGGGCAGATTGATGCACTGTTGGTGTTGTGTATGAACTGGCTCTGCTGTTCTGGAAAACAATTTGGTACAGTATTATGGGGCCTGTCTGTTGGCCCAATGATATTGCTACTAGGCCATGCTCCCACAAGGGATTGCAGAAAGGGGAAGAGGAACCATAGCGACAAAAATATTTATGGTAGCTCTTTTTTTATAATAGCAAAGAACTGGAAACTAAGGCGCTGCCCTTCAAATGGGAAATGTCTAAAGGGATAAAGATAGATGAAAGTAATGGAATACTCTTGTGCTATAAGAAAGTGAAGAGATCATTTTAGTGAAACTGGAGGAGACTTTATAAACCTGTGCAGGGTGAAGTGAGCAGAACTGGAAGAACAATTTATACTAGGAAATCAATATGGTAAAAATAAGCAATTCTGCAAGACTTAAGAACTCTGATTGGTGCAATGGCCAACCACAATTGCAGAGGACCAGTGATGACGTGTGCTAACTACCTTCTGGGTTGAGGCTTAACATAAAAAACCAAGCTAAACCACTGGTCCCATCACTTTCTGGCAAGCAGAGGGAAAAGAAATGGAAGCAGCGTCAGATTTTATATTCTTGGGCTCAAAGATACTTGCTCCATGGAAGGAAAGCTGTGGCAAATCTGGACAGTATACTCAAAAGCAGAGACATCACTTTGTTGACAAAGGTCTGAATAGTCAAAATTATGATTTTTCTAAGAGCAATTGGAAAGGCTTTGAGTGTGTGACTCTGAGGAAAGCTCAGCACCACAGAACGAATGCTTTCAAATTGTGGTGCTAGAGAAGATTTTTGAGAGTCCCCTGGATAGCAAGGAGACCAAAGCAGTCAATATTTAAAGAAATTAATTGAGACTATTCTCTGATTGATTGTCAAATTCTGAAGTAGAAGTTTAAGTACTTTGGCCACATAGTAAGAAGACAGAAATCGTTAGAAAAGACACTGATTTTGGGAAAAATTGAAGGCAAAAGGAGGAGGAGATGGCAGAGGATGAGATGGATTGATTGTATCATGGAAACAATGAATATGAACTTGGGCTGACTGAGAGATAGAGGATAGGAGAGTTTGGCTTGCGATAGTCCATGGAATCACAAAGAGTGAGACACAACTGAATAACTCAACAACAACAACCAACCCACCTTTTTAAATTTTTTTTTACTTTTGTGTATTATTTTACCAATTAAATGTAATAAATTTCTACACGTTATATCATTGAACTTATCTTCCTCCTTCTCTTCTCTTCCCCTTCCCAGTGCTGGCAGATGATTCGATCTGGGTTTTATATGCATTATCATGCAAAACATATTTCCATATTATTCATTTTTGTGAGTAACTGTATAAAACCCAAACCCCCAAACCCAAATAAACAAGCAAAAAATCATATGATTTCCTCTGCATTCTGACTCCAACAGTTCTTTCTCTGAAGGTGAATAGCATTCTTTGTCACAAGTCTCTTAGAATTGTCCTACATCATTGCATTGCTGAGAGTAGCTAAGTCTATCACAGTTGATCATTCCACAGTGTTGCTGTTCCTGTGTACAATGTTTTCCTGGTTCTGCTTATTTCTCTCTGCATCAATCCATGAAGGTTTTTCCAGTTCTTTCTGAAATCATCTGTTCATCATTCCTTATAGCACAATAGCATACCATCACCATCATATACCACAGTTTGTTCAGCCTTTCCCCAATCGATGGACATTCCTTTAATTTCCAATTTATTGCTACCACAAAAAGATAAATTATGAATATTTTTGTACAAGTAAACCTTCCCCCCTTTTTATTTCTCCAAAATATAGGCCTAGTAATGATATTACTGCATTGAAGGCTATACATTATTTTATAACCCTTTGGGCATAGTTCCAAATTGCCCTCCAGAATGGTTGGATCAGTTCACAACTCCACCAGCAATGCACCAGCATCCCAATTGTGCCACATCCCCTCCAACATTTATCATTTTCCTTTACTGGCATTTTGGCAAATCTAATAGGTGTGAAGTGGTACCTCAGAATTGTTTTAATTTGCATTTCTCTAATCAAGAAGGATTTGGAGCATTTTAATATGATTATTGATAGCTTTTATTTCTTCATCTGAAAACTGCTTATTCATATTTTTTATCATTTGTTAATTGGGGAATGACTTGTATTCGCATAAATTTGATTTAGTTCTTGAAATATTCAAGAAATGAAACCTTTATCAGAGAAATGTGTTATAAAATTTTTCCCAGTTTATTATTTCCCTTTTATTCTTGGTTACATTGGTTTTGTTTATACAAAACCTTTTTAATTTAATGTAATCAAAAGTATTAACTTTATATATTGTAATGTTCTTTATCTCTTTTTTGATCATGAATTCTTCCCTTTTCCATAGATCTGACAGTTAAACTATCCCATGTTCCCTTAATTTAGTTATAATACCACTCTTTATGCTTAAATTATATACCCATTTTGACCTTATCTTAGTATAGAGTGTGAGATACTGATTTATACCTAATTTGTACCATATTGTTTTCCAATTTTCCCATCAGTTTTTGTCAAATAGTGAGTTACTACCCCAAAAGCTGGTATCTTTGGGTTTATCAAATACTAGATTGCTGAGGTCATTTACCCCTGCTCTATTTCATCAATCCACTCTTCTATTTCTTAGCCAGTGCCAGATTGTTTTGATGATGACTGTTCTATGGTACAGTTTAAGATCTGGTACCACAAGGCTACCATCTTTAACATTTTTTTCATTAGTTCCCTTAATATTCTTCACCCTTTATAATTCCAGATAAAAGCCCCACCTTTTAAAAGAGAGGTGATAAATTCAAGATGCAGAATGAGATATACATCTTTTGGACATGGCTAAGATGGGAATTTATTTTGCTTGATTATGCATATTTGTTTTGTATTTCTTTGTGCGGGGAGTCAGGAAGATAGGAGGGAAAAATAAATCCTTGAGAGTTGAAAAAAATTAATTTTAAATAACATGAAAGAAAAGAACAGGATTCATTCTGTTCTTTATATTTGTATGTAACATGCCTAACAGAGTGTCCAGCATATGATGAGTACTTAATAAATGCTTATTGATTGGAAAAAATAATAAATACAAAATGGAAGTTCTAAGGAAACAGATCAGTTTTGCTGCTGCTGAGACACCCACCCATATAATAGGAACTCACATTTCTCATTCACAACTTGTCCAAGCTACACAGAGGCAAAAAGTCAGTGACAGATTGGGAACAGATGGTAACTGATCACACTTTGGAAGCTTGGTTGTTCTCTTGTTGACCAAGTTCACCTACTTCAAGTTACTGAGCCTAAAGGGAAAATAGTGATTAAAAAAATTGGCCTGTACCATTGAACACAATCAAGAAACACTCCTCGTTGCTGGAAGAATTCCCAATCTATTTAGAGGACAAAGAAGCAACACTTTATAACAAGGACAGAAGAGGCAGCTCTTTTTATGTCTCAGGAGATGAGAGAATAAGTGAGATTTGACAAAGAAAACAATACACATTGGTGACCATGCTGGGTCTGCATGCTAAGGAGGACTTGGGATTTATACCTTCAAAAGAACTAAAATAGTCACTAGAAAAGGTCACAGTGTAAATTGTATTGTTGTTTTTTTTTCTGTATCGAGGATAGATTCTATTATTCCAGTCTTCTTCGTTCCCAAGAGGAGCGAATTCAGTTATGTCACAGAAGCAAAAATATTTGTCTCATACTGAGGTAAAACCTTCAGAAAATTCTAATCCACAGCCCTCTCCCAATTCAAGAAAGAGCAAAAGCTGGCTACCATTGTCTTGGTCTTTGTCCTCTATGTTCTCTGGGGTGGCTTAGGTGCACCTGGAGCTCTCTGTTCAGTTCTGGGAGCCATATTTTAAGTACACTGAGAAGTCAGAGTGTCCAGAGGACAGCAGCTGGGAAATCCTTGAGTCCATGATGTCAGAAATCCATTGAATGACCTGGAGAAGACATGTGAGGGACAGGATATGGATCTTCAAGTACCTGACTTGTTTTGCTTAGCCACTAAGGTAGAACCAGGAGCAATGAATAGAAGTTGGAGAGGTGTAGATGTGAGTTTGATATGAGGAAGAAATTCCTAATAATTAGAGTTCTTCCCAAATGGACTGAATGGCTTCGAGAGCTGGTGAGATTCTCCCTCCCTGGAAGTCTTTAAGTACAAGTCTGGATGCTCACTTGTTGGGGATGTGCTTGGGAATGAATTGGGCTGGATGCCCTCTTAGGTTCTTCCCTTCTCTGATTCTTTGATTCAATTCAGAGAAAAGACGATTTTGGATTAGGTAAAACCTGAAAAGGAGTTGGCCTGGCTCATTGGATAGATAGGGCTCTGCCATTGGAAAGGGGGAAGATGTGAGGCCAAATATGAATTCTGCTACTTACTAACTGTTTGAATCTGGGCAAGTCAAGCTTTCTCCACCTCAGGCAACAAATAAGTCCTTAGGATTTATCTCCTAAGTCAGAGACAGGTTCCAGTCTGCCATAGTGGCCTGGGGAGGAGTGAGTGTAAGCGGGGCGAGTTCACTATGTGGCCTGAAACTCGAAACCTTCCCAGATTTTGGCCCAGTGGACACCGACAAAGCACAAGCCAAAGCTGGCACAAATACAAGTCCGTTTACATCCCATACTCTTCCTTCTGCAAATGCACCAATAAGAACTTCCACTCAATTCGATAAGCCTTTATTAAGTACAATGATTATGTGCCAAGCATTGTGCTGGCACTGGGTACACACAGACAAAAGCAAAATGACTCCTGCCCTTAATTAAAGAGTTTGGGTTCTATTGGGGGGAAACACATTCCCAGAGAAGTACTGACAAAGTATATGCTGGGGAAATACAAGGGAATGGTGATGGCTGCAATAGCAAAGGGAGGAAATAGTGAACTGAGCCTTGAAGGGGGCTGTGAGCTGGACATGAGGCAAGGGAGCTTCCAGGAATAGAGGAACAGTCTGTTCCAAGCCACACAGGAGGGGCATGGGATGCCCTTTGTGGGCAACAGCAAATAGATCAGCCATGTCTGTGATGGAGACATCAATGGGACCTGAGTCTGGAAAGACAGGTTGGAGTCACATTGAAAAGGACTTAAGGCCAGACAGAGGAATTTGTCTTTGTTCTTCGAGGCATTGCATTAAAGGGTAAATGGAGGTAGTCAGTCCCCCAACTAATGAATTCTGGCTAGGGGAGCCTGAGACAACTCTCTTAAGTATGTAGAGTACAGAGAAGGTGCTGACCTGCTTTGGGAGAGGGAGTTTCCTCCTTCCGAAGTTCCCTGAACCAGTATGATCATAGTTTGATCTCCTATCTCATAGGAGCCAATGGTTCTCTTCCTTACTCCACATCTAATGGAGCTCAGTATTCTTTTGGAATCAGCCTGAATCCTCTGGATTTCATTCTATACTGTTCTGAATGAGGCTATTGCTGGAGAGCGGCCTAGACTGTCCCCAAGTCATTACTGGTACACTTCTCTTGTGGGTCTGCATTTAGTCAAGGCCAAAAGCTGTTCCCAGATACTAATGGCCAACTGCTAAACTACTTCTATCCTCTGTTTGCTTCATCATCTTCACTTTGTTCTAGAGTGCCAAAGAATGACTGGCACAGTCGAGGAAGGATTTGTTTGCCAAAGATGACATGGCCAACAATTTGAGTGATATTTGTGAGTCAAATAAGTGCCTCTCTCCTCCCACTTCCCATCTCCCCAGGATGTTCTTCTGACTCAGTCTTCTCTCTCTCCCACTGTGCCTACTCAAGAGGGTCTGCATGTTTAGTAGTGACTCTCAAAGGTGCAAAAATGAAGTGGCTTCCTAGGCATTGTCTCTGGCTGGCTACTATCTCTCTGTCCTTCTCTCCCACTCCAAGAAGGGAAGAAATCCATATCGATTTGGTATGCTTCCTCAAAAAGGTTGCCTACTCCTGCCACAGGCCTTTGGGAAAATGCCCGATTGCCCAGTGGAGTTGTCCAGCCCTACACAGCTGTGTGTATGAAAGACAGCTGGAAAAATTTGCTGGCCAAGAATTGCATTTGCAGCTTGAGAGGCGTTTTCAAATGATCAGTGAGGCTTGAGAAGGGGCTGCTAACAAGGAGGACCAGAAGAGAACAGACTGGTTTCCCTGGGACTACACATGGCTGACCAACAGGCCAAGACCTTGGTGGGGTAAGCCAAGGGCCCTGCTATTTGGATAGAGATGGAGGCCGTGAGCGTACTGCCATCAATTCTGGTGTTCGGCAGCTTTGCGCTGAGTGGTGACAGATTCAAATATGAATATGAATGAATGAAAAACAGAGCGAAGTGGGTAAGCCACTAAAAAGCTTCCCGCACTTCCGAAATTGGTTTCATTAATAAAACAGCAGTGCTTTGGAGAACACAGGAAATAGATTTCTCATCTTTAGCACCTGCTTCTCACTGATTTACTGCCAGCCAATGATTAGGCTCTGTCAGCCCCAGCCTGTTTTAAGGAGGACAGATTAGGCCAAGTTAAGGATGCTAAAGCAGGCAGGTAGTTCTCAGCACACAAAAGGATGTCAAAAAGTGCCACTGATTCAGGAGACAAAGCATTCAGTCACCTGGAAAATGGAATGGGAAAACAGGAATGCTCGCAGGATTGCTTGGTGATGGCAGGGGCTGTTCTTAAGTTGGCTTGACACCTTTTGTTTTATGTCACAGTTGGGCCTCCCCCATCATGAATTGAGCCCCTCCTTATAATAGAAAAGTCATATAAGGAATACAACCCATGCCTGATGGCATAAGCCACGTTTTGCCCCTGTGTCCCCTACCGCCCCACAAAGGTTAAGCGGTACGCTTCATCAACTCTTCTCCCAGATTAACATTGGCCACTGTGGTCCAACCCTTTCAGGGTTGTTTGCCTTTATGGTGCTTTAGTCACTGAATAAACTCTGTTTCCAGTTCTTTGGTACCACAAAAAGGCCACCATGAATATTTTGGCATACTTTAGGGCTTGCTTTTGGTCATTCTTCTCCCTAGAGATATATGCTCAGTGACAAGTTCCCTGGGTCAGAGGGGATGAATAGCTTAGCAACCACTAATTTCTCATGTTCTGGAATGAGGCAGGGCCTGGTGAGTCCTGGCAAGCCAGACTTAAGCTCGAAGTTGATTTGTGTACTCCTGTCCTCTTAATGTGAATGTCATTTTTCTTCTCCAGCGTCATTGCCTGTGCTATGAGCATGAAGCGCTATGTGGAGGCCAACATTTCCCAGAAGTCTCACACCACCATCAAGTACTTTCTGAAGATGTGGAGCAGTGTGAGTGATACGCTCATCTTCATCTTCCTCGGGGTTTCAACCATCAGCGAGAACCATGAGTGGAACTGGCCATACATTTGTTTCACCGTCATTTTCTGTCTGGTGTGGCGAGCATTAGGTATGGGACCAAGAGTATTTTGGTATGAGCCAAATGAACTGAACTTTGGGCTGAATTAGACATGATAGCTTTCAAATGCCCAGAGAGCCCTAAAATCCCAAATGGAGAGTTGAAGGGACTTCATAGCTTTTCTTAGTTCAGCTTTGTCATTTGACAAAGAAAAAAAAACTGAGGCTCAGAGGGTTGTAGACACTTGCCCAAAGACTTATGGGCCATAAGTAGCAGAGTGAGGATTCAACCTAGACCTTCCAGCTCTTTTACCACTGACTGTGATACTTTTTCCTCAGAGGTAGACTATCTTATTTGTGTGAAAATATAAACTTTCTATATATGTAACTTAGCATTCACCTCTCTGAGTCTTTGTTTCCCAGGTCCTAACAAAATGTGACATAATATGAGGTGAGAAGACTAAAGGCCCCTCAGCAGGGTTTTGGGGGGCAAGTCATTGGCAAGTTGTGATTTGTCTTGGTGGAGGAAATATTCACAGCAGTATAATAAGGGAGATTGAGCAGTGCAATGGAAAACAGGCTGGATTTGGAGGACCTGAGTTCAAGTCACAACTTTTCTGGGTATCAATTTCCTTTCTAATTAGGCTAAATGACTGCTACGGTTCTCTAGCTCTTAGTCTCGGACTCTAATATATTAATATTGTTATTGTTACTAGGTGGGTTGGGCTATCTCTTCTGCCCTCCCCAACGTAAGTACACTCAACTAGTCCTAGTGACTCTAGGTATAGCCCTTGAAGAGCACAGATTGCCACTGTACTATCCTTGGCCTGTGTTGGCAGTAGGAAAGGAATGTGGGCTTTGCAACTAGAGTGATCTGTATGTTCCTGCCTTGCCCTTCCTACCTTCCAGTATCACTGTGGATGTTTGGTGCTATTGCTCTTGAACAGTGATGGTGAGCCTTTTAGAGGCTGTGTGCCATATCCTGCACCCTAGAGACCACATGCCACCCATCCTTACCCCACACAGGGGAGGGAGAAAACACTCCCATTGGGCTGTTGGGCAGAGGGGCAGGTGAATTGAGGAATGTCCTTCAGGCATGTGGAGAGGAGGAGGGTAGTGGCCTGAGTACTCCTCTCCCCTCCAGTTCTGCTGTGTGTGAGCCACTCCCCTTACCTCCTGGTGATCCCATTGGGCTACTGGGCAGAGGGGCAGGGGATGTAAAAAAATGTCTGCAGATATGGTGGAGAGGGAGAGGGGAGCAGCTCTGCCTGAGTCCCTCTGTAGGCAACAATATGGGTCCATTGAGAGGGCTTTGTGTGTCTTTCTTTGGCACATGTGCCATAGGCTCACTATCACTGCTCTAGAAGAAGACACTAAGGCAGAAGAGATCTTGTTGGCAAGGAAGTCAGAAGTGATCTGCCATAAACATGGTATGACTAAGAGCCAGTCACTTCACTTCTCTTTGCTTCCATTTATTCCTGTATAAAATGGTGTTAGGGTGGGGGGATAGAGATGTGGAATAAGGCTAGATGACTTCTAAGGTAGGGTTTTGCCAGTCCCATTATTTTAGAATCTTCTACCTATACCCCGGACTAGGAAAACACTGGGGCTCCAAATCACAGCCACAGTTTTAGACCATTATCTCATTCCTGTCTCAGGATTTTCTCCTAAGATTATCTACATTCATAAAATTGAGACCAGGAAAGACCTTGAGAAATCACCGCATTGAAACCCATTCCTCCCAATTTGACAGATGGAGAAACTGAGTCTGAGAGAGAAGAAGTGACTTACCCCAGTTTCATAACTCATGAGTAGAAGGGCCATAATTTAACTGCTCTAGGTCAAGGCTTCTTGCTATTCCACATCATTTGTCTCATACTAGGCTGCAGCTGCAGGCAAGGGAAGTGCCCACGTGGGCTATGCCATGTTAGCCTGCAAACTTCATTGCTTCATTACAAGCTAAACAGGGCTTCCTCTTTATCTAACAATTTATAGCTTCTCTAGGTATTCTGTTTATAGTTCATCATCTTTGCTTGACATTTATATCTTGCCCTCCCCCTTCTTTCCCAACGAACAGTCATCACTGCACCGTTAGCCCTTGCAGGGAGCCCCAGACACGTCCCCCCATGGAGATGGAGAAGCATATTAGGCAGATTGCCCAGGTGTGTGAGGAGGAGCAATAAGGCAGGCTGGGCTGCTTGATTAGCCATTAACATGTGTATGGGGTGCTTATTACCAGGAAAGCTAGCAGCCACATGTCATCCAGGTTCAGAGGAGCTTATCTCCCGCTCTTCCCAGGCACAGTGCAAAGCCTCACAGAAGCTATAAAATGTTGGGATTGTCGTCGTTGTTGTTTAATCAAATCACTTTTTAAGTGAAATGGGAGAACAAATCTCTTCAGACTATTTACCTCAAGATCAGTGATGGGGAAAGGTAGTGTGACCTCATTTAAGGAGGCCTCTTTTCTGAGATTTAGAGCGGGAAGCAGGGGGGTACTTGTGGGCTGACTTAAATTTTCAGTGTGAGCATTTACACCTCAGAAATCTGCAAATATTACTAATCAGGATTTGATTTCTCGTTTTGTTAACTGTTTAGACTTAAGAAAGTGATAGAGAAAATAATAATGCAGATTTAACTTCAATGTGTATTATGCACAGAGAAGAGAGATTTTGGAGAAGACAGTGATCACTAGTGCCTGAGTTTGACTAGAGGTTAAGAAGGATAAGGACTGAGAAAAGGCAAGTAGCTCTGACAATTAAAAGACCACTGGTAACTTTGGAGGGAGTAATTTTAGTTGAATGATAATGTTGCACCATTGCTGAGGTCTGCATGGAATTGCAGGGGGGTTAGAGGGAAATTAGAGAAGTGGGGGCCCTAATTGGAGAAGGTTTTCTCAAGGAAGAGAAATATTGCAGGGATAGGCATATCAAGTGATGTTTTCTGAAGAATGGAAGAGACATGAACTTGTCTGTAGGCATCAGGGAAGCAACCAGTCGATAGGGAGAACTGCAGGATTAGAGAGATATGGTAGAGGAGACAATCTACTGGAGAAGACAGGCAGAGATGGGATTAAGGATGCCTGTAGAGGAGATTGCCTTGCCAAAAATAAGAGCCCAGAGTGAAGAGGGAGATAATGAGGGAAGAGGCCTGTCATATGAGATAAGGAGAAGGGGGAGGAGAAAACTATTGGCAAAAGGTTTCTAACTGTTTCAATGAAGTAAGGTGAAGTCCTCAGATTGAGGAGGGGGAGAGTTTCCATCGGAGATTTCAGGAAGGATGAGAAGGTTTGGAAAAGTCACTGTGGTGAGTGAAATTATGATTTGATTAGGGAGGTGTAAAAGTATTGCCTTGCTTCAGTGAGAGCCCATTTGAGATTGAGTAACACGAAATTGTAGTGGATCCAGTCACCATATCTTTGTGATTTTTTCTCCATCTTCATTAAGCAGCACATAGATAGGAGGGAAGAGGATAGGAGGGTAGTAATCCAAGGCTGGGCTTTGCAAGGTGTAATGGGCAATAGGATAAGAGGGCAAAGGCTTGAGTGTAGAGGATAGTATTGAATTAAACTGATTCACCAAGAAGTTGATAGGGAAGAGAGAATGAGGTGATGGCTTGGGAAAGACCTGATGGGGTGGCTGAAGTTAGGGGTTGTAAGGAAGGGGAAAGGATGGGATGGTAAAAGATTATGATCAGATAAAAGCATTTTGGAGTTTATGAACATGGAAGTAATATAGGGAACAAAGCCAAATTTATAAGAATAATAGTCATTCACCAACTGATAAATGGATGTGGGATATAATAGGCTGTTTTCAGAGGAAGAAATTAAAGCTAAAGAAAGAAAATTTGCAAATCACTAATAATCAGAGAAATCCAAATGAAAACAGCTCTCATTGTCTTAAATCTATTGGATCAACTAAGATGACAGAAAAGGAAATAGACAAATGCCAGAGAGGATACCATACACTAATACACTATTGGTGGAACTGCGAACTAATCCAACGGTTCTAGAAGGGAATTTATGCCCCCCAAAGCTACTAAATTGTGCATATCCTTTGACCCAGCAATACTATTACTAGGTCTAAACCCCAAAGCTATCAAAGAAAAATGAAAAAAAAACCCATATATTTGCAAAAAATATTTTATAGGATCCTTTTTGTGGTGGCAAAGAATTGGAAATTGAGAGGATGCTCATCAGTTGGGGACTGGTTGAATAAAATATGGTATATGAATGTGATGGAATACTAAAGTGCTTTAAGAAATAATGAAAGAGATGGTTTCAGGAAAACCTGGGAAGACTTATATGAGTTAGTACAAAGAGAAATAAGCAGAGTCAGGAGAACAATTTATATAGTAACAGCAATATTGTGAAAATAACCAACTTCCAAAGGCTTAATAACTCTGGTTAATTCTTTCCCTCACCTTTTCCTCTTTCAGTCAAGAAGATTTCCTTTTCCTTTCCTCCCCTTCAACTAGTCCTGTTCATTAGTTTTTAAATCTTGATTTTTTGCACCTCTTTCCCCCCAAAAAAGATTTCTATCCACTCTCTTCATCATCCATCCTCTCCTTCTGTCTACTCTAGATTCTCATTCTCTTATTCATGACCCCAATAATTAGTTGCTCTCTCTCTTTTCTCTGTATTCCTCATGCAATCAAAACTTCCAAGTAATCTATTCTACATCCTCCCTTCTGGGCAGTTTCTGCCATGGATTTCTCTTTTCCATTGTGCCTCAATCTCAGGACAATGCCAATTATTGCATTTATCAGAGAGGATACTGCCCCATGGTAGTGCCCCTCTCCCATCATGTCTTTGATTATACATTCCTTCACTGATCTCTATCCTTCCTTGGTTACCTTTTGTTCTCCACACATTTGCCTCAAAATTTCTTCCTTGGGATCATATTTTCCTAATCTTCCAAGTGCCAGTTGCCCCAACAGGTTCTAATTCTTCCTTTCCAGATATAGGATGAGTAGACTTTTCAAGCACAAGATCTCCCAGGACACACCCAGTGTGTAAGGTGCCTATCTCCTTTCATAGACCATAGCTCTCCTCTCACAAGAGCATTCATCAATGGAATCCCCAGAAACCACCAAAGTAAGGTCTCCTTTCTTTCCCTCTTTACAATTTTCTCCTCCTTGTTATCCACCCCCTGTAAGCTCTGCTTTTTTTGAGACCTTCCCCTCATTGTTAGCCCTTTATGTGACCCTGCAACATGGCACACTCCTCTATACCCTTCTGCTATCCTCCCTCCTTCATGTATCCTCCCATGTTGTGATATAGTCCCACGAAATCACTGATTCACCTGTAGGCAAGGTGAAAGCCTTTTGCTATTCTCCTTGTTGTTGAGCTCTGTTACTGTTCTTGTTTGCTGAATTTATCCATCCCACCTGTGTGTTGTTTGGGATGTCCAAGAAGCAAATAGCCTCTTCTTTTCTGGTTTTCTTTCTCAAATGTTTTTCAATACCTCTGTTTTTGAACATGCATCTTTTTCCATGTATGGTGAAACTTAGAGCTGCAGGATAGAGCATCCTGGGTTGTATCCCGAGTTCCATTGCTCTTCAGAACATATTCCATTCCCTCCTACGTTTTCTAGTGCATATGGAATAATCTTTTATTATTCAAATTTCCTTTCCTTGATATTTGAAGGTCTTTTTCCTGATGGCTGGTAGAACTTGTTTCTGAAATGAATTGTTAAATTTAGGGACCATGTGTCTTGGCGTTTACAGCCTTGGGGTCGTTTTTTTGAGATGATCTGTACATTTTTCAATTGCTATTTCATTTTCTATGCTCCAATGTTCTAGGCAGTTCTCTCCTGTTGTTTCCTTTATCATGGTGTTAAAGTGTTTTTGTTTTGTTGCATTCTCCTGGGAGATCTAGCATCCTTAGGTTGTTTTTACACATCTTGTCTTCAAGTTCAAAATGTTCTGCTTGAATAGTGAGCATATTTTCTTTTAATATTTTTTTAAATTTTCTTTTAGATTATCCTTCACTTCTGTGTATTTGCATTCTCAATCTATTGTTCTCTCATTTATTTCTCTGGTGAGATCTGCCATTGAAGATTCTAGTTTTTGTATTCTGTTTATGATTTTTGCTGTGCAGGGCATAAGTTGTGTTCTCATCATTCTCATTTCTCTTTTAGATCATCCAGGAGCAGTGTGTTGTAATTCTAGGTTCTCCTCAGCTTCCATGGGGTCCTCTGTCTCATCAAGAGGTGGTCATTTTTCTTTGTTTTGCAGTATTTATTCCTAGATTCCTGAGCTTACTTATTAGACCTAGAGGCCATATTTCTTTCTGTTGTTACTGATTTTTCTATTGATTTTTCTGCTTATGTTCAAGGTCTTTGAATTTTATTCTTTCTGAAGTCTGGTATTTTTAGTCTATTTTTCCTTCTATTTTCCCATTGTTCACTTTCTGACTCTCTCCTCTGATTGTGATTTCCTTGAGGGCTGAATCTCAAAGCCCAAGAAAGGTGCTTGTTCACCAGACTAGGTCTCTGCTCCAAGTGACTTTTGCATGGTAAGAAGAGATGGGTGCTATTTTGCCCTCTCCCTCAGGCTTAATGGAATATTCCACACCACCTCACCCACCCCCATATGGTGTCCTGTCCTATTCCCACAGTTTCTTAGTTCTTCAACCTGCCATTGGTATAGTTTGGGCTTTGCAGTGCTGATGACTCAGAGCTGACCACCTTAGCAGTGGAACTTCATAACTTTATATTGCAGGTGCCATAGAGTAGTTCTCCTCCTGCGCCCCACTCCACTGGCTTTTGTTCCTGAAGAGCTATTGCCATGCTAGCTGTCTGCTGTAGCCTGGAACATATTCCACACCCTGGGGTCTCCATGGCTCTGGAAAGAGGGAGAGAAGCCCAAGAAGTGAGGGTGGGTTTTATTGTAAGCCTTATTGGATATCCCTTGGGTATTCTAGTGCTAGTAGCATGGGTGGGAGGGATACTGAGTAAGCTCAGGGTCAGTGAGTGTTGGTTCATGTTTTTTTTAACTCCTTGAACTTTGGGAAGTCTTAGGCCATGGAGACAAATGAAGTTGCTCTGATATTGCTGCCTAATTCCTATTTTGACTGAATTTCATCCATGACTTTTTGGTCCTCCTTTTCCTTTTGATCTATTTTTCTTTTTAGGTCATTCTTTTAATCTTTTTGTCTCATTTTCAAGCTGGTCAATCCTGGCTTTTGTGATACCATTTTCTTGTTTTAGTTAATGTGCCTCTATTTCCAGATGATGTACTTTGATTTTTAAGTTCTCCTTTTCCCAATTTTCTTCAGCCTGTCTTATTTGTTTTTTGAATTATTTTTTGAGCTCTTCCAGAGCCTGAGTCCAATTCACTGGATTTTTTGAGGTTTTTCTTGATGTTCCTTGGTTCTCCTCTGTTCCATCTGTTCTTTGTTCTTTATCCAAATAGAAGCTTTCAATGTTAATTTCCATTTTTCTTCTGTTTTTTTTTACTCATATTTTTTCTTCTTTCACCTTCCTTATGGGCTATACACTTGCTCCTCTGTTTGTTTGCTGGATCTGTGAATTTGATCTTTTCTTCCCTGAAGGGGCTTCTTCTCTGCTCTGCTGATATACTGCATTAGACAGGTTGAGCTGACCTGCTGAGCTAATCTTCCCCAGGCCAAATCTTTCCCAGCTGCTTGCAGAAGCTGAAGGTGAAGGTGTGGGGGCTGAAGGTAACTAGCAGGCCCTCCCCCTTTTCCTCTCTGCCAGCTGACTTCCTGAGAGCTGTGGTCAGAGCCCTGAGCTTCATGTGGTGGTACTCCATAGGGGTTTCAGCCTTCACTCTTGGATCCCACAGTCAGCCCGAGTCCTATCGCAGGTCTCAGTGCAGTAGATGGGCAAGGGGTGTTGGGAATTTCCCCTATACCCAAGAACTCAACTTTCTCTGTGTGTCTTTCAAATTGTATTGAGTAGGAGAGTCCTGTGGCTCCATCTTGTTGTCAGTTTTGGACTTCTGTCTTTTTGAAGCCCTTTTTTATGGGTATGGAAGGATAGTCAGAGAGGATTCAATTTCTGTTGCTTCTATGCTGCCATATTTACTCTGCCCTTCATAATTCCTATTTTGGAGAGGCCTGAGAGGTAATGGAGATCAGAGAAAATGACTTTTCTTCCATCTTGGACCCAGGACTTGGAAGCTTGCAAGGACAATCCTGGACAGAGTTTACTATTTCCTGAGTCTTTAGGCAAGACTGATCAGGAGTGGGATTTCAGGGCCCCTTCCTCCCCAAGCCTGCACTCAAGAACTCTGGAACATGGGTCCTGGGTAAGAGGAGGGATACCTGTTTCTTTCAATACCTTCAGCATATAGCATCCCAGGTATCTTAAAGGTGGCTGCTTGCAAACTAGGAATCCAGACACGTTTATTGGCTTTTCTGAGAATGGATGGAAATATTTTCCTTGGTTTCTGTGATACATTTTGCAGTTAACCAGAATACCCATTTCAAGCCCCAAGGAAATACCATCCATAATTCTGGTTTCATTTTCAAGATTTGGAAAAAAGTGAAACAAAATTCAAGAAACTTCAAGAAACTCTGATAGGAGAAGCAAGAGAAGTTGGTAGAATGAATAGGACCTAGACTGTGTGATCTAGGGCAACAACTTGACTCTCTGTCTATCTTTTCTTAGCTTTGAAATGGGAGGTTATCTAGGGTCCTTTCTAGCTTGAAAAAATGCCATGGGCTTATGACCAAAGCCTTTAAGAATTTAATTAGTCTTAGTTTTTGAATTATTTATCACCAATCCTTAGAATTCTCATTTAGCTTAATACTAATTTTCTAGACTCCCTTAAATATATATTTTATTGATGCCTTTTGCTTTTGCATCACAGCCTTAGTCACGACTCTCCCCTTGAGAAGGACCGAGAAGAAGAATTATGGCACAGGGACTATGATCTTCCACTCTGTCCTCAGTCATGCTGGCTCAAACCTTTCCTGCCCTTCCTCCCTCTTATCTCACTCTTTCACTTTAGCTGCCTGTCTTTCTTGCAGGCTAACTCTCACTCTCTATGGCTAAAATGGCTCTCAGACCCAATCACTCACCATCATGCCTCTCATGCATGACCCATCACACATGACTCCTGAACAGGGATGCTCCCACACATCACCACAACAATTCTACTTGGTGTTTTCTTGGCAAAGATACTGGAGTGATTTGCCATTTCCTTCTCTAGCTCATTTTATAGATGAGGAAACTAAGGCAAACAGGGTGAAGTAATTTGTGCAGGTCATACAGCTGGTGACTGAAACTGAATTTGAAGCCAGATCCTCTTGACTTGAGGTTTGATGCTTTATCCACTGTACCACCTAGCTGCCTGTTTTACTGTTTATACCTGCCTCCTATTTATGATCATTGATTCTTTGCTGATCTCCCCCCCTTCTTTCCTCTTTGGAAATGTAGGTGTCCTTGTGCTGACCTTCTTTGTGAATAAATGTCATGTGAACACAGTCACCAGAAAGGACCAGTTCATTATCGCCTATGGAGGTTTGAGGGGGGCCATCTGTTTCTCCCTTGTTTTTCTCCTCCCCGACTTTCCCCGGAAGAAACTCTTCATTGCAGCAACCACTGTTGTGATCCTCTTCACTGTTTTTGTACAGGTAAATATGGCTCCACGAGGAAAGGGAAGGGTGGTGATTACTTTCTGCCTGAGCATTGAAATGTATATGAAAATGATCCATTATGCTTGTGGTGGTGAATCTATAGAACGTGTGCCAGAGGGAGCAATCAGAATTCTCTCTGTGGGCATATGCGCCATTACCTCAGCACGGAGTTCCCCAGAGTTCATTACTAGAAAGCCAGAGGGCCTCGGGGCTGGGCTGCTCCCCTTCTCCTCTCCATAGGTGTCTGAGGACATTTCTCACATCACCCACTTCTAAAAGGTTTGCCATAACTGTAGTATACCATGCACTTGTCATTATGAAAGTCTGATGTGGCATTGATTTCTCAGCAAATCTGTTAGGCAGAGATATTACTAAGACTTTTTGCACTTGGCACAAGGAGTATGTGTGGTGGGTATCTTACCTGTGCTATGGCATTTGGAAGCCCAGAAGCTTCTATGTGCTGAAGGACTGGCCAATTCTAGGAGCTGGAAGAAGCTGGAGGGATGGTTAGGTACCTTGTGCTCTAGGACCAGGGGGCAGGTGAAGGGAACTGGGCTAGATGGAGGAGTATGGCTATGGCTGGGGAGCAAGTTCCCCCTAAAGTAGTGCTGCTGACATCTTCTAAATGTGGGTTTCCTGGCACCGCATTCTAGGCATGTCTTTGCAGTGAAGAAGCAGAAGGCTATGGATACCCTTGCTGAATTGCTTGACATTGCTAGCAGTGAAACCTTTGCTTTTAGCCCCCTCAAACAAGAGGTCTTCGCAGTGTTGGGGAAGTGGGAGGGGGGCAATGTGCGTACTCACTAGGACATCCCATCCACTTGGTTATTTTTTTGAAGCTCTTTGGGGGCCTGAACCATCTGCCTTTCTGAGCTATGCAGCTTCCCTGGGCCACTGGCAACTCCCTCCCCTTCAGATCCTACTGTATCTGAGATGAGTGGCAAAAATCTTATTTGTTTTCCAAGTGTTGCTGTGTTTACAACTTTCCCCCAAGCTTTCCCACTTCGAGGCTACCCAGTACAGTGAAAAGAACGTTCATTTTGGGCCAGCTAGATGGCACAGTAGAAAGATTGCTAGGCTTGGTGTCAGGAAGACCTGAATTCAAATCTTGCCTCAGACACCTCCTAGCTAGGCTAGTCTCTTAAGCTCTGTCAGCCTCGATTTCTTCATCTGTGAAATGGAGATAATAATGGCAGCCACCTTCCAGGGTTGTGGTGAGGGTCAAATGAGTTAATGTTTTCAAAGTACTTTGTGGTCTTTTGTACGTAATGCTCTATCTAAATGTTCCCTCTCATTTCTAGTCAGCAGACCTGGCTTCCAACCTGGCTCTGCTGCTCACCAGCTGCACTCGTGCTTTCTGAAAGGGAGCCGCAGTGTAGCAAGCATCCATTTTTATTTTTGGTTAATGGTTTGGTTTGATTAGATTCCAACATTTATTTTCTTGCTGTTTAAAAATCAATTTTAATTAAGCCTTCAGAAAATCACATTTTATTTAACTAAGCTTTAGCCGACTTTCACTCTAATAGAAGCTTTTAACAGACGAATGTGGGCTTGAAATACAACGTGATTTTCTCGAATTCATTTCCATTTCCTGTGAAATAGCCTCCATGTGCTCAAGTTTTCTCTACTTTCCAGTTTAATAGCGTCCATATGTTATCCATAGAGAGGCTGCACTGGGACAGCCGTGCACGGATGAAATCACAGCTTTAGTCCAAAAAATAAATGTCATCCCTAAGAGCTGCTCTTTTATTTTCAATCAGAGCTGGAAACCATTGCAATGCCTTCGAATCCCCGTCCTTCACCTTCTGCTCATGGATCCTTTGTTTCCTTCCCTCTGTTTGGCCTCCAGGTTGAGCTGGCAGCAGCTGGAGGCGCGGGTGGGGGAAGAGAACCTCCCATGTCATTCCACCACCATCTAGTGGCTAAAACATTCCTAGGATTTGTTTTCCCCAGATAGAAATTCTGTGGCAGGGAAGCCCCAAGCCAATGGGTTCCCATAGAAAGGGTGGTGTGTCTTGGCTGAGTGGATGCTGAGCTTGGAGTAAGGAGGGCCTGGGTTCAAACTGCCTCATGCCTTGGGTTCAAGCATGGAAGCTCAGACACCTGCCAGCTGTGTAAGTCTCCTTGAACCTCAGGCCATTCTCTAGGACTTAGTGTCCCAGATTCCTTGGGGATGGAGGGAGTTCCCATGTCTGACAGTATTACTGATCAAATTACAGGCCCCATATTTTCTATAGGGTGATAGAACTGCCCTCCTGTTTGGTCTCTTGTCATTCTGACCAATGTCCTGGATTCTTTTTCCTACTATACAGTAACAGTGGGGTTAGAGAATGCAGTCAGGCAGTGAGGTGGTGTGGTAGATAGCATGCCGGGTCTGGATTCAGGAAGACTCATTTTCTTGAGTTCAAATCTGGGCTCAGGCACTTACTAGCTTTGTGACCCCTGGTGAGTCATTTCACCCTGTTTGCCTCAGTTTCCTCATCTGTGAAATGAGCTGGAGAAGGAAATGACAAACCATTCCAGAACTTTTGCCAAGAAAACCCTAAATGGTATCACGAAGAATCAGATGTGTTTGAAAATGACTGGGCAACAACAAAACAGGGCCCATGGAACCTAGTGAAGCTAACGGATCAGTCAGGAATTATGACTCAGTTTCCCATCTAAAAATGACAAGGCCCCATTGATACATTAGCATGATCCCTAGGTTTAGAGCCAGAGGACCTGGGTTCATACTTTGCCTTAATCCTGCCTGTGTGACTTTGAGCAAGTTACTTTATCTTTCTGGGCCTCTGTTTCCTCATTTCCTCAAGCTTTGAGCAAGATTTTAGGGCTCTGCCAACTCAGCTTATGGTCCTGTAATACTCGTACCCCTTACCTCAAAGGAATGCAATGGGAATCACAACTGGTCACTCTGAGGATTGTTCTCAGTTTCCCAATTTGTAAAAAGGAGGAATACTGATGCCTACAATTCCTACCGTCCTGGGATAGAAGCCTCCTTGGGAAGCCCACGTGCTCACCGATTGAGATGGACCTGAGCCAAAGTGAGCAGAATTGTCACTTGTGTGGACAGCGTTTCATGCCCTCTGCTGGACAAAGGGAAGTGACAGTTATGAAAATGAGGCTGAATTACCTGAGAATCTTCCGTATTCAGAAGCAATCTTTTGGATCTGTTCTGACAGATGAATCTGTTCAGTGAAAATTAGCTTTGTTCATGTTTGCCCTTGACAGTCACAGTTAACTACCAGTTGTTCCAACCATGAAAAGAGCATATCATAATTTCCCAAATGGCACAATGAATTTCATACGGTCCTGGAGTAAGATGGAGCGAAAGCCCCCACCCCCAGCCTCTAACCCTAACCTTGCAAATTACCCAGAATCGCCGGCGGAGTACTGTGGGGCTATTTTGACTTGATGCTCTTGACCAATTCTTCAGCATTTTTCAATGATGATATAATTCCAAAGTGCAGTTGAGATTCTCTGGACTCTCAAGAGTGCTTTGGTGGCTGAAGGCATCCAGGGCCCCTTTTTTCCAAGCCTGGGAGCAGTGGGCAGCTCTTGCCTGTGGCTTTCTCCCTCCAGCCCTGATGTGAATGGAGATGCCTACCTCCTGTTCTTCCAGTGACAGTCCCTTCACAGGGGATGGGACAGAGCCTGAGCTGAGGTCTGTGAAGAGGACAGTGGGGTTGGTGTGCTTACCATGACAGAAGCCCTGTCTTCTGTGACAGGGAATCTCCCCATTCCAGCCGTCCTCCCTTCAGATACAAAAGTGAACTTCCTAAAGGACAGCTCTGACTCTTCTGCTCAATAAACTCCAGGGGCTCCCTATTCGCTCCAGGATCAATTGAAAATCCTCAGTTTCCCTGTTCGAGCCATTTATAGTCCATTCTCTTCCTGTCTTTCTAGCCTTCTACTTCACTCCTTCCCACTCCTTCTGTGACCCAAGAGTTCCTTGCACAGGATGCTTTGTCTCGGGACTGCCCTTGTCCTGGGATGGGATGCTCTCCTTCCTTGCCTCTCCTTCCTGGCTTCCTTCAAGACTCAGTGTTAAGCCTCCTTTCTTTCTGCAGGGCCCTTCCTGGGATCTTTCTTCCTCCCTACCTTCTTCCCCACCCCTTCTTTCATTTACCCTCTTTATACCTTGCTTGTCTAAGTTGTCTCCCCCATTAGACTTCAAGCTCCTTGTGAGCAGGGACTGTCTTTTGTATCCTTTGTGCTTGAAACATAGTAGGCCTGCAGAGGAGGAGGAGGAGCTTTGCTGCCCATCGGTATTTGGCATATTTCTCTCAATGCCCAAACTGGGGGCCTTTAAGCTCCATTCAAGTCAATTCAACAGACATTTATGCCACCTACTCTTGCTACTATTAAAGACCTACTGTGTGCCAGGCACTGTGCTAGGTACTGTACATAGACTGTCCCTCATTACTGCAGTACATTCCCTCCTACCCTCCAGCTTCTGGATTAATCCCCAGATTTCTTCAAGGTTCTGCTCAGGGGCCGAGTCCTCCAAGAACTTTTCAGTAATTGGATGTTGGGGTTCTGGCCCTTTCTCAAAGGTCAGGTCTCTGTGACGCCCTCTCCAAGAGCCAGCATTCTGATGGAGGCCCTGCTCTTCAAAGCACATTTTCCTGCCCTGAAATGCCTGTTTTTTTCAACATTGTTATGAAGCAACCTGAGCTGCCACAACATCTTGCAATAAAACGTTTCCCAGATCATTGCATCTTAGATGTTAAGCTACCAGGAACCCAGGAGCCATCTAGTTTAACGCTTTAATTTCATAGATGAGACAAAGACAACTGAGCTCCCGAGAAGGGCCTTGGGGTCTTGCCCAAGTGCGACAACTCAGGAATCCAATGAAGTGGCTACATTATTTGAATTCACACTGCCTATTTCCATTGGACTGGGACAGATTACTGTTCTTTATATAATTATAACTTTCCATAGTGAATATTTGCATAGTAAGAGGTGAGACCTGAACCCAGATCCTCTGAGCCCATAGTTATTGCCCCTTCTCTTTGAGTCATGTCATTTCAATCGGTGGCGATGATTACTTGTTGGTGTTAATAATAATGAGAGCATAGTCATAGGGACATTGATTTACAGATGAAAGAGACCTTGGTGGTCATCCAGCTCAGCCACCTTATTTTACAGATGAGGAAACTGAGGCCAGCCAGCCAAAGTTATTTGGCCACAGGAAGTCAGAGGCAGAACCGAGATTGAACCAAGTCCTCTGACTAACTTGGTCTCTTTTCCCACTATAACCCAGTCTCCCCAGCCCATTGCGTAGTCCTGCTTTGGATGGCTGCCATCTCATTAGCATTGCATAGGGACAGTCAGACTGAGGTCCTTAAGAAGTTGGCTAATAAAAAATTAATTTAGAGACTTAATAGAGGAACCCACAGCTAGCCTTTCTACTTTACCACAAGAATATAGGAAAACATCCTTGATAATGTTCCCCTTCCTCTGCCTCTGTCTCTCCCTTTGCCTCTCTTTTTCTGTCTCATCTGCTTCTGTCTGTCTCTTTGTCTCTCTGTCTCTCTCTGTATGTCTCTCTGTGTCTGTGTCTGTCTCTATCTCTTTGTCTCTGATTCTTGACGTTCTGAGGCCCTCACTGCTTCTCTCTACTCTGTAAACTACAGGTGATCTTTACCAAGTTTTCATGCATTTCTCTGACTTCTCATCTATTATTTTTTGAAACCCACCTTCCTTCTTAGAAACAATTCCAAGGCAGAAGAGTGGTAAGGGCTAGGCAATGGGGGTCAAGTGACTTGCCCAGGGTCACACAGCTGGGAAGTGTCTGAGGCCAGACTGGAACCCAGGACCTCCTGTCTCTAGGACTGGCTCTCAATTCACTGAGCTACCCAGCTGCCCTCCTTCCCATCTATTATTATGCCATCATGTCCCCTTTGACTTGAGGGAGAGAAAAGTCCAGCCCTTTTCATTGACTCTCCCCCTCTCCCAAACACCATCCTTGTGGCATTATGGTCATGTCTAGGGTTCTGTACAAGGTCCCATTAAAACCTGAGCACACAGCTCTCTTTGTGGTCCCAGGATGGCTCCGATCTGAATAGAGCTCAACAGGTGGAACTGCATAAGGAGGATACCAGCAGAGACCAGCTTGACAATAGGAAAGAACTTCCTTGGGGAGCAAAATTGGAACTGCCACCTATGGTCATAGAGCCAGACAGGTAGTGGAGAGATTTCTATCATTTCCATTGCCTGAGAGGGATGTCCAATAATAATTCTTTTCTTGGCTTCTATTTTTAATATTAAAGGGATTTCTCAACCCCCCCCCCAAAAAAAAACCTGAGCACATGCACACATGCACACACACACACACACACACACACACGCACGCAAGCTGTTCTAGAAAGCACAAAGAGCTATGGGATTCAAAATGGCAGTGAATATGAAAGATGTTTGACTTTTTGTACTGTCACAAATTTGACAATTGTGTATTAATTGCCTGATTAATTCAGTTCAGTACAAGAAACATTTGGGTGTAGAGAAAATGATGGACAGCACCTTCCCTTGGGGACCTCTAAGAGATTGTGCTGGGGGAACACCACAGGGGCACAGTAAAGGAGAAAATATAGACCAAACAAATGCTAAGTAATTTGCAGGAGGAGCTGCTGACAGTTGAGAAGGATCAGAAAGGCTCTGCAGCACTGGAGCTGAGCCTTGAATGGAGGGTGGGATTCTATGGGGCACACAGATGAGAAGAGTGTAATCTAGCCATGGACTTCAGCCTGGGCGGAGATGTGGGCACAGAATGCTGGATACTGGGAAAAAGCCAGTGGGCCAGTATGGTGGCTGGAGCTGGGAATACATGAATGTCCCTATTCAAGGTAAGGCCTTGTGGGAATAGAAAGATAAACACAAATAGCTCGTGCCCTTGCCAAGCTCATGTTTTACTGAAACGTTGTCATGTTGCAGGGGATGACCATTCGTCCTCTTGTTGACTTATTAGATGTGACCCGAGGAAGAGAAACTTCTCCAACTGTGAGTGAGCAGATTCATATCCGAGTAAGTGATTTTGGTAACTTCCAGTTTCTTTATGCTTGAGTTTGAGAACAACTACGAACCTTGGGCTCCTTGACGGGGTATCTGTGGTTAAGGGTTCATTTGCACTCTGCAGACTTGGGGAGGGCTTCCCCTACAAAGCTGCATGCTGGGAATGAAGTTTGGTAGTCTTGCCTCCTTTTCGATTTGAGATTCAATATCATTTCCTATTTGGACTGTAATATCATCCACTTAGAGGCTGACCTGTCTAGCCCCTGCGTAATTGGAAAACTTTATTTAATGTGTTTAAGCTTTGGCAGAGCTGATATTTTGTACTATTAATAGTGTCGACAGAGCGAAAGGTTAAAGCAATAAGATTACAAAATATGCTGTCTGAGCGAGCTACTGCACAACAACAGAAGACTCTAGCATCAGATCTGGTGCTTCATGCCTGCTCTTGAACCCATGGAAGTCTTGGAGAATATTCGGGCTAGACAATATATCCACTTAGCTTTAACTCCTCAAGGAAATTGGATTTGATATACTGATTTCTATGTGGGATAAATTATCCCTGATCAAATACAGGGAATGAGTTCAAGACCTCCTTGGGTTGTTGAAACAGAGCCTGGGGGTTTAGAGGGGCCCCTTCCCCCCCAAAAGTGCAAAGCCTGCCTTATGTATGACTCCCTACTCAAATACTAAGAAGCCTCTGCGTTTCTCAGATGTTCAATAGCATTTCTCAGCACGTACAAGTGTTAAGATTCACCAGTTTAACTAGTAATGTTGGGACAGTTGGTTACCTAGTGATGGCTAGAACCTGTCAAATGGAAGACACGGGCATCTTCCACATAGAAGAAAGCCCCTTGTGTTCTGTTCTTTTGGTGATGAAGATGCCCAGCTCAGATCTTCTCAAGGACAGCAACCTTCTCCCTTTTGTTTTCATATATCCAGCACGTAGCACAATACCTGCTGCATAGTAAGTGCTTGATTAAGGCTGGTTGATAAATTGACTGATTAATGACAATCCAATTGATTGTCCTGTGATTCTGGTCATATCACTAGATATAGCCTAGAGTATCTTTACTCATGGGCATACGCGGGATCTAACATCAGCTAGTTTTCTGTATGCATGTCTATATGTGACCCCTTATAATTTTGGCCATGATGTTGCAGTATGGCAGTTGTGAGAAGCAGTATGGCATAGTGGGCAGTGTGTGGCTTTTACCTCTTGGTTTAAGTTCCGTCTCTGGCACTAATTGTACAACCACAGGCAAATCAATGAACTTTTGGGTAGCCTTGGCAGCTGTCTAAGGGTATAAGTTATAAATGAGTTGCCAATCTATATCGAGGGAGAAATCTTCCATCCCAGGAATTTCCTAGGCTAGTGAAGTCACAGGTCCAGGTGACTCCTTCCTCCCAACCACAATTTTAAAAAATGGTCATTTTTGAACAAACCATTATAACCAAAAGGAAAGAATTTACTTCTAGGATCAAATCTGAACTTCTTCAACTAGTGTTCAAGACCTCGCAGTTGGTTTCTAGGGGTGTGTGGTGTGTTCGAGGAAGATTAGCACCTCAGGTATGATATGAGGGCTTGCTGAGCCTTTTCAGAGCTGCTTGTCCACCTTTTTTGTTCACCTGTTACCTAACTCTCACCTGTGACTTCAAGAAGCTGTAGCATGTGCAGGTCATACCCTGATCAAACCACCTTGCCAGATGGGCTAAACCAGGTCAAGAGTACCTGATGGGGTTCAGACCCACTGGTGAATTAGGGGGATGTCTGTCCAAGCATGCTAAGACTTCTGTTGATGGAATGGGCAGAAGAGAATAATCTTGGTGCAAAGGGACTGACATAGGCACTGTGAAGTTCTGAGAGCTTGGTCAGACATCAAAGATCTCAAGGTCACCCACTGCATCCTGGGCCATCACCAGTCATTTTGACTTTTCTCTTTCCACTGGACTTCCCTGACTCTTGAAGAGAATGAGCCTGATGCCTGTGCAACTCTACCTCATTTAAATCCAATTTATAGATAAGTCAAGGCATCACCCATTATTCATTATGTCATACCTGACTCCAACATGGTAATGCCATTGGTCTTCTTTGAAAAGAAACATCAAACAACAACAATTCTATGCCCCCATGCCTATCCCACATTTTGTCTCTTGAATCCTTCATGAAGTTGGTCTCTTTGTTTCTGCCCTTCATAGCCTACTTACTCTCATTTTTTGTTCTTTTGTTTATATAATTTCCTACAGGTAGAATACGATTAGAACCACCAATTTTAAACTGTAAAAGACCTGAGAGGTCATCTAGTCCAATCTCCTTATTTTAGAGATGAGGGATCCAATGTTCAGTGAAGTTAGGTGAATTGGCCCAAGGTCACACAGATAATAAGTAACAGAAGCACGCACACACACATACATTTCTTGAGTGCAAGCCTCATCTTGTACATGAGAAGGCTAATAAAGGGCATTAAAAGGGGTGTGCACACTCATAAAAGTCAAGGCACTCACCAAGGAGCAAGGATTTTGTATGAATCTGTGATTTCAGGTTCATATGGGTGTAATCAACTCTCAGAGAGAACATTGCTTCCACTTGCCCAGATTGGCTCCTTTCTGCCAATTTATCACTTTAAAAAGTTGCTAGGGGCTCTGAGAGGTCAGCCAGGTCCTACAGCCAGCTGGTGTCCAAAGTGGGACTTTAATTCTGGTCTCCATGACTCACACTCTCTACTTGCTAGGCTACCTGGCCTTTATCATGAAGCTGCAGTGATGAAGAATGAAATAGTTACTGCTTTTAGGTAGCTCAATTCGCTTGCATGTACACAGAAGAGGATAACTAGTGTTAAAGAGTCCAGAGGCTGAGGAGAAATACAAAGCATGATAGGAAAATCTGAAGGTGGAGAAAGAATGCTTTGGACTGCTGGGGCCAGGGAAGGCTAACAAGATGAGATGGTGACTGAACTTCCTCTTGAAGGAAGTTTGAGATATTGGAAGGGAGAGATGAAATGGACAGTTAAAGAGACAAGTAGATGGCATGCCCTACTAGGGAACAGCTAATAGTGCTCTTTGGCTGGACCATAGATTGTATGGGAAGTGGAAGAATGTATACGTTGCTAAGGTTGGTAGGAGAAAGGCTGTAAAGGACTTTACATGCCAGAGGAGTTTGTTTTTGATCTTAGAACCAATGTGGAACCATCGAAGGTGAACATGCGGCCGGCCATTAATTCAGAGGCGGAAGAGACCTTAGTGATCTTCTGGACCCAAGCTCTTTGCCCTTGCTTTGGTCATGGGCCCTTTGGTCAGTGTCTGCTAAAACTTAGGGAACGCTTCTCAGAATCATGCTTTTAAATGCTCCAAATAAACTGCAGATTACAAAGGAAGCCAGCTATACTGAAATAAAGTTATCCAAATATTAAAAAAAGTCACAGATCCCAGTTTAACAGCCCCTGATGGTTCTGCCCCTCCTTCTAGAGATGAGAGTGAGAAAACTGAACCCAGAGGTGAAATGACTTGCCTAAGGTTGACTTGGGCCTTAGAAAGATATATTGGAAGCTACAAAAAATAAACCTGAGAGGGAAGAGACTGCCGTCAGGAAGACTCATTAGGAGGCTATTACAATAGCCCAGGAGAGACATGCTAGAAAATTGAACTAGGTTGATGACTGTATGAATGGAGAGGAGGGGACATGTGGGAGAGAGACTGGGGGATGTGGACTTACTACTTGGCAGTGGAGTTGATGCATCAGGTGAAGGAGAGGGAAGAATCAGAGAAGACAGAAGAACCAAAAGAAGGCACTTATTATATGGTGCAACACAGGAAGCAGTGTAGCACTACAGGAAGAGCATTAGATTTTGTTTTGGAAGACCTGACTTTGAATCCCTCCTCTGGGTACAACTATTGTGTGACCCTGGACAAGTCACTGAACTTCTTTGGGCCTTGAGGTGCTCCTCCATAAAATAAGAGATTTGATGAAATTTATCTCTCATGGCTATTGGTATTGCATCCTATATTGTCCAGATTCTCTGTGGCACATTTGAGTTGGGACACGGATGAGAATGGCACAGGATAAGAGGATATGGAAGAGTTACAATTTGTACTAGTGGAAGGAGTCCCCACACCGAGAAGATCCGAGAGCTAAAGATAAGCTGTTAGGTTTGTAGTACAGAACTGCGCCCCTGCTTTTGTTCTCTAGTTAGAAATATTTATGAGCTTCAATTCAGTTCTAAGCACCTAAAAAGCAGGGGCCATATATGACCTTTACTTCCCAATCTGTAGTTGGAATGCTGGGCACAGTAGGTTCTCAGTCTGGGTTGAGTGGATGAATGAATGATTTGGTTTTATGGTGCTGAGCAGGACGCCCATTTATACTGAAAATGGAGGATCTCTAATGCTCATAGGAGGGCTATTACTGCCATCTTTATTTATGAGTACAGAGGCAGCTGCAATTGGTTGGGTAGACAGAGGCTCCTTTTATGGCTCTGGCCTGACCATCCTTTCTGCTTTTTTCCTCATTTGCAGATAGTTAGTGACTCCTTGGATCGCTATTGCCCTTGGTGGCCAGGTTGCCACCCTCCCTTCATGTCTACGCATTTCCTTTAATGGGATAGGGCTTAGCACCAGGCAGGAGATGGTTGTGAGGCTGCAGTGTGTGTAAGGTCTATCGCTAGCTCTACAAGTGTCTATTATGACGATGGTGGTGGGGATGAGCTGAAGAATTATGCTCTTTCATGCCTCTGAAGTGCTTTTCCCCTGGCTGTTAGGTCCTCTGTGTACCGACAGACTCTTGCTTCTTTTTCAGTTCTTGGATCACTTGCTGGCTGGCATTGAAGACATATCTGGACACTGGGGACAATATTACTGGAAAGACAAGTAAGGAGTTGCCAGAAATACAATTACCACCATGTATAGAAAGGGAAAAAAGTTGAACCCTATGACTACTTGTTTATTTCCATTGGGGTAGACTGAGCTTCATCTTTCTCCTATATCATGAAGATGATAAACAATCTGAAACAAAGATGGTGAGCTTTTTTTTGCCTTATCCCAGGAGGTATGACAGTTACCAGATAGGGCCACCAAATCCCAACAAACTGTCATACAAACTCCCAAGGAAGGCCTTTCTCTTGGGGATGTCACAGGCAGCCTCAGGGAGAGGCATTGCACCTCCTACAGGGGGCTTTCTTTCGATCCTTTTCCAAACCACTTCCCCCTGGATTCCAAGCCCTACTGGAGTGTCTTCATTTGCAGTCTACTTTGGACAACCTGGTGGTCTGGCACAATGTGTGCTGCTTCTGAGTCAAGATGGCCTAGCCAGCAGGGTGTTGGTAATGTGCCTCATTGGAGGAGCTACTTCTGATCTATTTCTTCCTGACTTTGCATGGGCAGCAGAACTGGCAGGAAGAGGAGGGACTGAGAAGTCTTTAAATCTTTTAAGATTTATGTCTCGTTTGGCCTAAAGATAATAAACTATCAGTAGACACTGTAGATCCTGGTGTAGGTCCATAAATCGGCCCATTTCTTTTCTCCATTATGTTTCCATATTGAAGCAATGGGCAGAAAAGATTCTTTTATTAGGGTTGAAGTTATGGGTGCTTGACATTTTCCAAGTCCAATGGCTTTCTAAGGTTATGTTCCCTCATCCCGCCATCCCCTTTTGTGGCCTATTCTTTTTTTTTAAACCCTCACCTTCTGTCTTGGAGTCAATACTGTGTATTGTTTCCAAGGCAGAAGAGTGATAAGGGCTAGGCCATGGGGGTCAAGTGACTTGCCCAGGGTCACACAGCTGGGAAGTGCTGAGGTCACATTTGAACCTAGGACCTCACGTCTCTAGGCCTGGCTCTCAATCCACTGAGCTACCCAGCTTCCCCCTTTGTGGCCTATTCTGAAATGCAAAGGATCTTTAGGGCACATTCAGTTCTTGGGTTTAAGGATTATCTCTTGGGTTTATTGACAAGACAGGGTAGCTGACCTCTGACAACTAATCGTTAAGGAAGACGCCTTCCATTTCCACAGTATCGACAGTAGGGTTTTTTTCTGACAACAGTGACCAGTGAATTCTTTGCATTTTTTTTTGCTGCCTGAGCAGATTGGAATATTTCAATAGCCAATACCTGCAGAAGATTTTGCTGCGGGATTATGACCAGCCCAAATCCAGCATTGTACTCCTTTATGAAAAGCTAGAGAGGAAACATGCCATTGAACTGGTAGAAGCTGGCCAACTGGTCCATCCTCCAGCCAGCGCACCTCAGAGGTAAGTATTTTTTTAAAAACCCATGACATTCTCTTGCAGGCATCATTTCTGACTTGGGAGGAATATAAATAGCCATAGCCACTAAATGAAAGGTCAGAAAGTTTTCCCTTGGGTGCTGTTTTCCTGTCGCTCCACCCCCTGGGACCTTCACAGTTGATTTGTTGAGCATGGGTGGCCCAGCCCAACTGAAAGGTATGAGGCTGGCTATGCGTTTTTTAGCTATGCTGAGAAACCCCTGGAAGAATCTTTTAAAAATCCATCTTCCAGGAAGAACTCTTTCAGTGTTTAAATTTACTTTGAAAAATTCAAGTAAAAATGATTTTACTTTTTGCTTCGATTGAATGCAGCATGAATAAAGCTTTATGAGTTTTTTGGGAGGCTTGAGGTGGGGACAGAAATAATGAAGGGACCAGTTATTTATTGCTCTTCTTTCCTGGATAGCTGTTAATAGAGAGAGAATTTTGAAAGGGAAAATAATTGGGGAGAGATAAGAAAAAGAAAAGAATTCTTCTACCAAACAATTTATATTAAAATGTATAGTAAAATGAAGCTGTGATAGTTCTCTGAATGCCATGAGTTGTTTTCCTCTTGGTAAAACTTTCAAGGAATTTTTGTTGGGGCAGCTGGGTAGCTCAGTGGATTGAGAGCCAGGCCTAGAGATGGGAGGTCCTGGGTTCAAATCTGGCCTCAGACACTTCCTAGCTGTGTGAGCCTGGGCAAGTCACTTCACCCCCACTGCCTAGTCCTTATCACTCTTCTGTCTTGGAACCACTACACAGTATTGATTCCAAGACAGAAGGTGAGGGTTTAAAAAAAAGGAATTTTTTGTCAATGTTCCACTCATTTGGGTCTTACAATTAGCCTATTATACTCCACTGAAGTCTTCCTTCAAAGTCCCATAATGACCCAGAAATGATCCAGAGCTCTGAAAGATTATACCAAACGTAACCGATGTGATGTCCTACCAAGCTGGAAGAGCTGTGAATACAGATTCTGGCTAACTGCAGAAAGGTTCATCATAAGGTTGGCCTCCATCTGCATATTGCTGGGGTGAGTGTGTCTACACAGATACACTTTTGGATCCTGGTTGTATTAGCCCATCAGATAGCAATGATGGCCGGGCCCATCCCATTCATTTACCAAGTCAGCGCCTGGTATATCTATAGGGCCTCTTACCAATGAACAGAGGCAATATGCATTTTGAGTTCTGAGGAGGTCTTAAAGTGGTGGATGTGGTTGTCTAGTCAGTGACTAGCCTGATTTTCAGTAAGGCCAAAGATCCAAATGACCCGGGTCCAAGATCAAGGCACAAGTAGTAGGCCCCAAGTTTTAGGAGACTTACTCATGGAATGTTACTCTAAAAATGACTGTGATGCTGGCTTGACTGGTGGTGGCTTAGGAGATGACCTAAACAGACGGCTTAGGTATCCTGACCAAGCTTTGATCAGAGAGCATTAAGGGAGGAATGGGTCCAGATATAAAGGAACCAGAGACGTTCTGGAGAAGAGTGATTATAACAGTGATTAAAGGGATGAATAAGATGTCCTTCAAGGGAAAGTTAAGGGAAATGGTGTTGTTTACCTTGTAGAAGAAAAGAGAAGATGAAGGGCATTTACCAGTTGTCTTCAAGTTTATGGGAAGGATCTTTAAATTCATTATTGTGGGCAAATTCTCCTCTACTAATAGAGTTTCCAGCCCGTCCATGACTTGGAAGGCAAGTCCTGTGGAATGGTTTGAAACCCACCAAGCTAACTGATGTGCCCAAGCTTACACAGCCAACAAGTATCAGAGGGGGGATTGGAATTCACTTCTGCTTCTCAACTCCAACTTCCGTGTCCTGCCTCTAACTCCATGCTGCCTCTGCACCTTCAAGACAGTTATGAGCAGAAGATGAAGCAGTTATTTTTCCTCTCCAATGAGGACCACAATAGGGAAATAAGATTGAATTGAAATAAGACCATACAATTAGCTATAAAGAGAGTTTTTTCAGTTCAGTGTTGAAGCAGGATATTAAGGGAAATAGTAGAATCTTTTCATCTGGAGAAGTTTTAAGTTCGGCCAGCCCTATATAGGATTCAGCTGCCTCGATGGCTCCTTCCCTTGCCTTTATAAAAGGGCCTGGCTGGACCAGATGGCCTTCTAAGGACCTTGCCAGCTCATTTCCTAGTCTTTGTGAATTCAGGGTGGGGTGGACTAGTTGTAATGAGGCAGAGCTGGGTACACAGCAAAGGGATACGATTCCTTGGGCAGGCTATTTGGAGTACGGGGAGACCTAGGATGTCGACCTTTTTGATTTGCTCAAGGTAGAGCTAGATTGCCCATGCAGAATGGGGGACCAATAATTCGAGGATGCATACAGATATAGATAGTTAATCTTGGTAATTCAGGATCTAACTAGGAAGTAGTTTTATTTGAAATTCATGGACCAACTGTTTCCATTGCCTGAAATAACCAAGACGACAGCTTAAGCCTCCATTTTGCATTAGCTATATAAACCTGGCAGTAGAATTAGGCCCAGAGACATTCGGAACCCATCAGCATGAGTGTATTTTCACTGAGTTTTCTAGCTCAAAGACTTTGAACTGGAGAAGTAACCACTAAAGTCAGGAAGACCATAAACATTTACTATCAGATAGAAGCTGGTAACAATCTAGGAAAACTCCCACCGGTCATTCAAAATGCCGGTGAATAATGCTTTCTGCACAGCTTTCATGCCCTTTTTTCAGTGCCTTAATTACCTTCATTTCTCTTTGTCCCACATGATTGCCAAGAAGTCACTTTGGAAAAGTTTGTGATTCTCCAAGACAGTTGGCCTTTGGGAATCCAATTTTGGAACTCGTTGAGAGGATTTCAGCACCCTGCCCTCTCAACTCTCCAACCCCTCTTCTGTTCAGTAGTAGGAATACTGAAGTTCTTAGTCCTCAACACTAGACTTGTTCCTTGCAACATTTCTATTTATTAATGCTTGGCCTTAGGGAACACTCATTGAGGCCCTCCAATAATCATTTAAGAAGAATGTTTTTCTTTTTAAAGATAAGTGCTGGGGGCAGCTGGGTGGCTCAGTGGATTGAGAGCCAGGTCCAGAGAGGGGAGGTCCTGGGTTCAAATTTGGCCTCAGACACTTCCTAGCTATGTGACCCTGATGAAGTCATTTGACCCCCATTGCCTACCCCTTATTGCTCTTCTGTCTTGGAACCAATACACAGTATTGATTCTAAGTTGGAAGGTGAGGGGTTTTAATTAAAAAAAATAATACAGCGAAACACAGATCTTCCGCTCTGCCTCCCCAAGCATGGCTTAGTCTGAGACTTTTGTTTACCTTTTTGTCTTCCAATGTCTTCACAGCTTGGGTATGTGTGTTGTTTTCATGCCTTCAGCTCGTCCGAACATGGTGCTTTGGTACCTTTTTGTATTCGATTCCTATAAACAATCCAGTCCTTTTCCTTTCAGCCACAGTCATGAAGCAGCCACAGCAGCCTCAGCCCTAACCCCTCTTGATCAAGATGCCACGGATAATATCCAGCAGATATTGGCTACCAATCTATATAGAATCAGGAGAGGGGTAAGGATTTTTGTGGCCCAAGTAATGTTCTAGTACAGCGTTGGCGAAGGTTTTGAAGTTCACATGCCCAAATTGTAACTTCAAGCTGTCTATAAGCCCCTCAAATTACCCCAGAGAATGGAGGGAGGAAATGCTTGCTTTGGGTGGCTGGACAGAGGGGCGGGGCATGTGAAAATTGTTCTTGGGTGCTAGGAAGAGGAGGAATGGAGCAACTCCCTGAGCGCTGGTTTGGCAAATGTACCAATACTTCACCAGTACTGTTCTAGTAGTTAGAGAAATGGAGCTACCATGTCTCTGTCCTGGCATATTTCACATGAATTTTATGAGGCAGAGGGAAGTCAGACAGACTGGCCCCATTGTGCTTTTGTTCTGGTAGTCAATTCTTGAGCTAGACTGGCCTGCTGGCCTTCCAATTCTGAGATCCAGGAGGTTTGTGAGATATTAATAGCATTCTGTTTAAGAAGCTATGGGATAACATACTGACTCAGAGAATAGAGTTCAGTAGATAAAGTACTTGGAATCCACAGGAGGAAAGATAGGACAAACTATCAATAATCATAAGAAAAAGTGTTCTAAATCCCTCCTGATTAAAGAAATGCAAATCAAAACAACTCTGAGATACCACCTCATACCTAGCAGACTGGCCAATATGACAGTAAAAGGAAATAATAAATGGTGGAGGGGATGCGGCAAAATTGGGCGACTAATGCATTATTGGTAGAATTGTGAACTGATCCAACCATTCTGGAAGGTAATTTGGAATTATGCCTAAAAGGCTTTAAAAGAGTTCATGGGCCTAGAGATGGGAAGTCCTAGGTTAAAATCTGGCCACAGACACTTCCTAGCTGTGTGACTCTGGACAAATTACTTAACCCCTATTGCTTAGCCCAGTGATGGCAAACCTATGGCACAGGTACCAATAATGGCACACAGAGCATTTTCTGTGGCCACACAGCTGCCCCCCACACCCAGAGTTTGTTACTAGAAAGGCAGAGGGACTTGGGAGGAGCTGCTCCCCTCCCCCTATGCACCATGTCTGTTGACATTTTTTCACATCACCTGTCCCTCTGCCCAGCAGCCCAATGGGAGAGCTTTCTCACTTCCCTTGTGGGGTAAGGGAAGAGCACAGCTGGCATGTGGTAGTGGGGAGGGGTATGACACTCAGACTCTGTGGGGGGTGGGCATGGCACTCAGGCTGGGGGCTGGGGTGGGAGCAGGTCCAGGGACTTCATTTCTAAAAGATTCGCCATTACTGGCCTAGCCCTTACCATTCTTCAGCCTTGGAACTAATACATAGCATTGGTTCTAAGACGGAAGGTAAGAGATAAAAAAGAGGACATGCCCTTTGATCCAGCAATACTAGGTTTATACCCCAAAGACGTGAAAAAAATAGGAATGGACCTGTTTGTATAAAAATATTTATAGCTGTGCTTTTTGTGGTGGCAAAAAATTAGAAAATGAGGAGTTGTCTGTCAATTGGGAAATGACTAAACAAGTTGTGGTATCTGATGGTGATGGAATATTATTGTGCTATAAGGAATGGTGGAATTGCTTGATTTCTATATGAACTGGAAAGACCTCCATGAACTGATGCAGAGGGAAATGAGCAGAACCAGAACATTGTACACAGAAAGTGAAACATTGTGGGATGATCAAATGTGACAGACTTTGTTACTAATAGCAATGACAGTTCAAAACAATTCTGAGGGACTTATGAGAAAGAACTCTATCCACACCCAGAGAAAGAACTGTAGGAGTAGAAACATAGAAGAAAACATATGACTTATCACTTATTTATATGGATATAGGATTTGGGGTTTTGGTTTAA
This sequence comes from Monodelphis domestica, assembly GCF_027887165.1. Lineage (NCBI taxonomy): Eukaryota > Metazoa > Chordata > Mammalia > Didelphimorphia > Didelphidae > Monodelphis > Monodelphis domestica. The sequence goes on along the minus strand of NC_077235.1, from coordinate 27,611,477 downwards.
AAGGACTACTCTATTACAAAAATGAGTAATATGGAAATATGGTTTTAAGTGATGATACATGTATAAACCAGTGGAATTGCTTGTCAGCTCTGGAAGAAGGGGAAGGAAGAGGGAAGGGAGAGAACATGAATCATGTAACCATGGAAAAATATTTTAAAAATAAAATTATATAAAAAAGAATGTCAATAAGAGATGAAATCATAATGATAATTCTGTTCATTTATGTGTGATTTAACTACCTTCCAAAACTGGAATCATTTAACATTTTTTTATCCTCCTAATTCCTCACCTGCAAGATATTATTCCCTATGTTAGAGTATAGACTACAGTGTCTTATGGTAGAAAGGGCACTGGAATTGAAGGGAGGAGGAGGAGAGAGTTCAAAGTTTCTCTGGACTTCACTCTTCCCATGTGTAACATAGGGATGCTTGCCCAAAATTATTGTGAGGGAAGGGGCTTTCTAGAAAAATGGGAGTCATTATCATTGATGATTAGTTTGTATAATTATGATATGTAAGGACCGCAAAATAACTTTTTCACTGTACTCTACAATCACCAGAACCTAAGGAAAATATTGTACCTAATCATGGCTGCCAAACTTCATAAAAAGGGGTGCAGAAATTGGAAGAGGGGCAGAGAGGACAGAGACACACCTACACATACAGACACAGAGACCTTGAAAGACCTAGAAGAAAGGACTAGGGGAAACTAAAGAAACTGGAGTTGTTTAGTTGAGAGAAGACAAAGAGTAAGTGGATGACTGTTTACAAGTTTGGAAAGGATTTGTGAAGATAATGTGAAGCAGTCATTTTCTTTGACTTTTGGAAGCGTCATCTAGATCCACCAGGATGCAGTTTTGTTTGGATATAAGGAAAAATTTCTTAAAGAGAACTTGGGAATGGGTGATCTTGTGAGTGGGGCTATAGAATCTGTTTCTTTTTAAAAAATTAATTAATTTTTAAAATGTAGAATATTTTTCCATGGTTACATGATTCATGATACCCTCGCCCTACTCTCTCCTCCCCTCTCCCGGAGCTGACAAGCAGTTCCACTGGGTTATCCATGTATCATTGTTTAAAACCCATTTCCGTGTTATTCATATCTGCAGTAGAGCAATTCTTTAACATCAAAACCCTAATCACATCCCCATCTCACTATGTGATAGATCATATGTTCTTCTGGGTTTCTGTTCCCACAGTTCTTCCTCTGGATGTGGATAGCATTCTTTCTCATAAGTCCCTCAGAATTGTCCTGGATCACTGCATTGCTGCTAGTAGAGAAGTCCATTACATTCAATTGTGCCACAGTGTATCCATCTCTATGTACAATGTGCTCCTGGTTCTGCTCCTTTCGCTCTGCATCAGTTCCTAGAAGTCATTCCAGTTTACATGGAATTCCTCCATTAGAACCTTTATTCTTAAAGGTTCTTTTTTTAATACCCCCACCTTCCATCTTAGACTCAATACTGTGTATTGGCTCCAATGCAGAAAAACAGTAAGGGCTAGGCAATGGGGGTCAAGTGACTTGCCCAGGGTCACACAGCTGGGAAGTGTCTGAGGCCAGATTTATATTTGGCACCTCTTGCCTCTAGGCCTGACTCTCTGTCCACTGAACTACCTTGCCGTCCCTTTAAAAGATTCCTTTTAACCATCTATTAACCATTTGCTGTGTGGCAGACCTGTAAGACATGAGAAGTAGGAAGAGAAGACTTCTATCAGTTCAAAGGCAGGATCTAGGGTCCTGTAGTGAACCTCATAGATCTCTTCCAGCCCTCATATTCTCTCTATGCTACTTATCATATGAGCAGCTGCTCAGGGCAGTGCTGGTTCAAATGGCCTCGTAAAAGCTAACTGTTTAATTTTCAGTGTGAGCTTTTATACCTCAGAAATCAGCCAATGCTACAAATCAGGGCTTGATTTTTCTTGTTTTTTTTGTTTGTGTAGACTTAAGAAAGTAATGGAGAGAGTGTTAATAATGTAGATTAAACCTAAAAGTGTTTCATGCATACTTTTTTCCCCAGAGAGCCAGTTGTCAAATATTTACCAACTGACACTTGGGTTTCCTCAGCTTCCAGAGTGGAACTTAGAGCCATGGAAAAATAGAGCAAAGAGGCCCTGGCACCAGCTATGCAGGGCTGTCAAAGGGCAGAATACTACTGACCCTAGGGAGCAGCATGAAGGAGATTGCCTGCCATGCTTGCTTGTGTTCTTAGGCATGGGGGAGCATCTTACTCTCTTCTGTGATTCTGTCATGGCAAACTCAGGAGAGAGTCCCAAAGCTCATTTTAGATGGTGATTGAATCTGGCCATTTAGGCCAGAAGTAGTATGTCTAGCAGGCCATTGAGAGAGGTAACTGGGAAAAGATCTCATAGAGATTTAGTTATTTTAAGAGACCCAGTTTTAGGGGTGGCTAAATGGCTCAGTGGATGGAGAGCCAGGTCTAGATACAGGAGGTCCTGGGTCCAAATGAGGCCTCAGACATTTTCTAGCTGTATGACCCTGGGCAAGTCAGTTGACCCCCATTGCCTAGCCCTTACCACTCTTCTGCCTTAGAAGTGATATTTAGTATCACTAAGATAGAAGATATTAAAGGTTCAAAAAAGGCACCAGTCTTTTTTCTGGCCTTGATAGTCTTATAATAACTTATTTTTTGTGAGAGAATAATAAATATGACTGAAAATATTTTCTAAGTTTAAGGACGAGGGGCATTTAGAGAGGACATGCCTATATGCGGGTAAAAATAGGCTAAACGATCTTCTTTTTGGTTGAATTTCTCTGCAAAAAGTACATGTAATCTAGAGAAATTAAGAATTTAAGCCAATTTGAATCATGTGCACACGGCACCTTGAGTTACTGTCTTGACATTTATTTCATTATGCCCCTTCATTCAGTCTAATTGGTGTCATGTCATGCTGTGTTTTCAGGCTCCTGCATATAACAGACATACCCTTCCAGGGGAAACAGGGGAAGCCGAAGAAGCCAAGGAGATTCTTATCCGCAGACACAAGAACCTGCACCTTAACCTTTCCAGAAGCGATTGGGAGCAAGCCGTCATGGAGGTAGGAGTCTTCTGAAAGAAACGAGATGCCTTGATTCCATCACCTGCATCTTTTAGGGTGAGCACGGCTTTCTGTAATCAGAGCTGTGATTCCAAAGATATGGCTACTCCCTCAACTAATGAATGTACCAATGCCATTGGGGGACTTTCCTCCACGTACCTTTCCTGAAAATTTGCAGAGGGACCATTTTCTGGGTCAATGATTATTTAATGGATACAGCACTCTGGTTGGCCATCTGTTGGCCCTGACTTGTGGTATGTGTTAGGCCCACCTCCCTTTCTGAGGATGCACTTTTCTTTTTCTTGCACAATGATCATTTCCCAGTGACTACCTTCTTTCACCCTGCCCCCTCCCCTGGCCAATAGAACCCGGCCTTGTAACATAGCCAGTGTGACCTTGGATGCCTCCTTGCCCTTTTGCTCTTGTCCCACTTGGTCTCTTGAGTCCCTTTCTCCCCTATGTTTATCATTTCTTATTTCTGATATCCAATTGCACTCACAATTTGTCCAGCCATTCACTGATCAACAGGTACCCACTTTCCTTCCAGTTTTTTGCCTGCCATAAATGTTTTTTGTGTATGTGGGGCCTTTCCCTCAGACTTTAGCTTCCTTGGGGCATATGCCTATACACTATACCTTGGGAAATAGCAGGTTTGCTAGATCAAAGTGTATGTATAGTTTAATTTTTTTACAGAATTATTAGGGAAGTCAGTGCCACCAATAGTGCATTAGCATGCCTCTCTTTCCACAGTTCCTCTAATATTGATCATTTCTTGTCCTTTGTCCTGGTATCTTTGCCAGTCTGTTGAATGTGTTGTGAGATCTCAGAATTATTTTTATTTGTATGTTTCTTAGCATTAATGATTTCATATGATGGTTGATAACTTGCGTTTTGTCTTCCGGAAGCTACTTATTATAATCTTTGACCTGTTAAGGAATGACTTTTATTCTTATGTGTTATGCCATTTCTCTCTATGTCTTGGACACCAGAACTTTATCAGGGATATTTGCTACAAAGATTTTTCCCAATTAACTGCTTTTCTTCTCTTTCTAATTGTTGGTTTTGCATCCATGAAAACTTTTAAATTCTTTGTAAGTGAAATGGTCTATTTTATCTTCTTTTTCCCCCCTCTATCTTTTGTATAGTTAATAATTCTTTCCCTTGCCATAGCTGCTCATTTTTCTTTAATGTGTTTCTTTCATTCTCCCCTCGTTTTTCATGAAATAAAGTTATTGGGGGCAGCTGGGTAGCTCAGTGGATTGAGAGCTAGCCCTAGAGATGGGAGGTCCTAGGTTCAAATCTGGCCTCAGATACTTCCCAGTTGTGTGACCCTGGGCAAGTCACTTGACCCCCATTGCCAAGCCCTTACCACTCTTCTGTCTTGGAGTCAATACACAGTATTGATTCAAAGATGGAAGGTAAGGGTTATTTAAAAAAAGAAATAAAGTTATTATTTTGGTTACATATCTATTTGTAACAGTTCATTGTGATAGATCTGTGGCCTAAACCTAATTTCTGACAAAATGCTTTCCCGTTTTCCCAACAGCTTTTGTGGAAGAGAGTTCTTTGGGTTTCTTCAACACCAGCTACTATATTCACTTGCTTCTGAGTCTTACTCACTCAGTTTCTTCTGTTAATCAACTTTTCTTGGCTTTTAATCAGTATTAAATAGTATTGATGGCTATTGTTTCATAGGATTGTGTAGGTTATGTTAATGCTAGTCTCCTATTATTCTTGATTTTCCCATTATTTCCTTATTATTGTTATTGCTTTTGTTGTTGTGAAAGACTGAGCCATCCTATCTCTGGACCCCATGCACTGATTACTAGCATGCAAGCTTTGATTTGTTCCATTTCCAAACTGAGCTAATGTGCCCCTCCCGAGGGAGCCTGATGGCCTGGACTCTTGGAGTGTACCACACAGGTGCCGGGTTTAGTGCAGATACCCGATTGCCTTAGTCTACTCCAACTCAGAATTCCCAAAGGCAAGTGCTCTTCCAGCCTTGCTTCCCTAATAGCAGGGATTTTAAGCATGTGCCACTACTCCCGACTTCCCTTTAACTGACTGACCTTTGGTTTCTCTTGATGAAGTCCGAGATTATTTTGTCTAGTTTTCCAAGAAATGATTCCCTGACTATTTGATTGGTGTGACAATAACCAGGCAAATACTTTTTCATAGCAGCATCATTTTTATTATATTAGCACAGCCCAGCCACTATTTGCCTTCTTCTTTTATTAGGCAGACACACACTTGATTTCCTTCACAAAGAAATCATTTTCCAAATCTACAAACTAAAATAGAGATCAACAGAAGAGAAAAAGTTGATGTTGGGTAGAACTAGCGAGGGGCGAATCTGGCAAGTTTGCGAATGCATGGATCTTAAGCTCAGTCTTACAGAAAGGGTTCCCCAAATCTGTGTTGGCAAGGAAGAGGGGCAGGAAGGATGGGGCATTCCGGGGAGGGGGAGAATTGCATCCTAATGACTTATGTGAACACTATGGTAAAATGCAAAGGAGAGATCAAAGGTAAACAGATATTCTTTTTACAGTTGCTAACACTTGGAGCCCCCATCTATAACTTCTTGACCATTTCTGTTTCCCAGTGGTCCAGCCTTTTGAAGGTGTGGTCATCGCCCTTCGATGACATAGGTCTCAATTCTTTGATGATTTGTGTAAATAAATGTCCTTTAGAGTTCTCGTGGTCAAGTTTGTGGAGAGTCTTTCCAAACTCGACTAGGCTGGTTGTTGGAAACCAGTGAAACAGTTCTGTCCCCAGGTCACTGGCAGGCCTGGCAGGCATCGTGTTCCATTGTACAGCCTTGGAGAACAGAGTCCATGCTATGCCACAATGAGATAACAAAGCAGGGCTACAGTGATGGAAGAACTCTTAACAGGATCTATATTTGTGAGTATTAGCATAGAGACACAATATTTGCAACATTCACCTTAATAGAGAAGATTTTAAGAATCATCATTAGAAAATTTATCTTTGCAAATAAAAAGTAACTGTATTTGTAACTCTGGAGTTAGAACATCCTCCCCACCACCACCACTCCCACCCCCGATGAGGACCCAGGTACAGTTTGGGGATTCTCTTTCTCCAAATCTTGTACCCTTACCCAGGAAAACTTTGGGAAATTCAATATCTGCCTTGTTTGAAAACCCCCTTTGGCCCACACCCACATCCAGAGTAACCCTAGGAACATGAAGTACTTGATTGACTTTGCATCCTCTTCCCCCATGACCCCTCCAATAAGGTGTCCTTAGTTTCCCTGCAAGCATCTAGGCTAACAAAACACTAAAGACAAAAAAAGGCTTAATGAAATAAAAGGATAGAAAAGATTTGTACCTTAACCCATAGACAGCCAAGAAAACTTTCCCCTGCCTTCCCACAGGGTCCAGTCCTGCCTTATGGTACTTCTCTACTTTTTCGTGTCTACCCTACTTAGCTTGGGGACTAGAACCCTTACTTGAGTACTGCCCCGTTTCGCTTGGCGTTGCTAGGGAGATGACTGTTTGCCTTCATCTCTTGGAGCACCACCGGCCCCACAGCTAGTAAAGGGCAAGGTTGGGACGTATGGCTCAAAAGTATTGCTTGATGCCTCCTTGCCACTCGATGCTGCTGATCCCTGCTGCATCGCTTTTCCTTCCTCCTGCAGCATCTGGTCACTCTGCTGCTGCTGCTGCTGCTGCTGCTGCTGCTGCTGTTTCTGGTTCAGCATCTTTGTCTGGTGCTGGCCACTTCTCTCCAGGGACCACATGGATGCAGCACCCTTTAACTCTGGCCTCTCTCCAGCTCCAGGGGCAGCCGCTTTCTCTGTCCACTGCCAGCTCCTGTCAGCTCGTTCCTTCAGGGGCCACATGGATGCTGGAGCCTTTAGCTCAGGTCTCTCTGCAGCTCCAGGGGCAGCCGCTTTCTCTGTCCACTGCCAGCTCCTGTCAGCTCTTTCTCTCAGGGGCCACATGGATGCCGGGGCCTTTAGCTCAGGTCTCTCTCCAGGTCCCAGGGTGCCTTGGCATTTCCATCTCTTCTGGCCCACTGTTTCCTCCAAGTCGGTATGTGATTCTGTGTCTCCAGCAGCTCCATCTCTCCTGGGGCTGTGCACCCGGAGCAGAGGTATCTCTCCTGGCATGCGAGTTGTGGTACGTCTCATACCCGCTCCCCTGAACTGCTTGCTGCTTTCAGGTTGGCGTGGCGTCTTTTTCTGTCTGCGTCTGCCGGGGCCCAAATGTTCCTTCTTTTATGGAGACCGTTCTCCTTTTGTGTGTGTACCCTGGGGAGACCCTGGCATGTGAGGGAAGGAGGGGCATATCCACCTCCTCTTGGCCCATGCTTGCTACAAATTAATAATATTTAAGAACCTGCCATGAGGAGAAAATGCAAATAAGCATAGGAATTCTGATTATAGCCAACAAAGCAGTTCAGCTGGAGGAGAATTATTGGAATCAAGTAACCTAGGAGAAAGCTTATCATGAACATGTTGTATAACAGTTTTTTGGGTCCAGTGCCAATAATGTCCTTACTGGGACTGTAGTGGAGATGCCGATTCATACTGTTTGTCCTGCTCTGGCGTGGCATGGAGCTGCCACTGACCTTGAACTCGGAAGGAGAGTGAAAAGTGGTCAATATATTTACAAGCTCTCAGACGTACCACAGAAAAGCAGGCTTGTAAAAATGATGATCTCTTTTTGCTCCCTGAAAGGGGAAAGCTAGAAGACCATTGGGCTGGGAGGCTGAAAACCCGAGTTGGAATTTCCCTGGGAGTCATCGGGCAAGAACCTGCCTCTCCTTCCACCTCGGCTATTTCCTTGATGACTTCTTAGGTCCCAGGATTGTCCATATAGAGATGGAAGGGACCCTAAAGGCCATGGTCGTTTATGGGGTGGAGAGATGGTTTCTCTTTTCTACCCTCTCTCCCCCTCCCCCTGGCACTTTTATATTTGCTAAAAGACGAACCTGATCATTTAACATTTATTTAACCCTCATTTTACAGAAGGGAAAACTGGGCCCAGAGAAGCTAAGTCCAAAGTTGTAAGTGCATCCTGGTCCTCTAAATGCAAACCTCGGGCTCTTTCTGCTGGATCATATAGCCTCCCTTCATAGCTCATGTATCCTACGAAGCTCTGAGGTTGTCATGCCATAGTTTCATACGATGAAACCAACAGAATCATAAAAAAAGATGGAAATCAAACCATAGTTGGAATGGTGGCTTTTTTCTCATCGAGATAAAAATACCAGCTGGCATTTATATAGAACTTATTATGTGCCAGAAATGGTGCCAAGCACTTTACAATTATTACCTCATTTAATCCCATGCAAATCCTGGGAAGTAGGGGCTATTATTTTCTCCATTTTACAGATGAGGAAACTGAGGCACAAGGAGGCCAAGTGGCTTGCCCAGGGTCACTGGGCCTGGGTATGTTGGATTTAGGACATGAGCTTAGATCTGCCTGGGTCATAAGGTTAGCTCTATCCAACATAATAATGAAAAGAATAATACCAACTTCCATTTCTTTAGTGCTTTAAACTTTAAAACGATGCTTTCTTCAGTACCACTCTGAAGCCGAAACAAAGGGAGCCATTTAAATATGAAAAACCTAAAAGTGTATGATGAACTGAAATTCTGAGAGGCTAAAACACTTCCCGAAGTACCCATGGTGTCTGAGATGGAATTTGAACTGAGGCCTCTAGATGAACTCCCAAGAGAAGCCAGTACTCTTCCCAGTTGCTGAAATGTTAGATACTTCCTTAGCCACCTTGGCCTTCACGCTAGCATGTGGAGGGATCAGAAGGTGATTGCCCTTCTCAGATTTTACCCTGAGGCTCTGCACTTCTAAAACTGGAGCCTCTAACTCAACAGTCTTCCTCCACCAAAGACCAGAATTCCTTTCTTTTACACAGTAAATTGAAGTTCCTTCTTGTCAGAGACAGAGTCAGCCTCTGGAAATAGCTTCATGGGTCATCAAGCCGGGGTGAGAACTATGTATATTGGGCTTACAGGAGGGCCTGTTCCAACTAAGAACTCTGTAGAACTCCTCTCAGAGAGGTGGCAGAGTTTACTGGGATGGGGTCTACAGTTTATATGGTAAATGACATAGGTAAGAGAGTTAGATGATCTTCATACCGAAACAGTGATAGGTACTGATTCACAAGTCAGGATAATGAACGTAGTTACTTGTTTTCTCAATATGTCAATGTGTGCTTACCTAGCTGGGTTCACTAAGTCAGTGGGTGACTCCCTCGCTACATTCCTAATGAAATTCTTGCCCTAGTGATTTCCTGGCAGAATATCTGGTAACTTGGAGAAGAGAATAGTTTGAGGCCATGCTAAGGGGAAGAGCTACGTGCCTACTGCTTCTAAGTTAATGGCTATGCAGAGGCCTTGCATTCTTGGGTATTCTGGGCTTATTTCCACACCCTTGTTGAATGGAAAGCCCCTGACTTCCCATCTACCCAGAAGGTTTATGTCCTGAGGTCTTTGGGCATGGAAGTCTCTGGTCTTCTTGTGCTGCTCATGCACCTTATCACAGGCCGTAGGCATAGAGGTGAATCTTCCACAGGCAGATGGGAGCCACTCTCTAGGCTAAATGCCTTAATTTCCCAGATGTGGCTCCTGAAGCCACCAAGCTAAGGGGAAGGACATGAGCACTGCTCTGTTCCTTAACTATTAGCTACTGAGATAGGTATGTACATGTGTGTGTGTGCACACGTGTGTGTGCATGTGTATGTGTGCATGTGCTGGGTATGCATGTGGTATGCATGTATGTACGTGTGTGTGTGTGTGTGCTGGCAATGGAGCAGAATGGGGTGACAGCTACCCAGTGAAAGCCTCGGATTGCTGTTTGGTCAATCTTGGCCCAGTTTCATGGCAATTCTTGCCTCTCTTAGGGTCATGTTGGACTGCCTCCAGTAGCCTCTTCCTTTAGGATGTGAGTCGTTTGGAGGCTCCACAGAAAGGCAAAGTTGGGAGATAGCATTTGGAGGGTCACTTCCTTTTGGTGGAAGGGTTTAGTGGCTTGTTTTGGACCCAGAGTAGATTGTGGAAGGAAGCCTAACAATTATAACGGGGAAATGGACGATCCTCCCTCCCTCCACCCCCATCATGTTGCTATGAGGCTGCATGCTTTTGGCTTTTTGTTTCTTGTTACCCTAGGGGAAGAGCGATGGAGTCTCTGTGACTAGGGATGATGACTTTGGCTGGACCTTTGGGTATTGGGACTGCTTCTTTGTGCTAGACTGATAGAAAAAGGTGTCACTTGCAGTTATTTCCTCTTTTGGAGACATTTAGAAGGAGAGTCGAGCACAGACCAAGACAGGAGAACTGAGAGCCAACTTGGATCCCTGGGGAAAGCTGTCTTCCAGAAGGCTGGGGATTGGGAACTCCCATCTCAGCCAAATGGCTTCCCAATCTCCTGCTATCATCTTTCAGGCCAAGAACTCTCTTTTCCTCCTAGCTGGTAGGTGAGAGCTTGGTGCAAATGTGGGATGCCTTAAGTTCTGTCTCAAGCTGGGGGTGGCCATGTAGGTACCCAGGCCTGCCCTAGCATTTGGCACTCTGATTTGTGTTCTGTGCTCAGCCCTCTTGAGATTTATCCTAAAAGGCAAAAAGGACTTACAACTGACCCTGAAAAACTCTTGAGTGGACCCATTCTTACCCATCCACAAGAGACTGAGTCAACCTAATTATGTACAATCCCTGAGACTTCATCACTCATCCTCAGATGAAATCTTAAGGATATCCCCATAAGATATCTCTCAGTCCACCCAACAGAGGATCTCTATGGCCACGTCCACATACCCCCTAGGGAAAAGCAGAATTACGGGCTAAACTTGACTTCCTCAAGCTGATCTAGTTCTTTGGAACACCCTTCTACCTACATATACTTTGGGAAACTGAGACCCAAAGGGGTTAAGTGACTTTCCCAAGGCCACACTAGTAGTAAGTAACAGAGTTACAATTTGAACCCAAGGTTTCCCAGTCCCAGCTCTTTCCACTGTAGACTTGGGAATTGTAATCTGTGATAAAAATTTGTGGGAATGAAGATGTGTGTTGCAACAACGGCTACGGATTAGGAAGAGGGGGATCCAGGGGAAATAGAATTAGACTTGGATTTGGAAGATCCAAGTTCAAATTTCATCTCTCTGCTTCTTACTAATGGTGTGACCTTGGACAAGTCACTTCCTTCAGGCTAGGCCTTATTTAGAAGAAGAAGGACTTGTACCTAACTGATTGCCAATCTTTTTTTCCAGCTCCAGATTCATCATCTGCAAACTTCTGTTCACAGCCCAGATGTCTGTTATTTTCAGAAAATACATCAGTGATAGCACAACCAAAATATACACCTTTCTTTTGCTACCGAGTTAACGAAATTTGATCAAGGTTGCTATGAACTATCAATAACAAAGAAACATTTTCTAGAGGGTTTCCCAATTATATCTGCTCTATGTGCCTGTAGCCAACTTGGCTCTCTCCTTCCTTTTTGCTAGAGAAATGCAAACTAAAATCAACTGAAAGTGTTTGGTTAAGAATGGCGAAATGAATTCCATTTTGATGAAGGTCAGGATTTTTTATCCTCCTTCAAATAGAGAAAGGAGCTGCTTTAGTCTGAGGCTTGCGTTAGATTGACTGAGTATACAGATCAGTCTGTGACAGGCTCAAAATGTCTGTCAAAAGGTGCTTATGAAAAAAATTCCAGTAGAACTCCAATTGAAACAGGATTTATTTTTTATATTAATTTATTTATTTAGAATATTTTCCATGGTTACATGATTCGTGTTCTTTTCCTCCCCTCTTTCCTCCCACCTCCTGGAGATCACGAGCAATTCCACTGGGTTTTACATATATCATTGTTCAAAACCTATTATTTCCATATTATTAATATTTGCAATGGAGTGTTCATTTAGAGTCTACGTCACCAATCATATCCCCATCAAACCACATGATCAATCCTATGTTTTTCTTCTGCACAAAACAGGATTTTTTGAGTACTGACTGTGTGTAAGGCAGTGAGCTACGCACTAGGGCTACAATGACCCAAAGAGAAGATAACATCTGCCCTCCAGGAGTTTATATTCTGCTGATGGGGGAGCTGGGAGTATTCCATGTCACTTTCTTGAGTTACTTTCAGCTGGTTCAGTAAGAGCGACTGAGGGACTCACTTTCTATTTCTCACATTGGGTTGAACTGGAGACATCACAGAGACCACTCAGAGCTCTGTTCTGTTTTTTACCACCAGATGGAACCATTAGAATTCAGTTTACAAGTGACAAATGACAATTCCTGAAGAGCAGCTCCTCCAACCAAATGATGGGAGCAGAGAATACTAAGGCCCCCGTATGCAAGCTTACTGCTCTAGCCAAGCGTGCCCTGAAATAGGAAAATTGTATGTGTCTGTGTGCGTGTGCGTGTGCGTGTGCATGTGTGTGCGTGTGTATGTGTTTTCTTGGGAAGGTATTTTTTTAGAGGCTTGAAATGTGATTTCATGGAGGGTGCTTCTGGTAAATATTCCCCAGGTGTCAAGACCAGGCCCGCCTTTCTTTCCAGACCCTTAGAAGGGATTTGATGAGTTTGTGCCCTTGAACTTTGGTATATATGAACACCCAGACTTCTTCTAAGTCATATTAAAGTGGAAATGCTTTAGTGACATGTTCACAAAGAGGAAAATTAGGAATTATCACCATTTTAATTAGTTTAGGAGAGTTAATTTTCAGGAAAACTAGCAATCTTTTTAAGAAAAAATGCTTGTGGGGTAAAAACCCTGCTGTGACTTTAATAAAGGCACCGTGCGGTTAATAGATCCGATATGGAAGGTATTAGAACAGTTGGTTTTCTTTTCTTTTCCCCTAATTCTCTCATCCATTCATCCATTCAATCAACACATTTCTCAAGTGCTCTCTATATCCAGGGGGCTATGAGGACTAGTGTGGAGGATTCAAAAAAATGCCCAGCAATCCTTGAAATGTTCCTCTGAGGGGGAAGCCACTGCCTCCCAGTGCAGCCCATTCCACTTGGGGACTACTCTCATTCTTACTGAAATTCTCCAGTGTTCTGCCATGGGCAGGAAGTTGAACTAGGTGACGTCTAAACCCCCTTTGCATCTCTGGTTATGTGATTTCCTCTAAAAACCCCTCTTGGTGAAACTCCAGCATATTTTTTATTGAAGACAAATCTGCTCTAGTCCTGATCTATCCTTCCCTCTTCCCCTACCCCCAGGTCTCCAATACATACTCCAAATCTCTAAGTTTCCCCGTCAAGTTTAGTTAACAAGCAAACATGAATTAAGCACCTACTATGTGCCAGGATCTAGGCTGGGAATACAAAGAAAGGCAAAGACAATCCCTGTTCTCAAAGAGCTCATGGTCTATTGGGGGGAGACCACATGCAAACACGTATGTATTCACAAGCTCCAGATAGGGTAAATTGGCACTGGCAGTGGGGGCGGGAGGAATCAGGAAAGACATCTTGACGAAAGTGGAATTACTGAAAGTGGAAAGTGAGTCAAGGATGGACTAGAGTGGAGAGAGAATTGAAGCAAGGAGACCCACCAGTAGGTTCTTGCACAATTCTGGGCTTGAGATGACAAGCACCTGCACTGTGTCAGGGGAGAGAATCGGGCATATGTGAGAGATGCTACAGGACTTGGCAACGGGTTGGTTATATGGAATTAGAGGGAAGACTCAAGGTGACTCCTCGGAGCACAATTTCCTCAACAGTACTAGGGAAACTTGGAAGACAGGCAGGTTTGAGGAAAAGATAATGAATTCTGTCCTGCTCGTGTTCAGTTTGAGATGTCCAAGAGGCAAGTTGGAGATGTAGGAGAGACTAGGGTTGACGATCTTCTGCATAGACATGGTCATTGGACATATGGTAGCTGACAGGATCAACAAGTGAATTAGGCTAGATGAAAATGGGGGGCCAGGAGAGAACCCTGGAAGACTCATGGGGTTAGTGTCGATGACATGGAGGAAGATCCACTACAAGACACGGACATTGAGTGGTCAGAGAGATAGGAAAAGAACAAGGAGATATAAGAGCCTTGAAAACCTTGAGAAGAGAGAATATCCAGGAGAAGAGGGAGACTGATAGTGTTAAAGGCTGTAGAGGATTCAAGAAGGGTGAGGATTGAGAAAAGGCCATCATCCATCAGATTTGGCCATTAAGAGTCCATTAATAATTTTGGAGAGAGTAGTTTTGGTTGAACAATAAGGTGGGAAGCCAGACTGCAGAGGGTTAAGGAGAGAGTAACAGGAAAAGAATTGAATGGCTTTCTCAAGGAGTTGCATCATGAAAGAGAGGAGAGGCAGAAGATGTTAGCTAGAGTGGATGGATTGAGCAACTGAGAATTTTTTGAGGATGGAGAAGACATGAATATGTTTTCCTTCCCTTATCTCTCTTTTTTAGACATGAAGAACTTTTTATTTTTGATTCGGGGACATATGCCTAGAATTGGTTTCTCTGGATCAAAGGGTATAGACATTTTAGTCACTTCATTCATAGAAGTCCTTCATTGAGTCCTTCCTTCATATAAGAAAACAGAGACTTTTAACTGGCTGGGACTGAGTAGTTCAGGGGAGGGAAACAGGATGAATGAAGTGACCAGAAGTGTCCAGTCCATTAAAACTTTCTACTTTTCTATTTTTTTTAACCGTTACTTTCTTCTCTGCCCACTGTGCCACCTACCTGGCCCTATTTGCTAGTTTCTCAAAATATTAAATGATAAATTTGTGGTTTTGTTATTAAAGAAAATCTTTAAAAATTCAGGTCTGTTGATATGAATGTTGTAGTTTTATTTTTTGTCCTTTTGTAGTTAGTATATCACTTGCCATAGAATAACCGCAGAATTCTACAAATATAATTCTTCGTTTACTTGAAGTCCAAGCAACACAGACAGTCTTGTCTAATTCTCCTTGAATTTACAGCATATTCCTATATTCCTCTGATAATAATAGCATTGCACAACTGCTCTAGTCTACACAGAGGACTCAGTAACCTTGCTTGGCATTATAGGGTACTTAAAGGTTTATGAAACGCTTTATATACAGTATCTATAACAACAGGCAATACCTCTTATTATCCCCCTTTTTATAGCTGAGTAAATTGAGACTTAGGGAGATTAAATGACTTGTACTGGTCACTAGACCACAGTGAGTGTCAGAGACAGCAAATCTCTGCTGATTCCAAATCCATTGTTCTTTCCAGCACACCATTTTGCATTGCCAGCCTCTCTCCAGAGCTACAGCCCTACATCACTCTCACGTGATGATCTCATCAACTCCCAGGAGTTCAATTATCATCTCTATGCAGATGATTCTCACATCTATGTATCCAGCCCTAACCTCCTTCCTGACCTCCAGTCCTGCATTACCAACTGTCTCTTAAATACCTTGAACTGGCTGCCCCATCTGCGTCTTAAACTCAACGCGTCCAAAACGGAACTCATTATCTTCCCCTGCAAATGCTTCCCTCTTCCTAAATTTCCTATTACCATCGAGGGTTCAGCCTACGTGTCATCCTTGGCTTCTCACTCACACTCACCTCCCATCTCCATTCTGTTGCCTACTAGAATCGTTACTTTTTCTTTGTAACCTTCCCGGCATCTCTCGTTTATGTCCTCTTCTCTTCACTTCCATCCATCATCCCGATGCAGGCCCTTCTCACGTCTTCTGTTTTCTAATGTAATAGTCTTCAGCCTCCCTGTCTCCTCTCTCTAATGATCATTTCTGGACATGACAAAATGGTTTTTCCTAAAGTGTTGGCCTGACCATGTTTTCCTCCTGCCTCCTACGCAGTGAACTCTAGGCATTCCTTGTTTACTTCCAGATCAGATACAAAGTCCTCTGGTATTTAATGCTCCTCACCTCACTTTCCAGTCTCCTTATACTTGACTTCTCTCCTTGCATTCTGTGATCCAACTTATTGGGCCTACTTGCTAGTTCTTTTTAAAATTTGTTTTTAAAGGCAATGGGGGTTAAGTGACTTGCCCAGGGTCACACAGCTGAGAAATGTCTGAGACCAAATTTGAACCAAAGACCGCCCATCTCTAAGTCTGGCTCCCATCCACTAAGACACCCAGCTGCCCCTCTACTTGCTAGTTCTTACACATCACACTCCATTTCCATTCTCCATGTGTTTAGCTGGATTGCCCTTCCTCTTCACCTCCATCTTTTAGTTTTCCTTAATTCAAGACATAGCCCAAATGCTACCTTTTTTAGGAGGTCTTTCCCAGTACCCTCAGCTGCTAGTACAGTCCCTCTGAGATAAAATTCCAACAACTCTATATACCTTGCGAATACTTAGATATTTGCATATCATCCTCTCTGTTAGGATTAATGCTCCTTGTTGGTAAGAATTGTTTTTGCCTTTCTATATATGTCTAGCTCTTAGCAAGATGCCTATCACATAGTAGGCATTTAAGCAATGATTATCAACTTGACTTAATGATGAGATTTAGAGTTAGAAAGGACTCTAGAGATCATCAAATATAGCTTTCTCATTTTACTGAGGAAGAAATCAAGGCCCAGAAACATGAAGGGATTAGTCAAGGTCTTATGTGACAGAGCCCAGATATGAACCCAAGTCCTCTGTCCAGGTTCAGTGTTCTACTAAAACTATTAGCAACTTCAGGTCTACTAATTTAACCAATATTTATAATTTCTTCTTCCAGTTCTTTATCATATATGTGTGTATACATATATATAGACATCTATTTATCTATCTGTCTGTCTGTCTGTCTCTGTCAGTCTCTCTGTCTGTCTATCTATTTATATACACACTGGTAAATTCTTAGTTTTCTATTATTGCCTTCATTCTCCTTTGCTTCCCCCTCCTCCCTGCCCCTTCTTAATCAGATTCAGTAGGTACTGCTATATATTATTAACTCACATTTGTTCCCAGGACTCCCTCAGCCTATGGAAGAGGCCCCATTCTTGCCTTTGGCATGGTCTAGAAATGGAGCAATGATTTTTGGTTCCCTTGCTTGGGTAGTTTTGTGTGTTACATACCAAAGAGTGAATAGAAATGACGCACTGTGGCAGCTGTTGGGGCGACTGATGGAGGGAATGCTAATTATGTTCAATCTTAATGTTCTTTGTTGAAAGGCACTCTAAAGTTACTGACTGTAGATTAGCCTGAGGCACGGACACCTGGCTCTGGCTAGATCGTGTATCTACATAGCAAACCACATGCTATAAGAGAAATGATGTCACAGTGAACAAGTGGGTTGTTGCAGACACATTTTTAGGGAGATATGGCTCTGTCCATAGTGCTTCTATATGCTGGTAGTGGTACATTGAAGGCAATTTTATTTAGGTATAAGTGTACATACATTTTGATATTGATGTGTGCATGCTTGAGAAGGCCTATTCTGCATATATCAAACTTTGGTTGTGTCACTGTGTACCTGTCTCATCACTGCCTCTATTGTATTGGGAATCATGTCAATGCAGGGACCAGGTTATTTTTTCTTTGTATTCCTTGCCGTATCTAGACCAGTGATAGTGAACCTTTTAGAGACTGAGTGCCCAAACTGCAACCCTCACGCTGCCTGTGAGCCCCCACCACCACCTTACCCAAGAAAGGGGAGGGAGGAAGTGCTCCCCTTGGGCTGATGGGCAGAGGGACAAGTCATGTGAAAAAATGTCCTCAGGCACATGTGGAGAGGGGGAGGGGAGCAGTCCCTTCCAGCATGTGTGGCATAGGTTCACCAGCATAGGTCTAGACTGATAACTTGTAAGTCATATGTACTCCCCATAATATATACATATAGTGTGTCTGTGTGTATATATACATGCATAACTATGTATATATGTGTATGTGTGTCTAGGTGTATATATATGTGTGTGTTAACTCAATGAATGGTCAAAAATAACATAGGTAGAACTTTGCTGGAGCCAGTCTACTCGTGTGATGACAGAATCGTAGAAGTTTGAAAGCTAGAAGGGAACTCATAGGTTTTCTTGTCCAGCCCATGCCTCCCAGAAGATTCTACTATACAGTAGTTGACAAATGGCCTCCACGGGGAGCTTGGTGATCATCTTCTAGTACAACTCTTTGATTTTATGGGTGAAGAAACTCTCAGGTCTAGTACCCTACTCTGCCTTTTTAAAACACTGTCTCCATCAAATCATCCTCCAGCCTTATGCATGAGAACTCCAAATAAGGCAGGACTGCAATTTCCCATGTTAGTGTTGGATGACTTTCCTTGTTAGGAAATCCTTTCTTACATCCAAACCTAAATAGGACTCTTTGTAGCTTATCTCCACTTTCCCAGGTCTGTGATCAGAGGTTGGGCAAAACAAGGTTAATCCCTCTCTCACATGCCAGTTGTTCAAATGCTTGACAGCAGCTGTCATGTCCCTCCTAAGTCTTCTTGTCTCCATGCTAACCATCCCCAGCTCATTCTACTGCTCCTCACGCAAGAGAGCTCTCTCACTTTCCTGGTACCCCTTCTCTGGAATGCTCTAGTTTGTCCACATACTCCCCAAAATGTGGTATCCAGAACTGATCGTGGTATCTGAGCCTTGGACTGACTATGGGCTCTCTTGACACCCTAGTTCTAGGTACTCTGTGTCTTCTAATGCAGCCCAGATTCTCCTTGTCTTTTGTGGTACTTTATCACAGGCTGGTACTCAAAGTATTGAAATGGATAAGAGGGTATCTAGATTATAGATAGGGGAGGGCAGAATAAAACAGGGGCAGAACTTTCCTTTCCAGTCCTTCAGATACTTTGAAAGTATCTGGGGATATTTGTTTAATTTTTTAGTTAAGAATTATTATCCTGAGGGCCTAGCCCAGTGCCTTGCTCACATACCGTGCTTATTAAATGCTAATCAAGTGGAATTCAATTGAGGTGCCTTCTGTATCCCCAACCTTTGAAAAGAGATATTGCAGCTACAAGAAGATCGATATCATCACTTGTTAGGTACTGATATAGATTAGCTGTTCTCTGAAGACTGGTAGATCTGAAATCAGGATTGTGCCCAGTGAAGCTGGTACCACTTCCCCAGAAAACTGTGTTCAGGGATGGAGGAAAAAAACCCACGAGACATTCCCTTAGATACCAGTTGGATACATCAGTTTTAAGGGGCAGGTGTACCCTGCTATTGTCTTCCTCTGATAGCATGTGGGAGGCTTTTTCAATATACAGGCAAGAAGGCTTCTTGTTAATTGATTTTGGTAAAAAGCCATCATGCCAGCAAAAATCAGCCTGGAGAACCCTGCCAAGCTGAAAAGGCCAAGGGAAAGTTTCATTTCAGATGTCTGAAGGGCTGTCATGTGAAAAAGGATTAGCCTTGTTCTACCTGATCCCTGAGGGCAGATACAAGTGCAAGGAGGAGAAGGTGCATGGAGGCAGATATAGGTTTGGTTGAACATTGCATCTGTGGAATGGGGTGTATTGGAAGGGAAGGGGCATCTGCTCCCTAGTGGCCCTCAATAAAAGACTGGCCAACCACTTGTTGCGTCTATAGTGAAGCAGATTCTTGTTCAGGGAGGATCTCGACTGGATGGCTTCTGAGATCCCTTCCAACTATGAGAATCTGTGATTTGATAAAAAATCTTTTTTGAGTCGTTTTTAGGTTGAATTAACATTTGTTGATTACCTACAATAACTGAATTACTGAATCATCTATATGTTCAAGTAAGAGTAGTTTCTGGAGATGACCAGGTGAAAGGTTATCACCATGATTGCAGTAAACCTTTTGGGACATGATCAAAGAGTATCACATGGTCACTTGAGTTGGTGGACATGTAAGCACCATTGGTGGCACTAGGAACTGTTCTTTGTTTTGGGGTTGTGACTTTATTTCAGGTGGTTAGGGGTGAGGTACCTCTTGTTTCCTTGAATTGAATTGTGAGTGAGATATATTTATGCTTTCTGGGGTGAGAAAAGATGCAAAGTTGCATGCTGTTTCTGACCTTTCCCTTCCATGACTTAGGAGAAGCCCACTTTTTCTTCTTTTCTTTTGTTTTGTTTTCTTTAAACTCTTACCTTCCATCTTAGAATCTATACTGTGGTGGCTCTCATTCCACTGAGCCACCCAGCTGCCCCTGAAACACCCCTTTTCAAAGATGAAATTTTCTCATATTTTTTCTGTCTTCAATTGTGTGGCACCTTTTTCTTAGGAGAGTATAAGCTGGGAAACATTGCTCAAATTTGTCCACCAGTGCCTTCTTTTTGAGAAGCAAGGCATTGTCATGGCTGCTTGTTGGCCAGTTCAAATAATAGGGAGTTCAGAATGATCAGGCCACATCCAAGGTTGTGTCCCTGGCCAAAATGATTCTTGCTTTGGTTTGTGTTGAAATGAATCTCTGGCACATGTTTGCTCATTGATTCCTACAGATATGTTTTCTGGCATTGCTTTTTTGCCTATTTTTAGAAATTTATGTTTGCTGTGAGGCTGACACCAATGGCCTTTTACCATATTCTTGGAACCAGACTGGGTCCACATGGAGGAGCAGTCTTTCAAGTCTTAGGGACTTTCCCCTTGGGAAATGCTGTTGTATGGCACCAGCAATGTTCAAATAGATAGAATCAATTGAACTATACCACTACTGGGTTTGTACCCCAAAGAGATTATAAGGAAAAAGACGTGTACAAGAATATTCATAGCTGTGCTCCTTGTGGTGGCCAGAAATTGGAAAATGAGGGGATGCCCTTCAATTGGGGAATGGCTGAACACATTGTGGTATCTGTTGGTGATGGAATACTATTGTGCTCAAAGGAATAATACAGTGGAGGAATTCCATGGAGACTGGAACAACCTCCATGAAGTGATGCAGAGTGAGAGGAACAGAACCAGGAAAACATTATACACAGAGACTGATACACTGTGGCACAATCGAATGTAATGGACTTCTCTACTAGCAGCAATGCAAAGACCCAGGGCAATCCTGAGGGACTTATGAGAAAGAACACCTTCTACATCCAGAAGAAGAATTGTGGGAGTACAAATGCAGAAGAAAACTTATGATTAATCATTTATTTATATGGGTATATGACTGGGGTTTTGGCTTGAGAAGAACACTATTACAAATATGAATATTATGGAAATAGATCTTGAACAATGACATATGTATAACCCAGTGGAATTGCTTGTTAGCTCTGGGAGGGGGGACTGAAGAGGGAAGGAAAAAACATGAATCTTGTAACCATGGAAAATATTCTAAATAAATTAAAAATAAATAAAAATAAAAAGAATAAAAAAGAATCATTTGGATATCAGCTCAATGAAGGTAGGGTCTGTTTCATTCTTATATCTTTAGGACTTAGAAAAGTGCTTTGCACACAATTAAAATTTAATAGAAAGCTTGGGGGACCAAATTGAATTCACTAGCTCACAGAGCAAGATACAGCAATCCTTCACCTATTGTGGGAGTTCCTGAGACCCCCGCAATAGGCGAAAATCCACAAAGTAATGGCCTTATATTTTTTTATTATTTATATATATTTTAAGGCTTTATAAACCCTCCCCACTCTCCTATAAATCTTTTCCACACTCTTATTAACTTACAGTCACTGAGCCAATCAGAGCCCAGGATACAGATCACAGAGCTGTGGTTGGTCGCCTTTCATTCCATCAGAATTAGATATATATATTAAAAAAAAAAAACCCATGATTCAATGAAGCTGCTGGAGGGACAACTGTACCTTTGAGTGCTTCTTTCTCTAACCTTCTGGGCATCAGGTTTCTGGCTTCAGAACTTCTAACTGGAAAAATCAGAGTGCTCTGAATATGGACTTTAGGTATGGTGGCAGGGCTCTAGAGGAGAGAGGCTTGTTCTGTAGGCTGTTTCTTCCTGTGCATGTTGGTGATTTGAGAGTGAAAACATCTGAGCTTGAATTCTCATTCTGACAGTATCTGTGTATCCATCAGCTGGTCATTTTTCCACTTTGGCACAGTGTTCTTTCATTTGTAAAATGGGTTTGTTAGTACTACCTCAAAAACTTCTCATTTGAACTGTCTACCTTTGCTAGTTGTAGTCTTCCATCTCTCCTTCCTTTTCTGGCTAAACTCCTTGAGAAGGCTGTCTACAATCAATTACCTCCACTCTCTCTGCTGTCATTTTCATTTAAAATCTTCTGCATCCTGGCTTGCTACATCATCATTCAACTGAAACTGCTCTCTCTAAAGTTACCAGTGATATCTCAGTTGCCAAATCCAATGCTCTTTTCTCAGTCTTTACCCTCCTTGACCTCTCTGTTGCTTTTGACACTTGATCACCCTCCTCTCCTTCATTTCTCTAATTCTTGTGACACCAATTTCTTCTGATTCTCCTCCTACCTTTCAGACTGTTGCTCAGTTGCCTACTCATGTAGGTTATATTCCTAACCATTAGTGTCCCTAAGGCTTAATCCCAGTCCTTTTCTTCTTCTAGACTATGCCACCTGACCATCTTATCAGCCCCCTTTATGCAGGCGATTCTTAGATCTATTATCTGCCCTAACTTCTCTCCAGACCTCTAGTCGCCCACTGGTAACTGTCTTTTTCACATCTTGGACTGGATATCTTGCAGACATCTTAAACTCAATGTGGACAAAATGGAACCAATTGTCTTTCACTTGAAATCCTCTCTTCTGCCTAACTTCCCTATTACTATTGAGGCCATCACCACCCTCCTTGTAACCCAGGCTTACAACCTACTTGTCATCCTCACCTTTTCAGTATCTCTCACCCCCCCCCCACATCCAGTCAGTCGTCAAGTCCTGTCCTTTCTACTTTCATAACTTCTCTCCTGCATATCCCCTTCTCTCTTCTGAACACCCTGGCAAAGGCCCTCATTACCTTCTACCTAGACTATTGCGACAGCTGGCTACTTGATTTCCCTGGCTCAAGTCTCTCTCCACTCTAGTCCCCATTCCACTTAGCTGTCAAAACTGATCTTTCTAAAGTGCAAGCCTAAACATGTCATCCCTCCTCCCCGCTCAGTCAACTCCAATGGCTCCCTGCTATCTCCAGGATCTCAAATATCAAACCGTGTTTGGCTTTTAAAGCTCTTCCTAACCTAGTCACACTCTCCTTTCCAGTATTTTCATGCCTTGCTCTCCTGCACTTAAACTGGGATTGATCCAGTGTCTTTGGACTCGTGTTCCTCCTCAAAGATACTCCCTCACTCACTTCTGTCTTTTTACCAGTTCTCCCCCATGCTTTGAATTCTCTCCTTCCTCATCTCTGCCTCTTTTCTTTCTCCAGATCCCAGCTAAAATCTCACCTCCTTTAAGAAATCTTTCCCAAAGTAGAAACCCAGAAGAAAAACAACTGCTTGATCACGTGGTTCGTTGGAGATATGATTGGGGATGTAGACCCTGGTGCAAATATCAATAATATGGAAATCTTGATCAATGATACATGTAAAACCCAGTGGAGTTGGCTTGTTGGCTATTGGAGGGGGGTGGGAGGAGGGGAGGGAAAGAACATGAATCCTATTACCATGGAAAACTATTCTAAATTAATTAATTAAATAAATAAACTTATTTTTTTTAAAAGAAGCCTTTCCTGATTCTCTTTAAAACTAATACCTTCCCTCTGAGATTGACTCTGAGTTATCCCACCTATATCTTGGTTATATAGAATTGTTTGCATGTTGCCTCCCCTATTAGACTATGAACTCTTTACTTGAAAGTAAAGAGTGACTGGTGTTTTTTTCTTTTCTTTGTATCAATAGTGTTTAACAGAGTGCTTGTCACATAAGAGATCTTCATCAATGTTTGATGACTTGTTGACTTAATTTGTGAGGAAACCAGTGAGTTCTCTAGAAAAGTTAGATGATGATTGGCATATAGGTAGTGCTTGCCAAATACCTCATAGAGTTTTATGCTATGGCTTTTTACTTATGAAATAATTTTCAATAAAAGGGGTCTTAAAGGATGAAGTTGAGGCTATTCCCCTGCTACCCCCAACAACAACCAAATGGGCAGAATTCTTTAGTTTCTTCCCTGCCTCTCATTCAAACAGATGATAATATCTTTAACTTTGTCAGGCTCTTTCTCAGTTAGCGGTCTCTTCTCACTCTAGCTCTTGCCTGAGCTCACCAGATCACTGCTATTCACTCATGGGCACAGACGTCAGAGTTGTTGTCAAAGAATAAGTAATAGATTTTCACAGCTTTGTTGCTGGACATTTGTGTAATGTTCTTCTTTGGGGTCTTTCGAGAAATATTATCTTGTCTTGAGGTCTTGTACTTTCTAAGAAACTTTGACTAAAAATGAGAAAATAAAGGAAATGATAACTCTTTTGGGTGCAATAGAAGCATAATCAGTGGTTTGTGTGCCACCTTTGGGAGAAGAATAATTTGTGTCCTTTGTTCTTTCTAGAAAGCTGTGGAATTCTTAGCTCAACGTGGTTATGAGATGAAGTCAAAAAGGTGCCAGTCTCTAACTGGTAAGTCCGAAGTCCTCTAACTAGGGTTATTCTCTATCCCCTCCTTTCCCTCGAGGCTTCCCATTTGGCCCCTCCTGATGCTTTGACCCCTTGTCTTGAGGCATTCTAAGCTACAGATCCATAGCACACATAATGCTAATGATCATAAAGCTCACAAGTGATTATAATGGACTAGAATGGAACTGGCTTTAAGCACCTTGGCTTTTGGGGATTTTTAGGCTTGTTCACATTTGTCTCATGCCCTATCCTCTCAGTCTGTCTTAGTTTGGTTGAGACATCTATGCGTATTTAGCATACTTAGGTGGATGAATTATTAGGTTAGAACTTAGTGCTAATGAGTCCCACATCATGAGTTTGGTTCCCATGTGGACCAGTTACCATTACTCTGTTCCCCAGCCACAGACTGTACCCTCTACTCTTGGCCAGCTGTCTTATTAATAAATGCCATTGGGCCCAAGGGATCCTGAGCAAAAGACTGGATGGATTAGTAAGCCTGTTAGTATGTGATCTGTGATTTCATCAGTGAGACCGCCCCTTTTGCTGACAAAGATTGAAACCCCTCCTCATCTTCATGGAAGGCCCTCATGAAATACTGTGACCAAAAAGAGAGGAATCATCCCGTGGTCAATCTGGTTATGCTTCTCTGTACTTCTCTAGGCTGCTCTGCAGATGATAGACACTATAGATGATGGTGTCCTTCACCGAGCACTTCTTTGGGGCCTTTGTAACTAGGTAGGACCTGCCCAGGTTGATGCCCATCAGCCTGGCTTTCAGGGGCTCAGAGTCACTATTATGCCACAATGAGTAAGTGAGGCATTGGAAGAGGGCATCAGTAGAGTATGATTTCTGGGAAGGAGAAAGAAACTAGTGCTATGAGAAAACAAGTGAAAGGGTCTTCTTGACTGCAGGTGAGTCAGTAACAGCATCTTCCTATAGGGAGATGATCTAAGATCTTCATGTAGGGAGACTTATTCATGTTCCATGTATTTAAGGAACTCCTCAGATGGTGGCATGAATATATAGTGAATGTGTTTTTCACCAGTAGTTTCTATTGGCATAGCGTTATCCTTTTAGAACATATCCTCTTACTTCAATGGGTTTCTAGTACTGTCAACAGTAGACACTGTGGTGTTAACAAATAGATTGATAAATTGGCTTAATTTTGGTGTTGAGTTCTTATCCTGACGTGCCCTTTGAATAGACGTAAGGCCCATGTCTAGGTTCAGGCACTGATTCATAGCTCCTGTGGAGGCTAAAGATGGATTTGAACTTATGAGTAGTACACAGACCGCTCTCCTAGTCCTCCAAGGTCTAGATCTTGCCCATAAAGAAGTGTCTTTTAGGTTTTTTCCCTTTTATTGGTGCTCATATTTAGCATTTCATTAACTAGGTGATACAATGGATAGTGGGCTAGAATTGGAATCAAGAAGGCCTTGGTTCAAATTCTTTTTCAAACACTTTGTAGGTATATGACTCAGTTGAAGTCACTTAAACCTCTCTCAGCCTCAGGTTTTTTTTATCTGTAAGATGGGTAGAAATGACAGTCCCTACCATACAGGGTTGTTATGAGGCTCAAATAAGATACTGTTTGTAAAGTGCTTTGTAAAATCTATAAATATCCATTATGACTTATTACTGCATGTAGGACGTGGCACCCAAACTGTACTCTGAAGGAAACTAGGACTCCCAAGTGTCAGAAGAGAGGAGGGAGTGCATTCCATTAGATGGGGTGACCAGCCACCTGTGCAGAAGCCCAGAGGCCATTGCTGGGGAATGTCCAGCAGACACATTGGGCTCGAGCCCAGCAGCCAGAGCATTGTTTTTCTCTCTGTACTGCTCTCAAAAGAATTCTTTCCAGCCTGAAGTCATTTAGACAGCTGTGAATTTGTTCTCCTTAAACCAGAAACCTCAGCCACATGGAGACAATCGATGAATAAATGGGTTATGATATTCAATATTCTTTTTTTCTCCCAAACCTTTCACTAACCAGGAGGCAACAGAAAGCAAATGGTGACCTCTCACCTTGTCCTTCTCACCTTTCATGTGAAGAGACCTGGGAAGCTTCACCTCCTTGTCAGCTAACGCTATCCTTTCTGCTTCTTGGCAAGATCTCAACAGGGCATTCTTTCCTGATGAGGCATTTCAGGTGGGAGAGGATCCCCATGGTGCCAAAGAGGAGCCAGAAATGTGGAACCAGGAACCAGGGCCTGCAACAAGATGTTCCCACTGCTATGTCGAGCCCTTCTGTGGCTAATGTTTGAAAGATGGAATCAGGAAGCTTTTTGTACATTGGTGAACTCTTGGGTTAGAGAGGAGTCCCTTTAATATGAACAAAGATAGGTCAAAGGGGAGCCCCACCCCTACCCATTACTCTTGTTTATAGGCTTTAGAAACTTATTCCCTACATAATATATATTTGATCTTATATAATAACATAATCTTGCATCTTTGCCAAAGGTATATGTGAAATGAACAGGCAAGTGTGTGCAAATGACATTCTGAAGTGAATCACGTCTCCACGGTTGGCAGAAAGTGGTACAGAATGCACGATCCCACTGTGCTGTTTGTTTGTTGACTATAAAAAGGCATTTGATTTGGTGGGGCACACATTGTTGCCTGAAAGAATCTCCTAAAACAGGGTGCCTCGCATGCAGATGGTGCATTCTTTGAGAGATATCCAACAGAGCTCACCATTTTTTAATACTCTCTGGCCATTATTATTAAGCAAGGTGTAAAACAGGGAAATGTGCCCACCTGGGGTATTGGCCACTGTCATGGAGGATGTTCAGAGTGCTGTCTAAATGGAAGATGGATTTCCGGTTGATGGCGAGATCCTTCAGCTATGCTCATTTGAAGATGACATTGTGCTGTTGGCATCGGCCTCAGCACACTGTAGTGACCTTTAAAAGAGGTCCATAATCACTCAAAGGGAGTTCAACCTTATTAGTCACATGGGAAAACCAAATGAATGAAGAATGTCTTTGATATGCAACTGGATGGACAGATTATGAAGCTAATCCATCAGTGTGTGTGTGTGTGTGTGTGGAGAGAGAGAGAGAGAGACAGAGAGAGACAGAGAGAGAGAGACAGAGAGAGAGAGACAGAGACAGAGAGAGAATGAGACAGAGACAGAGAGAGAGAGAGGAAGAAAGAGAGAGACAGAGAGACAGACAGACAGAAACAGAGAGAGCACAATATTAATTTGTTGGGCCCAGAATTGAACAGGAGAAAGAGAGTTGAGCTGGATTGTCTCTTAGATGTTACATAGTGCTTTTAATAATTCCAAGCTTCTCTCTGTTTTGATAACATCAGTAATCTTCTGGCGTTGCTGTAAGGATGTGATTCATGGAATATCAAAGTTTCCAAAGAAGTAAAGTTGCAGATGACCCAAAATGCTATGGAAAGCTGTTTAGTAGATGTGAATGTATAAGAAGTACACATGTCAGGAGCAAGCTGGGTAGCTCAGTGGATTGAGAGCCAGGCCTAGAGACAGGAGGTCCTGGGTTCAAATCTGGCCTCAGATACATCCCAGCTGTGTGACCCTGGGCAAGTCACTTGACCTCCATTGCCTAGCCCTTCTTACCACTCTCCTGCCTTAGAACCAACATAGTATTGGTTCTAAGGCAGAAGGTAATGGTTTAAAATAAATAAACAAAGAAAAATTAAAAAGTACACATGTCAAGTGTCATTCAGAAAATTACCAGAGAAATCAATAGAAATGGAGATGGGCCGACTACATGGTGAAAGAGAGGGATAACCAATGGGCAGCCAACCTGCACTTTTGGCAATGTCAAGAAATCTAGAGGGCCCCCAGTACATCTGTCAGTTCAGTCCTCTGTGGAACATTTGCAAGAAGACATAGACAAAAATTTCCCATGAGGAGTTATGGGCAGCTGACTGTGGTGGAGTTGATAGAGTAATGGTCCTGGAGTCAGGAAAACCTCAGTTCGAATTTGGCCTCAGACACTTACTATTGGTGTGGCCCTAGGCAAGGCACTTAATTAACTTTGCCTGCCTCAGTTTCCTCATCTGTTGAATGAAGATAACAGAGCACCAACCTCAAAGGGTTGTTTTGAGGTTCAAATGACATAATGATTGTAAAGCACTTAGTACAGTGCCTGACACATAGTAGGTGCCAGATGAATGTTAGCTATTGTTATTAGTGATTGTAGTAGATGGTGTGGATGGGTTGCAATTTGTACTGTTAGAGATAGAATTCTCTGTAATCATGGATCTCTCAAAGGATAATCTTTCTCAGGTAGTACTTCTCCGACACCCTATCATATGAGTGACCCTGTATTGTCACTTACCGAGTGGATGGATGGCTATGATATGCATATTTATTGATGGCCACATAAGAGGCAGTAGTATTCCACTGTGGCTACCAAGGAGCATTCACAATGTTAGATACTCTCCTTAGACGAATACGACCTATTTCAGGTCTTATAAATTACTCATCAGGGTTTCCTTTTATTGTTGTTGTTATTTCTACGTAGGCACTGAAGCAGCTTCTTGGGAAGCCCTTTAGACTCTTACCTGTTTTTAACAGGGTTTTCTTCATAGGGGTTCCAAGTTCTCTATGGCCATTTCCTCAGCCATCTTTCTGAGCACCATTCAGAGGCAGAGCCACCTTGGAATGATGGCAAAAGAACTATAACTCTTAAACTCTTGGAAAATAGCAGTTCTGGCAGCTGATTTTTCTGCTCTTGACATGTTCCCTCACAGCAGTTACTGTCTCTTCTCCTAACAGGGGAGAGGAAGAAGTGCCCTTCTCTTACTCATTTGCCTTCTCCTCTTCAGCCCCTACCTAGGCACAGTTGACAAAATGAAGGGATCTCAGAGGAAAAAGTCTCTAACCACTAGAGGTAGCCACAACGGGAATGGGCTGCCTTCAGAGGCAGTGGATTTCCTGCCACTAGAGGTCTTCAAGCAAAGATCAGGGATACTTTATTTCATTTCATTTATTTATTTATTCATTCATTTGTTTGTGTGTTCATGCATTTGTTTATTTGGTCATTCATTTATTTATTTGTTTGTTTATTTATTTTAGGCAATGGGGGTTAAGTGACTTCTCCAGGGTCACACAGCTAGGAAGTGTCTGAGGTCAGATTTGAACCCAGGACCTCCCATTTCTAGGCCTGGTTCCTAATCCATTGAGCCACTCAGGTGCCCCCCAACCAGGGATATTTTAGAAGAATATGGACACGGGTTGGGTTCAATGACCTGTGAGATCCCTCCAAACACTAAGATGCTGTGATCTCTTCCAGACTTGCTCTCATTCTTTATCATTCTAGGAGATACTAAAGAACAGCAGTTCTAATGGGAGTTCCTTTCTTCTGCTTTCCAGTAGGGGATCCTAGAGAGGTTCCTGATGTGAAATGCAGCCGATCCAAGTCAACTTGTCACATCACTCCTCTGAAGTTCAGTGGCATGGAATGGGTTGATGAAGAAGAAATGGACCAAGAACAAGGATTATAAGGATCAAACTCTGGGATTACCTTTGATGCCATG
The DNA here is from genome assembly GCF_027887165.1 of Monodelphis domestica. Taxonomy (NCBI): domain Eukaryota; kingdom Metazoa; phylum Chordata; class Mammalia; order Didelphimorphia; family Didelphidae; genus Monodelphis; species Monodelphis domestica. The sequence goes on along the minus strand of NC_077235.1, from coordinate 27,581,529 downwards.
GAATGGTCTCTTACTTATTTACCCAACTATTCAGCACTTAGATTTGTTTTTTGTGGGAAGAAGGCCAGGACTTGTAATTTTACCAAGTGTGGAAGTTCCCTTTAGTGACACAGGTTGGCAACTTGTCCGTAACTTATGATGTTTTACAGTTGTCAAATCTCATTTAAAAATAAAATACAGAGTTGAAGCTACCAAGAAGATGTCTGCACAGATGGGGTCTGCTACATCTGTATGAAGATGATGTCATGGGCATCTCTGCAGCTGCCAAGCATGATAAGTACCCTATTTCTGCTACTGGGCATCACTCAGGTCTTTATCGGACTTCTGTGCTCCCCTTGGAACTTCAGGTTGTAAACACATGTAATCAGACGGGGAGCTTAGAAAAGAGTTTGGGAAAATGACGAATACGTTTGACAAATAAAACTCAAGAAGAAAGGTTAATAAGACTGAGCAGCAAGGGAACTGAGGCGACTTTCACAAGCTTACGGTTAAGAGTGGATATTCTCCGTAGTCCATTAGAACTAGGGAAATGCATGCTATTTAAAATCTAGGAAAAGACACAGTGGCATCATGGAAAGAGTACTGGAGTTGGATCCAGGAGAAACCTGGCTTTGAGACCATGTTTAGTCACCAAACCTCCCTTCCTTTAATGGGGATGATATCAGAAGTAGGTAGGGCTGTGGTGAAGTCAGAATCATAAAAGCAATTAGAATAATGGCATAGCACTGCTGGGGGAGGGCCAAGGTCTGTTGGGTGTGATACCTTCAAGGGCAGGCCTTACTGCCAGAAATTGCCTTTGGCCTGATAAGCAAGCCTCTAAGACAGTGGCCAGGCTGGTACTGTGGAAAGAAGACAGAGAAGAGCCTGAGGATCCCTCTTTAAGTTCTGTCTCTGACACTTGCCAGCTGCGTGGTTTTGAACAAGGAGCCTTGCTCACCTCTTTTGGCTCTGTTCCCTCATCTGGGAAATGAGAGGATTGGGTTGGCATTCAAAGTCTCTTTCGTCCATGCTCCTAAATGACTTCTCCCTCTCCATTCTCAAGTGGTACACTTTGGTCTTTCTTTACCTTCATCTTCACCGTGTGAAACTGTACACATTCCATGTTTGGGGGAAACTTTAGCCAAAATGTATTTGACTTTAGCATCTTCATTGTACCAAAAATGGCACCATCAAAAAACCCAGCTTCTGCTTGAACCCTTGCGTTATTCCTCTTTTTAATGATCACTTTAGATTTCCAAAAGCAAAGTTTCACTGTCATCCAACAGGAGTTACCATGGTCATTCCCTGCAGTAGCAGCAGGAAGGCCAGATATTCTGAAACTAGTGGAAGAAGAATGATAGGAAAGAGCTCTGACCTGAGAGCCATGACAGAAATTGGAGTTCAATTTCCGATTTTGCTCCTTATTAGCTACTTTGGCTCTGTTCAGGCCATTTTTCTTTTCTGAGCCTTAGTTTCTCCATCTATAAAATGGGGAGATTGGGCCTAAGGCTTCATCAAGCTCTAATTCTGAGTCAGCTGAAATAGGGGACTCAGAGATGGAAAGGACTAGCACCAAAAGGATTTGTTTTTTCTTTCCCAAATCATGAATTTCCAGCTTAGGGAAGGAAGAAAAGAGAGTTGTGTTGCTCATCTTCTCTCTTTTTCCCCCCTTTAAACATTATTTTATTTGGTCATTTCCAAACATTATTCATTGGAAACAAGGATCATTTTCTTTTCCTCCCCCCTTCCCCCCACCCCTCCCATAGCTGACGTGCGATTCCATTGGGTATCACATGTGTCCTTGATTTAAACCCATTTCCATGTTGTTGGTATTTGCAATAGGGTGTTCATTTAGAGTCTGTCCTCAGTCATATCCCCTCCACCCCTGTAGTCAAGCAGTTGCCTTTCCTTGGTGTCATCTTCTCTTAAAGTAAGGATTCCATAGATGGAGAGGGTCTCTGAAGCCATCTAGGCCAACTCATTCATTTTACAGTTGAAGAAACAGACTTCCCTAAGGTCACATAGGTTAAGAATCAGTAGATCTGAAGTTTGGACTCTAAGTCTTGTTACTCTAGCTTCACTGTTTATTCTTCTATGCCCTGCACTGGTCACAACTGAAAGAGTTTGAGTATTATCTCTTCTAGCCTGTATCCTTTTCCTAGTTTTCCTCTGAATTCTTCTTTTATCCAGCCAGGGATGGATGTTATAGTTATCTACATTTTTGGGTCTGCTTTTTATTTTTTGCAATAAAGAGTATTATTTGTGAATAGAGTGCTAGATTTGGAATAAAAAAGACCTGAGTTCAAATTCTACCTGAGATACGTACTAGCTGTGTGACTCAGAGAAAGAATTTATTTAACTCCTATATGCCCCAGGGAACTTTCCAGGCCTTATGGACTAAATTATAGCCAGAGGTCTATTCTATATTGTTCGAGGGGAGTTCCCTAACCTGATAGAGTAATGAATTCTCCAGGATTTGGGTTATTTTTATACCACTCTCATTGCCCCTAACCTGGGAGTCCTCTTTTGTAACAAAGAGAATCATTTCTACAAAACAAACCTTCTTTTTTTTTAATTTTAAACATTATTTTATTTGGTCATTTCCATACATTATTCACTGGAAACAAAGATCATTTTCTTTTCCTCGCCTCCCCCCCTCCCACCACCTTTCCCTCTCCCATAGCCGATGCCCGATTCCACTGGTTATCACATGTGTTCTTGACTCGAACCCATTTCCCTGTTGTTGGAATTTGCATTAGAGTGTTCATTTAGAGTCTCTCCTCAGTTATATCCCCTCCACCCCTGTAGTCAAGTAGTTGCTTTTCATCGGTGTTTCTACTCCCACAGTTTGTCCTCTGCTTGTGGGTAGTGGTTTTTAGATCCCTGCACATTGTTCAGGGACATTACACCGCCACTAATGGAGAAGTCCATCACCTTCGATTATACCACAGAGTATCAGTCTCTGTGTACAATGTTTTCCTGGTTCTGCTCCTCTCGCTCTGCATCACTTCCTGGAGGTTGTTCCAGCTCACATGGAATTCCTCCACTTTATTATTCCTTTGAGCACAATAGTATTCCATCACCAACATATACCACAATTTGTTCAGCCATTCCCCAACTGATGGGCATCCCTTCATTTTCCAGTTTTTGGCCACCACAAAGAGCGCAGCTATGAATATTTTTGTACAAGTCTTTTTGTCCATTATCTCTTTGGGGTACAAACCCACCAGTGCTATGGCTGGATCAAAGGGCAGACAGTCTTTTATCACCCTTTGGGCCCTCCAGAATGCAAAACAAACCTTCTTAGTGAACATGTCCAACAGTGTATGTAGCATTCTGTATCTCTAACAACATAGAAGATGGAAGTAAATCTCTGGTTTCTGGACTTGAGATTGTTCTCCTTTTCCATAGATGCACAGTTTCAGAGCTGGAAAGACAATTGAGGCCATCTAGTCCAATGGCCTCATTGTACAGATGGAGAAACTAAGGCTTTTTGAGGTGGAGTGGCTCACTCAATGAGGTCACTCACACAGCTAGGAGGGGAGAGAAACTTTAGAGCTCTCTTCCTCCTAATTCTTTCATACAAGAGAACCCTTCTCAACCTCCTCTAAAAGTAATTATGTACATCAACATAGGCAGGGACTTTTTCTAAACTTTCAATCATTAGGGTAGATGGAGAATTCGCTTTCTGATTAATTAAACCTTAGCACTTCCCTAAGACTTTACATTTATTTTGTATAGTGTGGAAGCCAGAGATAATTCTCTTGCCATAATCAGATATTGTCTGGCAGCTTGTTTGCCTTTAAAACACTCTAGTAAGGCAATCTGGGATGTGTGTGTGTGTGTGTATTAGAGAGAGAGAGAGAGAGAGAGAGAGAGAGAGAGAGAGAGAGAGAGTGATGGTGCTGCTGGAAAACCTGGCCTTGAGGGTAGAACTAGGAGCAGTGAATGGAGATTTGGGCTTGCTGTAAGAACCCCCCTCATTAAATTTGTAAAGGAATCCAAGTGCCCTCAAAGAGGAATGGGATACCTGGGGAGGTAGTGTGTTTCTCCTCAGTACAAGTCTTGAAGCAAAGCCGAGGTGACCACTTGGAAAGGATGCTGGACAGGGGCAGCACATCCAGGGACAGATTGGAGTAGATAGCTTCCAAGCTTTCTTCCTAATCTGAAATTCAGAGAATCATAGATTGAAAGGGAATGGGAGAAGTCATCTTGTCTTAGCCTCTCGTTTTACCATTGGTGGGCAGGGGAAACCCAAAGAAGGTCACACAGTAAGAAGGGACTGAGGTGGCATCTGACCCCAAATCTAGAATTCTTTCCAGCACTTAGCTGAGTGCTAGCCTAGAACAGATGCTTCATAATGATGACTAACATGCCTTTCCACTCTGCTACACTGCTTCTGTATTCTTTGAATCCTGGCTTTGCTGCTTATTAGTTGTATGACGATGAGCAACACTCAACTTCTCTGCATGGCGCTTTAGTTTCCCTCCCTGTGCAATGGGCAGAGTAATCCCTGTAGTCCCTACCTCACAGGGTTGTTGTGGGGCCTACACAAAGAAATGTATATGCATGTGCTATGTAATTTTAACTTATTGTATAAACATAAGGCTTAATTGGTAATTAAGTCATCATGTTCATAAAGTTCTGCTAAATTTCCTGAGAAAGCTCACTACTTTGCGGAAATGGGCCTCTGTGTTCAGAATCATTGTTATAAGGGTCTGGATTTCTGTCTTCTTATTGACATGCTTTTGCTTAAATAGTGCCTTGAATACTCCAAGCCTTTCAGTCCTTCTTCTCGTCTGTCACAACTTCTGATGCTGGAATGCGCCAGTGTGTCAGGCCAAGAGGAACATCACAAGATGGACTCAGGTCACAGTTCAAGGAGGCTTGTGGGACCTTGGAAGCTGGCAGTGAAATAGGCAGGCCACTTCTAGATGCTGTACAGGCTTCCTTGTTCTTGTGAGTGCCTCTTGAGTGAGGTGCCTACCCTTAGCACCGTCAGAAGACACCTCTTTTTCTCTCTCCATCCCTTGGCAGTGGATCAAGACGTCTCCATGTGCAGATACATGATCTTGAGGAGGAAGAAGGTCTTTCTTCCTGAGTGGCAATGGTGGTAACATGGGCAATGAGGCTGGGCAATGAAATCGGCACCTCCAAGACTGTAAGTTTGGGTGCCATTTAAGGGATACCAGGTTCCTAGCACCTCACTTTGGTTACTTTCAGAGACTGGGTGTAAGGGTGTCGGCCATCCCTCCATCAGTGCTGAGCACAGGTTTAGGGAAGCCATCACACTTTAGTAAATAGTATGTAGGAGTTTCTGGATCCTTCCTTTCCACAAATTGTGGTGACTAACCCTTAAGGGATGAGCTCCTCCACACTCTGCTAGGCTCGTCCTTGAACAACACACACATGGTTTTGCCAGTTTGGTGTAGGTTTTGCCAGAGTTTGGACTCTGTAATTGCCATGGGGCACCCAAATACCACAGGGTGGCACTAGAGGAAGATGGCAGTGAGGAGCCCATGAAATAAGCCAAGTAGGACCACTGCTTCCCTCTACTTATTGAGCCTCCATGGGTACTTCTGGGTATACTAGATATAAAGATGCAATGCTACTTGTCTGCAAGAACTTTGTTTTTTTTAACAAAAGAGACCATAAAGCCAAGCACAGTAATGTAGAGAGTACCAAGGTGCATCAATGAGTTGAGGATCATGCTGGTCGGGGAGAATGGTTCTGTTCATTAAAGGGACTTTCTAGAGGGAAGGACCTTGGGTGCAGCCCAGGCAAATGGAAGGATGTTGTTCCTCAAACTGGGGATAATTTAGACAAAAACTAAGAGAGTGGAAGGGAGGACCAAGTGCCAGGGAAAGCAGGAAAACAAGGACTTCTGGGCTCTTTTGCTCCTTGATTTCTTTCCCTCCCTATACTGTTTAACAAATGCTTTGCCATTCATCTGTCCATATCCAGTTTCTCTGAGGATCACGCTGCTATTACTTGGTTATTCCACCTCAGGTAAGTCTCTGGATATCTGTTTCCTCATTTGTAGAAGGGGGAACTAAAGTAGGGGTCCTTCTAGACCTAAACTTTTATGTTTCAAAGATTGAATCTTATAAATTCCAAGGGACTCTCCAGATTTTTTGGTTTCCTAGGAATATTGTTTCCATCCACTTGACATAAGTAAGGCATGTCTTGGTTATCTTTATTATTGTTTTGTCACATAGCTCTTTCTTATTATGCAGCTTGGCGTTTTTCTCAATTTGGGGGTGGTTGTGGTAGTGGTGGAAATATTCACGAATGAGACTTAATGTTCCTTTTCATTTTTCTTTTGAAGCAGCACTTTGAGGTGTTTCCCCATGAGACGCTGAACCATCACCAGGTGAGAAGGCTTTTATGAGGGTAACAGGGGCACCTCTTTCATTGTTAGCTTTCCCAAGATGCCCTGCCTGTGTTTCAGGCTTGTTTCTGTGTCCGAATCTGCCAAGCACTCCTGATTCCTTACATGATTTTCCAATGATTCACTCTGCCCCAAACTTCACCTTGTCAAAGTTATGGTTGAGATTAAAAATAAATGTATCGTTGAGGGGGCAAAGACCTATGAACTGGTTGAGAGTTTGGGGAAGCATTTTCCAGCTGGTTTGTGGCCCTAACACAATCCTAAACCAGAATCCTGCCTCGGAAAGTTCTAAGTGGCTTTGTGAGGACCCATTGTTGGTGGTCTTGAAAAACCTTCCAGCTGGGAGGAAAACTGTTAAATGCCTGGGCTGGAGCGTGGAGAATGCATTTTTGGCAGGGTTTTCATCCTTTAAAAATGTTTCAGACGTGGTTTCATGCTAGCATTGTCCATCGTGCAGTTGTTATGAGTCCATGGTTTCATGGAAGTCTATTTTAATGGTTGGATTCTCTGAAAAATTCAGAGAGATCTGCTCGGAAAGCCACAGACTTTCTCTCCATGTCTCTGACTGTCTCTCTGTCTATCTTTTTCTCTGTTTCTCTCTCCTGCTTCAGTCTCTCCCCTCTCCCCTTTCCTCTCCCCTTCTTCCTTCCTTTTCCTTGTTATAGTGGTAGGGAATGACTGTGCAGACCATAATCAGGATCCCAAATAAAAAGACTGAGGGGAAACTGCTCTGAGTGCATGAAGAGAAAGAGGAGCTGAACAATCACCGAAGAGTTGGAAAATAGATAATATAATATATACCTGTAATATTAATACTACTAATAATTAATAATAATATAATAAAAACCTGTAATCAGTCGAAAATGAGCTGAGACCAGAGCAAGGCTAAGGAAGGGGATTTCTTTAAAGCTTGAGCATGGGGCAGCTGGGTAGCTCAGTGGATTGAGAGCCAGGCCTAGAGACAGGACATTTTAGGTTCAAATATGGCCTCAGACACTTCCCAGCTGTGTGACCCTGGGCAAGTCACTTGACCCCCATTGCCTAGCCCTTACCACTCTTCTGCCTTGGAGCCAATACACAGTATTGACTCCAAGACAGAAGGTAAGGGTTTAAAAAAAAGCTTGAGCATATGGTAGAACATTAAAAAAACACATCAAGAACCCTGTGTAACTTGGGCCATATTGATGATATCTTGAACAAGGCAATGGAATTTATTTCCATGAAGGGAAGAAAAGTCTGCTCCCCACAAAGTGGGAGAAATCCCTTCCTCAAAAAACAATTATTTATCTTCTTTCAAAAAAATCATGGTTTTCAAGAAAACAAAGAGCACACTTCATTAAGATGCCTGGGATGCCATCTTTCCTAACGTCACACCTCACTGCTCGGTCTTCAAAGGAGCTTACCAGAAACATCCGGGGGCTCAGGCTTTATTCTGTAGCTTCTTAATCACTGATGCCTTTGCTTAGCAAAGATGTCTAGGAGAGAAACCATGTGAAAGTCATTCTACTGTGTGATTAGAAAAAGCTGCTGGAATGGGCCCCTGGAAATGTTTTTCATCAGAGCTGTGTGTCAGGCATGGTATGTGTAGGCATGGTATGTATGGGCATAGTATGTGTAGGCATGGTATATATACTGCCTCCCCCGGGGCTTTACCTCCAGGGATGTCAGCCTTTCCAGCCAGCTCGTATGCTTTTAGAGTGGGCTGCATAGATAGAGAATGTGGGGCTGAGTGGAGGGCCTCTTAAAAAATGGTGCTTTTGGTTAGAGAATTGTAATTGGACCAAAGTTTGATCTAGAACACATGCCATCCTTCTTTATTTTTCTTCTAACTCTTTTTAAAAAAAATTTTTAAACCCTTACCTTCCGTCTTGGAGTCAATACTGTGTATTGGCTCCAAGGCAGAAGAGTGGTAAGGGCTAGGCAATGGGGGTCAAGTGACTTGCCCAGGGTCACACAGCTGGGAAGTATCTGAGGTCAGATTTGAACCTAGGACCTCCTGTCTCTAGGGCTAGCTCTCAACACACTGGGCTACCCAGCTGCTCCCTCTTCTAACTCTTACGAGGCAGTTATGCAAACGCTCTAATCTCTTTTCCTTTGAGAACCCCACAACTAAACTCTCACCTTGACTAGCTACTACCCTGTCTGCCATTTTTAATTACTTTAAAAAAAAGTAGCCATTTGATTGGATAGAGATTCAGGCCTAGAGAAGGGAGGTCCTGGGTTCAAATTTAGCCTTACACACTTCCTAGCTATGTGATCCTGGGAAAGTCACTTAACCCTCATTTTCTGTACCTTACCACTCTTCTACCTTGGAACTGATACTTAGTATTGATTCTAAGACAGAAGGTAAGGATTAAAAAAAGTAGTAATGCCATTCATTATTTTTTACAGCCATTTGATATCATTTCCTCTTTTGGATATCTTCATAATTGATTGACCAGTGTCTTTCAAAATATATCACTTCTAGCACTGACATCCTCTAGGTTTTTTTTGATCCAGCCCAGATGCTCCTATGTTTTCCCCCCTCCATTTCAACTTCCTTATTGAGTACACCAGGGACTATATTATAATATTGGGATTCAAATGTGGTGATTCCTCTGTCATTGATGGAGAAAAGGATTTATTTATTATCAAAATATTGACATACCTTTTCAATTTTTCATATTTGTTGTATTTCCATTTTTATCTTCAGATGCCAATAAAATTATCTGACATAACCATGTCTTGTACCAAGCTTTCTGCAGACTCAATTCCCTTTTATGCCATTTCTTGTTGACTTATTAAGGGGGTACTACTAATAATGTTTCACTTTCTCTTCTGTAAATTTTTATAAATGAATCAGTAGGTTAAATGATGTTGCCTGTGACAAGAAAATCACTTTAAAGGACTGATATATATTAATTTAAGGTAGCCAAGGAATTCAGCTATGTAATTCCTAAATGAAAACTTAAGTCAGCAGTCAATCTTTTATGGAGTTTAATTACAATAGGAGGAAGTAATTAGAGATAGAGAGAGAGAAAAGGGAGAGAAGGGAATAGGGCTTAAATACCCCTTCTGTTTAGGCTGGGCCAAAAGGCCCAAGCCCTTAGATAGCTGGGGCAAAGAAAAGAGATCAGTCCCTATTACTCACGTGACCAAAATGGAGAAACAGTCTCAGAGGCCCCCACCTTCAGCTTCCTTCAGAGCAACCTTCTCAGAGCACACACCAACCACTCCGACCAACTTCTCAACCACCACCGAGTCTTCAGACCCCCCTGATCTTTAAGGAAACCATCCAAGTTGCCTCCCCTCAGTTCTCACATCTACCAATCACTGTCCATCAATTTCCCTGTGCCAATGGAGGCTCTAGCCTATCTAGCACTATCAATAGGAAATTTTTCAAGTATGAAATTTCCCAATGGTGAAATTTCCAATATTTATAAGAATAAGAAATTTTGAGGTTTACAATCCCCCCTGATGATCATTGGGAGACTAGTCTCCCCATTGATCATTTAACATAATCATTTTGTAGTTCTAAATTCACTTCTAACTAAAGATATACACAATATTCAATTTTCTAGGAGAAATTAGAATAGTGAGAGAGGAAATAGAAAAGAAAAGAAAGCAAAACCAATGTTTGCTAGGCGCATTGACAGAAAGCCAAATTAGGGGCAGTCCCTTTTGGCATAAATGTGTACAGTTACAATAAATGTTCAATCAAAAGTTCAGTCCAATCAATCACATCCAAAGTTCATTCTTGATCTTCTTGATGAAGTGTAGGGTTTCGGCATCTTTCTGCAACAGTTCATTCTCTGGATATAAAAGTTTCAAGCTTCTTTCTTGAAGATCTTTTCTCAAACAGAATCAAAATCTTTGGCTATCATATCTCTGGCAAAGATCAACCTATTACTGTCTGAAATAGTTTTTAGACTATTTTGGCCTTGTCATAGGCTAAACCTTTTTAGGAAATGGTGATTGCCTGCATGGATATGTTCCTTTATCCACTTCTCATTTTTTTAGCATCAAGAGCTTGTTTAAAAAGGTTAGATTGGACTGTTTCACTTGGCCACCATATGTTCTCATCTTTCTTCTTTCATCTAAGGTGGTGTAATTTTGCTCTGGACTCTAACAGGTCAGTGGTCTGACTATGCAAATAGCTGATTGGTAAATGATTCCCATCTTGCTAAACATTTATTTTTCCAAAATCCAAGAATAGCCACTATTTGACTTTTAAAGTCATTCATATCCTGGTCCCTTCTTGTATTTCCAGTCTTCTAACACCTTCCCCCCTTCAGGTATTCTTCAATCCAATGACTATGACCTTTTTTGTTGTTCCTTGAACTCAACATTTTCATCTTCTGACTCAGAGCATTTTCACTGGCTGTCCCTCTTGCCTACAACTGTCTCCTCCTTATCTCTGTTTCCTGACTTCCCTGGCTTCCTTCAAGATTTAGCGAAAGATCTGCCTTTTTCGAGAAGCCTTTCCTGGTCCCCTTTAATCTTTGGGCCTTCCCTTGGAGGCTGTCCCTAATTTATCCTGTCAATGTCTTCTTTGTACATTTGTACATCTGTTTTCTCTCCAAATAGGCTGTGAGCTGCTTGAGAGCAAGGACTGAATGTCTTTTGACTTTCTTTGTATGTTCAATGCTTAGCACAGTGCCTGACACATAGGATAAGCTTAATAAAAGCTTATTGAGTTACTAACTATTCTACAGGAGAAGAGGAAATAAAGAAAAGCCGACAGCTCATAAGACTTAGGAAAAAAGGTGAAGGGGGTAGTCCATTGGGAACAGGATACAGAGATGTTGACATGGGAGATACTTCAGAAACTGAGGTTTCTGTGGTCTCTTTGGTGTAGGTACCCATCTACCAGTATGAGTCATAGTCCATCCACCCCTCATCCTAGGTCATTCTCATCCATGTCATTCCATAAATATTCCATAGAGGATGTGTAGAGTGAGAATTATCATGTAATAGCACCTACCTCCCAGGGTTGTTGTGAGGTTCAAATGAGATATTTTGTAAAATGCCTGGCATATAGCAGGCACCATATAAATGTTAGCTGTTACTATTATTTAACCACTATGCTAGATACTGTTTTCTGGACCTTTTAATATTAGGGTGCTCAGTGAAAATAAGGTGGGAGAGAAAGGCAAATGAGAGCAAATGTAAGCTACCTTCACTTCTTCCCTTGACAGTGGTGGAATGGATGAAAGGAGCATCTGAGCTGCTAACTCACTGGGACCAGGACTAGATGCCAGAATTGGGTAAGAAACAGTATGAAGAGAACTGTGAAGATGATGAGTGAATACACCAATGGGGAGGTGAGGTCATTCTTCCTCACTTGGCAACCCTTTCTATTGGTCTCTCACTATCTGAAGGCCTGCAGTGAAAGTCCTAGGCTTGGTAGCCTGAACCAGAAAGCACTTCACATGTGTTTGAGTCTTTTCACTAATAATGTGTTCCAGATTCATCTCGATGATGTGGAACCATGAAGAGTCTGGTGTCTGTGGACTCATCTTAAATTTCTCTGGGAAGAGACGAATTGGCATCCAAGTTTTGCTCCTCATGATGAAACAATTTGATGCTAGAATGGCTTAAATTAGCACCAAGGGCATTCAAGTCTGGTCTGTTGCCCATCATTAGTGCTGTGAAATTGTGTACTGGTTCCATTTCTTGTCAATCCAAAGGACTCAGCCAAGCTCAAGGAGTCAGAGAACAGAGTGTAGACTTTGCCGTAAGGATTAGTTTAGCCCGTCAGTAGGCTGGGAGTTGTGGAAAAAGTCCTAGAGACCTTCATTAATTATTGTCCTCTGGGAACATTTCCATAAGAAGAGAGGCAGCAAGTTGATTGCTTTTCCCATGATTAGTATTATTAATGGATATTCAGTAAGACTTGTAAGATCATTAAGCAGAAATGAATATTTCTTGAATATTTAAGCTGTGCTATAATAATAATAGCTCACATTTAGATAGGGCTTTACATCATTTCATTTGGTCGCCCCACAACATGTGGGGTAGGTGATATTATTAGCTCCATTTTACTGGTGGCAAAATTGAGTCTAAGAGCCTTAAATGATTTGTCCAGGGTCACACAGCTTAGGAATATTACATGGGAACCTAGGTTTCTCAGACTCCAGCATTCAGTCAGAAGCAGCTGGTTGGCAGACTAAAAAGAGTGCTGGGCTTGGAATCAGGAAGAACTGAGTTCAAATTTGAACTCAGACACTAGCTATGTGTTTATCTTCTGTTTGCCTCAGTTTTCTCATCTGTAAAATAGGAATAATAGCTGAGCACCTACCCTCCTAGGGCTGATATGAAGATTTAGTGAGGTAATGATTATAAGGTGCTCAGTTTAGTGTTCTGGTACATAGTAGGTATAGTTACATCCATGTGCACATGACATGCACTGGCACCCTTGAGCTCTCAAGGAAACTTACTCTCCCTATGTTGGTGCAAGCTCAGCTTCCCCGGCAGCCAGGGCCTGGGGAGGAGCTCCCCTCCCTACAAAGATGTTCAGTGAAGGTGGCCCAGAGGGACACAGAAATGGGGATGGGTAATAAATACATCAGCTTTGGACAGGGAAAAGGAAGCAGCTGTAGTTAGATAGATGGGGATGTAAACTGTTTTGCAAACCATAAAGCATCCTCTAAATAAGAGCCATTATTATCAGCTGAAACCACCCCTTTCTGTGAAGACTGTGAGCCTCTGAGACAATCAACTATAAGCTTCCTTGTGGCCTAATGAGCTCTTCCAATCCTGTGTATTTTCTTGGACAGGGAACATTCTTGGTCAATCCAATCCATTTAGTTCAAACTCTGGAGTGCTGACAGGCTTGTGGGGCCCCAGGAAACTGTGGCCAGCAGCATTGGGAGACTGTTCCCTCTTGTCTCCTTATCTCAGCTAGTACCCTTACCTTGGAACCTGCAAACTGGGGCCCGGGTCCAAGGTAAGTGTAGCAGTGAGTGGTAGGCAAAGACTAGCAAGCTGGCTTGGATGGGTGATTTGGTTCCTAGCAAGGAGCCCCCACTGATGACTCCAGGCCAAGTGGGCTCCCATCAGGGAAGGATCTTGGAAGTGCTCTATCACTACTCTTTTAAGGATGACATGTTGGAGCAGAAGAAAGACTCTCATGGTGAGACTGAATTGTGACATTCAGCTGTTCTTATCATTTGCTAAAAAGCTTTTCAGAAAGAGGCGTTTTGGCTGCCGGGCAAACAAAAGCTCACATCTGTAAAACCAGGGTGCTGGGAGGAGGGGTACTTCCTGATTTCCATCTCTTAGGTGATGAGAATTGATTTGTTCCTGAGAAAATGAAGAGCAGTTAGAATGCTTTGAAATGGCTGAAGAAGAGATTGCACCTGGCCCTATTCAAGAGCCATTTTGCAGTTCATTATTTGCCATTTTATTTGCACTGTTGAACAATTAATATTACTCTTTGAAGCCCTTCATTGTTCATGATGCCCATGTGAAGGAAGCATAAAGTAGGGCCTGTCTATTCCAGCCTGCACCCAATGTGTAAGCGGGGGCCTTTTCTCTGTTCTTGTAGCTGGAAAAATCAAACCATCTTTGGCATTGGGCTCCTCTGCTTTTCTTGGCATTTGCATATTTGAACAACTTCTTAGACTCGCTCTGAGGCTGTTTATGAACAGTTTCTCACTTGTAAGGAACCTGGGAGGGTCATCCAGGCCAAGCATCTCTTTGGCATGTCTCCATCACATGGTCATCTAGTCTTGGCTTGGTGACCCTCAAACATGGAGAGCCTACAACCTCCCAAAGCACTCTCTTTGGCTTGGAGCTCTACTTGTCCCAAAGTTCTTTCCTGTATCTGCCTCTTTGCAATTTCAGCCCATTGGTCCTACACACTGTTCCAAGGGGTGTCCGGACGAAGCAGAGAATGAAAGTCCCTGGCCTTCAGGAAGTTGATATTCTTTTGTGGGAACATGGCCTGCATATAGGTAAGAAAATCAAGAATATAGTCAGTTCTGTTCCAGCCCATGTTTTGAAAATGGAAATTTGTTTCAACACGATTGATAGATCAGGGAACAATTTGAGTGGAATGCAAATTTACCTTTTACTTATGCTTGATTTCATTAGCAAAAAACAGTAAACAGCACCCAGCTGAAGAGAGCCCTAAATCCCCACACAGCACTCAAACATCTACTAAGACTCCCCATATTAGGCATCCGACAAGCTTGGGTAACACCCCTTCACAGGAACGCTGTCTTTCCATGCCCACTGCCACAAGCAAACTTCAAGTCTTTTTCAAGGTAAAGCATCGTATTTATTGTACATATATCTTCTGGTACAGCAGCAGTTGGGGACTGAGGGGTACTAAGCTAAAGCCCCATAATCCATCTCTCCTCCCTGCCCTACATACACACATTTGGCCTGGCCCTGCCCTTCCATCCCCATTCCTGGAGTTGCTGCCAATGGTGGTCACCCTCAACCATAGCCATCCCCTTTGCCAGCCTGGTCCTTGTGGGAATCTGGGCACAGACCCAACTGCAGCCTGAGACCACTGCCTCTATTTCCTATAGTGTGTTTATATATTTCTTTAACATGGATTAAACCATGCTACCATTTTCACTTGGTTCTTCCTAACTTTTTATGAGTCACTGACAAAGTTTTTGAGTGTTAGGCCTCTTACCCCATTTTCCCCATGAGTCCTCCAGTTTTTATTGCACAATTTTTCATAGCTCTGATTTTTAGGAACCCATTTGTCAAGTTATAGCAGAACTGACCACATGTAAAAAGGAATTTCAAGATGGAGAGAGTGCTACAGGAGATACAGGGAAGGTCAGGAAAGGTCTTGTGTACCGAGGTGGCACCTGATGTGATCTAAAGGGAACTAGGGATCCTCCTAGGAAGAGGTGATGAGTTGAGGGCATGCTAAGCTTGAGGAACCAATTGTGCAAAGGAAGGAAATGGAAAGTTGTGCAGAGAAACAGCTAGTGGACCAGTTTGAATGAGACAGAGAATACATGAAGAATAACATGAAATTTGGGGGGTGGGATTGAAATGCTAGTTGGTAGAACTTTGGGGCCACATCTTGAATTAAAATTCAACAGATAACCTGACCAAATGGAACTCATTCAGTTAGGGTCTTTAAGGTCAACTCGAAAAAAGGTGTGTGTGTGTGTGTGTGTGTGTGTGTGTGTGTGTGTGTGTGTGTACACAGATGTATTTACATGTATATCTAGCTATCTACTTTAAGTCCTTGGAGGCAGCTGCCATGCCCAGTACTTAGAAAGTGAGATAAGGGTGAAGTGGAGTTTCCTAGAAGGTGGTACCCAGAATAGAATACAGTCCTCTAGGTAGAGTCTGACCAAAGAAGGGTGCAGTTGGATGATCATCTTCCTCATAATGAACACTATAGTTCTGTTAATTTCACCTAAGAGCTTGATAGCTCTTTTGGTGGACTATCACCCCATTGATTTCATATTAAGCTTGTGTTCCACTATAACTCCCAGATATCTTTCACAAAAACTGTTGTCTAGTCATGTACAGGTGAAGGTCCTATCATGTACCTGTGATCTCATCAGCCTCCATAGATTTAAATGTCAACTCTATGGTGATGGTTCTCCAATCTAGCTTTCCTGTCCCAATTTTTCTGCTGATATCTATCTGCCTCTCAGAGTCTTGGACTAGGTGTCCAGTAGACATCTAATACTCATTATGTCCAAAACAAAACTCATTATCTTTCCCTTGAAATCCTCCCCTTCTCTTTCCTTTCATATTATCGTAGAAGGCAACACCATCTTTCTAATCCCTCAGTCACCATTGCTTTCTTCAATCTCTCACTCTCTCACCCCCCAAATCCATTTTGTGGCCAAGCCTATTGATTTTGCCTTTGTAGCACCTTTCAAATATGTTCCCTTCTCTCTTCTGACATGGCTGTCACCCTGGCACAGGTCTTCATCAGCTCACATCTGGACTATTACGATAGCCTGCTGGTGGGTCTGCCCTCCATAAGTCTCTTCCCACTCTAGTTCCTCCTCCATTCAGTCACCAAAGTGATTTTCTCAAAGCGTAGATCTTATTATGCCGTCCCTCCACCCCCACCCCATCTCAGTAAATACCAGTGGCTGCCTATCACCTCTGAGATCAAATCCAAGATGTTCTGTTTGGCATTCAAAGCCCTTCATAACCAACCTCCTCCTACATTTCTAGTCTCTTTGCCTTAACTTCCTGCGACATCCTTTTAATTCAATGATGTTGGCCTCCTGGCTATTCTATGAATGAGACCCTTCATCTCTCTGCTCTGATCATTTTCTCTGACTATACCTCATACCTAGAATGCTTTGCTTCCTCTTTGTCTACTGGCTTCCCTGGCTTCTTCAAAGGCCCACCTAAAATATCATCTTCTAAGAAACCCTTACCTAAATGCTTCTAATTCTAGTGTCTTCCCTCTCTTAATTATTTCCTATTTATCTTGTACATATATATCTATATATATATTTGTTTGCTTATTGTTTCCCTTATTAGATTGTGAGCTCTTTAAAGGCAAGAATGGCACTCAGCAGAGTGCCTGGCACATAGTAGGCACTTAATAAATATTTGTTGACTATTAACTAGATTCTAACTCATCAGCCATTGTTAGCCATCCCTTCCCTTTTGTGTCATCGATATATTCAACAAGCTTGCCACCCATTGCTTTCTGTATGTCTCTGATAAAAGACTGAACCAAGGACAGATCCCCAAGGCCTTCCACTGGTGACCTTTCTTGGTTCTTCATAAACCTACTGATGATTCCTCTGAGTATCCTTGTTAGTTCTATTTTGACTTGATCTAACTTTGCTCTACTGTAGTTCTCATTTCTCTATACCATCCTCTAATAGAGCATGACAAAGTTTGTTGAAATCTAAGTATACTATATTTATGGCACTCCCTTTCTAGTTGGGCAGCTAGGTAGTGCAGCAGGTAAAGAGCCAAATGTAGAGTCAGGAAGACCTGAATTCAAATCCAGCCTCAGTTACTACCTGTGTGACCCTGGGCAAGTCACTGAATCTGTTTGCCTCAGTTTCCTTCTTTGTAAAATGATCTGGAGAAGTAAATGACCAACCACTCCACTACCTTCAACAAGAAAACCCCAGATAGAGTCACAAAGAGTTCGATATGATTGAAATGACTGAATAGAACAGTAACAACATTTCAGTTACCTAGTGTCCTCTCTGAAAAACAAAGCAAAGCAAAAGGAGAAATGAAGTTAGTTTGGCAATACTTGCCCTTTTTAAATTAAAAAACCCCTTAACTTCTATCTTAGAATCAAAACTGTATTGGTTCTGAGACAGAAGAGCAGTAAGGGCTAAACAATTGGGCTTAAGTGACTTTCCCAGAATCACACAGCTAGGAAATATCTGAGTTCAGATTTGAACCCAGGACTCCATGTTTCTAGGCCTGGCTTTCAATTTTCTGAGCCACCTAACTACACCTGCATTGCTTGTTCTAGGTGAAGCCTTACTAGCTCTTTATAATCATGGCTTCTTGTGCTAAATGCAATCAAGGCTTCCCTGAAATGATGTGTTTTTGAGTTTTGCTAGTAATTGAAGTCAAGTTCTCTGTCATGTAGTATGTCTGTCTCTCTGTCTTTCCCTCCCTCCTTCTCTCTCTCTCTCTCTCTCTCTCTCTCTCTCTCTCTCTCTCTCTCTCTCTCTCTCTCTCTCTCTCTCTCTCTCTCTCTCTCTCTCTCTCTCTCTCTCTCTCTCTCCCCATTTTTGAACACTGGGATTTCTGTCCTCTTCCAATCCCATGTCACCTTTTAGCCTGCTGGCCTTAAATGGTATGCTGCTGAGTGTGGTGTGGGCTCATTTGATACTGATGACCACCACCACCATTAGAAGCTTGCTTTTCAGGAGGATGATATTAACTAGCTGTTGCTGTCCATGATATTTGGGCCAATGAAATGCATAGCATTATGGCCCAGGGTGGGGGAAGTAAACAATTGCAGGGTTTGACATCCAGATCCTAGTCTCTGCACTACCACTAAGTAGCTATGTGACCTTGGGCAAATCATTTCCCTTGAGCCTTGGTTTCATTTTCTAGAAAATAGGGGGAAGGGACTAGGATGGCCTTTAAGCAGTTCTTTTCTGACTCTGCTGCTAGACATGTGAGAATAATGAAAGGGAGATTTTGTTTTGACCTCGCCACTGTGCGATGCTTTTTCTCTGACTGTAAGCCTGGAGCTGCTTTCATTTGCACAGTTGAGCGATGCCTTGGTTCTTCCCTCTGGATGATCAGAAGGGCAGCCAGGAGCTCTCCCAGTGTTAAGGAGAGCCAGCCTCCTGGGTACCCATGAAGAGAACTGTGCCCACACCACAGCTGCCTGGGAAGTGAACATCCCTCAGCGAGAAAGTGATGGAGAGCACAGAGCAGAATTTTCTCCTTTAATTAAGGACAATATTATTATTTAAATGAAATGCCTTAGATTGGGTTTAATAGGATGCTGCTCAGCTACATACAAATGGAAGTAAATGGCTTTCATTTTCTCAAGCTTGCACTAGGAGACCCAGGGTGCAGATATTCTGGGCAGAATTACAGAATCTTTGAGTTGGGAGGGACTTCAGAGGTCATCTAAACCTCCTCAAGACCCCTTGCTTTGAGATTTCCAGCAAGGAAGAGACCCCTCACCTCCTCGGGCAGTCCATTCTACCTTTCTACAACTCTGATGGTTTGAACCTTCTGGACATCAAACTACTGACCCCTCAATATTACAGAGGGGAGGGATGGGGAAGAATAGATAGATGCTGATGGGAAGGAACCTCCTTTCTCTCCAAAGACAGTTGTTGGGGAGGGAGTAGACATTAATTGCTATCTGGGGCTATTCCAAGAGCTCGAAAGAGCTGCAGGTAGTTCTCTTGCTTCCATTGAGACTACCCCACAATTCTTTATCACTGGGTGATATTTTTGAAGATAACGTAGAAAATGGATCTAAACTACTTTCAGTTTCTTTTTCTTTTTTTTAAATAACTCTTACCTGCCATCTTGGAATCAATACTGTGTATTGGTTCCAAGGCAGAAGAGTGGCAAGGGCTAGGCAATGGGGGTTAAGTGACTAGCCCAGGGTCACACAGCTGGGAAGTGTCTGAGGTCAAATTTGAGCCCAGGACCTCCCATTTCTGGGCCTGTCTCTCAATCCACTGAGTTACCCAACTGCCCCCATACTTTCAGTTTCTAAAAAGAAAATGTTGTTTATTAACAGAATGTTAAAATTGTTTCTAAAGAGACTTTATAGGACTGATCCCAATAAATAATAGAAAGAGTGCTAGGTTTAGAGCTAGAGGACCTGGAGTCATGTCATTTCTCTGTTATAGGTTAGCCATGTGATCTTGGGCAGGTTACTTAACTTAGTTGGATCTTGGTTTCTACCTCTATAAAATGAGAGGATCAGACTAAATGATGTTAAAGGTCACCTCCAGCTCTAAATTTATGATCGCAGGAACAAGGAGAGCAGTTTGTAAGAACCAAGATGTATCATTCGCCCAAAGAGTGTTCATGGCTTTGCTGATGCTCACTGGTCGACATAGAAGAGGCCAAATATCTTCTGTACTGCGGCCCGTGTGGGCCTTGACCAGTTGGCCTTTAAGGTCCCGTCCAGATTTGTCATTCTGTCTATTCTTGCTCTGCCACTGATTTTTCTGAGCTTTGGTTTTGTCATCTCTAAAACTGGCTAAGAATCCATTCACTTCCTTTTTCTTGATATTATGAAAAAAGGGATTTGTAAATTCTGAAATGTCTCACAAACAAAAGCTGTTCATGGAGAACATGGAGGCACATTTGAGAGATGTTATAAAGGTAGAATTGACTGGATTTGGCAAAGAATTTCATATGGTGGGGGTGAGAAAGAGTAAGGAATTGAGGATGCTACCTAGAATACAACCCCTATAGGATGACTCTTATGGAAAGTTTATCTGTGATACCCTGTCAAGAAAAGAATCCAAAAGAGATTTGGGGAAACTTTCAAATAGATGGTAATTGCCTTAATTCACTACTTTGATGGACCTTCAAATTTATCAATATAGGGATTCCCGCTATTGGGGCAGATTACGTTCTGGCTATGCCTTTTTAGCCTGTGTAATTCTTGGCCATGTTCTCCCATAAATCTTCCATAGGCAGTCTGTTCAATTTATTGGTGGCCTTCATCTAATTAGATGTTCTTGCCCTGAGATTGGTATATTTAAAATAACTCCAGTATTTCAAGATATTTGGTTTCTTTTGAACTCATCTATATTTTTCATTTTGTATTTTTAAACACATGATTTTGGCCATAGGTAGGTGGCTCAGTGGATTGAGAACCAGGCCTTAGAGGTAGGAGGTCCTGGATTCAAATCTGGTCTCAGATACTTCCTAACTGTGTGACCCTGGGCAAGTCACTTAACCCCCTTGCCTAGCCCTTACCACTCTCCTGCCTTGGAACCAATAGATAGTATTGATTCTAAGATAGAAGGTAAAGGGTTAAAAAATTAAAATGTGATTCTGAGAAGGAGTCCATGGGTTTCACTAAACTGCCAAAGGGAACCATGACACAAAAAAGATTAGGAATCTCTGAAATGGATTATTTAACATTCTAGGGGTTAGAAGGTGGGGTTTTAGTTAAGACTTGAAGTAAGCCTGGGAAGTCAGGAGGCAGAAGAAAGAAGGGAGAGCATCCCTGGCTTGGGGACAACCAATGAAAAGGCACATATGAGAGATGGAGTGTGTTGTAGGCTGAACAGCAAGGTGACCAGTGTTATCAGATTGAAGAATTCATGGTGGGAGGGTAGTAAGATATGAGAAGACCAGAAAAGCAGGAAGGAGCCTTATTAAGGATTTTAAAATCTAACAGAGAGCTTGTATTTTATCTTGGAAGTAATAGGGATCCACTGGATGTTACTGAGTAGGAAGGGTGATGTGGTCAGACTTACATTTTAGGAAGATCATGTCCATAGCTGATTGGAAGATAACCTGGAATGGGGAGAGACTTGAGGCAGAGTGATTAAAAAGTGAGGTATTACAATAGTCTAGGCTTGAGATGATGACAGCCTGTAGTCTCGGGCCACTGTGTTAGAGAAGACAAGGGGCATATATGAAAGATGTTATAAAGGTAGTGTAAAATGGAGATTTGAACCCCAGACTTCAATCCCCAGAAGTCCTTGGTACTTCCCAGAATTCCCTATAATCTCACCTGAGTCCCCACCTGGGCAAGATCACAATTTGTATTTAAACTGGCTGTAACACCTACTTTGGCTCTCTCTCTTCCTCCACTCAGAGATTGCAACATGTAGTAAGTAGGCCGTGAATCAGCTAATCAGCCCTAGGCACATGGGTTATTATTTTGTATCCTTGATTTCTAATAATCTTTAATAAACCTCATAAAATATAATACTTTTATTACTAGAAACTAAATTAACTGTTACAGTAGAATCAACTGGATTTGGCAAATGATTTTGTGAGCCTAGGTGACTGGGAGGCTGTAATAGGGAAGTTAGGAAGAGAAGAGGCCTTTGGGGGGTAAATGAGTTTGATTTTAGAGGACATCTATTTTTAAGTTATCTATTAGGCAGTTGCAGATTGGATTTTAGAAGTCAGAAGAAGGTTAGGACTGGATAAATAGATCTGAAAATCATTTGCATAGAGAAGATCATTGAATCCATGGGAACTGATGAGCTTACCAAGTATAATAATATCTAGAGGGAAGATAGGAAACTCCAGGACAGAGGTTCAGAGAATGCCCATAGTTATTAGGAGTGAACTGGATAAAGTCTCAGGAAAGGAAACTGAGAAAGAGTGGTCAGACAGGTATCTAGAGAGAAGAGAGCATCCAGGAGAAGTGGGTGATCAACAGTATCAGGCTACAGAGAACTCTATGAAGAAGGATAAGGACTGAGAAAAGACAATGGGAGCAGCTGGTTGGCTCAGTGAGTGGATTGAGAGCCAGGTCTAGAGACAGGGGGTCCTGGATTCCAATCTGACCTCAGACACTTCCTAGCTGTGTGACCCTGGGTAAGTCGATTCACCTCCATTGCCTAGCCCTTACTGCTCTTCTACATAGTATTGATTCCAAGTTGGAATGTAAGGGTTTAAAAAAAGACAATTAGATTTGCCAATTAAGGAATCATAACTGGAAAGAGCAGTTATAGTTGAAGAGTGAGGTCTGAAGCCATATCATAGAGAGAGTATGGAATGTAGTGAGAGGACATGAAGTAGGGCCACTAATTGTAGATGGTTTTTTAAGGACTTTAACCACAAAAGGAAAGAGAGACATACGATGATATGTAGTAGAGATGAATGGTTCAAGTAGGGTGTTTAAGGATGGACAAGACACAGGACTGTTTCTTGGCAGCAGAGAAACATCAAATAGATAGGGAGAAATTGAAGATTAGTTAGAGAGTGGGATTGATAGAAGTTGGGGAATCTGTTGGGGAAGATAGAATGTAATAGGATCAAGTGTTTTTGTAGAATGCTTACCTGTGGTAAGGAGAAGTGCTATCTCTTCATGTGAAATGAGGTACATGGGGAAATAGTAGGGAAGAGATTTGATTGGTGTGAAATGAAGAGGTGAGAAGAAGAAGCTCTTGGTGAATGACCCCAGTATGCCATGGCTCTCTTCTTGGCAAGAGGATTAAGCATTTGCTAGTTAAAGTGGTTTCTGGGCTGCCTGGCTTCCTCATTGTAGTCACTTCAATGTCACTTAATCTTCTCTGAGAAATCAGTCAATGTCTTGACTTTAATCTGTTTCTTGTTTTTAGAGTAAATAGCTTGTTTAACTCATTTGTGTTAGAGCTATTATAATTCTACATGGTGTCTTCTCATCTTTACCTTTTCTTCTAATCCAATATTGAGTTTTTACTTTTGATTTAACTAGGAGATAGACCTGTTAAAGAAAGACACCTGATCAACAAATGACCATCCCATCAATAACCAATCATTTTTTCTCTGCTAAGACAGCGTATATATATTTAAACCCTTCCCTTCCCTCTTGGAATCAATATTGTGTATTGGTTCCAAGGCAGAAGAGTGGTAAGGGCTAGGCAATGGGAGTGAAGTGACTTGCCCAGGGTCACACAGCTGGGAAGTGTCTGAGGCCAGATTTGAACCCAGGACCTTCTGTCTCTGGGCCTGACTCTCAATCCACCGAGCCACCCAGCTGCCCCCAGACAGCATATATTTCACTTTGTGGATATTGTTCAGTGCTGTCCATGTCCAATACCTCTCACCTCTTCTTAAAGAAAGCATTATGATCGACAGGCATGAGGTTTCTTTCATTCTTGGATACTGAAGCTACCACATACTGAAATTATTGAGCATCAAGGCACACGCTTCCTCAGTTTGGACTGTCTTGTCAGATTATTAGTAGAAGTGTTTTACTTCTTCATCATGTGCAACTGATGTTGACAGATAAATGGCAATGGCCCTTTGGCATATCCTTATCACAAGTGGTAGTTGATAAATTAATTTTATAAGATCATATATTTAGGGCTAGAAGTGTCCTTAGAGTCCATATACTGTATATAGTCTGCTTGTTCATTTTCCAGAAGAGGTAACTGAAGAAAAGATTGGTTTGTGAGTTTCTTATGGCCACATACATAGCTAGTAAGTGATAGAACGAGGATTCAAACCCAAGTCCTGATTCTCCAAATCCAGGGCTCTTTGTACTGAATCAGATAAGAGGAAACTATCCCTCTTGCAAGTATCTGAATCAGTCAGGTCATTCCAGAGGAGCTTTAAGTTCAGGCCTAGCTTTTGTTAAATATTTAGAGTTTGAAACCTCAGCTGTCACCATCAGACTTTATCACTGAAATTGGCCTTGGCCTTTAAAAGTATAGTGAAATAAGATCTTACTGGTTAATTTTCCACAGGCTGCCAGCTACTCAATCCTCACAATCTTATTTTAGTCACCCTGTCATTGTCCCTGATGAAGCTTCTTTTTATAAAGACTGATTAGCACACTCAGCTGGTAACCCAAGCTGCTCAAGGCAAGGCCTTTGTGTCACATTGATAGGTGTACCTGTGTATGGCAAAGTCAAGGTGTTGGGCTCAAGACCAATGAAGCTTGGAGTCTGGTGAGGTCCCAGGTGACTGGGAATCCTCTAGAGTGGAAGCTTCTTCTCAAAGACTGCAATGTCCAGGGAAGGCTCCTCTCTGCTTGCTGACAGGGGTGAGCTTCTAGACAAAGGGCAGAAAACGTGCCCCCCTCCTCCTTGGGCCTCTTGGCCACACCCTAGTGGGAAGCTCTGCCAAGCCATCATGATCTGTGCCATGCCTCTTTTTTATGTGGCTTTCACAGCTGCCTCAGGCTTCTGGGAGGGGAGAATTCCTTTGCTGATGTGAACAGGTGGAACAGTTGGGGGGAAAAGCCCTTAAGGGCAGCTGACTGGGGAAGAATGCCCTCTCTGTCCATTGCTTTCCTTCTCTGGGGTGTTGTGCAGCCCATCAAGATCTACCTTATCTGGATCACTATTGTGCTTAGTCTGGACCACTCAGGTGTCAATGTTTACTCCTGGTTGTATCATGTTTATAAGAAATCATAGACTCTCAAAGCTAGAAGAGATGTCAAATCATCCATCTAGATGCAATCTGGACCCTCTATCACAGCCTCTCCAAGCAGCTCTCCAGCCCTTTCCAGATGCTGTCTAGTGAGGAAACTTTCATTACCATGTAGCTTACTCTCTCTACTTTCAGATTACCCTGAAGGTTAGAAAGTTTTTCCGGTCATCAAGCCTCAATGGATTTGCTGATGGTCTCCAACCATTGTCCCTCTGGTCTTCATGGGACAATCAGAATAAGGCCAAAGTATTTTTTTGCAAGATAGCCTTTCATGGGGGCAGCTGGGTGGCTTGGTGGATTGAGAATCAGGCCTAAAGACATGAGGTCCTAGGTTCAAATCTGGCCTCAGACACTTCCCAGCTGTGTGACCCTGGGCAAGTCACTTGACCCCCATTGCCTAGCCCTTACCACTCTTCTGCCTTGGAACCAATACACAGTATTGACTCCAAGATGGAAGGTGAGGGTTTTAAAATTAAAAAAAAGATAGCCTTTCATACACACACACACACACACACACACACACACACACACACACACACACACACACACACACACACACACATATATATATATGTTATATGTCCCCCATAAGTTTTCTCTTCACCAGGTTAAACCTAAACCTAAACTATGGCATAGTCAGTAGTCACCTCTCCATCCTGGCTGCTCTCTTTTGGTTCTGGACATCTGTGTGCTCCTAATGATGGATAGTCAACAAATACTTGTTGTAGGAATGAATAAATGAAGTTTCTGACTTCTCTCATCTACCACTACAGCCCAGAGATGTCATTCCTGTTTCTGCACCAACTATGTGTGTTGTACAACTCAGCTCAGCCCCTGATCAGAGGTGGCTGGATTTTGTCCTCAGTTTTGTACGTAGGTTTCATTTTCCCCAGTAGACTGTAAGAGCTGTTAAACCAGAGAATATGAATGTGATCTATAGTTCTGACCCCCCATGGGCACCCCTCCTGCCCCAGGCTTTAGATATATTTGGGATAGGGCCTGGATTTCTGATTTCTTTAGTAAAAGGAACTCTCAGGTGAGGAACTCTCTACCAGTGGAGGCTGGTGCCTTCGCTACAACTTTGCCAACATCATTGAGAATTGAATAGAACGGTGGTTCTCAAACTTTGGTCTCGGGATCTTTTTACACTCTTAAAATTACCGAGGACCCTCCAAAGAGCTTTTGTTAATATGGGGTATATATTTACCATATTAGAAATTAAAACGCCTTATTATTATAGAAATAGTTTTGACCTCACAAACTTCCTGGGAGGCTCTTGGAGACCACTTTGGGTCTCCAAAGACTCCACTTTAAGAACTACTTGTCTAGAACATTTACAAATTAAATGGTCTGGCCAGGTCCACACAGACAATTTATGCCAGAGGTAGTAATTGAACCAACATCTTCCTGGCTTCAGGGTCAATTGCCTTTCCACTGCTTCAAGCTGTCTCTTTATTTGGTGCTCAGTAATTAGCCGCTTGTTGCTTGGCCCTTTCAATCCTGGTTTGCTAATGTCGTTCCCCAGGGTTTTCCCTTCTCGTGTTCTCACTCTCTTATATTTTTACACCGCAGAAGTTTCCAATCTGCCCCATTTCTTTTTGTAATTAAATTTTTCCAACGAACAAACTGTTTTTGGCTTTCTCCTTCCAATTTCTTTGGAAAACAAAAAATTTAAAACAAAACAAATTCCCATATAGGTCGTGTCCAAAATTGTTTGTCTCATTCTACACAGTCTATCACTGATCTGTCAGTAGATGATGAATATTCATCATGGAATTGTGGATGATCATCCTATGAGAGCCTCAAGGCTCTTCCCATTTCAGCTCATCCTCCATTCTGCTATCTAATGATCTTCCCAAAGTGTAAATCTGACCGTGTCACCCCTCTCTTCCAATAAATTCCTGTGATTGCCTATCACCTCCAGGATCAAATACAAAACCCGCTCTTTGGCATTCAAAGTCCTTCATAGCCTAGCCTCCTTTTCCTTTTTTAGTCTTCTCCTACTATATTATTCTCATATATTCTTCAATCTAGTGATACTAGCCTCCTCCCACAAGACCACCCCCCTCCCCGCCATCTCCTGACTATGAGCATGTTCATTGGCTCTTTCCCATGCCTGAAATGCTCTCCCTCCTCATTGCCACCTCCTGGCTTCCCTGGCTTCCTTCATATCCCTGCTAAAAGTTCCCCTTCTATAGAATGCCTATCCTGACTCCCCCCCTGCCCCACTTTATGCTCATGCCTTCTCTCTGTTGATGATTCCCAATCTAGCCTATATGTATATGTGTAGTTGGTCTGTATATAATTGTTTGCATGTTGTCTCCCCCATTAGATAATGAGTTCCTTTGAGTCTTGTATTCTGTACAGCAGCACAGTGCCAGAAACATAGTAGGTGCTTAATAAATGCTTGTTGACTTCACTTAATCAGAGTTCTTTTTAAAATTTTAAATATTTTAATACATTTTAAAATATTTATTATTATATAATACATAATTAATACAGCATATCAATTATTAATTATATTTATTGTGTACAATAAATATAATTAATAATTAAATATATTGTATATTTATATTTATTTTTAATTGAAATTTATTAATTAATCAATCAATTAATTTCAAATATTTTTCCAACATGATTCATGCTCTTTTCCTCCCTTCCTCCCTGCCCCCAGCCGACACACAATTCCACTGTGTTTTACTTGTGTCATTGTTAATCAGAGTTCTTAAGTGTTTCAAAGATGTCCATTTTTAGTATTGTTGTATACATTGTATTTTGTATATTGTATAAATTGTTTTTCTGTATAAATATTGTATAAATTATTTTCCTGGTTCTGCTCACTTTACTCTTCATCAGTTCATAAAGTTTTCCTAGTTTTCTCTGAATCAGGCCCTTTCTTCATTTCTTATGGCACACTGGTGTTCCATTACATTATATAACATAATTTGTTTAGCTATTCCCCAATTGGTGGACATTCCCTTAGCTTCCAGTTCTTTGGCACTACAAAAAGAGCTTCCATAAGTATCTTTGTATATATGGGCCTTTTTCATCTTCTTTTGATCTTTTTGGAGTATAGACCTAGTTGAGGTATTGCTTGGTCAAGGGATGTATATGGTTTAGTGACTTTGGAAGCCTAATTCCAATTTTCTTTCCAGAAAAGCAGGGCCAATTTATAGCTCTCCTGGCAGGATGTCATTCTGCCATTTTTTCATCATTATTGGAGTGAATCTCCCCTGACTTTATCATCCCTTCAACTTGGCCAATCCTTTCCCATTATCTGCTGGTCCTCCCATAATTATTCCTAGTGTGGCTGCTTCTCTCAACTTCCTCAGATGGATTTGATTACTTCTGGGTTCTTCAGCCTTCCCATCTAGCTAGACAGAATTCAGTTTCTGTACTGGCCTGCTGGTAAGGCATGTCAAAGACAGGAAAGAAAGTGTTTTGATTTTTAAAGTAAATTTTGTTATTGTTAAACTCTGAGTACCTTGCAAGGAAAAGAGAAAACTTAGAGTCTGTCTACTAGGCCTATATGCATAGTGAGCACATGTCTAGGTGCTGCCACTTCCCATTTTGTAATATGTTCATGATAAACATATGAATAATAATTCAGCAAAAATTTAAGTGTTTACTCTGGGCCAGGATGCTGACATGCTGGGCTCCAGAGCTAAAAACTGCACATAATAAAGTGCCTTTGGTCAAGGAGTTGACATACAAATGGCCATGATCATTGGCAGTCTTCCAGGCAGCCATTTCTTTCCTTGGCCAATTTTACAAAATGGATTTTGTGAAATGAAAGAAGCCACTCATGTTTGCATATCCAAACTTCAAAGAATGGTTCTAAATTCAATTCAGTTCAGTTCACCAAGCATTTATTAAGTATCTTTGATGTGAAAGGCCCTGAGCTAGGTAAGAAGGATACAAAGAAAAACCCAAACAGGCGCTACCTTCAGTGAGATTCCATCTATCAAGGCAAATATTTTGATACCGGTATCCAGATCTGCAAACCTAAACCTCAGGATAAATAAGGTAGGACAAAATAATTTCAGGAGGTAGAAAGAGCGAATGTTTGGGGAAATCAGGGAAGTCCTCATTTTGAAGGGATACGCAAACTGCTTTGAAGGTACCTTGGGATTTTCTGAGGTGCTTTCCACACCTAGGAGACCACAATGTAGTGGGCATAAAAGGGACTAATCTACAATCAGATTGTAAAGGTGTGTGGGAGCCAGCCTTCACATGGGAAACAAAGTGCCTTTTTCCCCCAATGAATTCTTTGGACCATACTTGTGGAATGGTTTGGCTAATACTCCAATGACTTGGCTGAACAAGGTCATCTTCTTTTAATAGCCCTGCTCTTGCAACCCCGAACAACTCAGACCAATCCTAAAATGATATTAATCTGAGTCTTAAAATAGGGCCCCTCCTCCTCGTGTCCCAAGACTGTGCAGTCTCTGACAGCTGGTCACTTTGGAGCTTCTCTTGTGGGACATAGGGAGCAGCAAATCCCCCCTGTTTGAGCATGAAAACTGGAATTGGTGCCCTGGTTGCGGGAATTGTTGGTGTTATTGGCATTCTTCTGTTCCTCATTGCTTTTGGAACTGAGTACTGGCTGCTGGCAACAGAGGCCTGTGGAGAATTCGCATCTAAAAATGGAACTCTGGACATCGAGATGGTAAGCAGCAATCAAATGAAAAGCTGCCAGGGTGGCCTAAGATAGAAATTTGGACGTGAAAATACCATAAGATGGCTTTTAGGATTTTCATTTACATTTGCATTTTTAGCAACTGGTATTGATGGAAACTATTGAATATTGAGAAAAGCACATCCTAAAAAACTCTGCCATCAGGAGGCCCAAGTGAGGCCCAAGAGAGAAAGAGAGAGGTCCATTGGTGATGTCCTGGAATTGTATACTGGGTTGAAGATTTGGATTCTACTCCCAGGCCACTTAGCTCTTGTGAGCCTCAGTTTCCCCCTTAGCAAAATAAGGGGGTTGGCCTAGATATTAGCTAAGTTCTCTTTTCACTTTGAATGACCTAAGGCCTTGGTGGCTTAACTGCAAATTGTGTGGCAGGCTGGGGTGAGAGAAGGACATTTTGCTTATTTGGAGATAATATTCTAGGTTCTCCCAATATTTAGGGATCTTACTCCCTGTCTTATTTCAAACCAGATGTCATATTAAAAAATCTTTTTGGTCCAATCCTGAGATTTCATCAGTATAGGGAACCCCTTATGTGGAAATTCCCTCTGATGGTGCTCAATAGCAACCTGTTTATAATTTGAAATCCTGCAGAATTGACTGGGGCATTGAGAAGGTAGGTGACATGTCTAGGACCACATTGCGGGTCTGTGTTAGAGGCAAGCCTTGCCTTGAACTCAGTTTAGCCTGATTCAAGGGCTGGTCCCATCACCGTTCCACCAAAAGGCTTCTACCTCAGCTCTATACCTTAAGTCATAACTAGATTAAGGATTTATGTGCTTGAGGAATTTGGCAAGACCAGTGTCCAGAAAGGCTTACAGAGCAAAATAGATCCAAACATTCCATTCATTCACTAAGGAAATGGTTTCTAGAATTAGTCTCTGAGGGAAAGTTTTCTCTACCGGGCCCTCTGAAAGCAGCCTTTGTTTGGTTTAAACTAACTGCAGGGACTCTCAATAGTGTCATGATGCTCGTTTAGTAGTGTTCTGAGGCATGCTTAGAAAAGCATCATGGCGTAAGAGGACATCTCAGTCACCAGGAACTGGGTTTAGGGCCTGCCTCTGGGACATGCTCACCTTCATCTGAACCTCACAGTGCGTTGGATAGTTCCCTCAGACTCCATCTCTTTGTCTTCGTTTAGTTGCTGGTTGGATCTCTAAAGGTAGCTTCACATCAGGAGGTGACCACAGTGATAAAATCATGGGTCTGGATGAACAACAAGCAAAGTCAAGGCTATTGTCATGTACATTTGGGTACATATCTCTGTGACCAGCTTGAATGGCACCATGTTCTTCCTTCTTGTGGGTGGGAGAGCTGTTCTCTTGTACTCAGTCAAAAAGGAAGCTTACTGGCCCTACCTTACCCAGAAGGGTCATAGTCTTGGTCCTCAGAGAAATTAGTAGTCAAAATCACTGTCTCTGCTGTCTCTGGTTTCCCTTTTTCCCATCAGTGAGATCTTTCTGTTACCCTCCCGCCTTGTTCCCTCAAGCAAGAGGTCCGGTCAAGCAAGGTCCTTTCTCTCTTGCCTCTACTAGAAACCCATTTCTAAGGAAGAAGCTAATGAACTTATTCATACTGAAGCATCCACAACTGATGAAATATTGTGTGTTGTTGCTTCCCTGCAGTATTTATTTGTACTTAATTAGGATCAAAGCTCAGTGTGGCAAAATGGAAAGAACAGTAGATTTGGAGATGGTGGACCCAAGTTCAGACCCTGTTTCTCTTACTTGCTACCCTTGACCTCGACCAAGTCACTTCCCCTCTGTGGGTTCCTCATTTATGAAATGAAGAGGGTTGGACTAGATAGTTTCTGAGGTCCTTGTCAGCTCCAGAACTCAGGTCCTTTGAACCAACATGACCTGATATCAGCCCCTCTAATTGTAGACTTCCAGGTGGAAGCAAACTGAGTAGGGGAGATATTTTAGGGCAGAGTGGGTGGGGAGGGTGGGCTTTCCTGACAAACCTGGAACGCTAATGCTAGGCAGATAATGCCATGAAAGGTTGTTTATCCCTGGTCTCTAGTTGGAGACTATCAGTGTGCTCCAAGAGGCATTCCAGGGAATCCACACAGAATGGTGGAATCCTTTGCTGGGGAAAACTCTTTTAGTCTCTGAAGTTAACATGTATCCTTATGGAGCACTTTATGTATACACCATATTTGTTTAATAGAGAGAGAATAGCCTCTCTCTCTCTCTCTCTCTCTCTCTCTCTCTCTCTCTCTCTCTCTCTCTCTCTCTCTCTCTCTCTCTCTCTCTCTCACACACACACACACACACACACTCTTTCTCTCAAAGAGATCTCATTTCGAGTATGTAACTTGTTTTTAGAAGTCAGCAACTAGGTGAATTACAGTAATGAACCTTCGTTTTAATGAAAAATAAATCCCTAATTCAGACTTGACACTAATCCAGTCTTACCTCCCTCCTCCTAGTCCCTCACAATCCAGCCTTTTATTCAGCCGCGGCTGTCCTTGCCAAGGCACTTGGAAAAACAAGCTGCCAATCCACACTGGCTACCCATTTTTCCATGCAGCAGACTCACCTGGAACTGTTCTGCCCAAATGATGAGGACTGTGCATCAAGAGACCAGGGGATTCCTGGATCTCTGCCCATTGTATGACCATAGAGACCTAGCAGGACAGATGGTTTCACAGAGGTTTGCAAGATGTTTATTAGTAGGACTGGGACATTGTGGTAAGTTAAACTGAAAGCTTATATCCACATGGTTTTCTGATATAGACTTAACAAAATATATAAATTTGAGTTGATAATGGGGAAGAATAGTAAAACAAATTAATATCTCAGTTTGATAAGAGTGTTTTAGGGAACTAATTGTTTCTGGTTAACAAGGGGTTAAACCATTGTATTGTTAAAACACATTAAACCAAATACTGTTTGCCACTTCCACCTACTATTTATGTCTTTGTAAATTAGTCAATTGACAAATGTTTCTTGACTTAGTCACAGAATCTCAGCTTTGGAAGAGACCTTTGGGCCATCTGGGCCAAAGCACACCTGAACAACCCTCCTAGCTGTAACATCCATCCCTGATAGTGGTCATCCAGCTTTTAACGAAGGAGTACTCACTCAGTCACTATCTCCTGAGGAAACTCTTTCCACCTTTGGGCTACTCCAACTCTTAGGGAATTTTTCTGCAACTTTCCCACTCCGACCCCCTCCAGATATCCTAGTTTTTCACTCTGGGGCTGAAAAAACCCATATGTAACCCCTCTTCTATACAACAAGTTTGATGGCATCGTGTCCCTCCTTTTGCCTCTTAACTCTACCCCTGGTCTTTTCTTCTCAATGCAAACACCCTACATAGCCGTATTCCTCCTTAGTATCTTCCTCTGTTATGATCTCAGGATATTGCCCTCACCTGGATCTCCTCCAGTTTATCAATGCCCTTCTCCAAATGCAACATTCCTAATAGTTCACCATGCTCTCAATGTACTTGGGCCAAGGTGAGGCTAAAGGACCAGAGCTTGGGGGCTGCCATAGTTTATTACTGACTCTTATTAACCTTGCACTTCATTTTAGCATCTCTCTCTTGCCATACTTCCATTGGGTTGTACTTGTCAAGTTGATTGTTTTTTAGGCCAAGCGTAAGACTCTGTACTTAACCTTTTAATTTTTATCCTATTTACTCTTGCCCACTGTTCCAATATGTCAAGATCGTTTTGGATCCAGACCCTCTTGTCCTATATGTTAGCTGTCCTTCCTAGTTAGGTGATATCTGCACATTTGATGAACATGCCTTCCCTAAGCCTCTCACCTTTGTCTCAGTCATCTCTAAAAAGGCTAACCAGCAGAGGGCCCTGTCCAGATGCCTGGGGGCTGTTCACTAGAGACTACTTTCTCAGTTGACATCAAGCTCTTAACTGCCACTTGAGTGTGGTCTGTAGTTAGAAGACCTCCGTTTAAATCCTGGCCCTACTCTGAGAACTTGAGGGCGCTACTTCCCGCTGAACCTACCTCTCCTGCGTGATTTCTTAGGTTCCTTCCTGCTCTGAATCTTGTGATTCAGGGTACACTCTGGACCTGGTCCCGTGCATTTAGTTTGCTCCCCATTTCCTGGAAAGCTAAAGCAGCCTTTCCACTAGCATGAAAATTCCATGTCCAAGTTGGCCTTTCCTTTGGTGGGGCCAGAACTTCAAATATTCCTATATTTTGTTTCTCACAGGAAGGTGTTTCTGGAGAATCCTCAAGAGGTGTCCTCACATTCCACCATGAAGGCTTCTTCTGGAGATGCTGGTTCTCAGGAGAGGGAACCCAAGGGGACGTCTGGAAATTCTGGTTCAGTGAGTACAACTGAGAAAAACTTGTTTGTGTAGTAGTGTGGAGGACTGAGGCTGGCTTCTGGGAAGCTCTGTTATATGGGGATTATATATATTGGAGGATAGTGAACACAAGGGCTGAGCCCGAGTTCTAAGAAGCCTGTGCTCAAAGAATATCACTCTGTTTTCATTCACCAGTTTCTCTAGAGGGCCTATGGCCATTTGGATTAATCAGAAGATCAAATTCTGGTTTGGCGTCTCACTACCTGTGTGATCTTTGGGCA
Source organism: Monodelphis domestica (assembly GCF_027887165.1). Lineage (NCBI taxonomy): Eukaryota > Metazoa > Chordata > Mammalia > Didelphimorphia > Didelphidae > Monodelphis > Monodelphis domestica. Next base: position 27,547,402 of record NC_077235.1, on the reverse strand, counting down.
AGTCACTTAACTTCTATTGGCCTTAGTGCCCTTAATGGTCAAATGAGTGGGTTGAACTAGATGATCTTGAAAAGTCCTTCTATCTCCAGATTAATGATCTTATAACCTATAAAACTCATCCATTAACTAATCAGTAAGCATTTATTAAACACTTACTATATGCTAGGCAGTGGGTTAAGCCAAAGATTCTTAAACTAAGGTTACTAGATCCTTTGCACCATGGACAGATTCTAGAGGGTTCCTGAACTTGGATGGGGAATGAAATATGTCTTTATTTCAATATAATTGGTTTCCTTCGGAATCCTATGCATTTTATTTTATACATTCAAGAACATTTTTCTGAGGAGATTTCATCAAACTGCCAGAGGGATCCATGGCACAATAAAAGGTTGAGAATCCTTGTGCTAATCACAGAGATTGAAAAATAAAAACAAAAGAATATTCCCTGCCTTCCTGGAGCTTTCATTCTAATGAGAAAACTTGTATAGAAATCACTACATACATGATATATACTGAGTAGATACCTAGTATCTACTGGTCGATCTCTGACAGGTAGCATTTGAGCTGAATCTTGAGGGAAGCCAGGGATTTTTTAGTATTAATTTTATTTTATTGATTAGAAAATTTTTCCATGGTTACATGATTCATGTTCTCCTCCCCCCCACCCCCATAGCCAATGTACAATTCCACTGGGTTTTACATGTGTCATTGATCAAGACCTATTTCCATATTAGTATTTGTAATAGAGTGATCCATTTAGAGTCTACTTCCCCAATCATATCTCCATTGACCCATGTGATCAAGCAGTTGTTTTCCTTCTGGGTTTCTGGTTCCACAGTTCTTTCTCTGGATGTGGAGAGTGTTCTTTCTCATGAGTCCCTCAGAATTGTCCTGGATCATTGCATTGCTGTTAGTAGAGAAGTCCATTACATTCAATTTTGCCATAATGTATCGGTCTCTGTGTACAGTGTTTTCCTGGTTCTGCTCCTTTCGCTCTGCATCACTTCCTGGAGGTCATTCCAGTTCACATGGAATTCCTCCAGTTCATCATTCCTTTGAGCACAGTAGTATTCCATCACCAACATATACCACAATTTGTTCAGCCATTCCCCAATTGAAGGGCATCCCCTCATTTGCCAATTTTTTTTTGCCACCACAAAGAGCATGAAGCCAGGGATTTTTAAGGGGCAGAATTGAGGAGAAAGAACATTCCAAGACTAGGGGACAGTCAGTGCAAAGGCAGTTGGAAGATGGGGCATATTATGTGAAGAATAGCAAGTATGCCAGTGTGCCTAGATGTAGATGGAGGGATGTAACAGAGTAACAGAGAAGTGTATATTTGATCTTAGAAGAAAGGGGGTCAGTGATATTTAGGAAGCTTGGGCGTGACCTGGTCAGACATCCACTTCAGGAAAATCTCTTTGCCAGCTAAGTGGAAGATAGATTGGACGGGGGAGAGCGTTAGACATTTAGGAGCCATTTTAATAGTTCAGGTGAATAGAGATGAGAGGTTGAACTAGAATTGAGGAGAGAAAGGGATGTATGTGAGAAATAGTGTGAAGGTGGAATAGAAGACACTTGGCAACTAGTTTAATAGATGATGTGAGTGAAAATGATGATTAGGAAGATGATGGTGCCTTTAATAGTCGTAGGGAAGTTTGGAAGAAGGGAGGTTTTGGAATGTAAGAGAAGATAATAAATTCAATTTTGAACACATTGAGTTTAAGTCCTTTACATCTTAGCCTTAGTTTCCTTGACTGTAAAATAAAATCCCTTCTCATTTTAAGTCTATTGTCCAATGATATTTGTTAGCTATTGTGTGGCCAGGATTCTACTAGGCTGAGGGGAATCCAGGGGAGCATAAGGAGTAGAATACATTTGCAGTCTAGTTTGTATCCAAGCTGTGTATACATAAAAAGTGAAACAATCCAAGAAGAGGATATCAGAGGCATTGGCAGCCAGTTATGGAAATTCACAGGAAGACTTGGCGAAGGAGAGGAGAGCAGGCATAGGGGAGGTGGAGGAATGGGGAGTGTCAGTGAGAGGGGACTTGCTAGGGCAGAGCTTTTCGGGGGGGGGCCTTGGATTGATTTGAATTCCAAGGTGTGAGAAAAGATACCAAGGTGTTTGGAGGACAGTAAATCGATCTGTTTAGTTAAAGTAGAGATTTTATATTAGGGAGTAATAGGACGCTAGGTTGGAAAGACAAGTTGGGACCAAACTATGGAGAGCCTTGAATGCCAATCTAATGAATGAGACTTTATCTTTATGAGACATTATCTTGTAGGCCATAGGGATCCATTGAAGACTTTTGAGTAGAATCACAGAATTGAAAGAGACTTTGGAGGCCTTCTAGTCCAACCTATTCCTGAAACATAATATCCATTGCCCTTGCTAAGTGGTCAACCAATAAAGAGGAACACCTCAAGATGGCCCATCATATTTGGGAACAACTATAATTTGGCTTCCTCATGATTTCTATCCTCTGTTCCTCATTATGTTCTCTATGGCCAAAGCAAACCAGTCTAATCCTTCTTGTCCATGACAGCCCTTCAGATACATGTCCTCTGGGCCCTCTCTTTTCTAGGCTAAATACCCTCACTTATTTCAGCCTGCCCTTCTATGGTGTGACTTGGAGGCCTGATCAGGGGTATGACTGATAAAAGAGATGTTTTAGGAAGAATAATCTTCCTGGGGATGGGCTAAAAGAAAGAGAGACCAAGAAACCAGTTAGTGACATGGGCTAAATGCAAAAGACAGTAGGAAGGAAGACTCTTAAGGACTTGGCACCTTTTGGGGGTATGGAGAAGGAAGCATGGAGGCTGAAGTCAGTTTCAAATGCAAGTGTGTGAAATGACAGTGTTGTTGCGAGAAATGTTTCACATAGGAGGGCCAGACCTCCTGAAAGCCTCTTTTTCAGGTGTGGGTCAAACCTGGGCAGCCAACTTGGTGGCTTATGTTCACATGAAGAGTCATAGGTGAGAGGAAGGGAGCCTGAAGGTCCACACCTTTCATTGTACACTTCTCTAGAGAACTGGCAACCCCTTGTTCCCTCCTTTGACATTGATTAGAATAGAAGCATATTAAGACCAATTATTTTGATCCTCTTGTACTGATGATAATCAATTCATTAAGAGTTCCAGAAACACTCGGGGAGGGACAAATGCCCACTTATTCTGATGTTCTCCTCTTAACTAGGGAACATTGGAAAAGAAGTGCCTGTCATTAATGAGCAATTACAGCAGTGTCATTAATCACTCAAAGCTTCTCTAGTGTTCATGTCCCTCATCATTGCTGCTGACACTGGACACTCACTCTAGTATCCAGTGACTCAGTTCCCTTCCAGATGGTTTGGCACACATTATGTGATTGTGGGTCCCATTTGGAGTGTGCCACCTCATCCCCTGATCTGTTGAGTTGGCTCTTATCTTGGTTGCAAGATAAATGAACAGTGAACACGTCCCACTGGATTTCATGGCTGATCTGGAGCACTGGCTTTGGGGACTTCTTTAGAAGCTATTTAGTTCTGAACCTTAATGTCATTGCTTTCCTCCATGAGGATGGGTAACCACGGGTGACTATGTTACTCTGTTCCCTGAAGTGTCTTTCCAGCTTCTAGTTACACAAATGGACAAAAAGAACTCTGGGTTTGAGAACCCCCTCCACTAATGCAGATTGCACAAATAGTGCTGCAGAGTTGCTTGAGACACATAGAGGTGATGTGATTTGCTAGTAAGTGTCAGAGGTAAGATTTGAATCCATGTCCTCCTGACTGCAAACCCAGGGCACTTTACCTCATTGTCTCTATAGTCAGGACCTGACTATCTTATTAAAAGTTGTTTTGATGGGGCAGCTGGGTAGCTCAGTGGATTGAGAGCCAGGCCTAGAGATGGGAGGTCCTAGGTTCAAATCTGGTCTCACATACTTCCCAGCTGTGTGACCCTGGGCAAGTCACTTGACCCCCATTGCCTAGCCCTTACCACTCTTCTGCCTTGGAATCAATACACAATATTGATTCCAAGACAGAAGGTGAGGGTTTAGAAATTGTTTTGAGTATAATTTGCAGAGGCTTAAGTTTTGTGGGATTGGATGCTTTCTAGATTTGAATCATTTTGTCTTTTTTTGTTTTTTTGTAGCTAACCAACCTCATACCAAGCACTGCCGCTCCGGTTATCTCTTTCCTATGCCCATTGCTCTGGGACCTTTACCACATCCTTCTTATGATGCGACTGCAGGTGAGTTAGGAAAAGGGCGTTTAGGCCTCATGCTTCCTCTTCTCCACCCTGGCTTTTGTACATGGTCTCATCATGCTAGTATAGTATTATTTACTATTATTCTAGTACAGCTAGAATAGAATAGAAATAGGTTGTGTACAAGGTACAATCCAAAGCCTGTTGTCCTGATGGACTGGCGCACAGAACTACCAAATCAAAATCCTCAGTTTGAATGCTTGGACAGGCCAATTGGCTTTGCTTTGTGTTTGTGGATTCTTCTAAGCCACTTAAAAGATATGTGGCAGTGAGTGTGTGAACTCATTCCTGGCCCAAGGAAAATTATTCCAAACACATTCCCCACTAATGGATGCTAGAGATCCTTCTGGTATACAAGGTGAGAATCCTACCTCTGTCCCTTGTACTCTCACTCTGCCATCCTCGCTATTCCAGATTGGGGGGTAGTTTGTCTTTTGGGGGGTTTGTTTCGGGAGTTTCCATGGGCAGAGGATTCATTTCCAAGGCTGGCCCTCTTCTGTAAGCCTCTCCATACTTAACTAGGCTAAGCTAAGTAGGGCCTTGGAAAGCAGACTCACTGTGTCACTGGGACTGTACTCAAGGCCTTTCCAAAATATTTGAAATTGCCAGAACCTGGACTAGGAAGGAGAAAGAAGACAGTGAATCTCACCATCTTGAATCTACCTTTAACCATTCACTTTGATTTTGGTTTTCTTAATGTGAGATCTTTACCCATCAACCAATGAATGGGCTGTGGGGGCTTGGTCCTGTCTTGGGGAATTGTAGAAAGATAAGAGCACGGATGGCACAGGATGAGCATGCATGATGGACCTGATTTGCATCACTGGAGGGAGTGTCTACATTGATGAGGTTCCAGATTGACTGGAGTGTGTGGAATGCAGCATACTTTCCCTTAGATGCTGTGAAATGTGCTCAGAGTAGGTGCAATATGCTTAAGAAGAAAGTAGAAAAGGTACCAAGAAAAATCCTATTGATAAGAACAAAAATGCAAGGTCCTTGGCCAATGATGACACCGAATGTCATCTTCTGGTGGCTTTATGGATGCTGAGAAACATCTCCACCTATCCGTGTGTATACACACACACACACACACACACATACACACATATGTAACAAAATTTTTGCAGGGAAACACTAATAATCGGAGCTCAGGGAAAGCTTTGCCTAAGGGGTGGCAACTGAGTTGAGCCTTGTAGGGAACTAGAAATTCCAAGAGATCAAATTGACCAGGGAGAGCTTCCAGGCATAGGGAGCAATCTTAGAAAGGCCCAGGGGCAGGACCCAGAAATACAATGCCAAATATAGGGAATGGCACAGAGGCCAATTTGTGTAGAAAATAGAGGGTATGAGAGTAAGTAATGGGAAATCTTTTTAGAAAGAGAGAATGGTCCTAGATATGAAATAGATCACTAAGGCCTTGGTTCTGGATAGTAAAGCAGAGTGCATTGGTTTTTTTAGGGGTGGGATAGGGGATAAGATTTGGTAAAGTGTTTTGAAAATGTGTCATATGCCATCATAACGCAGAATATTATGATGTTTATGATCGATTCAATTCTAGCCCTAGGTATGAGTGGATTTGAACCTTCTTTGAAACCTTCTCTATACGTCATTTCTTGTATTGAAACACAGTCTCCAACATCTGGCTTGGCAAATACAAAAGAGGAAGAAAATTGTAGACTAGCTTGTGGTCTTAGTGGAACACTAGAAGTGATGAGGCAGAGGGATAGAATTCCCTGGTCACATCTACCTCTGGAATGTCAAGGGCAGCCCCAAATGCCTCCAATGGTGATTCAGGATTCAAAGTCTACATTTGCCTGAAAGAGCAAATTTATTTGAGAAGGAAATAGGATTGACCTCTATTCATGATCATATCATCAGTGCTCGATTTAACTTTGGATCTCTGGGGTTAGGGTTCGAAATGGCATACAAATGAAAGGTATAATTATTACCTGAGAAGGGAATCTCTTTATGGAAAAAAAAATCCATTGCTGAGTATTTGAACTTGTTAGAGATTGAGTTTGTTGAAATAATTTCTTAGGGTTGGGGAGTCTCCATCTGGTGTACATAAGGGTGAGTTTGGAAAAAAAAAGATTTTAGGATAACACTAAATCAATTATGCAATCCAGATTTATTTGGTGATAGGAGAGGGAAGGAAACAAGGTAAAACAAAGTACTGAAAAAATCATGCCTAGATGCTGCCAGCGCTGTATCTGTGGCTACATTGCACTGGCTTGCTGCTAGAGTTCAAGTTTGATTCAGTAGATGGTCATGGCCTTCTGCATCCTGAATTCATGGTGTTTTGTTCTTTCATTTGTCTTAGTGTACCGAGGATTCTGGACCGTTTTCATCGTGCTAGGTGTTTCTGCCAGCCTGGTGGGTGTATTCCTCCTGGTGTGTGGGGCACCTTTTGTTAACGCTCGACTTTATAAATTTGGTGGGATCTTCCTTATTGCTTCAGGTAAGGTGGCAAGTCACACTGAGTATTGTCTGGGGCTGAGTACTTCTGGGGTAAAAATTATACCAGGTAAAAGAGAGAAGTAGAGAACCAGGGAAAACATGCTCAATTTGGAATCAGGCCCCAGGTTGGAACTCTCAATCAATTGTTTCCTAACTATGTGACCTTGACCAAAGCATTTAGTTTCTGTTATAGTAAAAGGTTAAATCAGATGTCTCTAAGGTCCCAACTGCCTCTAAATTGATAAAGATTATAATAAGCAAATGCCAAAAATTGGATGTAAGATTTAAAAAAATTTGTAATGGATTTTATTGAAAGCTTTTGTTTTCCTATCACTTAATATTTTTCAGTAAATTTCTCTCAGAGAGCCATCCCTTATAACTGAAAAAAATTAAAAAACCCAATTTAATATAAATAACCAACACTTAGAAAAAAGGCAGAATTTCTTCAGTGTTCCATGCCCATAAGTCCTCTACATCTGCAAAGAAGAAAGAAATATATCTTCTCAGATCTCTTCTTTAGGACCTTGTTTGAGCTTTATAATTTCACAACACTTTCACTGGTTTTGTTGTTATTTTCTTTAAATTGCCAATAGTCATTAGATATATTGCTTTCCAGGTTCTGTCTGTTTCACTTTACATCAGTTCATATGAGTCTTCTGGTGCTTTTATGTATTTCATAACAATCATTATTATTTCTTATAGTATGGTAACATCCCATTATGTTCAGGTACCATTATCTGTTTAGTCATTCTCCAATCTATGGGCATTTATTTTTTCCCAGCTTCTTGCTTACTAATATAGTGCTAATATATTGGGTGTATCTACTAATCCACTCCAGTCATTTCCTTGTGTGACCCTAAACAAGTCATTGAATTTCTCTTTGCCTCAGTTTCATCATCTGCAGAATGGATTTGATGGCCTCTAAGATCCATTCTAGTTCTAAAGCTATGATCTTAAAATCCCCTGATCCGTCGCTGCTTATTTGTCCCTCTTTCTGCTTATGAGCTGAGTCAATACCATAGTTCAGGGGCTCTGGATGAGCAAACAAAAACCTTTGTTTGGAGCTCTAGTCTCCAAGGCAATGTTTGCTACTTCTTTATGGAACATGACACTTCTCTCCCTTGTTTATATTCAGCAGAGGCCTAGTTGGGAACACTATGAGGAGAAAATGCTGTGTGCTATACAACTTGGATCCCAAGTGTAATAATTTCTATAGAGACCATTTCCTGGTGCTCTCATGCTTTGGCCTGACCTTTCCCGGACAGTCTACAAGGTTCTAAAAGAGAGGCCCATCCAGGAAGATATCTTGAATGAGCTTCCCCCGCCCCCAGTATCCCTTTCCTTTTCAATTTTTATAGTTTGATAACTACATTTCAATATAATTGTCCTTTGTAATTGTGTATTTTATCTCCATCTTCATCTGTGGTCCTAAACAATCAGAATTTGTGTTTAGAATTGTAACTGAGGTTCTGCCATGCTGTCACTAAATATCTGAGTTGAGTTCAAGTCCTACATCTAACACCGGCCAGTTCTGTAACCATGGTCAAGTCACTTAAACTTCCAGGTCCCAGGCAAATATCTAAGAATTTCAGTTGCAGATGAGTTGCCTAGTTATACCATGGGAAGCACCATCTGCCCTGGGAGTTCCTCATGCAGATCATATGACAGATCTGAACCCAAAGGAGAAGATAAAATGTCATGGATATCAACTAGAAGGTGATGAAGCCCACTCGGGTCACTTGGCTGTGTTCAGGCAGAGCCGGGATAGCTGTTTGTCAGGAATGTGGCAGAAGAGGTCCTTGTGGCAGGCAGACAGAAAGTTGGAGGATATGACCTTGAAGAATCCATCCAGATCTAAGATTCTGGATTTTGGAGGCATTCCAGGCTAGCTCACAGTTAACCAGAATTTTTACGTACTCAGAGCCCCAGTTTCTCATAGAATCAGTAAAGACAATCAAAGCTTGGGGGCATTATGAGCATTCTGTGGCTGAATCCTCATATAGGCATTAAGTTGTCTTGAAAGTTAAAAACCCACTTGAATAATTTCACTTGTTGCTATGATCGAAACCAGCTGGAAACAGCACGTAAAGGCAAATTGAACTTTCTTCTCCTAGCTGGTCTGAAGCTCATTTTGGTTCACCCCAGGTCATAGTGCCCTTTCTGTTCCTCAGGAGCCATTTTCTGGGCTCCATCACTGGCTGGGGAACCAGGCTGCAGCATGTACAGCTGTGCGTGGCTACTGTGCTCAGTTTCCTTTGGTAAGGCTGTCTGGGGGCAAATGATTCCATACTTGCCATCTGAAGTCCTATAGAGGTAATTATGAGGACTTCCTCTCTGATCAGGTGTGGGGCCACCATGGCTCTTAGCCGGGCTCTTGTGCCCACTCCATGGAAGCTTGACAGATGTCAAGAGAAGCTTGGGGGAGACTTGTATTTCCAGACTGAGAGTAGGGTTTTGAGTGCATATGGACTTGAGAGCAAAGTTGGCCTTTAATCCTTGAGTTATTAACAGTCATTTCCCATAGTCATAGGCTTTTCTCAGGTAAAGGCCCAAACTCCCAGAGCCCTGATCAACTGTCATTCCTTTTGGCTTGGTTTCTGGCTCCATGAGAATGAACTCAGCATTCAAAATGCTCAGCTGAATTTGTTTTTCCCTTTCCCCTATCCCTCTGGTTTCTCAGAGTTAGTTATCTGGAACTTCGTTTCAGTTTTCTCCTTTATTATTTTTTTCCTGTTTTCCATTCCAGCAGTTTTGCTGTCTCGATTCTTGATGTACCCAGCTTATCCACAGGGAGGTTCAGTGACATCTCCACAGGACTTCACTGTGAATACATGCACCTGGGTCCCAAAGTTAGCTCTTCCCCTCCCACTTCCCTTTTCTCCATCAGCCCCTTAGTCAGAAATGATCTGATCTCTTCTTAGGAATTCTCGTGACACTTGTTTGTACTTCTCTTATGAACTGGTCCCATTTCTTTTGTCTTGGAATCCTCTGTGTACATGCCTTATCTCAGTGAGTACTTAGGCAATCATTTAGCCTCACTGAGTCCCAGTTTCGCTGTTCAGGATAAGATCAGAGCATGATGTCCCATACCTTTGATCCTTCTCTAGCTTTGGAATGCCTTGACAGCAAGAACTGAGCCCTATTTATGCTGGTGTAACTCTCACAGGGTTTAGCCCTGGATCCTATATCTGCTGGGCCCTTAAATAAATGTTTGTTGATCACAAAGAGTTTCCAAGTAGAGGAGATTGCTCAGGGAGATATTATTGCATTCCTTCTTTTGGCCTAGATGTCAAAGGCAGTTTATTAAGATCCTGAAAATGCTGAAGAACCAATTAATTACATCATTTGCTCTATCATACCACATCCTTTAGTATTATTTAAGTTATCTCTTTCCAATTTAAATTTACTCACCCCACAACACTTGTTACTAGAGCTTGTAACATCTTTCAAAATAGATTTCAAAAGGGGAAAATAAAGAAAAACAGAATGACTTCCTAGATTTAGTATAGTCTGTCATATGCATGCCTCGCTGAACGAAGATGAAATCGCGATTTTTAGAAAATGACAAGGAAACCTCTAGCAAGGTGATGTGGAGGAACCTGGATTGTAATCTTTTGATCATTATTAAAAGCCCTTCATTATTAAAAAAATCAAAAAATGACTTAACAGCAGTTGAGTTTTCCTCCCTCCCTCCCTTCCTTCCTCCCTTCCTTCCTCCCTTCCTCCCTCCCTTCCTTCCTCCCTCTCTCCCCTCCTCCCTCCCTCCCCTCCTCCCTCCCTTCCTTCCTTCCTTCCTCCCTCCCTCCCATCCTCCCCCCTCCCTCCCTTCCTCCCTCCCTTCCTTCCTTCCTTCCTCCCTCCCTCCCATCCTCCCCCTTCCTTCCTTCCTTCCTTCCTTCCTTCCTTCCTTCCTTCCTTCCTTCCTTCCTTCCTTCCTTCCTTCCTTCCTTCCTTCCTTCCTTCCTTCCTTCCTTCCTTCCTTCCTTCCTTCCTTCCTTCCTTCCTTCCTTCCTTCCTTCCTTCCTTCCTTCCTTCCTTCCTTCCCACATTTTCACATTTTTGAAGATAGAGTTCACTTTGACTAGGGTCTAGAAACCATGAAAAGAGGCAGTGGGAGATCCGATAGGCAAGACAGGCTGAGGCAGACCAAAGAAGGACTTTAATGCCATGTCAGGGAATTTGAACTTTATTTGGTAGGCAACGGGAAGATGCTGAAAGTTTTAGAGTATGGGAGTAACATGGATCCAAGGGTTACTCTAAAAAGATCGTAGTACTGTTAATATTTCCAAGGAACTCTATATGCATGATGTTGTGTGATCTCTTTAAGGATCCTGCCAGTGAAGTGACATCATCCCAGATGAGGACTTTGAGGTCACATAACTCACTGTGATCACATACTCAAAGCGCCAGGCAGTGGCTAGATGAGCATTTGTCAGAGACGGAAGAATATGAGGAGGGGAATCTGAGATCCAGGGCTTTCCTGATTCTAGGCCCAGCATTCTTTCAATGCTTTCAGGTGAATGTAGTAGCAATGTGGAGTGTGGATGTGTCGTCCAGCGAGGAGGCCCAGAGGCCCAGAGGTCCAGAGCTAGTGTGGCTACAGTGGCAGTAAATAGGAGTGCTCAGATGCCAGGGAATCTGGGATTGTCAGGTGGGAAGCACTTGATGCCCCAATGTGTGAGTTGAGCCCAAGAGTTGGACCAAAGTTGATTCTAATGCTTTGAGCCCTAGTAGTTGAGAAGATGGCAGTGCTCTGGACAGAAATGGAGCAGGCCAAAGGAAGAGAAGCAGGCCCTGGCTTCTCTGACAGATGCTCCTGCTATTTCCCCTGGATAGAAGACCTTCCTCTTTCCCTTCTACCTGCCTTTTAAGACTCTTCCTGTTCAGATCTGCCTCCCCAATCCACAGTGATCTCTCCTCACCTTGAAATTCCTTCTGAACTGGAGGTCTTCACCTGTCACTTGGCACCTCAACTAGAGTTTATACGTTTGTTTAAATAAAACAAAGAGAGCTCTTTATCAGGAAAATATTTGTCTATCAATGAATAAGCAACCATTTTCTGCCCTGCCTTTTACCACTATGTCCCCTTCCTTGGCTATGCCACTTTGGACAAGCTACATACTCTTTCTGAGCCTGTACCATATGTGCACAACATTGATATTATTTCTAACACATACCTCACAGACTTAATGTTTACAATAGGGTCATAGATTTAGAGGGGAAGGGACCTTAACGGTCATCCCTTTCAACCCCCCAATTTTACAGATGAGGAAACTGAGGCCCAGGGAGTTTAGGTGCCAGTCATTGTTATGATTAAGTATTATTATTATTACCTCTCAGTGAATATGGAAAGGAAGACAATGCCTGTAATCTGGTATCTTAAACTTTAGGAAAGGCAAAGGCATCCCTGAGAGAAAGTGCAGATTCATTTTTATTAGCTCTTTGTCTCATGCCCCATAGGAGTACTATTTTATTTAGTCTATTACAGTAGGTATTGTATGTTAATGAAATATAAATTGATTGTAAGAAGAATGCTTACCAAGGCTCACTTGCTAGCCAATTAATTTCATTTTAAATTACACAAGCAATAAAGGCTTAATTACATTCTTATCAATATATTGTATTTTGTGAAGAATGTGTGGCCATTTACACACCACACACACACACACACACACACACACACACACAGAGTAATTTTGTTATATCCGATTAATTGGTACTTTATGCCCATGTCCAACATATATGATGCAAGTTATTTATTTGTGATCCTTATTTTCAAGTAATCCCCCACATTATCATGGACAGCAGTGTTGAGGGTAGATAACATTTAACCCTTTGGCTACTGACCTTCATCAAAATGGAATTTCTCTTTGCCATGAAACAAACAGAATGAGCAGCATCTCAGGGATGTGGGGTCACAGGCACAAGACAGGTCCCCTGGGACGGACATGATTTAGATTTATCTGAGTTCTAAAACTCACGCCCATGTCTACTGGCAGAGCTTGAGAGGAAGCCTGTGATAAATAAGTCTGCCAAGGACCACAGTGAAATAAATAATGCTGCTAGTAATTAGTTTTTAATGCCCTACTTGGACATTATTGTGCAGGCTGGAGACTGGGTTCTGAAGAACAATGAAGGATCTTTTTAGTCCAGAGGTTCTTAACCTAGGGACCCTGAACTTGGACATGTTTATAACATATGTGTGTCTATATAATTGTATTTAAATACAACTATTTTCCTTTGTAATCCTACATATTTTATTTTATGCACTTAAAAACATTCTTCTGAGAAGGGCTCCCTAGGTTTTACTAGGCTTTTGAAGGGTACATGACCCCCAAAAGGGGAAGAACTCCTACTCTAATGATTCGCTTTATTGAGTCAAGTCTACAAGTACTCATGAAGTGCTTACAATATTTCAGGCATTTTTGTGCCTCAATAGAAAATGGCACGGTGTGGTGGAAAGGATTCCAGATTTTGGAATTTAAGGACCTTGATTTAGATTCCAGCTCTGGCTTTCTCTTTTCTTTTTTTTTTAGTATACATTTTATTTTCCCAATTACACACAGCAACAATTTTCAATATACATTTTCCAAAATTATAAGATCTAAATTGTATTCCTCCATCTCTTCCCTCTTCCCTCCTGAAGACAATAAGCAATTTGATCTGGGTTATACATGTGTTATCATGCAAAACATACTTCCATATTGGTCATTGTTATAAGAGAATATTCATATAAAACTAAAACCCCCAAATAAAACCCAAATAAGCTAAAGTCAAAAATAGTATGCTTTGATCTGCATTCCAACAGTTCTTTCTTCAGAAGTGGTGGATAGCATTTTCTGTCATATGTCCTTCAAAATTGTTCTGGATGGGGGGGGGCAGCTGGGTGGCTCAGTGGATTGAGAGCCAGGCCTAGAGACAGGACATTTTAGGTTCAAATCTGGCCTCAGACACTTCCCAGCTGTGTGACCCTGGGCAAGTCACTTGACCCCCATTGCCTAGCCCTTATCACTCTTCTGCCTTGGAACCAATAGACAGTATTGACTCTAAGACAGAAGGTGAGGGTTCTAGATGATTGTATTGCTGAGAGTAGCTAAGTCTGTCACAGTTGATCATCATACGATATTGCTATTACTATATGCAATGTTCTACTGGTTCTGCTTATTTCACTCTGCTTCAGTTCATGTCGGTCTTTCCAGCTGTTTTGAAATCATTCCACTCGTCGTTTCTTATAGCACAAAAGTATTCCATCACCATCATCTACCACAACTCAGTCATTCCCCATTCATTGATGGACATTTTTATCAATTTCCAATTTTTGGCCCCACAGAAAGAGCGGCTATAAATATATATTTTTAACAAATAGGTCCTTTCCTCTTTTTTGTCTCTTTGGGATACTGACCTAGTAATGGTATTATAATTGTTATTCAGTTTTACAGCTCTTTGGGCATAGTTTCAAATTGCCCTTTAGAATGATTAGATCAGTTTGCAACTCCACCAAAATGCATGAGTGTCCCAATTTTGCCACATCTCCTCCAACATTTATCATTTCTTTTTACTGTCAAGTTGGCCAGTATGGTAGGTATGAAGTGTTGCCTCAGAGTTGTTATAATTTGTATTTCTGTAATTAAGAGTGATTTAGAACAGTTGATATGGTTATTGACGGCTTTGATTTCTTCTGAAAACTGCCTATTCATATCCTTTGACCATTTATTAATTGAGGAATGACTTGAGTTCTTATAAATTTAGCTTAGTTCACTATATATTTGAGAAATGAGACTTTTATCAGAGAAATTTGCTGTAAATTCTCCCTTCCCCCAGTTTGTTGTTTCCTTCTAAAAATCTTGGCTGAAGCATGGGCTTTGTTTGTACAAAAACTTTTCTATTTTATATAATCAATTTTTTTCATTTTATATCTCATAATGCTTTTCTATCTCTTTTTTGTTCATAAATTCTTCCTTTCTCCATAGATCTGACAGGTAGATTATTCTATGTTCTCCTAATTTGCTAATGGCATCACCCTTTATAATATACCTATGTATATATATGTATATGTATATATAGGGTGGTCTGGGTATATTGGTCTACACCGAGTTTCTACAATAATGTTTTCCTAGCAGTTTTTGTCAAATAGTGAGTTCTTTTCCAAACAGCTGGGGTCTATGGATTTATCAAACTCTAAATTGCTAGAGTCATTTACTCACATATATATTTACATATACATTATACATATATTATATTCCATCGATCCTCTATTCTATTTCTTAGCCAGTACCAGATTGTTTTGATGATTACTGCTTTCTAATATAGTTTTAGGTCTGGTACTGCTAGGCCACCTTTCTTCACATATTTTTTCATTAATTCCCTTGATATTCTTGACATTTTGTTCTCCCAGATGATTTTCATTATTATTTTTTCCTAGTTCTATAAAATAAATTTTTGGTAGTTTGATTGCTTATGACACTGAATAAATAAATTAATTTGGGTAAAATTTTCATTTTTTTCAGTTCTGGCTTTTTCTAGCTACCTGGCCTTAGGCAAGTCATTTCCCATCTCTTGGTCTCAGTTTTCCTAGCTATGAAATGAGATACCAATACTGGGCCAGATTCTGGGTTAGGAGGTCATTGGCTTTCAGTCCTGCCCCTTAGACATACTGATTATGCAGCCCTGGGAATATCTCTTAGCCTCTTAATACCCTGGACTTCTCTCTAGTACCATAAATTCAAGAGCAGATGCAGATAATCATTGATGAAACTTTCCTCATCGGGAAATCCTTGCACTAATGAAATCATGTTATTGCTGCTGTTGTTGTTCAGTCGTTTTGGTAATGTCCAGCTTTGTGACTGGGCCAAGATACTGGAGTGGTTTGCCATTTCCTTCTCCAGCTCATTTTACAGGACAAGGAAACTGAGACAAACAGGGTAAAGTGACTTGCCCAGGATCATACACCTAGTGTCTTAGATCAGATTTGAACTTGGGTTTTCCTAACTTCAGGTCTGTCACTATATCCACTGAGGTGCTACCTGGCTGCCCTTAATGAAATCACAAGTCTTCACCCCCCCCCCCCAAATTGCTTATCTTGTCAACCTCAAAATCATTTTGAGCAAAGAATTTGGTAAGCTTAATTTCTAGAGAAGTGGAAGTCATTTTGGTGACACCTAGCTCTGTGACCCCTTTTTGGTTTTTGGAAATGTTTAAGTTTGAAGAAGCCTTAGAAATCATTTAGTCTAGGGGGCAGCTGGGTGGCTCAGTGGATTGAGAACCAGGCCTAGAGATGAGAGGTCCTAGGTTAAAATCTGGCCTTAGACACTTCCCAGCTGTGTGACCCTGGGCAAGTCACTTAACCTCCATTTCCTGGCCCTTACTGCTTTTCTGCCTTGGAACCAATACACAGTATTGACTCCAAGATGTAAGGTGAGGGTTTAATAAAAAAAAAGAAATCATTTAGTCCAACTCCTCTCTAATAGCAAGTGTTTAAGTACCTACTATGTGCTGGGCATTGTGCTAAGTACTTGGCATATTTTTAAAAAACCGTTACCCTCAAGAAGTTCACACTTTATAGTTCTACTGGTTTTCGTTGATGAGGAACTGAGGCCCTGAGAGGTTAAGTGGTTAAGCAGAATTTCCAAGTCAGAAGGGACCTCAGAGGAGGTCACATAGCTGGAATGTGGCAAAGCTGGGACTCAAACTGAGGGTATTTTAAGTGATGCTCATTTTTTAAAAGATCATTTTTATTTCCCAATTAATCTCCCTCTCCACTAGAGAACCCTCCTTGTTACAAAGAAATATAGTTTAACAAAACGAATCAATGTATTGACCATATCTGGACAACGTCCTCCTTATCTAGTGTCCATGATCTTTTGACCTGATGCTTTTCTGTCAGGCTTTCAAAGTCACATGACTTGGGGATGGCATCGGCTTTGGTCTGACTTTGGAGGGAAGAACTTGAGGTAGTCTTTGCTGGTAATGGGGGCTCTTGTGTTGGAGACAGATCTTAGCCCCGGTGGCTGCCAAGTTGGACTTGGAGATATTGTGACAAGAGGATTTCTCACAAGATGTCAACTGATTCTGGCAGCTGCCTGACGCTCTCAAGTCTCCAGCTTCTAGGCTGCCTCTGAAAGCTTTGCACATGACTTGTCTGGTAGCCTGGGAGTGATGCCAGCCAGAGGTGTGGAATGATGCAAGTTTCATCCAAGTCAGGTGATCTCTGGATTGGTTCAGCTAGTACTAGTCTTAGCCCTAACCATCAGGTGATAGAGGAGACTGGCTGGCTCCACTTACCATCCTCTCTGCTTTCTTTCCTGGGGGGTGACTTCCTGGCATGGACTCCACAATGCCAGCTTGTCTGTGGCTAGCTTGCATGGGCCACTAACATTGGGAGCTGGAATTGGACGGGGCTTAAGAAAATGAAGTGTTAAGGCAGCAGATTGTGCCCAAGGCTGCATTTGGCCAATGCCAAGATCACTGATGCCAGCCAGACTGCGTCTGACACAGATCAATATGCACTCACAAGTACTACCCGCTTGCCATGGATCATACTTGTATCTCGACTCTGGCTCCATTGACTTGTCCTGGGACATTTTCTTTTCTCACTCAGAGATGACTACGACGAGGGGACTCAGATGTTTCTATTTGCCAGAGCACAATCATTGCAGCTCTCCAAATGCTGGTACCACTCACTCCCTGAGGATCCGTTCTGGTTCCGGGGCCTAGAGCCCCAAACCTCTCTAGCCCACTGGTGCAGGCTTCCTCCAGGCCACTATTCTCAACCATAACCCATTACAACTGGTTGACTGAGTCCAAATCTACATTTGTTTGCTTGTCCCTTTCCTGTGAGTGTCCTTGGCCTGGAGCTGGGCATGCCGTCATCCTTCTGCATTTGTTCAAGGAGTCTGTAAGCTCACTGAGGGCCCAATTGGTGCACAAGGCTGGATTCTGCATGGAAGCCAAAGACAGATGTGACCCAGGCACTGTCCTCTTCCTTTGTATGCTTTGGAGCTCGGGAATCACCAACTAACAGAGCTCTTGTTAGAAGTTAATAAAGTGATTCCTCAGCCGTCCAGTAATATTATCTACCTAGATTACAACTGAGAACCAGAAAGTAATGACAACCAAAAACCCTGGGCTAAATACAGTAGATGGCGTTCATACACTAAATCTAATATACTTTACTAACAGGAGAGATCCTTACTTAGAGCCTGTTTACTTTGGCTTTGCACACAATTATACTTGCTTTATTTTATTTTAATCCCTTATCTTCCATCTTAGAGTCTGTGTATTGGTTCCAAGGCAGAAGGGCATTAAGAGCTAGGCAATGGGGGTGAAGTGACTTGCCCAGGGTCACACAGCTAGGAAGTGTCTGAGGCCAGATTTGAACCCAGGACCTCCCTTCTCTAGGCCTGACTCTCAATTCACTGAGCCACCCAGCTGCCCCTATATTTACTATATAATGTGGTTTTCCTACCTATAGGCATAGTAGACAAGGCAAAAAAGAAAGGAAGAGAAGGGCTATCACAGGTAAGTATGCTGGTAGAAATTAGTTACTCTGGCAGCAAGGGAAGAGATCCATGGACACAGAAGCAGATGCAAGCGCTCAAGATGCTCCGCAGCCTGGGTCATTTATCATTGGCAAACAACCTGACATAGACCAGACATGTATCCCAAGATGGCGGAAGAGTCAGCCTCAGAGTCAGGAAGTCTGAGGTTGCAGGCCTGCCTCAGAGAGATAATCTAAGCAGAGTCCCTTAACCTCTCAGTGTCCTGGACACTGTCTGGGACTACAAATTGAAGAACCATTGCTGACCTGCTTAGGGAGAGGGAGTTTTCTTCACCTGCTAAAATCACAGATCACCAACCCCCTCCAAAAAAAATCATCTCATTTTTACAGATGAGGAAACTAAGGCCTAGAGACTTGCCCTAGGTCAAACCCACAGCATAAGAGGCAGAATTAGATCACAACGCACGTTTTCTGAATGCCAAGACCTGTGATCTTTTCATAACACTGTGTAATCTCCCCAGAGGTTGTGCTCTGTGTGTCTGTGTGTGTCTCTGTGTGTGTGTGTGTGTGTGTGTGTGTCTGTGTGTATGTGTGTGTGTGTGTGTGTGTGTGTGTGTGTGTGTGTCTCCTGACAGCCTGGACATTTCTTTTTTCCCCACTGTTCTCCCTTCCCCTGCCACAAGCAAATTTCATAGAACTAAGGAGTTGCTGACATCTAGGAAGCAAATAAGTTCTGCAAGGAGAACTTGGAAAGAGAGAATTAAAACCTAGGGGAAGGCACTTAGGAAAGGAAATGTTTTAATATGAAGGGAAAACTCACTGATATTTTGAAATTCGATAGCATGCTCTGGCCCTTAGGAAATAGTGATATATCCCAGAAGAGAATCATGGGATCCCAGACTTAGGGCTGGAAGGGGCCTTGGAAGTCCTTGAATCCAAATCCTTCATTTCACAGAGCTGGAAAGTAAGTGCAAGGAGTCAGGGGTGAGCCCAGGGAGGGGACAGTTTGCTCATGGTCACCTAGGTAGTAAATTTCAGACCAGAGTTTTATTAATACAGGGCCACCTCAAGTGACCGGGACCAGTTGTGACCTGTTTAAGCTCCTTCCAACCTGTGATAATGGAGATCATTGCTAAAAGCCCCTCATATTCTTATAATGCTTTTGCCATTGGGTCCAACCTGAATATCTGGCTTCAAGTATGTTTAAACAAGTCGAAACTTGCCGAGCCTTGTTCTATCCCTCCTTCTTTATTCTTACTGGTCATTTTTAGTATGATTATAATTGTAATTCATTTTCATTATTCTGACATAGTTCCAAATAATTATGAACACTTTCCACAGTGTCAGCTGGTTATAAAACTTGTTTGTACACGTTTAAATTCATTCTGATCTCTGATCCTTCAAGCCGATGATATTTATTTCCATTAATTTGCTGCTATTATAAATTTCAAAATAGCCAGTAGTCAGGACAGCCGCAGGTTTACTCTGTGAGCCTGTGTGCAGCAACAAGGAGGGGGGAAAGTGATGAAAGTCTGTCTCTTTTCAATATAATCTGTACCCATTACTCTTACTCCCCCTTCTGCCCTCTGTGGCCAAGCTGCACAAGTCCAATCCATTAAAAGCAGTGCTTCATTTCCCAAAGACATATTCCATTCCAGGCCCAGTTCCTAGTCCACATGCAGTGTCTGTCCAAGACATGGACACTGATGAGCAGCTCTGGAGGCTGTCCATCCGCAGGCATATCACAATTTTCACAGTGGGCATTCTTCATCCACTTGCTTTGTTCCAGTGTGGATGATTGGGCTGATCTTTTTTTTGAGTGATTGCAAATCTCACTTAGGAGGCTCCCTAGTGTTCTGGGACTTGATTCTCCTTCTACTGAAGATATCGTGTTGATTGCATCTGGAGGACCTCACCAGCTATCCCTTTTACATTTGGATTCTATATATCCACTATAATTTTCACTAGTTATCCTGAGACTATGTCTTCTTTTTCCCCTTTACTTTTAATGTTCAACGGATTATCAAACCTATGTCCTGTGTTACCTCCATCAAGGAATCTTGTATTATCTCATCATATACATGGCATACACCTAGTTGGAGGAGAGAGACTTTAAGGCTGCATTTTGCTCCTCTCAATCAGATAGATTTTTATAACCAAACACTAAACACTGGGGCCTTATCTTCTTTGCATTTCAGTCAAGGGTAGGACTGTAAAGACATGGTTTGCTGTAGAATATCATTGCAAATAACTACCTACTCCATTCTCTTTTTTCATCATAAATGTCTTTGAAACACATAGAAATTGTTCTCATAAATATGAGAGGGCAAACATTTGGATCACCATTCTTTGATATCCTCCTTTTTGGCCGTGACAATGTCCATCATTTTCCCCAAGTGTTCATTATTTTTCCTTCTTCTGGATGTTTTGAGAATTGACTCATCAGCACTCTCATATTTGTGTCATCTTCAGCACAGGCTTCTATGTATACTTGGTTTAGACCAGCTACTTTTGGCATCTTTGTTATTTTTAGTGCCATTTCTACCTCTTTATATAGCACATCAGGGACATCCCATCTCTATTTCCAAATTTAATGACTTTGCTGTTATTGTTGAAAGAAATGTTAAATATGCTCTATTTTCCCACTTATTGGTTGTCCTTCTAGCTTCATCCTTAAATGTTCTCTGCATGATATAGCTTAATTGAATTTATATTCTATTTAATTTCTATTCTGGTATATAGTATATATATATATATATATATATATATATATATATTCTGGCATATAGTCTATATAATTTGTATTCTATGCCTTTGTCTACCATATGGAAGATGCCTCAAATAAATGTTATTCCATAGAGAAGAGTACTATATCAAAATTTCAATTTGTCCACATTGTACATGCCATTCAGCATCAATATGCTGAGATGCCTAACTAATTATTTAAAATAATACCTTTGGCCAGTGTTGGGTAGGTAACAATGTATGACATAATGCCTCTGAACTTTTGTAACTGGCTTTTTTTCTTAATCTTTCTCTCTTATAATAGCTTCTAGAAAGAGGGTTGTTTTCACGGGAAAGATCCATATCTGCCAAAAATAATCTTATATTTGTTCCATTTTGGCAGAACTCTCCCTAAGTAATCTTTCAAAGTTTTGCCAGAAGTTGTTCTGAATGTGTTCAGGGACTAGCCCCTCTCACAAGACATCAAAGTCAACATCAAGTTAAGAGACAGGATAAAAATGAGAATGAATGTTAAAGGTATGAAAATGTCTCCTAATTGACCAATTTAAATAAGCTACTGATACAGAAGAATGAGGACTAGAAAAAGGAACTGATAACAAAACAGACTACCACTATTCTTATAAAAGTTAAACTAATGCAAAGTAATCTCAACACAAGAAGCCTACAAATTGCCAGGTCCAGAAAACACAGAGTTTTATTGTCTAGAGAAGTAATATGGTGATACCTCAGAGTTGTTTTGATTTGCATCTCTCTTATTATAAGATATTTAGAACACTTTTTCATGTGCTTATTAATAGTTTTGATTTCTTTGGCTGAGAACTGCCTGTTCATGTCCCTTGCCCATTTATCAATTGGAGAATGGCTTGATTTTTTGTACAATTGATGTAGTTCTTTACAAATTTGAGTAATTATACCTTTGTCAGAGGTTTTTGTTCTGAAGATTGTTTCCCAATTTGTTACTTCCCTTCTAATTTTAGTTACATTGGTTTTGTTTGTACAAAATCTTTTTAATTTGAAGTAGTCAAAATTATTTATTTTATATTTTGTGACTCTTTCTAAGTCTTTCTTGGTTTTAAAATCTTTCCCTTCCCAAAGATCTGACATGTATACTATTCTGTGTTCACCTAATTTACTTATAGTTTCCTTCTTTATATTCAAGTCATTCAACCATTCTGAGTTTATCTTGGTTTAGGGTGTGAGGTGTTGATCCAAACCTAATCTCTCCCATACTGTCTTCCAATTTTCCCAGCAGTTTTTATCAAATACTGGATTTTTGTCCTAAAAGCTGGGGTCTTTGGGTTTGTCATATACTGTCTTGCTGAGGTCACTTGCCCCAAGTCTATTCCGCTGATCCTCCCTTCTGTCTCTTAGCCAGTACCAAATTGTTTTTGCTGACCACTGCTTTGTAATATAGTTTGAGATCTGGGACTGCAAGGCCACCTTCCTTTGTATTTTTTTCATGATTTCCCTGGATATCCTTGATCCTTTGTTCTTCCAAATGAACTTTGTTATGGTTTTCTCTAATTCAGTAAAGGAGTTTTTTTTGGAAGTTCAATGGGTATGGCACTAAATAGATAGATAAGTTTGGGTAGGATGGCCATTTTTATTATGTTAGCTCGTCCCACCCATGAGCAATCAGTGTTTTTCCAGCTGTTTAGATCTAGTTTTAATTGTGTGGAGAGTATTTTGTAGTTGTGCTCATATAGTTCCTGTGTTTGTCTCGGCAGATAGATTCCTAAGTATTTTATATTGTCTAGGGTGACTTTAAATGCAATTTCTCTTTCTAATTCTTGCTCCTGAGATGTGTTGGAAATATATAGAAATGTTGATGACTTATGCGGGTTTATTTTGTATCCTGCAACTTTGCTAAAGTTGTTGATTATTTCGACTAGCTTTTTGGTTGATTCCCTAGGATTCTTTAAGTAAGTCATCATATCATCCACAAAGAGTGACAGCTTGGTCTCCTCATTGCCAATTTTAATACCTTCAATTTCTTTTTCTTCTCTAATTGCTACTGCTAGTGTTTTTAGTACAATATTAATTAATAAAGTTGATAATAGGCATCCTTGTTTCACTCCTGATCTTACAGGGAAGGCTTTGAGTTTATCTCCATTGAAGATGATGTTTGCTGATGGTTTAAGATATGGAAATAGGTTCTGATCAAGGACACATGTAAAAACCAGTGGAATTGCATGGTGGCTACAGGAAGGAGTAGGGGGAGGGGAGGAAAAGACTATGATTCGTGTAACCAAGGAAAATGTTCTAAATTGACTAATTAAATAAAAATTTCAAAAAATCCTAGGTCTATGAATTTAGAGATGGGAGTACTCCTTCCACTGTTTGGTATTCTCCCAGAGATCATCAGCTCAACAGAGCATCCATTTAAGTGCTAGAGGCCTTCCTCTCGGCCCTTTTCCATTTCATGGCCATCAGTGGAGTACCCAGACTGTTCATCTCTTCCCTTACTCTCACCATATATCTGGTCCACTTCTTTTTTTTTCAACCATACATCTCCTTTAGGCAATGTAATGATGCATCTCTTTGTGTCACCTACAATTCTGATTTCTTTGAGATGTCAGGAAATGTCTCTTCATCTTTGTATTTCCATTGCCATTGATAAGTGTTTGTTTAATTTAATTTTGGTGGGTGAAGATCTTTACAATATTGGTTTGAGGGGAAGAAGATAAGCCTGAGGTTGTAGGATTTCTGTGTTTTCTAAATTCTATGACCAAGTATGGGAAATAACAGAGTGCTTTAGAATTCCTTAAATATATTTATATATTAAGCCCCTAATGCAAAGATTTTAAAAAATGATCATTTCTACATGGAAAAGGTTACATTCTACTATGTAAGATGTTATATGATCACAGTTAAGGAGAAATATTTATTGAATAAATAATACAAGATGAAAAAGTAATGTAGAAAAAGAGAGATACAGATAAAATGTACTAGGGAAAATGCCATTAAATGCCATTGATGCCTTGTATTTATATACATCACAATTATTTCCTCTAACTTCCCAATCTAACCTTCCCTTATAATGAAGAACAGTACATAGAAACAAAAGATAGAATCAAGTTTAACAGCATATGCTACATTGTACACCTGGTTCCAAAGAGGAGAGAGATCTATTTCTTCCTTCATTTTAAGGTTAAGCAGAATTCAGATACTTTTTCGTGTAATTTTTGTTTATGTTATCATAGATGTATGTATTGTTCTATGGATCTGTCTCCTTCATTCTGTATCAGTTGATGCAGATCTTCCTAAGTAGTTTTGAATTCCTTCTATCTGTAGTTTCTTATGGTATAATAATATTCCATTGGGTTCATAAATCAAGATTTGTTCTCTCATTCTCCAACTAATGGGTATCTAATATTTCCAGTTTTGGTTAACACAAAAAGTTCTGCAACCACTCTGTTGGTGTAGATGGTTCCTTTCATTGCATCTTTGACCTGGAGGCATATGCTCACTAGTAGACTCACTGGACGAAAAGGTACAAATGGGTTGGCTCCTGCTTCTGCCACATTTCCTGTGTGACCACAAGCAAGCCACTTAATCCATAAGAATCTTTTTCCTCATTTGTAAAATGAAGAGGTTGGACTGGGATGTCTATTCTAGCTCTAAATCTGGGGTCATCTGATCTTAAGAAATGGAAAAGGGAAAAGGAGAATATTACATGTACTATCATGTTAGTGCATTTCCTCATATGAGGCCAAATTGTTTTCTTTAATTCTTGCACCAATTCACAGTCCCTCCAACATCGGTAATTTCTATCTTTTACTGCCTTTGCCACTTGGAGGTTGTGAGTTGAAGCCTTGAAGTTATCTTTATTTGTATTTTTATTATCAGTGACTCGGGACAATATTTCATCTGATTGTTGCTAGGTGCCAACAAATATACACACGTATGAAGCTACTGCTAGGAAACTAAGCCATAAATAGTGTTTTCTTTGTCATATTTACCTTGTCTTCAGAAATGAGGCATGCTTATAAATTCTACCTTTTTACTTTTGTTCCAGGGTGCTTTTTCCTCCTCCTCCTCATCTTGTTTGTGCTGTGGAAGGAGTGTGCAGCTGACTTTCAGAAATACATACTTCTGGAAAGGAGTGAAAAGTGCATCCCAGAGAATGCCCCTGTCCATGTGCATTACGGCTGGTCTTTTTTATTTGCTGCTGTTGGGACACCTTTAGTTTACCTTTCAGGACTTCTCTTTTATTTCATTGGCCAGAAGAACATGAAGGTCCCAAAGTGAAAGAAGGGAGAGAGAGATATGCATCCATTCTCTCAGGAACCACCCCCACCCACCAGAGTACACATTTACACACATACATACACACATACACACACACACACACACACACACACACACTACTGAGACCTCCCCTTAGCATGTTTCCTATACTTACTGGAAGAAAGTTCTCCTACCATTTAAGGGGTTTGCTTTGTCTGACTCCTCAAGATTTTACCCACCATAGTAGACGTTAATCAAGAAAGGGTGACAAATGGTATATTTGGAGAAGTCTTGGAAAGAGAGAGAGCACTAGACCGAACTCGACAGAGATAGCGTGTAAAAGGGCCCAGAAGTAGATTTTCATTGGCCTCAGATTTGGAGAACAAAGAGGTTGGCTGAGGCTTCCCTAATGTTTTTGTGAATCATCCTCAGTTGGCAGCCTCATTTGTATTGGAGCTGTTATTTCATTTCCAATCTCTCCCAAATCCAACTGTGATTTACAGGAAGTTGTTTCAGAAAGAATAAAAATTGAGTGTGATTTGAGGGGGGGAGTCGGGAGAAAGAATTAGTCATAACTGACATCCCAAGCCAGCCATGATTATTTCTCACGCAGTTTAAACCTGGTGAAGTTGAAGAAGTTATACCAGAAGGGACAGAGGGATGGAGAAAAGGAGGGAGGGGGGGGAAGTGGAGGGGAGAGAGAGAGAGAGAGAGAGAGAGAGAGAGAGAGAGAGAGAGAGAGAGAGAGAGAGAGAGAGAGAGAGAGAGAGAGAGAGATTTTTTTCCCTTTCCTCTTTTTCCTATTCAATCAGAATTTGGAAAGTCAGCTCAGTGTGAATGCATACACATTTTAATGGGTTGGAGAAGAGATAGCTTATATCCTGAGGCAATCTAGTTCTCATTTCCATGCAGCTGACTGTCCATCCTTCCAAGCGAAGAGGGCCATATTTCACTAAGAGAATTAGAAAAAATATTCTAAACATAAAAGCCTGCACTTGGGTAAGCAAAATAAAGAGCCAACTTTTCAGTCATAGTATAGGCCTTTTTGCAGAGGAAAACATGCAACACTGAGATGCCACTGCTTTTGATTTTGCCCTGGAAACATATTTGTATTTTGTGAAGCAAATACAGCTCCTGGCTCCAGATGAAAGTGGAAAAGTAGATGGAAGTCAGTGTCTGGAGGCAGGCACATAAATGCCATATTCATTCATTCATTAGGATCCCTTTCAAGTCTTTTCTGTCAGCCATAATCATTTGGCTGCTTAGGGTTTAATGCTTCCCATCATTTTTGGTCCTTAGACCCCCATACCTCTTTCCTTCTTCTGGTAGGAGGTAGTGCTGGCTTACTAGACTTCGGAGAAAGTCCGAGGCTATTTTGGAGACACCAGTGAGGGATGTGCTAAGTCGCTGTTTTGTTTATGCCAGAATCCGAAAGAGAATAAACTGTCATCCTGTTAAAATAGTCATGTGGCAGGCAGGAGACCTGCTTGGAAACCCTTGAGGATCCCTCCAATTCATAGCTAGTCTTTGACCCACACGCCACACACAAAACCATTGCATAAGCACCAGTAGGCGCCACCAGTAAGTGAAAAGGTGCCTCCATATCCATTACTGTATATACTCTTGGTTTGCATTTGAGAGCAGGGACTTAGGCTCAGATAGTAGTTTCAAATACCAACACTTGTATCCAAGGCACAGGATTCTCTCTAATCTAAGAATGATTGCGAGCAGATCCATTAGCCGATGAGCATGCTAATTATTCTTTCCTGTCTTGGCCATTGTCTCCTGGTAAATCGTTAGCTATGACACATATTTTTTGAACATATGGTCCTATGTATAATAGATTTAACTTCAGTGATCTCTCCAACGTTAGCTCTCTTGTTGGTGTCAATGTATTTGTTCACTTAAAAATAGGTGTCAATAAAATATATTGTGATGTCTTCCTGGCTTCTCATTGCCTCCTGGGGAGAAGAGCTCTAGGCTAAACCACTTTCTCTGAGGTGTTCCTCAGCTGTGGAGAACTGCTTGGCTGGCACTATTGTCACATTCTGGAGTATCAGTGTAATACATCTTACTGGGCTTTGAGGGTGTGTGTGTGTGTGTGTGTGTGTATGTGTGTGTGTGTGTGTGTGTGTGTGTGTGTGTGTGTGTGTAGGTAGGTAGGTAGGTAGGAGCCTTCTGGGAAGCCGATTGACCTTTGTTGTCCCATTTTCTCTTCTCTGGGACCTGACAAACACAGTCCAGATAATTGTAGAGCAGCATGCTGTTCCTTTCCTCACCCAAACTGGATCACATGCCCCAGGAGACTTGAGATCAGATCCCAGTTAATACTTTGTGTTGGGAGTAGGAGACATGTGTATGTGTTGTTATGTATACAAGTAAACATCTGCATATGTATAGACATACCCACACATCTGTCAAGGCCACAGTGGCTCATTATTGCTCTAAGCCACCATTTCCCAAAAAAGTGTGTTGGCAAGACATCCTTGGTATGTATAGTGAGCTTTGCTTAGGTTCCGCTACAACCTGCCACTATGTCCTGATATATAAACATGGTTTAAGATGGAGGGAGTCCAGAAAACCAAGAGTATAAGATAAGGGAGGAGAATTCAGAGACGTCACAGCCCCAAGTTACAGTAGATGCTGTTTTGGCAACTGCCCAAGCAATCCCTGGGGCCAATGTGACAAACAGCATTTGGAGATAAATGTACTTATATGGAGGGGATTGCTCGTTCTTCTGACCATTACCATTTGTTTAAACTGCTTTTGGGGGGGACCCAGGACAAGTTTCTAAGAGGGAGAGGCAAGGGGAGCCTCTCTGACTGCAACTGTTGCTGGGTTCAATTTTTCATCATGTATCCTTGATCCTTGCACTGTAGGATTATTCTAAGTAAAGGTGTAATTAGCACAGACTTTTCTATACTGAGCTGAATCCAGAATCTGAATCCAGGGCCTTGACAATGATATCTTAGATTTCCTCAGTCCCCTCTGCCAGTTTTTCCAATTAGTGGGTATATGGATTTCTTAGGTATGGCTACTGTGGTGAAGAGAGGTAGGAGAATGGCTTGGGTGAGGGGGGCATGGATGGGCTAGAAGGCAGCTAAATAGGATGGCCTTTAACTTTTGTGTCTCAGCAAGCCCGCAGGCATATTCTGGACTGAAAAAGACAGAGAAATGTTAATCTTCTGACGACATCAGGGGTAAGTCATGCTCACCATATAGTCCTCACCTATAAGGATGAACATTTTAGACAAATAAGAAAGTCTATACAGTTATTATTTTGGAAGATAACACAATCTTGCCCAGTTCTAGTCTTTTTCATAATGGAGCTTCAAGGAGCGGATGATGCTGTTGTTTTCCAAGATAGACATTGAGCCTGCTTGAGAATGCCAGCTGCATCTGAGAGAGGACCCAATTCTTTGTAATCCAACAAATATTTCTTAAGTTCCTCAGGTGTGCCTGGCACTATGCTAGGAACTGGCGCTATACAGATGAAATTTTAAAAGATCTTGCCTGCAAGAAGCTTCTATTTTTTCAAGCCCAGTGGGTAGAATTGTGGGCCCATCCTTTGAAAAGTGTTGAGCAATGAGTTCTCTGACATTGGGAATGATGCCAATATTTAAGAGTTTTATTTAAGTCCAATCTTAAGTGTTTTTTAATGATATCTCATAGGGTTCTGCATATGGTCCATTGGCTCTTTGAGTGGTAATTCCTTCCTATAAATTGTCTCTTTGGATAATATTTTTGTCATTTAATTATCTATTCAATGTAGAGATGAACACTTATGACCAAATAGAATAAAAGTATATAATCTAGGAGCAGAAAAGGTCAGGATTTACAGTCACTTGCCTCTCAGTGTGCCCATAAAACAACCCAAGTGTGTAGAAATTATAGTCCCAGAAGGGATACTAAGGGAGAAGCACCAGAATGTAGCCTGAAATCCATCAGGCTTACTGCTATCCATGGTGCTGAGGATCCCTGAAGTTGGGAAATAGAAGTGGATTTTCTGTCACCGAATGAAATATCGATTAGCATCTTCCATCTGTTCTTTAAAACATTGACTCTAATGTCATCAAGGCACTGATGGAATATGTTCATCTCAATCATGCTTGCTGCCTTAGGGAATAGCCATCTGCAGAGACTTCCTTATTCTTGACCACATCTAGGACTAACAACAGTTTAAAGCTCAATTGCTATTTTAGAAGACTTGTAACTTCAATTCATTTTGTATTAAATTGTACAGTAAAATACAGTCTTGCTAGCTGGCTGTGTGGATGAATCCAGCCTGTTGGTGCCTTATTTCCCAATGGGTCCACACATTTATTAAGTGGCACATTTGATGACATCTGGCTGGTTAAATTGTTCGTCATTCAGGCTCTGTCTTCTCTGATGGGTGACTTTTCAAGGTGAATCTTTTGGGTCTGGTGACATGTTTAGGAAACAAAGGGTGTTGTTGCATTTTCTCCTTTTAGAGTTATTGCTGAGCTTTAGGGGATGCTGGGGAGGAGAGATTAAAGGAACACATGACAAGATTATGAATGGATTGAATGAGTGGATTTGGTCACTCCGAATTCTCATTTCCTTGCAATATTTGCTATACTCAATTCTCAGGAGAAAGGCAGATGACAAGGAAATATAACCACATTGGAGAGTGACCCCCAAAACACAACTTCTGGGGCTCAGGGCACATGCAGTCCAAACTTCTACATTTTCTTCATCTCTCTTCAGGGTCCCACATAGTGATAATTAGTGTTCAGAATGGCCTACTTTGCAGGATCCTTGGGCAATGAGAAAAAGATTCTTTTATGGAAATAAGGTAGGAAAATGGACCCAGGCCCTTTAAAAAGAATTTCAAAAATGCACTTTGGGCTAACCTTTCATTAATAATGTTACTTCCAGTTTTGTTTCCTATGCTCCTGGGGCCATTTTACATTTTCCTTTTGGCTCGCCCCCCTAGAGGAAAGTCTGACCAGTTACAGCCAAGGCTGCATCTGAAGTTAGAATTTCCTGAGTTGGTGCTGAAGCAAAATATTACTGATTTTATTGTTTTGCCATTGACTAGTCTTGGGACCTTCTTGACATTTAGTTCAATTCTAGCATTAAATTAAAGTTAGCAAGTGTTTATTGAGTACCTACTATGTGCAAGGCACAATGTTAGGTGCTGGGGATCCTAAAATAGTTTAGCTCAGCAAAAACCCTGCACTAAAACTTCATTTTACAGCTGGAGAAACTGAGGCATCAAAATATTTAATTGAATTTCTTAAAGTCATATGGTAGCAATGAATAAAGCTGAAGTTTTGACTAAGGTTCCTTGATTCAAAAGATAATATCTTTTCTGCTATGCTAGTTTCTCAGGCAAGGATGTCATGGATAATCTCAGTAGCTAAGAGTTGGATGGAATCTCAGGCACCATCTTATCCAATCAGTATCTGAACCAGAATCCATTCTACTATCCACCTTCCAAGTGGTCACCCACTTTCCCCTTTCTTTGTATCTTGAGCACTTAGCACAGTCTCTGATACATAGTAAATGTTTCATACCCGCTTATTGATGAATTTGGTTGGTCGACCCTCTGCCTGAAGACTCCCAGGAGAGAGGAATTCACTGGCTCCCAAGGCATCCATTCACTTTGGGACAGCTCTGATTGTTACAAAGCTTTCCTCACCCTCCCAAAAGATGAGAATACTGGAGAGAATGCAGTGACTGACAGAGATGAGTCCAGCGGCTGTCTGCTACCCCTTACTACTTAACTTAAGTAAGTCTGGACTTCCCTCTAACCCTACTGACATCAGATTTCTGGGCTTCCTGATTGGGGTATTCATCCAGTGTTACAGATGAGTAGGGAACCCATTTGTGCCTTCTCAGGCTGCGTGACTCTTGTCCATGTTCTCCCTTAAATCCTTCACAGGCCTTCACTCACAGTTCTAGAGACCTTTCTGTAGTTCTCTTGACATTGGCAGGATTCTGACAAGGCACAAGGGCTGTCAGTGGTTATCCCTTGATCTCAGGACAAGACCCTCTATCTTACTTGACTCAGGATTGCCCAGAGGCTTAGTGGTTACCCTGCTGGCTGGGGCAGAGCTTGTTTAGACCTGATTACTGGCAGAAAACGCTTTACTATCAAATCACTGTGGTTTTCCTGAGGAAAGCACTGCCTCTTCCCACCCTGAAAAAAGGGCAGCTGAGTCTTGGGTCTCCCCTCTGTGTGGCAACCCCTCCTCCCATTGCCCCAATCCCCCAGTCGAGTTTATCCTGACAGTCTTTGCTTTGAATCCCAGTCATCAATGTCATCTCTGTGCTCTGTAGGGAAGAAAAAGGAAGTGTACCAAGAAGATGAATTGTGCTTCTTCCGTTTTTGTTTATTCTCTCTGACTGGTAGGTCATGTCACTGACTTGCCTGCTGGCTTACCTTGCTTACTCCTGGGATCTCTTTTTTGTCTTTCAAGGCTTTGACTTATTGGACAAGTAGCTGACTTTTAACTTTTAACCTCCCTTCCCTCGTAGTAGAACTGCCTGAATGAAAGCATATTGCTTAGGGAACTTATTCCCTAATTAATTTTCTCTTTTCTTTCTTAGCTTGAAAGTATGGTAATAGGAAGCTATTCAGCAAGACAGTAGTTCTTTTTAAGGTCTGTCTTTCAAGGCTTAGTCCAAATCCCAGTGCTGCCACAAAAGCTTTCCTTCATGAATGTTCCTCCACGGAAGGGCTAACCTTATTTATCTGTGAGCTAGTCTTCCTGTCTCCTCAGCTAAAGTACAAATGCCTTGATGGAAAAGACCATTCCAAAGGTTCTAGGTTTGAATCAGAACTCTACTCCATGCTACAGATGTGACCTTGGGCAAGAGAAGGAATGTCTCTGAGCCTCAGTTTACCAGGGCTTTGGATTAGATGACTTCTTTGTGTGTGTGTGCTTTCATGCCTTTTTCTTTTTTTATTTGGATTTTTTATTTTAATAACAAATTTCCACATAAGTTTTCTGAAGTTATATGATCCATATTGTCTCCCTCCATTCTTTCCTCCTCCCTCCTGGAGCTGACAAACAATTCAATCTGGGTTATACATATTTTATTGTGCAAAACATATTTCCATATTATTCATTTTTGTAAAAGAATAATCTTACAAAACTACCCAAATAAATAAGTGATAAATTATATGCTTTGATCTGCATTCTGACTCCCACAGTTCTTTCTCTGGAGGTGAATAGCATTCCTTTTCATAAGTCCCTCAGAATTGCCCTGGATCATTACATTGTTCATAGTAGCAAAGTCTATCACATTTGAGCATTCCACAATATTGCAATTATTGCACATAATGTTCTCTTGGTTCTGTTCACTTCACTTTGCATCAGTTCATGTAGGCCTTTTCAGCTCTTTCTGAACTGATCTTGCTAATCATTCCTTATAGCACAATAGTATTCCAGCACCATCATATACCACAATTTGCTCAGCTATTCCCCAATTAAGGGACATCCCTTTAGTTTCCAATTCTTTGCCACCACAAAAAGAGCAGCTATAAATATTTTTTACAAACAGGTCCTTTCCCATTTTTTGAGACCCAGCAGTGATATTACTGGATCAAAAGGTCTACATTCTTTTATAGCCCTTTGGGCATAATTCCAAATTGCCCTCCAGAATGGTTAGTTGAATTTGCAACCCCGCCCACAATGCTCTAGTTGGACTAGATGACTTCTAAGGTCCTTGTAACTCTAAGTTGATGGTATTACTGAATCACTTGGAATTTCTAAGATATGCATGACAGGGTCCTAACTGGCATAATGTAGTTGTGTAATTGTTGACTA
Organism: Monodelphis domestica; assembly: GCF_027887165.1. Classification (NCBI taxonomy): domain Eukaryota; kingdom Metazoa; phylum Chordata; class Mammalia; order Didelphimorphia; family Didelphidae; genus Monodelphis; species Monodelphis domestica. The sequence continues at coordinate 27,514,424 of NC_077235.1, read as the reverse complement.
ATGTTCTTTTTATTTTTAAACCCTCACCTTCCATCTTAGAATCAATACTGTATATTGGTTCCAAGGCATAAGAGCAGTAAGGAACAGGCAATGGAGGTTAAGTGACTTGCCCAGGGTGACACATCTAGGAAGTGTCTGAGGTCAGATTTGAACCCAGGACCTCCTCTATCTAGGCCTGGATCTCCATCTTCTGAGACCCCTAGCTGCCTCCAGTGACTGATGTTCTGATACCTGGAGGGAAGAAACAAGAACTTATATAGTATCTTCAATGTTCCAGGTACTGTGTTAAGCACTTTACAAATATGATCTCATTTGTTCCTCAAAAGACCCTTGGGAGGTGAGTGCTATTATTATCCCCATTTTATAGTTGAGGAAGCTAAGGCAGATGGGTCTAGGATCACACAGCTAGTAAATGTCTGAGGACCTATTTGATCTAAGAACTTCCTCACTCCAGACCAGAAGCTCTCTCCACTATGCAACCTGGTTGCTTTATTTGAAGAAGACATGGAATAAAATGGATTCTTGAGTTCAGAGGTAAAGACACCATTAGGCCAATGGTATCATTTTCTGTTGAAGAAACTGACTTCCGGAGAGCTACATGACTTTGCTTTGGTCTCTTGGGTAGAAGCAGTAAATATCAAAGCTGGGATTTGACTCCTAATTTCTTGTACTTTCCACCACATAACAGTGATAGAGGCTAGGATTTGGCATCAATTTTCCTTTGGATTGTATCATATGATTTTTCTCCCTAGATTTTCCATCCTAATTATAATTGACTTAAGGTAATATTAATTTAGTGTGCATTTCCTGATCCCATAGCAGCTGAGACAACAGGAAAATGACTCAAAGGTATGTGGAAGGTGTTGACCACCTGGGATTAATTCACAAAGCAGAGCATTGGAATGAACTAAAGGAAATATTAAATGGGAACAGTTACAGTAACACCCTGGTTAGCCATCACCCAGACAACTGGCCCCCTGCACTTGGTACTCTACTTAATCCCTCCATCTAAGTGGGAATTCCAGGAGAGCCTAGCTAAGTGGGAGATCTGTACTCAGTCTACCTGGCTAGGGTCATTCTGGGTCAGTTAGATGCCATTTTGGTAATGGGGATGGGAAAGGAAGGGTGGAAAACCCCACATTTCCCCTTGAGCTGGATGACAGTCACAAATCTGCCTGCCCAGGAATTCAATGGCTAAGGGACTAACTCCTATTTGGGTACAGGGGATATTAACTCAGGAAGAAGAGGCAGAAATCTGGGAAAGATACCAGATGGAGCCCTGTGGAGAAAAGGACTAGATATGGAATCTGGGATGCTCTGAGCTGATTAAGACAGAGTGCCGATCAGGAATCACCATATAGGTTGACCTCTGAGTAGGCTGTTGGTCTTCTAGGGGTAAAGAGAAAACCAATCTCAAGCAATTAGTGGCAGAGCTCAAGGCTGCCTTATTTCCCGACTTTGCAGGCAATAACCTGGATGAGGGGGAGCTTCTTCTCTATTCTCTGCTAGGGAAGTGAAGAATGGAAATGCATTCACTTGAGAAATGGTTGTGAGAATATTGTGGCTGACTTGACATTTGCTTTTCTGTTCCAATAAATGCTTTGGCTGATTCTATGCTCTTGTTTGTCTAGGGTTCTGTTAGCAAACTCTGGAGCTGAGTTGACTTTAGAGGCCTCTAGTTTCATAGTAAAATAGGACTTGAGCTACTTGGGGAGCATCTACCAGAAAAAGCCTCAAATATGAACCTGAGTTCCCGAGAAGCAAGTATTGGTGGCCTCATAAGTGCCAATATAATAATCCTTTATGGTTTATCAAACACTACACATACATTATTTTATTTGATCTTTACAACAGAGTACAGGTACTGTTATACTCATTTTGTAAAGAAATAGGGGCTCAAAGGACAACCACCTCAGTGATTTTTCTATGGTTATACAGCTAGTAGAGGTTTGAGGCAAGTCTTTTCTGACCCCAGATCTTTTCATGAGGTTACATTGCCTAAGGCCCTGGTGGTTTTCTATTTTTCTCCCCAATGTTTGAATATCCACTGATCTTCTCTGATGTCTTGTTGTATTGGAGGTGGCCTTGTCCTGTGAAAGGTTGGGTCAATGGAGCTGCAGCTTTAGTGGTTATCCTAAGCCAGGATAACTTTGAGTATGGGCCCAAAAAAGAACTGGGAGGCTAGTATCCTAGGAAAAAAGCCTAGCGCCATGTAGGAGAACCATCCCCAGCTCAGTGACAGGAGATGAACTTTCTCTGGCACAACTAACCAAAAAGACCATGTGAAGATGGAGAAAGGTCATACACTTAGGTGGTGGGAGGAGGACCCACTCATAGAAATCACTGCAGTATGGAAGGAACTACATTAAAAGTGCTTTCTGATTGGTGTACAGAATCTCTGGGAAAGCTGTACTTGTTCATTCAAGGTTTGATGCTTGGCCAGAGTGACCAGATGCATTGTAAAAATAATTTCATGAGCTCTTCCTATGTTTTTTATCTCATGAAGCTAGGAGTCTGTGAGCATAAGACCCTAACTCTATAGCTGGAAGGAGCTCCAAAGGTCCTCTAGTCCATTTTATAGTGGAGGAAACAGAGTCTTCTCAAGGAGGTGATGTGACTTGCTCACACAGATAGTAAGCTCCAGAAGAAGTATCTGAACATAGGTCCTCTGACTCTTTCCACTGTATCACTAACTGCTGTTCTTAAGTCCAGTCCATTTATTAAACACCTATTATGCAAAGCACCCTGATGGATACTTGGGATGCAGAGATAGATAGGGCACAATCCCTGCCCTCAAGGGGCCTATAATCTATTGAGGAATACAGCATATAAACAGGTTATGATAATTGCTTGCAGTTATATAGTGCCCTAACATTTGCAAAGACCTTTATACATGCTATATCATTTGGTCTTCATTATGATCCTGTAAGGTAGGCATCATTATTATCCCCATTTTATAGATGAAGAGACTGAGAGAAGTCAAGTGACTACTTGCCCAGGGCTAGCAAGGGTCTAAGGCTGCATTTGACCTCTGTCTACACCATGCTGTCTCACTATTTAAAAGATAAGAATGTCATAATTTGAAGAAGAGGGAACAAACACTAATACTGAGGAGACCAGGAAAGGCTTCCTGTGAAATGGGGTATATGAGCTGAACCTTGATAGAAGTTAGGGATTCTAAAGCAGAGGTGAGTATTTCTGGGAAGTTAGTCTGTCTTGAATGTAGAATGTTGCAGAATGCATGAAAGGCCCAATTATATGGCAATAAATATGGCAATCTGGGTGATATGGATGAATATTTACAAAAATATCAGTTGCCTAGACTAACAGAGGAAGAAATAGAATTCTTAAATAACCCCATATCAGAAAAAGAAATTGAATGAGCCATCAAAGAACTCCCTAAGAAAAAAATCCCCAGGGCCAGATGGATTCACAAGTGAATTCTATCAAACATTCAAAGAGCAACTAATCCCAATATTATACAAACTGTTTGACAGAATAAGCAAAGAAGGAGTTCTATCAAATTCTTTTTTATGACACAAATATGTGATCCCAAGGCCAGGCAGGTCAGAAACAGAGAAAGAAAACTCTAGACCGATCTCATTAATGAAATATAGATGCAAAAATCTTAAATAGGATACTAGCAAAAAGACTCCAGCAAGTCATCACGAGGGTTATTCACTATGACCAGGTAGGATTCATACCAGGAATGCAAGGATGGTTCAACATTAGGAAAACCATTTACATAATTGACCATATTAACAAGCAAACTGACAAAAATCACATGATTATCTCAATAGATGCAGAAAAAGCCTTTGACAAAATACAACACTCATTCTTATTGAAAACACTAGAAAGCATAGGAATAGAAGGGTCTTTCCTAAAAATAATAAACAGTGTATATCTAAAACCATCAGCAAATACCATCTGCAATGGGGATAAACTAGAAGCCTTCCCAATAAGATCAGGAGTGAAACAAGGATGCCCATTATCATCTCTATTATTTAACATTGTACTAGAAGCACTAGTTGTAGCAATTAGAGAAGAAAAAGAAATTGAAGGTATTAAAATAGGCAATGAGGAGACCAAGCTATTTCTCGTTGCAGATGACATGATGGTCTACTTAAAGAATAAGCCCAAAGATCCTAGCTTCTGGGACCAAAATCCAGTATCTGATAAAAACTACTGGGAAAATTGGAAGACAGTATGGGAGAGATTAGGTCTAGATCAACACCTCACACCCTACACCAAGATAAACTCAGAATGGGTGAATGACTTTAATATAAAGAAGGAAACTAAGTAAATTAGGTGAACACAGAATAGTATACATGCCAGATCTTTGGGAAAGGAAAGACTTTAAAACCAAGCAAGAGCTAGAAAAAAAGTCACAAAATTTAAAATGAATAATTTTGATTATATTAAATTTAAAAGGGTTTGTACAAACAAAACCAATGCAACCAAAATTAGAAGGGAAACAACAAATTGGGAAACAATCTTCATAACAAAAACCTCTGACAAAGGTATAATTACTCAAATTTATAAAGAGCTAAATCAATTGTACAAAAAAAATCAAGCCATTCTCCAATTGATAAATGGGCAAGGGACATGAATAGGCAATTTTCATTTAAAGAAATCAAAACTTAATAAGCACATGAAAAAGTGTTCTAAATCTCTTATAATCAGAGAGATACAAATCAAAATAACTCTGAGGTATCACCTCACACCTAGCAGATTGCTCAACATGACAGCAAAGGAAAGTAATGAATGCTGGAGGGGATGTGGCAAAGTTGGGACATTAATGTATTGCTGGTGGAGTTGTGAATTGATCCAACCATTCTGGAGGGCAATTTGGAACTATGCCCAAAGGGCGCTAAAAGACTGTCTTCCCTTTGATCCAGCCATAGCACTGCTGGGTTTGTACCCCAAAGAGATAATAAGGAAAAAGACCTGTGCAAGAATATTCATAGCTGCACTCTTTGTGGTGGCAAAAAAAAATGGAAAATGAGGGGATGCCCTTCAATTGGGGAATGGCTGAATAAATTGTGGTATATGTTGGTGATGGAATACTATTGGGCTCAAAGGAATAATAAAGTGGAGATATTTGATGGGAACTGGAACAACCTCTAGGAATTGATGCAGAGTGAAAAGAGCAGAATCAGGAGAACATTATACACAAAGACTGATACATTGTGGTACAACTGAATATAACAAAGTTCTCCATTAGTGGCAATGCAAAGCGGGATCTGTGAGAAAGAACACTATCCACATCCAGAGGGAAAACTGGGGGAGTAGAAACACAGAAGAAAAACAACTGCTTGATTACATAGGTTGAAGGGATATGATTGGGGATGTAGACTCTAAATGAACATCCTAGTGCAAACACCGACAACATGGAAATGGGTTTTGATCAAGGACACATGTAATACCCAGTGAAATTGCGTGTCGGGTACAGGAAGGGGGTGGGGTGGGGAGGGAGGGAAATAATGTGATTCTTGTAACCAAAGAATAATGTTTTAAATTGACTAAATTTAAAAAAGAATGCATGAAAGGAAGTGACATGAAAGAAGCTTGAAAATATCCATTGGAGCCAGATTATGAGGGACTTTTTCCTAGAGGCAATAGGGAGCTGTTGAAAGTTCTTAAGTGGAATGACATAGTGAGATTTGTGATTTAAAGGAGGACTATTTAAGCAGCTATATGAAGAATGGTTTGGAAGGAGGTGAGGCCACAAGGCCAGAGCCTAATTCAGAGCTTGTTGTGAGAGTCTGGGGGAAAGATGAGAGCCTGAAGTAGCAGGCTGTCTGTGTCTGTGGATTTCTTGGCTGTATTCAGAAGATCTGAACAATTTTCTTGTTATTTCCATTATTATAGTGTTTGTCTCACGTTGTTCTGGAAGACATATGATACTTCAGTTGTCTCTGCAACCTGTCTTTTGCTTCTCTTGTTGTTCACTTGTCTGACTCTTGATGACCCCATTTGGAGCTTTCTTGGCACAGATACTAGAGTTTGCCATTTCCTTCTCCAGCTCATTTTACAGATGAGGAGACTGAGGCCAACAGGACTAAGTGACTTGCCCAGGTTCACACAGGTAGCAACTGTTTGAGGCCAAATTTGAACTCAGGAAGACGAGTCTTTCTGACTCTAGGCCCAGCACTTTATCCATTGCACCACACATTTATAAATTGATACCAAATATGTACAAGATTAATCAAAGTAATTTTGAGGGGGGGCAGAAGGATCAGGGAGGGATTCACATAAGTGAATTCACTTTTTTTGAAGCAGCCTGGGAGCTGAATTAGGTGGGAAACAAGGGATTCTATGAGTGAGAAGAGAGTATATTCCAAGGAAACCACTGCAAAAGCAAATGTGGGCTGCTACTTGGGCTGGGCTCAGGCTTGCTTCTGTTTACAAAACAGGAAGAAATCCTTTCAAATGGAACCCTTCAGTTCCTGTTTACTGGAATGGATTCCATTACACATGGACTCAGAGCTAATAAATGATACCTTATGAAGCGAGATATGCTCCTTATCAAATCTCACTGATCTTTGAGCAAAGGCCATCATTTACTGAAGCAAATAGGAATTATCCCGTAAGTCCTATCAAAAATGAATCCAATCTGCTGGCCCAGTGCACAATCTTCCTATTTCAGAATTGTAGTGAATTAGATATGCGCTACAAACAGAATTCTATGCATTCTGTTAGCTATGGATGTAAACCCTTGGCAGCAGAGTAACTGTCCCCATTTTAAAACTCCGCATTCAAATGACTGGGAATGCTGCCAGAAGATCACATCCAGGTCTCATCTGTCCTTCCCGGGGTCTTGTTAACCTTTAAACTACTTTTGATTAGTTCTGTCACTGCTAAACACCTACAAAGATTGATCAGTGTTTCTTGCATCCATCTTCTTAGTTTCCACTCACTTCTCAACCCCTGATACCCCTATTCTGAGGAAGCGATTCCCTCCAGGATCAATGATGTCTTCCCTTTTAACTCTGATGACCATTTCACAGTTCTCATGCTCCCTGACGTCTTTGCAGCACCTGGCATCAAACACTCCTCCTGGACATTCACTATTCCCTTGAATGCACAGTGAATGCTTAACAACTGGCTCTCCAAAAAAATGTGCCCACAACACACTTGCATAATCTCAATTATTAATATTTTCTCCATCACTCTCTTAACTCTAAACAATCAATTAAACAATCTAGCAAGCCATGATTTGTAGTGTTTGCTTGTTTCTGAAAGGTAAATCTTCAAACTGACAATTTAATAATCAGCTTTCCTGAGCAGCTTTGAGCTGGCTCTAGCATATTCCTGGTCAGACACTATTTTTTTTGGTTCTCCTCATTGATTTGACTACTTCTGTTTCCTTTGCTGCCTATTACCCCCAACACCTCCGGCTATCCTAGGCTCTCTAGGTGATCTCATGAGCTCCTCTGGGTTCAGTTATTTCTAAACAGATAATTCTTAAATCTATACACATATCATTCATCTCATTCCTGGAATCTACAGTGCCAGCTGCTTGTTGGATATTCAATAACTCTAATTTCATTTCTATGTAGTGACTATTATAGTTAAATCTATCATTTATTAGGTAGTTGAGTGGATAGAGTGCCAGGCCTGAAGTCAGGAAGACTTCTCTCTCTGAGTTCAAATCTGGCCTTAGACACTTACTAGCTGTGTAACCCTGGGTAAGTCGCTTTTCACCCTATTTGCCTCTGTTTCCTTATCTGTAAAATGAGTTGGAGAAGGAAATGGTAAACAACTTTAGTATCTTTGGCAAGAAAACCCCAAATAGGGACATGAAGAGTTGGAAATGATTGAAATAACTGAACAATTTATAAACTACTAAACATACACATATTGGGATGGGCACTCTATTTTTTTTTCTACAGATAGGAATGTGAAGTTAGGACTCCCCTACTGTATATCAGTGAATCTGAATTAGGCAGCAACACTAGAGACTATTATTGCACATGAGCTGGCCTCTTGCTGAAACCTAACTGCCAGGGAGGGCTTTGTCATCACAAGACTTTTGAAAGACCCTTTCAAATACCATTTATCAACTTATCTTCTGCATGGCTATGATTAAAGAGGAGAAAATGCCAGTAAAAATAGGAATAGGGTCCATTTGTAGGGCTGGATTACCTGGGAGGAGAGAATCCTTCTTTTGATTTATATATTTATATATATATATGTGTGTATGTGTGTGTGTGTGGATAAAGATATCTCAGCAAAAAAGACTTATGTCTGTTCCTCAGTGCTTTGAACACTTGCTAGCTGAGGTGCTAAAAATAGCATAAATAGGATAAAGTGACAAAACACAGTATTTATCGTCCCAAAGATCACATGGATTTTTTAAAAAATGGTAATGAGACCAGCTGTCCTTTTGTACAAAAGCCTTTTTTTCCAGTTAGTCCTTGAAAGTTACCAAGGGGGATCTGGTTGGAGTTGAGTGTAGTCCTGCTGACAGCTTTTCCATTTGATGGCTGGCTCAGACAGTTTCTTTGGTCCTGTGAGGGTGCCGGAAGGCCCAGGCTGTAGGGCAGTGCCAGAAGGGGGTCCTGGGAGTGCAAAGTGGGGGAGGGGAGGGCTCTAGACCACCTCTGGTAGAAGCTGTGTTTAAACAGAAACAATAGAGTCCACCTCAGATATCCACCCATCCATTGGTCCATCCATCTGTTAACATTTATGAAAAATGAAATCTCAGTCCCTGGGCCAGGTCATGGAGATACAGACAGAATGCAAAGAGACCTCACGTTCTCTGGGGGGAAACAATATGGGGATGGATGAAAGCAGGCAGCTTTGGGGGCGGGGTGGGAGGCAAATCCAGGACAGTCCTCTCACAAGGCCCAGGAGGCAGGCTGCGTGGTTAGAGGCCTCCTTCGGTTGTAAAGGCCAGAAGTGACTTTACACGTCCAGTGTGGACAGCACTTCCACCCGTGCAATTCATCCTCTGGGCTTCAGCTTCCTGTTTTCCTTGCCTGAGGCACTGACAGGAGACGGTGGCTCCTCGTGCTAGTCAACTAACCAGAATATGGCTCCAAGGTCTGACTGAGTTATTAGTCCTGCCAGTCCGCTCCATTCTCCAGTAAGGCCAATGCTGGCAGTCCCCTGCAGGCTTTGAGAAGCAGTAGGTTCAAAGTGGGGGAGGGGCACCCAGCTTCAGGGGGAAGGGAGGGGCGGAGGCAGGCCGTTTTCTGCTCAGGTTGCTGTAGGGCAAACAGGTGGAGGGAGGGAGCTTCTCCCCTCTCGCTCACAGACTGGGGCTCTCCTGATTGGCTGAGCCTCACCTGGGGGCGGGGCCACTTATGTACTAGCAGGTGGTACTCATCATCTCCTAGTGAGGCTCATTTCCAGGTGTACCTTCGGTCGGGTCTTCCATACTAGCATGAGCCAGGATTCTAGGATCTGCTCTAGTGCCCTACGCACGTGGGAGGCCAGGCTGTTCTTAAAGGCGTGTTAGCGAGCCAGGAAGTTAATTGTGGCCCTACTTGTGGTCTGATGGTCACTGGGGGCTGCCAAGAAAGCTGTTTTTCTGTGCCCTGGAATAATGGATACCCCCAAAAAGACCCTTGGAGGGCGTGGGTGGGGATACTGGAGCTCCGGAGCTGGACCTGCCTAGCTGACAGGCCCCCTTAGCCACCTCAGTAGGCCTGAGCAGCCTGGCCAGCGGGGCCCCTTCAGTGTGCCTAGGGTCTCAGTAGCAGCCACCACTTCCGCCAGGGTGAGTAGAACATTTTGGTGCTTCTGGGATGCTAATGAAGGGATGGGTGAGGGCTTATCTGAGGAAGATACTGGGCTGTCAGCTAGGTTAATGTGGCCATTCATATCTACAAATAAATAGGCACAGTGGATAGTGTGAGCACCAGGCCTGGAATTGGGAGGTCCTGGGTTCAAGTGTGACCTCAGACACTTCCCAGCTGTGTGACCCTGGGCAAGTCACTTAACCTCCATTGCCCAGACCTTACAGCTCTTCTGCCTTGGAAACAATACACAGTATTGGTTTTAAGACAAGAAAACCTATACCTTGAGAAAATGCTCTTCATCATGGAGGGATGGTGTGGAGTATCTCTGCCAGGTCTTCACATTGTGCCATTTTCTACTTGGGGGATGAGTAAAATACTTTTCCTCCATTTATTGGGGGTTTTGGCTTAGATGATAAAGTATTCCAGCTGCCAGAGGGAATATCTTTACTGAATTTCTTTTGCAAGCCCCCAGAAAATCTTCCTTCCCTTGCCCAACTGTTTTATCCCTACTTCTTTCATTTTGAAAACTTAAAAAAACCTAAATTAAACAAAATTTAAAAATAGAAATAAAAAAAACTTTAAAAAAGATAACGTGTACAGTGAGTCAGAAATGGTTTTTTTTTTAACCTATTGTGGGCAGGTCACAATGAATCTCAAGTAAGGATTTATGCAGAAGTGGTATAAAGCATTTCATTAGACATGTATGGCTTGGGAAAAAGATGGGCCAGTTGTGTAGAAAGAGGGACATATATGGATGCATGGCTGGTGCATCTCATTAGTATTCATACCGTGTCAAGAGGAAGACCCCTAACATGAACCTCCCATGGCAAACCTAAGGGAGGGCATGAATGAGAGAAGCTTAGCATAGGGCAGGAACTTGTCCATAGGCTGTGCTCTCCATTATTGGTAAGAATCGCCACATAAATGAAATCACAGATCGTTTGGGCCATTGGAATATTGATTGCCATTGACCTGTCCTGCCAACCATTTCCAAGTCTCTTTGTCTGCCCTTTTCTCTGGTGGCTGGGATTGGGGGATTCCAAGAGGAAACTTGCAGCCCAGGGAATCAAATATTGAGGGAGGCTGTGAGAATGCTCAGTTAGGCCAGAAGTATTATTCAATTATCACAACTGCAGTGGAAAATAAAGAACATGCTATGGAGACATTAAGCTGTCATGAGTGGATGGCTTAAGTCTTCCTGGATGAACTCGATGAAACTTAGTTCTTTATAGCAAGTGAGATGACCATTTCACAAAAGAGCTTAAGGAAACATAAACCTGTCTGGAATACTTGAGTCTAAGTAGCACAAGATTCTAAATACGGCTGGAAGTGTAACACCCTGAGGTAAGTGCTTGCCTCCTATTTGGCCTTGAATTTAGGAGATGCTGATTGGATTTGTGCTAAAAGCCTATCCATCTCCCACCCAGTACTTTACAACATTTGTTCTGTCCCATTGCATTGCCATTTCCATCCCATTTCTGTCTCTCTTCATCATGGTCTAATCAGATACTGATTTCTTATTTTTCTTCATCCTTTGCCCTTGGCATCCATTGTTCTTTCTTTATGACCATTTCTTAGAAGCTCTAATGGAGATTTTTTTTTTGCCCAATAATCAGAGTTTTAAAAATCCTCCTCTGTTCTGAAAGATATCTCTGGGCAATTCCATAGAGCAGATTTGTTGGGAATGTATACATACAATTCTCATTTATAAAAGTACTTGCTATAATAATTATAACATGTTTCTAGAGCACCTTCAGCCTTACGAGTCTGGGAAGTAGGTAGTACAAATGTTGTCATCCCCATTTATAGGAGAGGAAACTAAGGCCAGAAGAGGAGAAAAGACTTAATTGGAGACATCTTGGATGAGATTCCATTGCTTGTCTGTTGCTTCAAAGCTCAGTGCTTATTTACTGCACCAGCTTTCCCCTCCTCTGCAGAGTATATGCAAACCAATTTAAGCATTCTGTTTTGGCTCCCTTGTTCCACTTGACCTTATTCAGCTGAATTCTTTTACCCTTTTAAAATGGGCCAGAATCAAGCTCTTTGCTTAGATGATGTGAGTATCCCTTGTTTTAGGGCATTCAGTAGGTAAAATTTTAACTGTATGGCATTTATTAAGGGGATGATGACATATGGCCCCTTTTTTCTATTTTGGACTCTAGGATTTGTATAATTTGAATGGAGGAGCAATGACTGAAGAGGTGGAAAGACAGAAAGGAATGGTGTGTAGCATCCATTTGGGGAATGAAGAATTGTCTGGAGAATTGCCATTTTTTCTATTTTCTCCATTTTCTTTCTTCATGTAGTTCACAGGATCATAGAAATTCAGACCTGGAGGGACCATATAAGATCTAGTTCAGTCTTCTCATTTTGCCAAAGAGGAACTTGGGGCTATTTCTTGGGTTGTTAATTACTTTTATAAATTGGGCCTGCTGGCCTGCTTGAAAGCCCTGCATTCCTATTTAGCCTTGGTCTCCTCCCTTCAACCCACCACTTTTTAAGCTTTCACTTCTCTTTGCAGTTCTTAGGGCATTTCCTTGTGTATGTATATGTGTGCCTTGTGCCTTAGTGCATATGTATATGTATCTCCTGCCTCATCCTTCTTAGTTTTGGTTTTATTCATGTTTTTTTCAGTGAACAAAACTATTCCCTTATTATGACAAAGAAATGGATTTCTCTGTTTTTCAGATGTTTCCAAAATGGTGCTTTCTAGCATCCCCAGTGCCAAGATAAAAATATGAAAAAATTCTTATTTTGTCTTAATGTCAATCCTTTTCAATGGTAATACACCTCTAATTTGGTAATAGGAATCGGTGGGACAATATAATTCAGCATACAGCTTTTTGATCGACTCCCACGGTTTCAATATGTCAATTTTGTAGATTGAAAGATACCCATAAACTTACCCATTTTTTCTTTTCCCAAGCATTGCATCGGAAGGAGTAAAGGGCCACATGCTTCAGTGGCTAAAAGGAATATTAGGAATTCTATCCATTTACTTTATTATGGAGGCAGCAGTCCTTTAGTAGACCCTTCCCACCCTGCCTGTTATTTTTTTGTGCTTCATGCTCATTTTTGCCAGAATATAAGAATTGCAAAGTCCCAAGAGGCCTCTTTGAGAAGGGTACCAAGCTGAGGAAGCTTGATCTATTATGCATCCTTATGTCTAGAGGAAGGTGAAGGATCCTCTCAGTTCATCCTAGGAGCACATTCTCAGACCACTTCACCTTTAGTCAATTAGTTTGTCATGGGGATAGCAGATTTTAATAAGGTGAGGGAAGGGAGACAAACAATGATTATCTCAAAAAAAGCCAGACAGTAAATATCTCTCCATATTAGACAATGTTTTTCTTCTTCCTTTGAAGGTCAATAACCTGATTGTTTTGGATAACTACTTGGGCATCTCTATTAGTGTTTAGATGCAATATGATATGGTAGAAAGAGCACATGAAGCCAGGGCTCTTGAGTTTGACTTTTAGTTTTGCCACTTACTGTGTAACTTTGTGTAAGTTACTTAGCCAACCTGTGCCCATTTCCTCAACTGTAAATGTAGATAATGTTCCTTCTTCCTACCCCTAGAGTTGCTGTGAAAATCAAATGTAAAAATGAATGGGAAAGGAGTCTTGTTTGTTATGTGAGGGTTTCTGAGAGGCTAGAGTCAATGTATTGGCCATGTCCTTAAACCTTGCATCTCTAGGTAGCTCCTTGATCTATAGCAAAAGTTAGTCTTGGACTCACTTTCATTTTCTGTTATAAGATACATGAAATAACTTGGTCTTAGTTATTTCTTGTCCCAATTTTGCCAAGAGATATAGCTATATGCCCTTGACCAAGTCCCTTTTCTTTTCTGGCCCCAATTTTTCCTCAGGTAGAATAAGAGAGATGTTGGAATAGTCAAGTTGATGTAAGACCAAAATGAAATCAGACATGGAAGCACCTTGAAATGTAAAAAAATCATTATGTAAATGTGAGTGAATATTTTATAAAAAGAATCAGTAGGCCCGATGAGATGGAAATGGGCAATTGGGCAGAAGGTATAATCAGGATCAGAGTCAAGAGTTGGAGGGTGGCAGGAAGTGAAAGGAGCATTAGATTTGAACTTGAAGGAGCCTGAAATTGAATTCTGACTCTGCTCTATGCTAGCTTTGAATCTGGAAGCAAATCTCTGTGCCTTAGTTTCCCCATCTCTAAAATGAGTGCATTGGGTTAGGTGATCTTTAACATTACTGCTCATATCCTAGGGAATGAACCCACTGAAATAAAAAAATCCTAGAAGCATAGAAAAGGGGTATGATCTGAGAGACATAGAAAGTAGAGCCCCAAATCTTAGCCTGGGGTAAAACCAAACAGGATGAAAAGAGAATAATTTCCATTTCCATTGATAAAAATAATATTTTCTGATATTAAATCTGACAGGGCCAAGATCTTAGGTAACAAGAACTTTGTTTTCAGGGTCCTTGGTGGCTATGGCTACCACCTCCGAAGAATCCACTGTAAGGTTTCATCCCCTCAGGGGCTGCTGGCTACTGGTACTGGGCTGGAAGCAATGCTAATGGACATTTCACTGTCAATGCAGACTTGGGGTTAGACCCTTCTCTAAGCTTCTTCCTTCTTTGCTGGCTAATATTTATACTCTCTTCCTCATGAGGCCATTATGATGAAAAAAAAATAAGCCTTAAAGTACTAAAACAGTGATTGCCATCATGATTTGCTTAGCAGCCATGTCCACCAGCATGCCAAGGGCAAGGTCTGCCTAGAAGTGAATGAGAGGCAGAGGGAAGTCATGGAGTGTCTTCCCTCACTAGAACATTTTGGTGAAGTAGGTGAAACTGGGTCCATTAAGAAGATATTGTCCGACAATTCTGAGGGACTCATGAGAAAGAACGCTATCCACATTCAGAGAAAGAACTGTGGGAGCAGAAACACAGAAGAAAAACAGCTGCCTGATCACATGGGTCAATGGGGATATGACTGGTGATGGAGACTCTAAACGATCACCCTGGTGCAAATATTAATAATATGGAAATAGGTCTTGATCAATGACACATGTAAAACCCAGTGGAATTGCGTGTTGGCTATGAGGGGTGAAGTGGGGGAAGAGGGAAGGGAAAGAACATGAATCATGTAACCATTGAAAAATATTCTAAATTAAATAAAATTTTTCAATTAAAAAAAAGAAGATATTGTCCAAGAACACATGTTTGTTGAGTGGACCGTGAGGCCCGTTGGCTAGATCATTGGTCGAATATTATGTTCACTTTTGGGAAGGACACGATAAGGTGGAGAAGATCAAAAAACCTTAGAGTGCTACATATTTGAGGGGCTGTTCTGTAGAAGCAGAATTGGACCTGTTCTTTTTGGCTCCACACAACAGAGGCAAGAGTCCTGGGCAGAATGGCAGGGAAGAAGATTTAGATTTGATGTAAAGAAAAATTTCTTAGCAATTAGAGCTGCTCCAGAGTGGAACAGGCAGGAGGTAGTTGGAGGTCTTCATGACAATGAGCACTTGTCAGTGATGTTATCGAGGGCATTTCTACTTAAGTCTTAAATGCCTCCAGTGCTGGCCAATAGGAACCCTTGCAGGAGAGAAGATTGCAAAGAAGGTTCACCTTTACTTTTGGCTTGGGTAGGGGAGAGCAGTGTTGTCAGGCAGATGCCTTGGACTTTTAGAGACTGACTGTGGACTTTGCTTTCTTTGAACCAATTGGAGATGCTGCTGCCTTTTTTCTGAATGGTGACTGTAGCCATGACAGCATATAGCTCCCTGTCACTAACCAAAACCTCAGTGGGGGCCTGAATTTACTCTGGCATGGCCCTGGGACAGAGCTGTGATAGCAGGGAAGATATAAACAAAACAAAACAAAACGAAAAACTGTCCTGGCTGCGTTGGCAATGTGAGGTCAGACCTCTACGCTTCTTAATTCATTAAAGTTAACATCCAAGTGGATTCTCCTCTACCCAAGCAACTGCTTGCTGAACAGAACTCAGCCTTAAACTACTTAAACTTTTACTTAAACTACTGCTGTTGCCACATGGCATAACAGCTCCCCCCAATGGCCAGACTCTGGAGCCTGGATTGCAGATTCCAGGCCTGGGAAGGCAACTGAGAGACCATCTATGTAGTCCAATACTCTCCAGCCCAACGAGATGTCACTTGACCTCTGCCTGAAGACCTTCCCTGAGTGGAAAGCACTCCCCCTGAGGTCCCTTTGGGTGTCTATGGTAGATTCATCTTTACTTCTGGAAGAGTTAAATTGATTATTTTAGTGGATCTGTGATCTCATCACCAGAAACTCCTTCCACACCTCTTCCTGGGTGATTCTTACTCATATGATTCTCCATAAATCTTTCCTGGAAAATCCATCCAGTGTCCTAGAGACCCTAGGATACATTTGTTCTTGGAAGGTGGGTACCAGGGTCCATTCTTCTCAGTACGTGGCTGATCCCTTCTTTTCTGGTCATCACCTA
This sequence comes from Monodelphis domestica, assembly GCF_027887165.1. Lineage (NCBI taxonomy): Eukaryota > Metazoa > Chordata > Mammalia > Didelphimorphia > Didelphidae > Monodelphis > Monodelphis domestica. Next base: position 27,498,207 of record NC_077235.1, on the reverse strand, counting down.
CTCGTGTAGGTGATATAGATTCTCATCAATAGTAAATATTTCTATTTGAGGCAGCTACAATTTTGTTCTTCAGAAATCATGTTATTTCTTTAATAATAATAATAATAACAATAGCTAATACGTAGACTGCTTTAAGATTTACAAATACACATGTTATCTCATTTGATCCTCGCAACAACCCTTTGAGATCGGTTCTGTAATTGTCCCCATGTTACAGTTGAAGGAACTGAGACAGAAAGAAGTTAAGTGACTTGTCCAAGCTCACATTATTTATGTCTGAAGCAGAATCTGAACTAGAGTTTTCCTGAATCCAAGTCTAGCACTATACCTACTGCTGCCTCACAGCTATGTAGCAAGTCCCAGTCTCTCTCTCCAAACCCTTCTCTTCTTAGAATTGATAATAAATATCTGTCTCAAGGCCAAAGAGTGGTAAGGGCCAGGCAATTGGGGTTAAGTGACTTGCCTAGAGTCATACAGCTAGAAAGTATCAGTTCAGATTTGAACCCAGGACCAACCTTCTCCATTGTGTGAGTTTGTATATGTATAGCAGTGTTTATTTATTTACCAACCTGTGAACAAGCTGGGATGCCACCTTTTCTGCAATTTTGAGGAAATTCTTATACTATACTCTCATGCCTTTGGACAGAAGCTTCCATAGGTACAGCTAAAGGACATTGCTAAGGATAAGACTTTAACCAATGCTACTAGCTCTTCCCTAATGGATGTTTTGGAGGTTTGTGGGAGTGCTCAGTGTGACTCATTTTTGGAGGGGACTAGAGTTTGCCTTCTGACTTGAAGGAACTGTGGAATGTTTGAGCTGAAAGGAACCTTAAAGACTGTCTTGTCCAGAAGGGAAAATGAGGACCCCAAAGGTGAAGTGACATTTGTAGAGTCACACGGGGAAAAAGCAGAAGAGCTGGGATCCTAACCCAGGTCTTTGGATGCCAAATTCAAAAGACTCTTTCCATGGTGCCATGAATGATAAAGATTGGGCAGGACCTAATGGGGAGCATGCAACTGAAACTTCTATCTCTCCCCACACCCCCCCCTGCTCCTTAAGATTTGGTGTTAGAGAAGAGAGGAGATAAAGCTGTCTGCTTCCAGGACACAGGTAAGAGGAAAATCCAAAGCTGATTAGTTGCTCAATTGTACGTATCATTGTCTGCCAAGGCAATGTATTGTTATGGCTTCTATTTGGTGCACAGTATATAGCAGATGGAATATTGGCATAATATTAGAGCTTCTGGGACTTCACTTCTTCAACCCAAAGAGGAATGATTGAGGGAGATTAAAAAAGAATTATTTGCCCATTCAAGCAACAGTGTTTGACATCTAGAACTTATCAAAAGTCCCAAGTTTCCTGGTCAGTGAGATGTGACACCATGTGCAGATAGTAACTGGTTTTGTAAGAGGTTCCTTTCCCATTTATTTCTCTATCATCACCCCCTGAAGTAAGAGGGAACACTCCTTACCCAACCACGCAAGGAGTTGTGCTGTCCCGCTGGCATTCTGCTTGGTTGGTGGGCCTGCCCTTGGGGAAGGACAGTCACAGTGCACATTTTGGCAGAGGATCTGAAAGCCCCTGGTGTGTGTCCTGTCCTTGTTAACCATTTGGGAGAGATTTATTCCTGAGCAACGTTTTGGTCTCTCTTCCTACTGTGCCAAGCCTCACAGTTATTTAAATATTGTAAGAGCTATAGGAAGTCAAGTGAGCCAAGCCAGATTGTTAAAAGAACATTTATTGAGGTTTTTAAATGGACCTTTCTCACTTAATCCTCCTTGGCTCTGCTGGGAGTTTGTTTTGACTTGCCCACTGTTTACTCCTGACACTGACTCCATTGATGACTATTGGCAAGAACAAGGTGTTTGAGAATCTGTGCAGATGGCCATAGGGCTGGAACAGCTTTGGAGGGAAATGTTTTTCTTCCTTCTGTATTGTTAGCTCAGCCTATGCCAGACACCTCCCCCATTCCCTTATCTATTTCTATCCTCTTCTGCCCCATTCTTGCAGCTATCACCCAGGCTTCATCTTGGGTCTAGGGGCCTGTGAAGGCAGAGGATTGGGTTTGTCTCCATGTTGCTTACTACAGGAATAAAATGAAATGAGAAAGGTTCCTTGGTATCCAATGTATTTTCTTTCTGAACTCTGAAGAACTACTTTAAGTCACTAAATTAAAATAAATCAATTCAGTTTCTTGAATGGTTCTTTCTTTGGGCACAACACAGGGTTCAAGCTATCTGCTATGTTCTACTAGGGCTACATGGCTAGCATCTCCCGGATGGTATCTCTTAAGCTGCTGCTTATGCACAAGCCATTATGGGTAATATAACACAGCCTACTTATGTCTCTGTGCCTCTGTTGTCTTTTGGGTCAGTTTGGAGGCAGAATTGTATAATTGGTAGAGAGCTACACTGGGTGTCAGGAAGTCTTAAACTGAAATTCTAGGTATGTGTGATCACACAGGTTATTGACTTTTCTCTGCCTCAGTTTCCTCATCTATAAGTTGGGCATAATACCTGCATTTCCTGGCTCACCTCGAATGAGCTAACGTATGTAAAGTGCTTTGCAAACCTTGAAATGCCATGTTAATGTCTGTTGTTGATATTATTATTATTTATTCTCTGCAGCATGGGCTCATGGTCTGCAGAGAGGTAGCATCACTGACAGCATGCTTGTGTGAAAAGAAGGGGCTTTTTCCTCTGGATGTGGACCGTGTTCTTTCTCATAGATCCCTCCCAGTTGTTCAGGATGACTGCATTGCCACTAATGGAGGAGTCCATTACATTCGATTATATCACAGTGTGTCAGTCTCTATGTACAATGTTCTTCTGGTTCTGCTCTTCTTGCTCTGCACTACTTCCTGGAGGTTGTTCCAGTCTCCATGGAATTCCTCCACTTTATTATTCCTTTGAACACAATAGTATTCCATCACCAACATATACCACAATGTGTTCAGCCATTCCCCAATTGGAGAGCATCCCCTCATTCTCCAATTTTTTGCCATCAAAAAGAGCAAGCCTATGAATATTCTTGTACATGTCTTTTTCCTCATTATCTCTTTGGGGTACAAACCCAGCAGTTCTATGGCTGGATCAAAGGGCAGACAGTCTTTTAGCGTCCTTTGGGCATGGTTCCAAATTGCCCTCCAGAATGGTTGGATCATTTCACAACTCCACCAACAGTGCATTAATATCCCAACTTTGCCACATCCCCTCCAGCATTCATCACTTTCCTTTCCTGTCATGTTAGCCAATCTGATAGGAGTGAGGTGTTGTTTTGATTTGCATCTCTATGATTTAGATAAGCCATTTAGAACACTTTTTCATGTGCTTATTAATGATTTTGATTTTTTTGACTGAAAATTACCTATTCATGTCCCTTGCCCATTTATCAATTGGAGAATGGCTTGATTTGTTGTACAATTGATTTAGCTCTTTGTAGATTTGAGTAATTAGACCTTTGTCAGAGGTTTTTGTATGAAGATTGTTTCCCAATTTGTTACTTCCTTTCTAATTTTGGTTACATTGGTTTTGTTTGTAGAAAACATTTTTAATTTGATGTAATCAAAATTATTTATTTTGCATTTTGTGACTTTTTCTAAGTCTTGCTTGGTTTTAAAATCTTTCCTTTCCCAAAGGTCTGACATGTATACTATTCTGCGTTCACCTAATTTATTTATAGTTTCCTTCTTTACGTTCAAGTCATTTACCCATTTTGAATTTATCTTGGTGTAGGGTGTGAGGTGTTGATCCAAACCTAATCTCTCCCATACTGTCTTCCAATTTTCCCAGCAGTTTTTATCAAATAGTGGATTTTTGTCCCCAAAGCTGGGATCTCTGGGTTTATCATATACTGTCTTGCTGAGGTTACTTACCCCGAGTCTACTCCACTGATCCTCCTTTCTGTCTCTTAGCCAGTACCATATTGTTTTGATGAGCAGTGCTTTATACTACAGTTTGAGATCTAGGACTTCAAGGCTACCTTTCATCACATTTTTTTTCATGATTTCCCTGCATATCCTTGATCTTTTGTTATTCCAAATGAACTTTGTTATGGTTTTTTCAAATTCAATAAAAAAGTTTTTTGGTAGTTCAATGGGTATGGCACTAAATAAATAAATTTGGGTAGGATGGTCATTTTTATTATATTGGCTCATCCTGCCCATGAGCAGTTAATGTTTTTCCAATTGTTTAAATCTGGTTTTAATTGTGTGGAAAGTGTTTTGTAGTTGTGTTCATACAGTTCCTGCTTTTGTCTCAGCAGATAGATTCCTAAGTATTTTATTTTGCCTAGGGTGATTTTAAATGGAAGTTCTCTTTCTAATTTTTGCTGCTGAGATGTGTTGGAGATATATAGAAATGCTGATGACTTATGTGGGTTTATTTTGTATCCTGCAACTTTGCTAAAGTTGTTGATTAGTTTGACTTGCTTTTTGGTTGATTCTCTAGGATTCTTTAAGTAGACCATCATGCCATCTGCAAAGAGTAATAGCTTGGTCTCCTCATTGCCAGTTTTAATACCTTCAATTTCTTTTTCTTCTCTAATTGCTACAACTAGTGTTTCTAGTACAATGTTAAATAATAGAGGTGATCATGGGCATCCTTGTTTCACTCTTGATCTTATTGGGAAGGCTTCTAGTTTATCCCCCTTGCAGATTATGTTTGCTGATGGTTTTAGATATACACTGTTTATTATTTTTAGGAAAGGCCCTTCAATTCCTATGCTTTCTAGTGTTTTCAGTAAGAATGAGTGTTGTATTTTGTCAAAGGCTTTTACTGCGTTTATTGAGATAATCATGTGATTTTTGTTGGTTTACTTGTTGATATGGTCAATTATGTGGATGGTTTTTCTGATATTGAACCATCCTTGCATTCCTGGTATAAATCCCACCTGATCATAGTAAATAACTCTCCTTATTACTTGCTGGAATCTCTTTGCTAGTATCCTGTTTAAGATTTTTGCATCTATGTTCATTAAGGAGATTGGTCTGTAGTTTTCTTTCTCCATTTTTGACCTGCCTGGCTTTGGAATCAGTACTATATTTGTGTCATAAAAGGAATTTGGTAGAATTCCCTCTTTCTTTATTATGTCAAATAGTTTGTATAGTATTGGGATTAGCTGTTCCTTGAATGTTTGATAGAATTCACTTGTGAATCGATCAGGCCCTGGGAAAATTTTCTTAGGGAGCTCTTTGATGGCTTGTTCAGTTCAATTTCTTTTTCTGATATGGGATCATTTAAGAATTCTATTTCTTCTTCTATTAATCTAGGCCATTTATATTTTTGTAAATATTCATCCATATCACCCAGATTCATATTTATTGCCATATAATTGGGCAAAATAGCCTTTAATGATTGCCTTAATTTCCTCTTCATTGGAGGTAAAGTTTCCCTTTTCATCTATGATAATGTTAATTTGGTTTTCTTTCCTTTTTTATTAGATTAGCCAGTACTTGGTCTATTTTGTTTGTTTTTTTTTTCTTCAAAATACCAGCTTCTAGTCTTATTTATTAGTTCAATAGTTCTTTCACATTTGATTTTATTAATTTCTCCCTTAATTTTTAGAATCTCTAATTTAGTTTTTTCTGGGGATTTTTAATTTGTTTGCTTTCAAGTTTTTTGATTTGCATGTCCAATTCATTGACCTCTGCCCTCCCTAATTTGTGAATATATGAACTCAAGGAAATAAATTTTCCCCTTTTACCTCTTTGGCTGAATACCATAGATTTTGAAAGGATATCTCATCATTGTAATTTTCTTCAATGCAATTATTAACTGTTTCTATGATTTGTTCTCTACCTGATTTTGGAGAATCATATTATTTAATTTCCAATTAATTTTTGATTTGGCTCTCCATGTACCCTTATTGATCATTATTTTTATTGTGTTATGATCTGAAAATGTTGCATTTATTATTTCTGCTATTCTGCATTTGTTTGCCATGTTTTTATGACCTAGTACATGGTCAATCACAAAGATTGAGAATATACCATGTGCTGCTGTAAAGGTTTATTCCTTTTTGTCCTTTTTAATTTTTCTCCATATATCTATTAACTTTAATCTTTCTAAGATTTCATTCACATCTTTTACCTCTTTCTCATTTATTTTTTTATTTGATTTATCTAAATTTGATAGTGATAGGTTCAGGTCTCTCATTAGTATAGTTTTACTATCTATTTCCTCCTTCTATTCCACTAATTTCTCTTTTAGAAATTTGGATGCTATACCATTTGGTGAATTCATGTTGATTACTGATATTTCCTCATTGTCCATACTCCCTTTTATCAGGATATATTTACCTTCCCTATCCCTTTTAATCAGATATGTTTTTTACTTTGGCTTTGTCAGATATCATGATTGCAACTCTGTAAAGATTAAAATTTAGGAATATGGGGAGACTGAGGCAGGTAGAAATTAGTTTCTCTCTGCAAGGAGTATTATATTTTTTAGAGGTTTATTAAAGGTTAAAGATTAAAGAAAATACAGAATAAAAAAACACGTGCCTAGGCCAGATTACCTCACATCACGGAAGAGATGCATCTGCTCCAAAATGGAAGTCCAAAAGAAGACCCAAAATCCTTTGCCACCAGCTTAAATCCTTCCTCCATCTTGGCCCACCTCAGAATTCCCGTGAGATTACAAAGCATTTTGGGGAAGTGGAGCAAAGGCTTGTGGGGATTGTAGTCCTGTATTCGAGTCTATTTTTTACAACTCCCACCTTCTTTCTATCAGTTGAGGCCCAATAAGTTTTGCTCCAACCTTTAATTCCAAACTTGTGAGTATCTATCTGTCTCAGGTGTGTTTCTTGTAAACAACATATGGTAGGATTCTGGATTCAAATCCACTCTCCTATTTGTTTTTGTTTTATGGGTGAGTTCATCCCATTCACGTTCAATGTTATGATTGTCACTTGTGTATTCCCCAGCATTTTGATATCTTCTCCTAGTTCTGTCCTTTCTTCTTTTGCTATATCCTTATAAACCAGTGCTTTACTTTTAATCAATCTCCCTAATCCCCTCCTTTAATATGCTTCCCTTTATTGCCCCTCCCTTTTTGTTCCCTTCTTGGTTTTTTAGGGTCTGTTAAGTTCCTCCCTCTATTTCCCTCCCTTTTTGGACTCCCTCCCACCTACCCCCTTAGTTTTCCCTTCTCACTTTCCCTGTAGGATAAGATAGAATTCAAGACCCCAATGGATCTAGGTGCTCTTCCCTCTCAGAATTGATTTCACTGAGAGTAAGGTTTAAGTATTACCTATTAGCACTCTCTTCCTCTCTTTCTTATAAGAGTATTCTTCCCCTTCCCTTCCCATGCCTATCTTTGTGTTATAATGATTATCCTATTTATTTTATTTCTTCAAGTATCTCTTGGTGCCATCTTTGATTTTCCCCTCCCTTTTTTGCATATCATCTTATAGCCCTTAATGCCCCAATCTCTTCCTGTGAATGATTCTTCTAAATGCTATAATAGTGAATATAATTTTTTGAGAGTTACAAATAACATTTCCCCATACATTAATACATATAATTTGATCTAATTGTAGCCCTTAAAGAAGAGAGTTTGAGTAAAAAACATTTTCCCTTTTTCCCTTTCTTATTTATCTTTTCATGTTTCTCTTGATCTTTGTGTTTGGATATCAAACTTTCCACTTAGTTCTGGTCTTTTCTTTAAAAAAAAACTTGGAAATCTTCTATTTTGTTGAATGCCTATATTTCCCTCTGGAAGTATATAGTCAATTTTGATGGATAGGTGATCCTTGGTTGAAGACCCAATTCTTTTGCCTTTATCAATATCATGTTCCAGGCCTTGTGGTCCTTTAGTGTGGAAGCTGCCAGGTCTTGTGTGATCCTGACTGGTGCTCCTTGGTATCTGAATTTTCTATTTTTGGCTTCTTGTAGAATTTTCTCCTTAGCTTGAATGCTCTAGAATTTGGCAATTACATTCCTGGGAGTTTTCTTTTGAGGATTTAATGTAGAGGGTGTTCTATGAACTCTTTCAATGTCTATTTTCCCCCCTTCTTCAAGAACATGAGGGCAGTTTTTTGGAATGCTTTCTTGTATTATGATGTCAAGATTTCAGTTTATTCCTGGTTTTTCAGGGAGACCAATGATTCTCAAATTGTCTCTCCTTGCTCTGTTTTCCTGATCTGTCATATTCTCAGTGAGATATTTTATGTTTTCTTCTATTTTTTCAGTATTTTGACTTTGCTTTATTAATTCTTGCTGTTTTGCAAGATCATTGTCTTCCAGTTTCCTAATTCTCGTCTTTAAAGACTGGTTTTCCTTTTTCAGTTTGGTCTCTCCTGCTTTTTTGTGGCTTCCAGATGTTTCTCCAATTGGGAGCTCTTGTCTTTGAAACTATTATTTTCTCTTTGAACTATTTCCCACTTTTCTTGTCAGAAGGCTTCCATCTTTTTTATAAACTCTAACATAAATTCTTCAAGAGCTTGTGGACACTTTCCATTTTTTGGAAGGTTTTGGGTTTATTTGAATTTCCTCCTCTATTTCCTCTGTAGCCTGGGTTTTTCCTCTGCAATAATTTTCCAGGCTCAACTGCCTCTTCTTATTTTTTTGGTGGAGGGAGGTTGTATCCCCTGGCCACAATTTGCCATCACTGTGGAGGTTTTTCCTTCGCTTTTTAGTCAGAAATCTGAGTGAGATGGGCAGGCTCTCTGAGTGTGGAGTTAAGGAGCAAGGATTTTGCCTGAGGCAAGCTCTGGAATCTCTGCAGCTTCTGCTGTTTGCTGCACTTCTCTGTGTTATCTTCCAGTGAGCACCCACCGTCTACGCTCTTCAGACTGCTGGGGTTTCAGGTGTAGCTGCTCTCAGGGATAGGTCTTTGGTGGTCTTAGTCAGCTCCCAAGGACCTAGAGGTGCCCCTCACTCACTGATTCTGGAATGCGCTGGCTCCGACTCTGGCTCCATAGGTGGGGTGGGGGAGGGTAGATCAGCTCGCTTTTTGATGGGAGTTTTTTACCCCCTTAAAGTGTGGAAATGCCCAAATCCCACATACCTTCAATGCTGTGCCCTACTGTCAAGTCCCTTTGTTCTTGTGAATTTGTTTTGTTTTGTTTTGTTTTTTGGTCTTTTGAGGTAGTCTCTATCAGTGTGTGCCAAGGAGAGGAAGAGTCTTGCGTCTAGACTGCCACCATGTTTACTCAGAAGTCCAGCATTCTCATTTAAAGACAGGCCTCTTAGATTAAAAAGGGAGAAGAAAGGGCCTATTTGTACAAAAATATTTATAGCTTCTCTTTTTGTGGTAGCAAAGGCTTGGAAACTAAAGGGATGTACCTCAACTGGGGAATGACTGAACAAATTGTGGTATATGATGGTGATGGAATACTATTGTGCTGTAAGGAAGGATGAACAGGAGGATTTCAGAAAGGACTGGAAAGACCATGAACTGATGCAGAGTGAAATAAGCAGACCACGAGAACATTGTACACAGTAACAGCAATACTGTAAAATGATCAACTGTGACTGGCTTAGCTATTATTAGCAATACAATGATCCAGGACAATTCTGAGTGACTTAAGACAAAGAATGCTATCTACCACTAAAGAAAGAACTGTTGGAATCAGAATGCAGATGGAAGCAAACAATTTTTCACTTGTGTATTTGGGCTTACGTTTTGAGTTTTTGGTTTAGTAAGATTATTCACTTACAAAAATAAACGAAACAAACCAAAAAGCTAATCAAAATAATCAACAACTTTAGCAAAGTTACAGGATACAAAATAAACCCACATAAGTCATCAGCATTTCTATATATCTCCAACCCAGTTCAGCAGCAAGAATTAGAAAGAGAAATTCCATTTAAAGTCACCCGAGACAATATAAAATACTTAGGAATCTATCTGCCAAGACAAACACAGGTACTATATGAACACAACTACAAAACACTCTCCACACAATTAAAACTAGATCTAAACAATTGGAAAAACATTGCTCATGGGTGGGATGAGCTAACATAATAAAAATGAATCCTACCCAAACTTATCTATCTATTTAGTGCCATACCCATTGAACTACCAAAAAACTACTTTACTGAATTAGAGAAAACCATAACAAAGTTCATTTGGAAGAATAAAGGATCAAGGATATCCAGGGAAATAATGAAAAAAAAATACAAAGGAAGGTGGCCTTGCAGTCCCAGATCTCAAACTATATTATAAAGCAGTGGTCATCAAACAAGCTGGTACTGGCTAAGAGACAGAAGGGAGGATCAGTGGAATAGACTTGGAGTAAATGACCTACCTCAGTAAGACAGTCTTTGACAAGCCCAAAGACCCCAGCTTTTGGGACAAAAATCCACTATTTGATAAAAACTGCTGGGAAAATTGGAAGACAGTGTGGGAGAGATTAGGTTTGGATCAACACCTCACACCCTACACCAAGATAAACTCAGAATGGGCAAATGACTTGAATATAAAGAAGGAAACTATAAGTAAATTAGCTGAACACAGAATAGTATACATGTCAGACCTTTGGGAATGGAAAGATTTTAAAACCAAGCAAGATTTAGAAAGAGTCACAAAATACAAAATAAATAATTTTGACTACATCAAATTAAAAAGTTTTTGTACAAACAAAACCAATGTAACTAAAATTAGAAGGAAAGCAACACATTGGGAAACAACCTTCATAACAAAAACCTCTGACAAAGGTCTAATTACTCCACTCTATAAAGAGCTAAACCAGTTGTACAAAAAATCAAGCCATTCTCCAATTGAAAAATGGGCAAGGAACATGAATAGGCAATTTTCAGTTAAAGAAATCAAGACTATTAATAAGCACATGAAAAAGTATTCTAGATCTCTTATAATAAGAGAGATGCAAATCAAAACAACTCTGAGGTATCACCTCGCACCTAGCAGATTGTTCAACATGACATCAAAGGAAAGTAATGAATGTTGGAGGTGGTGTGGCAAAGAAGGGACATTAATGCATTGCTGGTGGAGTTGTGAACTGATCCAACCATTCTGGAGGGCAATTTGGAACTATGCCCAAATGGCACTAAAAGACTGTTTGCCCTTTGATCCAGCCATAGCACTGCTGGGTTTGTACCCCAAAGAGATAATAAGGAAAAAGACCTGTACAAGAATATTCATAGCTGCGCTCTTTGTGGTGGCCAAAAATTGGAAAATGAGGGGATGCCCTTCAATTGTGGAATGGCTGAACAAATTGTGGTATATGTTGGTGATGGAATACTATTGTGCTAAAAGGAATAATGAACTGGAGGAATTCCATGGGAACTGGAACAACCTCCAGGAAGTGAAGCAGAGTGAGAGGAGCAGAATCAGGAGAACATTGTACACAGAGACTGATACATTGTGGTACAAGAGAATGTGATGGACTTCTCCAGTAATGACTTTACAATGTCCCTGAACAACCTGCAGTGATCTATGAGAAATAAAAAACAACTATCCTCAAGCAGATGACAAACTGAGGGAGTAAAAATACTGAGGAAAAGCAACCGCTTGACTACAGAGGTTGAGGGGACATGATTGAGGAGAGACGCTAAATGAGCACCCTAATGCAAATACCAACAACAAGGAAATGGGTTCAGAGCAAGGACACGTGATACCCAGATGAATCGCCTGTTGGCTAGGGAAAGGGTGGCGGGGGTGGGGGGGGTTGGGGGGAGGAAAAGTAAATGATATGTTTACAATGAACAATGTATGAAAATGACCAAATAAAATAATGTTTTAAAAACTAAAAAAAAAAAAGAACTTATCTAATGTTAGGTATAGAGTACCAATAGATAACAGAAAAATTATGACTCCTTTATGTTTTGAGTTTTTTATCCATTTGATATGAAATATATAAAAATTAATTAAAAAAATAAAAGAAAGAGAAATGTTTTGCACAATAATACATGTATAACCCAGATGGAATCACCTGCCAACGCTGGGAGGATAAAGGGAAAGGAGGGAGGGAGATAAGTTCTATAACTTGTGGGAAAACTTGTGTGGAAATTTGCTATGTAATTGGTAAAAAAATCAAAACAGCAAAAAAATAAAAAAAAAGACAGGCCTCATAGAGAATATTTGATTCAATGGCTTGGTAAAAATAACAAAAACCTTTTATTTAGTGATTTGAAAGGTTGCAAATCACTTTACATACATGATCTTATTCCAAACTACAATCCGAATACTATAAATACTACTTTCCTTAGTTTAAATTTGGGAAAACTGAGACCTAGGAATATTTGATGACATGCCTATTACTATACATGTAGTAAGTATAAAGAGGCAGGAAGTAAATTGAATCTTTTGGACTCTACTAAAGTATTCCACTACTTTATCCACTATGCCATATTACTCCTTTCCCAATGAATGAAGTTAAGATGGGCCCTTGCCCTCAAAGAGCTGTGATCTAGGAGGAATAACTCAAGAACTAACATGTACCATAGTTAAGTAGACCATATCATAAGCACAAACAGAATTATTAAACATAGGTGGGCTTTTTCTGACTAAGGTGGGATGGAGAATCAAGAGTTGTTGAGTTTGGTTGGCATAGGCAGGATGGTGTCAGATTGTGCTGAGCCCTGAATGTGAGTTTGAAACATATATTGTTGACATTGGGGAACACAAAAGATATTTTTAGCAGAAAGACCAGATCTGTGGTGGCTGAGCAAAATTATTCTGAATCTAGTATGAAGGAAGAATATGAAGAAAAAGCATGAAGAGTTCAAGTGGGTGGTGATCAGGGTTTGTCCTAGGGTGGTAGCAGTCAGCACAAAGAGGAGGTGACAAATGGGGGAGATAATAGAGATATAGAGGTGACAAGTGATGGCAACAGATTATCTATGAGAGAGAGGAGAAACCATCACCAACTCCAAGGTTATAATTGCGGCAGTGAAGATGAATTTGATGACATCACTGTAGATGAATCACTGACAGAAATACTGAGTTTTTTTCTTTTTCTCTTGATATTATGGAGTTTTAAAGTAGACTCATTCCTGGAAATCTAAGTTCCTGATGGATAGCATGTCTTTGGAAAATAGTCAAAGAAAGTGGCTTTGGAGTTTCATAGTGAATTGTTTAGGTGATTGATTAGTTGCTCCTAAAGACTATCCCTGGCCTGGGAGGCAGAAGATCCTAGCTCTTGTCTAGGCTCTGCAAATAATAAGCTATGTGACTCCAGATGAGCCCTTTTAGGGGCATACGTTTCCCCATTTGCAAAACATGGGATTTGAATTAGACTGTCCCCTGGGGTCCTTCCTGTGAACCTATAGCTCTGTTTTTGGAAACAGTATAAGACTTGCCATGTGATATGTACCAGCTGAGATCCTAAGCTTCCCAGGTCAGGGATACCTTAGTTTTCAGGAGTAATTCATCAATTTCCCAAACAGGGCACTTATGATGCTCCAAAATCTTCATTAGCTATTTTCTACAGACATGATGTTCATCAGGGACACAGTTAATGGAATTCTATTCCACTGCTATCGATAAATAGTTTTATTTTCTATTCTGATATCTGTGCACTTGAGCAGATGTTTCCATGCATAATAGAAAGTTATCAAAAGGCTCCATTGAAAAACCATAAAGACAAAGCACCTAATCAGTGCTGAGATGTGGAAACAGCATGGTATAATGGATATAGGGCCAACCTTGACGTGAGGAAGACCTAGATTCAAGTCCTACCTCTCTTACATATTGGCTTTGTGATCAGAGGCAAATGAGTTAACATTTCAGTGCCTCCTAAATGACTCTCTGAGACGATGGTACAATGGAAACAAAACTGGCTCTAGAGTCAGAGGATCTGGCTTAAAATCTTTTTTTGCCACTTATTACTTTTATGCCCCTTGGCAAGGTACTTGACCTACATGGCCTCAGTTTTCCCATTTGTAAAATGAGAGACCTGTACTACATGGCCTCTAAGGTCCATTCTAGCTCAAGATCTAGCATCTTTACTAAGTTCAAGATGAGTTGGCATTCTGTCTGTACAGAGAGCTTTCATATTCGTAGTTCCCCACATCAGGGAAATCACAGGAATAGGAAAATGAAGAAGCTCTTCCAAAGAATAAACAGTGTGGAAGGCTGGCACAACATTTTTGTTTTTCACTTTGAAGAAATCCTAGTCAAGGGACAAGGGAGCCCCCTCCCCCTTGTAGCCCCCTTTTCTTGGGGACTTATGTAGAAGTGAACATACAGTGGCCATGATAAAGAGCAGCTCCTGGGAAACATATGGCGGCAGCAGAAATAATTGGGCTATAGCAAGCCCTGCTGCCGGACCTCGCCGATCACTGACAATTTACATATCTTAGGCAAACCTTTGTTGCTTTCTGTCATTTCTGTACTATTATGTGCCTTTCTGGATAATTACCAGTTAATGTGAAAAAGCAGATGGAAAAAACCTTGAAATTTCTGATAGAGAATCCTCAGACCTTGCCTCTTATCTGTGCAGAGCAGCTTCCTGATTTCAAAGGAAGTTTCAAAACCTTTGTTAAAAAATGTCCCTGATTCCCAGTTTGAATGGGCCAAATGACATTCAGCTGAAATTATTCTGCTTTTTCCACAATTAAATTCCATTATCGGGAGCCGTCCAAGTAAAAGGAAAGGCCCCTTAACTAAGGTGTCCACTGTGTGCCTTCTTGCTTCTGTGTCATGGGCTCTATAAAGCTGTGTGATTTGGAGGGGGCAGATAAACAATAGCTGTAATTTGGTGACAGTGCACGAGCAGGTATAGACCTTCATTAGGGGTGCTTCTTCCATCTTCTCCATCCCCATCCTCTTATCCAGTCCCCAAACCACCCCCTTAGAGACTGGCTGCTTGCTCATTTCATTGAGACTTGGAGGAAATGTTTGAGTGAGGGAAGAGAGACATAGGATGTTGTTTTGTTTCTCACATCCCCTCAGAAGCATGGCAGAGGGAGCTGATTGATGAGGAAGGAGGCATGTCAGAAAACGAGGCCTTGGATGTTGTGTTGAGATTCACATTTTGGCATTGCCCTTGGTGACCTCTCCTTTCATGGTTCATGACTCATACAAAGTGGCTGTTTTTAGCTCTGCCATTTGATAATAAATGGAAGCTGGTGAATATACCATCCCTGTTAACTATCAAGCTGCCCATTCTACTCTAGAGGTCTTGGAGTCTTTGGAGGGCAATGATAAGCAGACATCTTCAGGGGGCTAAGGCAAAACCTTTGCTGGACACCTCTGTTGTGGCTTTGCACCCAGCTAGTTAGACCATCCTGCCCAATTCTGTTTCTGGTTTTTATCTACCTATATGTCTGTTTGTGTTCTGATAGACAGCTCCTTGAGGGAGAGTCTGTCATTTTTGCCTTTGTATTCTCCAATACGTAGCACGTAGTAAGAGTTTACTAAATTTCTGTTGATTGATTCATTTTGGAGCCATCTGCATAGCGGCAGTAGCTAAAGCATCAGGAATGACTAGATAGATGGAGAAGGCATGGTACTTGTGGAACAAGGCCTTTTGTTTCAGTCACTCACAGGGCCTATGTGAGTCTCGTCTCTATCCTTGTAGGGGAAGGAAGGTGTTGGCTCCTGTTTCAGGGTGAAATTTTTATTCTCATAAAACATTACTGAAAACGAAATGGACTCAGGTTGACAAAGTTGGCATGACAAAAATACTATGTTGGCAGGGGATATGGGAAGGTACGTTGTGGATGGAGCTGTGAAGTGATCTAATTGTTCTAGAAAGCAGATTAGAACCTGACTAGAGAATCACAAAAGTGTAGGTGCCCGATCCTAGCAATTCCATAACTGAGGATATTCCCAAAGGAAGTAAAAAACTGAGCAAATTGTTCTGTATGTTAAATACATGCATGTGCATGTGTGTACACACACATCAGCACTTTGGGTGGTTGGCCTAGTTTTTTGCTGAGTGGCTATCATTTGGAGAATAGCTAAACAATTTGAGGCATAGGAATGCCAGCTATGTACAATTAAGAACAACTTGCGGAGATCTGTGTGAACTGCTGCAGAGCTGAATGAGCAGAATAGTTTACACAGTGATCACAATAATTGAAAAGAAAACAATTTTGAAAGACATCAGTACTCACTTCAGTGCAGTTGCCAGAGGACTGATAGCAAAGCAGGTCTCCCTCTCCTAGGCAGAGAGATAGAAGACTAATGGGAAGAAAAAGCTGATGTTCTCATGCCTGGCCTGGGCATTGTTTGTTTTGTTCATTTGTTATAAGAGAGAATTTTCTCAGGAGGGAAACCAACAGCAATGCTTTAATAAAATCAACAAATTATTTATTTAAAACTCTTGTTGAAAATAGCAATGAAAAGCACACTGTTAAAACCAAGAAAACAATACCATTATATTAGTTGGTTGGTTGCTGTCCTTTGTACTGGAAGAGGACCAAAATCACATCACTGATGATGTCTTTTGATGGGCATATGAATTGGATTGTAGTGAGGCAGAGTTGCACAAAGTGGTTGGCCTCACTCTTCTAGAGTCATCAAAGTCCAGTTGCAAGACGAAAGTCAGGATGATAGGTGATGGGCCAAAATGCAGTGTTTGACTTTGGTGTCATCGATGTCTGACCCAGCTCTATGTGCTCCACAGCACCCGCTTCTCTGTTGCCTGTGTACCTGTTGGAATAAATAGTTCTCATCTGCCCATTCCACCAAGGGATGTCTTCATGTATTTGGGACAGATGTCTCTGTAACTCACAAACTGGTTTAAGGCCTGTGGGTTACTTCAATTTGGTTTAGCCTGCCTGTTGAAACAGTTGGCTGGAGTGTTGCTGTTCCACATACTTATTGGAGCCACTGGTGAGAGCTGGGTGGCAAGGGAACACCAAAGGAGGAAAGCAGCCCTGAAAATGGCTTTGTAAGCCCTCATGCCAGAGGCATTAGTCTTCTTTCAATACTCCATGTAGCCCATTATTTCAATTATATTCAGTAAATGCTAAACAAATATTAATTCATGAGAGTCTGGGTGTAGTAGAACTCAGAAGACCTGAATTTGAATCCTGACTGCCATTTACTACCTGTGTGTCCCCCTGCAAGACACTTCTCTTCTCTGGGCTTCAGATTCCTTGTCCTCAAATCAAGAGTGTTGTAATGTCTTGACTTGTAATGTCATCCTCATATGGTGGTGCAAGATACTGGTTAGGGAAAGGTCATGAAATGCTCTATTAGTGAGAGTTGCTGTTTTCATTGAAAGCCTAGATTGACTAGAAAGTAGTGGGAAGGACTTCTGGAAATCACAGATCAAGTCCAGGCTCAGTGCTTTGTAGCCCTATTCAGGGCAGGTACATAAAAAAGCAATCACTAGACAGTGATGGAAAAAAAAGAGCTGTTCTGATGTGCTAATTTAGTCAAAGACGATGCATATTTAAGGGGTAGGCAAGTGCTTAAAATGATGCAGCAGAATATGAATTTTTAAAAAATGGAATTTAATAAATGTTTTTCCCAATGGTAGAGCAGATATGGACAGCTAGGTGACATAGTGAATGGAGCGCCAGACCTGGAGTAAGGAAGACTCCTCTACTAGCTGTGTGACCCTATTAGCCTCCATTTCCTCATGTGTAAAATTGAGCTGTAAAAGGAAATCATCAATCACTCCAGTATCTTTACCAAGAAAATACCAAATGAGGTCATGAAGAATCAGACAAGACCAGAAATGACTCAGTAACAGCAGAGCAGGCATGGTCATGTGGTCTGGCCAAACAAGCAATGGATTTAGTATAGGAGACTACGAATTCAAATATGACTGTGCTAAGACAGTGGGGCAAGTCCCTTCATCTTCTCAGGCTTTACTATCCTATCTCATCAAATGGACTTAGATGTTTCTGTTCTAAATCTATAGTCTTTCCAGTGTTTGGCCATTGAGTGTGAGAATATCGAAGATGCCTGAAAACAGCCTGAAAATGACATCTTTATCGCACGGAGGAGGCATCTCAAAGTTAAGAAATTATTGGAATCTGCTTCATTATTTTTAGCAACTGTTCACAAAGCAGGAAGGACACAAGCATTGGTTAAGCTCACAGGCTGGGTGCCAGGCACTGTGCTAAGCACTTTAGAAATATTCCCTCATTGGATCTTCACAACCTTGGGAGGTAGATGCTATTATTATCTTCTTTTTACCAATGAGGAGGCTGAAGCAGACAGCTTAGGTGATTTGCCCAGGGTCATGTAGCTGGTAAGTGTCTGATGTGCAATCTGAACTCAGGTCTTCCTGACTCTAAACCCAATAGTCTATTGACCATACCACCAGTTGGGGCATAATCAGTTGTTTGTCAACTCTTTTCCTCCCATGTGGAGACTTTCCAGGTTAGCTGCCTAAAGATATGCCTGCTTGTCTGTGTTGTTCCCATGGCACACACCATCATTCATACCACTCCACCCAGAAGTAACTTGTGTTCTATATAAAACAGTCAGAATTCAAATCCCATATAGCTTAGAGAGGAATCAAAGTGTTTGTTATAGGCCTACACGCTCCAAGTAGGAAGAAGTTGTTGGAGAGGGAGGCTGGATGAAGGGGCCCATTGAACCTTTTCCCTACTATGATAGTGCTTTCCCATCTCCCTTTTTTCTGAATATCGATGGTGTAAAAGAGCTCCACTGTATAGCATCTTACATAGTATGATAGTGTCTTAACGCTGGCAAAGACTTCAGGTCTTAGTTTCCTCACCTGGAGATATGAGGCAGTTGAACTAAATGGATCTCTAAGGACCCTTTCAACAACATTCTCTGTGGTATGTTCTGAAACAGAAGTGTCAGACATGCCACCTTCTAGTGACACTCCCAAGCACAGCCCAAACCAGATTAAAATGGAATTGGGAAATCTTTAAGAAAATAAAACATAGATAGTGTTATTATGTGGTTTTTGAAGTCAGTATACACCTACTGGGATTCTTAGGTATGGTTTAGTGGCCCTTGTTTCTTATTTGGATTTGACACCACTGTTCTAGAGAGCTCAAGTTTCCCTTCCTCCCTTCCTCCCTCCCTCCCTCCTCCACACAATAACTTACTGTCAGAAGCAGACTTAAAAGCCAAGCCTCTTGACTCTCAGGCCCATATTCTTTTAACTATACCACCCATGTGCCTTTTTTCCTATAAAGAGAAATCTGAAGCATGAATCCCAAATGGGGCCTCCTCTCTGTGGTTTCTTCAAGCTTAGTACATGATGCTCATCAGTATTTCCTTTCTACTGCCCCCTTCCATCTTGGGAATTGTCATACAATGCCAGGAATTTCAGCCGTGAGCCTTCATGTATGTCTAAAGCTTAAAGCTCAGCAACTCTTCGGTAAAATTTCTTCAAGGTTTACCTTTTTCCTTTCAAACCTTATAACACATTCTTCAGCATATCAACACTTGAACAGGTGCTGTTGAGGAGACGACTATGAATGTCCTGTGCTGTGTTGGACTTAATTATAATAATAGTTAAAATTTGTAAAGCACTTACTATGTGCCAGGCACTGTGCTTAAGTAAGTACTTTACAATTATTGTTTCATTTGATCCTCACAATAATTCTGATGCAAACAAAGGTTAAGTGACTTGCCCAGGGTCCCACAGCTAGTCTGTGAAGTCAAATTTGAATTCGGGTCATCTTGATTCTAGGTTTAGTGGTCTATCCACCATGTCACCTAGCTGCCTTAGCCAATACTTTTAACCATTATAAGTGTGGTTATGACTCATTATCTAGAGACATTTGAGGCAAATAGAATATTATCCTGATGATATTTCATATATGAATCAGGAATTTAGCATGTACATTGTGATGTCTCAATGAAGTGCTAGAGGTGAGATCTGAACCTAGTTCTTCCCTTATTCCAAGGCCAACTTTTGACTACGTTTTCTTCACTTGTTTTATAGCATGGATTAATCATTGTAGCTTGTTACTTTTCCTTTTAGTATCTGCCCAAGACCACCTCCAGTGCCTTACCATGGCATGGGAGTGACTCTAGGTTCTTAATGGCTGTAGCAGCAAACAGCAAGCTTTGGTTTTCAGGAAAGGCCAAAAAAAGGAAGGTTTGGTTGTCTGAGTACCAGCCTAGCTAAGTGTAGAAAGGCTCATCAGCATATTAGCTGTAGAGCAATCAATTTTTTGGCCCCTGCAACCTTCTGCTGAGGCTGTCAACTAAGAAGAATAGGCTCCTTACTAAGTTACAGAAGGGCCATGGGCTCCACTGGTTGTCGTTGCTTTGCTGGCAAAATCCTATTCCTTAAGGTAGCAGAGCATCTCATCAATGTGTTGAGATAAAGGACCACTCACTACCTGCCTGAGTCTTCCCCTCTCAATCCTATTGAACTCAAGGGCATTCAGTAATGCTCCTAGTTAGCAGGCAGCCATTTCATGACAGTTTCCCAATTAGTTCTTCATGTCCTTGAAAATATAAAATTGGAGCCACCCATATCCCTGCAAATACAAACGAATAAGAAAAGTAGCTGGCCCTGTGTGGATGCTGACAAGTCCTGGCTCCAGTGCCTGAAGCATAGGGGATGCTCAGTAAATCCTTGTTTCCTTCCTTTGAGGAGCAGGGATCTTATATTAGTCATGAAAACAGATCTCGGGGGCAAAAGCAAAGTAAGTATGTGCATCTTTAGTACTAGCTGCCCTTTTGTCCTTTTATTGGTGTCTTCATCTTGCCACCCCTTTTGGTGCCCACCCAAGCCTGTTCCCCCTAAAACTGTGAGTGAACCATAAGCTCACTTCTCCAGCCCAATCATTCAATGAACAAGCATTTCTTAAATGCTATGGGGATCCTGGTGCTGTCCCTGACCTCAAGGAGCTTACATTCCCAAGGAATAGACAACATGCACATCTGTAGGTATCAACAAGATGCTGAATGAGTGGAAGATAATCTCAGAGAAGATACTGGTAGGGAGGAACTAGAGTCTTCCTGTAGATGACAACACTTAAGCGGAGCCTTGTGAGTAGGGAAAGTGAGCAACCCAGGAATGGAGAGGACAATCAGCCTGTGCAAAAGCAGAGATGGGAGATGGGAAATCCTACTTGAGGAGAAGCAAGTATGACCGTGTGTTGTGTGTGTGTGTGTGTGTGTGTGTGTGTGTGTGTGTGTGTGTGTGTTTGTAATGTGCAAAGATACTGGAAAGATAGGAAGGGTGTAAGTTATGAAGGGCTTTAAATGCCAAACAGAGGTATTTATATTTCATCTTAGAGGTCATAAGGGGCTGCTAGTTTTTATTTTCTGGTCAGAGGTGCTGGTGCTGTGACATGGTCAGAGCCTATCCTTTAGGAAAAATACTTTTGCAGCTCCATGGAGTATGATTGGAAGGGGGAGAGGCTTGAGTCAAGGATACCAGTTAGGAAGCTATTGTAATAATAGAGGCATGAAAGAATGAGGGATCATGCTAGAATGGTAACTATGTGAAGGGACAGAAGAGAGTGTAAATGAAATATAGGGAGATAGAAACTATGGGTGTTGTGAGGATATCAAGATAAGATTTGGTGACTGATTGAATATGTGGGGCAAGATGCATCCAGAATGACATAAGTTGCAAAACTAGGTCACTGGAAGGATGATTCTACTCCTAACAGTAATAGGGAAATTTGGAAGAGGAGTAGAATTGGGGGATAATGAAATAATGAATTCTGATTTGGACATGTTGAGTTTGAGTTACCTACATCCATTTCAATATCCCTAAGAAGCATTTGATGATGCTTCTCAGGAGAGAAACTTGGTCACATCTTCCTAAGTAGGGATGGGTTGTCCCACTGTGGTCTATAGAAAAAGTGTTTTTGGAAGAGCCCATAGGCAACAGACTGCTTTACTGGGCTCTTGCTCTGTTTTGGAAGTGAATCCTGAACAACACTAATGAAAGGGAATACCTTACACCTTTACTTCTATTGCCAATTCCAGGAAAATCATCTAGCTCTGAAAGATTTAGTTAACCTAGCACAATGGTTCCAGGATAAAACCAATGAATGTCCTTGCAGATGTCTTTATTCCTATGTAACACGGAAACTAACCAATTCTTTTTTTAAAAAATAAATTTTTACCAATATTTTTTACGTCACCCAGATTTCCCTATATTTCTTTTCTCCCTCCTTCTAGAAAGCCATTCCTTATAACCAAAAGTCTTTAGAAGAGTAATAAGAGGAAGAGGGAGGAGGAGAAGCAGCAGTAATCTGTCAAAACCAATTAATAAACAAAACAATTCTTAACAAATATGGACCCCTTTCCTATTTTCATAAAAGATGTCTTCCCAGATCTCTTCTTTGAAACCAAGCTAGTTCTGTATAATTTTGCAACCTTTATTTTTTATAGTTTTGTGGAGGCTGCTCTTCCATCCACATTGCTGTAGCCATTGTACATTGTTCTCCCAGCTCTCCTTACTTGGTATCAGTTGATGCAAATCTTGCCATACTTTTGTATTCACCGTGTTCATTGTTTCTTACAGCATATGAATTTTAGTGGTGTGTCACATCCTGCTTAGCTCTTTGCCAGTCCATGGGCATCTACTTTCCTCTACTTCTGTTCTACTAGAATGGCCAGTATAATATTTTGAGGTCTGTGGGGCTTTTGTTTTTTGTCAGTGACTACCTTGGAGGTATATTCCTAATAGTAGAATCTCTGGTTCAAAGTGTTTGGACAATTCAGTCCTATTTTTGCATAATTCCAAATTATTTTACAAAATGGTTGTACAAATTTACAGTTCCATGATAACACTTGATAACACGCTAATATGCTCATCTTTCTATAATTTCTCCAACATTGACTATTCTTATATTTTGTCACCTTTCCTAGTAGGGTGAATCTGAGTTGAAATCCCAGGAAATCCAATTGATTCTAATGGATATTATGAATAGCTTGAGTAAATGGTTGCTCAGTAGTGGGATGTCAGGAAGTCTAGAAAGGATCCCTTCTACTGCTGCATGAAATGTGCCATTAGTGATTAAGTCAGTGTAAAATGTATTTCTTCCTCCCTGCTATTCTCTTTTAAGTGCTATCTACCTTTTGGGTGGTACGTTAAATTTGCTTTTGTTTTGGTATAAAGAAGTTGTTGTTTCAGAGGATTTATGATCTGACATATTGCTGATTGCATCCAGTTCTAAATTCTGTGATCCTGAACATTGGTGCTGAAAGATATTGGAAGATCTAATGCTGAGAGGGACCTTAGAGATCTCTTCCTAACTTCTCTTTTGGCAAATGGGAAAGCTGAGACACAGAGAAGGGTTGAACCTTGTTCAAGTATAGAAGAATAATAAGTGTGAGAACCAGGGTCCAAAGCCAATTCCACTGATTCCAAACTCTACACTCTCTCCATTATACCACCCTGTATCTCTTGCTTATTTTTAATTCTCATTCATCACTTATATGTTTCCTCATCCCACAAACACTAAAAGAGTGCATATTGGCTTACCAGAAACACATAAACACAGATGTTCATTCTTTTCCTTTAGTTTTGTTCACATCTTTAAAAAGAATGTTATATCACTTCTGATTCTACTCTTTAGCCTTTTTGATGTCTCCAAAAGACACTCTAAGACCAAAGTAAGTATAAATTATAATAGTACTTATTACCATTTCTCATATGCCTCTTCTTACTCTTCTCTGATACTGTCATCACCATGGTAGAAGCTCTCATCTCCTCATATCTGGACTATTGCAATAGCCTCTTGGTTGTTCTTTTCATCTCAAATCTCTCTTCACTTCAGTCCACCATCCACTTAGGTGCTAAAGTGAAGGTCTTACCATGTTACCACTCTCCTCCTGTCAACTCTCATAACCTGACTTTTCTAGGCTTTTTACATCTTACTCAATGTATGCTGCAATCTGTGATACTGACCTTTTTGTTTTATTTGAACACAGTACTCCATCTCCTAACAGTGCATTTATACCTTCTGGCATCCCTGGCTTCCTCTAAATGTCAGCTAAAATTCTGAACCCTGAGGGGAAGAGGCAAGATGGAATAGAACATACATTGACCTGCCTGATCTCTACCAAATTCCCATCCAACAACTTTGTTACAATGCCCCAAAATGAATTCTGGAGCTATCAAACCCAGAAAAAGACAGGGTGAAACAAAATTTCAGGCCAAGATAACTTAGAAGGTGGGGAGGAGGGGTCTGTCTGGTTGGGGTGGGAGTGGCATACAGATACCAAGGCAGGCTCCATTTCAGTAAGCCAGTGCAGGAATTGGGGATGGAAGGATCAGTAGGAAAGACTTCTGGATCTCTCAGCCAGAGACAGTAAGGGGTTTGGACAAGTGGTCAGAAGGAGATAACAGCTGCCTCTGGGTACTGGACTCTGGAGTGGAAAGTAGTTAGGACTACAACCAAGGATCATCTACCTGAAAAAAAAACTGAGTATAATCTTTCAGGGGGGGAATGGGTATTCAATGAAATAGAAGGACTTTCCAACATCCCTAATGAAAAGACCAGAGCAGAATGGAAAATCTGGTTTTCAAATACAAGACTCAAGAGAAGCATAAAAAAGGAAACAAGAAAGACAAATCAAGAGATTCAAGGTTGAACTTTATATCCTACATCCCTACATGGGAAGATGATACTTGTAACTCCTAAGAACTTTATGACTATTAGAACAGTAAGAAGATTTATATATACATATATATATATATGTGTGTGTGTGTGTGTATGTGTATATATATACACATATATACATATATATATATATATATGTATATCAGACAGACAGAGACAGGAATGGGGTCAAGGTTGTAAGTTGAATGTGGTTGGATGATATCTATAAAAAATAAAATAAAGGGGTAAGAAAGAGAAATGCATTGGAAGAAGTGGGAAGGGTGGAACAGAATGGGGTAAATTATCTCACATAAAAGAATTTTTATAGTGGAGGGGAGGATGGGGAAGTGGGAAGGGGAGCATTTGAACTCTACTCTCATTGGAATTGGCTTAAAAAGGGAAGAACATACACATTCAATTTGGTGTAGAAATCTATCTTACCCTATAGGAAAGTAGGAGGAGAAGAAGATAAGAAAAGAAGGGTGCTGATAGAAAAGAGGGCAAATTGTGAGAGGCAGTGATCAGAACCAAAAAACTTTTGAAGATGGAAAGAATGAAAGGAGAGAGAGTAGGATAAATGGGGCAAATAGGACTGAGGGTAATACACAGTAATCATAATGGTGAAAAAATTTACAAGACTCTAATAAAGATCTCATTTCTCAAATACATAGAGAAATGAGTTGAATGTATAAGAATACAGGTCCTTCCCCAATTGATAAATGGTTAAAGAATGTGAACAGGCAGTTCTCAGACAAAGTAATTAAAGCTCTCTATAGTCATGTGAAAAGAATGTTCTAAATCACTATCGATTAGAGAAATGCAAATTAAAACAACTCTTAGGGGAACCCCTCCCCATCAGATTGGCTATTCTGACAGAAAAGAAAAAATGTTAAAAGTTGGAGAAGATGTGGGACAATTGAGACACTAATGAACTGTTGGAGGAGTTGTGAACTGATCCAACTATTCTGGAGAACAATTTTTATCTATGCCCAAAGGACCATTTGATCATACATATTGTGTGATCACAATACATTGGCCCCACAGTACCATTACTGGGTTTGTATTTCAAGGAGATTAAAAAACTAAAAGGAAAAGGATGTAAATATACAAAAATATTTAAAGCAGCTATTTTATGGGGGCAAAAATTTGGAAAGTGAGAGTTTTCCATCAATTGAGGAATGGCTGAGTAAGTTGTAGTATATGATTGTAATGGATATTATTATAGTATGAGAAGTTATTAAGGAGCATTTCAGAAAAAAAAACTGGACTTAAACTGATACAAAGTGAAGTAAGCAAAACCAGAAGAACATTGCACAAAGTAACACCAATAATGTACAGTGAACAATTGGGAATAACTTAGCTATTCTCAGCAATACAATGATCTAAAACAATCCCAAAGGATTCATTATGAAAAATGCCATCTGCTTCCAGAGAAAGAACTATAGCTGAGTCCAGATCAAAGCAAACTTTTTTCACTTTGTTCCTTAATTTTTTTTTGTTGAGTTTCCTTCCACAAAAGTTGTTAATTGCATATTAATATATGCAAAAATGTTTTACATGATTACAAATGTAAAATTTATATTAGATTGCTTGCTATCTCAATAAAGGTGAAGGAGCCAGAAGGAGAGATTTTGAAATTCAAAATAAACAAAAATGTTAAAAACTGTTTTTATATGTAATTGGGAAAAATAAAATATTATCAAATTAAAAAATAAAACAAAATGGGAGAGGGAATGCAGATTAAACTAAAAACCACACTGACCCCTGAAAAAAGCCTTTCTTGATCTTTAATGGTGGTGCTTCCCACTAAGATTCTCTTCAATATATTCTATATATCTTGTTTGTAGATAATTTACCACCTGTTGTCTCCCCTATTAGACTGTGAGCTCCTCGAGGGCAGGAATTATCTTTTGCTTTCCTTTGTAGTTGCAGCACTTAGCAGAGTGCTAGGCACATAGGAGACACTTAATAATTGCTTCTTGATTTGACTTATCACACACTTTAAGTGCCATCTATACTTGATATAGAAAGTACTCGAATATCTTTTCTTTTTTCCCTTTTAATGAAGGAAAGATCTTGGCCTTTCTGCCCACCCCACTATATGGGATCAAGTTGAGATCTGAATCCTTGACTGATTTCAATTTCAGTACTCTTTCTACTCTATCATAACATCCCATTATTTGGATATGTCTTTCCCCCCTCTAAGCAGGAAGAGGTCTCAGAGATCTGATCAGGTTTGGGTAAAGTGAGATCACTAGATAGTATGTGTTCCTAAATGTTTCCTAAGATTACATTAGTTTTGGGGACTGCCTGAAGTTCCCATACTGAAGTCCACTAAAATCCACCCCTCAACTACTTTTTAACTAGAATTCCCCTCTCTTGTACTCTGTGTTGATCTGTTTTTATACCAAGTATAATACTTTTCATTTATCCTTACTAGTTTTAAGTCTGAATAAAATTTTATTTTACAGCTTTGTCATCTATAGGATTGACAAAGTACATATATCATTATTCAGGTCACTGATAAAAGTGTTTAAAAAAGCCCAAGGCCAAGTATGGCTTCTTGAGGCGCTTCACTAGAGACTTTTAAGTTGACCCATAACTATTCTTCACTACATTTTGGGTCTGGACATTCAACTAATTTTGGATCCATCTTTTTAATTGTATCCTTAATCTAGCCTGCATTTCTCCATCTTGTAAAAATAAATGAATTAGCATTAGCTACTTCATCAAATGCTTTGCCAAAATCTAAGTAAACTTCAGCATTCTCTGATCTCATCCAGAAGTTTTGAACAATACCCAACTCTCCTAGCACAGTTGAACCAGATTAAAATTGGAAAATATTGAACAAAAGCAAATGAAAATACAATAAAACACAGAAAACAACACATTTTTGGACTATGTCAATCTGAGGCCCACAGGGATCTTGACATACTGATTAGTGACACTGCCCCCACCACCATTTTTGATGCCATTGGGTTAGTTTAGTAACTCTATCAGAGAAGAAAATGATATATTTGACATTCCCCTGGAATTAAATTATGATAATGCTATATGAAGGCAGCTGGGGGCACAGTGGATAGAGTGTCAGATTGGATTCAGGAAGATCTTAGTTCAAATCAGGCCACCAAACACTTAGTAGCATTGTGACCTTAAGCAAGTCACTCCCCTTGTTTGCCTCCATTTTCTCATCTATAAAAAGAATTAGAGAAGGAAATGGTAAGCCACTCCAGTTTTTTTTTTTTGCCAGAAAACCCCAAATGGGGTCACAAATATTTGGACATGACTGAGAATGACTAAACAACAATGATTCTACATGACCATTACTTTCTTTTCTCAATACCCACTGATGATATCTTCTGAATGCAAATTCTCAAATTTTTACAGGATTTGGTCAAGCTCACTGGCCTATGCTTTTGCCACCAATGTCAAAGCAGATATAAATAAAGACTTATTAATGTTGCTCTTGTGTCCTTTGTTGATCAGCAAAATTGATACGTTCTTTCCCTCAAGTACTTGCTTAGCCTTTAGGATTGCTCTCGGGCAGGACGTACAAAATATAGCTAGGTGGGAATTTTTCCTTCAGTTGATGCTTTGATAAGAAGTTATAAAAAGCACACTATTTTGAGGCAAATGATCTGGTTTTGGTTTCCAGATTTCTCACTAACAAGCACATTCCTTTACTCTTCTGGGCCATGGCATTTTGCTATATTACATGGAGGGTGGTAATCTCTTTCACTAACTATTTATATTATTGACAACATTTTGTAGCTCTTAAAGTGCCTTTGCAAGGTAAGCAGTTTGTTATGGATGAAAAAGAGTCTTTGACAGTGGCTAAAGTGCTAGAGTTGAATTCAGGAAAACCCAAATTCCAATCCTGTCCCTGCCACATAGATGACGTGACCCAGGGATGAAACTCTAGGCCACAAGCATTAAACACACAGCCTAGCTCTTGAGTGTGACTTGAAGCAGATTAAAAAGGAATTGGAAAATAATTAATAAAATGAACAAAAATGTGATAAAATAGAGAATACTACATTGTTAAACTAAGTCAAAATGTGGCCCTTATGGATCCTTATGGTTTGGTGGCTCCCATTTCTATTTCAGTTGGGCACCATTATATTAATCTAGGTAATTCTCTGAGATCAACAAAAACAGCTACTACTAATTTTGATCAGTGAAGGGAGTTTTTTCATTGACAACTACTTAAGCAAATGAAAATACCATTCCAGATTCCCTCCCTCAAACAAAAAGGGTCATAACCATTACAGGATGATCATAGGCACAAATAAAAGCATGTCTTTTAAGTGCTATATGGAAGTCAGTTATTATGGGAGACTATAAGCTCCCTATAAGAAGGCAGCCAGTATTTCATTTTTTTCTTTGTATTCTTAGCACTTAGCTCAGTACCTGGTAGATAGTAGGTGTTTAATAAATGCCTGTGGATTAATTTATTATTGCTACAGTTGTCAGTACTATGACTGGGCAACTGGGGCTTTGCCCTAAGGGTTGTTAACAATTTGGTAGGTATCATTCTTTTCTGTGGCAATCTATGGCCCATTGTCCCCAGGCTAGGCAATAATTCCTGAACATCTCTAATGCTGGCCATCTTTTGATGAAATGGAGAAGAACTTGTTTAGTGGAGGAGGGTGTACTGAGGTGGATGCTAAAAAGAAACTTCAAAAGTTACACGGGAAGTCAAACAGGACAATAGAAATAGCTTGCAAAGCCCTGTGATCATGTATGTTGGGGCCAGTTTTCTGTTTTGAAAAGGCTGCTTTTGATATACAAAGTATCTGGTTCTGGAGCAGGGAGAGGGAACAATGTTTTGAAATCTCTAAAATGAAGGAGACAGGGTTTGGAAGAGAAGCATTCTCGTCCATGCTTGCCAAAAGAGGGATGTCCAATTCCAGGAGGCTTGGGGGGGGGGTAGGAGAGTCTAGAAGAGAAGGCTAGCTAGTAAAGCAGAACCTCTGCTCCTGTGGAAATGGGAAGAGGAAAGAAAGATGCATCTTTCCAGCAGGAGAGCTGGTTCTTGGCAGATGGTGTAATTCCCAGGCATGACCACAGGGTGGGAGTAATGATGTTGCACTTAGCAGTTCCCCAGTGTGTCCCCAGGAGAAAACTGCATCTGCCTGAGATAGGAGTGGTCCCCTTAGATTCCAGAAGGCTCTCAATGAATCTTTGCGGGAGGGGGGCACTGGCAAGCCTATGTTCACCCCTGCTTAGTTCCCAGCAACATCCCCCCTCCCCTCCACCTTGTTATTTGGAGTACTCCCTTTGGCACTTAATTGCATTCTATTTTAGGCTATTCTCTAATTGCTCCATGTGAATAAGTCTGCCTTCCCCCACAGGGCTGGGACGGAGTAAATGCTCAATCTGGACTTGGTGAATGGAATTCCAGGAAGACAATTTGAAAACTGTGTCCCTTCTTCCTCTCTGAATCCCGTAGGCGGTCCAGAAATGTAACCCTGCTTGTGTGCCGCTTTCCTGCTCAGAGATGGCTGGCGGTCGGCGCCCTCTGTTAAGAATCCACAGCTCCACTTGTGCAGGGGAGGGGGTGATGTTGATTAGCAAAGGCAAATGGAAGGGAACAGCATATATGGGCTCACAATGAGGGCTGATTACCCAGGCACATTTCTATGGAGAGCCGAAGGGAGCCTTCCATGGAGAGCCCTTCTTAGTGTTGTCTTGGAAATTGGGACTAATTGTACTGAAATATGGATAATGAATATTATTTAGCATAACGATCTTCCATTTGGAATATTCAGTCTTGAATCAAACTGAATGTGGAGTCACTTTTTGCAAGTTAGAGTGTGAAAAGCTTTCTCTGCCCTTAGGCAAGGCAAGCTGGCCAAGGTGCCCCGCTAGGGGTTCCTGGAGGTTGTCACTGGCTCAAGCCCTGGGCAGGCAGTGCTTGGGGCACCTGCATTTAGAAGCAGAAAGTATCAGAGCTGGGAGAGGCATCAGGCATGGAATTGCAGAGTGCCAGACCCGGAAGCTTTGGCCGCTGCCTATTCCAACCCTTCACTGCTACCAAGTAACTTTCTAGGAACTAGCGCTATCCAAGGTAGCCAGGGCAGGAGATGCTTCTTCCTTCCTGGAAGTCTCCAAACAGAGGTTGGATGTCTGAGTTCCAGGGCGGAAGGGTTAGGCTACACGGCTGCCAAGGTCCTTTCCAATTCTGAATTTTGTCATCTTGTGACGTGTCCAAGCCCTTCCCTTAAGGAAAAAGTCCCTGAGATACAAAGGCGAAATGACTTTCTCAAGGTCATACAGTGAGCTTGTGACAAAGCTGACACTGGAACTCTGGTCTCCGGCATTCCTAGGGATATAGAGATGGGACAAGTGCTTTATTCTCTGGCCACAGGTAATATTTAAAGCTGCCTGCTATATAACTTTCAAATATCACTCATACTTCTAGATCATTTTAAAGCGCTTCCTGAATTGTCACTTAGGACTCCCAAGGATACAAAATGTCTCCAGTTTTGCTTCTAGCATTACAAATTAAAGCCATACTAAGGCTTTTCAGGAAGGTGTTTTTTTTTTCTGGGGGAAATGAGCTCAAGGAACTACCATTGACTCTCTTATTTATGTTCTGTGTGTGTATGTGTTGGGGGTGTGGGGGTGGTGAAAAATTGTGAGCATAATTATAATAATAGGTCAACCATTTAGGCAATGAAGGCAGTGATGGCCAATAGAAAGCAGGCCAGGGACAATAGCTCCAGCCCTTCAGGTCAGCCCTATTCAAACTGTAAATCTAGTGGTTGACACAATTCTGACTGATACTCTGGGAAAGCCAGGTTTGCCTCCAGTATCCTAGACTCCACTGGCAGCTGGACAGTCAATAAAGATGATCTATTTAGAAATACGATAAATCTAGAACCATGATTTATTTCTGTTTACTGGACAACCTCTTTCTTTGTGGGCCTCTAATTCATACTTTAGAGATTGAGGAAAAGATGGATCCATATCTCTAACAATGCTTTCTTGGTTCTGCTTACTTCACTTCACACTTCTGCTAAAAACTCCCTTCTGTCAAGAAGTCACAGGCATGAGATTATACACAGCACTTCATGACAGAAAAGGGACTTACCACCTTGGTATGGGGGAAAGCACGATCATCCCAAGAGCAGTGTCCCATTTATGGAATACCTATAGGACTGTTTCAGGGAGAGGGACAGTTTTTCAATTCTCAGTTAAGGTTTTATTTAGGAATATTAAACTCAGAGCTGGAAGAGATCCAATCTAGTCCCCCTTGCTTTTGAAGAATAAGAGAGGAAGTGACTTTTGGGGGATTGCATAGAGCCAGGATGTCAGTCCGAGTCCTCTGGCTCCCAAGCTCATGCTTGTTGCTAATCCTCCTTTCCCACGATTCTCTTGGCCTGATGGAGCATGTGGTTAATAGTAACACATTTGTGGTCATCTTGGCAGAGTTAAGCCACATACAAATTCTTGAAGACTTTGTCATTTAATTGAGCTAATAGATCATAAGTTACTCTAACCCAGGGCCATTGCTGCCAGAGGTCAGCAGGTATTGGGGAGAGGGGGAGGATAGTATGGATCTTTGTTTTCTTAATTAAATTCAGTGAAAAGTTTAAGGACAGAGCTGGCCCTGTGGCTAACAGGAATAGGTGATGACCTAGATGGTGTGATATAAAGGGCAAGAGAGCCAGTGACCTGAGGTCCCATTAGCATGTTATTATTGGTGTTCAATGGTGATGTGGGATTGTGGAAAGAGTTGTGAATTTGGAACTAAAAGGCTTAGCTTCCAATCCTGCATGTGACATATAACTTCATCTTTCTGGGCTATAGTTTTTGCACCTGTAAAATGGGTATAGAAATAATTCCAATAGCTAGCTTGCAGAGATTTTGTGAGGGATAGCTTTGTAGAAATGTGAGCTGCTAGATCTGAAATATTACCATTGGAACATTTCCCCCTTTGGATGAAAGGATCAGCCCTTCTTAAAATATACCTCTCCCAAGGGAAGTGATCAGTATCAGCTACTAAGTCCCTGGCATGCTTAGTAGATCCCTCTCAGTGCTATTAGATATCACTTACTGACAGCAGGAAAAATGGGGATGAGGTGGAATGCAGTGGAGAAACTTTGAAGACTTTGGACCCTGAGGGAAACAACCAAAGGAGTCTCTCTCCTTCACAAGCTTGCTGTGGGATGCCCCTGCCACAGGAGGGAGTCCAATGTCTGACCCTTGTGTAATCAGGATCTTTTCGTCATTAGTCTCCATAGACAGATCATCTTTACTCACATTGCTCTTGAACTGCACAGAATAGGAGTAATGCTGATTTCCCAGGAACCATGAGGGAACCTCATCATTTCAATGAACAATGTAGGGCTCTAGCCCATGGCATTCTTGGACAAAAGGAATGCTTGCATTTCCTTGTGAAGGAAGCTTGGGCTGGGGACATTGTGGGAGATGATCACCTTCTTCACCCTCCATGAGAGGCAGAAACACTGTCAGGTGTGGGCCGCTCAAGCAAAGGGAAGAAACCTCCCGAGAGGAAACCCATCCCCAATGGTGGTTAGAAAGGGTGATAGAAAAACTACATTTTCAAGATGGCCGGAGCTGAGCCATACTCACATACTTTTGGGGGGCTCTTAATTATATATGGATAATTGAAACTTCATAGTAAAATAGTAGGGGGTAATTTTGCCTTTAAGATCTGCTCCAGTCCGAGTTAACCATTTGGGAGTACAATGTCGCCTATCACTAACTTGGGGCACACACATTTTGTAGTTCACTCATTTTTTAGTCATGTCTGACTATTTGAGACTCCATTTAGATTTTTCTTGGCCAATATATTAGTGTGATTTTCCATTTCCTTCTCCAACTCATTTTGCAGATGAGGAAACTGAGGCAAACAGTGTTAAGTGGCTTTCCCAGGGTCATTGTGGCTAATGTCAGAAGCAAGATTTGAACTCGGGAAGATGAGCCCTCCTGACTCCAGGCCTGGCACTCTATCCACCGTGCCACCTAGCTGCACAAATATTACACACTTAGAAAAATCTTGAGGCTGAATAAAGTCCCCTTTGGGTCAAACTACACCTATCACCTAAATTTGGCACCCAGTCAGCAGATATTTATTAATGAATATCAAGTAGTTGCCCACCACTGGCAAATGCTAGAGCAAGACAGAGAAGCAGTGCTTAAGGCATAGTCCTTTCCCTCCGAAAGCTTCCAATCCTTTACAAGAGACATCACGAAGCTGTATACTTATGAAAGACAATGCTTTCCTATTGAAGATTCTTCATTATTACCTTCATAAGTCCTAAACTACTTCCAAGAGAATTCTGGAGGAGATTGAGGGGGGGGGTGAGGATAAGTGGCCCAGGTATGGGCAGGGAATGGAATATCATTGCTATCTTCAAGTGCTTGAAAGATTTGCTGTGGAGGAAGAATGGTTCCACTTGGTCCCAGAGGACAAACCTAGATTCATTCAGTAGAAGTTGGACTGCTTTTGGCTCATTGTCAGAAAGAACTGCCCAATGATTAGGATTTCCCAAAGGGGAATTGGGATTTTCTTTTCTATTTTAGCTTGAGATGGAGTAGGTCATAAAAATCATCTTGTATTTTTACCATTGACTTGGGTAGTATCTTTATCAAATTTGATGACAACAGAAGGCCAGGAGGGATGGCTAATACATTGGATGAAAACATCCATATGAGATAATTAAGGCCTAAAGAGGTTAAATAACTTGCTTAGGACCATATAGGTAGTAAGTGACAGATCAAGGATTCAGACATAAGGCTATTTGATTCTAGAACCATTCCAAAAATTTAAAATCATCTAATTGCTCCATCTTCTCGTGCAGTTGTGTTGAATTAAGATTGAACAATGCCTGGACCAGATTAAAATGTAACTGGAAAATGTTTAATGAAATAAAAAATGATATGACATAGATAATGTTAATATATGGTTTTATAAGTCAATATGTGGCCTACAAGGATCCCTTTCCATTTATGTTTTATACCAGTACTCTAGCCCACAGGGCTTTTCCACAATAATTTTTTAAATTATAAAAATAATTTTGTTTTTTACCAGTTACATGTAATAACAAATTTCCACAATAGTTTTCTGAAGTTATATGATATAAATTGTCTCCCTCCCTGGCCCTCCCCAAGGCTGGCAAGCATTTCCATCTGGGGTATACATGTATTGTCATGCAAAATATATTTCCATGTTCCACAAGAATATTTCAAAGAGCTGTGTAATACAGTGAAAAGGACACTGCATTTATTGGTAGAGGGCCTAGCTTCTAATCCTGGCTCTGACACTTACAACCCGCATGACCCTAGTCAAGCCCCTTAACCCCATTTGGGTCTCAGTTACCTTATCTGCAAAATGAGAGGGTTGAACTAGATGGGCTACAAGATTTCTTCCAGCCCAAATACTATGAGCTTATAACATACTTTAGCAAATACTTCTATGAAACACATATCTAGCATTTCCATGATCTGCTCTTTTATTACCCCATTAAAAAAAGAAGTAGTTTGCTAGGCTTGACCTACCCTTGATGAAGCTATGCTATTTCTTTGGGATTACAACTCACCATCTCCTTAATAATTTATTCTAGACTTTTCCCCAGATATAAAAGTTAAACTCAGTGGCATATGAAGATTGTATTCTCATCTCTCTCCCCCTTCCCCTTCCTGGGTCTGTATGTCACTGTCTCTCTCAACTTTTGTCCTACAATATTTTTCAAGATACTTAAAATATCACTAATAGTGTCTTAACTATCACATTGGTTAATTTACATGGTACCTGGGGATATAGTTCTTCTGGATAAGGTGACTTGAATTTACCAAGAGAGTGAAGTACTCTTCTTGCTTGATTTATATTTGGTGCCAACTCCTTTTTAACCATCTTCATTTAGTGCTTTCCCATCCAATTGTCATTCTTGTTTATAGAGAAAATGAACAGCAAACCCAGATTTTCACAATTTTGATTTCTCTTTGTTGTCAGTTATCATTGCTCCATGTACCCTGAGCAATCGTCTTATCCTCTCTCCAATTCTCCTCTTTTCTCTCACTACAACAAAAAAGAACAGGACAATAAAAACCGACAACCTCTTTTTGTTGCCTTTAATGCTTTTCCACCAGCCTTCACTTTATCTGAGCTTTAGTCCTCCCCACTCAATTCCAAAAGGATCCTGATGAAATTCAGTGACTGACCTTCACAAGTTCAAAAGCCTTCCAGATCATCTCCATAATTTCCCTGTTACTGATCAGTTAAATCTACTCTTTCTCCAGCCTCTCATGTCATACAATGTCCTCTTTCATAACCTACCAGCATAGTAAGGGTATGTGACTTGTCTAAGGTCACATAGTTAGTGACAGAGTTTAATTCAAATTTAAATTTTAAATTGAAGCCCTTGACTCCAAATCCAGTGTTTTGAGTACCCCAGAGTCAAGAACACTAGTTTCTAGAGCAGTGATGACGAACCTATGATGCACATGCCACAAAGGGCATATAATCTTGTTCTTCATGAACTGATGCAGAGCAAAAAAGCAGAAGCAGGAGAACATTGCACACAGTTACAACAATAATGTACAATGATTAACTGTGAAAGAATTAGCTACTCTCAGTCATACAATGATCCAAGACAGTTCTGAAGGACTTATGACAAAGAATGTTATCTACCTCATATGGTTTTATTTTGAGGTTTTAGTTTTTATATGAGGATTTTCTTATAGTAATCACCAATATGGAAGCATATTTTCGATAATCACACATATATATGTACATATATATATATGTAAATATATATATGTACATATATATATTTACATATATATATATATATATATAACCCATATCAAATTACCATACCATCTCTGGTGGGGGGGGAGGGAAGGGAGGGAGGGAGACAATTAGGATCTTATAATTTCAGCAAATGTATGTTGAAAATTGTTATTCCAGGCAATTGGGAAAATAAAATGTCTTTGAATAAAGCAAAAAATAAAAATAAAAAGGGCATACAGAACCCTCTCTATGGTCACTTCTACAGTCTCCTGCCAGAGTTCCTTACTGAAAGCCAGAGCAACTCAGGGTGGAGCTGTTCCCCTCCCCCTCTCCATGCACCTGAGGACATTCCTCACTTCCCCTGCCCCTCTGTTCAGCAGCCCAATGGAAGGCTTCCTCTCTCCCCTGTCTGGGGTAAGGCACTGGAAGTGGGGTGAGGTGGTGGCTCACATGCTATGTGAGGGTATGGCATAGACAGCAGCCTATTGAGTCTGTGATGAAGGTGATTCCTGTGTGGGGTTGGAGAGGAGCTAGGTTTGAGGCGACTACAGCTCACAGTGTGGCACATAGCTCGAAGGGAGCAGAGCTAGAGGGGAATAGAGTGCTGGGGCCACTTTCCTCCCCCTCTCTATGCGTGCCTCTCATCACCTACCCCCTCTCCCCAGAAGCCTAATGGGAGCACTTCCTCCCTCCCTTTAAGGGGTGGGGGGAGTGGAGGGGACAAGGCACTCAGTCTCTGGGTGGGCTGGCATGGCACTTGGTCTGGGTGCAGTGGAGTAGGGACAGGGCCCAGTACTCCATCTCTAAAAGGTTCACCATTACTGATATAGAATGACTGCATGCCTATCTCTGGACATCCCTATTCTTACAATAAATATCACCTAAAATATAATGCTGAGAACCTTCTTTGATTACCCTATACTTGTGGACAAGATACAGACCTTTAACTGCACAGACTGGCAGAAATGTGCTCTCCGGAAAGTTTCTGCTCAGTCATTTATACTTTAGTATGAACAATTTTCAATCTATCTGTCTCTTCTTCCAGGAAATTGGCATTCTAGGTATAAGAATTTAAATGTAGGTTTTTATGCTAATATGAATGTTCTAAAGTAATATTGTGGTTGCTGATTTAAAATTATTACAGCTTAAGTCAAAATGACTTTTAGCGGCTTTATTTACAAAGAGGTGAAAAGAGTGAAAGTGGAAAAATGTAGATAAAGAGACAGAAAGTACTGCTTTGCTACAAATATCCTAAGTTTAATCCTAATGTCTCCAGACCACAAATGCGAATCTAAAAGCAAATATCACCAGAATCCAAAGTCCTAATTAGCCAAAATCTGAAGAGCCAGAAGACACTGAAGAATCTGCCAAGAGCATTTAGTGCACACGAGGCTAAGACCACCAAGAATCTCACCAGAACTCACGCTGAAGGGGAGTATCCCACTGAAGCACCAGAAGAACCAAGAAAGGAATCACTCCACTCACCACCACAAGCTGAATCAGGATCCAGGGAAAAGGTCTCCTCCTCCAGTCCGACTCACCAAAACAGAGAGAGTGAATCAATCCTCAGGCTGGCCTTTTTAAAGCAGTTTTCTCAATGTCATTTCCTGTACCTCCCCCACTTTATGGGAACCAATTGCAGTCTTTCAATTTGCCTAGCACTGCCCAAGGGGGAGGGCAGTGACCTTTGGAGGTATAAGCTTACTCTAGTAAGTGACTTGTGAACTCTCTTACTTGGTGTCAAGTAGGGATACTTGAAGTTCTTGATTTGATTAGCTAAAAATAGGCAGAGGGAGAGTTAACCCAATCTTCCCACAGATATGCTCTCTCAGTTGTGGAAAGTCCTTTAGAAAAAGAATTGCCTAGGACATGGAGAAGGATTTTTTTGAGACATGAATTCACATGTAATTTATGGAATTATTAAAAATTGGGCAAATGCATCTAGTTCTTTGAGTACTAGCTGGGAAAGATGGAGATGGCAGTGGGAAGTGGAGCTACAATCACATTTTAATAAGCCTCAGAGGAGGATGGAGGGGATAACAGGCACAGAAAGTTCAGAGACAAGCAATGATAAAGGTTGGAGGGGCAGACAGTATGGGGTCAGAGATTAGGTAGTGGAGGAAGTCAGGAAGTGTGAGGAAGATGGGGAGAGCAAGAGGGAGAGGCATGGAGGATCTCTTATATAATCAAGGATTAGAATTGGGAGTACTTAAAAGAATGGTCCTAAATAGAGATGGCAGAGGGCTGGGGGGAGGGGGTCTAATTTTTATAGGGTTTTGATGGGATGGGGAACAGACTCTCATCTGTGCTACCCCAGGGGTTATTCCATTGCCATATCCACACCATCCCAAAGTTATCAGTAACATTTGGTGTTCTGCTGGTCTGATGTCTGGAACAGATCTGAGATTTACATATCATAGGACCAAAAGGCTTTAATAGCAAGACCTAGATGAATTTCCCTTATTTAGCTCATAATCTAAGGATGGGATTTTTGGTTAATAGATAATACAGTTTGCAAATTATATTCCTTTGATTTGGAGATAGTGTATACATGACTTCTAGGTTTCCCTTTGCAATATTACTTCCAACAGTTGTTTCTTTATATTGGTTACTTAAAAACTTACTATATTGACTAGAAAGGGGAAGGCTTGTTGGGGAACCAGAATAAGAACATTTTAACACAAGGGGGAAGGAAAGGCTTTTCCCTGCCCCCACAGAAATATATTGAGCTAGAAACCGCTCAATCTGTTCATATACAAGGCTGACCCTTTCCCAGAGCAAATCTTTGGGTCGCATAAATTCTCTGGATAGGTATTATCATAGCAGGTATTTCCACAGATGTTTGAAATGAGAAAGCACTAAAACGCCTACTGAGTTGTTCTAAACACTGACTTTAAACACACTCCAAGCGTACAGTCACTAACATGTTTCATAACCTGCTGTCTTAATATTTTGCAAAAGTGACTGACAAGCAGATTGGTATCAAAGAAGTGATCCATGAAGCTGTGAGTACTGAAGTTGATGGAGCATTTACAACTTTCTCCTTCAATAGCTCATCATTTACATCCCAACCACTGAAGGGAAACACCCAGAGCCACAGAAAATTGATGGCAGCACAGTTGAAATGTGACATTCCTAAAATGGAAATGTCTCTGTTTATATAGATAGACAAGGAGAAAGATTAATGTGTACTTGTAACCTGGGTTCTTCTGTGACCTATGATGGGTTGAAGGGAAATAGGGGGATAAAGTTGAAGAGCAGAAAATATATTCTTCTACAGAGCAAGAAGGAAAGGAAATGTGTTTTCTTTCTTGAGGTCACAGAATTCTTTTTCAGACTTACAGGGCTTTCACTCTGTCCCACACTGATCTCTCTTCTCTTCTGACCTCAAATAGCATGTTGTAGCTGGACCTCACATAGGGCTTTTGCCACTTATAGCCTGTTGGGAACTTGCAGTGTTCCAAAGCTTGTTTGTAAGTGGATTGCCTGGGGCTTAGAAGATGTTTTCTCATAGAAGCAATGTTATAAGAGGAGGTTAACTTCCCAGACCCAGGTAACTTAGGTGACCAGGGCTTTTCTTCAGAGTATGCATTATCAGAGGAATATTCTTTGCTCCCTTTCTATTCTCCAGCACTCATGGGTTCTCTCTTGATCTCACATAATGACTCCTACATCCACGTCGCGTTTGCTTTCTCTTCCTTGTCGTCACACCTTCTAATATTACTCTCCTAAGGCCTGCTTTCTGGCTTCATTACAGAGTGATATTTTAGGGTCTCCCTTTGTCTATCTTGTAACAATGGCCCTTTTTTCTCAGTACTGATATTCACTCAGAGCACCCCAATTGCTTGCTGTGGCTCTGCCTAGGTCATAATGTACTACTGGGTTGCCTACTACTGTGACAGGGATTTAGACTAGAATATATATTAATAGCAGATTGATTCCAGAGGAGCTTGTAAGCTTCTCCAAATTTGTCTTTTGCTTGCAGATTTTATTGTGCTGGTTACATAAAGCCCCAGTATATCACAGAGTCTCCTGGAAGAGATCTATAACCACTCTAGGGCTGGACATGACCATTCCCAAAGGAAAGACCAAGTGGATAAAGAGTGTCTAGGTAGTTTATATGGATTGAGACCCAGGCTTAGAGATGGGAGGTTGTGGGTTCAAATCTAGATGTAGATACTTTCTAGCTGTGTGACCCTGTGCAAGTTGCTTAACCCCTATTGCCTAAATGTTACTGCTTTTCTGCCCTGGAGCCAATACATAATACTGATTCTCAGTCAAAAGGCAAAGGGTTTTTTTAAACCCTTACCTTCCATCTTAGAATCAATATGGTATTTTGGTTCTAAGGCAGAAGAGCAGTAATGGCTAGGCAAAGGGGGTTAAATAACTTGTCCAGGGTCACACAGCTGGGGAGTGTCTGAGTTCAGATTTGAACCTAGAACCTCCCATCTCTAGACCTGGCTCTCAATCCACTGAGCCACCCAGATGTCCCCTAGAGCAAGGGTTTTTTAAAAAAAGAATGTTTTCCAGATTGTTATTTGATTAGATCAATAGCCCATAGAGCCATTTTGTTTGCACATATGCCCCTGAGTGCCAGAGGGAGCTGCTCTGTTCTTTTTCTTCACCATGTCTGAAGACATTTTTCACGTGCCTTGACTCTCTGCCCAGCATCCCAATGCAAAAACTTCCTCCCTCCCCTGTCTGGGGGTAATGCAGGGGACTCACAGGCAACTTGAAGGTGCAATTTGGGTATATGATCTTGAAAAGGTTTGCCAACTCTGTTGTAGTGTATGCACATCAATCTGTCTATCTGAGATAGATTGTACAGATAGACTACATGCTGGACCTGGGATAAAGTTGGAAGATGGGAGTGGACTTTATTGCCTTCAGGAGTCTGCAAAACCCCTTCAGTAATCCTAAACTACTCCTCCAAAGGCCAATCTTTTTAAATGTCAATGTTCTACCTTTGTTATTGAATAGCTTTGAGACATGGGACACAGCATTTGTTCAAACCAATGAGATCTCAGGTCTATCCACTGGAGTTTTGAGTAATGAAAAGATTAGTGTACCTAGGTGTTTTCAATGAATTTAAGTCATCAGGCCCTAGGAAACTACATCCCAAGGCCTTGAAAGAACTGGCAGCTAAACCACTATCAGTGTTCTTTCAAAAACTATATAGAATGTGTAAAGTGTGATGGGAATGAAGATGAGTAGGTTTTACCCTAATTTTCACAAGGGAATAAAGTAGCCTTCAAAGGATAAGCAGATGCATTTGACTTTAATTCTCGGGGGGGGGGATCTTGAATTCATTATTGAAATGAATTTATGACTATTTAGAAAGGGAAACAGTGATTGTTTATTTCCATCAAGACTTCTTCAAGAACAAGTCATGCCACATTGTACTCATTTTCTTTTCTGACCTGATTATAAAACTGGTAGATCAGGGAATGCTATAGATATTTAGATATTACATCACTAAATTTTAGAAAAATTCCTGACAAAATATTTCATGCTGACCTTGTGAACAAGAACAATGGAGAGATGTGGAGTTGAGAAGAGTAAGATTAAAAAGATTTAGGTAGTCCAAAGAAGTAGTTATTAATAAATTCATATCAACCAGGAATTATGTCTTTAGTGAGATGCCATAGGGATCTTCCCAGGATTCACTATTTTTCATCATTGACTTTGAATGAAGGCAATGATGGAATGCTTCATACTGCACTTACATCTGACACAAAGCTGAGAGGAGTAACTAACTATTGAATGGTAGCCACAATTCTAAATGATCTTGCCAGGCTATAAAAATACACTAAATCCACATTCATCCTTATTACTTGCCCATTATGAAAATCCTACTTTGGATTTTTAAAAACCAACTATACATCTGTAGAACCCGGGAGGCATGGCTAGAAAACAGTTTGCTTGAAAAAGGTCTTGGGATTTAGTGGATTGCAAGCTAAATATGAATCAAGAGTATGACAAGAGAGCTTCAAAAGCCAACATGAACTCGGGCTGCATTGAGAGGCATGATGTGTAGCACTAGGAAAATGAAGCGTTATCTATGCTTTAACCTGGCTAAACTATCTATAGAGTACTGTATACAGGTATGGATGTCATATTTGAGGAACATCATTAATCAGTTTGGAGGGTTCCCTAGAAGAGGGAAATCAGAATGGCAAAGGAACTAAAGACCATGTCATGAGGATTGGGTAAAAGAAATGGGAGTGTTAAGGCTAGAGAAGACTTCTAGTTGTCTTCAAATGCAGGAAGGGCTGTCATGTGGAAAAAGAATTGGACTTATTTTCTTAGGCCCCATAAATAGCAGGTCGAACATATGAGAAAATTTTACAACAATGGAGTCAGAGCAAAGCAGAATGGACTGAATTCCCTAGGAGGAAAGGTTGGATAACCACTTGTCAGGAATGATATAGAGGAGGGATTCCTGTTTAGGTATGGGTTAGACCAGATTGATGGTAGGTGAGGTCTCTTCCAACTCAGGGATGTTATAATACAGTGATCTAATCTTTAGCAAATTTAATTCAGTGCACATTTATGAAGCATCTGGGTGCAAAATGCTCTGTGCTAGGTACTAGAAGAGATAAAAGATTTAATAAAAAGCCATTCTTGCCCTCATGAAGCTTGTAGTCTAGCCTGGGACTGCAGCACAGAGATAACTAAGTACATTAGAGTTACAAAACAAAAGTTCTTTATGAATTCTATGGTTTTAGGGTTAGGTTATTACTACCTTGGAAGAGAGGTCGCATTTAAATAATGTTTTTATAGTTTAGTAGAAGACTTGAGCTGGAAGGAACCTTAGAGGTCATCTCATCCAACCTCTTTATTTCACAGATGAGGAACTTAAGATCCAGAAAAAAGTGATTTGCTCAGTGTCATAAAGGTACTAAATGGTAGAGTTGGGATATGAATCTAAGTTAAGTCTTTTAACTCTAAGTCCAGAGACTTTTCTCCTATACCATGATGCTTCATAGAATGGTGTGGGTGACACAAGAATGATGAGATCCCTGAATATTGAACTTGTCTTGGGGTTTGAGTTCTCCAGAAAGGCAGCCCCCCTCATATGGATAGAGACTCCTTATAGTGAATTTACATGGGACGTATATATAATTAAACCACAAAGGAAGGAGAAGGCTTCAGGCAAAGGAGATTAGGAAGGCATGTTACAAGAGCTGGTTGATTGATGAGATACCATGACCTGAATGACCAAGCTGATTTCTGAAATCAGGAAAGCTTTGCAGTCTCCCTGAACAGATATTATCTCATAGGATTTTCTGGTGGAGGGATCATTGAAGTGGGGAGCATGGCAAGGAAGTCCTATAATTGGTGAGCTAATGCTTAAAACAAGATGGAGAGAGATGTGCTCAGTTCACCAAAATGGAGGGAATTGTGCTCAGTTTGTAATCCACAGTGGGTAGGGTTTTGAAAGGACAAGAAAAGGAAAGATGTTCTTATTACTGGTAAGAGGATGAGCAAAGGCATGAAAGTGGGAAAGTCCTGGAGGCATTAGAGACAGGGAATTTCCCAGCTTGACTGCAGTGGAGAATACATGTGAAGAAGTGATCTAAATAGGCTGGGAAGGTAAGTGACACCTAGATTGGAAAGGACATTGAATGCCAGATGGAAGAGCTGGAAGTGTTTCCACAGTAGGTATGTCGGGGAGTCAGTGAACATTTTTGAACAGAAAAGTGTTATGATCAGATCAAACATTTCCTAAAGAAGTCTCTTTTGGCTGCCTCCTATGAAAGATGGAGGTCAAGAAATGGTATCAGAAAGACCTATTTAGGAGGCTTTTGAAATAGTCCAGGTCACTGTTAATGAGAGCTCTTCACAGAGTGATGGTAGTACGGATATAGAAGAGGGATGAATGGGGAAAACTCTTGAAGCAGAATTAATAGAAACTGGTAATCTATTTACTATTCCTATTTTTCACCTCTTGGATACAAGAGAAAAAGAATATTTTGAACATGAAAGAATGGGTGTGTGAAAATACTGCTGATTAAGAGT
The DNA here is from genome assembly GCF_027887165.1 of Monodelphis domestica. Classification (NCBI taxonomy): domain Eukaryota; kingdom Metazoa; phylum Chordata; class Mammalia; order Didelphimorphia; family Didelphidae; genus Monodelphis; species Monodelphis domestica. The sequence goes on along the minus strand of NC_077235.1, from coordinate 27,453,993 downwards.
GAGCCTAAAGGAAGGATCAGGGGAAAGATGTGATAACTTTTAGATTTGTTTACTTTGAGGCAACAGTGGGATGTCTCATGAAATTTGTTCTGAACTGAAATTGGAGCTTATGATACAGATATTGGTTTTTGAAGTCATTGAAGTGGAGGAAGTGGGAGGAAGAAAAAAGGGCTGAGGTGTCTTTGGAAAAGCCTGCCTGAAGGGCATTTGAAGAAGGCAAAGAGCCAGCAAAAGAACTAGAAAAGCTGTAGTTAGGTAGGAGAACCAGCAGGAATAGTGTCTTTTGTAGTTAAGGGAGGAGAAAATACCTATAAAGTGGTAACTGTTCTCTGGTCTAAAATATTTCGCACTGGTAAAGGACCATGAGGATGGGGAAATGATTATTGGACTTCTTTGGTGAATTTTGAGAGGGAAGTTTCAGTAGAATGGTAATAAGAGCGCCTGGGGCAGCGTGATCAATAGAAAGTACCTGGTGAAAAAGTGGACACATTGCTTGGAGATGTGACAAGGAAATCACTTTAAAAGACTGATATATATTAATTTAAGATCGCCAAGGAATTCAGCTATGTAATTCCTAAATGAAAACTCAAGTCAGCAGTCAACCTTTTATGGAGTTTTTAATTACAAACAAGAGGAAGAAAGGTATTAGAGAGAGAGAGAGAGAGAGAGAGAGAGAGAGAGAGAGAGAGAGAGAGAAAGGGGAGATAAGGGAATAGGGCTTAAATACCCCCTCTGTTTAGGCTGGGCCAAAAGGCCCAAGCCCTTAGATAGCTGAGGCAAAGAAAAGAGATCAGTCCCTATCACTCACGTGACCAAAATGGAGAAACAGTCTCAGGGGCCTCCACCTCCAGCCTCCTTCAGAGCAAGACTTCTCAGAGCACAACCTCTCAGAGCAAAACTTCTCGACCTCCCAGTCCTCAGACCCCGCTATCTTTAAGGAAACCATCTAAGTTCCCTCCCCTCAGTTCTCACATCTACCAATCACTGTCCATGTCTTCCCTGTGCCAATGGTGGCTCTAGCTTAACCCAGGACTGCCCAGAGGTCTGCCCCTTTGCACATATCTGTTGAAGGTCATATTCTCAAATAATTAAATCTTGATCCTTGCTGCAGCCCTTCCTAAATCCTTTTATTCTGAGTAGGGTGGAGATTGTAGTTTCAAGACCTGGTTCTGTCATTCCAAGTATCTCTATTGTATCAATTCTAAAATCAATCATGACTCAAAGAACTTCTTGTTCTATGCTTAAGCATAGGTCAAAGCCCTTTCCATTGTTTAGCAAAAGGTTTCTATCCTAAAGTAGTCTTAGGTAGGGAGGAGAAGGATCTTCCCATGCCAAGGGGGTTCACATTCCAATAGAGTTCTTACTATCAGTAGGAAATTTTTTCCAAGTATGAAATTTTCCAATGGTGAAATTTCCAACATTCATAAGTCTAAGAAATTTTAAGGTTTACAGAGATACCATTTCCCCGAGAAGTTTAGTAGCAGAGAGAAGAAAATGGAGAGCAGAAAAGAGGATGGATGGCTGCTGGAAAAAGGATGAGAGCAAGTGACCCAATATTAGAGCTTTAACAATTGGGTCAATCAAAAAGCCTTTACTGGAAAGTCTTTGGCACCACCAAAGCATAAATCAACATTTAGTAAGTACCTGCTTTGTGTCAGGCACTGAGGATGCAAAGGGCAAAAGATGATATGTGCACTTAAGTAGCTCACAGTCTAACTTGTAAAGATAACACGCAAACAATTCTGTATCAACAAGCCAGAGACAAGATATATTTGAAATAACCAGCAGAAGGATGGCATTAGAATAAAGGGGGATTAGAAAGGTTTTCTTGTAGAAGGTAAGAGTATAGCTAGGGTTTGAAGGAAGCCTTCTTCTTCCTCAATGTTCATCTTCATATGCCTCAACCACCTCCCATCCCAAAGGACTTGAGAGTAGTCAGGTGGTATTTGGAATTCACTTTTCCTCAGGGGTTGTGCTGAGCCATAAAAGGAACACTTGAAGATCTCTGGGTGTATGGCTACAGCCTTGAAGGAAGCATTTTATCTCCTACTCCCCAACCCCTCCACACCCTTGGGACCTACATGAACTTAGAGAGGCATACATAGATCAACTCCCCCCTGCCCGGCCTCCCCAACTCAGTAAAATCCAGTGGCTTCCAGTTGCCTCCAAGAGCAAATACAAAATGCTCTGTGGGACATTCGAAGCACTTCCTAACCTAGACACCAACTACCTTGCCAGTCTTCTTACACCCCACTGAGATACTGCATCTCTGGCTCTCCCTCATGCCTGGAAGTCTCTTTCTCCTTTCCTCAGACTTCTGACCTCCCTCACTTCCTTTCAGTCTCAACTAAAATCCCACCTTCCCCATAAGTCTTCCTAAATCCCTCTTAATTCCAGTGCTTTCTCCCATTTCATTATTTCCTATTCAGGTCTCTAGCTTGCTTTGGCTATATTTGTTTGCATAGGGTCTCTCCTATTAAATTGTAAGTTCTGTGGAGTACAGAACCTGTCTTTAGCTTCTTTTGCATCCCTAAAGTCCCATTGGTTAGCATCCCTAAAGTCCCATTGGTTAGCACATAGCAGATGCTTCACAAACATTGATAGATTAATTGAAAGTCTCTCACTCTCACTTTTCTAGTTCCAGGGGAAACCCCAGGACTCTAGGCTAGAGGGAACTGGAAGGTCCTTTTGTTGTGTGGGGAAAGGGGATGAGGGAGAGAAGAGCCAGGATTACCACTGAAATTCAATATAGTATCTGATCTCTGGGAGGGCCTTACTTGTATATCTTTGAGGCGCTTATATCTGAAGTGTGTACTATGAACCGTTTGCCACTTGTAGTGTTTGCTCCAATCTAGTGTTTTTGTAGAACTCATTTATGACTTGAGATCTAAGCACAACTGAAAGAAGAGAATCTTTTCTTCCACATGGCTTTTTTTCAGGGCTCTTTGAGGGATTTCTCCCCTTTTGCTTGTTACAGATGGGAACAGGCAGTGAGACAAACACCCTTCTCTGCCTCCCTGCTCTTTTTTCACCTTCTCCTTCAAGTCAGTAAGCCTTTAAGTGCCTTCTCTATTTAAACTAGCATGCTGAGGGAAGGCACAAAAATCATACCCGTGTACATGAGGCGAATCATCTTTTTAGCACCTGCCCCAAGTGGGAACTCCTAAATTCTCCAGTTTTCTGAGCCCTAGTAAGTTTCACCGGCTTACATATTGCCATGCAAGAGCTCTAAGTAGCCCCACACTCTCTCTACCCACTCCAACAAACTACTTCTCTATTTGTATACAAAGGACTCAAGACTCATCCCCATTTCAGAGACTTGGCTTGTTGAGGGTAATTCCTCACAGGATTTGGGGCTAGCAGTAGATCAGGAATCTGGAGAAAAGAACAGGACCAGAGTTTATTGGTGGGGAGGGCAATGGGAAACAAGGTGAAGAATATTGCCAATGAGATTAGTGTTAGAACTTGGGGAGAGATCCGGTGCAGCCTTGCCCAAGTGGTTGACCTTTTCTCCTTTACCTTCTTTTTTAAAAGTGCAAAATTTTTATTGATGATCTTTTGTCTTTACATTTCCAGTTAGCTAGCATGTAGTAAACACCTACTGTGTGCCAGGCACTGTGCTAACTGCTGGGGAAACAACGAGAGGCAAAAGACAGTTCTTGCTTTGTAAGAGCTTATGGGAAGGAGGGAAGGAAGGGACAAAGATGTATGGATTTATTTCTTAAGCATCTATCATATGCCAGGCACTATGCTTTCCAAAAATCTCATTTGAGAATCACAACAGCCCTGTGAGGAAGGTGCTATTATTAATCCCATTTTAGAGTTGAGGAAACTAAGGCAGACAGAAAGGTTAAGTGACTTGTCCAAGATAAATGGTAAGGCCAAATTTAAATTTAGGTCTTCCTGACTTTGTGCTTAGCGCTCTATTGTGCCATCAAGCTTCCCCATTCTTAGGAGCCTAAAGTTTTCCCACTATACCTCCTCTTAATCCCCAGACAGTCACCCCATATAACAAAGACTATTTTTAAAGGGAAAAAAGAGAGAGGATGAAGAGTTTTTAAGAAAAAAAAACCACCCAGCAAAAGGGATCAGCATATGGAGAAAGTCTGAGCATGTGCAAGTGTCCACAGCCAAGAACCTCCCCCTTTGCTTTTCCTGTCTCTTGTTTGGGGCTGCATTTGCACACTCTGCAGTGTGCACTTCTGTTGTTGCTGCTGGTTCTTTCCATCCACATTGTCCAAGTCATTGCTTATCTTGTGTTCTTGGCTCATCCAGCATCGGGTCGGGTCAATGTTTCCGTGCTTGTCATAGCTGTCATTTGCAGTGATATTAGGAAGGTTCCCCTTCCACCGCGCTCATGTACTACTCTGTATCTGTTTCCTAATTGATGAGCATCTTCTTTGTCTCTGGCTCTTTCTTGCCAGAAAAGGTGCTACTGTAAATATTGGAGTGCAGGGCGCCTCCTGGGGGATAATCTCCTGCTCAAAGGCAGCTTTATTTGCACAAGCCCCGACTGCTTTCCCCAGGGTGTGCGTCTCTTCACCAGCTTTCTGGCAGTGACTCTTCTGGTCTTTGGACGTTTTTGCTACTAGAGAGCTGCTCTCCCCTTGTCCGATGTCTGGTGAAAGCGCAGGGCTGTTTGGAACATCCTTTCATCTGTTTACGGCTCTTCTTTGGACCACTGTCGGATAGTTATGCATACATACATGCATGCATATATGACCCTGGCAGCTGGTCCCGGATGCATCTCCTCCTCCGACCCAGAGCAGGGAAAGGTGCCCGAGCTACTTTTACTTCGAACTTTTCAAAATCTTGCTCAGCTTTTCCTGCCAGTGCTGCCACCCAAGACCCAGCGGCTACTGTCTGGTCCCTGGGGTGAGGCCCCTGCTTTGGGAGAGGCTGCCTGTCTCTCGGGAGATTATAAACTCTTTGCCACTCTTCCCCTCCTCTCTACTCTCCCAGTGGCCTAGAACAGAGCCTGGCCCACACATGCTCCTGCATTTCCACTCTACAAGCAATGGATGAATCCCACCTAGTACAATTTTCTTAAACCTGGTGACCTCCAGCTGATGTGACTGCCCTGCCGGGGAGGGGTTCAAGGCCCCAGCCCTAAGTCTCAAGACGATTTACAACCCAAGTGCTCTTTTGGCGGATTGGGAAAAGCCCCAATTTGGGCGGGAGCCTTTTCATAGGCCTTTCACTTGCCAGTCGCTGAATGGGACTTTGTCTACCTTTTGTAGAGCTCCATTTCACCTGCTCTTTCTCATCCAGACATGCAGACTCTGAAGTCTGAGAGGGAAGGCCTTTGGGGAGTGTGCATATTTCTAGTCTGCCTTCAAATAGCATTGGGCAGTTTCCCCACCAGTGGCCGACTAGTAACGCTAAAAGGGAGGACTTGTCAGCGGAGAAGGTCTCCAGAGAAAGAGATGATAGGAAGTAGCCATGTGGGATCCCTCCAGTAGCACCGTAAGCTCCTTCAGTTTTTGTCTCTTCCTTCCTAGAGCCCGCCAAGGAGGGGCTGCTTGAATTGCACTGGCCCCAGAGAGAGGTGGGAATTCCACCAAGGCAGTGGGCAGCTTCCGAGTATTTAGGTTGCTTTGTGGGCATTCAGGGCTTGCTGACAGGCCGGCCGTGGAGAGGAGATGACCCCAGGAGGTCTCCAAGGCTCCCAGATCTCTGAACACACTGAAGCTGTCATTCCATAGAAGTTTTCCTCTCCCAGGGACATGAATGCAGCCGCAAAGATACTTGCACAAAGTTGAATCAATTTCTTTTTATCTGCAAACCATCACCTTTCCCAATTCCATCCCCAAAGGAGGGATGAAAAATTTCCTGCAACATCTCATCTGTAGCATTTTTACAGATGTTTTTCTGCATGAGGCTGCAAACACCCTCAGAGCTAAAGCCAACATTGATTTCGAAGAAAGACTGAAGGATGTGAATGGATCCTCGTAATTGGAGCAGTATGTTTCCTGGGCTGCGGGCGATTGTCTGCATGGTACAGCCGATGGATTGTTGTTAGAATTCTTCAAACCGTATATGTCAATTTATTGATTTTGGAATATGAAACATTTGACCGGTCTTCAGGAGACTAGATAACTCTCGTCAAGTTTCTAACAGTCATTCTGCTCCATAGAACCAATGCAAAATAAAAGCTGCTTTCATTGACTCATAGACTTATAGTATGACCATGGTGCCAGCGAACCAAGGACCTTGTGAAAATGGCAGGCAGGAGCCTTTGGACTCGTTGCTGATATGTAATATCTTCGCTTCATCTAGGCTTAGATTTCTAGTACAATACCCAAAAGGCTGTTTGTTCCGCCTTGGACATGCTTATGGCATGCCCCAATGGGTGATGACAACACTTCTTTAAAGAATAGAACTTGATTTTTTCTTCTCAATACTTTTTTAAAAAGTAAAATATCAGTCTCTTTGGGAACATCTTTATTTAAAATGATCAAGCAACATATTTAGAAGATGGTTCATATGTATAGAGAAAGATTTAAAGAAAGGGAAAAAAACATTACTTCCTAATTTTTCAAATGTTTTCAACCTGTTAGAATTCCTAGTGTTATGGGCAGGAAGGATACCTTTGGGGTTCGGGAAGGATACCTTTTGCAAGAATGTAAGACTCCAAAACTTAGCTTAAAAACAAAAAGAGAAATTTATTAGTTTAGGGGGTAATGTTGAGAATGGCCAGGAGGATAGCAAGGTGGGACAGCAAGATGGGGAGCAGTTCCTTGGGAGGACAGCATGAAAGGAAAGGCTGTTCCCCCATGGGAACAGCATGGATGGAAAGGCTGTCACCCAGACAATATCAGTTCTGGGGTTTATATACTCTTTAGATGCTATGTCCTGGTGTGGACATGACCTAGAGTATTAGTCCCTCAGTCATTTGGTGGGATGAGGTGGTCATCTGACTGGGGTCTGCCTGGAGGCATAAAGATTCATCTCTTTGTCCATCTTAAATCTAGAGGACCAAAGAGGGTAAACATCTCAGGACCCTGGGTGGGGTCATTGGGTGTTTCTAGGTTAAGAGTCAGGAGGAGGCAAAGCAAGGGAGTTTCCCTGATAATAGTTCCCCTGGTTTTCTGGGGGGTACAGTGCCCATGTCACTAGTTGTTGCTCCCTCTTGACTTAAAAGAGAACCCATGGCGTTATTTTTTGCAACTACTAATAGACTATCATAACTGGAAAGGATCTTGGAGGTCATTTAGCCAAATCTCTCATTCAAAAAATGTTTTCAATTCCTCATATTTTTCTCTCCTTCTTCCTCCCATGGAGGGGGGGGAACCCTCAAAATTCTCGTAATAAATGTGTATCATTAAGCAAAATAAATTTACACATTGGTCAAATTAAAAACCAAAGTATGTCTCATTCTGCATCCTGCCTCAGTCAGGAGATGGCTAGCATGGTAAATCATTGGCCTTCTAAAATGGCAGTTGGTCATTGCTTTGACCAGAGTTCTTAAATCTTTCAAATTTGTTTGCTTTTACAATGCTTTTGTTATTGTATATTGTTCTTTGTGACTTCTCATTTCTATCTACACTTTCATGAAGAGCCCAGAGAAGCTAAGATCACACAGAAATAGGTGGCTTTAATCCTGGGTCCTCCACTTCCAGTTCAGCTCTCTTGCCCCTGTAGCATCGATGCTGCCTCATTGTGGCTTAGAGATTTTCCAAGGCTAAGCTGATGCGGGTGTCTTCAAAAAAAGGGCCTCCTGAAGGACACAGAGACTGGTTATGAACAGAGAGAGGATAAAAACCAGTGAAGTCTATGCCTGTGGCACACAAAGCACAAAGGAGTCTGAGTCCAAAGTCTCATCTTGTAGTATTAAAAGCTCTGGATTTCTGGTTTCCCTTGTTGGGACAGGGTCCCCCTGATTACCTCTGTTTTGTCCAGCCCCTACTTGAGGAAGAAAAAGGCAGCATTTCCTCTCAAGTTTCCCGCTCATTTCTTTGGGCCTGGTCTGTCTTCTCTTTGTTCTCATGAGGCCTAGCAGCGCTGTTGTTCCCTATTGAAATGCACTATGGTCAGTGTCCATTTCTGGAAGGGGATATTGGGAAGGCCTCCTACTCCAAAGCTTAGTTTTGGGCCTTCTAGAGCTAGAGCTTGCTGACTTTTAAATATAACCGTTCTCTTAGCCTAGTTTCTCCCTGACAAACTTTCTTCAGATCCACACTATGGTACTTTCTTCTCAATAGATCACAGCCTTTCCGCAAAACTTAAACAACAACAAAGCCAACTGGAAAACATTTGCAATATAACTTGGGAGAAATTTCCATTGATGTTCTGTGACAGTAATTCTACCAAGATATAATCCATCATGCAAACAAAAATGATTTCCTACAGCTAGAAATCTGTCCCATGTGGCTCAAGGGTGATGCTGGCATATTGGTTGTAGGTAATAGAGTTCTCAGCATTAGGAGTTAGATGACCTGCTCTCAGACCCTGGCTTAAGTATTAGACCCCCATCCGCCTCAGATCAGACTTGCTTATTTCCCGAGTCATTGGCTGATTATGGCCCCACACAGACATGTTCCCTGTATTTTTATATGTTTATTTATACAATTTCAAAAAGAAGTTATTAGTCATTTGGGGGATTCAGATTTTCATGTGAATATGAGTCTATAACTGAAATTAATTAGAAAATAAAGAGCCAAACTATGTCACAACAACTTGAAATACTAGGATGGATCTCGGGGAGAGAGAGAAGATTGGACTGAGGTAATCAGGAAAAGTTTTAGAGAAAAGGTGGTACCTGACTTGACCTTGATGATGGGTAGAATATGAAAGGTAGAGAAGAGGGAAAGGAGAGCCTTCTAGGCGGAAGGAGCAGCATAGGCAAAGGTGTGAGAGATAAAGAATGGTATACATGGACAGCATGGCAGATACTTGCCTGATGAGCAGAACATTTGTTTAGGACTGTATTGCATTTGGCAAAGATGGCTAAGAGATGGCATGGCCCAAATATGGAGGTAGTAAAAAGTCAGAGATAGGTCTTATCTGTATCTGACAGTGCTTTGTACTGCACCATGCTCAAGCCAGTGTTTCAACCTGGCCATGGGAAGAGTGGTGATACCACTAAGAGAAATACTGAGTTTGGGAAGGAAAGTTGATTTGTGAGAGGAAGACGGTGGGTTTGATTTTGAACACGATCAACATGAGAGGAAGGCAAGACATCCATGTGAAGCTCTCCTATCTTCGCTTAGGCCCAGAAGGCTACTCACCAGCATACACCAAACTATACTACTTGCCTGATTTCTGCCCGAAACACATTGCTTGTTCTGCCCATGTGGAAGGCAGTCCTAGTCTCCCAATTATCCAGCAAGACAAATAGGATTGGTACTTGAGTCATAAGTGATTCCAAGTAGCCCTTTACTGCTCTCCAGATAGGAGTTTGTTTGGTAATTAATGGGGTTTGGTTGCACTAATCTGTGTCCAGGGTATATTGGGTGTGCACAGGATCACCCCAGTTTCTTAAGCAAAACTGAGAGGCTTCATGGTGTAGTGGGTAGAGTACTAGTCAGTAATTAGGAAGATCTAGGTTGACAGATGTTTGATAGCTGTGTGACACTAGGCAAGTCACTTAACCTGTCTAGGCCCTAGTTTTTTGGTCTGTAAAATGAAGGGGTAGACTAAATCCCTTCTAACTCTAGAGTTTTGATCATATAGTATTTTTATTTAAAATTTTTTAAGTTTATATTTTTAAAGTAAATTTTTCATACTAAAAATATTAAAAAATCCTGTGGGTCAACATCCAAAGGAAATGTGCTACATGTGCCATAGAGTTTAGTGGAAGAAAACTATGAATTTGTGACCCAAAGAGCAGGTTTTAGATCCCAGCTCTGTCTTTAGCCAACTCTGATCTCAGGCTGGCCTCTTCAGTGTGGCAAGAGTCCTACTTCCTACGTTCATGAAGCTCTTATGAAGAACTGACCTGTTCTAGCCATTGCCCCATACGTGGCATGCATGGCTCACTCGTGTTTTCTTCCATGAGTGCCTCTCTTTTCAGATGCAACTTAAATAGCCTCTGCTACATGAAATCTTTCCTGATTTCCCTTTTCCCAGCTGTTCATGTCCCCTCTCTCAAAATACCTTTGTGTTTCTTCTTTATGATTCTTTGTAATTAAGTGCTATGGAAATTATTGCTGACATTAATGAGAATTAGAAATGGGCAATTTTGTCTATGCCTATGTCTATGCCAATCCATGTCTATCAGTGGTTGGATGTGCAAGAAGTGATAAAAAAGTTAGTGACTAATATTTAAGCCATCACAAATAAATTAACATATATTAATTAAGCACCTACTATGTGCTAAGTACTCTGTTAAGTATTGAGGATACAAAAACAAAGAAGGATGGAGTCCCTGTTCTCAAGGTTTATACATCTACCAGGGTACAACCGATACTTATAGAAACATAGACAAAGTAAATATGAATAAATGTAAAGTCATGAAGGTTGCTTGCTTAGGAGGGAGGGCACTAGACATGGCTTGAAATAAAAGGTGGTGCTTAATCAGCATTTATAAAGAAGAAAGAGAGATTATATGAGGCCAAAGTATGGACAGAGTGCAATCTGGGTTTGGGGCCAGTGCAGAGGGCCAGAAATGGGAGGAGGAGTACTGTGAGTGAAGAAGAGAGGCTAGGTCACTTTGGTCTGACTGACCATGGAAAGATGCTTTCACATCCATGATTTATTTTCCTTCTAATGATGTTACTGTGGAGTAGGAAGAGCTGATGTTATTTCTTTTAATAAATGCTTATGAACTAATGTTTACAGGAGGGCTTCAAGAGGATAGGACACTCTGGTATATTGTAGAGAGCCTTGGAATCAGAAAGGACTGCGTTCCTCTGGCCTTTAGCAACTGTTTGACCTTGGACAAGTCACTTCTCCATGCCCCAGCCAACTTTATGAATATAAATTGTGGAGAGGTTGTGTTCCATTTGTAGAGAATTTTCTCATTGGGAGTTCCTTATAAAACGAAATCAAGCCTACTTTCTAGGGTTGTTATGAGACTCAAAAGAGCTGTTACATGCATAATACTTTGAAAATGTTAAAACCCTGGAGAAATGTGAGTGGAGATAAGGGCTAGTAAGTTGAGTCACTCCCAGTCCCATAGCTAGTAAGGTAGTAACAGGACCAGGCCTCTAGGCCCAGTTTGTCTGGCTCCCTACTCCAGGCCTGTGTTCTTCCTGACAGGCTGATGAAGTCTTCTTCATTAGTACTTTGGGTGTGAGCTGCCATCTCCTGGGTATGATTGTCATAATTATTATTTAAACAGCGCTTTGCGTTTTGAGGGCACTTTGTAATCACTAATTAGCCATTCCCAGGATATCCTTGTGAAGTAGGTTAACAGTAATGTCTGCCCCATTGTACAGATGAAGAAAGAAACAATGATTGACCTGCCTGAGGCGGTGAGGAGGGGATTTTTAAGCCTTATGCTTAATTCATAGTTTCTACCCAATCCCTCACTGAAGTTAAGGAGCTAAAAATCCTTTTGACTCCTTGGGGCTGTCTGGGTGTAGACACCCCTCTAACCCCTTACTTGCCAGGATAATAAATCCATCTGAAAAAAGGTGTGTGTTACCCATGGAAGCTGTGGAAGAGCCTTAATTTGCATAATGTGAGAGGGAACTGAGGCACAATTGAAGTAGCCAGGAAGCTCATAGGGAGTGAGAGGACAGTTTCTTGGGGAAGGATGTTCTCACTACTGTTTAGGAGGGCTATAACTCTGCACCAGGGCTGGTATGAAACAGGTTACCCTAGGCATAAGATCAATGACTGAAGTCTCTGCTCCCACATCTCAGGCAATAACACCAGGGCAAGATGGAGCCCTAAAGGAGAAGAAGGGGTGTGCTATTCTTGGAAGACATATGGAGACTTTAATTCTGATCATCATCTCTACCCTGGGTATGGTAGCTATTGGGGACTGTCAGATCAAGTGAGAACTTTTTAAGGAAGGATAAAACACAAGTATTTTTTATCATCTTTCAAAATCATTTTTGGTGTATTATTTTTACATCACCTTCATTTCTTAATAAATCTCAACCCTTATATCAACTAAGTCCAGTAGTATTGTCGTGGGAGAGCTTTGAGGTGAGACCCCAGGTTTGGGATGGCTTACCCTTTGCAAGAATGCAAGATTCCAAAACTTAGCTTAAAAATAAAAAGAGAAATCTATTAATTTGGAAGCCATGTTGAAAGGCTGGAAGACAGTTGTAAAAATTAAAATCAATGTACAATAATTTCAAATATTATATTTTAAGAGATTTATTAATGATCATTAGAAATAAAGGAATAAAGTAACAAAATAAAACCACATGCCCATGGCTAATCTACATGTTCAAAAAAGCCCACGCTCCACCAGTCATAACCTAGGAAGGAAAGAGAGAGACACCAGGAACCCCATCAAATTTATCCCTCAGTCTATATCAGCACCTAAGAACAGGAAGTCAGTGGGCTCCTGGGAAATGTAGTTTTAGGGTAACGGATTTCCAGTTATACATAGTGTGCAGGTGGAACACTGCCTCCCTGAGGATATGGGTATGGGATTTTATGCCCCTTTCACAGCAGAGGTTACAGGACAAGAAAAGGGAGGAAGGTGAATCAGGAATGAGGTAATTCACTGAGGTTGGGGGTATAAGGGATGAACTGTGGAGTTCAAAGAATGATTAGATTAGGTACAATGCTAATCAGAGTGGAACCAGGAAGTACATATCTATGTTAATTGAAAATCTATGGGAAAGAAAAGGGGGAAGAGGGTGAATGCTCCTAGAAAGGAATTTCTTTGTCCCTTTTAAACTAGAACACCTCTGGAGGTTGGGGTATCCAGAGGAAAACCTGTACTCTGGTATCAGTATATGTGGTGGTCCTTGCCAACAGCCTTCTATCATTGCAAAGAGGGAAGTCTCCTCACAGCATTTACAATTTTTATTTTATCTTATTTTAATTTTGGGTTCTTTTTATTTGTTATTTGGGACTGGAACTATTGGAGTGATGGAAATAGGGAACTAAGTTTGAAGGGGGACTGGTCCCAGACTCTGCTAAGTCAAACTACACAACTTGGTAATTCAGTTCAGAGGTCTTCCTTTTGTCAGAATTTGTGAGAATATTCTTTCTGTCAAAAAAATATGGAGGTTGAGAATTGAAGGGTCTCTGAGAAAATAAGAGAATTTGTCTCAGTTAATGTTTTGTAGATTAAGATGGAAAATCCTTGGCCCTTTCCCTCTACCTCTCGTTTCCTCCCTGTCACCTTACAGAAGGTCCTGGAAGCAACGAGTCCTGATTCTTTTGGAGTCTTTATTTCTTTCATCAGGGGCATCAATTCCACTCAATAATATTCCTCATCTTCTCTTTCCATTAGAACAGTGATGGTGGACGTTTTGGAACCTTTTAGACACCATGTCCTGCTGCCCCCCACCCAGAATGAGTGTCCCCCCAACTTACCCCAGACAGGAGTGGGAGAAAGGGAGGGAGTAAGCTCTTCCATTGGGCTGCTGGGCAGAGGAGCAGGGACGCGTGCCAGAGAGGGGGAAGGAAACAGTAACTAACTCTGGTGGGCAATGGTGCACACGCCCACAGAGAGGTGTCTCTCTCTGTGCTATCTTTGGCATGTGTGCCATAGGTTCTCCATCATGGCACTAGAGCCTTTGGAAAACTCCTTGCCCCAGGTGAATGCTTGATTTCTCCTTCCTAGCCCTATAAAAACAAATGGGAAAAAACCCAAACCAAAAAACTAACCTCAAACCAAAAGCAAGTTAGAATTTTTAGTTAGCTGCAAGGCTGTCGGCACAGCTACATTGTGAATAGAATCTGAGTCAGACTGATTTATCAAATGTGTTTGATATGTTCATTGCACATTATAGTAAATATGGAAAATTACTCTGTTGACCAGTTTTCCAGTGTCACCACAGAAACCTTGCAGCCACTCTTAGAAAGATGGGCCTCAAGCAAACTGTAGGATAAGTGGCTGAAGTGTGACAATTACCTTCACAGTCAGATGGGCATGCCCTTAATAAAGATCTAGACTGGGTCTGAGCAACAGTAGTAACTAGACTTCCCAATGAGAGCTTGAAGCTCTGAAAGGATTGAAGGCATTACATGGACCATTGTGGACCAATAATTGAGTCTGGAGGCTGACTGCCCTGGATAATTACCTCTCTTCTCTGCTTGGTTATAGGTGGGGAAGTCCTAAAACTCAGCTAGTGTCACTTGGCAAAAGGCCATCATTTGCTACATTGGTAGTGATGGGTAGGAAGACCTCCATCATTCCTACCCTAGGTAGAAGGAAGCCAGCAGATGGTTAGAAATATTATAATGTTTGCTGAGCAGGAGTGTCCCTGGCTCATTAGCAACAAATAGTGAATATGTGTAATAAATCTTTCTTGTAAATCTGATTTTTTGGCTTTTCAGGTAAGCACCGTGTACCCAATATTGTGGGGCAAAGTGGTTGTGTGATACTGGGACTCTGAAGAACAACCTTTCTATTTCTGCCCTCCATGAAAGGACTGTGGATTGAGAGACAGAGGGAAATGAAAGGCTACCAAATTATCCGCCCTGACTTTGTAAAGGAGGAAACTAAGATCCAGAGAAGTTTAATTGACTTGCCTGAAGTTGCATAAATAGCTAAATGTCTAAGGATTGTTCTCTGGGTCTTCCTTACTCTGCAAGACCAAGATCCATCAGAGTCACAGGACTGACTTCATGCACAAAGCCATATCATATAGAGAGGTGAGTAGGTTCTTATGGAGTCATTTAGTCAAGTTGTTTCATTTTGTAGAGGAAGAAATTGGGACCCACAGAAAGTAAGTGACTTGCCTGAAGTGAAGTAAATTTCCCAAGGCCACAAAGTTATGGACTAGGAGTCCTTCATGAATTGGAAAGGCCTCCTGTTCAGTAAGAACACTAATGCTTTGTGTTCTAGCATTAAAAATTCATGTCTCTGATTTAAGTGTGCCTCTTAACAGCAGTATTTCTAAAAGTATAAATATTATGAGATAGAATTTAAGTTCTGATTCAATATTTTCCTTATCTCAGAGATTTGTAATTTCACTGGTTTGGGTGGTCTATGCACTAAGGTTGATCCCAATCCACCTGTGATCTTGTTACTCTGCTCCCCAAATCCCCCTCTTTGTGACTCACCTGGGTGTGAACATTTGGTTAGGCTGATCCTCAGATGATGTCTGCCCATTGCAGTGCAGGTCTTTAGGCCCCCATCACCTGTGGCTTTTCTTGCTTAGTAGGACTTGTTAGAGGTTGTAGTCTTCTGGTACCCAGGGTTACTAGTTCACCCATAATTGTGGAGTCCATAGGCAGCTAGGTGGAATAGAGCCCTGGGCCTGGAGGCACCAGCCCCTAAGTTCAAATCCCATCTCAAATACTAGCTATGTGACCCCAGGCAAGTTGCTTAACCTATTTGCCTTAGTTTCTTAAGATATAAAATGGAGATCATAATAGCACTGACCTCTCAGGGTTCTTGTGAAGATCCAATGAGATAATATTTGTCAAGTGCTTAGCAGAGTGCCTAACACATTGTAAATGCTACTGATGATGATGATAATGGTGGTTATTGGAGATGGTCACAGTTTAGAGTTGGCAGGGACCTCAGTCCTAGTACCTCTGTATAAATGCTGGATTTTCTCCATGATAGGAGAAACTAGGGCCTCCTTGGTGAAGCTGTGGTATGCATACAGAGCCAGTACTTGGGGAGCTGCTCCATTCCCCCATTTCCTAGCACACGAGGACATTTTTGCATGCCCCACCCCTCTGTCCAGCTGCCCAAAGCAAGCACTTCCTCCCTTAGGTCTCTCTGGTAATGCAGGGGCTCATAGACAGCTTGAATTTGCCCGTTGGGCACTCAAACTTGTTAAAGGTTCGCCAACACTAAACTAGGACAAGGTATAATCACTGGACACAGTGGGAAGCGGGAAAAGGGTCATGAACAGGGGAAGCAGGAAATAGTGAATGATGTCAATAGTTAAGTTCAAGTTCACTAAACCCTTTACCCGCATCATCTCATCTGAGTTACCTTAGCCCTGCAAGGGAGTTACTCCAAGTCTCTGTGGCATCCCTCTTCTACAGATGAGGAAATGGGTGCCGAGAGAATCTAAACGAGTGACAGAAGTGGGATTTTATGCACTTGTATCTTCCTGTTTCCAAGCCCAGCACTCTAACCACTTGCTACTTCACTCTTCTTTGGGGACCTTGCTGGGTTTCTATCACAGTATGTTCTGTTCTGCAAACTCCCACCTGCACATCACATTGTTAGCTGCAGATTTTCAAAATAAGAGGTTGTTGTTTTTTTTTATCAAGGGGATTATGTAGAAGCTAAAAATACATACAGTCATTAAGACAGTGCACCAGAAACTAAGACACCTGCCTGTGCCAGGGAGGGAGGGAGGGGGAGCTGGAGCCGGAAGCTCTTATCCAAATGGGATTAGTTGAAAGAGTGTATGTATCAGAATGGATTTTACCCATAGGAGGGATTTATGAATATGCTGGGTGGAATTCAAATGAATGTTAATATGTGTGATGGCAAAGATGTTTGACAGTCCCTCTCCCCAGTCACAAAGTGAGGATGATTACTGGAGTGCAGAGACAGGTGGTGTAGTAGTGAGAACATTAATCTTGGCATCATAAGACTTAGATCAGAGGTTTAGAGCTAGAAGGGCCCTTAGAGATCATCTGTCATGGGGGCACTTAACCTTTTTGTGTGTCATGGACCTTTTGGGCAGTCTGTTGAAACCTATGGATCTCACCTTTCAGAATCATTTTTATAAATATTGAAAGAGATGCAAAATTCCAGTGAGAGGTTAGTAAGAATATATATCTCTTCACAGACCATGGACCTCACCTGTCTTTTTTGTAAAATGGGGATATTGTTATTTGTATTGTTTACCTTGTGTTTATTATAAGGAAACCCCTTCATCAACCTTATTACAGTTATTCTGGCACTGAACATGTGGCGCTATCTTTTCCACGAAATGGATTGTAATAAAACCAGCTTACACTTATTCCATGATAAACATCTTTCAGATTTTGTGGCCTTTCTGTGTCCCATTTTAATGAATGGTATTAGATTTTAGTTGAGTGTATGCTCCTATATGTGCTTATCTAAAAAGACACTAACAAGTAACTCTGGGTTCTCTTGAAACAAAATGTCGACCGGTTCCATTTTTAATGGATTTAAATGAAATTGTGTCTGGGGATTTGAGATTACGGAGAGAATGATTGGCAATGAATAAGGCTACACTAGCTAAGTGTCA
The DNA here is from genome assembly GCF_027887165.1 of Monodelphis domestica. NCBI lineage: Eukaryota > Metazoa > Chordata > Mammalia > Didelphimorphia > Didelphidae > Monodelphis > Monodelphis domestica. Next base: position 27,436,726 of record NC_077235.1, on the reverse strand, counting down.
AATCTTTCTTTTGATTTGTATTCATCTTGCTTTAGGTAGTCATCAAGTGACTTGGACCTAATATCTAGATCTGGGAGTTGCCTGAATAAAATCTGACATTTGAATCCATCAGGTCACCAAGAGAGAACATATAAACAGAAGAGGGCCCTCCACAAAGCCCTGGGCTCCTCCCATTCAAAGATGGTAATGTCTGAGTAGTCAAACTAGTAAGAAGAGAACTAGGAGAGCACAGTGTCATAAAAAGCCAGGAAGGAGAGAACATCTGTAATGAGGAGGCAGTTGCTAGTTTCCAGTGCTACAGAGAAGTCAGTAAGGATAAAGGCCATTGGATTTTAGGTATGAGACCACTGGTCATCTTGAACAGAGTCATTTGAGGGGTGCAGCTGAAGCCAAACTACAAAACATTTAGAAGAGTGGAGGCCATAAGTGTAGATGGCTTCTTCTAAGAGCCCAAAGGGATGGTAGAACCAAGCAGAATGGGTTTTTTTGAGGATGAGGGAGATCTGAGCACGTTTGCAAGTGGTGTAGAAGGAGCAATGAATATGTAGAGAGAACAAATGAAGAGAGGTAAGAAGAGGCTAGTTCCTCCAGCAGATAGAATCAAGGGCACAAGAAGAGATACTAATGTTTGCAGAGATAAAGGCTGCATCTTTCTCTTAGACTAGAGCAAAGGAAGGGAGAGTTGGAGATGGTATTGGAATTTGGAGTGTAGAATTGTGATGAAGAGGGAGCTAACCAGGGATGGCCTAAGCTTTTGTCAGGGAAGTATTTGGCAAGGTGCTCTGCTGAAAAGGAGGGCATAGCCCTAGTTGTGCTTCAGTAGCTATTAGTGCAACCAACATCAATGACCTTTGAGAAAAACAGGCTCTGAGACAACATGTATATAGTGCATTCCATATATTAGCTCATTTGAACCTCACAACAACATTGTGAAATAAGTCCTACAGGGATCATCCTCATTTTGTGGGTGAGGAAACTGAGGGTTAAAGTATTAAAGTGACTTTCCCAGGAACACACATAAAGGAAGAAATGTGTTAGAAGTGAGTTTCAAACTCCCAAGTCTTCTTGAAACTAACCCCAGTGCTCTAACCATTATATCCTTAGACTACCCTAGGCACTGCCAAGGATATGGTGAAGCGATTTTTAGGTACCAGTGTTCTTCAGAGAATAGTTATAAAGATAGAACAAACCAGGCCATGAAAATCAGTGTTATTATGAGCAAGAACTCATCATTGGTTCTTGGGGTCCCTTTCCTCCCATCTAAAATGAATTAGATGAGTTTATTTTCTCTGAAAGATGACAAAAAACTGTCCCTGTGACTTGTTTAGCCCAGAGAGCTAAGATTGAAGCCCTGCTTCCCTCTTTGCAGATTTCTAATGACTTCTAGCCTTTTTGACATGGTTTCTTAATCATATGACATAAAATGACATAAAAAATGTCTATCCATGTGGAGCTGGGGCACTTCAGACTTGGAAGGTGTCACAATCCCAAGGTATGTTTCCATATGGAGCCAAATTCTCATCTACCCAAACCAAGTGTTGCAGTATTCTTTGCAACTCTTCTTTCTGGACTGTGGATAACCTATGAGTGTCTGAGTTCTTTCTGACACTGAAAAGAAGTGAATGGGGGCCCAACTTGAAGGCAATTGAGTATCTTGAGAGAGGAGCAATTGTTGGATTGCAGAGTGTTATTGCAGAGTTAAAGGAAGTATAAGAAGATTAGAAAGGTGGGGAGAAGGGCAGATTGTGAAGGACTTTCAGAGCCCTAAAGAGCATTTTATAATTGATCATGATAACAATTGGAGGTTTATTGAGTAGAAGAGGTAACAAGGCCATAAGCCCGAGTGGAGTAAGGGCTGGAGTTGGGAGTTGACCCAAGACAGATAGAGTCACTAGCAGACTATAGCAATAGTCTAGGCCTGAGGGCATGATGGCTTGAATCAGGATGGTGGTAGTGTCAAAGTAAAGAAGAGGTATATGTGGGAGATAACAGAAGGTTCAGTATGAAGGCCTTGGCAATAGATTGGATGTGGGGGTGAGAGACAGGGGAAGAGTTGAGAATGACACTTAGGTGGTTAATCAGTTCCTTATCTGACTGCCTCTTCCCTGGATCCTCACCCTGACTATTTCCTCTAACCATAGGTTTCCTACATGGTTCTGTCTTCATACTTCTTCATTTGGTGATATCATCAGTGCCCATGGTTTTCATTACCATTTCTGTGCTGATGATGCTCTAATGTACTCATCCTTTCCCAACCTCTCTCCAGACTTCTGTCTCCAACTGCCTTTTAGACATTTAAAGCTAGATGTTCATTGGACATTTTAAATTCAGCATGTCCAAAACAGAACTCATGATATTTCCCCCTAAACACATTCCCATCTCCCATTTTCCTATTAAAATAAAAGGCAATACCATTCTCCCAGTCCCTCAGACTCACAGCCCAGTAGTTATCCTGGACTCCTCTCTCCCACTTCCCCACATCCAATCAGTTGCCAAGACCTATCAAATTTCACCATTGCAACCATCTTCCAATATGCCCTTTTCTCTGATACTGCCACTACTCTGGCATAGGCCCTCATCACTAAACACCTAGAATGTTAGAGTAGTTCACTCTAGAGGATATGTCACTCTCACCCTCCCAACTCAATCTCCAGTGGTGTATATATTGTATTGTGGGACAGGAAGTCACTCTCTCACCCGACTCTTCTGCCCAGCAGCTAGTTCTTTTGCCTCTGTCCATCTGTCTCTGAGGCCCTGCCTTTTGCCCCATTAGAGTTCTTCAGTATCTTTTTGGACTGTGAGGGAGACAAGTGTGTTATCAAGTGTGATAAAGGATGAAAGGTTTGCAAAAACGGTTGCAAAAACGGAGAGATGCAAACCTTAGAGAATGATTGACAGGAGCATATGATCAAGGGTCACATGGGAGCCTGAGGGATTGGGGAGAAGATTCTATCTGCCCAACTGTCTTCTCTCCTGAAAGATTTTGAGATTAAGGCTGGAAGAGGATTTTCTCCTGTAACCAAGAGGATACAGGTTTTCTGGATCTGTTCTACTGGCAGTATCAGTAAGATGATCTCTGGACCTACTTGGACATCTACCAACTTGAGATCCTGGACCTATTTGATTGGGATCCTGGTGTGAGATATTGGGAAGTTAATGTTTAGCTTAGTAATATATTTTAGTTAGTTATATATATTAGCTTTTAAATTAAGTATAAGTTTATTCCCAAACCCTTATTCCTTCCTACCCTTCCCAAACAATAAATCAGAATTTATTTATATGTTTTCTCTTGTTTTTTCCTCATCCCAAATCCTACCATAACAGATTGTGGAGGGAGACCACTGACTAGTTAGAAATCTCGAGTGGCTGATTAATAATAAATATTTTAAAATTTAATAAATACAGCCTCAAGAGAATTTCATTCATTATAATAGCAGAGTGTAGTTCACTGGTGTCAAACACATAACCTGTGGGCTACAATACTCCTAGTAGTTCTGAACTAGACTAAAACGTAACTGGGAAATATTTGACAAAGTAAATAAAAAGAAAAGAAAACAGATGATGTCAATATGGGATTTGCTAAGTCAGTATGCATCTAAAGGGATCTTTACTCATTGGGTTTGTGGCTCCTATTTCTAGTTGAGTTTGATGCTACTGGTGTACCTTTTAACAGAGTGGACATGAAGCCAAGAATACTATGTCAAATCCTGATGTTTTACAAATTGTTTGACAATGGAAAGCTCACTTAATGTCTCTGAGTTTCAGTGAAATGATCTATAAACTTTGGATAATAATAATACCTGCTTCACAGGGATATCGTGAGGGTGAAATAAGGTAATATGTGTAAAGTGCTTTGGAAACATAAAGGACTATATGAATATCACTGTTATTGTTATCATCATCATCACTGTTCTCTCATTTTCCTTGAGATTGGTTCATATAGAAATTACTGGAAGATGTGATGTGATCCTTCTATTCTCTGGATATACTTAATATTTTGTGGACTTTTGTGAGATGGACAAAATATCTTCTTTTTTTCCTTCGAGTTCCAGGAGTATAGGAATATAAGCTCATTTTCTATGGATCCCCTGAAATTAGCTTTAGGATCAATCAATCTGTTGGCATACAAGGATAACAAGAAACACACAGACTTGGTCTTGTTTTGTCCTGAATGGTTTTAACTTCTTGTGTTTTAGATGTCAGTATTTGTAGAACCTACTTCCATGTGCTTTAGAGAGTATTAGAAATGGTGACTTATGTTATTCCTGGGTTGTTGTGGACATTGTTTATGTCTTTAATGATGCTCAAGGCTCAATGAAGTTTATTAGTTGAATTCTCAAGAATATTTAGGGCTCATATTTATAGTATGAGCGTTTATTATCTGTTAGTTTAGAAAGGGTAGTGAGCTAATGGTATAGAATTTTAGTTACCTGATCATGTCTTTGTGGGTATCCTGTAGATTCCAGATATGTGTAAGCAGTAGCTTAATTGAATAATATTCATCAATCAATAGGTCTAGGCTCCTTTGGAATCCCTTTTCTATCGTTTCTGGTGTCAAGGACCTGATCCTCATTAGTTAAATCCGTTTGCATGATTCAAACCTTTGTTTGACATTTCTTTGTCAACACTTTGTCGAGTGAATTCATGCCACTTGCCTCTGGAGGGCCTTTTGATTCTAGCTACCTCACAGGTTCCATCTGGAGATAAACTACCTAGATTTGACAAATCCAGAAATGAAGACCTGTTGTCAGTCTTTAGTTTTGATTTGGGAAGTGAGGTTTTTTGGTTTCCAAAGTATTTCTTTAGATTTCAAACCTCTTAACATTTTGCCCTGAAATGATTTATCAATCTTCTTCCTCCTTTTTAGTTGAGACAGTATTTTTTATAGTTAGAATAATAGTGATGAGCACTCTCTTTCACTTATATATGGGATTTTCTTCAGAAACTTTTTAAATTCATTAGTATTCATTCTGTTATGTGTAGGTATTCATTGTTCTCACTGTGACTTCAGAATGCCAGTTTCTCAACACACCCAGTCTGAGCTTTCTTCTTGGTAGCCTTATGTTTGGTGTGTCCCACCTAGAGAAGCCGGAGGCATTTGATTAGTATTATCTTTATCCACTGGTTCACTTTAGCCCTCCAGTCTTCCTTGGCACATATTCAGAAATTGATACTTATTGAGTCCAAACAACATTTTGAAATCAGAGAAAGTTTTCATGTGATGAAGTAGTTAGTGTGCTTTTAAGTGGAGCTGCATAATTTGCTCTCATCCCAGGCATCAAGTGATGAATACAGTGTTTTGGTGCACCTCCCTCTTTGTCTTGAGAGCCACATTCAGTTCTTTTTGGAACTGATGATCAAAGGTTTGAGGCTAGTCAAAATCATAGTGGATTTAAATAGCCTTCTTGGAGAAAGGTATGGCTTGCATTATTTTTTTCTCTTCATCTTCGTCCCCCATCTCCAACTGATAAAAATCAGAAAATATTTCAGAACTTATAGTTTTAGGAGGTTGCCTGCGACTCTGAGTCATTACATGATTTTGGGCAAATCACCTAACTGCTGCCTTACTCGTTTTCTCTTCTATAAAATGGGGATAACAGCACCTACCTTGCAGGGGTATTGAGAAAATCAAATGAGATCCTAATTGTAGAGTGCTTAGCACAGTGCCTGACACATGGTGCTATATACACGATAGCTGTCCTCATTATGATTATTGTTATAAAATATGCCAGGAGAAAGAATGCATCTATAAGAAATGTGTGATCATTCTTTGCCATTGATCAAAAATCTGGGAAATGAATTTAAGGGTCCCAATTAAGGTCCTAAGGGTCATATAGTCCAATATCCTAATTGTGGAAATTATAGATATGCCATGTGGTGACCAAATGGATAAAGTGCTTTGGAGTTAGAAAGCCCCGAATTTAATCCTAGTCTCAGAGATTTAGGAGGTCTGTGACCCTGGGCAAGTCACTTAAACCTTGTAAAGTGGCAATAATAATAGCACCTACCTCCTAGGGTTGTTGCGATGATCAAATGAACAAATATTTATAAAATACTTAGCACAGTGCCTGGCACATAATGGGTACTTAAATAAGTATGCTTTCTTTTTTCTTTCCATATACTTTACAAAGATATTTCTCACTTCTAGGTGACCAGAAGAGGGCACTGGTGGCCCTTGAGCACTGGCCCATAGAGGAGAATTTGGGGAGGGGGTATTGTGGGTGAGCAGGAAATAGGGGAAGGGAAGGGAAGTTGAATGAGTTAGGCATGCATTCTCCTCTCTCATTTCTAATGTTCCCAACCCTTATTTCCCAAAACTTATGCTTACTACGCACATGAATATCTGGCTAGCTTGAAAGAGATTGGTGTCATTTAACAAATATTTGTACTTGTTAGTGAAAGGCAGACCTTTGACTTGCCCCTTTAAGAGTTTAACTATGGTAGCCATTATCAAAGTGGTATTCAGGCAAGATTTCATAGGTACTGGGACTGCTTGACCTTAAAAATGTTTGAAAATTGGAATTTGCCCTCACTTAGCTTGAGGAGGCACAGAGCTGAATATGCAGAAAGAATGGTAATTCAGAATACTGACAATTTATTCTTGGCATTTATTATTATCCATTCCCTGTTGACTGGGATTCATTGATTTGAGTTCTGAAAACTACTGTGTATAAGCTCTGCCTAGCAACCTCAGGTTGCATGCTTCTTTTTTCCCCAAAAGAAAGCTGGGATTTTGCTTTTAAAAAAGCAACCTTTCTGTGTTTGAGATGTTAAAGCATACTGGGTAAGTGGCCATTTTCCTAAATGGGCCCTGAAACCTGATTGGGTTTGATTTTCATCCCCAGGCTCACTAAATTGAAGGGCTCTTACTTCCAACTCCACAACTTCACTCTTAGTTACTAGGGTGAACAATGGATGGGAGCAGGATGGCAGCTGTTGTAATATAGGAGTAAAAAGACTCACTAGACCCCAGACATCCTGCCCCCTGCCAGCCTGCTACTGGAGAGAAGTGCCAACCATTTGGGTTAAGGCATTATGTTGTTGGATTGGTTGGATTCTATTTAAATTTTAGTATCTTCTAGGGGAGATGCATCCTGAAGGAGTGGATATAGATTGTTGATCATGGATTTTGAACCAAAAAGGATATTGTAGGTCACTGAGTATGATTCCCCTGTTTTTAAAAGAAAACACTGAGGCTTTCAGAAGTGAAGGGAAATTGCCGAAGGCCACATGGATAGTAAATGTCTGAGCAGGGATTTGAGCCATGTTCTATATCTGACATACATTACCCCTCTTAAGCCGTGGAATTCAACTCTCCGTTCTCTCAGACAATAAATCACAGAGCAGTTCTTTATCAGTGGTGACATTGTTTGCTGGGAGCTCCCTTCCTGGAGACCCGTAGGTGGCATGGTGAATAGCATTCTGGACTTGAGACAGGAGACTTGAGTTCAGATCGTACCTTAGACATACTGTTTTGTCATTTGTCAGCTATAGGGAAGCTGAGCAAGTCAAATAAACCTCTTTCAGTCTTGGGTTCCTCATCTCTTGCAATAATTAAAATGAGTTTGACAAATATAAGAATATTTATTTATGTATTTTTAAATTTTATTTCATGAGTCAATTTAGAACATTTTCCCCTGGTTACAAGAATCATGTTTCTTCCCTCCTCTTCCCCAACCCCTTCTGTAACTGACGAGCAATTCCACTGGGTTTTACATGTGAACAAGACCTATTTCCATATTATTGACATTTGCTCTAGGGTGATCATTTAGAGTCTACACCCCCAATCATCTCCCCATCTACCCATGTGACCAAGCAGTTGTCTTTCTTCTGGGTTTCTACTTCCACAGTTCTTTCTCTGAATGTGGATAGCATTCTTTTTTTTAAATTTTAAATATTATTTTATTTGGTCATTTCCAAACATTATTCACTGGAAACAAAGATCATTTTCTTTTCCTCCCCGCACCCCCTCCCACCACCTTTCCCTCTCCCATAGCCGACTCACAATTCCACTGGTTATCACATGTGTTCTTGACTCGAACCCATTTCCCTGTTGTTGGTATTTGCATTAGTGTTCATTTAGAGTCCCTCTTCAGTCATATCACCTCAACCCCTGTAGTAAAGCAGTTGCTTTTCATCATCGGTGTTTTTACTCCCACAGTTTATCCTCTGCTTGTGGATAGTATTTTTTAGATCCCTGCAGATTGTTCAGGGACACTGCATTGCCACTAATGGAGAAGTCCATTACCTTCGATTGTACCACAATGTATCAGTCTCTGTGTACAATGTTTTCCTGGTTCTGCTCCTTTCGCTCTGCATCACTTCCTGGAGGTCGTTCCAGTCTCCATGGAATTCCTCCACTTTATTATTCCTTTGAGCACAATAGTATTCCATCACCAACATATACCACAATTTGTTCAGCCATTCCCCAATTGATGGGCATCCCCTCGTTTTCCAGTTTTGGGCCACCACAAAGAGCGCAGCTATGAACATTCTTGTACAAGTCTTTTTCCTTATTATCTCTTTAGGGTACAAACCCAGCAGTGCTATAGCTGGATCAAAGGGCAGACAGTCTTTTATCACCCTTTGGGCATAGTTCCAAATTGCCCTCCAGAATGGCTGGATCAATTCACAACTCCACCAGCAATGAATTAGTGTCCCCACTTTGCCACATCCCCTCCAGCATTCATTACTTTCCATAGCGGTCATGTTAGCCAATCTGCTAGGTGTGAGGTGATACCTCAGAGTTGTTTTGATTTGCATCTCTCTGATTATAAGAGATGTAGAGCACTTTTTCATGTGCTTATTAATAGTTTTGATTTCTTTGGCTGAGAACTGCCTGTTCATGTCCCTTGCCCATTTATCAATTGGAGAATGGCTTGATTTTTTGTACAATTGATTTAGTTCTTTGTAAATTTGAGTAATTAAACCTTTGTCAGAGGTTTTTATGAAGATTGTTTCCCAATTTGTTGCTACCCTTCTGATTTTGCTTACATTGGTTTTGTTTGTACAAAACCTTTTTAACTTGATGTATTCCAGATTATTTATTTTGCATTTTGTAACTCTTTCTAAGTCTTGCTTGCTTTTGAAGTCTTTCCCTTCCCAAAGGTCTGACATGTATGCTATTTTGTGTTCGCCTAATTTTCTTGTAGTTTCCTTCTTTATGTTCAAGTCATTCACCCAATTTGAATTTATCTTGGTTTAGGGTGTGAGGTGTTGATCTAAACCTAATCTTTCCCACACTGTCCTCCAATTTTCCCAGCAGTTTTTATGAAATAGTGGATTTTTGTCCCAAAAGCTGGGATCTTTGGGTTTGTCATATACTGTCTTGCTGAGGTCACTTGTCCCCAGTCTATTCCACTGATCCTCCTTACTGTCTCTTAGCCAGTACCAGCTTGTTTGATGACCACTGCTTTATAATATAGTCTGAGATCTGGGACTGCAAGGCCCCCTTCCTTTGTATTTTTTTTTTCATTATTTCCCTGGATATCCTTGATCTTTTGTTCTTCCAAATGAACTTTGTTATGTTTTTTTCTAAATCAGTAAAAATTTTTTTTGGAAGTTCCATGGGTATGGCACTAAATAGATAGATGAGTTTGGGTAGGATGGTCATTTTTATTATATTGGCTCATCCTACCCATGAGCATTTAATGTTCTTCCAATTGTTCAAATCTAGTTTTAGTTGTGTGGAAAGTGTTTTGTAGTTGTGTTCATATAGTTCCTGAATTTGTCTCGGGAGATAGATTCCTAAGTATTTTATTTTGTCTAAGGTAATTTTGAATGGGATTTCTCTTTCTAGTTCTTGCTACTGAGCTGTGTTGGAATTATATAGAAATGCTGATGACTTATGTGGGTTTATTTTGTATCCTGCAACTTTGCTAAAGTTGTTGATTATTTCGATTAGCTTTTTGGTTGAATCTCTAGGATTCTTTAAGTAGACCATCATGTCATCCGCAAAGAGTGATAACTTGGTCTCCTCCTTGCCTATTTTAATGCCTTCAATTTCTTTTTCTTCTCTAATTGCTACTGCTAGTGTTTCTAATACAATGTCAAATAATAGAGGTGATAATGAGCATCCTTGTTTCACTCCTGATCTTAATGGGAATGGAGTTAGTTTATCCCCATTGCAGATGATATTGGCTGATGGTTTTAGATATATACTGTTTATTATTTTTAGGAACGACCCTTCTATCCCTATGCTTTCTAGTGTTTTTAATAGGAATGGGTGTTGTATTTTATCAAAGGCTTTTTCTGTGTCTATTGAGATAATCATGTGGTTCTTGTTGGTTTGCTTGTTGATGTGCTCAATTATGTGGATGGTTTTCCTAATATTGAACCAGCCCTGCATCCCTGGTATAAATCCTACTTGATCATGGTGGATGACCCTTCTGATCACTTGCTGGAGTCTTTTTGCTAGTATCCTATTTAAGATTTTTGCATCTATATTCATTAGGGAGATTGGTCTATAGTTTTCTTTCTCTGTTTTTGGCCTGCCTGGCTTTGGAATTAGTACCATGTTTGTGTCATAAAAGGAGTTTGGTAGAACTCCCTCTTTGCTTATTATGTCAAATAGTTTGTATAGTATTGGAGTTAGCTGTTCTTTGAATGTTTGATAGAATTCACTGGTGAATCCATCAGGCCCTGGGGATTTTTTCTTAGGAAGTTCTTTGATGGCCTGTTGGATTTCTTTTTCTGATATGGGATTATTTAAGAAATCTATTTCTTCTTCTGTTAGTCTAGGCAAGTTATATTTTTGTAAATATTCATCCATATCACCTAGGTTGGTATATTTATTGCCATATAGCTGGGCAAGGTAATTTTTAATGATTGCCTTAATTTCTTCTTCATTGGAGGTGAGGTCCCCCTTTTCATCCTTGATGCTGTTAATTTGCCTTTCTTCTTTCCTTTTTTAATTAGATTGACCAGTACTTTGTCTATTTTGTCTGTTTTTTCAAAGTACCAGCTTCTAGTCTTGTTTATTAGCTCAATAGTCCTGTCACTTTCGATTTTATTAATTTCTCCCTTAATTTTTAGGATCTCTAGTTTGGTTTCCTTCTGGGGGGTTTTAATTTGTTTGTTCTCAAGTTTTTTGATTTGCATTTCCAATTCCTTGATCTCTGTCCTCCCTAATTTGTTAATATATGCACTCAGGGATATGAATTTTCCTCTGAGTACTGCCTTGGCTGCATCCCATAAGGTTTGAAAGGATGTCTCACCGTTGTCATTTTCCTCAACAAAATTATTAATTGTTTCTATGATTTCTTCTCTTACTAACCGATTTTGGAGTATCATATTATTTAATTTCCAATTAATTTTTTATTTGGCTCTCCATGTACCCTTGCCGATCAATATTTTTATTGCCTTGTGATCTGAAAAGGCTGCATTTATTATTTCTGCTTTTCTGCATTTGAGTGCCATGTTTCTGTGACCTAGTGTATGATCTATTTTTGTGAATGTGCCATGTGGTGCTGAAAAGAAGGTGTATTCCTTTTTGTCCCTATTTATTTTTCTCCATATGTCTATTAACTCTAATTTTTCTAAGATTTCATTCACCTCTTTTACCTCTTTCTTGTTTATTTTTTGGTTTGATTTATCAAAATTTGATAGTGGTTGGTTCAAGTCTCCCACCAATATGGTTTTACTGTCTATTTCCTCCTTCAATTCTCTTAGTTTCTCCATTAGAAATTTGGGTGCTATATTATTTGGTGCATACATGTTGATTAATGATATTTCCTCATTGTCTATAGTCCCTTTTAACAGAATATATTTACCTTCCCTATCCCTTTTGATCAGGTCTATTTTTGCTTTGGCTTTGTCAGATATCATGATTGCAACTCCTGCCTTCTTTCTATCAGTTGAGGCCCAAAAGGTCTTACTCCAACCTTTAATTCTAACCTTGTGAGTGTCAACCCACCTCAAATGTGTTTCTTGAAGACAACAAATGGTAGGGTTTTGGGTTCTAATCCAAGCTGCTATTTCTCTATGTTTTATGGGTGAGTTCATCCCATTCACTTTCAGAGTTATGATTGTCATTTGTGGATTCGCTGGCATTTTGATATCTTCCCCTAGTTCTGACCTTTCTTCTTTAGCTATCTCCTTTTGAACCAGTTATTTACTTTAGGTCAGTCCCCCTAGTCCCCTCCCTTGGGATGCTTCCCTTTCTAGCCCCTCCATTTTTATGCTCCCTTCCCCTCCCCCCTCTCCTTCCCTCCCTTTTTATACTCCCTGCCCTCTCCCCCTCCTTAATGTTCCTTTCTTTCTTGCCCTATTGGATAAGATAGAAATCAGGATCCCACTGGATCTAGATGTTCTTCCATCTCAGATTTGATTTCACTGAGAGTAAGGTTTAAGTAATTCCACTTCACACCCTCTTCCTCTCCTTCTCATATGAGAGTTCTTCCCCTCCCCTTCCCATGTGTATCTTTATATGGGAAAGATTATTCTATTAAGTCCCCCCCCCCATTTCTTGAAGTAAATCTTAGTGTTATCGACGGTTCCCACCCTCCCTTTTCCTTTCTTTGCCCCCACTTTCCCCAAATCTTCTTAATGCCCCAATCTTTCCCTATGCATGTTTCTTCTAACTACTCTTATGATGCATACAATTTTTGAGAGTTACACAAAACATTTTCCCCACATATTAATATATATAATTTGATGTAAATGTAGTCCTTATAGAAGAGAGTTTGACTTAAAGAAAAAGATAAGATTTATCTCCTTTTCCCTTTCTTTCATATTTACCTTTTCATGTTTCTCTTGCTTTCTGTGCTTGGATATCGAACTTTCCACAGAGCTCTGGTCTTTTCTTAGCAAATGCTTGGAAACCTTCTATTTTGTTGACTGCCCATACTTTCCCCTGGAAGTATATAGTCAGTTTTGCTGGGTAGTTGATTCTTGATTGGAGACCCAGCTCTCTTGCCTTTCTAAATATCGTGTTCCATGCTTTGCGGTCTCTTAGTGTGTTAGCCGCTAAGTCATGTGTGATCCTTATGGGAGCCCCCCTATATCTCAAGCTCCTCTTCTTGGCTTCTTGTAGGATTTTTTCCTTTTCTTGGAAGCTCTTGAATTTGGCAATTACATTCCTAGGGGTTGTCTTTTGGGGATTTAGTATAGAGGGTGTTCTATGAACCCTTTCTATTTCTATTTTGCCCCCTTGCTCCAGAATGTGTGAGCAATTTTCTTTTATAATCTCCTGTAGAATAACATCGAGTTTATTGTTTATCTCTGGTTTTTCTGGGAGACCGATAATTTGGAGGTTGTCTCTTCTTCCTCTGTTTTCCAAGTCGGTGACCTTTTCAGTGAAATATTTTATGTCTTCTTCTAATTCATTAATTTTTTAGCTTTGCTTCATTGATTCTTGCTGTTTCATGATCTCACTTTCTTTGAGTTGCTTAATTCTGGTCATTAGGGACTGGTTTTGCTTTTCAGGTTTGTCTGCCCTTCTATTGGATGCTTCGAGCTCTTTTTCCAATTGAGCAGTCTTATCTGTCAGACTGCTGATCTCTTTCTCCCATTTTTCTTTCCAGGTTTCCATCTTTTGGGTAAGCTCCAGTTTGAGATCTTCCAGAGCTTGTTGATAGTTTCCATTTTGGGAGGCATGTTCTGATTTTTTTTTTATTTCATCCTCAATCTCTTCTTTTCCTTGGGTACTTCCACCATAAAAGTTTTCAATAGTCACCTTTTCCCCTTTCTTCCTGGAGGCTTGATTTTGGGCCATGTGAGCCATCCCTTTGGTGGTTTTATTCCTCTTTCCATTTTGGTCTGGGGTCTCGGTGATATGGGTGGGTTTTCTGTGAATTTAGGTTGCCTCAGACTAGTTCTTCCCAGCCTCCGAGGTTTCTTAGAGAGCTGGGCCCCTGATCACAGCCACACTGCCCAAGTGTTCAGCTCCGCCCAGATAATCAGCGCATGGTCCACCCCTGGTGTTTAGCTCCGCCCAGATGTTCAGCGCAACTTCCCTGAGTACAGCTCCCTGGGCCCCCTTTGCTTGGAGCAGGATTCTCCCGTGTTTTTTTCCTGGCAGTCCCCAGATCCCAAGGACCCTGGAGTGCCCCCCCAGACAGAGATGTTCCCCACTCACTCGTTGTCCCAGTGAGCACTCTGGTAGCTCACTCTGGTTTGGTGGGGGAGGTGGGGGGGGGAAAGGGGGACTCAGTTCACATTTCTGTGCAAGCTTTTCCTCCTTCTTATTATAGTGTGGAAATGTTCAAACCCCACCTACCTTCACCTCTGTGGGGTACTGGGGAGTACTGGGGAGTCCTTCTGTTCCTCCAAAGGTGATTTTTATGCTCCTTTGATATAGTCTATTTCGTTATGTTCCAGGGAGAAGAAGTGTGTGGCATCTAGATTGCAGCCATGATTACCCGGAAGTCTCTGATAGCATTCTTTCTCATAAATCCTTCAGAATTGTGCTGGATCATTGCATTGCTGCTAGTAGAGAAGTCCATTACATTCAAGTGTACCACAGTGTATCAGTCTTTGTGTACAATATTCTCCTGGCTCTGCTCTTTTCACTCTGCATCAATTCCTGGGGGTTGTTCCAGTCTCCATGGAATTCCTCCACTTTATTATTCGTTTGAGCACAATAGTATTCCATCACCAACATATACCACAATTTGTTCAGCCATTCTCCAATTGAAGGGCATCCTCGTATTTTCCAATTTTTTGCCACCACAAAGAGCGCGCCTATGAATATTCTTGTACATGTCTTTTTCCTCATTATCTCTTTGGGGTACAAACCCAGCAGTGCTATGGCTGGATCAAAGGGCAGACAGTCTTTTAGCGCCCTTTAGGCATAGTTCCAAATTGACCTCCAGACTGGTCAGATCAATTCACAACTCCACCAGCAGTGCATTAATGTCCCAAATTTGCCACATCCCCCCTGGCATTCATTACTTTCCATAGCGGTCATGTTAGCCAATCTGCTAGGTGTGAGGTGATACCTCAGAGTTGTTCTGATTTGCATTTCTATGATTATAAGAGATTTACAACACTTCTTCATGTGCTTATTGATAATTTTGATTTAATCATGTGAAGACTGCCTATTCGTGTCCCTTGCCCATTTATCAATTGGGGAATGGCTTGATTTCTTGTACAATTGATTTAGCTCTTCATAAATTTCAGTAATTAGATCTTTGTCAGAAGTTTTTGTTATGAAGATTTTCCCCCAATTTTGTTGCTTCCCTTCTAATTTTGGTTCCATAAAAGTTTTTGTACAAATATAAGAATTTAAAAAAATTGTTGTGGTTGCCATTTATAGAAATTACCTCTTCCTTACACCAAGATAAACTCAGAATGGGTGAATGACTTGAACATAAAGAAGTAAACTATAAGTAAATTAGGTGAACACAGAATAGGATACATGTCAGATCTTTGGGAAAAGAAAGATTTTAAGACCAAGCAAGATTTAGAAAAAATTACAAAATGCAAGATTAATTTTGATTACATTAAATTAAAAAGGTTTTGTACAAACAACACCAAATTAAATAAAAATTTTAAAAAAATTAACTCTTAAGTCATGAGGCTGTTAGTAGCTTTATTACAGCAAAGTAGAGATAGTAAGAGGGGAAATGTTGGAAGTAGAAAATATTGCCTAGCTAAATACTCTAAGTCCAGATCGGAGTGCCTCCCAATTGAAGAGAGTGTCCCACTGAAGATAGGAGAATAGCTGAAGAACCAGTGTCTCTGGCCAGGATTTCCTCAACCCAGATCACCAAAACTGACTTCTGGAGCCTCCAACACGGAGGTAGTTAGATGCAGAGACACCCACACAGAGCAGAATCCCTCTTTCCCTCTAAATTGGAGACAGGATTTTTGCAACAAAGGAGATCATAAATGTAAAGTTCTTTATAAGCCTTAAGGTACTATGGAAATGTTGTCATTGTTGTTGTTACTAGGTCATCATCATTATCATCACCCCAAGTATTAATTTTCCATTCTCTCTCAAAACAAAAATAAAACCAAATTCCATAGGAAGCATAGCACCAAAGAATCTTCACACATGTACTTCTAGAAGGAGACCTTAGCGATAATCTAGTATAACCTTCTCATTTTGCAAGTGAGGAAACCAAGGTCCATAGACAGTGATTATTGTGCCCAGGGTCACACAGATCAGACATGACACCACCAACTGGGCCACCAACTTGGATCTCCTGACTTTAAAATCTCATAGTATTTTCCCACCATGCCTGTGTGCTTCCTTGATATTGTCTCAACATAGACCATTGAAATCACTTAATGAGATCCTGAATGGAAGAGACACAGAACAGGGAAGTCTTGATGGAAAAGAGAGAGAGGCTGGAGGAGAATAGGGGTTTTTAACCTTTTCATACGCCATAGAGCCCTACTGGAAGTCTGGTGAAGCTTTTGGATCCCTCCTCAAAGTTTCTTAATAATTGACAGAAATGCTAAATTTCAGTTTGATGGTAGGGTGCAGTCATGTATGATTCTTTGTGATCCCATTTGGGCATTTATTGGCAAAGATCCTAGAGTGGTTGGCCATTTCCTTCTCTAACTCATTTTAAAGATCAGGAACTGAGGTCAAGAGGGTTAAGTGACTTGCCCAGACACAGTGTCTCTGGCTGGATATGAACTCAGGAAGATAAATCTTCCTGACTTCAGACCCAGTACTCTGCCCACTGTACCTCCTTGCTGCCCTTAAATTTCAGTTAGAGGTAAGTGAAAGTAAAGATTTTTTTCCCCTTCCAGATTCATAGAACTGAAATCTACTTACCAACCCCAAGGGAGTCTATGGCACCCAGATTAAGAATCTCTGGAATGGAAGATACTCTGAAGGTGGGAAGAGCAACACAGGAGGAGGAGGTCTTTGACCACCAGGAACATTGAGGGAATGGGGAAGGGAATGATTCTACATAGTTCTCAAAAGGGATGTGGAGAAATATTGAGGACGAACCATTACTAAATTAACAATTTTTCCAGGAATGACCTCACTATTATTTTCTTCTCTTGTAAATATTTGCTCATTTGGAGTCTGTGTTGGTCTTTACACACTCATCTTAAACCCCTTACAAGTAATCTAGCTGTAGATTTGGCATGGGAATTTTGCAAACTGAAAGAAAACTAGACCTGGCTGTATTTACAGTATCAAAAAAGTGGGAGAGATACGCAGTGCTGTTATATTTTGTTGTGATTATCTGAGCATTTAAACAATTCTGTTTCATATAGTTCCAGTGAAGTATTTGATGAGATAGATCCCTAAAGGATGTTTAGAAAAAGGGTAAAGATAGCTACTTAAAGCAAACTTCGATGATTGCTTTTAGCAATTTGAAAATTTAAAATATGCTGAGCCCTTTAGAAAAGGCAATTTGAGCATCTCAGGAATTATTAAGGAAGCTTATTGACTCAGGCATCTTATCTTCTTTTTTAAATTCATTTCTCACACTTCTCTCTCAATCATAGATTTCATAGAAATGAGTTGATCAACACTGATTACAATTATGGTTCTTTTCTGAAAAAGGGATGATAACTTGAATTGGTCCATTTTGTACACCTAGTGTTTGATTTTTAATAGTGATTTTTTAAAAGGACTGCCTTATTTAAATGCAAATAAATAAGAAAATGAGCAATATTACATGGAAAGCCTGACCCTATTAATCAGAACATGGTATGCCCCAGTAGACTATTAATTATGCTGTTACCATTTATTGTAAACTATAATTTTTAAAAGAAGCCTGCTCTTCCTGTCTCATGGTTGCATTGGATCAGGCAATTATAAATTGTTAGGAGCTGGACGACACATTGGAAAATATCAAGTTCAGTATCAAGGTACTTCTGTCCTCCCTTTTTCAGCCCAATTCCTTGAAAATGTCATCTACCCTTGGTGTCTTAACTTCCTCTCTGTTCTAGACCTGTGTTCTGGTTTCAGACTTCATTTAACTGAAACTGCTCTCTCCAAGGTTACCAATGGTATTTGAAATACCTAATCCAGTGGTCACTTCCTTTTTGACTTATAGGTATCCTCTCTTCTCATGTATTTTGTGACACTGCTCTCTTCTGGTTCCTCTCCTACTTTTCTATATACTTATATAGATATCTATGAGGTCTATGGAGTGTCAGTGAGCCTTGCTACACCCTTTTCAGGGATATCCAATCACCTTTGCTGTCTACCTTTCACCCAGGTCTCATCTGTGACTAAGAAATGTAGCATGTGGAGCAGCCACACCCCCATAAAATCTTCTAGGCAAGTAATAGGCAGGCCTCAAAGCCATCAGTGAATTGGGGGAACATCTAACCAAGACTTAAGCACTACACAGCATGTGCTTCAGTTGTCTTTGTGGATGCTGTCCCTCCCTTCCTTCCTTCCTCCCTCCCTCCCTTCCCCCTTACCTTTCCATCTTAGAATTATTACTGTGTATTTGTTCTAAGGCATAAGAGTGTTAAGGGCTAGGCAATGGAGGTCAAGTGACTTGCTCAGGGTCACCCAGCTAGGAAGTGTCTGAGGCTAGATTTGAACCCAGGACCTTCTTTGGGCCTGGTTCTCAATACACTTGAGCCACTCAACTGCCTTCTGCATGAGGTTTCCTTGGCAAAGATACTGGAGTGGTTTGCCATTTCCTTCTCCAATGCATTAAGGTAAACAGTTAAGTGACTTGCCCAGGGGCACACAGCTAGTAAGTATCAGAGGTCAAATTTGAACTCAGATCTTCCTAACTCAAAGCCTAATACTCTCCACTGAGCCACCTATATGCCTTTTTACTCTGTATAACTTTATACAACTAGTTTCAGGTGTCCTAGAATTCATCCTTTTTGCAATTTTTATAGCACAATAATAGTCCAGCATATTTATATATGCTATAAATTGTTTAGTTACTTCTCAACATGTAGGCATCACCTTATTTCCCAATTTTTTGATGCAACAGAATGTGCTGTCATTTGCAAATATTAGTCCTTTCCCTTTGGTCTCTTTGTGATATCAACCTAGCAGTGGTTTCAGTACTCAGAGGGTATGTACAGTGTAATAACTTGTTGGGTGTGATTCCATATTGGTCTCCAGAATGGCTAGTTCATTTCACTGCTCTGTCAAGTGTCTTCCTGCAGCCCTGCCCCCCCCCCGTCATTTTCTTTTTCTTCTTTTTTTCCTCCAAAATAATAGAGATGGGATGGAATTTCCGAGATGCTTTAATTTGTAATTCTTTAGTAATGATTTGGAGGATATTTTTTTAAATGTGGCAATCAGTAACTTGGGCTTCTTTCTTTGAAAACTGCTTATTTGTAACCTTTGATCATTTATCAATTAGGGAATGGTTATTATGTTTATAAGTTTAAATCAGTCTCTTAAAACATATTGAGGATGAGAGCTTTATCAGAAAAACTTAGTGCAAATATGTTATGCCCAAATTTGCTGCTTCCCATTTAATTTTAATTGTACTGGCTTTATTTATGCCTCAAATATTTAGTTATATGTAATTAGAATTGTCCATTTTATTTTCTGTGATCCTTCCCAGCCTTTATTTGGTCAAGAACTTGTTTATTTGTTTTTATCTATATATCTGGAAGAACTTTTCTTCTTTTCTTCTGTGATTTATGAAGTGACCTTTTATACAAAAGTCATATATCCTTTTGTAGCTTACTGTGGTATATAGAGCTGATCTAAACTCCTCTGCTGTCCACTTTTCCTACCAGTTTTTGTCAAATAGTGAGTATTTGTCCCAGTTGATAGGATTTTTGAGTTTATCAAGCACGAGACTGTTAGATTTATTTGTTTCTTTAGGTTGGGTTCCTAACCTATTCCATTGATTGACCACTGGTTTTTTTTTTTACCAGAATTAAATCATTTCTATGGTTACTATTTTATAATATGATTTGGTATCTGATATTTCTAGGCTCCCTTCCTTCCCACTTTTTCCCTGTCATCTACCTTGAGAATCTGGACCTTTTTTTACTCCAGACAAATTTCATTTTTAATTTTCTGGCTCTATAAAGTAATCCTTTGGAATTTTGATTGGCATGGCACAGAATAAGTAAATTCATTTAGGTAATATGGTCATTTTGATTTTATTAGCTTAGCATATCCATCAACAATTAATATTTCTTCAGTTTAGGTCTGTCTTTAGTTCCACAAATTGTTTTATAGTTGTATTCATATAGTTTCTTTATGTGTCTCAATAGACCCCCATATATTTCATATTCTTTGTAATTATATTTAATGGAATTTCTCTTTCTATCTCTTTGAGCCCTTTTTTGGGTAATATACAGAAATGCTTGTGATTTCTGTGGGTTTATTTTATATATTGCAATTTTGCTGGTTATTGTTTCAAATAATTTTTTTGTTGTCTCTTGGGGGTTCTCCAAGAAAACCATCATGTCATACACACAAGTGCTAATTTTGTTTCCTCTTTGCTCATACTTATTACCTCAGTTTTTTTCTTTTTTTCCCATCAGAATACTACTCTACTAAAAATGCTAGCTATAGCAAATTTTGTGGTAATTATGGACATCTTTGCTTTTCTCCTGATCCTGGAAAGGCCTCTAGTTTATCCCTTTGCATATAGTGCTAGCTCTATATTTTAGATAAATGCTACTTATTATATTAAGGAAAAGTTCACTTATTCCTAAGATTTTCTTGAACTTTTCTAAAAAAGGAATGGATATCATATTTCATTAAAAGCGTTTTCATCTATTGATATAATCACATGAATTTTCTTCTGAATGTGTTTTGTTTGTGATTTCCCTAATATAGTACCAACCTTGCATTTCTGGTCTTAACTGCAACTTGTACATAATTTATCATATTTTTTATGTGTTGCTCTTGTTAACATTTTAATAAACTTTTTGCACCAGTATTCCTTAGGAATGTTAGTATATCATTTTCTTGATCTGTTTTATTTCTCCCTGATTTTAGGTATAAATACCATATTTATATCATAGAAGGAATTTGGTAGGATACCTTCTTTTCCACTTTTTGCAAATAGTTAACTTATTATTAGAATTATTCTTTGAATATTTGATAAAATTCACTTGTTAGTCCATCTAGTCCACTGGGTTTTTTCCGTTTGGAAGTTTACATCTTATTCAATTCTTTTCCCAAGTTTGGGTTATTCAAATTTTTTATTTCTTTTTCTTGTTCATCTAGGTATTTTATATTTTTGTAAATATTTGTTTCATTTAAGTTGGCTTTATTGTTATGTACTTTGGGCAACACAATTTATAATAATTTCCATCAATTTCCTCATTTGTTGTGCATTCTTTTACATTTTTGTTAATGGTAATTCCTTTTAAAAATAAAATTAACTATTTGTTGTATTGTGAGTTTTTAAAGCCAGCTTTTAATTTATTTATTAATTCAGTGATTTTTTTTGCTTTTGCTTTGATGTATAGGATTTCTATTTTGGTATAATTAAAACATTAATTTTTTGTTAGTTCTTCTAATCTATTTCGTTCAAGGCCCTTTCCCCATGTAAAAATGGAGATTTGAACCCTGAACTTCAATTCCCAGAAGTCCTTGGTAGTAGTTCCCAGAATTCCCTAAAATCTCACCGGAGATACCCACCTAGGCCGAGAACAAAATGGGTATTTAAACTGACTATACTGCCTACACACTCTCTGCTTCAGCTTATAAGCACACGCCGCTCTCTACCTAGCAGGCTAGATGTAGAGTAAGTGGTTGTGAATGGGCTCTGTGCCTAGGCACGTGCTTTCTTATTTTGTATTTTCTTCATTTCTTAATCTTTAATAAACCTCTAACAATATAACTCTTTTAGCAGAGAAACTAAATTTAACTGTTACAGTTTTGGCTAACCATGTCGGTTGTGATGAAATACCTTCAATCTTCTTAACTTTCCTAAATCTTTACTAAGTTCAGCTTTTAATAGCTAGTGCCTAGATTTTTTTAAGCCAAGTTCTTCCAAGAATTTTCAGAAAAGCCTCTTGATCTCCTGCAATCTGGACCCATTACACAGTTTGTAACTTTAAAAAAATCATAAGCCTTCTTCATCTTTTGCACTTTAGAATATCATGTTATAAGCTCTTTTTGCCTTTATGGTAATTGCTGTCATGTCTTGTGTGATCCTGATTGCAATCCCTTGATACTTAAAATTCTTTATTTCTGATTATTTACATACATTTTTGTTGGCCTGAAAGCTCCAGATTTTGACTATGTTGTTCCCATGAGTTTTCATTTTTCAGTTTTCTTTCAGATGGTAATCAGTGGATAATTTCTATTTTCAATATACTCTTTGGTTGTAATATATTTTCATTTATCATTTGTTGAAATATAGTACTTGGGCTTTTTTGTCATGATGTTCAGGTAATCTTATGATTCTTAGATTATTTCTCTTTGATTTGTTTCCTAGACCAATTTTTCTTAATAGGAGATACCTTAGATTTTCTTGTATTTTTCTAGTCTTTTGATTTTGTTCTAAATTTCTTGTTATGAGATGGAGTCATTGATTTCTTGTTTTTTTTTTAATTTATAAAAAACCCTTACATTCTGCCCTAAAATTAATACTAAGTATCAGTTCTAAGGTAAAAGAGTGGAAAGAGCCAGGCAACTGGAATTAAGTGACTTGCTCAGGATCACATAGCTAGGAAGTGTCTGAGTCCAGGTTTGAACCCAGGTCTTCATGTCTACAGTCTTGGCTCTCTATCTACTGAGTCACCTAGCTGTCCTGAGTCATTGATTTCTGTTCTGTCCATTCTAATTTTCAGGAAATCCATTATTTGGATAATGTTTTGCTACTCTTATACTAAGCCATCTCTTTCAAAATTGTTTTTTGGAATTCTCATTTCTTTTATAATATCCCTTTTCATCTCTTGCTTCATCTCATTCAAGAATTCTGGGAGATCTTGTTGATGAGCCATACCTTTATCTGAAGCTTTGCCAGTAATTGCTATGGAGTTATTATGTTCCTATCGGTTTTTGTCCTGGAGTCATAAAATTCTTCTAAGCTTAGGGCTTTTTCCATTTATATTCATGTATAGCTTTACTTGAGACTTTTTGTCAGAGCCAGGCTTTGACTGCTCCTATACTCTTGTGTAAAGTAGTGGACTTCTGTTTTGCTGCAATCTAGGTCCTATTGCCAGCTTTCAGATTCCCCTGGTATCTGTGCACAAGGTATCTGGTGGCTGTAGTGGCTTAGAATGCTGAAAAATTTGACATCTAGGCACATCTAGGTGGAGTGGAACTTGGGGTTCCCTTGCTGTAATGCTTCAATTTTCCTGGGCCATCAGAACTCTGAGGTTGCCTGACTGCCCTGAAAGTTCCTTGCTGGAGCATGCTGGTTTTCCTTCTTCTGGATGACTATCAGTGATTGGGCATAAGGGTGTCTAACTACCTTGGTCTGCTCTTATTGACCCTTGGTACACAGAACTGTTACAGACTCCTACTGTCCTTGGAGAACATATGGCCTGGGCTGGACATCTCCCAAGCTGTTAGCCTTAGTGCCAAGAAGCTTCCAGGTATGAAAACTACTTAATGGTTGTTTCTTCTGGTATTTCTTAGTTGCCTTTGTGCTCTTTTTCACTCTTTGTGGGAACTGTTGTGTTCTCTATCTTGCCCAGAAGGCTCTAGCATTAATCTTAATGGAACAAAAGAAAGCCATGGCAAATGTTTCCATTGAGTCGGCATGTGGCTGAGAGATCCCTTGGAGAACAAACGCCAAAGCAAGAACACTTTGGCTGTACGTTTTTTTTACTTCCAAGTGAGCCTCCTGGCAAGTCCTCAATCACTGCATCATATCTTAGGCACACTAGTGATGCCGTAATTACTCGAATCCCATGCACGCCTTTCTGATTGGCTGCCCCAGTTCATGTTGACAATTTACAAATAGCTGGGGTAAGTGCAGGCCTGCCATAATGCAAGGAGTAGCAGGAGCTGCATGGTAATTAATCACGGCCATCAACCCGCCTCTGAGAGCGGCTTATAGCAGCTTTTAATGTGTGTTTGGATAATTGGAAGTTACAGCAGTGGTGTAGGGTCCCAGCTGAATAACTGCTACCACCAAGAAAAAGCCCTCACCATTTTCCATGGGCAAGTTCATTTTTAAATGAGGAGATTTATTTATCTAGTTGGTTTGTCTCACTTTCAGTTTCTAAAAGGCTTTGAAATTCTGCAGTAGGTTTTGATTTTAATACACCAATAGATAGCTTCTTGAGAACGTCCCGTCTTTATTTGGCGCTTGCCTCTTTCTCTAGGCCCCGATGTTGAAAATTGTGACCTTTGCCAGACAGAGTTGCTGCATGGGTCCTTGACAGAGGCCATTTTTTGTGCCTGTCTGGTGGATTGTAAAGGGTTGTTCATGTCCATTACACAGAAAATCTTTGTAATATCTTCTGGATATAATCAGCAGAAAGTCTTGAGACAGTGGCCACTCCTGCCTTGAAATACATTCTTGGATTTGGGCCACTTTCTTTAAGTTTCAAGAACCTGGCTCCCATGGCAACTCCCTCTTTTCTTGGCCCCCCATTCACAACCCTGTAGGGACGAATTGTGACGTCACTGAGGGGGCAGCACCTAGTCAACAGATGATAAACACAGACCATCACTACCTTAATGACTAATGGGGTGAAATCGGACTTTGGGAACAGTGCAGAAAGAATTCCCCAAAGCTGGCACCGGTATATTGAATGGCAAAATCACCCATGTCCTCTGCATTGTCAACAGCACTTTTATGAGCAGGAATCTGGCCATAATTCAAGGGGAGAATTATCACAGGTCCCCAAATGGCTTGCTTCTTAGGGGTTGTATATTACCACATTAATAACATTCTTCCGGCAAGTAATGACAATATAAAGACAAAATTTATAGCATCCTCCCAACATGCCACTTTGCAAGGGACCTTGAAAACAAAACAAGGGAAGCAGGTTCCCTGCTTAGGGAGATTTGGTAGGGACTTAACAGCTTTCCTGCTTTTGCACAGGCTTTCAGTCTATCACAGTCCTTCTTTGAGCTTCTCGATGATTCCTGCTCCTCTGGTGTACGTTTTTTCTCACTCCATGAGCACTTAATTACATGCAAAACCTTGCTTTTGTTCAGGCTTTGGTGAACACAGCTTGCCAATGCTGGGATTTGATGATCTCTCTGGAAAGATAATCGCATGTTTTCCAATTGATGTTCGAAGCTTTCTTACAAATAGTCTTGAAAGCATTCTTCCCGAAGTCGGTTTTTCCTGTTTCAGCAAAGCTGATGTCCAAGGAGGATCAGCAGATGTTCAGTGGTTCCTGACGCAGGTGAAGGAAAACTCGTTTCTTTCATCCTATTCATTTCTAGGCTTTGAAAAACCTGGCAGCCTAAATTCTCAGAATAAAATAACCCTGGAGATGCACTTTGATATTGAAGTGGGAATGCTGGGCTTCTAAGCCGTACATGCTCCTGCAGTTCTCTAGGCTTTAAAATGAGCCCCCCTACTGTCCTGACTCTCCTCCCCCTCATTCCCACCCCATCAAAAGTCCCTTTCCCTGAATGCATTCATCTCAGCTAGGTACAAGGAGGAAAAGAGCTGCTTAAACTCATTTATACTAAGGTGTGAATGACTGACAGCTCCCCATTCATTCACCCTAGGGATCAAGCATATCTCTAAAGATGATGCTATTAAAATAAATGAATGCCCAGTTGAAATGGAAGCCTGGCTGTTCAGTGATGTGGGGGCAGGGTTAAAGGGAAGCCAGGCACTCCCTAAAGCACACTGCAAGGTAACTTGACTTCTCTGTTCACCTGAAAGGCTAGCCTTGTTGAATGAAAAAAAATTGATACGGTTAACAATCAAGTTACCTGTTAACTTCTGAAGTGTAATTTAACCTTGTTCAATTCTGAGTAGGACCGACTAACCGAAATCCGATTTGTCTTGCACCATTTCTTTAAAAGATGTTGACCCTCACTCTGAAAATGGAGTGGGCGTGGGAGAGGAGCTGTGAGGTGATGCTGGGGGAATATCTAGCAACTTGTATGGAGTTCAGGTGTGTAGGCTCACATGAATTATATCCCTGGATACTGGAAGAACTTGCAGATGTAATTCCAGAGGCATAGTCATAAATCTCTGAGGAAACATCAAAAGTAGGCAAGGTACTGGAAAGCCAAAGATGGACAGACATTGCCTCCGTTTTCAGGAAGAGGGGACAAGGTAGAAGGCTGGAATTACATATTGGTGAGCTTGATGTCATATTGGATATTATCAAAGACGACTATGGATTAGGCACATACTGAAAGAGGGCAGCAATCACTAGGAGCCGGCATGTGGTCACAAAACAACGTCCTCAGACTGAAGTACTATCTTTGGATCAGGCCACTAGCCAGAGAGACCAAAAGAATTCACTGGGGAGGTGGTAGAGACGATTTCTGCTTCACGTATGGAGTGGGCGAGGAGATCGCAGAGATCCCTTCCCATGCCAAGATTCTGTGGTTTTATGACTGTCATGCCACATACCACCACATACACACACACATGTATATGTTGGTCCTGGTTAATTTCACTGAAATTTTTGACAAAATCTCATGATATTCCCATGAACAAGAGGGAGAAACTGTCAGTCAGTAAGCAGTGCCTGAGCACCTGGTGTATGCAAGTGCTGGAGATGTAAAGAAAGGCAAAAGAGAGTACCTGCTTTCAAGGCAGTCATGGCTCCTGAAGGGGTAAAGGCCTCTGCGCAGATATGACAAATTGTAGGGTCCCCCCAGAAGGAAGTTGCTAGCATTGAGGGAAATTAGGAAAAGCTTCTATTATAGCTAAGGAGTAAAGGAAATCAGAGGGCAGAAGGGAGTGAGAAAGAACCCCGGGAATGGGAAGCAGCTGCTCTAGAAGATGGAGTGCCTCTGACAAGGAATAGCAAGGAGGCCACTGTCACTGGGCTGAGAATACTGCACCGGTAGAAGTTTGCAAAAGGCTTCGGATAGAAACTGTAGCATTGTGTGTATGACCTGGAGGTGACAGGGAGCCTGTTGGTTGAATAAGACCAGCTTCTTAGGAAGGTCATTTGGCCAGCTGAGTGGAGGACTCGGAGAGATTGCGCCCAGGATGCTAAGCATCAGGCTGTTACCATAGTCCAAGCTTGAGGGGATGGGGGCCCAGATCAAGTAGTGGGAGCAGGAGAAAGAAGAGGCCATTTGAGAGATGTTATTGATGCAAAATTGGCAAGACTTGACAACGTACTGGTTGTGGGAATGAGATGGAATGAGTCCAGGATGACACTTAGGTTGTAATCTTAGGTGACTGCCACAATGGTGTACACTTGACTATAATAAGGAAGTTTGGAGGAGTCAAAGGGCTTGCAAGGAAAGAGAATGAATTCAGTTTTTGGCCCACGCCTGGCACTTTTTCATTGTTTTGGGCTGAACTTGTGGTCGCAGTGATGTAAGGCATTCTTCCTTCAGTAATGTGGCTTGGTGACTCTTCAGCAATTTGTCCTCTTAAGAGAGTTGCCTGGAGGCCCTGAGAAGTCGAGCAATATGGCTTAGGTCACACAGAGCTGGATGTGAAATGAAGTCATCCTGACTCAGAGGCTAGCTCTCTGTCCATTCTGCCTGGCACGTACCGTTGGCACAGCACCACCTCTCAGTAACAGCCCTCATGGCAGTGAAGAGGAGGCAATAGTAGAACCCATCAGCCCTGAGAGATATAAAGCAGCAGCTGAGTAATGTCCCAAGGGACAAGAGATCCTTGCCCAGTCCTTCCAGGGGTCCCATTGTAAGACATGGGACCAGAAATGGAAGAGGAGAGACATACTGAGCCATAGTGCAGGGGAACATGTCAGTCCCTCCTCTCCTGTCATGAGTTATTCAGGTGGTCTAGTCCCAGTGGGAAAGAGATCGACTGGAGCAATTCCAAGTGCCAGATTCCTTTTCAGGGAGTGGCAGATTCTTAAGGTGGCATTAGATCAGGATCTTAGGACACCAGGCCTTACTGGAAGGTGAAGAGTTGACTTTTTAGTAACCCCAAGTGTTTTTCCCTTCTGGTAGAGGGAGTCTAAACCACAGGGTGGCGCTATGAGCCTGAAGGATTGCAGAGGTCCCTGAGGAGGAAGGTGGAGTAGGACACATCAGCCGGGGATCAAGGGATTTGTGTGTGCACATGGCAGTGGGCTCCCAGGAGTCTGCTTTTTATTTTATTTTGCATTCTTTTTGTGGGACAAAATAAAGACTGACTTGCAGCTTATGTGACTGGACAAGTGCTTACGTGGGCCCTGGGGCCCTTTTTGCCAGCTCTGTGGCTATCTAGATATGAGATATATCCTGGTATTCCCTGGGGTTACATGGCTGGGGACCAGATAGCCAAATTTGACCATTCCCAGAAGAAACTTGAGGTGAGGCATAAGACAAAGAGAACGATTTTTGCCTTCTGTTTAAGATAGAGTCTGCTCTCAGAAGACATAGGATCTGTGTTCTATGCTGCAGGCAACCCTTGTCAGTGCTTCTGCTTCCTGACATCCTAGAGGCCCAGATTTGTAACCATAGTGATCCTTTCCTTCACTTGGAGAGGAATCAGGGTCAAAACAAGTGGACTCCTCTCCCATAGGTTGTGCCAGCTCTCCCTCGCCTCGTAGAAGTAGTTGTTTAGAATTTTAATTATTTATTTTTTGGTCTTTTCTTATTGGTCCCAATTTTTGGCCTTAAATCCTTTGCAAAAGTAAATAGGAAGGGATAATGCACATGCTTACGATGGGAGTTTTTATGCTCCTCCCCACCTCTCCCTATTACGTGAAATTGCTATGCATGGGACATTCTGCTCAAAGGGCTGGATCCAGATTTGACGATGTTAGAAATTGTTCTTTGCACAGAGATGTTCAAGTCTGTGCTGATTTAATAGCTCTCTTTCCCTCATGGCTACTAGTATGGTCAGATTTCTAGGCTATGAAACCTGAGATGTGCTTAGCAGAAAAGAAATGTCTAAAAGGTACTGCAACTTGTGTGTTGAACTGTGTTGCCCACAATTGATGAATTTCACATATTTGTTTCCCCCTCCCCCCAACCTGTATTAAAGATTTTCTTCCCCCAAAGAAGCTCAGGGACCCCATCTAAGAGCATCTGTGTGCCAGCCCTGATGTTTTCCTAGCCCATGTGTTCAGTTGGACTAGGAAGGGTAGAAACTGTAAAAAAGAAATTTCTGGGCCCTTCTGTTGCCTTCTCTCTCCTCTGGTGGCCCACCTTGGAAGAGTCATCCTTACCCTTGTTAATGGCACAGTTGGAGGATACAATCACTGTTCCTATTTCTGTAGCTTTTGAAAGTTTATCGAAAGTTTATTATATTTTCCTCACAACCACCCAGCCCTGGAACTTCAAGAGGATAAGTATCATTCGCTTTTTACAGGTACGGAAACTAAGACTCAGTGAGTGGATGTGACTTTTTGCCACTTGGCAGATATGGCGAGCTCCTCCCCCATAGGGGATAATCATAAGTACAAAACAAAACCTTGAAATGCTGGCTTCTAGTGTATCCTTCAAATGGTTAATATTGAAACAAAATGTTAATGAAATAATAGGGTTTTCAAAATTAGAGACTCGGTTCCACAGATGGAAAATGGCTCACTCTTTCATTAACAGCCCAAATTTTCTATGCACAGAAAAATGACAACCAGCAATTTTTTTCATTACACTAATCCACAAAGCTGCTAATTTGGTGAGATTTCGTACAGAGTAGAAATGCCTTTTAAGAGGGGAATGTGAGTCCACTTGTCCTTTAAGAAACTACTGTACCTGGGATCAGGTTTTGCTGCTGCTGCCTAGCTCTACAGGTCTGTGTAGATACCACCCGCCTTGGACTCGGGTGCATTTGCCCCATACTTGGTGTCAATCAGTTAAAATCTAAGCAGTTTCCCTCCAGTGTCCATATGACAAAAGCTGGACCTACACTTGAACCACTTAACTTTTGAGGTTAAAATGAGTTGTTGCTGCTCCATGTCCCCTGCTCCCCCCTCCATAAAGATTGGCATTTGTGGGATATTCATTGGTTGGGGGGGTATCAGTAACAAAAGAGTTTGCTCTGGTTGTGTGTAGGCATTCTGGGAGAGCGGAGCTGGCACTTGAATTTGAGATGAGCCATTAAAGTGAGAGATTCTAGAAGGGGCGGGCAGTAGTGCATTCCAGGTACCAAGATGGAAGATGGAGTGAGTACCAGTGTATGAGGAGCAGCAAGGACGGTTTGACTGTAGTGGAGAGTGGGGGGAAGGGAAATATTAGAGCCTAGAAAGAAGGGAGAGGCCAGATCATGGAGAGTTTTTCAGGCTAACCCGAGGAATCTGGATTTCATTTGAGAGGATATAAGAAACTATTGGAGTTTGACTAGGAGGGTAACTAGGAGGACAGATATTCTTGAGAAAAGTCTCCATTGTGGATGAGGCGAGATTAAAGTGGGGAGAGCCTGAGAGCAGGGAGGTGAGGCAGGAGGTCATCGCAATGGTCCAGGCTAGGAGGTAATTGGGGTTCAGATTATGTAGTGGCTCTGTGAGTGGAGACAAGGGGAAGATAGGAGAGATGTGTGACAGCCACTGGTCCATAGCATTCCAGATCTTCTGAATTGATGGGGAGAAATAACTCCCAGTTTGGGTCCAGAAAAGCAGACTGATTTCCTTTGGTCATCCTTTCCCTGTTCCCCCTAGCCAAATACATATACATATATGTGAAACAAATTTTATATATATGGTTGGTTTTTGTTGGGGTCTGAATAAGGGTGATCAGAGCAATACAAGCTTGGGAGGCTCTAGGAGGTCAGACACAGGTACCCCATAGGAACGTTTGGGATGGAGATGTCTTTAAATTTGGGTGTCTTGTGTTTCTTTTGAACTACCACAATTCTGCTTTAGTCATGGGGCACAGCGTCCTCTTTGATGTGGGTACACTATGCAGGGTGGTGACTGTCTCCATCTCTCCATATCCATATCTGCATTGTGTATGTGTGTGTGTGTGTGTGTGTGTGTGTGTGTGTGTGTGTATTAGCCTGGGGGAAGGAACCACGAGAATCCTTTATGCCATTGGATGTCTATTATCTCCTGAGAGCTCTCCCCTCCCCATTTTCTGGTAGTAGTGGTTCCAGAACAATTTACTGAGTTTTTGCTACATGCAAGGCCCTATGCTGGGTGCCGAAGGAGGTACGCTCATGCCTTGAACCTGTAGGCTCTTCCTCGACAGTCTCATTTTCTTTAGCTACACCCATACACATTCGGATTACATTTCCGAAACCAAGGTGAGCTCTGATAGAATTTCACAATGTTTTACTTTTGATTTCATTGGTATGTTGGAACCCTGTGTGGAAACTCTTCAGCAGCCCAAATAGCAAGTGTGGCTTAGTAGAGTGACTTGAGGTCCACAGAGGTTGTGACTGCGCCAGGGTCCCACAGTTAGTCAGTGGAGGACCCCAAGCCTTTCTGACTCCTAGCTAACTCTATCCAAACTGTCAGGTTCCTCTTTGCCATTTTATGATGCAAACGCATGTGGATTTTGATAGAATCAGTCAGAACCTTAGAGAGATTCTTCAAAGGCACTTTCTCATTTGCTACCTCACAGAAAAAGGCAAC
This sequence comes from Monodelphis domestica, assembly GCF_027887165.1. NCBI lineage: Eukaryota > Metazoa > Chordata > Mammalia > Didelphimorphia > Didelphidae > Monodelphis > Monodelphis domestica. Next base: position 27,405,271 of record NC_077235.1, on the reverse strand, counting down.
AGTGGAGTTTTATAAAACCCACAAACCCATAAGAAACTGAAAGTGAGCTTCATCATCTTGCAAATCCCTATTTAATTTCAAATTCAAAAGCTCTTTTTGCACCTGGCTATATTTTGATCAAAATGTTTGGTAATGCAAGATATCAACTCAATTTGTAGATGAAAAACTTCGCCTCAAACTTGAGCCCCACACTGGGCTGTTAGCAATTGACTGATTTGTCAAACTGATTTCTTTAGTAATGGTTGGATTACCCAGGCTTTTATGAGAGTCAGAACAAAGGCTCGGGAAGACATGACTCAGAAGATATTGAAGCAATGAAAATCTGAATAACCCCTAATAGATCCCTAGTTGCTTAGAGCTCCCTTTTATGCAGTGCAAAACTGGTTTAACTGCCAGGCTCCTAGATTTCACTGTGAGATGGGGGGGGGGGGTTAAACTGTGGTCTCCAAATGCCAGGGGTCTTCCTGTGATGACAGAGGTGGGGTCAGGAGAATGTCATTCTTGTACAGCACGTACCTGCTCAGAGCCCTTTTGGGTTCCCTCTTGCACTTACTATAAAACAGGATCTCCTGAACGGAGCATTAATGGCACTCTACTCTCAGGCTCCAAACTCTCTTTCCATTTCTTGGGCTAGCGGCAAGGCTCCGCTCTTTAATAGTGTGACCTTAGTCAACACAGTTCCCTACTCTGGGCAACACTATCACAAGGGCCGACAATTTGCCCCAAGTTGTAGATTTCAGGCGCCTGGCAATTGATTGTTTTCCTCTAAGGAAGAAGTCATGGCTGGTGGTTGAGTAGGCAGGTTCAGTAGGCAGGTGCCAAGAATAGAAGCAGGAAGAGGCTTTTGCAGAGGGAGCAGCTTCATTATCCCCTGAGGTTCCTTGGGTTGAGGCCCAGTGCTGACATTCTTGATTTAGAGTCACTTCCAGTGTCAAGAGCAACAGGCTAGGAAGAATCTCTCTGACCCCAGCCCATGGAAGTTCTATGGAGAGAGAGATGGAAGCGGAGAAAACAAGGCTGGGATGGGAAGACAATGCTTTTGCCTCTATTGGAGGGTTCTAGCCGCCTGGGCATTATTCTGTTTCCTGTTCTCATGACCTTGTACTGCCCTAGAAGTTTCACCTTCCTTGGCTTCCTAGTCTTTTCCAAGGCCATGAGCATGGAGACCAGACAAGGGGGCTTGAGTGAATGTGTGGTGGGCTGCAGGGGTTGGGGAATGGCGAGGCATTTCAGGTATTCCTTATCCCATGGTTGAGAAGTCCCAGATCTGGGAAAAACACTTCTCCAAGCTCTGTTGTCCCAATCGTGGTGGTATGGAGTGGGGCTACTTCAGCTAGAACAAGGATATATAAACACACACACACACACACACACACTCTTCTTCCTTGGGCGTGGTGGGAGCAGTAGCCTAAACCCTTTTTCTCACATTCAAGTTAGGTTCGTTTTCCCTTAAAAGTCCTTAAGACTTAAGTGGCTCAGTTGACTAAACTCTTGGGCCATTAATATCACTTCCTGGTCCCTTGAGTATAAATCGACACAGGAAGCTCCAAACTCTCCAGTCTTGCCTGGCAGATCACAGTGGGCAAGCTGGCAAGGGAGCTTTGCTCAGTTGAATGAACACAAGGTGTCCTTGATGCAGATCGTTTTCCAATACCTTTCCCCTACCATGGCAAAATACATCTCTTCTTGTTAACTGTTGAATGACCTATGAAAGACTCATTTCATTACATTATCAGACCTAAATTGCCAGTGAACTGGCTTGAGTCAGGCCCAGCCCAGAACCCCTAGGACTCCTTTGCCTTTCTTGAATCCCGAAACGGTTCTTTTCCTTGAAACTTTGCCCTGCCAAGTTACTTCACATTTCCAGGAGAATAGAAGTGGTTTTGCTGAATTTGTGACCAAGATGAAGTGCTTTGGAAGGGCTAGTGCCTCCATACTTGGAGGGAGGTGTAACTGAAAGCAAACATTGTTTTCCTTTTGAGCTTGACAAACATTAACAAATACGAATATGATCATGTGCAAAGTTGCCTATGAAACTGACTGTTGCATACATAAATATAAAATATATAAAAATATAAATCAGATACAGTTTCTAAGCTGTTTTACTTTTTATATCTCCCTTTGAATTATCTTCTATTATCTTCTATGCATTTTCAAATGCATCATTGAGGGATTCTTTGGCCTCACTAATACAGTTCTCCTTCCTACCCCCACCCTCAATTCTCCATCCCCCATCACATAGCCACTCACACACACAAACACAACCCTCTACTTTGCAACATATAAACAATGTCAGGGAGAAGTCCTCCTCGTTGTCTCTTTCCATGTCTTGAGCCCCCCTGACCTCTCTGTCCTGGGCATCTGGATCCATGCTTGGTAGAGTTCTCCAGCTCGGCACAGTTGTCGGTCTTCATAATGTAACTGTTATTGTAGAAATTGCTCTTTGGGTTATTTTTTATTATTCTGCCCATACAAGTCTTTAAAGCCTATCCCTTTTATTGTTTCCCATAGGACAATGGTGGTATTCCATTATATCTCTTCACCATAATTTGTTCCACTGTTCTTCAGTTGATGGGCACTCCCATGGTTTCCAGGTCTTTTCTACAGCAAAAAATGCTACTCATGAGCATTTTCGTACTCTTAGGTCCTTTCCGTTGATCTTTGATTTCATTAAGACTTACTCTGAGTTACACTGTTGCTGGGGAGAGAGGCCAAATTGTAAAAATTGTAAAAGAGCTCTAGACCGAGAGGGAGAATTGTCTTTGCCCTAATTCTCAATCTAAAAACCAATTTGAGTCTTCCTTTGTAAACTGAGGCTTGGACAATATAGTTCTGAATTTTTAATTGTGAGTTTGAGCTGTGGCCTCCACTTTGTGTCTCAACTCAGCCTCAGTGGTAGTAAGATTTTAACAATTGTGGCTCTGTGACCTCAGTCAAGTCACTTTCCTTAATCCTAACCTACCACCTCCACTCCACTCCCCAGTAATGAGTCTTCTTGGATGATAAATATAAAGAAGTAGTTGACATAAGCCCTGAGTGAGCAAAATTCTGTTAAGAATGACAGCCTGGCACAATGGATAAAGAACTGGCCTTGGCCTCAGGAAGACTTGGGTTCAAATCAGGCCTTGATTCTGTGATGCTGGGTTGTGTCTTAACTCCTGCAGGTACTGATAGGCATGGGATATTTCCTCATTGCTTTCCTGACCTGGGTGAACTGTTCCTGTTATCCTTTCATCACATCCTTGGGAATGAAGCTTTTTAATAAAAGCTGTATGTCAGCTGTGGTCTTTCAGAGACAGACTACAATACACAGGTCGCCAACAGATAAACAGTACCCTAGAGAGGCTTCCTCACACAAAGATACAGTTCTTCATTACAAAATGGTGGTGGTGTAGCCAACAGCATAATTCCCAGGTATCTTTTAGGCCCTAGTTTGTCAGTGCAGCCAGAATTCCCTATTTAGATAAGGTTTCATATTCTTTCAGATAATAGCTTATTGGCTAATAAGTTTTCAAATAGCCTGATTTTCCTTTTGAGAACCAGGCGTGCAGCCTCCACAACAGTGGGAAACTGATGTCTTCTGTCAAGGGCTGGAGTCTGTACCCACCCCCACCCCCAGCCAAGTAAGAGTGGGATTCATCCCCTTTGGACCTTTGTGGTACTTGCCCCCTGGGTAAACATTCCCAGCTATGGCTCTCCCTGGACCTTGGTTTCCTCCTCTAAAGAGGGGGGTACTTGATGGTCCTTGAGTAACCTTTCCGCCTATGATCCCGATTTCATATTTCTCTCCTAGCCAAACTGGCCTAAGGACTCTGTCTTATTAGAAAACTTGGATTTGAATCCTGGCTCTGACAACTGCTCCCTATGTGACCTTATATGACTTAATCTGTCTGAACCTCAGTTTCCTCATCTGAAATTAGAGGGGATTGGACCTGATGACCTTTGACATAACTTTCAGCTCTAGAGATATGATTCTGTGACCTGCTTTGCATATCTACCTGCTGTCTTCTACTCTTCTACATTACTATAGGGAATAAGCACTTATTAAGCACCTACTATATGCCAAGCCCTGTCAAAAGCACTTTCTATATAATATTTCCCAGGCTTTCCCTTAAAGTTGGACTATACTCCCTCCTCTTCTTGGCTTCTCAGAGCCTTTTTATTCCTTCATGGCTCAGTTTTGTGAAAACTTCTGTCATCCTCTGCAGCTTGTGTCCTTCCCATTTCTTTCCCTTTCTGAGTAAGAGATAAGAATAGGGACTGGAACTGTGATTTCCCACCCATCAGTGCAGTTAGGTGCCTTCCCTGCTGTTTATAGTCTTAGAGAGTTCCTTGGGGCAGTGAGAGACTAGAGTAACACAGCCAGGATGTGCCAGAGGTTACATCTGAACCCAAATCTTCTTGGTTCCAAGACCTTCTCTCTCCCATGCTGCCTTGATTTTTTCTCAGTGAATGCCATCCAAATTCCCTTCACAGGTAATTGACTTGATTATAATATTGTCGATTTGGAGCTAAAAGGGACCTTTGAGGTCAGAAAAGAAGCCTTTTCCTGGCAGAAATAGAGATGCAGAGAAAGGAAGTAAATGGCTTACTCTATATCCCACAAATCATAGATTGCTGAGCTGGGATTTGAACCCTGGGCCTTAGACTCCAAATCCAAGGCTTTGAAACTCCCCCACACTATTTCTTATTGATTATATCCATAGAAATGCTTCTGAACATTATTACCCACCATCAAAGGGCTGCTAGCTTTTCAAAAAGGATAGCAGGTGTTTGAGGACATTTTTAATCACAACTAAAAATGATGTTTGCCTTGATGAGGAGGGAACGAGCCGTTCGAAATAATCTATCTAGTTGCTATCTGCACCTCACACTGTGCCTTGCACGTAGTTGAGATTTAATAAATATTGGTTGAAAGAAAATGAATGTCAGTTTCTCAATCTTCTCTAGACTTAGGTCACATCTGCATATATTTTCCATGGAGATATTAAGTGTGGCCTTCAGGAAAATTGTATTTGTGCTTTTGATTAAATTAAGCACACATTTAGGTGAACTTGAGTGGCCCCCAGGTTTTGGAGAGGATGAAAACTACTGGGAAGGGAATGAGAAAGCAGGTGGCTTTTTTCTCCTCTATATTTGACTGATTCTTTAGGTCCTGGAGCCCAGAAGCTCTCTCTTTCCCCCATATCTCATTCTCTCTCCTTCTTTCCTCCTCATATTTTTCTTCCCCCTTTTTCCTCTGTCCATCTACCTCTTCCTCTTCTCTCTGTCTTTCTCTCCCTACTCCTTTTTGCCCTCCCCCATTTCCCTCCTCTGCCTCTCTTTTCCCCATATCTTTTTCTCCACTCCCTTTCTTCCTGTGCCATCCACCTCTCCCTCTCTTTGTCTTTTTCCCCTCCTCTCTCAGAATGTGTTTCTCCCTCTCCCTCCCTCCTTCTTCTTTGTCCCTCCCCTGCCTCTCCTTTCCCCATCTCTCTTTCCTTCCCATATCTCTCCCTCTCCCCTCCTTTCCCTTTCCTCCTCTGCTTATTTCTCTCTGTTTCTATATCTGTCTCTTTGTCTTTGTCTCTCTCTCTCCCTCACTCCCTCTCTGTCTCTGTGTCTGTCTGTCTGTCTCCCTCTCCTCCCAAGAGGCCTATCTTTGAAGTCTACATTATTTGCTTGTAAAATGTTTGGATTAACTTTTAGGACAGAGGCCCTTCACCTTTGTAGTGTTGTGGATTCCTTTGACAGCCTGTGGACTCCTCAGAATTATGTTTTTCAATGTATGAAAATATAGGGTGAAAAAAGAAATCAAGTAAATTAAAGATAGTTATCAAAATATATTTTTAAAAACCTCATTTATGGCCCCCAGGTTAAGAACCCAGGCTCAGGGTGGGGAAGAATGTAATTAGAATGAGGACCTATGGAGAGAATCAGCTAAAACCAAAACCATTGGCTTAGCTCAAAATAGAAAATGACCCATGAACAGCAGAACACAAAAGCCAGAATGTAGTAGTCTGGCAGGTTTCTCGACTTTGAAATGCAAATTCTACTAAGATTGATTTTTTTGTCTTCTGTGACCTAGTCAGAAAGCACTACCTTTAATGGAAATGAGATTAAAATCAAATTTTCAAGGTTTGTGGCAAAAGGTGGCCATGCTTTATTCTTTGGTTTCTAGGATCTTCTTTTAGTCTGTATTTAAAAAAAATCAGTCTAAAGTCATTTTGGTTGAAATAATGCATACTACCCTGGACTTGTAAGTATTGGCAAATGTTCAACTGCTTGGGCAAACTTTGTCGGTCAGACCTCTGGCATCACTCTCCTCAAATTGTGGCTGCTGGATTCCTACTAGAAGGAAAAATACATAGAGATAAAGGCTTAAAATGCTATGGAAGAAGCTAATTCAATGCCTCTAAATTAAGGATGAATTTTCTTGGAAATCTGATACTAGTCCTGCTTCTACCATAAGGAGCAGGATGGCTTTCGACTGGCAATTTCTCTCCTCTGAGCCTCGGTATCCATCTCCGTAGACTAATGTCCTCTAAAGTCTGGTCCAGCTTTGACATCGTATGAATCTATGCTCCTGATAAAGACTAGTAGCTGCCAGGGCATCTCTTTTTAGTGAATGTGATTTTTAGTTGGAGCAATGCTGAGCACCTAGTAGGCACTTAAATGCTCCTTAATTGATTTCAAGGGTGACATTATTATTTTCCTGATTAAACTGTGGTTTGGTAGCTGATGACTAAACATAGCTAAATAAGGGATCTAATGAAAACTATTTCTATGCCATTCTGTACTACTTCTGACTAAGTGGCAAGCATCATGGCCCAGGGAGAGAGCTCTTAACTGTGGTTAGGGGACCTGAGTTGCCATTTTGTCTGTTGTATGTACTACCTAGGCAAGTTGCTGAACATTCCTGGGCCTCACTTTACTTCTCTGTGAAACAAGCCAATTAGACTCAAAGACCTCTTGGGTCTTCAGCAGTTTCTAGATCTATGAACCCATGACATGACATTGCTGGCCAGGACATATTTGAAAGATATGAAATTATTTGAGTGTTTTTTAAACCCTGACCTTTTGTCTTAGAATCAATACTGTGTCTTGGTTCTCAGGCAGAAGAGTGGTAAGGGTTAGACAATGTGAGTCAAGTGACTTGCCCAGGATCACACAGCTGGGAAGTGTCTGAGGCCACATTTGAACCTAGGACCTCCTGGCTCTCAATCCACTGGGCTACCCAGCTTCCCCTGAGTGTTTTTTAAATGATCATTTTTTTTTGTATTTGGACTTGGTTTGAACAATGGAAGCTCAAACAGAAATCATGTTTGTACTGTCAAATACCTCTTTGTATGGATATTTATATATACTTCCCTAATTGTAAAATTCTATAAAACAAACCAAAGGGATATAGGGACAATGCCTCTGTTTTCTTTTGCTTACAGCTCTACAGTCTGTCTTTAATTACCGATTCTAGGTGGGATATTCAGGAGGAGAAAAGTTCTTGATTCATTTGGCATTGATGTGGGTATTGGTGTAAGAGTCAGTCTGGTACAATGAAGAGTATTCTGGAATGAGTCAGAGGTCTCGGATTCAAATCCTGCCTTCTCCCCTTTACTAGTGGGATGACCAAGGCCTGGGAGAGAGACAAGGATCCTGTCAGCTCCTTGGGGCTCCATTTCCTCCTCTAGAGAATCGAGGAATTGGACTAGGTAGCTTCCAACACATCTTCCTGCTCTAAATATGCTCCAGTTAAAATGGCTTAGAGCAAACACTTGAGAGAAATGTTGTTGTTATTTTAGTGCAAAATCTTTTGCCTCATGCACCAAGTGCTCTAAGTCAATATTACCTAAGTGCTGATTCTGTGTCTGAAATATTGGGAAACTGACTTGTTAGCTGTGCTCAAGCTTCTCTTTCACTTTCCTTAGCTCCTTCTTTCATCTCCTCATCCATCGAAACATCTCTTTCTCTCCATGCTCAAATAGCTCTTCCTGCTGTTAAGGTTTGGCTTGGCCTTGATGATGTCCAAGATCTCTTTCAGTCCTGAGATTCTTTGGTCATGAGACATCTAGTAGGTTTGTCCCCTAGGACTTTGGCAACATCAAAGTTATGCTAAGAGGCAGTGTGGTAGGTAATTTTGGGACTGGCTGTGGATTCAGAAGAAGCTATAGTGCCAGCTCTGCCCAATGCTGGCTATGTGACTCTGGGCAAGTCACTTCACTTGCCTCAGTCTATTTCTTCATTGTTAGGTTTTTTTTCTTTGCCTGACAAACCTTAAAAGGTTGCTATTAGAGAAAATGCCATAGAAATAGAATGGAAATAACTCATGTTTATATTGTTCTTCAAGATCTGCAAACCATTTAACATTTGCTGATTTAAGCCTCATAATTGTTCTATGCAGTATATGGTATTGCGTCTCTTTTTGACAGACGAGGAAACTGAGTCTAGAAAATGTTCAGTGGCTTACCTAACTAGTAAATATCTAATAAAGGATTTGAACCCAGTTCTCCTTGCTATCACTTCCAAAACTCTATTGTACTCTAGTTGTCACATAGTCAATATGTTCTTTTATATGTTCTTATATAAAAGGTTCATTTTTAGGGATGTTTTAACACTCCATGTTCCCTCCTCCTTTTACCTCAATATGCTTCTGTGTCCTCTTTATCAAAGTCTGGGCAGGAAAGGTTATGATGTGGGTCACTTATGCCTTCTTGTGAATTATTCAAGTCACTTATAACTTGTCTTTATTAAATGAAATAATATTATTACAGGGTATACACTTAGCACAGTACCTGAACATGGCTAATACATGCTTCCTCCCTCCCTCCCTTCCTCCTTCCTTCCTTCCTTCCTTCCTTCCTTCCTTCCTTCCTTCCTTCCTTCCTTCCTTCCTTCCTTCCTTCCTTCCTTCCTTCCTTCCTTCCTTCCTTCCTTCCTCCCTTCCTTCCTCCCTCCCTCCCTCCCTCCCTCCGTCCCTTCCTCCCTTCCTTCCTTCCTTCCTTCCTCCCTTCCTTCCTTCCTCCCTCCCTCCCTCCCTCCCTCCGTCCCTTCCTCCCTTCCTCCCTTCCTCCCTTCCTCCCTTCCTCCCTTCCTCCCTCCCTCCCTCCCTCCCTCCCTCCCTCCCTCCCTCCCTCCCTTCCTTCCTTCCTTCCTTCCTTCCTTCCTTCCTTCCTTCCTTCCTTCCTTCCTTCCTTCCTTCCCTACTTCCCTCCTTCCTTCCTTCCTTCCTTCCTTCCTTCCTTCCTTCCTTCCTTCCTTCTTTCCTTCCTTCCTTCCTTCCTTCCTTCCTTCCTTCCTTCCTTCCTTCCTTCCTTCCTTCCTTCCTTCCTTCCTTCCTTCCCTACTTCCCTCCCTCCCTCCTTTCTTCCCTCCCTTCCTCTCCCTCCACTCCTCCCCTCCTTCCCTTCTTCCCTTTCTTCCTTCCTCTACCTAATGGCTTTTTTTCTCATTTTGATAGTTTATTTTTCCTATTTTCTAAGCCATTAACTACTAAAATCAAAACATTTGATTTATGAACAAATTATAAATTGCACAGCAAGATCTAAGCAATGGAGGCAGTTTTCTGAATTTGGGAAAATGATAAGGAAAACAAAATATTTATTAAAAGGACAGAGGTCTATAAGTATATTTTTAATTGAGTGGAGGTGGTAGGTTAGGATTAAGGAAAGTGACTTGTCTGAGGTCACAGAGCCACAATTGTTAAAATCTTACTACCACTGAGGCTGAGTTGAGACAAAGTGGAGGCCACAGCTCAAACTCACAATCAAAAATTCAGAACTATATTGTCTAAGCCTCAGTTTACAAAGGAAGACTCAGATTGGTTTTTGGATTGAGAATTAGGCAAAGACAATTCTCTCCTCTCTGTCTAGAGCTCTTTTAGTTAGGTAGGTGCAATGTGGCCTCTCTTCCCAGAATGGCTTTGCTCCCTCTTGAGGGAATTTTAGGCTTCATCTTGGAGTGGTATGTTTGGGGATAGATACCCTTCTTGGCTCCCTAAAATCACATAAATACTCTCTTCTTTTATCTCTACCAGAGCAATAAGACAAGCTTCATAGGGAGGGAGAAGGAGCTTGGGCAAGATCCACAGACAGTAAGAGGAAGAGCTAGCATTGAAGTGAGACTCTTAGATCCCACAGTCAAGGGCACTTTCCTGCATATTACAATCAGAAAGAAAGGGAAGGGAGTTCTAAACTGGGGAAGGTATCATGAGCAAAAACATTGAGGGCGGAGTTAGCATAATATGCTTGGAGCATAGTGGAAAAATTTGGCCTAGGCAGATCATTGGCTTTGGATGGGAGAGTAATAGAGGGTAAGGTGTATTTGATAGGTAATGGCGGGGCCAGATCTTGATGGGTCTCCAAAGCATTATCTTGTAGGTAGAAGGTAGGCTTTGAGGTTTTCATAGTAGGAGAATGACTTAATGGTTTTCAGAAGGTGAGTCTAGGTTGATGGAAGATTTATGGGAGGAAATGGACAAAAATCATCCACTCTGGGCCAATATGATGATCTGAACAGCTGGAGAGGGAAGAAGTAAGACCATGGAAACTCCTGAACTATCAAATATAGTCTGGCCGTAGAGACCAGTTTGGCTACAAGCAAACATGAGGTAAGGGTAGCTCGGGCTGGGGTGTAGCATGGGAGAGGAAAGGAGAGGAGGTTGTGAATATGAGAGATGCTTTGAAGGCTAAGTAAGAATGAACAATTATAATAATAGTTAACGTTTATATTGTGCTATTGTGTGCCAGGCACTGTGCTAAGTGCTTTCCAATCATCATCTCATTTGATCCTCCCAACAGTCTTGGGGAGTAGGTGCTATTGTGAACCGATGAAGAAATTGAGGTAAACAGACCTTAAGTGACTTGTCTTAAGTGACTAAGCATGGGCCAGGGAGAGTGAGGAGTGACTTTTGATTTGACACTGATTCACAATCATCAGTCATGATTGAATTTGTAAACTTTTGTGGGATGTGATCCAGGGGACCATGTTATGGACCTGTTGAGTTGCTTCTCCTCTTGATCTCTCAAGCATCCAGAATTAGCTCTCTTTACGGGGCTCCACAGAGGCTCTGTGGGAAAACTTGCTCAAGAGGGGGAAGAATTTTTTCTGTAGGATGAGCCAACGCCTTCTCTGGTAGAGAAACCACACTTGCTGTATTGGTGCTTTGACAGTAAGCCACAAAGCCCTGCCAGCCATTGGCTCATTTAGTATATTAGCACAGCTCCAGGCTCTGAGGGTTGGGCCTCAAGTGTGCCTAGTTTCCAGCTGAGGAAATAGGTTGAGAGGGGGCTGAAGTGACTTGTTCACAATCACACAGCTAAAATAAGTATTTAGAAAACTTCTATTTATCTCAGTCCCCTCAACTGTAAAATAAGAATAAAAGCAGCATCTACCAAGGCAGTTAGGTGGCTCTGTGGATTGAGAACAGGACCCAGAGATGAGAAGTCCTAGGTTCAAATGTGACCTCAGACACCTCCCAACTGTGTGATCCACACAAGTTACTTAACCCCCATTGCCTAACCTCTACTGATCTTCTGCCTTGGTTGGTTTCAAGACAGAAGGTAAGGGTTTTGGAAAAACAAGAACAAAACCAACACCTACCTCCCAGGGTTGTTGTGAGGATCCAATGAGATAATGTTTATAAAGTGCTTAGCACAGTGCTTGACACATAATACTCTATACAAATGCTTGTGATTCCTTCCTATCTATAAAGATTATTTTCAGATATGTAAATCATGTACTTTTTATTATATTCTAAAATTAATATGTTCTATTATTTTTAAATGTTTGAACCATCCTTGCATTCTTGGTATAAATTACACCTTGTCATAATGAACAGTCTTTGAATGTGTTGTTTTAGCCTCTTTGCTAATATTTTATTCAATATTTTGCATTAATATTCATTAGAGATATTGTTCTCTAGCAGAGATTATTAACCTGGGAACTGACCCCCTTGTGGGTCTTTGAATAGATTTTAGGGCAATGAGGAATTTGGATGGGAAAATTACATATTTATTTCAATATAATTGGTTTCCTTTGTAATCCTAGTTATTTTATTTCATGCATTGGAAAAACCCGATTTTGAGAAGTGGTCCATAGAGTTCACCCTACTGCCAAAGGGGTCCATCACATATATACCCACACACATTCAAACCTCTAGTCCATAGATTTCTTTCTCTGATTTTATTTCTCCCTAGTTTACGTATCAGGATCATATTTGTTTAATAACAAGGAACTTGGTGGAATCCCTTTTTGTCTATATTTCCACAAACAATTCATAGATAGTAGTTAATTCTTTGATCACTTGTAAGTCCTTCTGGACTTTTTTTTTCCTTTGGAAGTTAACATAGGACTTATTCAATTATTTTTTCTGTAATGGGATTCTTTGCCTTCTCTTTTTCACAATTGTCATTAATCTGACTATTGTTACTTTTGTTAGATATTCCTCAGTTTCATTTTATATGTGAATAGTTTGATTTACATAAAATTGGGTAAATAATTTCTAAAAGTTTGTTATTTCTCTTTAGTCTTTAGATATTGTGAGACCTTTCTTCTTTGCTGATGATAGTAGCTTGTCTTTTTCACTTTTTGAAAAAAGTCAAATAATATTATTAATTTCATATCTTAAATTCTACTTGCATCTTTTGTTTTAAGGATTTCTGGTTTTGCGTTTCTACTTTTTGTCCTTTTTTAGTTTTAAACTTGCATGCCCAGTACATTCCTACATATCTTCTCTCTTTTGTTGATCATTTTCAGAATTATAAAATTTTTCCTCTACACTCTTTTGCATCTCAATTTTTGGTGTGGAATTCATTATCATTTAAAAATAAATTTAATTGTTGTGTTTACAATTTGTCCTTTGACCTATGTGTTCTTTAGAACTATATTATTTGGTCTCTGTCTAATTATGAATCCATTCTTCATTTTACCCTTCTGGATTACACATAAGGAAAGGACAATTGATATTTCAGCTTTTTTGCCTTTTGCTTATGGATTTTTAAATGTTTTTAAATTTTTAAACGGTCAGTTTTTATAAAGGTGACATACAGAGATGAATAATATGAATCTTCCTTATGATCTCATTCATTAGTGGTCAGAAGTCTATCATATCTATGTTTTCGAAAATTCTATTCAGAACTTTAACTAAAGCTAAATAGCTTTCCGTTAGATATGTCTATGTGAAAAGGACTTACTGATTTGCTCTCTTTCTCCCTCCAGTTCAACGAGTTTCTCCTTTAAATACATAGATATTGTGGCATATATTTAGTATTGATATGATTTCATTATTTTAATTATTTTATTAGACTATATTATAGTCTAATGTATTCTTCCTGCTCATATCTTTTAAGCATTTCTAATTTTACTCTTGTGTTATCTGAGATCATGATCACCACCTGTCCCAGTTTTTTAATTCATTTGAGACACAATAGATTCTTCTCTTTCTCTTTATTATAAATTTGTATGAATCTTTGTTTCACATGAGTTTTCTGTAAGAATTCTGCTTTTGTAATCCATCCTGCTATGCTTTTCCCTTGAAAGGATGAATTTATACTATTTTTCTTCATTGTTGTGATTTAGGAATGTTTTTCTTTTCACCATATCCTCTTGTCTGTTGTTTCTTTGCCTCTCTTCCCACCTCTTCATTCCTTTGACAAAGAATAAGTAAGTAGTGAAAGAAATGGATTGAGATTAACACCGGTTGCCTATAAAAAGAATGGTTTGTTCCCTTGCCCTTTCTCTATGTGCCTTAGCCTAAATTACTGGCTATTTCCTTTCCCCTCCCATCTCCTTTTAATCCTCCTTTCTTGTAGGCCCTCTGTAGTTGAAGTTTGTTTTGCTTATGACTCTTCTAGCCCTTCTAGATTGCCCCTTTATCCTCCTTCTGTCCCTGACTATCATCCTATTAATTCTAATGTTTTTCTTCACTAAATCCCATGTGTATTTACTCCACTGAATCAGAAGTTCAAGTCTTTACTTGTCTATCTACACATCTCCAGTTCTTTCATCATTCCTTAGGTGGTAGTTCAGTTTTATTACTGTCCTGATCACCCTTCTCTGACCTGATCCATTTTGTCAGCATCCCTATTAAAGAATGCACTGCCCAAAAGTGGATATGGTACTCTAGTTGATACATTGGGACTACCACTTCTGCCATCCTGCATATTTTGCCTTTTGGGGCTTCTTTTCCACCTCCTTGCCAGCTGCTTTCTCTCCCTGGAGAAATCACCACCTGCTGGCTCTGCTCTCCAGATGGGTGACTTCCTTTCCAGATCATCCTTTTCAGAAAAGGTGCCAGCCACGCCCACTTCAGTCCTAGCTCCACTTACACTGCAGACTTCTTCTCTACTTCCTTGTCAGTTGCCTTGCCGGCTCACAGGTATCTTTTCTTCCCTTCTCTACTTTTTAGTTCCACTTTGTGTATTGTCCCGGACTTTAGAATGTAAACCCCTTGAGGGTAGGGTAGGGATTTACTTGGTTTTTTGGCTTGTATTGGGATCACCAACATTTTGCAGAGTGCCTGGCAAATTTTTGCCCACCTTGTGTAGCTATTTTGTTTTTAATCTGAAAGTGAGGCATTGCATAGAGAGCTGGCCTTGGAATCAGGAAGGCATGGGTTGAAGTCTCACCTCTGATACAACTAAGTGACCTGAGAAGTAAGTCTCCGGCAAATTTCTTTCTTTTTTTTTAAAAAACCCTTACCTTCTGTCTTGGAGTCAATACTGTGCATTGGCTCCAAGGTAGAAGAGTGGTAAAGGCTAGGCAATGGGGGTCAAGTGACTTGCCCAGGGTCACACAGCTGGGAAGTGTCTGAGGCCAGATTTGAACTTAGGACCTCCTGTCTCTAGGACTGGCTCTCAATCCACTGAGCTACCCAGCTGCCCCGTGGCAAATTTCTAAGACTATAAACTCTAGACTTGCCCATCTGCATTGGTGGAGGGAGGCTCCATATACCATTGAAATATTGTAGGCCTGGTTAACAAATTGTGAGACCTTTTTGCTTTTAGTATGTTTTAGCTAGCCCTTGCCACCAGCTCAGTACTGGCATTGATGTTCTTATGCTATTAAAAGACCTGGTACAAGGTCACCAGTATGCTGGTTGAAATTTTCTAAAGTGGATTTGTGGAAAGGTAAGAATTTCCCAGAAGGAGAAGGCATGGAGGGCTTATGATTGGTTACAGTGGATGCAGCAGCCACATGGATGAGATCACAGGCCCATCAAGGTAGCAAAATATGTAAGAGAAAATAGTAAGTGTTAGGTTACTCAGCTGAGCCTTTCTGTGGAATACATTATGCATTGTAATTACACATCTATATCCCTTGACATTTGGAGTAGAGGATATTTATTCAGTGTTCTTCTGTATTAGCAGGTAGAGTGGGCCACATGTCTTTTTCAATAATATGAGAAGAGCCACCATTTCCTTCCCTTTACCAATATCGAATTTTCGAAGATAATAGAGTATTTTAATAGCATACATGATACATGGAAATATTTTACTCATTTTGACAAAGCTGAAAAATGCAATCCAAGCTGTGGCAGCAAGAAAAAAATCCTGAAAACATCATCGAAAACAGGAGGTCTGAACTCATTGGAACTCCATTATATGCTTGAGCAAGTTCTGGAACAATAGAAAGCTCTGCATGATGATGTTGGCAAGTACAGCTGTGCAAGGCAGATGTTGGCCTTCCTGCCACCCACTGGAAGCAGAGAGCCAGCTTATGCTGTGCCAGTGACTATCAAATTACCTTTTGGAGTGGGGCAGGCTAGAGAAAAAGAGCAATGTTGTAGCTAAGAGGGAATTTTTTTAGGTACCTATATCTGCAGACAAAGAAGATAGGAATCAAGGATCATGGAGATAGCCAATTTTGGTAGCATTAAGGGAGAAAAAATGATAAATGGTACTAGGAAGATGTCTAAATGTAATTGCAAATGTGAAATGTATGAAGGAAAAATATATATTAAAAGGACCTAAATGCTTCTTGACTCTAAGGGCAGGACAGGAGCCATTGACTCTAGTGGAATGTATCTTGTTGTTTATAAAATTAACCAAGTTCTTATTTTAAAACCCACTTTGTCTCCCATGGAACCAAGGGGCCATTGGTAAGCCAGTGGGTTTAAATACCATTGGCTACCCACCATTCAATTGAGATCTGTGTGGACAACTGACGAGGGGCTACCACCAGTCAGGACAGTAAGTTTGAAAGACTTATACCTTCATTACTGAATTGCTCCTCTATAGAATCACTTAAATAAATGACAAGGTTCTCTGGTGGGGATGGTGCTCCATTCTGTTCTTCACTGTATCACTGAGGAAATAGGGAAAACACTGAACCAGATCTGTTGAAGCAGTGATGAGCAGTGGCAGATTCATTTCCTCCATCTCATACGGAGGTACAGAGGTTTAGTTTTCACTCTTTGAGGGAGGTACAGCTATCTCTAACCACACTTTAGAATTGTTGGAAGGCCCGTTTGCTCCAAATCCATTTAATTTTCCATCTTTTCAATACTGAATTATTAGTAACAAACATGGCCCTAGGAACATAAAATTTTAGAGGTGGAGATAACTTTAGAGATGGCTGCAATGTAGAGTCAGAAGACCTGGGCTCAAATACTACCTCTGAAACTAACTTGCTTTGTAGCTGTGGAAATGACTTTCCCTTTTCCATCACCAGTTTTCTTATTGGTTAAAAAGGATGAACAATCCCTGGAGCAGTAAATCTCATAGGTTCAAATGAAAGGCTCTCTCAAAAGCCTTTTACAAGTTTTAATGTACTATCTAGATAAGGAAGCTGAGGTCCTGAGAGGTAAAGGGAGCTACTGAAGGTAATATAGCCATGTAAATAACAATTCACTTTCTCCAATTCCAAATACTTTTCACTCTTCCTCCTGATGGAGAGGCCATTTTTTTCTCACTGCAGAATTCTAAAAGGTTTGGGCCATTATCAGCTATAGTGACTGGTAAAATTCATTCCTAGAATTCACTGACCCGGGGTATCAGGGAGCCAAGGGAGCTCAACACAGGAGTCCCACCATGCTGGAAAAATGGGGCAAAGAAAATTGGGTCGTGCTGAAAATGGAGCCAATAGCTTGATTAGAGAAAAATAAAAATGTTGGAAGTCCTTACTTGCAAATAAGCTAGGGAAAAATCCAAGTAGATGAGCTCCAGTTTTCTGATGCATAAAATTACGATGGCATACTTGGAAGTAATTACAAGGTTCAGATTTGCCAGGAGAATAGAATGAAGAGATCATGTGTCTTCTGTTAACATTTTGCTAAGTATGTTTTAAACATATGTTGGATCACTGGATAGAGAAATGATTGCATTTGTGTGGCCGGCAGTGGAGTTTAGAAGAGAATTGGACTGTGAGTCAAGAAAACTTGAGTACTCGTGTCCACTCTACCACTAAGTAGCTATGGAACCTTCAGCAAAATAGCTCCCTGAGGTGTGACTTCATTTTTCTTAAACCCTTACCTTCTGTTTTAGAATCGATACCATGTAGTGGTTCTAAGGCATAAGAGTGGTAAAGGCTAGGTAATGTGGGTTAAGTGACTTTCCCAGGGTCACACAGCTAGGAAATGTCTGAGGCCATATTTGAACCCAGGACCTCCCATCTCTGGGCCTGGCTCTCAATCCACTGAGCCACCCAGCGGCCCCCAGATTATTCATTTTTAAAATGAATAGCTTACATTATTCAGTGGCCTCTCCATCTCTCACATCCTATGATTCTGTATATTGGCTTGATATGTGTTCACTAAGTCAATTAAAATATTGAGCACCCCTTATATGCCCCCAAATTAAATGTAATGGGGGACTGGCCAATGGAGATCCAGTCCTCAGAGCATGCTCATTGCATTCTGCCTACCAAACTATACATGGGCTTGATGAGCCTGATTCCATATATGTAGCTCATGAAGGTAATCTGTGACTTTCTCCTATTCGTTCACTTTCTGGCAATGGCCTTTTAACTGGTGGCTGAATTAGAATTGAGTGAACAAA
This sequence comes from Monodelphis domestica, assembly GCF_027887165.1. Lineage (NCBI taxonomy): Eukaryota > Metazoa > Chordata > Mammalia > Didelphimorphia > Didelphidae > Monodelphis > Monodelphis domestica. The sequence goes on along the minus strand of NC_077235.1, from coordinate 27,387,302 downwards.
AGGTTCTAACAGAGGAACTCAACCTTTGTCTCTGCCAAGGTGACCTTCTACCAAAGAGGAAGAACTATTTTGGGCTGTGGGTCAGGAGAAGCCTCAGATTTCCATCTACACCGGGTAACCATGTGACCTAGAACACATGGTCTGGTTTTTTTGCCTCTGTTTTGTTTATTCTTCCTTGATCCCAAATGAATGAGTATCAGAGACCTTGTGAGCTTTGAAAGATTGGACTGGATCCAGTGAAGGGAGTCCATAGCAGTTTTCCATAGTCCAAGCAACCTATGAGAAGGGACTGCCCTACTCTAGCATGCAAGGGAGTAACTTGTCCCTTTGCTGTGCCACACCCAGAAGGAACTTGTTGGCAATGCTTTGTACCTACCCAGTTTAAGGTGGAGCCCATTTTCTCCAGGCATCAAAGTATGGTGTGATGTAGGGAGAAGACTATGCCTCATTTGGTGTTGGAGGAGATTGGATTTCTGTTTATATTTCTGTTCTTATTCCACTTGCCCAGAGAATACCTCTTGGTAAAAGCAAATCAAGGAGATATCAACCGGTTAAACTGGTTTCAGTAAGCTAATCACTGATTATATGATATTGAAAGGACATTGGGAGGTTGCTAGAAAGGACATTGGATAAAGTGTTGGACCTGAAAGCAGAAACTCTGGAGCTAAAATCTGACTTTACTTACTAGTTGTGTGACCCTGGACAAGTCTTTATCTGTCTCAACTATAAAATGGGAATCATAAATAGCACCTACCTCCCAGCATCATGTGAGATAATATGCCCGGCACATGGTAGGTCCTTAATTTTTATGCCTTTTCTACACCAGATGAGAGGGCATGGATAATATAGCCTTTGAAGAAACATCCCAATACCTTGGGCTTAACCCTAGACCTGTGAAAGTGAAGACCCATCTAAACTAAGGGGATCTGAGTTTCCAAGGAGTTGTGGTTGGAAAAAGTGAGCTAAAAGTCTATATCTGTGCTCCTTAAACTTTGAGTGGGATGCAAAGAATTATGAAATGCAACTTTTGCTCTCAAACAGCTTATGATTATGCTAGAGAGTTGAGACAAAAAGCAATGCGTAAGGAAGGTCCAGAGAGGATCACAGACAGTGGGACTATAGGCTGGAAGTCACTGTGAGCCAAAGGGGCCAAGGAAGGCTCCATAGAGGTTGTCATGGCTTGAAAGAAAGGGAGTATTAGACTCAGTGGATTTCATGTGGGAGAGCATTCCAGGCAGAGGGAACAATTTGAAACAAGGGACAGCAAGTAAGCCATTCTTATTGGAGCAGAGGATTTGAGTAGTGGGGAAGTCAAATCAATGGCAACCCATTTACACAATGAGGTTTCTTTCTGTTTTTGTAATGGTGATGGCAGAGAGGCAGGAAAGGGTATGAAGATTACACAAGTTTTAGAGACTTTATATTTCCCATTTATTTTCCAATAAATATTCCAATATTTATATTTCCAAGCTAATAAAACTACAAATGTCAGTTTATCATCATCTACTGACCAACAAATGGACATAATCTTGGAGGAACTAAATTGAATTAATATTCTTCCTATATAAAAGCAAAGACAAAAGGAAGTCCCAATTAAACAGAAGAGTTGCTCCCAGTTCTGTCTTGGATAGGCAAATGTAAGAATTGGATTTGGTTTTATTGTTTGTCCAAATGCAACAAAAAAATCAATCTTTCATTGGACATTTGGTAATCTCATAATGTAGCACTTGAACTCATGATGAATATTTACAAAAGTATCAATATGAAAACAGTTGCAGCTTATAAACCAGTATCTGTTGTAGGCGATGAGAATGTAGAGAATTTGTCTGAAGAACTTGAAAAAAGATAAAAAATTAAGTCACATGGACACTTGGTAACTTCAGTGCCAAGCTGGACACAGAGAAGGAAGGCAAATAGATGTGGTTTATGAGTAAGGAATGAGAAACCAAAATCTTACAGACTACATAGAAGCCTTACACCTTCCTAGCATGAATACTTTCCCCTCCCCAAATTCCTGCTAGAAATGTATCAATATATTTGTTTCAACATAATATTTTATTTTTTGTAACTCTTTGTAATAACAATTTTTAACATTTATTTTCTAAAATTTTGTGTTCTACTTTCTTTCCTTTTCTTCCTCCCCGAAACAGAAAGCATTTTGATGTAGGTTATATATAGCATGAATACTTTCTTTGAGAAAAGAATTGGGTGATGTTTGAGGATGGTAGTGACCAAAGAGCTTGATAAAACATGAAAGTGATTGTATTTTGACAGACAGAAAATGAATCATTTTGATATGGCATAGAATTAATATGCATTTAATATATAAGTGTTGCTGGGACTGTTATTGTTGTTTGTCCTTCATACTCCAAAGAGGACCAGTAACATCATGATGTTGAGGTCAGGGTACAGAGGTTTTGACTGTAGCTAATCAATGCAACATGAACTTGGAAGGCTCTACTACAGGATGGGCACAAATAGTAGGAAAATAGGAAAATGGCAGATGATAGGTGATGTCTTTACTTGTGCATTGGCTGGGACAATGAGTATGTGAGGTAGAGTCAAATTGATTTTGTCACTGGATTGGTGATGGTGCAAATGGAAGTAATGCATAATAGAAGTTGGACAGATAAGTTGGCATCAGGCTGTGAAGATCTTGAAACACCAACAAGGAGTTTTTATTTAAAGTTCAGGTAATAGGGAGCTAATGGAGTCTCGTTAGCAGAGAGGTGACATAGATACTCTGGGCTTTAGGTACACAACTGTGGCAAGGGTTTGGAAGGTGAGCTGAGGAGAGACGAGGCAGGAAGAGAAATTAGGAGGCTATTGCAATTGTTCTATGTGAGGGATGACAAGGATAGCCATATAAATGTGAAGAAGGGGACAAATGTGGGAAATTGGGAGTTATAGTTTATAAGTGTTGGTAAGTGATTGGATTAGGAGGACAATAATGAGTGAGGACTTTAAAATGACTCAGGTTCTGAGTCTGTGTTACTAGAAGAATGATGAGGATCTTGAAAGAAAAATGGAGTTAAGAAGAGAGTGTTCAGTTTCAGAGACAATATAATGGTTGCTCTTTGGAACAATTTGAATTTTAGATACCTGTGGGACATCCTTTTCAAAAGGCCTAGTAGTGAATTAGTGATGTGGGACTGGAATTTAGGAAAGAGACTAGGGATGAATTTATACATCTGAGAATAACCTACATTGAGATACTTTAAATCTTGGGAGTGGATGAAAGAGGGAGTGGGAAAGGGAGATGAAGAAGAAGAGAATGGGAGGGGGCAAAAGAAAGGGTTAGAGAGAGATAGAGGGGAAATGGAGGGAGAGAGGGAGCAAGGGGAAAGGGGATAAAGAGAAAGGGAAAGGATTGTCTGAAGCAGCAGAGAAAGAGAGAGGAGTGAGAGCAAAGAGGAGGAGAGAGGGGTAAGAGTGGAGAAAACAGGAGAATTGGTAAGAGCAGAGGACAGGGAGAAGAGTGGAGAAGTGGAGAGACAGTTGGAACAGGAGAGGGGGAGAAAAAAGAATAACCTAGGATAAAACATTGAAATATACTTACACTTAGAGTGCATGATATGGTTAATGATGGGGCAAAGGAGATGGAGGAGGAGTCTGTTGGGTAGGAGGAGAACCAAGAGAAGTCTGGGATATAAAAAAATCTTAGAGATTCATAAAAATGTGTCACCTATTATAGAAATCAAGGAGAATGAGGCTTTTGTGGTAGAGTGGAAAGTCTACTCAATCTGGAATCAGAGGACGTGGATTCAACTCCTTGATCTACCACTTTTTTTTCCTTTTTGACCTTGACCAATTTAGTTAACCTCTCTGGACCTCAGTTTCCTCATTTGTAAAGTATGTGTGTGTTGGGGTGGATTAGATGAATTCTAAGATCTCTCCCAGCTGAGTCGATAATCCTCTAACTGAGAAAAGACTTTGGCAGTGAAGAAATCATTACTGTCTTTGGAAAGAGTAGTTTCATTTGAGGAATAAGGCCAGAAGTCAAATAAATCCAAGGGCTTAAGAAGTGAATGACAGGGGAGAGGAGGAAATAATGGAGTTTTTCTTTTTTATTTCTTTTTTGACATTTTTGTTCTCATTTTTTTAAAATTTTATTTAATTGATTAATTTAGAGTATTTTTCTGGGATTACAAAAATCATGTTCTTTTCTTCCCCTCCCTCCGGGTTTAACATGTGTCATTGATCAAGACCTATTTCTATATTACTGATATTTGCACCAGGGTGACCATTTCGGGTCTACATCCCCAATCCTATCCCCAATAATGGAGTTTTTCTAAAAGCTTGGCTGAGAAAGATGGTGGTAGTGGGGAAGATATAGGGTGATAAGTTGAGGGAATGGTAGGGTGAGTTAATTGAGGCTTTTTTTTTAAAGAGTGAGGAAGCCTGGATAAGTTTGTGGACAAAAGGGAGTTAGCTAGTAGATAGTGAAAGATCAAATATTAACAAAAGAAATAAGAGTTTCAGGCATCTGCCAGAGGAGACGAAAGGGAGTACGATGAAAGTTCACATATAAAGGGGTTGTCTATGGAGAAGAAAGGGCCAGTTCTTCATCAGAGGGTTGTGTAAAGGAGAGGCTGGAGGTGTGATATCAAGGGGAGTTAAAGTGGAGAGTGTTGGAGAAGGAGGAGTTCACAATGTATCTTGTTCTCTCAGTAAAGTATGAAGTCTTCCACTGAGAGGGGGAGAGATGGAATGAGAGACTTAAGAAGGAAAGGATTGAAAGGGTCATTCTGAAGGGTATGAGGCAGAATCTGGAAAGAATGAAAGTATTGCCTTGCTCCAGTGAGTGAGGACTTGCCCTCCTGTCATTGCAGGAGCACTTATTAAGCTTCTATTATGTGTCAGGCACAGTACTTAACCCCTAGATTTTTTCAGACAAACTGCCATCTAGTTGCCCCTACTACATCATGTTAAGGTTTATAAAGTTGATTTAATGAACTCAAGTGTTAGACTTGAAAATAGTTCAGTTATAAACTTATTAGATTTGATTCTTTTGGTCTTTCTGGATTCTGCATCTGTCCTGGAGGGTGTTAAGCATTTCTCTTTGTTCTGGGTTGTATATCATCCTCGCCTTTTTCACCAGTGAGGCCACAGGCCCTTTTAGCAGTCATTCTGGTGCAGCCCATGCATATAGCCCTTCTCACAGCCATGGTTTTAAATTCATAAAACAAAATACATAGGAATACAAAGGAAACATTATATTAAAACATGGTTATGAAAATATTTCTGAGTTCATATACTCCAGGTTAAGAACCCCTGTCAAGCCTAGATCTCTGGGGTACTTCATTACACAAATCCTTCAGAGTTGATATAGAATGATTAATGACTGCTCTTTGAATCAAGCCATCCAACCAATTTCGACTCCACCTGACTGTCATATTGTAAAGCAGACCTCTCCATCTTGTCTGTAAAGTAACATGAGTGATTCTGTCAAATGCTTTGTTAAAATCTAAATAATCTCCATAGCATCCCACTGATTCCTCAGTCTAGAACCACTGTCCAGAAAGGAAATGAGATTAAGGTGGTCTGATGTGAACTCAATGAAGCCAGGCTGTGTGTTACGCAGCCCTGCCTGTAGTTCCCTCTAGCAACAGAACTCTGGGCTTTTTGGTTGGCCTCAGCTATATCATCCCTGGTCTCAGCTGATTCTGAGATTTCTCCCTCTGGATGATATACTTACAGGAATGAACAACCATGCTTCTGCATTCATCCTTTGGTGGCTGCACTTGCTAACATCTTCTAGATATCTTTTCAAAATCGTAGTCCATAGTCCCTGTATAGCATATCAGTCTCTAGATTTTTTCTTTGTTAGAATTGCTACACTTGGTGCCTTCTTTCTTTTAAACCTTCTCATCCCTCTTGGACTGACTCCCTCTGGAGATTTTTAGTCTGTGAGCCCCTATGAATCCATCCTCTCTCTGAGTCCTAGAGAGCTTTCTCCTGGAGTTGAAGGGTGCATGCCAGATTTTGTCCACCCTTTCATTTCACGCCCACACATTCTAATATTAGCTCCCTCACATCCCCACAAGCTTCTCATCACTTCCACCCCAGAAACAGGTTTTCTTGGTTGGTGAGAATCAATTCTAACATGGCAGACATCCTTATTGGTTTATGTACCTTTTTGAAGGATGAAGTGATCCTTAAAGCAAGTCCTTCTTTGGACAGGGAGAGTGCATCAGCAGATGGCTACATAACTGATGTCACACATAACTATTACTCTATCATGTTTCTGGGCTGTGCTTCTGAAACTTTTAGCTAATTCTACATTTATTTCCTTTCTATAAAAGTTATCTGTAGCAAAGTCCAATAGAAACATTATTTCTATCATTGCATTTAGCAAGTGCCTACTGTGTATCAGGCACTGTGTTAGATACTGGGAATTCAAAGCCATGTTCCTGCTTTCAAGAAGCTTATATTCTGCTTTGGGGAAGAGCATGTACAAGCACAAGATAAAAAGAAAGAACTCTATAAAAGAAAGTCAATGGGTAAGGGGAAATGCTAGTTATTAGGGAAATCAGAATAGGCTTCATGTTGGAAGTAGCATCTGAGGTAGGCAATCTAAGAGATGCAGAGGAGAAAGGACACCTTCGAGGCTGAGGAGTATCCCTCACAAAGTCATTGAGGCAGGACATGCACTGTTGGATATAGAGAAGAAAAAGTTGGATAGTTTTGTTGGAGCAAAAAAGTGAATGAAGAGAAAATTGTATAATTATCTTGGCATGGGGTACATCCAATGAAAATACCTACAGTCCAAACAAGGAGTCTCTTGCATGAGCAACAGCCAGGATGGGGTATTATCATGGGATCACAGAGAACTTGGTGGGATATAAAGTATAAAAAGATTGGAAAGGTAGGGAGGTGCCATGTTTGGAAGGACTTTTGGAATGAACAAAAGATGAAGTGACTGTGGAAACATAGGTCTGATCTTCTGAGAATATTGATTTATTTGACAAGGCATGCCAATTGCCTAACAGATTAGGACCAGACCACTTCTTCAGTTTAATGGAAACAGACTTTTACACATAAAAAAGTTAATCATACAAGACCAATTAATTAAAAGGAAACAATACAGCATTAGGTAAGCTGGTTTCTAATTGGAGAAAAGATTAGGAACTTTCCAAGTTAAAAGGGGGAGAGGTAACAGGTACAATTTCCTAAATTCAGGAAAAGACATTTCCCACTCCTCCCCATGCATCTATATACAATCAAAAGAATATAGGAACAATAATTGATCATTATGGGGCCAATTTTCAGATAAGATATATAGGTTGCTTGAGATGTACAATTATGAGAAAACTTCTTCCATCAATCTTAGGATCTGACTGCGTTTTTGATTGGCATAATCTAGATTCTTGATTAAAGGTCTCTAAACAGCAGGTACATGTGTTCCAAGTTTCCCAGTCACACAGAATTAGGTTCAAAGAATGCAACAAGATTTTCTCCCAATTCTTATGACTGAATGATGCTTTCTCACAAAACAGAATTTGGACTAGGCCCACAACTGAATAGAAAGGAAACTGAGCTATCTCCAGAATCGAATGACAAGATGGAGTCATTGTGGTTCACTCATTTCCCACAATCAACCCCTTGCTGTCCTAATCCCCTCAATTTCCTCACACTTTGAATACCAGAGGACTTTATATTTGATTTTGAGGTGATCTGAGAGGGGACATGGTCAGACCTGCCCTTTAATGAAGATTAATTTGACAACCGGGTGGGGGTGGGGGTGGGGGTGGACTGGAATGGGGAGAGATTTACAGCTGAGACAGCAACCAGAAGGCTTTTGCAGTAGTATAGATGTAAGGTGATCTGAGTTTTGACCAGGGTAGTGATAGTTTAAGAGGAGAGAAAGGGACATATTGGAAAAATGTCCCAAAGATGAAATTGACAAGACTTGGGAATAGATTGGGTACGAAGGGTGAGAGAGAGGGAGGAGTCAAGGATGACACCTATGTTGTGAATCTGGGTGACTAGGAGGATAGTGATGCCCTCAGCGGTAATAGGGAAGTTACTTGAATTAGAGAAGAAAATCAGAGAATAACAGAAGTGGAAAGAGACTGCCCATGAGCCCTAAGAGATCAATTTATATGGATACAAAAATTACATGATCCATGCAGGAAAAAATGGGCCAAGAGAAAGAGTGAAATGCAGTCAATCATTCTGTCCAAACAGTCACTGTTGGGCATTCTCAAAGTGTGTGTATGTAACACTGATCTCACTTTCTGATATGTCCAATAGTCAATAAATGTCTCAACACAAAGTTAGTGTGCATTTTCAGCAGACCTATTTTAGATAAACTAACTGTAATTAATATTCCTTTGCTTGAGTATCAGGATATAAGTATGTCAGGCCTGGAGGAAAGACACAGTCTGGTTAGAATATCTGCCCTAGCCTTTACAATCGTATTTATAGTCAACTAAAAATGAACTTTGGGAGTAGAAAGATTCATCTTGTAGGAAAAGCAAGTCTTTCAGAAATGTCACAAAGGCCATTGCACAAGCAACAGAATCTTATAGGCGTGGTGTTTGCCAGGTAGACAAGTAATAGAGGTTACTTTATAACTTAGTTAAATAGGCAGCTTCTGATTCTATATAATGTGAGAGAACCTGGGTTGCACTCCCCTTGCAATAAAAGCTTTTTTCTACCAGCTTGTTAGAGTGTCTAAACTCCTACCCTTGGCAGATTTATTCTTCTAGGTCTCAAAGATTCCAGAAACCCCTATTAAAATTCAAGTATCCCTGATAGGGGTATCACACATTTATATTGCTAATAGCAGGTATGATTTTTTTCAAACCAATTTCCAATCATAACAGCTATTAAAAGCAAGGTCCTTTAGAAACAGATCACAAGATTTAAGAATGGCATCTCAGTCAGAACATCAGAAAAATCCCAGAAGCAAAGTGATGGGAGGGACTTGAGAGATGATGGGCTCCATTTCTATCCCTTCTCAAACATCACCAATAAGTGATCATTCAGTGAGCAAGAAACCGCGTTTTCTGAGTCAGCTCATCTCACTTTAATGTTAGGATGGCTTTCCTTGTATTGAGTCTAAATCTATGTCCTTGAAATTTTCATCCATTGCCCTTTCTTACCTTTGCTCTTTGGAGCAAGAGGTCAGCAAATCAAATTCTTCCACAGTCTTTTTCTTACTTGAAGCCTGCAATCAAGTAGTCCTGACTCCCCTGTTTTCTTCTCCAGGATAAATATCCTCACATAAAAGGAACAGAAGACCAAAAGGCATTCCAGTAGGATACCAAAGATGAGCTTTATCTCTTTCACAGTTTTTGCAGTGGGGGTTGGTCCAAGGCAGGAGCAGATTGGGACTTCAAAGTCATTCCATCAGCCTTCCATTTGAATGCTTGGGCAAAAAAATTGGCATCTTCACCAAAATTTTAACTACTAGTAGACACAAAGTAAAACATAGGAACTTTCCCCCCAAAATGTGAATTTACAGATTTTCTCTCTCATTAACAGAGAAGTCATAACAAGGTGACAAGGTGATAGAAAGATCAGCTTTAACATATGGTACAACCTGAAGGAGTCATTATTCCTTACATGATATACATAGCAACAAGGGCTAGCATTTCTCTGTAAATTTATACAAGATGTTCATGTGATCATTTTTGCCTCACTGTTTCTACTTTTACTCTATAGTGAAATTTTTTTAAAATCAGAAATGAAAAAGGATTCATACTTCAGCAGGCTTGATGCCCTCTGAGAGGAACTGTGGTAGGAAATATGGAGGAACACGTACCTCTGAAATGCTAGAGAAAAGGCTAGATAGAAAGGAAGGTATTATAAACAGATTAAAAACATGGATTTAAAATAAGCAAACTAATTTAATTATCATTAAATAAATGACCAAAGGATATGACTAGGCATTTTCCTCTTTTTTCCTTTTTAAAAAAATATTCCTTACCTTATGTCTTAGAATCAAATCTGTGTATTGGTTCCAAGGCAGAAGAGTGGTAAGAGCTAGGGAAAAAACATGGCCCATAGCTACAAAAAGATATATCAGTACTTTCTGTTGTAACAATGAACTAGAAACAAAGGTGGCATTCAATAAATGGGGAATGGTCGAACAAAGCCCTTTATAACCACAGCCTTTCCTATCTTTCCATACCTTTTTATACTTTACATCCCTCTCCCCTTAGTGTACTCTTTGATCCAGTGACATTGGGTCTTCTTGCTGTTCCTCACACATGATACTCCATCTCCCAACTCTGGACATATTCACTGGCTGGCTATCATTCCTGGAATGCTTTCCCTCCTGATTTCTACCTACTGGCTTCCCTGGATTCCTTCAAGGTCCTGTTAAAACTCTTTTTAAAAATACAGAACCATTCCCAGTCCCTCCTAATTCTAGTGCCTTCTGTCTGTTGATGATTTCAAATTTATCTTACATATAGCTTGTTTGTGCATAGCTTGTTTGCATGTTGTCTCCTACATTAGACTGAGCTCTTTATAGCCAGAGAATGTCAGTTGCCTTTGTGTTACTAGCTCTTAGCATAGTACTCATTTTTGTTGAGTCATTTCAGTCTGCAAGTGTTAAATTAATAGTTGGATAATGATTATATGAAATTGTGTGATTGCCAGTATTTATTATATCTTGAGTCAGATATTTATTTACAAATATATACAAATAGAGAAGAAACAATAAAGATGAGAAATGTGAGGGAGTTAGAGAGGTTATCTATCCTATCAACCTAACTGTTTTACTCTGGGTCTACTTAATCCAGGCAGAGATTAATTAGCTCTCAACTAGGAAGGCTGGTAGTGAGTAACCATGGGGCCTCCTCCAAGATGGAGGCTAGTCTCTTAGGAAACTAGGAAAGGAGTCAACCTTTCACTCACCCAATGTAGTCCAGGAGTAAGAGTCTAAGGTGAAGCCAAGCTCCAAGCCCAGGATCCAAGCTTCAGTCTCCAGTGAAGCTCCCGTGAAGACTCTCCCCAGTCAGAAGACTATCTCCAGGAGAGAGTCTCTTCAGACTATCTTCTCAAAGACAATCTGCTCTGAGGGAGTTTGGGGCTTGCTTTTATGGTGACTTATTGTCCCTTCCCCTTTTCACAGGGGCCAATCACAGTTTCTAAATTGTCTAGCACTGCCCAGGGGACCATGTCTGTGCGATTCACTCCTCTCATCCTCTGAAGGTGTCAACTCTTATCAAAGGCCTCTGAAGGTGTCAACTTTGATCATAGAATTCACAAGTTTGAGATCCATACCTCTCATCCTCTGAAGGTGTAAATTCTTATCAAAGGATTCACAAGTTTCTGACCGAGTTAAAAGGGTGGAGCTCTCTAAGTAAGTGACTATGGACTCCCTTACTTAGTGTTAAGTAGATGTGTGTTTAAGTTTTTGGTTGATTAACCCATCATAGACAAAGAGAATAAAGAATTCCCTTTCAAGTCATGTCTGACTCTTTGTGACCCACTTTAGGATTTACTCAGCAAAGATTCTGCAATAGTTTGCCATTTTCTTCTCCAGCTCATTTTACAGATGAAGAAACAGAGGCAAACAGGGTTAAGTGACTTGCCCAGTGTCATACAACTAGACGTGTCTGAGACTGGAATTGAATTTAGGACCTCCTGATGCCGGATCTGCCATTCTATCCACTGTGCCACTCAACTGTCCAAGTAAAATATAGTTATGTCCTACATACAACAAATTGTGACTTCATTGTGTTCAAGGTTCTTTTCCCAAGCCCCTTTCCACAATGAATACTCAAATGAATGGGGTAATATCATCCTTTGCCATGTCCCTTAAATTTAAAGAGAAGTCAAGTTGTTTAAAAACACTTATGTTATTCAAGGCAAATGTCTTCTAATCCCTATAATGAAAGTGTATGATGATGAGAAATTTAACTGGAATCCACAAAAATAATGCATCTGTTGAACCATCTGAGAATTTCTTACCTGCAGTATGTCTAGCCTTTACTTAGATTTAGATACACACCTTCCTGCCAGATTTTGAAACAATCTCTGTGCCTAATAAGGGATGAGTCTGATTATGTCAGTCTAGGTTATATTGTTGACATGACACCAAACTGGACATCATCCTGTTCTGATGCAGCTAGTCAACAATTCAGGAAAAATCAGACAAGATCTAGAAATTCTTCTAGGAGCAATGGTTTATTTTCTTCTCCATTTCATTAATCTCCCACACTCTTTTCATCTTTTGCTTAGAGAATGCTTTGGGATGGCATTGACTATTTGATCTTGTAATGATGAGAGAATAGATTTGTCCAAAACCTTTCTACATGGTATTTCTTAAAGTCCACACCAAAACTTGTGAAGGTAGAATTATTTCTCTCATAATGTACATTAGATAGCAGGTGCTACTCTTGTCACATTCAAGTCATTTATTCTGAATGGAATGTTAGAAGAGTACACTCCTTTAATGGTAATTATATCATTAAATAACAGAAGTCAATGCTCTACATAGAGGTATCTATTAACATTAACTTGAATAGTCTACTTATGTTCTACTCTTAGGTCAGCCATTCCAATGAACCCCCAAAGCTAAGTACAGTGAGGAGCCTAAGGGTAATGTGACATAGTTTTTGGTCACTAGAAACTTCAATTTGGAGGACTCAAGGATAAAGAATCAAAAGAATTTGAATTTAATTTTTTTCTTTTTAAAATATTATATAGTTAGTAACTACCAACCAAAAAATTTAAACAAAGGCATAAAAATTATGTGTAAAACCACAAACTACAAAATGTTTATAATTTGTTTAAAAATATATAAATTATTTTGTGTGCTATTATAAATATCCTCTGCTTTTGAGTTTCCTCTGGATTTGTTTTACTTTAATACTTTTTTCTCTTGATTTTGTTTTCTTTAAACATAATCATAGTATTCTCTTTTCTTCTCTTTATATATTTCCCTTATTTTCTTTACATTTCCAACACTTGTCATTTCTAATAACATAATCAAAATTCAAATATTACCATCTATTCAGCCATTTCTCTCAATCATTGCCTTTGTTATTTCATGTTATTTTGTAATTATAAACAAAGATTCTATGAATATTTTTAACATATACACAGCTTTTTACCTTCTCAATAATGCCCTTAGAGCATAATCCTAGTAATGGTGTCTCTAGGTCAATGAGCATGAACAGCTTTATAGCTCTTAATGCATATTTCCATCTTATTTTCTGAAAAATAATCCACAACTACTCTGTTTCTCTGTTTCTATTGGCATTTAATTTGATCATCTTAACCTGTCCAGTTTTCAGTTAACATAGTTTACCAGGGCTACATTTAGCTAGTTTGATTATTAGACAACAGACACTATCTGTTGCCAGAACCATACTCTTTCCAAAACCAAGTCTTCCAGCTTGGTCAAACCTAGTGGAACTTCTTTTCCAATGCTACAACCATACAGGAATGCAGGATTACCTCCATAGTATGATGGACATTAAACTAAGACTCTTGCAGAATGTTTATGCTCTCTGGCCCATTGTTGTACCACCAGAAACTATGTTTGAATTATATGTATCCTCAGGCTTAGATCTACTACTCGCCTCATGCAGGTGTGTGTGTGTTTTCCAGATATCTGTCATATTTCATTTCTCTTAGATTCTGGGTAAAAGAGTGGTGACTGTGTGAGTAGAGATAAGAAGGTGTAGTTGAGAAGGACTGACCAGATTTAGAAATGGTCTGAGTTGTGGGGTGAGTAAGAAGAGTTGAGAACAACATGCAGATAGTGAATCCAAATGACTAGAAGAATAATGGTTCCTTTCACAAGAAATAGGGGAGGACTGACAAGAGGGTATCGATTAAAAGATGATGCTTTGTACTTAATGAATTTTAGTTGTGTGCAGATTATCCAGATTGAAATGTCTAATACAGCGGTTCTCAACCTGTGGGTCGCGACCCCAGTGGGGGTCGAACGACCAAAACACAGGGGTCACCTAAAGCCATCAGAAAATACATATTTCTGATGGCTTTAGCCGCTGAGAAATCGCACTAATTTACAGCAAGATCTCTGAAAGAACGGGGACCCTGCTGCTTGCACATTGTACTAATACTAGTTACCTATCAGCCGCCCTTCCCCTATGAGGGGCGATGGATTTACCTTGTTGCCTGGAGACCGGACTCAAACAGAGACCCAGAGAGAGCACCCGAGCGTTGGCTCCGGATTTCAGAAAGAGTCCTGGAGCGGATAACTCCTGGAGCGGATAATGGAGCCGAATAACCCGAGCAAAGTGAAGCCTCAGCTCAAGCTGGAGGGAGATGACAGGAAGAAGAGGGCAGCATCTGTGGACCCCCTCCCCAGGCAGGACTTACCTCCTGCCCCAGCGCTCAGGCTGCCTCCTGCTGGATTAATATTTCTCAACATATAATTAAATATTGTTTTTGTGATTAATCACTATGTTTAAATTATGTTTGATTTGTAGCAATGAGAATACATAATGCATAGCAGGTATTTACATTCCAAATCATAACTGTAGCAAAATTACAGTTTTTAAGTAGCCACCAAAATAATTTTTTGGTTTGGGGTCAGTGCAACATGAGGAACTGTATTGCAGGGTCATGGCATTAGAAAGGTTGAGAACCACTGGTCTAATAGGTATTTGATAATGTGAGACAAATTTAAAAGTACTAGGTGTGTGTGTATGTACCTATACTCATAAGTAAATAAATAAATATATGCACATACAGTATACACACATATGTACAAATATATGTATTCTGCATGGAGAGTTTTTTAAAACAGGTAGGGGATGATGAGGTCATCAGGTGAGAGAATATGGAAGGATAAGAGTGAAAGTTACTAGCTAGGGACAGCTGGGTGCTCAGTGGATTGAGTGCCAGGCCCAGAGACAGGAGGTCCTAGGTTCAAATCTAGCCTCAGACACTTCCTAGTGTGACCCTGGGCAAGTCATTTACCCCCCATTAACTACTCCTTACTGCTCTTCTGCCTTAGAACCAATACACAGTATTGATTATAAGATGGAAGGGGTACTCTCATCATTAGGGTATGAATGTTGAGCCAATAGAAGAGATTGAGATGCATTGTTAAGACAGGAGAAGGAGAATTACAAGAGAGAAAAATGTCACAAAAACTTGAAAGGGTGGACAACAATATCAAATGCTCTTGATAATAATGAGACTTGAGATTGGACAATTAAGAAATTGTTAACTTTGGAGAGAATAATTTTAGTCAAGTGCTGAGGTTTGAAGTCAGATTGCAACAGGTAGAGAAAAGGGAATGGAGGCAGTGAGTATAGGAAGCTTTTTCTAGAATGTAGGCTGAGAAATGGAGGAGAGATATAGGATGATAGCTTTAGGTGTGTTAGGACCTAATGAGACTTTTTAAAAAGGAGAATTAATGCATGTTTGTTGATAGCAGAGAAGCAGGACAATTATGAAAGCAATCTGCTGGAGGGAATATATGTAGTGGGGTATGGAGTTAAGTGTACCTGTAGAGCTTTTGTCCAGAAGAAGGGCTACTTAATCAGAGATTGGAGTAAAGATGAAATGGGTGGAAGATGATAGCAGTGGATTATGAAGATAATCCCATCTCAGAAAAACAGAAGATCATGACACTTGCTCAGCATTTCTAATTGGCTGAATGAAATACCTAACTGTCACAGTAAGCACAGGACTTTGTAGCTTCTCCTTCCTGTTGAACAGGGTTGGCTTAGGTAAGAACTAACAACACCAGTTGGTCACTAAACTCACAGTTTATTTGTTTCATAGAGAGATCCAAAGTCAATTTAAAGTCATAGAGAAATGAGACAGAGCAATTGCAAGTGGGGGCATCCAACGTTTCATGGAGGACATGATACATGATATAAGCCTTAAAGAATGACAGAGATCCTTAGGAAACAAGATCAAGGACTACAATGCCAGTTATAGGTGATAGCTTGAAAAATATTGAGGCAGGAAATGTAATGGGAACCTTGGGGCTCACCCTGAAAAACCTTATACTGTTATTCTTTAAGACTGCACATGTAGTCCAGACAGCTAGCACTTAATTGATGTCTCTGAATTTACTGTGCCAAAGGTAGGGCAGATGATAGGAGAAAGAAAGGTGATAGATGTTTCCAGTTCCCCCAAAGGGATCACCAGATGCTCAACTCACTCTGAGGCTATTTAGAGGTATCATATAAAGGTAAGGAAGACCCTGATCCTCTGGGCTGGTAGAAGAGTAGCCTATAATGCTCTTGTGAAGAATGTTCCATATATTCAAAAATAAAGGGAGTAAATTAGTCAGGTTGAGATCCCTTTGTTCACATGGTGGTACTAACTCATGAACAGATAGATGGTTACCTGAATAGCTACTTTGCCTGTCTATTTTATATTGTGTTCCCCTGTGTTGTGTGTTTCTGGGGAAAGTCTGATATATTAAGCTTTGCAGTAAATTCCCTAAGACTTTAGACCTTTGAGAACATCAAACGCAGAGCAGTGATATCTCTGTCCCAAAGTTATTGGCAGCTACATCTTTGTGTATCTACACCTTGTGATTATTTTCCTCATTTTATTTGGTATATCTATCTGGCATGCTGCAGGGCCCTGGCCATCAGTGTTTATAGGACTCAGACATCATGATGAGTTTTGCTGTCTCAGACTGCTCATGATTGAATGTCTTTGTCTTTTCAGTAGCTTTGGCATTGTTCTTGCATTGTCAGTCAGGAAATGTCATTCTCTGGCTCGCCAAATAATGGGCTTCTTTTAAAAAGTAAATGTACAAATACGTGTTGTTCCAGTTGAATACCGTCCTATGGGTCAACATCATCTATAAGGAAAAGATAAAATTCATGTCATGTCACAAAGGAGGAAGAGCAAATCTTCAGCAGTTCTTTTTCTGATGTTGAAATTTAGATTAAAAAACCATTGTTCCTGCCCTCAAAGAGATTTCCTAAAGAAGGAAACAACAGGCAAGTGACTGTGTATATTGAAGGCATATACAGGGTGGATAGAAGGTAAAGCACTAGTAAGGGATGTGGTGGAGGAGGAAGGATTGGTAAAGATCTTATCAGAAGATGTGATTCAAACTGAATTTTGAAGAATGCCAGGGATGCTGGGAGGCTGAGCAGAAGAGAGAGAGCAGTCTAGGCTGGATCCCAGAAAATGTGGAGAGAAGTAATACATTATGAAGACTGGAAAGGTAGAAAGAGATTAGGTTGTGAAAGTCTTTACATATCAGATATAGGACTTTATATTTGGTCTTTGGAATCATAAGGAGTCACTGGAGTATAAGCAGGGGGATGCCATCTTTAAGAAGATCATTTTGGCAACTGGGTGGGAAAAGGACTATAGTGGGGAGAGACTTAAGACAGGGAGACAAACTAGCAGACTATTGTTATAGGTTAGACATGAGGTAAGAAGGACCTGCACTAGAATGGTGACTCTGTGACTGTACAAATAAGGTAAATGTTACAGAGGTAGAAGCAATAAGCATTGGCAACAAATTAGATATGTAGAGGGGATACAAGAGAAGAATTAGAGAGGACTAGAAGATTGGGAATCTGGGAGTCAGGAAAGAGAGTGGTGTCCTCAATGCTAATAGGGTAAGTCAGAAGAAGAGTAGGTCTGGGTGGAAAGGTAATAATTTCTATTTTGGACATGTTGAGTTTAAGATACTTATGAGATATCCAATTTGAGATATCTAAAATGCAGTTGTTGATATAAGACTAGCACTCAGGAGGAAGACTTGGGTTAAATATATGGATCATGGTATTATTTTGTATGGAGACAATAATTGAATGTACAGAAGCTGATGAGATCACCAAGTAAGATAGTCTAGAAATGAGAAGTTCTATAAAAGTGAGATAATATATTAAAGGTTCTTAACTTTTTTGTATCATAACTTCCTTCTGGCAGTTTAGCTAAACTTTCTGACTTTTTCTCACAATAATGTTTTAAAATATACAAAATAAAATACATATAATTATAAAGAAAATAAATTACATTAAAATATAGTTATCAAAATATTTTTTAAAGTTTATGTATCTTGTATGACCTGGAACAAATTGCTTACCATCTCTAGGAAGGAAAGGAGGGAGACAATCTGGATCATATAACTTCAGAAAATTTATGTGGAAAACCTATTACATGTATCTTTACCAAAAAATGTTCATGTGTCTAAGGTTAAGAAGGCATAGCATATAGAGAAAGGAAAGCTCAGGACAGAGACTTGAGGGATGCTCATGTTTAGTTAGCATTACTTGGATATAGATCCAATAAAGGAAACTGAGGAGTAGTCAGAGAGGTAGAAGGAAAACCAGGGGAAGAACAGTGGCATCAAAACCTAGAGAGAAGAGGATATCTAGGAAAAGAGCATGGTCAAGTGTCAAAGGCTGCATTGAGGTTTTAGTTGAGATTATATAGCATAAATTTGTAGTGAACACAGTCAGCATGGTTTCTTGATTGTCTAGCTCCCTTAGGTAGTATGTAAATAGTAGGGAAAGGTGGTAGATGGTGGGATTAAGCTAAGGTAAGTTTTTGACAAGCTGTAATTGATGATAAGAGAAGGGGACTAGGGATTTGAATATCAATTTGAAATGATTTACTAAGACATCGAGTTGGGGAAGGAAGGAAGGAAGGAAAGTGGAGCCAATCCAGGGGTTATGGCATGGGAAAAGAATGGAAGAATGGAAGATTGTACATCATGTTGATAGCAAAGAACAAGTTTGGGGAAAATAAGTCAAGAAAATTTGGAGTGTGCTATGATTAGATAAAGGAATTTCAGAGTTCATTAATGTAGAAATGGAACACTTGTGAGGGAAGATCACAGAGTATTACCATTTACAAGTGTAGCTGAAGTGGAGTAAAGGCGGTCATGAGAACTAAGGAGATTGAAGAACTAGAAAGTTAGGGTGTTGAGGGACTATCGATATGGTGACGTGTGTGTCTTTTTAGAGCTCTATGGAGTTCAGTTGCAATAAAAGTTGAAAGTAATTTTGCTTTGAGGAAATAGAATTCCATTGTGGAAAGGAAATCGTTGCTTCTTCATGACTTCATGATTATTTGTGGGGAGAGGGGCAAGGTGGGATTCAGATACTGTGTCAGGCTATCTTGTCCAGTTTGAAAGTGTGATTGGCACTCTTGCGCCTGCCCTTCATTGATATGGAAACCTTCACTTGTTCTATTTCTGACATAAACCAGTTTGCTCCTCCTTAGGTAGCCCAATGTTCCCCATATCCTTGGACTCTCACCATTTCGGTGCTGGGTTTATGGTAGACAGTTGATCAGCTTTAGTGATGCTATAGCTCAAGGGATCCATCAGTCTCAGCCAATCTAGTAGCTGAGATTATAGCACCTCCTGGTGGTTGTGTTGAGAAAAAGATCAACTATCATAAATTGATGTGATCCTTTTTGGACTTGAATTCTAGTTTAAAGTTTGTTCAATGGGTTACTTTTGTGTTTTTCTTTTTCAAAGAATTTTCATTTTTGGAAAAAAAAAGTTTATGAGCTTTTCTAGTGCAAGACATAACCTGGAATACTTCCTTGCAGGGATCTAATGAAGGGTCCCCCACCCAGAAGATGCTCATTCAATATTGCTGATTGAAGAACAGACAATAAACTGACTTTTAAGCTTATCTGGGGTACATTACAGCTGGCCACCTAAAGAAATAAAAGTGGGATTATGATTAGCTTTGGATTTGTTGTTTTTGACTATTAGTCTTCCTTCTAGAAGAACAATGATTCTTTGGGGGAGGTCTGTGGATAGATTACAGAAAGTCTGGGAACTTGAGTGAGAAAAAAATTATATTTTTATTTTGATATAGTTGTTTTCCTGCATTTCAAAACATTCAGAGAAGGGATCCATAGACTTTACTAGATTGGATGATGGTAAAAGAGACAAAAAACCCTTGTTATAGCGAATGTGTTGTTGCTTTTGTAAGTTTCATAGCCAGAGGACCTTGGCTTGAACCTCCACCCTGCCACTTTCTATCTGCATGACCTTAGGCAAGTCATTTACCCTCTATTGACTTCACTTTCCTCATCTGTAAAATGAGAGACCTGGACTAATTAGCCAATAATGTTCCTTAAGATTCTAAATCCATGATGTCACAATCCATTGAAACACTGCAGAGAAATTAAGAATAAAGAAGACTAGAAAAAGGCCAGAGATAAACTCGGAGAGAGAAGTTTAAGTGGTAGAAGCTGTGAGTTTATTTGACACTTTAAAGTTTCAAAATGAATGGCAAGAGAAATACAGGAAGTTATCTTAAGGGGATGGCTGGATCAAGGGAGGCTCTCAATCTATGATCCTTGTCCAGACTGTCATGGACACACTGGGAAAGGGCAGTTTGGTGTTCTCTCATGCCTATTTTGTGTGATTTTTTTGTACTTAATGCTGTCAGAATAAGTGTTCCAATTAACAGTAAGATGGAAGAACTCTATTGAATTCTTCCTTGATTACTCTTTTGTAGTCTGGAGGAGGGACTCTAGGTTCAGAGAAGGCTTTGTTATCATCAGCAGCTTCCCAGAGCTCTTACCCAGAGCATGTACCTGGTGAAAGACTGTGGGTCTGTATTTCTTGATACAGTCTAGCTAAATTCAGAGAGGCCCATTACCTGCTTTTTCAGAAGTCCATCTATTTGTGAATAGAACAAGTCTTGAAGACCACTTACTAGATCATAGAGGGATTGTGGTTTGAATCAGTAAATAAAGTAATCATACATCTCAAATCATTTCAGGTTCCAGAGAATCAAAGAGAGTAGTGGGAATTTACATATGAATATCTTTTATCGTTTTCCATGCCCTCTTGTCAGAGGTTTGACATTTTCTTCATTTTAATTTCTTATTTTTGTTAACAAAGTCATGTTTAGCTGGGAAAGACCTTAGAGGCCATCTAACCCAATCCTTTCATTTTACAGATGGGAAAACTGAAGTCTATGGTCACAGAGGGAGTAAGCATCATAGGTGGTATTTGAATCCAGATCTTCTGAGGTCAGAAACAGCACTCATAATGTTTTGGTTTTTCACATCTTCTTTTTCAGAAGGAAAAATACTTTGATTTGCTTAGAAAAAAAGAGTAAAGTACAAAGCACTCATGCTGTGTGTGTGTGGTTGGGGGGGGAGCAGGGGAGGGAGAAGTGGCATGAACCGGTAGAGGAACAGAAGATATAAGATCGTTGGTCTCCAGACCATCATGGGAAAAACGCATTTCCACCCTTTGTGCCAGCTGGTGCTTGCTTTCCCGAGATACCAGGTTATCAGTGATCTCTTTACTACTAAATCCAATATCCTAGTTAAACCTAAGGTAAAGACCTCAAAGCATTTTGCAAAATGTTAGAAACACACATTGAATTGCAGTGAGGAACCTTTCTGGAATGGAGACTCAGCTGTAAGATCTGGGAAAGCTGATTTAGCTTGGCCTGAAATCTCTTGTATGCTTCCCAAAGTTTGCCTCACCAGTTGGGCCTAACTGTAATTAGCCTCCTCTCTGTGAAGCAAAATGTACTGAGAGCCTCCACTTAAATTGGATGTGCGATGGGCAAAGAAGTGGAATACTTAACCCCCTTTCATTTCCATGAAATCCTCTTCTGTACAAAGATGCAGGGCTGGGGTCAAAGGCAACAAGCAGTACGGCTCCCTCGAACACTGAGCAAATTCCAACTATAGCATCATGCCAGGCGTGATTAAGAATGATACAGCACATCATCTTTGTCAACACTATTCAGCCCATGTAAACCTTAGCGAGAAATGTACTTGTCAGAGAAAAATGCGCCTTTGATTTCTGTTACACTTTCCTGGTAATTGCTGTCATCACTGACAGGTTATTATTACAGTTGAATAGAGTCTCGGTAATTACTTTTGCACAGATTCTAACAGCTTTTAGATTGAAGGATATTCTGACAGTTTGAATACTCTTGACAACAATTACCTTTTTCCTGGTTAACACTGATTCAGGAAGATTAAAAATTAAATCCGTTCAGAGGAAACACTTATGTGTGTCACTAGTAAGTGGGTTGATACACACAAAAAATGTGTAAATTGCAGAATGACGGAGAATATTTTTTTAACTTCTCTTTGCTCTTAAGTCTCTTCAAAAATTAGCATTAGGGGAGAGATGGACCATGCTGGTTAGATTAATAGTAAATGATGTGAAATGATTTAAAGCAGCCCTTAGTCCAATAGCTACCAGGAACTACTGTGTGGTTCTGATGAGGAAAATCTGTGCCTAAGAAGCACAGAAGAATGTACATTTTTTAGTCATGTCTGCATCTACTTCTATACAGGCATGGGGAAGTGACTAGAAAACTCAAGTAATGGGGGACCCAATGGGCATTGTATATCTGGGTATCTTTCCAAGAGTGGGAGGATATTCCCAGTGGAATTATGGTCTACAACAGTGGGGCAGAGACTGCGCACACAGAGGAAAAAAGAGAATTGATGTAATTAACCAAATAAATTGGACCCAAACCATTTTAGCTTGAAAAAAAATCAGTTAATTGAAGCAAGGGTGTTTAGGGGATTAAATTAATTCCTCACTTGAGTGCTGTGGGCATCAGTTTAGAGTTGTCCAAGGGATTTTTTTAAGTGATTGAAATGGTTTTTTGCATATTTAATAGTAGATGATAACCATGACTAAGAGAGGCCATTTGTAAACTAGGATGGGGGAAAATGAATGCCATATACAAGACCCGAAAATGAATTGAACAAAAATGAAGTTCTTTAGTGCTTGAACAAAGCATACCACGTACATAAAATGTGTCAATAGTGGAATGTTAAAACTGCCATCCTGAACTTCTAGGGTGACTGTTACACCAATATAAGTAAAAATGAGAACCTTCCCTGCCCCCCAAACCAATAGAAACACAGGTGAGCTTTATTTTGCATTTTGGGAAACCACTTGTAGTGGGTTTTTTCAAGACTTCATTTCCCCCTGAAACAAATAGTGCAATAAAGACTAAAGTTACATGCTATCAACATAGATTTGATGGTGAATGCTCCATTTGGTACATTAGGGAATTTTCTGTTGTGCAAGCTGTGGCTGATGTCAATTTAATTTTTTTTTTACATAGTAGATAGGATGGGAGAAATACTCACGTTAGAAGAATTCAATGGGATTTGACGTCTGTTTTCTAAGATGTGGAATTAATTTCCAACTATTTTTATGCACCTCTTATGTGCCAAGCACTGAGGATATTAATATAAAAGAAACTCAGTCTCTGCCTACAAAGAGCTTACATTTTACTAGGGGGGATGCACCATCTTCACAGATAAATCATATTAAAGTATATTATGCTTTGGAATAATACTTTATATACATATACATGTAAACACCCACAAAATAGAGTGATTTGGGGAAGAAGGAACACAAGGGAAATCAAGTTAGTCTGTCAACAAGCATTTTTAAGCATCTTCTATGTTCCAGGCATAGTGCTAATTCAGGGATACAAAGAAATATTAAAAATCCCCGCTCACAAAGGGCTCACAATCTCAACTAGGTACAAATAAGCTCTAGGTAGAAAAAATTGGAGATAACCAACCAAGGGAATACACTAGCATTAAGGGAAGAATGAGAAGGGCTGCTTATAGAAGGAAGGATTTTAGATGAGTCATGAAGGAAGCCAGGGAAGTGAGAAGGGAGAAAATATTTCAGGCATGAGGGATGGCCAGGGAAAATGCCTAGAATTAAGATATGGTGTGCCATGTGGGAGAGGCAGTCAGGAAGCCAATGGCACTGGAGCATGGAATATGTGAAGGGAGTAAAGTGTAAAGAGATTGGAAAGGTAGGAAGAGGTGCAGGTCATGAAGGGAAGGGCTTTAATGACAAAGGATTGGGTATTTTTTCTTAGCAGTATTAGGAAACCAACTGAAGTTGATTGAATGGGGACAGGGGTGGGGGAAGTGACGTGGTCAGACTTTTGCTTTAGGAAAATCCCTTTGACTGCTGAGTTAAGGATGGGCCAGAGCCAAAGACTTGGGACAGGAAGGCCAATCAGCAGGCTATTGCAATAGGTCAGGCAGGAGGATTGTAAGGTTGCACACCAGGGTGGTGGCAGTATGAGTGAAGAGAGGGGCTTTATAGATGTTATGAAGGTAGAATCAACAGAACTTGGAATCAGATTGTATTTTGGAGTTGGCCTCTAGAAGGAGATGGCACTTTTTCCAAAAGGCTAAGGTAAAGATGAGAAAAACATTCTCTATGATGACAGACAGTCTGGGCAAAAGGATGGAGATGGGAGATGATGTGTTGGCTGCTGAGAATGACAAGTAGCAAAATAATTCTATTTCACTAGGATGTAGTGTGTGTAAGGGGGAGTAATGTGTCATCTGTCTGGGAAAATAGGCTGGAACCATACTTTAAAGGGTGTCATGAAACAAAGAAAATTTTATTTATTTAGTGGAGACAGGGAGCCTAGGTTATCAGTTTGACAGTTATGCTGTAGGTGAATAGGAAAGGAAGGAGACATTGGCGAGGAGAACAATTTGGAGGCTATTGCAGTAATTCAGGGAGGAGTGATGAAGATCTGAATGGAGAGAAATGATTTTGTAGCAGAAGAATGAAATTCAAAATCTCAAAATGCAGAAATAAAAACAACACTCTTATCTAGCGAGCCATTCCCCCAGAAAGTCTTCCTTTTGATAAGAAAGATCTATTTTATTGAAATCTTTTGTCTCTAAATCAACAATTTCTCACCCTGCTCAGATTGAACTCTCGTCTGTGACAAAGAAAAATAATAAGGACAATATTTAATATAGTGAGTTTGACATTTTATATGATATTCTGACCCAGGAGTTTCCTGCTTCTATGTCCTGTTTCTTTATCCGTTTCTCTTCTTATTCTCTGGGGTTTTCTAAGCATGCTATAACATCATTATATAAGATAATTTTTTTTCTCTTTTTTGCTGTGTGTATACCATTAATTTATCTCCCTCATTTTTATCAAGAGCCCCATAGAGCTGTGCCAAATGTGGGGAAAGGGAACATCCTTGATTTACTGGGGGTTTTTCCCCCCAATTTTTTCTTATTTTTCAGTTACATGTAGAAACAATTTTTGACAATTATTTTTGACATTTTAGGATTTAGATTCTTCTCCTCCCTACACTCTACCCCAAGGCAGTGAATAGTCTGATATAGGTTATACTACTACTTTCATGTAATATATATTTCCATATTGCTCATGTCATAACAGAAGACATATTGAAATTAAATAAAAATATCATGAAGGAAATATAGTGGAAGATGCCGTGCTTTGATCTGCACTCAGACTCCAACAGTTCATTCTTTGGCTGTGCAGAGCATTTACAGCATGAGTTTCTTGTGGTTATCTTGGAGACTTGCTTTACCAATCATAGTTTAATTCTTCACAGTGGATCATTGTATAATATTTCTTTTACTATTTTTATTGTTCTCCTGGTTCTGCTCACTTCATTTTGTATTGATTCATGCAAGTCTTTCTAGTATTTTTCTGAACTCATCCTAGTCACTGTTTCTTATGGTACAATAGTATCCCATTATAACCATATACCACAACTTGTTCATCCATTCTCCATATGATGGCTAACCCCTCTTTCTATTCCTTTGCCACTACAAAAAGAACTTCTGAAATATTTTATCACAGGTAGGTCCTTTTCCCTTACCTCTGACCTCTGTGGGAAACAGACCCAGTAGGGATATCACTAGGTCAAAGGGTATGCGTAATTTTGTGGCCCTTTGAGCCTGGTTCCATATTGCTCTCCACAATGGTTGTATCAGTTCACAGTACCACTGTACCACTAATACACAGTGTATTAGTGTTCCAGTTTTCCCACATCTCCTCCAACATTTATCATTTCCCTTTCTGATCGTGTTAATCTGATATGTGTGAGGTGGCATCTCAGAGTTGTTTTAATTTGCATTTCTCTAATCAATAGTATGGATAGTTTTATTTTCTTCTTCTGAAAACTGCCTGTTCATAGCCTCTTACAATTTTTGAAAGGCAAAATACTTTGGTTTCTGTGTATTTGAGAAATGAGGTTTTTGTCAGAGATGCTTAATATAAATATTTCCCCAAAATTTGTTTTTTCCCCTTCTAGTCTTGGTTGCATTGGCCTTATTTGTACAAACTCTTTTTAATTTAATATAATAAAAATTATTTATTTCATTTTTCATAATGTTCTCTACATCTTGTTTGATTGTAAATTATTTCCTTATCCATAAGTCTGATAGGTAAACTTTTCCATGTTTCCCTAATTTATTTTTGGTATCACATTTATTTCTAGATTAAATATCCATTTTGACTTTTTCTGTTGTATGGTATGAGATGCTGGTCCATGCCTAGTCTCTGCCATACTACTTTCCAGTTTTCCCAGTAGTGTCTGTCAAATAGTGAGTTCTTTTTCCAAAAGCTGGAATCATTAAGTTTATAAAACACTAAGTTGTTATGGACATTAACTGCTCTTCCATTGATCCACCACTATTTTTTCTTAGTATCAGATTGTTTTGATGACTACTGTTTTATAGGATAGTTTGAGATCTGGTACTGTTAGACTTCCTTCCTTTGTATTTTTAAAAAAATTAATTCCCTCAATCTTCTTGGGCTTTTGCTCTTCCACATGAACTTTGTTTTTATTTTTTATAGTTCTATGAAATAATTTTTGTGTAGTTTGATATGGCATTGAATAGATAAGTTAATTTAGGTTAAATTGCCATTATTGGCTCAGCCTATCCATGAACAATGATTCTTTTTCCCATTGTTTAGGACTGACTTTATTTGTGTGAAGAGTGTTTTATAATTATGTTCATAAAGTTGCTGGGTTTCTTTTGGTAGATATACTCCCAGGCATTTTATATTGTCTCTGGTTATTGTGAATGAAATTTCCTTTTCTTTCTCTTGCTGTTTTGTTGCTGGGAAATAGAAATGCTGCTGATGTTTGTGGATTTATTTTATATCCTGTGACTTTGCTGAAGTTGTTAAGTGTTTCTATTAGTTTCTTGACTGATTCTCTGGAGTTCTGTAGGTATACCATCATATCGTGTAAAAAGAGTGGTAAATTTGTTTCTTCATTGCCTATTCTAATTTCTTCAGTTTCTTTTTCTGCTCTTACAGGTATAGTGAGCATTTCTGGTATAATATTAAGTAATAGTGGTGATAATTGCTTTACCCCAATCTTATTGGCAAGAATCTTAGGTTGTTTCCATTGCAGATAATGCTTGCTGATGATTTTAGATAGATGCCATTTATTACTTAAGGAAGGTTCTCTTTATTTCATTGTTTTTTATAAGGAATGGGTATTGTATTTTATCAATTTTTTGCATCTTTTGAATCTTTCCTTTACTGTTTTATTGACTGAGGAAGTTTCTAATGCTCACCCATTTGAAATATTCGTGCCTTTTCATTTCAGATATATTTCTAGAAAATAAATATGATTTATGCCTACAAAGTATGGACACAAAAAGTGTTGTAAGTTCTCAAACATTTTTTCCTACATCTATTGATAAAATCATATGATTTGGAGTATTTTTTTTGCTTTTAATGCAATTGATTGTATCCTTTCCCTAATATTGAAACATATTTATGTCTCTGAAATTATGCAACTTGGTCAAAGAATATAATTTTTTGATATGTTGCTGTAGACTTTTTATGAGGATTTTATTTTAAAATTTGTATCACTGTAGATTCATAATATTAGTTTATAGATATTAGAAATATGTTTCACTCATTAAAAAGTTTAGTATTTTGTTTCTTAGTTTATAAGAATAATTTTTATAGCATAGGTATTAAGTGACCTTTAAACTTTTTGGAGTAATCTAGAAACTTATTTGTAACAGTTTTAGATTATTTTCCTTTGTTAATTCTTTTATGGATAGTTTAATTTCATTTTTCAGACCATGTTAAACTGCTTATTTCATGTTTTATTAATTTAGGTATTTTAAATGTTTATAGGTAATTCTGTCACTTTCAATTTTTTAACTTATTACAATAGAAATACTGATAGTAAACTCTATTAGTTCTTTGTAAAATTTTAATCCCTACTTGAGATTTTTGCCTCATTCATTTTTCATTTTGTTACATTGATTTTCTATACTTCTGCTTTTTGATCCAGTTAAAGATTTTGTCAGCTGACCTGCAATCTATGCCCAAGCACAGGACCACTGGTTCAAAGGGTATGGGTGGTTTTGTTTCTTTTCTTACATAGTTGCAAATCAAAATACAGAATGGCTGGACTGTTTCATAACTTCACCAGCAGCATTTTTGAATGTTTATCTTCCAACAACTCCTCCAAAAAGGATTATTTCTATCATTTTTCTTCTTTGTTCATTTGCATATTTGTGAAGTAAAACTTCAGATTTGTTTTGATTTGAATTTCTTTTACTACTATTATTGACTTGTAGTCTATTTTATGTGAGCATTTATAATTTAAAATATATTTTTAAATGTTCATATCATTTGCTAACATTATTTGGGAAATGGCTCTTGGTATTAGAGAAACTCTGATGTTTCATCTCAACTTTGTTTTCATTGATTTTATTCATGTAAACGTTTTTTAATTTGCTGTAGTAGAAACTGGCTTTTCTCTATTTTATGTATTACTCCCTTAATTAAGACTGCTCTTCTTCACATAGGGACCACCCCCTCTTATTCTCTTCTAGATTCTTTTTTTAAAGGTTTGACCTTTTTATTTAAGTCCCTTGTCCATCTTGAGATTATTGGGGTCTGTGTGCCCAACACAGACCCTGCATCCTTCATGCAACTTAACTGCTGCTGGTTGCTGCCCAAACCAGATTCAAATATAATTGGGCAGAATTTTACAAAATAAATGTATACATAAAACATGGATAATGTTAATGTGGTTTTCTAAGTTTGTATGTGGCTCCCAAGGATCCTTATGAATGGTTCAGTAGCCTCATTTTTTATGTGATTTTGAAACTACTATTCTAGGCTGTAAGCTGTTGATCTGAAACAAATTTTTGTCAGTTTTCTGCTTTTCCCTGCAGTCTTATAAAAATTTTTCTTCAATACTTTATTTTGGAGGGTGTATCTAACTCTGGTTTATTGTTTTCATTTTTCATGTGTTGTTTGGACTTTCAGTTTTACAATCAATGCCAGATAGTTTTGATGGTGATAGCTTTACAATATAGTTGAGACCTGGAAATGCTGTCTCTTTCTTTGATGCTTTTCTCAATTATTTCCCTTGGGAAACTAGACCTTTTTCCCCATGTTCATTTTGTTATTATTTTATTTAATTTTATAAAGTGTTTCCTTGACAGCTTTATTATTATTATTGTATTTCGGTCATTTCAGTTGTATCCAACTTTTTATGACCCCATTTTGAATCTTCTTGGCAAAGATAGTGGAATGGTTTGCCATTTCCTTCTAAGGCTCATTTTTTAGTTGAGTAAACTGAGGCAGGCAAGATAAAATGACTTGTTCAGGGTCACACAGTAAGTATCTGAGACTAGACTTGAATTTAAGAATGTGAGTCTTCCTGACTCTGGGGTCAGAGCTCTCCACTGCATCACCTAACTGCCCTCGATTGTTACACATTATAGCTATAAATTTATTTAGGTAGTATTATCATTTTCATTATATTGGCATGGATTAACCCTGAGCAGAAGCTATCTTCCCAATTATTGTTTCTATTTTTTATTTAAGTTCTTTATTTTTAAGGAGTAATTTTATAATTATATTGGTATGTCATAATTGTTTCTTGAAGTTGGAAACTTACAGTTTTTTGTTCTTTGGATGGAGATCTGTTCATTCTTTTGATTAGAGATTTGTTGTCTGTGTTCAGAAATTCTGGACAGTTTTCTTACATTTCCTCTATTAGAGTATTTGGATTTTAAAAAATCTGTTCTACTCTGGGAAACCTATGATCCTAAAGTTGTCTTTGTATACCCTGTTTCAAGATCATATGATTTAGTTTCATAACATTTATATGAGGGACTTTGAAAAACCTCAGAAAAAATAAAAATTTCCATATTCAAAGAAAAGGAAAAGAGGATTCCTTTTTTAAATAATGCATCTTTATTTATTATAACTTGTTTTTTTTAAGTATATATTAAATCCAACTTGGTAGTCCTAATACCATCTTACTTGTCTGTGACCCCTTTTAAATTCCTTTCTGTTTTCTTCTTTGTGTTTTTAAAAGTGATTCTTTGCAGTTCTTTTATTTTCTTTTCACTTTTTTGGTATAACTCT
Organism: Monodelphis domestica; assembly: GCF_027887165.1. Classification (NCBI taxonomy): domain Eukaryota; kingdom Metazoa; phylum Chordata; class Mammalia; order Didelphimorphia; family Didelphidae; genus Monodelphis; species Monodelphis domestica. Next base: position 27,357,187 of record NC_077235.1, on the reverse strand, counting down.
CCCACCCTTTCCCAATTTTTCCTCTCATCCCCAAAGGATATCTCTCCCTTCTAACAAATAAACCTTTTCAATCCTTAGAATCTCCCAATACATTGGCCACATCTGAGAATGTACGTCTTGTTTTGGACCTCTAGTCTCTTGCCTTTCTGGCCAGAGATAGGAAGCATGCTTCATTATCAGTCCTTTGGAGATATGCTTGGTCCTGTTTCAGTACTATGTTTCTAAAGTACTATATTTCAAAGTTGTTCCAGAACAGCATCTTCAATGCTAGCACAGTGCTTGACACATAGCAACAGCCGACCATATAATTTATTCTCCTCATCCTGTTCGCTTTAGTCTGGATTGTTTCATGAGAGTCTTTTCAATCTAACATATAGACTGGAGTGATAAAGGACCAGGTGACCAACATATAACAGAAACTTATTACTAGAAGTGGAATGACTCCCCAAATGTCTCAGGAAGACTGAAGTCCCCCTCTTTATGGGAAGTAGGGAGATAGCCAAAGCTGAGCATTCATTCACTCCTCCATTCTCCTGTCTTCAAATATAAGGGTATTGGGCTTGAAATGATATCTAGTACACATCAGATATCTGAAATCTCTGAGAGCAGATCCACTCTAGGCCTGGAGAATAACAACGTAAGCTCTTCTGATTTAGCTTCTCCTCCAGCCAAATGTTTATTACACCAGCAACAATCTTGGATAGTGAGCAAACATATTTATCAAAGCAAGCAGTAAAACAGTAATTAGGGAAGCCAAACAAATTAGTTTAGACAGTAGAATGAACAAGTTTTGGGGAGCCTGTGTAACCTATAAGAAAGTCCTAGTTCATCTAGGAGAACAACAATCTAATTTGAGGAGTCTGCTCTTAGCTTTCTCCTGGGGTGTAAACATTGGGAATCAAGAGACATGTTCAAGAACTTCCTTTTCCCCATATAACTATGGCCCCAGAGTATATCCTTTTTGCCTTTCAAAGTCAATACCTTGCCTCCATCTCTCTCTTTGTTCATCATTTCTCTCTCCTGGACGTCTTTTGAGTAATTAAGGATTACTTTATGTATGCCGTGTCATAGGACTGTCTTTTTGGAATCCATCAAAGATGGTCTTGATTCTTTCTTTCATCATTTCTTATAGCACAGTAATATTCCATTAGTCACATCTATTTTTTTCAACCATTCTCCAGCTGACGAGCAGTTGCTTAGTGTTTAGTTCTTGGTCTCAATAAAAAGTACTACAACTCATCATTTCGCATCCATGGCTCTGCTTGGTTTGAACTCCTCACCCTGCTTCCCCCAGGATAAGTTTATCACCAGAAGTCTCATAATCCAACTTTGGTACTCATCACCTCAATGTCCTCAGTTGCCTCTCCCCTCTGATTGGGGAGCTGGGGGCAGAGCAAAAAACTCCTCCTAAAGCCTTCCTTTATAGAAGGCTCAGATTTTTCAAAACCTTCATGTCCTAGTTGAGGCCTTCATCACCTCTTGCCTGGACTACCATCACCCTCTACCTGATCTCCCTGCCTTAAGACTCCACTCTTATCTTTTGTTCTTTCTGCAGCTCGAGTTTTTGGTAAAGCACAGATCTGACAATGTCACCCTCTACTCAGTAATTTCACCAGCTCCATAATGATCTGACAACCAAGTATAATCTCTTCTGAGGCTTTTAGAACCCTTCGCATCCTGAATCCCAAGCTATTTGTCTAGCCTTGTTATATCACTCTGCTTTGTTCCCTCTGCAGGCTGGTCACAGTCATCCTTCTACAGGCACCTCACTCCCATCTCTCATCTACCTGCCTTTGCAGAAGCTGTCCTCCGTGCTTGGACTATACTCCTTCAGTACCTTTACCCTTTGGAATACCTTGTTTCCTTCAAAACTCAGCTGAGATCACACCCTCTCCATGAAGCATTTTCTCAACCAACTCTACCCAAGTTATCTTTTATTTATTTTATACACGTTTCCCATACCTGCACATATATGCTAACTCCCAAAATAGAATGTAAGATCCTTGTGAACTGAGATGGTTTCAGTCTCTCTACCTGTATCTCCAGTATCTCCTGTCTCCTAGGACAGGGCCTGGTCTCTAGCAAGTGCTGAATAAAGGTTGATTGACTTGATAGATTCCTATGGACATTTTGGTTCCATTTTATCTATTTCTCACTGATTGTCTCAATTTTAAAATTACAGACTAGTTTATTAATCCCTTTTCCTCATTTGCACATAGACATTTTTACATTTGAATTTCCTAGCAATATTGATTACATTTTTGGCTTTTGGGGGAATGACCACCTGATGTAGTAAATTTCTGCAGCAGCCAAGGGTCACAGTGGATAGAGTACCTGGCCTGGAGTCATGAGGACTCAAATTCTTGAATTCAAATATGGCCCCAGACACTAGCTATGTGACCCTAGGAAAGCCACTTAACTCTGTTGTCCTCAGTTTCCTCATCTGTAAAATGAGCTAGAGAAGGAAATGGCAAACCACTCCAGTGTCTTTGCCAAGAAAATCTGAAATGGGGTTGTGAAGAGGTAGACAGGACTGAAATGACTGAATAAGAATCATTGTAAATTGCTTGCTCCACATTTTGATCCTTTCCGTCTTTATTTTTTAAGTGATATGTTTTTTATATCCCCAAATCCTTGAGTTTTATTTTCTTATTCATTCTGACATGCCTCATCTTATTCAGGAGTTAAGTCCATTAACATCTAAAGTTATGATTTTGCTTGGCATGTGATTTACCTCTAATTATTTTGTATTAACTTAGCCTCCTCTCCTCTCTTAAGGAGAGGTTTGCTTACATTAGTTTCATATCAACATTGCCCTATTCCCCACTCTATTTCAAGTTTCTTGAGTTTGTTTACACTACTATACTCTCTCTGTTTTAAAAAAAGAATTTCTCATGATGAACCCTTACCTCTCCCAGCCCACATATGAATATGGTTCAGAATTCACAATGTGGTATAATGGGAAAATTCTAAACTTTGATTCTGAATTTTGAGTCATAGTATCTGAATTTCAATTCTGACTTTGTTACTTAGCATATATGTGACCTTGGGAAAGTCACAACTTCTCTGGGCCTCAATTTCCTAATGTGTAAAAGGAGGGAGTTGGTTTAGATGGACCCAAGATCTCTTCAAGCACTATGACTCCTGTCCTTGCCACCCAGCTATCCTCTTAATTTGAGAAGGACTTAAATTTGTTACATTTCAGTCATTTCGTAATATTACTCTCCCCATAGAAGACACAAACCCTTTATTTCCTAATTCAGGCCTTTATTCCCTCTGGCCTGGAAAAATACAAACCTGTATAATCCTTTCATACAAAGGAGCCCAGTTAAACCAAACCAAATTGGCACATTAATCAATATGCTTTGTGTTTTAACTTTTTTTTAGGAAGCCCTCATTCTTTCAGTTACCCAGGTTCAAAAAAAGTCATCTTTTGACTTCCCACTCCCTACTTGTCTCCCTCCCTTACCCATGTGCATTCACAAATTCTCTACATCTCTAATATCTTTTCTCCTCACATGGCCACCCCTCTAGCTAAGACCCTCTTTACCCCTCACTTAGACCAGCAGTCAGCAAATTACATACCTGAAGGCCAAATCTGGGCCATTACCTGGTTTTCTGTTGTCTGGGAGCTAAGAATGTTTTTTACATTCTTCAATATAATAAAACTTGATTTAAAAATTTGAAAACCATTCTTAGCTCAGTGGTGTATGAGAAAAGAGAGCTATTGGGATTTGGCCCACCCTGTAGTTTGCTGACCCCTGACCTAGACTATTCTATTATGTTCCTAATTAGTCCCTCTAAAATCTCTTCTTTTCTCAATCTATTCTCTAGACAGTTGCCAGATTGATATTTCTAAAGGACAGGTCTAAGCATGTCACTCCCCTTCCCAGGAAGCACCAGTGGTTCCCCATTGCTTGGCATTTCAAGTCCTCCATTCCAGGATTATTGCATACTACTTCTTTTTATGTAATCTCTATTCTAGGCAAACTGGCCTTTTTGCTCTTTCCCATCTCCCACTTTTGTGCCTTTGAACGTGCTATTTTCCATTCCTGGAATGCTTTTCCTCCTTAACATCACCTCTAGGAATCCATAGGATGCTTCAAGGCTCATCTCAAGTACTGCCCCCTTCACAAGCCAAGCCCTTGGTGAATTCCTCTCTCTACTCTTCCCAGCCCCATTACTTTCTATTTAATTGGTGAGTGTTTTGTATTTTCTTAGTTATATACATATTATTTTTCCCTAAGAGAGTATTAGGTCCTTGAAGCAAAGATGCCTTATTCTTTTCTTTATATCCCCAGTGCCTGCCTGGCTCTGTGCCTGGTCCACAGGACACTTGGTGAACAAATTAATGAGCCATACTGGACAGCATGTGACTCATTCTGCTCCTGTAGACAGCCAGCTCTTTAAGGGGTGGAGGGAGGTGGGTTTCCCCATCAGCACTGTCGTTTTCCCTGCTTGCTGCCCTGGCCCTTCCCTTCTAGGCATGTTGGGCCTCCCTCGCAGACACTGCCTCAGTAGCTTTTCTCCTGCTCAAACTACCAAAACCAGGGCATTTCAGAGACCTTGCTCTGAGAGGTCAGACCATGTGGGAACTCACCAGGGGATGACACAAGCCAGGCCCGACCTTCCCACACATACACACCAAACCTCTTTTTCTGAGCAAGAAAGATCATTTTTGTGCTCAAGGGTCTCCCCTTTCCGACTGTGGGTCTAGCCTAGTGTGATGCCACCACTCCATTAGGGGGCGACTGGGGTTCAGACTGGGGTTCTGCCCAAAGCAGAGAGAGAGAAACCAAGCAGGAGTGGGGCCAAGGTAGGGCTCTGGGTGCTGCGTCTGGCCCTGTCTTGTTTGGTTCTGCACATCCCCAAAGGGTTGATGATAGCCTGTGGAGCTTGTTCCAGCTTTGTTTCTTGCTGTGATTTTATTGACCTCTTCCTTTGTGCCTTCTTTGTGCCTGGCACACTTTCCCCTGTACTACCCTTCTTGAGGACTGTTAAATAGGGGAAGAATCTGGATGTGATGACACTCCAGAAACACGGCCCTGCCCAAGTTAAACAGGAGAACGGCCCCCCACCAGGGCTGTTGCGTTGTTTTCCCGAAAATCACCAACCCGTCATTATGACTCACCATTTGTTTACTGGCTGATATGAATGGAGCCTCTGCAGTTCGAGCTCTCACCTTGGAGATTTCTCATAAGAATCTCAAATGAAATTAGTAGGGCGACAAGCCCTTCCGCAGGTGCCATAGAAATGGCTCCGGCTAGAAGTCTGTAGTTGCACTGTTGACATTTCAGGTGAACGGATGACTAGCATCCAAGGAGGGCTAATAAGGCTGCTTATTTGGGAATGTTTATTAAGAGTGCTGTACTAATAATGCTTTTTGCACACAAGACATCTTAGACAAACAGGGGTTTGGTTAAGCAGAGCAGAGCTAAGTTTCTGTCAAAAACCTGCATCGAAATCTGGCTTTGGAGGCCAGTTAATTCCAGTTACTGTGAGCTTGGGCAAGGCACTCTGGATCTCATGGTCTTAATTTTCCTACCAGTAAAATGGGCCCGTGAACATTTGCATGACTTCCAAGTTGAAATCAAATATTCGTAAAGCCCTATCTCAAGGCAACCCATAAGCCTCTTTTAAAACCACTTTGAGCCTTTTTTTTGCTTCTTAATCATCCAGAGCTGTGCAAAGAATGGCCAGAAGGAGAAAGATTCTCTCCAGTCTCTGCTAACTTGACTCTCCTACCTCTCCTGGGACCTTTCTGAGAAAGGCATCCGATACCTCATGATAGCACTAACTTCCAGCCGAGGACCTTGCAACATTTTAGTGAGGAATTCTTGGAAAGGACCTGGAAGTAGGCTGCTTTCCAGCTCCATGTTTCCTCCCCCTCCCCCAAACATCTAGTCCAGTGGCTTTTACACCTGAGCACTCCAACTGCCCCCCCACCCTGCCAGCTCCACACAGACCCACAAAGCAGGCCTCTGTTTGGCGCCTCTCTCCAAATCTTCCCAGCTTAGAGAACAAGAACACAACAATCATTTTAACATCCCTGTCCAAAAAGAAATTGAATTGCCCCCTCCTTTTCCCTCTCTGGCTTTTCAAGCTACTTATTATGGCCTGCCGGCCTGCCTTGGTAATAAAGTAACAACACTAATTTCTGTTCATTAGAATTATGCACTTCCTTATTGTTACGTGTTTGGGCGAGTTCCTTTCTCATGGCATTATAGGGCCTCCACAAAAGCAAAATTTAGTCCCTTTGACAGAGTTGAAAGGAAGCAATCTCTTATATGACAAATCCAACATTATCATATGTAAACCTCATTTGCTATGGAATGTCTCCCCGTTTCCAGCTCATTAATTGAATAAAGTCCATTTTCCCATCCTAGTCAGCAGCACTGTTCTCCAACTAATGGAATGGTGCCTTGAAAAAAGCCCTTACAAAAACAGGGAGATGGAATGTGACAAAATAATCCCCCAAAGGAATGGGGCAAAATACTGGGAGAAACGGCCACAAGAATGCACTGTCCCTTTGGGAAACAGACCTTTGGGGTGGTTTCTTGAATATTTTTAGAAAGGTCTCGCCTTTGCTGAGGGAGCGACGGAGGCAATCCAGAGACTGCTCACTCTTTCTTAATTAGGTTGCTCCCCAGATTTCTCAAATGATCCCTAGAGCCAGTATCCATTGCTCTCTCTGTCAGTAGTCTTTATGAGGGGAGATTTAAACTTAAAATCTGCCTACCAGCCTATGAATAGGGCTACTCTTATCAGTATTGCAGAGTGAGCTATGTAAAGCCATCGCTGCACGATCTATGTCACACCTGGAAGGCCAGAGGAGACAACTGAGGCCCAAAGAAAGAAAGAGACTTGGACAAGGTCTTTTAGCAAATTAGTGGTAGAGCTGGAACTAGGCCCCAAGCCTCTGGATTCCCAGTTCACTGCTTTGTTCACTGTACAACTGTTACTACATCCTAGCAGCAGTCCTTTCTCTTCAAAACCACCCCAAAGTAAGCCTCTACATGCTGCAGTAGACTTCAGTCCTCCAGCCCCCCAAAGGAGAAAAGCCCGAAATTAGAATGCCCTCTATGATCACTGGGGCAATTGGCTTTACTTATGTATTTTTCTTTGCCATAAGGGATGTGTGGGGCGAGGGGAGCAGTGTTTTTAGCTTCTGCAGATAATACAAGCACACTTTAGAAACAGAATTCTCATGATATTTGTCCCCAAGTAACTAATGCAAATGCTAAAGGAATATACTTTTGGGCCCAGACCTACATTTCCTTTGGTAAATGGACCTTCCAGTCAGGAAATCTCTTCAACCACTGTAATTTTAGGGAACTGCCTAGAGCACTGAAAACCTAAGCAATTTGTTCAGGATCACATAATCAGTTTATGTCAGAGGCTAGATTCAAATCCAGCTCATCCTGATTGCACTGCAATAAGCTGTCTCAATAGAACTATGGTTCAACATGCCTATGTGTGTATATGTTTATAAGCATGCACATATACATGCACTCACATACCCGTGTGTGTGTGCATAAATTTATATACACACATACATTCGCACACCAATATATCAACATTTCTTAAGTATCTTCTTTATTTTAGGTTCTAGGAAAGACATAAAGTTAAGTAAGGCTTCGTTCCTCCCTTCAGGAAACCTCTAGTCTAGTTGAAGAAGATCACAGTTCATCACAGGACCTGTGGATTTCAGTAACTCCTCAAGTAAACTTGAGCTATTTGTAAATTGACCAAAAGGAAAACAAGTAAAGTCATTCATTGCAAGGAGAACACCCAAGAAAAAAGCAAGTGATGTCTCTGTTGGGGAATAGGAATTTGATGGTATTGGATTATGAGTCAGGAGATCAGGCTAGGCGTCTTCGTTTTATCACTAGATAGCCAGAAGATTGCGGGCACACTCTTCTATGCCGGAATTGACTGATTGTGGAAAAAGACATAAGGACTTCAACCAGAGGATCATGCCCTCACATCTGGGAGCAGACAACCGGTGTCACATGATCTTGGCTAGGCTAATCTGGGGATTATTCACCTGAGAGCATTTTATGGAAGCTGTCTGTTGGTCTAGAATTGATTGGGATATTGAGAACAACTTAAAAGAAGTTATGATAAGCCACTCTGCAGAACCTTTAATAAGGCAGCTTTTCTTCCATGACCATTGACTGAGAAACCTTGGTGAAGAGTTCATATTGATTTTACGAGGAAAAACCTTAATTGTGGAATATCCCTTCTCGAAATGGCTCCAATGGCCCCGAGCTAATACCAATTATAGTTCTCTGTTAGATTTCTGTGAATAAGAAGACCACATGGCCCCATTTTTGAGTGACTGAATTTCTTGGTTAAGTTAAAGAAATTTGTGTAAAGAAACTGTTTTTGAGCCCGCACCTTATTGAATCTCATTGAATACTTAATTACCCTAAAGAAAATAATCAGATTGGTAAAGGAATATTATAAAGTCATAGTCGTCAAAGCTACTTTATATCAGTTTAAAAATAGGAAAGTATATATGTGGCACAGATTAGATAAAGACGAACCAGAAATGATGAAATTTAATCCAAACTTGAATGAAACCTGTGAATGTAAATTACTTAGAGAAAACTCCCTACAAGACAAAATTTGCTGGGAAAACTGGAAAGCAATTTGTGAAAAATTAGGATTAGATTCACATGTTATACTATATGCCACAATAAATTAAAGGGGAGTTTATAACTTCATGGAGGCAGTTAGGTGGCTCAGTAGATAGAATGCAAAGCCTAGAGTCAGGAAGACACAAGTACAAATGTGGCTTCTGAGGTTGCCTAGCTATGTGACATTAGGTAAGTCATTTAACTTCTGTTTGTCTTAATCCTCCAAAGGAGGAAATGGTCAACCACTCCGGTATCTTTGCTGAGAAAACCCCATGGGGCTGCATTGTCACACTATGGTCCACGGGGTCATGACGAGTCAGACACAACCAAATGACACGAAAGCTCAATGTTAAATATCACATCACAAAAAAGAGGATAAACATCTATGGGAAAGGGATGAATTCTTATCCCAGATATGGGATAGAAGCAATTACAAATGATAAGATTTAGATTTTGATTACATGAACTAGAAAAGCTTTTGCACAAACAACATTAATACACTTAAGATAAGAAGGGAAATAGTCAGCGAGGAAAAAACCTTTATGTCAAATATCTTTGATGGGAGTTTAATATCCCCAATAAGTAAGAAACAGAATACATAAGATCAAAAGCCATTCCCCCAACAGACATTTGGTAAAAGAATATGAACAAATAGTTCTCAGAAGAAGAATTGCTAGCTACTGACCATATGAAGGAATGTTCTTAAGCAGCAATAAAGAGAAATTTAATTCAAAACAAGTCTGGCATTTCATCTCACACCTAGGAAATTGGCAAAGATGACAAAAGATGAGAATAGTCATGTTGAAGAGCTTGTCTGCACACTAATATGCTGTGGGTAGAGCTCTGGATTAGTGTAGACATTCTCTAACGCAATTTGGAATCGCCTTTTGACTTTGTTATTTTGCTGCTTTTCATAGGACCCCAAAGAGGTAAGTGATAAAAGGAAAGGATCCAAATACACCCAATGTTTGTAACAAATAGATGCCCACCATTGAGTAACAGCTAAACAAATTGTGGTACGGGAACACAATGGAATATTACCATGCTATAAGAAACAGGGAATGTTTTGGAAACAGATATATAAAAAGACTTAAAGGAACTGATGAAAAATAAAATGAGCTGAGTCAGGAAAACAGTATATACAATTACACCACCACTACTTAAATGAAACAATAGAACAGTCAAAATGAATGTTAGAAAATCATAAAGGACAAGCTTGGCCCCAAATAAAAGACAAGATACTTACTCTGATTCCTTTGCAGAGGAAAAGGTCAAAAAGTGTAGAATCCTGTACATATAGCATCTGAACTCAAGTATTGCTGACTCTCTAGTCCTGATGGTCTATCCACTGTGCTACCTAGCTTTAAGACCAAAGAGAGGATTTTTTATTTGATCCTGGAAGTACTAGGGAGCCACTGGACTTTATTGATAAGAGCGAAATGGTGATAGCAGTGCTTTAGGAAAATCATTTTTGATACCTGAGGGGAGGATGGATTCACCTTGGGAGAAACTTGAGCACTATTTGCTATAGTCCAGGCTTGAGGTGACAAGGGACTGTCCACAGAGGTAGCTGTATGAGTGAAGAGAAATTCTTGAGAGATCCTGCAAAGGGAAATGAAATGATAAGACTTGGCAACTTATTGGATATTTGGGGTGAGTGCAAGTGAGAGGTCAAGGATTATACCATCATTGTAAGGCCCTGAGGAAGTTGGGAAGAGAGGAGGGTTTGGGGGAAAAGATGATAAATTCAGTTTTGGACATGTTTGCGTTGGCATGACTTTGAGACATTCAGTTCTTAATGTCTAAGAGATAGTGATATAAGACTGTAGGTCAGGATAGAGTCTATGGTTAGATAAATAGATCTGAGATTCATATGCATAGAAAAGGTACTTGAACCCAGGAGAGCTGATGGAATCACCAAGGAGGAGTGTCCAGAGTAACTAGCTGAATGAGACTTACTCTTTTTGTTCCCATGTATGTATTAGAACTAGGAGGATTAAGTAGTAGTTTTGCAAAATACTTTTTTGGTCAATAAAAAGAAGGTGGTTCCTAACAACTAGAGCTGTTCAAAGTAGAAGGGTCTGATGCAAAAAATAAGCTCTTTATTATCACAGAAGGGCTCTGTGGTCATCGCTTGTCAAGAAAGTTATAGAGGAGAATTCCTACCCAGGTAGGCCTTCTATATGATGATGTACATGTTCCCTCCCCATCTGGATTTTTGTGATTCAAAGAATGTTGTCAAAAGTGGACAAAGCCAATTTATTATGCCACTTTTTTTTAAAAGAAGGAGAAATCCATCCTTTGGTTTTATCTGATAGAGGCAAAGGCTGATTAGTGAATCTGGGGATAGACTGTTCCTTGTTCTGTCCCGAGGGAGAGAAGTGAAGGACAGTATGCTTTCTGTACTTGAGAATTACTGGATGTCTATAAAAAGCAAATATCCATTGGTATACAGCAAATTAGAACAGTTGTCAAAATAATTGCTGTACTACTTTAGCTATTTGTCATATCCCTTTCTGAGAACTAATGTCTAACTTTGGTTTTAATATCCTAAGAATGTGAAAGATGTACGATTTTAAAGTTGTAGGTGACCTTAGAAGTCACTTCCAGCCTGATTCCCTTACTCCTTTGTCTTACCACCACTCCTATCCTGGCGTTCCTTAATCTGCCCCCCTACCCCTACTCTCAAGCTGCTCAATGAATGTTCGTGGAGGAAGTCAGACATCCATATGGACTGGGTCCACTATGATTCATGTTACCTAATCTCAACAGGGCCTTTACTCCTGGATAATAATATATTCTTCCTTGACTGACTTGATTCTATTCTCTTTACCAGATCTTCCAGGCTTTCTCCTTTCTCCTCAAACCTGCAGGGCTATTTCAAATTTCCTCTTGTCTTTTACCTTACTAAGAAAATCAAGGCTATCTGCTCTGAACTCCCCCATCTCTCCTGCTCCACAACTAAAGCATTTATGTATCTTTCTTTTGCCTCCAGTCTTTGAAGAAGAAATGACCATCTCCCTTTCTGGACCAAACTTGTATTCTTATGCCCTTAATTCTATCCCTTCCCATTTCTTCCTTTAGTACTCTGTCATCTTCACTCTCTCCCTCTGGCTCCCCTGCTACCCAAAATAATACTCTAGTCTATATAATTCTCTGAAAAAATTCTTTACTTGATTCAACCATCTCCTCAAGGCACCATCTTGTGTCTCACCTCCCATTTTCCAGTTGAGAAGCAGAATAGTATAGCATAAACAGCACTGAATTGTGAGTCTGAAGGTACCTTGGGTTCCAGTTCTTCCCTTGAGACTCACTAGCTGTGGGAAGCTAAGTGATTCTTAACCAACTCAAGGCAAGGCAAATCGATATATTTATTAGGTGTTTACTTTGTTCTAGAAGTGTTGGAAATACAAGACAAACACAAAGAAAGATAGATACAAAGTTAAAGGGTTTACATTCAAATGGAGGAAAACACAACATAAAAAGGAGCTAAAATGGGGGATTGGAAAAGGTATCAGGTATGGAGGCTTTGGGGAGAGTCAAGAACACAGCCTGGAGAGGACTCAAGACATGAATGGCCTGGATCTTCTCCTTAAAGTGGAGATTTTGGAAGGAGTGTGCCTATCACTGGGAGGGGTGACAGGAGTAGATGGAGGGGTACGTCCAGTGTATAAAGTCTAGGGGTGAAGTGAGCTTTGAGGATGAAGAGGTTGATGTAGGAAAGTTCAAAAGTCCAGGAAGACAGCCTTGAGGAGAATGAAGAATCATCATTATCAGATTTCCAAATGACACAAAGCTGATATATCAGATGATATTCCGGATATAATAAGCTCTCAGCAGACTCGAACATTGAGTTGACTATAATTAGATAAATTGATAGAAGTCAATGTAAAGAAATCTTACATTGGGTTTTTTCCAAAATCACCTTCACAGCTTCGACATGAGAGAGTCATAAGCTGCTTGAGAAAAATCTGGAGGTTTAAGTGAACTGCAAGCTCATTGTGAATCAATAGTAAGATGGTGTAGGCCAAAAATAAAAGCTAATGTAACCTTGGCTGCATTAAAAGAAGCCCAGCTTCCAAGAATAGGTCTTTTTGAATGACCTAAACAGTGAAGGGGCTCTAGATCTTGTTAGAGGAAGTCAGTGGAAGGAATTGGGGGAGATTAACCCTTTGGGTGTGGGAGGGACCTGGCCTCTCTTTCAATATGTGAAAAATATATATAGAAGAGATTTGATTTGCTTCAAATGTTCCCTGAAATCAGAACTGATGGCTAGAAGTTGCAAAGAAAAAAATTTTTAAATGATTATAAGGAAACATTCATAACATTTAGGACTGTCCAAAAGTAGTTTAGGCTACTTTGGAACACGGTAGTTTCTTTGTTGTTGGAGATCTTCCAACAGAGCTAAATGACCTCTGTGAGGATGTCATAGAGTGCACAATTTTGTGATTCTGTGACCTAACTTGAAGGAATTCTCACAGGTGGGACACACCAGCTTTGGACGCTAAGGCAACTTCATAATGTGTGTGTGTGTGTGTGTGTGTGTGTGTGTGTGGTCCAGAGGACCCACTTCCATTGAGGAGTCCCAGCCTGATATCTCAGAAACATGTCTGAAGGGAAATTTAGAAGCTTGAAAGAAGAACAGAAACACTACTGTGTGTCATCATCGTAAGGCCTTATCACATGGTATGAGAAACCTAGCATCCCCTCTTCGTATTAACATCATTAATGATTTGTGCATGTTGTGCTTAATGCTTTTATGCAAGAATTCTGTGTTTTGGAAAAGCCTGTAGAGGGAATGGGGAAAGCCTTCTGAGCTAATATCTCATTTATCCGCACATATACCCTGAAAACCTAGTAGTTTGGGCCCCGTAGTGCTAGTCTTACTGTTGTAGGCATGATAGCCAGAAGCCAACAAGTACTTCTAGAGAGCTAGGATTAGCACCCCGAGTCTGAAGACATGGCGTCCCCCAAATTATCACACGAATGATGATGATGAGAGTGCATTACATTTGCAGAGGGTTTGCAAAGTGCTCCTGCTTTGGGCCAGCAGGGCTGAGTGGCTGGCCGGTGAAAGCCAACTCCCCAAAGGGAAGATTCAGTGGCATTTCATCTGTGGAAGTCATAGGGAGTGTTACATGAAATTGACCCTCAGGTCAGAGCCTTAACACAAAAAGCTTTCTGTCCCGGTGTTGATGATAGCCTTCCCAGCATTCATGTGAAACCCCCTTTCTCCATCCCCAACAAAAGCATTCTAAACCCTGAATGAGGTGTTTGAAGTACAGGCTTCCAATGGACCAGGGCGCTCCCATCCCCACAGCCTGAGCGAGCCCTTGGTCTGGCCAGCTGGCCATGTGCTTTTGTGAGGAGAGTCCTTCAATAAGAATGAACAAAAAGGGATGCAATCAAGCCAGGAAGCCTCTCACTCACTGCTCCAGTGTCACCAGAGACAGGACTGGGCCACTGCTTTCTGAACAGGCTGATGAAATGGGAATCCCCAGGTTCTGAGATCCACATTCCCTTAAGGAGATCCTGTATTGTTCTCTTTTCTAAAGGGCTCGTTTTCTAGCTAATGGTGAATGGTCAGATTAGGTTAGCTGGACACAACTGCATTTAAAGGGTTTTTGGAGGTGTTTGCCACATCCTTTGTTTTCTCAAGAGCTTGAATGTGAAATGTAACCTTTCTCCGTAATGAAAGCTTCATGAATGCAATTATCATCTCTATGCAGATGATTCTCAGATCTATTTATCCAGCCCTCACCTCTCTCCTGACCTCCAGTCTCACATCTTCAATTGCCTATTGGACAGTGGACATCTGAAACTCATCATTCCCCAAACTGGACTCATTATCTTTTCCCTCCCTCCCCCAGTCCTCCTCACTTCTAAACTTTCCTGTTATTGTTGAGGGTACCAGCATCTTCCCAGCCACCCAGGCTCACAACCTAGGTGTTATCTTCTATTCTTCTCTGTCTCTGTCTCTCTCCTTCTCTCCCTCCTTCCCTCCTGCATCCAATTAGTTGCCAAGACTGCCACCATTCTGGTACAGAACCACATTACGTTATTCTTGGACTATTACAATAGCCTTAGGATTGCTGGCCCTACCATAAGTCTCTTCCTGTTCTAGTCTGTTCTCCACCTACCTGTCAAAGTTCTCTTCTTAAAGCAGAGTTTTGATCATGTCATCCCCTATTGAATAAACTCCACTGGCTCCCTATTACCCCTAGGATTCTCTGTTTGGATATTAAAAGCCTTTCATAACCTAGCCCCATGTTGCCTTCCTCTCCTCTAGTGCTCTTTGATCTGGTGACCCTGGGCACCTCACTGTTCCTTGGACAAGGAAGTCCAAGTTCAGACTCTCTCTCCCTCTCCCTCTGTCTCCCCCCACTCCCTTACCTGTCTCCTGGCTTTTTTTGGCTTCTTTCAAGTCTCAACTAAGGTCTCATCTTCTGTCCTTTACTCTGTCCTCTTTAATCTTAGCGCCTTCCCCTGGGGATTGCCTCCAATTTATCCTGTTTATTCACTGTTTCTACTGAGCGATTTGCATGCCAGCAATTGTCTTTTGTCTTTCTTTGTATCCCTGGATGCCTAGTTGTTATTGATCCCATTCAGGCAGTTGGCTACCAGCTGGTGTGAGCTGATGTTAGTTATAACGGTTTGGGCCCACTCAGAGATTGCTGAGTGGAAACTACTTGGAGACAGCTTATACAAAACCTTATTTAATAATTATTGAACTATTAAGGAAAGGAGGGAAAGGGAAATAAAGGATTGAGGATAAATTCCCTAATCTAAAAGAAATACTAAACTTTCCCAGTACCCGCTGACTCGAGAAAGTCAGCTTCGGGCTCCAGAAATCTCAAGCCTCCTTAATCTCGTTATCTGTAACTAAATTCCCCAAGGTCTATTCTAAGTAATCTATACTAATTAATAGTCTTCTGATTTATATATTTAAATTTACTGTCTGTCTCTGATAGTTGCTCCAGCTATAGATCAATTAGTTGTTCTCACTCCTCCAACTGTCCGCTCCTCAGGGCCTGCGTTAGGCTTGTTGGGCCTAAGCTAGGCCTCAGTTGGCCTGCTTCTCTCTGCAGTTTCACAGAGGAAAAACAGTCTCTCTTCAGTTGATCTTTTTTCCAAAACCTTATTCACAAACATCCAACCTGTCCTCCTATCCAACTGCCTCTAGATATTCCCAGGTTTCCAGAGAGCAGATCCAATCAGCTTCTCCCCAGAGTAAACACACCTCAAGGAGTGAGTGTCTGGCAGTTGAAAATCCTAACAGATTCTAGGACTCTCAAAATTCCCTTCAGGAACTCTCCCCAAGATTCTAGCTAGGCCTTCATGAAAACTCACACTGTTCTTTCCCATCCCTAGTTATCAAGGTCCTATTCTATTAGTCCAAATGCTTAATTAATCCTAATATAGCAAAGTGCAGGTCATGTAGTAGGTGCTTAATAAATGTTTGTTTGAGACAGCTAGATGGCTCAGTAAATAAAGCCCTGGGCATACAGTCAGGAAGACCTAAGTTCAAATCCAGCCTTGGACTCTAACTGTGTGACCCTGGGCAAATAACTTAACCTCCATTTGCCTTGAATGAATGAGTGCTTATTAATTTGACTCTGAATGTGAATACTTGTCTATAAGAATGTTATGAAGTGCTAGCTGTAAGCAGTATGGTATAATAGACAACATTTGTCTCTGGGGTCTATTGCAAAGCCTCTTTCTCTCTCCTGTCATTCCCACCTTCAAGTCTACCCCATTTTTCAGGCCCTCATGTTGATTTCCCATTTGCCCATGGTCTCTCATTGTGACACTTAATCTGGACCTGACTTCCAAACAATCCTTTGGACATTAGATATCTTCCATGATCAAAACTCAGCTACCTCTCCACACTGCTCCCCCCCCCCATATCTGATCCCTTCCAAGCCTTCATTCTTGCTGCCTAATATGAAAAACTACCTAGTGTTAATGGTCTATTGAGTTTCAAACAAAAGGAGAACAGCACATTCTTCAAACTGTAGACTAGTGAGATTGGTGTCCATTTGTGGTGAAATTTTAACCTGATCCAAGGCATATTTGAAGAGTATTGAGAAAGGGGTATTGGTGAGTATTTCACCCACATTGGTTCATCAAGAAGTCATACCAGAGGGGACAGGTGGGTAGCTCAGTGGATTGAGAGCCAGGCCCAGAGATGGGAGGTCCTGGGTTTAAACCTTGCCTCAGACACATTCCAACTGGGTGACCCTGGACGAGTCACTTAACCCCCATTGCCTGGCCCTTACCACTCTTCTGCCTTGGAACCAATACATGGTATTGATTCTAAGACAGAAGGTAAGGGCTTAAAAAGTCACACCAGTGCTGTTGGATTTATTTTTTTTTCATGGAATTTTTTTGTTGTTGTTCATTCTTTTTTCACTTCTATCTGACTCTTGGTGAACTCATTTGGGGCTTTCTTTGCAAAATACTGGAGTGGTTTGCCATTTTCTTCTCCAGGCCATTTTACAGATGAGGAAATGGAGGCAAATTTGACTTGCCAGGGTCACACAGCTAGTATGTGTCTGAAGGCAAATTTGAGTTCAGGTCTTCCTGATTCCATGCCTGGAACTCTTATTTACTGTACCACCTAGCTGCCCCTAAAATTTCCTTATGGAATTTTGCTGTCAACAAACAATAAAACTATAGATATAAAGCCTTCTATAAAACCATTAGAATTTTTTTTTAAAAGGTCTGAGATTAAATTTCAAGGGATTTGTATATGATTTTGTATGGAGATACTCTTGCTGAGTGAAAAGAGGCTGTGGCATGTCAATCAATAAGCATTTACTAAGGACCTACTATATGCCAGCCATTATAGTAAGTTCTCAGGATACACAGATGGGCAAAAGACTGTCCCTGTTCTCAAGGAACCCACAGTGTCCACAGTCTATCGGGAGCTGATCTAGCTAGCAGAGGGGCTAAT
Organism: Monodelphis domestica; assembly: GCF_027887165.1. NCBI lineage: Eukaryota > Metazoa > Chordata > Mammalia > Didelphimorphia > Didelphidae > Monodelphis > Monodelphis domestica. Next base: position 27,339,589 of record NC_077235.1, on the reverse strand, counting down.
AATATTCACCTTTAATCAAAAGACACTGTCTCTTGAAAAATCATCTGCTTTCCATTGAATACTTTTTCAAGCTCATTTGGGCCATTCATTAGCCCCTTACTGATGCTCTTAGGATACAGTTTTACAGATTACCTCAGAAAACAGCTTGATATGAAATATAGTTGAAAGTGCACTGTTGAGACTTGGGTTTAGGTTTTATATCCATTGCTTACTAGGTTTGTGAGTTTAGGCAAAAATCCCAAGCCCTTAAAGCCTTAAGTTTCTTCATTAGTAATCCAAGATGCTACTCTTTGTGTTTCCCTTCTAGGGGTGTTGTGAGGAAAGCATTCTCAAAGGGGAGAGTTTGAGGATTTGGATTTGAAATCCCAATCTCTGCCATTTACAAGCTTGAACTAAGGACAAGCCTTTTAAACTCTGAGCTGAGTCCCAGGTTCCTCCTAAGTAAAATGGGCAGGGCCTACTTTCAGGCTCTAAATCTGTGATTCTCTTTAGGCAAGATTTTGCTCCCCAAGGCCGATGATCATGTTAAGCAAATCTTTAAAAGGAAACCACCTTAAATATCTGTATTTCAAGAGCTATTTCTTAAGGACTGCTGATCCTGCATGGATACTTCCCATCCCTACTTTGTCTTGAAAGGAAATATTAGGACAAAATGATTAGAAACGATAAGGACAATTCTGCTACAAAGAAGTAAGAGTAATTTATAAAGGACAAGATCTCAAATTTTAACAGATAACATGATTTTGTAAACCTGTTTACTACACTTGAGGTAAGGTAGTACTAGAAAAATACATGGGAAAGGGGTTTGGCTGGGTGGCTCGGTGGATAAAGCACTAGACCTGGAGATCCGGAGAGATCCTAGCTTCAAATTTGGCCTCAGATACTTCCTAGTTCTGTGACCCTGGACACCTGCTCACTCTATCTCTTTGACACTTTTTCTAGCTGTTTATTTCTCCTCTCTGTCTTTTTTTCCCTTTCAGAGTTGTAGCCAATGTGGATATACTTCTAGTTCTGTTGGTGTCACTCATCAAATATAGGTTCCTTGTATGATTCATATTCATCATGTTTATGGCATTGTAACTTTCCATTATGTTACTATGCCGTTATTTGTTGACTTATTTTCCAATGATTGGACTTGTTTCCCTTTGTTAAATTTTGTAACAAAGGACTTCACCATCTCTCTCACCCTGAACTAAATCAGCACAAAACTAAGAGTGTAATGAGGGGACTGCAGAGGGCTCAACGTTCCCATGGGGACTTTAGAGTATGTCTAGACATTCTGGAACTGGCTGTAGTTTTTAAACCACATTGACCAGCTAGATGACATGGTGGATAGAGGACCAGACCTGGAGTCAAGAAGGCCTGAGCCCTACTTCAGCTTCAGTCATTTACTTTTACCCTTAACAAGTCTGCCTCAGTTTTTTTTATCATCAAAATGGGTATGTTAATGATAGCACATATCTTTCTGAGTTGAAAGAATAAAATGAGATATTTGTTAAGTAATTTGCATGCTTCCAAGTACTTTATAAATACTAGTTGTTGTTACTACAGTGAAGTGTTAACCTGGCCTGAAATGGGGGTGCATTCAAAAGGCATTCGCTGTTCAGAGCTTCTCCTTTGCCTTTGTCTGATTTCCTCCTATCTGGCAAAATACTAGTGAACAGATGAGAGATGATGCTGTGAGATGAGAGGACTCACCCTTCCCAGCTCAGAATAGCATGGTGGCCTGGGAACACCAACCTTTCTTTTTTGCTTTTTTGGTCTAGCTGTAGGATATTAGGGACTGGGGCCTTTCGAATTCTACAAGGTCAGGAGAGTAAGACCCCAGGAGATCCAGGAGTGGGATGCTAATCACTGGCATCTAACACTGGGAGGCAGTTTACACATCAGAATGGGGACATAGGCCAAGAGAATTAGAGAAGAGACACCTCAGCCTCTCAGGGGAGTGCTCCTAGAATCCTGAGTGTTAGCTTAACACGTGCAAAGTGCTTTTAAAATATTAACTTGTTTTATCTTCAAAACAGCTCTGACAAGTAGTTGCTAGAATTACCTCCATTTTACAGATATGCAGACAGAGGGAAAGTGACTTGCCTAAGGTCACACAACTATTAAGTGTCTGATATTAGTTTTAAAGTCTGGTCGTCCTGGCTTCCAAAATCAGCCTTCTGGCCACTGAACCATCTACCTGCCTCTATCCTTATATAAAGCCAGTCTTTCTCTGAAAGAGCAAGGTCAAAGTATTCCTTAGCTACTGAGGCTCACCTGGAAGGCAGTCTGGCCCTTCACATTTGTGGGGACCCTAGAGAACTTTTCCAGCTAGGATTTTCCTTATTGGATGCTCTAATTTCTAGAGTATTAGAAGAATTCTCCATTTTTTTCTCTCTATTTTAGGCTGTAATTGTGCAGTTGTTTCCTTAGTGTTTGTTTCCCTTATGAATCAATCCCTTTTGATCTACTTCTGTTAGGCTACTGCATTTGTTGAATGTTTAAATAGTATTTCTTGTGGCAGTTTTGAATCCTGCGTTAGGGCTGCTGTTGAGGCCTCTGTATCACTAAAATGCTGGTGCCCAGTTCAGAAATGGTCACGTTTGTCTTTTTGCACTTGTTTTCCTTCTGTGAAATCTCCACGTTCAGTAAATCCCCAGGGAAAGGTTTGTCTGCTTGCAAATGTCAAGTAATCAGCCCTTTGTTCTTAATCCCTTTTCTTGGGACCCTCGCCCCCTTTGCGTGCTCATTTGACCTCACTTGTTATTTTCTCTAATTGAGTCGACTTGCCCTGTTTGGGGTATGTTTGGAATTCTAGTTATGCCCTCAGAGTATAACAGGGATCCATGGAGGGAAATATAGGGTGCTCTTCTGAATAAGGACCCTGGGAAAATTTGCTTGGATCTCTCAGGGGTTTGCCTATGGTACAGGCAGAGACTCCAAGAGAAAGTCTGGTGCACCCTGGGTAGAAAGGAAAACCTTAAAATTGTATTGCTAAAATTGTAGGAGAGTTTTTACCCGGGACAGTTTGATGTCTTACATCAAGGCTAAGACGTAACTTCCAAGCAATCTTAGGTCCCAAAGCCCTATGGAGAGAATCCTGTGTGCTCTGGGACTGTTGGAAGAACTTAACTTTCCAGCTAAGGTGGGAAACTTTAATCAGCCAGTGATTCAAATTTCTCTGTGAGTTTGGGTCTAGAGCAGAGGGGAGTCCTCTAGTGGAAAAAATGAGAGGAAGAAACACCCCAATCCTCTCCCTCATCCATGGACTCAGACCTTGATAGCAGGCACCAAGCAGAGCCTGTTTGATCTCTAACATGAGGGTACTGAGGTGACTTCCGGTCAATCCCAGGAACTACATCTATCTATTCAGGGACTCTGTGTGGGGAGGGGAGTTCCAGGAGGACCTGGTTTCTTTCTGTGATAGGAAGCTGATTCCTGTCTTGGAGAGACACACAGTAACTTGCCCAGTGCTGTACAGTCAGTATGCTTAGATTTGTTGTTGTTTAGTTGTTTTCAGTTGTGTCTGACTCTTTGTGACCCCATTTGGGGGTTTCTTGGCAAAGATACTGGAGTGGTTTGCCATTTCCTTTTCCAGCTCATTTTTTTTACCGATGAAGAAACTGAGGCAAACTGGGTGACGTGACTTGCCCAGGATTACATGGCTAATAAGTAGTTCAGGCCAAATTTAAACTCGGTTTAAATGAGCCTTCCTGACTCCAGGCCTATCACTGTGTACACTGTACCACCTGGTTGTCCAATATATCAGAGGCATCATTTAAACCTGAGGCTGTGCTCAAGCTAGAAGTGCTCTTTCCATGTAGACTCTTTGTGAATAAGGATTATTTCCTTTATTGTATTTGCATCCATAATGACTCTTAATAAATGCTTGGTGGTCCATTGACTCATCAGCCAAAGAAAAAGCCAACCAAAGAATTTTATAGAAGACAGAATCAGAGAATAAAACAAAAAAAGCTTTAGGAAGTCACTCTTGCTTCAAAATGTACAGAAGTCGGCCATGTTTACAGGGGAGCAAGTATGCTTCGGGCTCACTCTTCTGGAGTCAGGCTGTTAAACCACCCCCTCAGGCTTATAGGGGTATTCCCTGAGCAATCAGGGTCTCTTTTCTAATGCTATCAGCTTGAGTCACTCTTCATGGTGTATCAACCCCAGCATTAGCTAGTAGTGGCTTTCTGAAGCCCCCTTCCACTGTCATCCTTTTTGATTTATTTCCTTTTTAACCTTCCTATAGCTTGTTGGTGCATTTTTGTTTGCTTGCTGTCTCCCTCATTAGATTGTCAGCTCCTCATAGGTAGAAACTTCCTTTTGCCTCTGCTTGTAGTCACAGTTCTTAGTATAGTGCCGGACAAATGGTGAATGCTTATCAAATGCTTATTCATTGTTTATTGACTGTGACTAACTCTCTACATGGATTTCATCACTTAATATCAATTTACTTCCTAACAAATTTACTCATTTACAAATCACTTAGTAGCTATTTAAAATATCATTTTACAAAAAGGATATTTACTTTGGAAATATATCAGGGACAGAATTACAAATATTCTCCCCTGACACCTTGGGGGAACACTCTCCCCAAAGGAGAGCGTGCGGTCTCTGAGGTGAGGGGGCTCCAACTTAGCACGTTTTCTTCATAATATCAGTCCCAACTGTAGGAATCCTCTGACTGTCTTTTCTCTTGATTCTCGGCTCTCAGTCCCTTATTTTCCATGAGATGAACTTTCTCATGCTTTAGGGAATCTAAGCTAAGTCTAGATTACATACAGACATGGGCATCTTAAAAAAAAGTCCTTACATTCCATCTTGGAATCAATATTGATTCCAAGGCAGAAGAGTGGTAAGGGCTAGGCAATGGGGGTCAAGTGACTTGCCCAGGGTCACACAGCTGGGAAGTGTCTGAGGTCAGCTTGGAACCCAGGACCTCCCTTCTTCAGACCTGCTGTTCTTTTTACTGAGCCACTTAGCTCCACATAGAAATGGGTCTCTTATGCAGAGAGAGAAGATCTGCAGCCTAGTCCTGGCTCAGTCTTTTTTCAGCTGGGAGACTCCAGGAGACTGTATGCCCTTTCTGGCCCTCAGCATCTTTCCCTATAAAATGAGGGCCCTGGGACAGTTGATCTCTGAGGTGCCTTTCAGTCCTCAAGTCTTTGAGTACATTTCTGCCTCTCTGGCTTCTTTAGACTAAGGGGAAACTTACCAAGCAGTTGAGGGAAGGGGGCCCAGGCACCACAATATACTGCTGCTGCTCTAGCTATGACTAGCCATTCATTAATGGTCATGTGTCCTTTTCATGAGGCCGGGCAACATGCACATAAAGAAATGAAGAAAAAGTTATCTGCAGTTGTGTGCTGAAAACTTAGGAGACACTTGAGCCAAGTGTTTCCTAAGGAAGGTGTGGATTCCATACCTTCGAAGGAAGCTATGGATTCCACGAGGTGAAGAAAGAGAGTGTTTCCTGCCTGTGGGATGACCTGTGCGAAGGTATGGAGGTGGTAGGTGGCATTTTGGTATCCGGAGGACAGCAAGCTGGTTCCTTTGACTAGAATGTAGAACATGTGAAGAGCAGAGATGTGAGATTAGTCTGGAACAAAGGGAGAGAGACTATAGGAGATTCTAAATGCCTGAAAGAGAATTTGGGTGCTAGGGACTGCAGGGACCCTTGAGTAATTGAGTGGCATGGTTAGTGTTGGGCTTTAGGGATATTATCTTGGCAGTTGAGTAGAAGCTGGATTAGAGAGAGGAGACTGCAGGCAAGGAGAATTATTCGGAGACCATTGCAGCCACAGTGCAGTGACAGGTGACGAGGGCCTGAGATAAAGTGGTGGCTGTGTGAATGGGCAGGAAGAGCAAAGAATGTGAGAGTTTGCACTGAGGTAGAATTGCCAAGCCTTGGGCAGTGTTCACATTATTTGAATGAAAGACAAAAGTTATCTTGGCATGAGCCCGGAATCCTCAAAAACTCAAAGGATGCCATTTACTTAAACCTAAATGAGAAGTGCAAAAGGAGTCTAATTCTCCTTGACCCAATAGATGAGCTGTTGCAGATTGAAAATTTCCTTCTTTCCCCAATGCTACATTTGGCAGTCATGACTTTGAGAGAATTGATTTAAAAATCCAGAAGGAAATGATGTTTCCTGATAGAGAGAGAGGAGAGGAGAGAAATTTTTAGTGTATTAATAAAAAAGAATTAAATATAGAACAGATGCATGCAGTATGCCTTGGGGAATGAGGAGCAAGGAGGTAGAAAATGTTCAATATTTTCTCCTAATCATATTTGTACTCCTGCACAAGATGAAAGTTGTGCTCTGTAAGCTGAATGTATCCAAAATGGAATTTTGCCCCTAAATAATTGCTTAGGTATTCAGATTTGATTTGATGTCTTTGAATAAATATCTCGACCTGACTAAGGTCAGTTGTTTCCATCTGCACCTTCAGAGAAGCAGTGATCAAATGGGGAGAAAAGGCAGAGAGAATGGGGTGAAGGAATAGGGGATGGTTAGCCAACCACTATTGGTCATTGTCTGGAAAATGCAAGTATTTGACTGTCATCCAATGAACTAAGTGGGGCAATGCATACGTGGCAGAGTCTGATTTCAGCTCGATGCCCCCCCCCCAACTGTCGTAACAGTTAAAGCTGCCCCAAAGTGGAGTGGGCCACCTTGGGAGGTTCACACTAGCTGGCATTTCTCAAGAGGAGGCCCGAAGGATGTTTGTCATCATGCTAAGTCTGACTCTCCATGTCTGAAGCTTCTTCCTTATAGTGTGTTTTATCAAGAACTTTTTAATAGGAAATGCTGTCCAGCCACACAGCCTTCAAGCTGCCATTGAGAAACTGAATCTGAATCTCAGGGTAAAGATTCACATATTTTCTTCCTATCAAATTCAGCCCAGTGCTCTTCCCACTGAGATCAGTGTGACACCTTGGTCCTGTCATCCACAATGTGCTGGCTCTTAACCCGGCATAATTGTACCTGCATGTCTGTGAGGCATGCATGCCCACAACCTGCTCTGTCTTCATCCAAGCTGCTGGCATAGTTAGAGACAGATCTGGCAGGGCATTCCGATGAGGGTACTGGATCCAGGGTGACATTGACTAACTACGCAGACTGACTCCACCTGACTGCTGTTTCCCTCTCTCTTTGATACTCCACCATCCATCCAAATGGGCCTGTCCATCATTCCTCTCTACATGGCTGTCCATCCCTCATTCTGCAGAGACCATTCTCCAAACCTCACGCCCCTATCTTAAAATCCTGATTATCCTTCACAGTGAAGTTCAAATGCCCCCTTTTACATGAAGCCTCCTTGTATGCCCCTGGTTGCTGCTGTTCCCCCACCCCTCCTGTTACCTTGCCTTTATTTCATAAGCATATTTATATACACATGTATCAAAGGTAAACGCCCATAACAGATGATGGATAATTGACAGGCTTTGTCATATCCAGCCCATCTTTCTCCATCCTGCCCATAAGGGGAGCATGAGATGCTTTGTCCTGGATAAGAACTCTTAGATCCCCAAAGCTAATGCATGACTGCCTCAATGGAAGGACCTTCTTAAATTCTTAAAAGTCTGTTTGGACAAACGGAGGGCTGGTATTTAACTGTCTTCAGCATTACGTGTGTGAATTGTGGACAGCTAGAAATGTTGCATTTTTATCAGAAGAAAAAAATGTGGTTTCTTTAGATGCCTTTGGCTGTGTTTGCCAACATTCCTCTAAAACTCAACATTTCAAACACTGAGACAAATAGCAAAGGCAGCTGCATTAATTCCAGATGATTGTTTCCCAAAATATTACATCTCTACCTCTTGCTATTAATACTTGTAACTCTGGATTTACATATTCCCCAAACATTTTGGATATCTTTGTGCTAGAAATAAATGAGAAATGGCATGACATGGTAGGCAAAGTGTATATGGCACCCCAAGTGTAAATCTTAGCCCTACCTGTGACTTGCTGTGCAACCTTAGGAAGTTCAGAGAGGTAAAACTCTCTGAACTTCCAGTAAGATTGAATTCCTACTTGCACAAAAGTGTAATTTATTAAGGATCTCAGAAGTTTAGACTGTAGCTAATTCACGTCTTTATTTCTATTAGGGTCAGTGTTTTAGAGTTGGAAAGGGGCCTAATTAACCCTGCTTTACTTCTCCCTTGTGTGACCTTTGACAAACAAGTTGGCTCACCTCTTCTGACTTTAGATTCATTATCTCTAAAATAACGAGTCTGGAATGGATGGTTTCTCTTCCTTCCCTGTTCTAGCTCTGTGGTTTAGTCCAAATGCAAGCATTTTTTCCTCATTGTATGGGTGAAAAATCTGAGGCCTGCAAAGGGGAAGTGATTTGTCCTAGGTCATATAGGAGTTATAGGAGTAAGTAACATGACTGGGACTTGGACTCAGGTCCTTTAGTTACAAATCCAGAGTTCATTCTCCTCCAGAGTCTCATCTGAGTGTGAATTCACTCTCCCTTTATGAGTACTGCCATACGGTGATCATTTGAATTCTGGTAATAATTAGGCCTATCAGCCACTGCCAACTGCTATCAACTGATATCCTCCCTGTTCCATCCTGAGCACAAATGATTCTGTTCCATCTCAACTTTTCTAGATTTCCCTCCTCTTCTATCACACTCACAATAGCACCTTTCCTGCTGTCTACTAATGCACCCATGTCTCCCTCACTTAATCCTGTTATACCTAGAAACTCATCCCCCCTTTCCTCCTGATGTCCCTAAATTACTTGGTCTATAGTTGGCACCTTCCTTTAATCTCCTTTTGTTCTCTTCTAAATCTGCTGCAGTCTGTTTCCCAATCTTATTATTCACTGTAACTCCTCTAAAGTTACCAATTATCTCTTAATTGCTAAATCTAATAGACTTTTCTCAATTTCATCCTTCTTGACCTCTCCGAAGACTTTGGCACTATTGATCACCTTCTCCTAGATATTCTCTCCTCTCAAGGCTTTAGTGACCCTTCTCTCTCCTGGTTCTCCCGACATTTGTTCAGTCTTCTTTGCTAGATCTCCATCCGTGTTATGCCCACTCACATAACTTACGCTCAAGTTTGGCTTCTCCTTGGCCTTTCTTTTTCATGTGAAGACACTAAGTATATGCGATTTCATCAGCCATGTGAGACTTCCTTTCTATATGACTTCTCCCACCATATATCATCTGTTGTTAATAAATAAGTCCTAGGAATTGCTTAGATATCAGACAAGTTAAATGACTGGCCCAATGTTAGTCAGAGTCAGAATTTGAACCTAGATCTTCCTGCCCATAAGCTCAGCATTGTATTATATTTCCAGGGACTCCCCCTCCCCTTCATTGCAGAGCAAGTCCACAGCAGATAGTTATTCTGGGGTCAAATTGATCTGTGGGATACATCCCACAAAAATATGTGTCCATGATACCTTACCAATGTGGTTCACTTTAAAAGTTAGACAGAAGGTATAAGTAAGTCAAACAAAAGCATCTTAGTGAAATTGCATGATAAGAAAAGTAACAAATTTTTCTCATCTACTTTGGGTAGACTCTCTTATAAATACACATATCAGGGAGCTGCTGGATGGCTCAGTGAATTGAGAGCCAGGCCTAGAGACATGAGGAACTGGATTCAAATCTTAGCTACTTCCCTGGGCAAGTCACTTCACCTCCACTGCCTAGCCCTTACCACTCTTCTGCCTTGAAACCAATACACGGTACTGATTCTAAGCCTGGAGGTAAGAGTTTTCAAATAAATAAGTACACACATCATTGGGAAGAATAGACACACATCGTGTATGTGCATTTTGATGTGGATTCACATTATTTTCCAGCCTCTACTTTTGCCTTCTGGCTGCCTTCCCTGTCTCAAGTCTTTCCCTTCTCCAATCTATCTTCCATTCAGCTGTCAAATTGATCTTCCTAAGGTGCACGTCTCACCATGTCAGTCAGTTTCAGGGCCTCCCTATCAGATCCAGGATGAAATATCAAGTTCTCTTTTTAGTTTTGACTGATTAAATGTCAAAGGCAAGGGAGGTAGGAAGGAGAGGGTTTTTAGTGACTTGGGACCTCCCTGAAAGGCAGCTAGTCCAAGACATTCCAGAATGATGGCTCTATCCCATCTTCTACAGGAAGTCTTTCTCAACCTCTCTTACTTCTAGTGCCTTCCCTCTGCTAATTATTTCCCATTCATCCTATATGTAGCTCATTTGTACACATTTATTTATTTGTTATTTCCTTCACTAGACTGTGAGCTCATTGTGCACCGGGACTTTTGAGTCTTTTTTGTATCTCCAGTACTTAGCATAGTGCCTGGCATATATTAGGAGCTTAATCAATGTTTATTGATTTATTGAGTGATGGTCAAAGGGTTACAAATGTCTGCCCTGGTCAGTAATAGGAAATATAGATTAACCTGGGGCCAGATTGCAGAGGACCTTAAAAACTAGTCAAAGGAAGTAAGACTTGAGGGGAATATGAAACAGGGAATTGCTGAGGCTTCTGGAGTACCATGACCAAAGTAGTATCTTAAGAGATGAGTCTTCGGCTCAAGAGATCATACCATCCCAAAGCCATCTAAAGCAGCAGCCATTGGCTACTCTTTCTCTCAAAAGATGCTTGTAAAATTATAGAATATCAAAGTGGGAAGAGACATTAGAATTTATGTAGTCCTAACCTTACATAAACAAAAATTGTCAAATAGTCAGCCAACTTTTCCTTCTAATGAAGGTGGAAGGGGGAGGCTAATCTCCCTAGGCAGCTCATTCCACTTTTAGAAAGATCTAATTATTAAGAAGTTTTTCCTTAACTTAAACCTAACTTTACCTCTTTGTAATTTCTCCTCGTTGCTCTACTTCTGCCTTCTGAGGCCAAACAGAACAAATCTCTTCTCCCTTTCATCTATCAGCCCTTCAGATACTTGAAGAACTTCATAATAACCAACATAGTTCTGCAACATCTTCTCTTCTAAATGCCAAACAGCTCTGGGTCCTTCAGTGGAGTCTCTTCTGGCAAGAACTGAAGACCCATCATCATCTTGATTCTTGATTGTCTTTTCTAGATGCTATCAAGGTTATCAATTACCTGCCTAAAAATATAGCACTCAGATGACCAGGAAATTGGGCAGTAGGACCATCACCTCCATAGTCCTGGATATGATACTTCTTTTATCTTGAAAATAAATTTGTATTTACACCTTTTATTTTCATATTACCTACATTTCTCAAAGACTCCATTCCCCTCCACATTTCAGAACCATTTGTAATAACAAAGAACAAGAAAAGGTTAGAGGGAAGGAGGTAGCAGGGAACAGTTGAACCAAATTTAACAAAAATTTGACATTATATGCAGTTTTGTTCCATACCCTCTAAATAAGTGGGAGGAGAGGAGAGGGAGGATGCTTTCTTCTTTGGGACCAAACTTGGTCATTATAATTTCCCAGAATTTGTTTTTGTTTTTTGTTGTTTTTTTTGTTGTTGTTTCTATTTACATGGTTATTTTGGAGGACTTCAAGAAAAGCCTAGATTACTACTTGTCAAATGTGTGATAAAGGCAGTTTTGGTAAACTAATTAGGAAACTATTAAAGTAGTCCATATGAGAGGTGGTGAAAGATGAACTAAGATGGTAGCCATATGAGACGAACCATTGAGTTATGTCATAGTGCTAGAACCAGTAGGACTTGGCAAGTGATTGGATATGAAGGATGAACCAGAGAAAGCCCTAAGATTTAGAACCTGGAGGATTAGCAGATTGGTGGTACCCTCAACAGAAATAAGAAAATCTGAAGGAGGGTGGCTTTTACAAAATAGGAAGATAGTTAAATATGTTAACAATAGAGATACCAATGAGACATTTGAATTTAGTTGGAGAAGCAAGAATGGAGTAGAGTGAACAAAATATGGCTAGATGATATAGTGACTTGGGGGTCAACTGTATGGATATATTAATTGAATCCATGTGCTACTTTTTATTTAAACATTATTTTATTTGGTCGTTTCCATACATTATTCACTGGAAACAAAGATCATTTTCTTTTCCTCCCCTCCCCCCTCCCACCTTTCCCTCTCCCATAGCCTAGGCACGATTCCACTGGTTATCACATGTGTTCTTGACTCGAACCCATTTCCCTGTTGTTGGAATTTGCATTATAGTGTTCATTTAGAGTCTCTCCTCAGTCTTATCCCCTCCAACCCTGTAGTCAAGCAGTTGCTTTTCATCGGTGTTTTTACTCCCAGTTTATCCTCTGCTTGTGGGTAGTATTTTTTAGATCCCTGCAGATTGTTCAGGGACATTGCATTGATACTAATGGAGAAGTCCATCACCTTCGATTGTACCACAATGTATCAGTCTCTGTGTACAATGTTTTCCTGGTTCTGCTCCTTTCGCTCTGCATCACTTCCTGGAGGTTGTTCCAGTCTCCATGGAATTCCTCTACTTTATTATTCCTTTTAGCACAATAGTATTCCATCACCAACATATACCACAATTTGTTCAGCCATTCTCCAATTGAAGGGCATCCCCTCATTTTCCAATTTTTGGCCACCACGAGTCCAGCTATGAATATTCTTGTACATGTCTTTTTCCTTATTATCTTTTTGGGGCACAAACCCAGCAGTGCTATGGCTGGATCAAAGGGCAGACAGTTTTTTAGCACCCTTTGGGCATAGTTCCAAATTGCTCTCCAGAATGGTTGGATCAATTCACAACTGCACCAGCAATGCATTAATGTCCCAACTTTGCCACATCCCCTCCAGCATTCATTACTTTCCTTTGCTGTCATGTTGAACAATCTGCTAGGTGTGAGGTGATACCTCAGAGTTGTTTTGATTTGCATCTCTCTGATTATAAGAGATGTAGAGTACTTTTTCATGTGCTTATTAATAGTTTTGATTTCTTTGGCTGAGAACTGCCTGTTCATGTCCCTTGCCCATTTGTCAATTGGAGAATGGCTTGATTTTTTGTACAATTGATTTAGTTCTTTATAAATTTGAGTAATTAAACCTTTGTCAGAGGTTTTTATGAAGATTGTTTCCCAATTTGTTGCTACCCTTCTGATTTTGGTAACATTGGTTTTGTTTGTACAAAAACTTTTTAATTTGATGTAATCCAGATTATTTATTTTGCATTTTGTAAATCTTTCTAATTCTTGCTTGGTTTTGAAGTCTTTCCCTTCACAAAGGTCTGACATGTATACTATTCTGTGTTCGCCTAATTTTCTTATAGTTTCCTTCTTTATGTTCAAGTCATTCACCCATTTTGAATTTATCTTGGTGTAGGTTGTGAGGTGTTGATCTAAACCTAATCTTTCCCACACTGATCTCCAATTTACCCAGCAGTTTTTATGAAATAGTGGATTTTTGTCCCAAAAGCTGGGATCTTTGGGTTTGTCATATACTGTCTTGCTGAGGTTGCTTGCCCCCAGTCTATTCCACTGATCTTCCTTTCTGTCTCTTAGCCAATACCAAATTGTTTTGATGACCACTGCTTTATAATATAGTCTGAGATCTGGGACTGCAAGACCCCCTTCCTTTGTATTTTTTTTTCATTATTTCCCTGGATATCCTTGATCTTTTGTTCTTCCAAATGAACTTTGTTATGGTTTTTTCTAAATCAGTAAAAAAATTTTGGGAAGTTCCATGGGTATGGCACTAAATAGATAGATGAGTTTGGGTAGGATGGTCATTTTTATTATATTGGCTTGTCCTACCCATGAGCAGTTAATGTTCTTCCAATTGTTCAAGTCTAGTTTTAGTTGTGTGGAAAGTGTTTTGTAGTTGTGTTCATATAGTTCCTGTATTTGTCTCGGGAGATAGATTCCTAAGTATTTTATTTTGTCTAAGGTAATTTTGAATGGGATTTCTCTTTCTAGTTCTTGCTGCTGAGCTGTGTTGGAATTATATAGAAATGCTGATGACTTATGTGGGTTTATTTTGTACCCTGCAACTTTGCTAAAGTTGTTGATTATTTCGATTAGCTTTTTGGTTGAATCTCTAGGATTCTTTAAGTAGACCATCATGTCATCTGCAAAGAGCAATAATTTGGTCTCCTCCTTGCCTATTTTAATGCCTTCAATTTCTTTCTCTTCTCTAATTGCTACTGCTAGTGTTTCTAACACAATGTCAAATAATAGAGGTGATAATGGGCATCCTTGTTTCACTCCTGATCTTAATGGGAATGGATTTAGTTTATCCCCATTGCAGATGATATTAGTTGATGGTTTTAGATATATACTGTTTATTATTTTTAGGAATGACCCTTCTATTCCTATGCTTTCTAGTGTTTTTAGTAGGAATGGGTGTTGTGTTTTATCAAAGGCTTTTTCTGCATCTATTGAGATAATCATGTGGTTCTTGTTGGTTTCCTTGTTGATGTGGTCAATTATGTGGATAGTTTTCCTAATGTTGAACCAGCCCTGCATCCCTGGTATAAATCCTACTTGATCATGGTGGATGACCCTTCTGATCACTTGCTGGAGTCTTTTTGCTAGTATCCTATTTAAGATTTTTGCATCTATATTCATTAGGGAGATTGGTCTATAGTTTTCTTTCTCTGTTTTTGGCCTGCCTGGCTTTGGAATTAGTACCATGTTTGTGTCATAAAAGGAGTTTGGTAGAACTCCCTCTTTGCTTATTATGTCAAATAGTTTGTATAGTATTGGGATTAACTGTTTTCTGAATGTTTGATAGAATTCACTGGTGAATCCGTCAGGCCCTGGGGATTTTTTCTTAGGAAGTTCTTTGATGGCCTGTTGGATTTCTTTTTCTGATATGGGATTATTTAAGAAAACTATTTCTTCTTCTGTTAGTCTAGGCAATTTATATTTTTGTAAATATTCATCCATATCACCTAGGTTGGTATATTTATTGCCATATAGTTGGGCAAAGTAGTTTTTAATGATTGCCTTAATTTCTTCTTCATTGGAGGTGAGGTCCCCCTTTTCATCCTTGATGCTGTTAATTTGCCTTTATTCTTTCCTTTTTTTAATTAGATTAACCAGTACTTTGTCTATTTTGTCTGTTTTTTCAAAGTACCAGCTTCTAGTCTTGTTTATTAGCTCAATAGTTCTTTTACTTTCGATTTTATTAATTTCTCCCTTAATTTTTAGGATCTCTAGTATGGTTTTCTTCTGGGAGGTTTTAATTTGTTCATTCTCAAGTTTTTTGATTTGTATTTCCAATTCCTTGATCTCTGTCCTCCCTAATTTGTTAATATATGCACTCAGGGATATGAATTTTCCTCTAAGTACTGCCTTGGCTGCATCCCATAAGGTTTGAAAGGATGTCTTGCCGTTGTCATTTTCTTCAACGAAATTATTAATTGTTTCTATGATTTCTTCTCTAACTATCCGATTTTGGAGTATCATGTTATTTAATTTCCAATTCATTTTTGATTTGGCTCTCCAGGTACCCTTGCCGATCAATATTTTTATTGCCTTGTGATCTGAAAAGGCTGCAGTTATTATTTCTGCTTTTCTGCATTTGAGTGCCATGTTTCTATGACCTAGTGTATGATCTATTTTTGTGAATGTGCCATGTGGTGCTGAAAAGAAGGTGTATTCTTTTTTGTCCCTATTTATTTTTCTCCATATGTCTATTAACTCTAATTTTTCTAAGATTTCATTCACCTCTTTTACCTCTTTCTTGTTTATTTTTTGGTTTGATTTATCTAAATTTGATAGTGGTTGGTTCAAGTTTCCCACTAATATGGTTTTACTGTCTATTTCCTCCTTCAATTCTCCTAGTTTCTCTATTAAAAACTTGGATGCTATACCATTTGGTGCATACATGTTGATTAGTGATATTTCCTCATTGTCTATACTCCCTTTTAGCAGAATATATTTACCTTCCCTATCCCTTTTGATCAGGTCTATTTGTTCTTTGGCTTTGTCAGATATCATGATTGCAACTCCTGCCTTCTTTCTATCAGTTGAGGCCCAAAAGGTCTTACTCCAACCTTTAATTCTAACCTTGTGAGTGTCAACCCGTCTCATATGTGTTTCTTGAAGACAACATATGGTAGGGTTTTGGGTTCTAATTCAATCTGCTATTTGTCTATGTTTTATGGGTGAGTTCATCCCATTCCCGTTCAAAGTTATGATTGTCATTTGTGGATTTGCTGGCGTTTTGATATCTTCCCCTAGTTCTGACCTTTCTTCTTTAGCTTTCTCCTTTTGAACCAGCTATTTACTTTAGGTCAGTCCCCCTAGTCCCCTCCCTTGAGATTCTTCCCTTTCTAGCCCCTCCCGTTTTATGTTCCCTTCCCTCCCCCCTCTCCTTCCCTCCCTTTTAATACTCCCTCCCCCTTCCCCTCCTTAATTTTCCTTTCTTTCTTGCCCTAATGGATAAGATAGAATTCAGGCTCCCACTGGATCTAGATGTTCTTCCCTCTCAGATTTGATTTCACTGAGAGTAAGGTTAAAGTAATTCCACTTCACGCTCTCTTCCTCTCCTCATATGAGAGTTCTTCCCCTCCCCTTCCCATGTGTATCTTTATATGGGAAAGATTATTCTATTGAGTCCCCCCCTATTTCTTGAAGTTAATCTTAGTATTATCGATGGTTCCCCCCTCCCTTTTCCTTTCTTTGCCCCCACTTTCCCCAAATCTTCTTAATGCCCCAATCTTTCCCTATGCATGTTTCTTCTAACTACTCTTATGATGCTACAATTTATGAGAGTTACACAAAACATTTTCCCCACATATTAATATATATAATTTGATGTAAATGTAGTCCTTATAGAAGAGAGTTTGACTTAAAAGAAAAAGATAAGATTTATCTCCTTTTCCCTTTCTTTCATATTTACCTTTTTATGTTTCTCTTGCTTTCTTTGCTTGGATATCGAACTTTCCACAGAGCTCTGGTCTTTTCTTAGCAAATGCTTGGAAACCTTCTATTTTGTTGAATGCCCATACTTTCCCCTGGAAGTATATAGTCAGTTTTGCTGGGTAGTTGATTCTTGGTTGGAGACCCAGCTCTCTTGCCTTTCTAAATATCGTGTTCCATGCTTTGAGGTCTCTTAGTGTGTTTGCTGCTAAGTCATGTGTGATCCTTATGGGAGCCCCCTTATATCTGAAGCTCCTCTTCTTGGCTTCTTGTAGGATTTTCTCCTTTTCTTGGAAGCTCTTGAATTTGGCAATTACATTCCTAGGGGTTGTCTTTTGGGGATTTAGTATAGAAGGTGTTCTATGAATCCTTTCTATTTCTATTTTTCCCCCTTGCTCCAGAACGTGGGGGCAATTTTCTTTTATAATCTCCTGTAGAATAATATCGAGTTTATTGTTTATCTCTGGTTTTTCTGGGAGACCGATAATTCGGAGGTTTTCTCTTCTTCCTCTGTTTTCGAGATCGATGACCTTCTCAGTGAAATATTTTATGTTTTCTTCTAATTCATTAATTTTTTGGGTTTGCTTTATTGATTCTTGCTTTTTATCATCTCGCTTTCTTCGAGTTGCTTGATTCTGGTCGTTAGGGACTGGTTTTGCTTTTCAGCTTTGTCTGCCCTTCTATTGGATGCTTCGAGCTCTTTTTCCAATTGAGCAGTCTTATCTGTCAGACTGCTGATCTCTTTCTCCCATTTTTCTTTCCAGGTTTCCATCTTTTGGATAAGTTCCAGTTTGAGATCTTCCAGAGCTTGTTGATAGTTTCCATTTTGGGAGGCATGTTCTGATTTTTTTTTGGATTTCCTCCTCATTCTCCTCTTTTCCTTGGGTACTTCCACCATAAAAGTTTTCAATAGTCACCTTTTTCCCTTTCTTCCTGGAGGCTTGATTTTGGGCCATGTGAGCCATCCCTTTGGTGGTTTTATTCCCCTTTCCTTTTTGTTCTGGGGTCTGGGTTATATGGGCAGTTTTTCTGTGAATTTAGGTTGCTTCAGACTAGTTCTTCCCAGCCTCTGAGGTTTCTTAGAGAGCTGGGTCCCTGATCACAGCCACACTGCCCAGGTGTTCAGCTCCGCCCAGATAATCAGCGTGTGGTCCGCCCCTGGTGTTTAGCTCCGTGGAGATGTTCAGCGCAGCCGCCCCAAGTACAGCTCCGCTGACCCCCGTAATCAGAGCTGGATTCTCCAGTGAAACCACCCTGAGATGTTTTTTCCTGGCAGTCCCCAGATCCCAAGGACCCTGGAGTGATTTTACCATGTTAGAGACTCTCTCCATCCTCAGGTCCCTTTTCACTTCAAGGGTAGCTTACCACATGCCAAATTCTAGCCTCAAAGAGATAAATATGAAAAGAGGTCCAGCATTCACCAAACATGTATCTGCACATCTGCCTGCTTACAAAGTAAGATAGCTTATGTCTGAAATGAAGAAGAATAACAGGTAACAGAGAATGCTTTAAGTTTTCCAAAACAAACTTAAATCACCTCACTTGAGCCTTGCTGCAGCCTTGTGGGGTAAGGGGTTTTTAATATTCCCATTTTATAGGTGAAGAAATGGAAGTTCACAGTTGGCATGGTATACTTTTGCTGGACTGTTCTTTTCTTGGTGCAGATTTTTAAAATTCAAAGACATTCTGTTTTCCCAATTACATGTAATAACAATTTTCAACATTTTTTTTCTGAAATTTTAAGATCCCAATTGTCTTCTTCCTTCCCCCATCTCAGAGATAGTAGGCAATTTGATTTGGATTATGCATGTATTATCATGCAAAGCATACTTCCATATTGGTCATTGTTGCAAGAGAATACTCATATAAAATCAAAACCCTGAAATAAAACAATAAAAAATGAATGTGGAAAATAGTATGCTTTTGGTCTGCATCTCTTTCTCTGGAGGTAGATAATATTCTTTGTCATAAGTCCTTCAGAATTGACCTGGATCATTGTATTCCTGAGAATAGCTACATCTCTTGCAGTTGATTGTCATACAATATTGCTGCTACATTGTGTACAATGTTCTCCTGGTTCTGCTTATTTTGCTCTGCTTCAGTTCATGTAGATTTTTCCTCTATGCTTGACTTTGTGAGGAAGACTTAGATTTAGACATTTATGTGCTGCTATGAGACCCTGGACAGGTCCCTCTACCTCTGAAAATCTAATAATCTAGTGCCAATACATTGTACTTTCTCAGAGGATCTAAAGAGAACAACTGAGTAATTATGACTGTGATCATTATAATTAAGGTGGTTGATTCATAGTTCTTTCCATCACAATTCATTTTTACCTCCTAAAAGGGTCATAAAATGTCAGAAGGAATCTTAGAGATTATCCTTTCCAGCGATTCTTTACTTTTTGCATGGCCTAATTTACCTTGATCCAGGCTCCCAACTGTGTTTTTAAACATATAATATATACATATGTATAAGATTACAAAAGAAATTCATTATATTCAAATAAAGTTATCATCCATGTTTATTAAAAGAAAGGTCACAGAATTCAAATTAAGAACTTGACTTAGTTTAACTCTTTCCAAATGCAAATAGGAGGAAAGTCTCAGGGAACTGAAATGACTTCTCTGAGGTCCTTGAACATTCTGAGTGGCAGAACTGGGCATTGCGTCCAAGTCCTAGATTCTCAGTGCAGTGTGCTCTCTGTTACTCTCTGTGTTCACAGCACCCATGTCTGTCTGCTCTACCTGCAAACCTAGAAGGGGCATTTACTGAGGGCACTGTCAGAGATTTTGACCACACAGGTTTAACTGCTAAATGCTTCCCTGAGAAACGCTAGTCAAAGAAAAGGGCTATTTGTGACAGCCATTGGGGGCATATTGAAGCAGAGCGGGACCTTGTCATGTAATCAGTCTCTTACCTTTGAACTAGACTCATGATAACCAATCAGATATTCAGTCTCTTTGTGGCACCCCTTCTGGGCCTCCTCTTCCAATCCTCACTTACACTGGCAGCGTAGATCCCCAGAGAGCAGCTACTACATCTCATTAGGGCTGTAGGGCCAACTCAGAGTGGCTAGAGGTGTTTTTCTAATGCCGTAGCTTGTGAGCCCCAACAGGCATATACCATCACCAGTCATTGATTTTCAATTGATATCCATGGGGCAGCCAGATAGAAAGGAAGTGTTCTATTACAGTGGTTCAGTAAAGACAGCTGGTATAAAATATTTGCCCTCCCCCCAAAATCTGAGACATACTTTCCAGGGGAAAGCAGACCTGAAGTTAGATACTACAGATGGTAAAGGAATAACTCAGTTCCTGGTTGCTGGAAGTAACTTTTCCCCCCCTTAGAGTGAAGCTTTTCTGCTGGACTTTTTGTAGAACCTTGAAGCTGCCTTTCCTCAATGTGTCTATTTTTCTCTTGTTCCCTAATGAAAATACTGGAGAAGCTGCTCCAGGGGTCCCACTAGGATTAGGATGCCAACAGGAAGTCCAAAATCCTCCAGCCCTCTGAAGTTCATAAGATCCTAGGACTTTCAGTCAAGGCAGGGGAGTGGGAGTAGAGGGAGAGGAGTCCAAGATGCCTCCCCAAGGTAATTCCTTTTAGGGCATTTGCTCGAGGCTTTAACTGCTCATCCATAAGATGCTTAAATGCTTGAGTTCCACAGATGTCCCACATGGTAACACCAGGTGTCCTCCGCCAGTACCCACACTCTCCCTGGGCAATGTCACTTTCTTTCATCCAGTGACTTTAAGGATTTCTAAACTGATCAAGGACTATTTGCACTAAACCTCATGCCTATGATTGATTGATTAAATGGAGTTTTCCAGGCCTTGCTTACTCCTGGCTTTCCCTTCTAATTGGCCAATTCAGTTGAGATATGTTCTCATCCTATGAAGGTTTCAGTGCTAAGTGGGGTGGAGTGTTTGATTGGTTTGCTCTATCATCACCCCCTTTTTATATTAAAATTGCTGTATACATTTGGCATAATTTCCAAGAGGCCCTGTGCCTGGGCTCAAGACAGATGGGTCAAGGCTTATTCATTCTCTCAGCGCCACACATCAGTACTTTTTCTGAGCACCATACCTTTGAGAAAGGATTGGGGAGCTCTTTTGTAATGTGATGTGTGTCATCCTTCAAATGATGTAGCAGTAATATCAGGTGAGACTCAGTCAACAGGTTGGGCAAAGGTTACCTTAAGCCCTTGCCACCGATAAGTCTTTCCAGACACTTTTTCTTGAATAGATCCTTTTAGCTTCTTGCTCAGCGACACCTGGGATGTGCCTGGCTGCCTCACCAATGGATAGTGGAGTAGGAGCTGCTGTGCTGCTATGGATTAGTTTGTTTATGAGACTCTCATTGCACCCAGTGTATGGTTTCAATTTTCTCTTTGAAATTTAGATCAAACATGGCTGTGCACATGAATTCTTTCTTGCTATGTGTCTCTGGGATCCCCATGTGTGCAGGCAGTTTGGGGGCCATGTTTTCTGACAACCTAACTCCAGAAGTCTCCCTTTTGTCTCTTCTGTGAGCAATGTCAGCTGAAACTCAGGTATTGGGATCTGAAGTACAGATCTATGGATGGCATCAATGTGGCTAACGAGTATAAAAGGTTCATTAAGCCACTCATGGGATTAGTTCATTTTAGACTCATCTCCCAGCATTGGGTTGATGAAACTCTCCCTTGTTCTTTATGCAAGGAGAGTGTGGGAGAAAATGGATTTTGTGATGTGGATGTCATCATCGTTTAGCATTTGTTGAGTACTAGGCTTGTGCAGACAATCTCATTATGCCAATGGAAAGCTTGTGAATGCTGAAGTCCAGAAGATAAGTGAGCCTTCTCTAGGGCTCACATGTCTTATGCTGAAGAGATCTGATATGTCAGAACTCGGGCAAGAGGGCCAGCCTTTGTGGGAATTGAGAAAACTGAGGTTGTTTTTATAGTTTCTCCTGTAACTGCCTTTATTTGTCTCCTTCTTCCCTCTGTCCTTTCTTCCTTTTCTTCTCTTTGTCTCTATTTTCTCCCTCTTCTGCCCCTCTCCTTTTTCTACCTCCTAATGTTCATTCTGCTGGGCATACCATGAGCCACATTTGAGAGTGACATTGGTTCCTGGAGTCAAATTCCTTGTTATATGAGTTTGTTGGGGGGTCGATGGAGAGGGCAGTGGAGGTGCATGAGTTGGGACTTGATTCTCTAGGTTTTGGCCATTGAAGATTCTCACAGGGAGGAGTGACAAGATCAGGGTTGGGTTTTAGGGAGCTCACTTAGTAGCGTTGTGTGTACAGGAGAAAACTGGGAAGACCCAGTCTTAACTGCTGCCCATTTATTTCTTGATAGTATCTTAGCACACTCTCCACCCCCATGTACAACTGCTTGCTTACAGAAAGCTCCTCATTTACAGGGTCTAACAACCCCTTGCACACAGTAGGCCCTTCATAAATTCTTATTGTTCTGAATTGGACATTCTCTTATAGCAAAGAAAAACTGTTGAGGAGAACCATTCAATACAGGGACTTAGAAAAAATGGTGGTATATATAGCTTTCTGTAACCATAAAGACACCGCCCCCACAGCTCTAGTGAGAAATTTGATTCCCAATTACAAGTAAGCATTTTGGCTGCCATTGTGATAATTGAGTAATTTCTTTTTAATTCGTTGGCAGTACCTGGAGTGTAAATGGTAGGCAATGTGGAGGAGTTGAGTCAGAAAAAGCTGATTTTCCATCCTCTTCAAATACTAGCTGTGTGGTCCTGACTAAGTTCCTGAGCCTCTCTCAACCTCAGTTGTGCCATCTGTTAAATAGGGATGGATAATAGCTATAGCACTTAACCCACAGGACTATTCTGAGAGTAAAATAGTTGTTTTTTAGCCATGTCAGATTCTTTGTGACCCCATTTGGGGTTTACTTAGCAAAGATACTGAAGTCATTTGTCATTTTCTTCTCCAGCTCATTTTGCAGATGAGAAACTGAGGCCCAGATTTGCCCAAGACCTACAGGTAGTGGATATCTGAGGCCAGATATGAACTCAGGAAGATGAGTCTTCCTGATTGCAGGCTTGGCACTCTATCCACTGCCTATTGAGCACTATTTATAGTTCCATAGTATATTAATAGCTCCATAAAGCAAATCTTAAAATACTTGACTGATATACAAATATTAGTTCTCTTCCTCTTTCTCCTTATCTTCCTTCTCTTTCTGCTTCTTCTCATTGCCATTAATCTCATTCTCATCTTTTTGATAGAAGTCAAAAAGAAATTGTTTCAGAACACATAAGTATCCTAGTATTCCTTTATATTTCATTTTATGTAGATTATAACACAGGTAGGGCAAATGATTTCAAAGGTCTCAGGCATGGAAAAAAGAATCCCAGGCATGTCGATGATACCACTCTAGTGGCATAAAGTGGACAAGAATTATGAAGTTTCTTGATGAGAGTGAAAGCTGGCTTGAAGCTCAACATTAAAAAGACAGAACAAAACTAAGATTGTGGTATCTGATTCCATCCTTTCCCAGCAAACAGAAGGAGAAGAAGTGGAAGCAGTGTCAGATTTTATATTCTTGGGCTCAAAGATCACTTCAGTCAGCAGCCATGAAATTAAAGGATGCTTATTTCTTGGAAGGAAAGCTATGGAAAATCTGGATGGCACACTGAAAAGCAGAGACATCACCTTGCCAACAAAGACGTTTATAGTCAAAGCTATGTTTTTTTCCGAAAAGTAGTATATGTCTGTGAGAGCTGGACCTATAAAGAAAGCCGAGTGGCATGGAACTGATGCTTTGGAATTGTGCTGCTGAAGAAGCCTTTTGAAAGTTCCTCAGACAGCAAGGAGATTAAATCAATCAATACTTAAAGAAGTTGCTTCAGACTATTCACAGGGAGGTCATATACTTAAATTGAAGCTTAAGTACTTTTGTCCACCTAATGAGAAAGTGGCAATCATTGGAAAATACTCAGATATTGGGAAAGATTGAAGGCAAAAGGAGAACGGGATGGCAGAGGATGAGATGCATAGATAATGCCATGGAAGCAATGAACATGAGTGTGGACAGACTTTGAGAGACAGGGAAAGGCAGAAGGACCTGATGTACTATACAGTCCTTGGAGTCAAGAAGAGTCACACATTGGAGGCAGCTGGGTGGCTCAGTGGATTGAGAGCCAGGCCTAGAGATGTAGGTCCTGGGTTCAAATCTGGCCTCAGACACTTCCCAGCTGTGTGACCCTGGACAAGTTACTTAACCCCCGTTGCCTCAGCCTTCCCACTCTTCTGCCTTGAAACCATACACAGTATTGAATCTAAAATGGAAGGTGAGGGTTTTTTTTTTCAAAAGAGCCTTACACAACTGAATGATGCAGCAAAAACAACGAAAGGTAACTTTTCATTCTGTGTAGTTTAGAGGTTATGAGAATTCCATATAGTGAAATCTTTTTAAAATGTTCTTCTTAAGTTAGCATGGATCAAGGTTATGCCCTGATGGATATTTGTGGGCATCGGTCCAATCTGCTGTGCCATCCTCTTTCAGTAGAGCTTATTTGCTAAACTCTCAAAAACCTTTGAGGTTGTATGAAAGGTAAGAGAATTTGTCATCTGTTAGCTTAAGTAGGACAATCTTCTGGCATATAAGGACAAGCATTAGGTTTTATCTTTCAAGATGTCTGATAAATGTTGAGTTTTTTTAACGTGTGTTGTGGTATTGTGTAGTTTCTATCGCTTCACTGAATGATATGCATCAACAAGTATGCCTATGCTTCTTATGGATGCTGTTGTTCAGTGATACCCAACTGTTCATGACCCCATGGACCATGACTATCTCTGGAGTTCTCTTGGGAAGGATACTGGAGTAGTTTGCCATTTCCTTCTCCAGTAGAGTCAATACATCCTTTTTTTTTCAGGCAACTGGAGGCTAAGTAATTTGCCCAAGGTCACGCTGCTAGAAAGTGTCTGAGGCCACTTTGGTTTTTTTGAGGCCACTTTCGAATTCAGATCTTCCTGACTCCAGGCCCAGTGCTCTAATTGCTGAGTCACAGTGGTTAAATAAGCCCTCTAAAACTTCTAGTGGGAGTAATAAGAGGCTGAATGACCACCAGAAACTCACTTATTTCTTTAAGCAAATTTATATGACTCAGCCTGTGCGATGCTTCTTTGTTGTCATGTCTGATGGAGTTCATGTGGATGTTGTCTCTTGTTTCTTAGCTAATTCTGATGCCATGCTGGAGATGAACTACATTTGATGATTTTAGTACTCTGTTCATTGTCTGCCTTTACTTCTGTTTTGTGTACTTTCAGGTAGCTTGTTCACTAATCATTGAATCAATCTCTGGTTATTCTTTACAAACCTGGGCTGATCCTCTTTGCTCCTCTGCCAAACTATTGTTTTCTCAGAAGATTTTATAGATTTTTGGAGCTATGGAAGGTGTGCCTAGTTTTTTTTAAGAAATATGTAAACACAGAGAGGCAGACAAATGGAGCTGTAGTGGACCGAGTCCTGAGCATGGAGTCAGGAAGACCTAAATTCAAATCTGGCCTCAGACACTAGCTATGTGACTTTGGACACATTATTTAACCTCTATTTGCCTTGGAAGCAGCTAGATGGTGCAGCAGGTAGAGCATTGAACCCAGAGTCAAGAAGTTTGTTGTTGTTCAGTCATTTTCAGGCACGTCTGACTCTTTGTGATTCCATTTTGGGTTTTCTTTTTTTTTTCTTTTTTTTTTGTTTGTTTGAAACCCTTACCTTCCGTCTTGGAGTCAATACTGTGTATTGGCTCCAAGACAGAAGAGTGGTAAGGGCTAGGCAATGGGGGTCAAGTGACTTGTCCAGGGTCACACAGCTGGGAAGTGTCTGAGGCCAGATTTGAACCTAGGACCTCCAGTCTCTAGGCCTGGTTATCAATCCACTGAGCTACCCAGCTGCCCCCCATTTGGGGTTTTCTTGGCAAAGATTCTGGAGTGATTTGCCATTTCCTTCTTTAGCTTATTTTTACAGGTGAGTAAAGTGAGAAAACAGGGAAAGTGACTTGTCCAGGGACATACAGCTAGTAAGTATATCAGCTGAGTTCAAATCTGGCCTTTGACACTTCCCAGCTGTGTGACCCTGAGCAAGTCATTTCAGCTTTGTTTGTCTTAATTCTCTAGAGAAGGAAACAGCAAACCACTCTAGTACCTTTGCCAAAAAAACCCCTTGGGGTCAGGTAGAATTGTCCACAATAGAATGACTGAACAGCAACAATATTGTGAAACAATTGGCCTGCATTTGAAGGAGTCACTGTAGTTCTCCCTAGGTAGGAATCAGTATGTGATGCTTTCTGTTAATACAGGTGGTATCAGACTTTGTTCTGAGAGGAAATCATTAAAAACATTTTGCTAAAATTCTTCTAGCACCGTGATGCTATATGTGATCCAGTCATATATATCTTATCTAAGCCTACTTCCTTTTGGGTTTGTAGGATAGCAAGAATTCTAGTCACCTTCCTTGATGTAATCATTCTGTCATTTCATGATGGTAACAGGGAACAAGCTTCCCATTTCATGTTGGAGCCAACTTAGGCCTTTGTCCTGTTAAATTTCTTTTAACCATGTCAGCAAGCAAGGATTTTCCATATCGTTCTCCTTTGGGGATTTCTTCTCTCCTCTAATTTCTCTGCTTCTCCAACTTCTCTGCCAATGGCCTTGGTTGATGCTGAATTGTGATTTGTTCTGTGAAGTACCATCACATTTTACCCTCTTGAGTTTTTGGCTTTTGCTTCAAATTGTTGAACTCCCTTGTTTTCATTGCTTTTAAAGCAAGATGTTTATATAATCTTCTGGTGTGTTTCTGGAGGTCCCCAATAGTTTTTTCTTACTACTTTTGCCATAATGATATTTGTCTTCTGCACTTGACCACTTACCTAAACAATTCTACTTTTCCTCCTATGGATCTTATCTGGGCAGCAACTATATGTACTGTTGGGTTGTTATCCCAAAATGTTTGTGCATGCTTCTTTCACATGTATCTTCCCAGGTATCTCCACACCATATTTTTCTCTGTTGAGCCATCATCTTAATCTCCTTCCCACTAGAATCTGCACTCCTTCATTCCTTCCCCTTCCTCACCTCCTGCCATGATTCTAATCCCTTCTGCTAGGTCTCTGTATTTAAAAATATTTTAGCTTAGAAATAATCAATATTTGATATGAATACCTTTATTAAAATTGTGTTGGCCTTCATCTTTGTTTACCATCATCTTTGATTTTGTCATCTTTGCTTATTGCCTTTGTCATTGTTTTATTCTCTTTTGTACTCTTTTTGCCTTTTTCTTCTTCCATATATACACATGGTTCTTAGGCATTTTGGTCTCAAGACACCTTCACACTTAGAAATTTTAAGTGACCCTCAAAGAGATTTTGTTCATTGCCTCAATTTATGAGACAGGACAGTATTACAAAACCTTTCCTTGTTTCAGTATGACTTCTCTGATAACAAAGAAGAGAATTACTTTGTGGAGGGAAATCTAAACAGTCAATCCCAGAGAAGGAATAACTCTCTCTGGATTTAGTTCAGTAGCCTGAGATTCCAGGAACAAGACTACATGCAAACATGGCCTTGTAGCACCATCTTGGGGAAGGCTCAATTCTCTTCCATTCAAATAAGCATTAAGTGCCTGCTATAGATATACTCTCCTCAATACTGGGACACATACCAACTGAAAAACAGGCTGTGCTCTCAAAGAGGTGTTATTTTTCTGGGGCCCGGTGTTATGAACACCTAGAAAATCTTCAGCTGCTCTTTTGGTGTTTCTTATCAGCCACTAACCTACAAAGAAATCAGTAAGCTTGGGTCCTACTAGCACATTTATCTTTCTTCTAAAAATAGTATTAGGGTCCTTTTAACATCACATTTTTGACTCCTTCTTTATTTTCCCCATAACTAGGTGAGATTCTTCCACCTAGGCCATAGGACCTCCCTTGTAACAAGCACCCAGGAAAAACAAATCAACAGATTAGTCACCTCAGGACTTGCTTGCCTCCTGCATTCTAAGCCAATTTGCTGTTCCTTCCTTGCCAAGTAGATATCCTAATAAGATATCTTCTAGCTATCCTCTTTAACAAGTCTTCTGAAGTCAATATTCTACCAGCTTCATTTCCCCTTCTGTTGAATCTTGGAAAAGATACTGCAGTGATTTGCCATTTCCTCTTCCAGCTCATTTTTTTTATCGATGAAGAAACTGAGGCAAATTGGGTGAGGTGACTTGCCCAAGATTACACAGCTAATAAGTGTTTCAGGCCAGATTCCCTTTTGTTCTGGATTCTTGCCTTGTTGATAATCATTAAATAATCCACTTTTTATCACTGTACATTCTTGTTTTTACCATGTATAACATTCTCCTGGTTCTGCTTACTTCACTTTATGTGAATTCATATAAGTCTTTCCCAGTTTTGTGTGTGTGGATGTCTTATTTGTCATTTCTTTGGGTACAATAATATTCCATTAGAAGCATATGCCACAACTTGTTCAACCATTTCCCAGCTGGTGAACATTCCTTCAGTTTCCAGTTCTTTGCCACCACAAAAGGAGCTAGCATAAATATTTTTTATATGGGGAGGTTCTTTTTTCCTCTCTTTAATATCTTTGGGATACAGAGTAGTAAGGTATTGCTGGGTCAAAGAGTATGCATAGATATGGGGCCCTTTGAGTATGGTTACAGAATGGCTGTATCAGGTCATAGCTCTACCATCAGTGTATTGGTTTCCATTTTTTTACATCACCTCCAACATTAATCATTTTCCTTTTTTTGTCATGTTAGTCACTCTGATGGGTATGAGGTGATACTAGTTGTTTTAATTTGCATTTCTCTAATCAATAGTGATTTGGAACATTTTTTCACATGTCTAAAGATAGCTTTAATTTCTTCATCTGAGAATTGCCTAATTATCTTTTGCCCATTTGCCAACTGGGCAACACTTTGCATTCTTACAAATTTCACTCAGTTCTCTACATATCTGAGAAATGCAGCCTTTATCAGAAAAACTTTCTATAAATATTTTTTCCCAGTTTATTATTTGCCTTTTAATTTTGGCTGCATTGATTTTGTTTGTGCAGAAACTTTTTAATGTAGTCAAAGTTATCTAGTTTACATTTCATAATGTTCTCTTTGTATTGTTTAGACCTAAATCATTCTTTTTATCCATGGGTCTGACAGGTAAACTATTTTGTGTTCCCCTAATTTGTTTGTGTATGAATGTTTTATTTGTCATTTTTCTAACTCATATGTCCATTTTGACTTTGGTATAAGATATATTGTTTTTTAATTTTCCCATCAGTTTTCATCAAATTATGAGTTATTCCAAAAGTTTAGATCTTTGGGTTTGTCAAGCACCATATTATTAAGGTCATCTACCATTGTGTATTGAGTTCCTAATTTAGTCCATTGGTCTACTACTCTATTTTGTAGCCAGTATAAGATTGTTTTGACAGTTGCTGCTTTATAATATAGTTTGAGATCCAGTATAGGTAAACCACCTTCCATCATTTTTTTCATTAATTCCCTTGATATTCTAGGTCTTTTGTTCTTCTAGATGAATTTTGTTATTGTGTTTTCCCTAGTTCTATGAAATAATTTTCAGGTGGTTTGATTGGTTTGGCATTGAATAATTAAATTAATTTAGGAAAATTGTCATTTTTATTGCTCTACCAATGAGCAATTGATGTTTATCCAATTGTTTAGCTGGCGTTTTTAATAAGATGTTGTACATTGTTTTTTAACTATAAGCATCTTTAGTTTGTGAATGCTATGGGCATTGGAAGGGGTGATGGCAAGTCTAGAGGGGGCCTTGTTCTTTCTTATGAATATGATCAAGTGAAAGAAATATATATGTATACATGTTCATACAAATTAAATTTATCAGTAATTTAGTATGCTAATGAATAAATTCCAGAATTTAGCAAAATACAAACCATGCTAATAGTTCTTTAATAAACCCACCACAGCATATGAAATAGTATATTGTTTCCCCTTTATAACTCTATATATAACCTTTATAACTCTATATAACCATGTTATGTAAAGATAACATGGTATCTTTACTTGGTAATGGAAATGTCGATGTTTATGTAACCTATAAGCCAGGCAATTAATACTCATAAAAGTTTTTAGGTCTATTAATACAGTAGAATTAAATTTGAAGTTAATGAATTTTTAAGAAGGGCAGTTAGGGGGGCATCTGGGTGGCTCAGTGGATTGAGAGCCAGACCTAGAGATGGGAGGTCCTAGGTTCAAATCTGGCCTCAGCCACTTTCTAGCTCTGTGACTCTGGGCAAGTCACTTGACCCCCATTGCCTAGCCCTTACCACTACTCTTCTGCCTTGGAATCAATGTGTATTGATTCCAAGATGGAAGATAAGGGTTTAATTAAAAAAATGAAAAAAAATAACAAAGGGCAGTTAGGCAGCTCGATGGACAGTGACCCAGGCTTGGAGACAAGAGGTTCTGGGCTCAAATCTGACCTTAGATATGTCCTAGGCATGTGACCCTGGGCAAGTCATTTAACTCCTTTGTCTAGACCTTACTGTTCTTCTGTCTTGGAGCCAATACATAGTATTGATTCTAAGATGGAAGAAACAGGTTTAAAAAAGTGTGTGTGTGGGGGGGAATGGAGTTCTCATTATAGGAATAAAGTTTGTTCTGGCCATGGAGTAATATTATATCACAAAATAACAATCCACATGTTTTAGTGTCCCTCTGAGAGAATACTATAGGCAAGACCTGTAATGTTTGATTTCTCCCACTATAGGTGATAGAGGTCATAGGACAGTGATGGTGAACCTTTTAGAGACTGAGTGCCCAAACTGCAACACTCACACTGCATATGAGCCCCCCACTTTACCCCAGACAGGGGATGGAGGAAGCATTCCCATTAGGCTGCTTGGCAGAAGGGTGGGTGATGTGAAAAAATGTCCTCAGGCCTAGTGGAGAGGGAGAAGTGCTGGCATGCACTTACATGTTTCATTGGTTTGCCAACACAGTCACAGGATTTAGGACTGGAAAGAAGCTTTGAAATGATTTAGTACAATCAATTCTTTTAATTTTGTTTTTCTTACTTAGTCTGTTCTTCAAATGTTCACTCATTGCCTTATTCACTTAGCCCCCATTGTTGTGGATACTAGAAGAAATGTGATAGTTAAAGAAGACTGCCTCTCAGAAATAAGTAGGAGTTCTTTCAATTGGGAATAAAACAACTGAGGTGCAGATAAAGGTGTGTAAAGGGTGAAATTATGGTTGAGACAGAAAAAATCTAAATTTAAGTGGTCACCAAGGGAAATCCCAAATAATAAAATACCCAAGTCAGCTGCCAAATTTTATGGTGATTTAATTGATAGTGGAGAAGAGTAAGAAGAAGGAAGGAGTAGGTTTTTTCTCTCCCTCTCCCCCCCCCCATTAGTATCGGGTGGGGAGATCAGGAGATAAGGGAGTAAGGCTTTGGAGTATGAAGGAGGAAGGAATCAGCCTGACCTCCAAAGGGGCTCAGTTAAGATGCCCAAACCTGAAATCAGCTCCAGGGCAAAACTCACCACCCAACACTCCAAGATGTCGGAACGCTTAGCATGCTGCCAGCCAGAGTTGTTTCTCCAGGGAAAGAGGAAGGGCCAGGAAGTGCCGTGCCTTATATGGACATTTTTACATCATTTTTCTGTGTCTCATCTGTACCAATGAGGACTTAGCTTGACTTAGGATAGCCCAGAGGTCTGTTCTTTTTTTGCACATGTCTGTTGAAGGCCATCTCCTCAGATAATTAAATCTTGAGTTTGATGCAGACCTTCAAAATCTTGTTAAACTGAGTAGGGTGGAAAATGTAAAGTTTCCAAGACCTGATTCTGTTATTACAAGTATCTTCATTGTTACTGATCAGAAAATAGCTAAATCACATCTTCTAAAGAATGGTCTGATTAGGGTGGAATAGTTTTGAAATTCACAGGTGACAAAGAAACTGTGTTGGCAGTATTAGCAAAGAGAATGGTTTGGTGGGAAAGGGTGGGGAGTGATTGGGGTGAAACAGAGGATGATGGTACAGCAGGTATATCTGTGCCTTGGCAGGGAGGTAAAGAAAAAATTGGGTCATGGGACAAGGGCAAACAGACTAAAGCCCAGAGACTGGAAAGGACAGAAAGTGCCAAAAGAAAAATTTAGACTCAGGGTCAAGAAAAGCTTCCTAACAACTTGGACTATCCCAAAGTGGGATGGCTCATTGCCTGGGGAAGAACCTTTCATGGGATGCACATAATCTTAAGCTAGCTAGCCAACCAATGTTCAGATGTGTTGTTAAAGGAATTCTTTGAGTATGAAGGGAAAGGATATGAGTTGGATCCAAAGACCCCCAAATTCCTTTTCCAGCTTGGAGATTCTGTGATTCTATAAAGTATCAGAGACAATATACCGGCCTTCTTATTCAGCATTCTATCTGTACAGTATCATGCTATAATTTCATGGGTCCTAGGAAACTCTACCCCCACTTGCCAAATGTATTCTCTCCCTGCTTCCAGATGCCCAAATTATCCCAATGCCCCTGAGATCACATCTCACTGGCCTGCTTCTTGTGGTAGATTGTGGCAATAGTTAGTGATACAGATAGGACTCATCTTGCAATTGCAGAGCAAGGGAAAAAGAGATGGGGCAGCCAGAAGGGTGTGGTAATGGCCTTTGGCCCTTATGCAGTGGGGACTTCCTGCTTTACATGTTCTAGCCATGTTGTCTCAAGTCCAATTGGTCTGGGATAAGTGAATGAACTTAGAAGCCACCATGATTCTGCTAGTTTCAGCTCACAAGGACCTTTTAAGGACCTGTAAATGACTTTGCTTTTGGCTTAAAGTAGTGAGATTTTGTAGGCCAGATGAGGCAGGCAGGCATGTTGACTGGCTGGCTGGCTGGCTGGTTGACTGGCTGGCAGGCCGACTGGCTTGTTTGGAGGCAGTTTAATCCAAACTGGCTGTCAATTCCACATTGCCACAGCCTCCATTTTCCCTATCAGGTGTCCATTTTTGTTTTTCTCCTTTTCCACCCTCCCTATAGCTTCACTTGCCTTTTAATTTACCCAATTTATTTCTAGGTGGTTATGGCAGAGTTCTGTCAGGGGTTACGTCTTAGACACAACAAGGACCTGTTAATATTCTTCTTCTCTCTTCCTAGAGTAATTGAGTCCCTGAGGTAATGAGGTTTCTGGTGGTCATTACTACAGGAGTATTCCCCTTATAGCCTTGCTGGAGTTTCTTATTTAAATACTAAATGATTATTAGGCCACCTTTTGGGCCTTGAGTAGATTCTGGGCTCCCTGGAGCAGCAAACTTTAAAGATGGCATTTTCTAACACAGTGGTGGAAACCATTCTTTTCATTGAATTCCTGAGAGAGCAAACAGATTGCTCAACTCTCAAATCTTCTCTGGGACTCAGTTCATGAAATATGAAGACTAGGGAAATAATAGTCCGTTTAGGTTGTTGCTTCTTATGGATGGGGTACAATTCAAGCAAACCCCATTCATAAAATTGTCACTCTCTTTTCATTCCAGTAACTGACATATGCATATAAACAATTATAACCATATCTGCATGTATATATGCATAATATGTAGTTATATGTGTATATTTATGCATATATATGTATATTTGCACAGGCATACACATACAGAGGCATACAAGCAAAAATTGAAAATTGTAGCTGCCAGGCTTCAATGTTGGAACTTCCTTGACACCAGCTTATAATCACAGATTCTATTTATGAAAAACCCATCCATTCATTTGCATCTTTTATGTCTCTCTGCAATGAGAGTACAGCTGTACTGGGTACCAGAGGTGAAGATCTTGTGCTTCCTGTTCTTATTGCCATCAGAATGTTGAGGCATCACAGCATGTTTTTGGTGGATCTACTGGGCAGCCATTTGTGCTCCTATAATTTTGGTCCAACTTTTATTGGCTATTCTTTCCTTGAGACCTGCTATTTCTTACCAGTGCTAACTTTGTTGTCGTTGCTGTTGTTGTTTTTAAGGCATGCTATTGATATGTTTTTGCTTTATGCTTTTCATGTCACAGTCATCTTCTGATAGAACTTTTCTCCCTCTCAGACATTTTCCCCTCTAATAAGGAATAAAGAGTTGAGCCAAACCAAGCAGTAACGTAGCTGCACCTGACTACATTTGTCATGTGTGGCATTGGTATTGCCCCACCCTCTTTCTACCAAGAAAACCCAAGAAAACTTTTTGGTGAATACTGATTTTATTTATTAAGGTCATGTATGACTGCTTTCTTCACTCTGCCTCAGTTTACTGAAGACTTTACTTTCTCTGTAATTGTTTCTTACGGGATAACACTCTCCTTTCATGTGCCCTTATCAATGAGCATTTACTTTGTTTTCAGACTTTTACTACTACAAAAAGGACTGCTATGGATATTTGGGCATTTAAGGGCCTTCCTATCTGACCTCCTTAGCTTCAGGAGTGGCATGCCTGGATCAAAGGATGAAAGCAGTTAATGACTTTTCACCCAAAACTGTAAGCGGTTTTGAAAATAGCTGGATCAGTTCAAAGTTTTCCTGACCAAATATTATTAGTAATAATAATAATAATAGAGAAGAATGGGATACTAATGATAATGCTATGATAGCTAGCATTTATATTGTACTTAAATGTTTGCCCAACAGTTTATTTTTGTTGTGACTCAGTAATTTTTCAGTTGTGCCTACCTCTTTGTGAACCTATTTGGGATTTTCTTGGAAAAGATGCTGGAGTGGTTGTTTCACTATTTCCTTGTCCATCTCATTTCACAGATGAGGAAAGTGAGGCAAAAAGGGTAACATGACCTATTTGCATAGCAAGTAAATGTCTGATGCCAGATTTGAACTCAGGTCCTTCTAACTCCAGGCCTGATGCTCCATCTACTGCACCACCTAGCTGTCCCCAGGGATTTATAGACAGAACCTCATTGGATCCCCAACAAAGACAATCATATGAGATGGTTGTCATCCTCATTTTGTAACTAAGGACACTGATTAATAAGATAACATGATTTGCCCATGGTCACCCAGCCAGTGTGCCTACAGTTAAGGATCTGACACTACTCCTCCTAGGCTTCATTTTCTGAATACTGCCTCTTGGTAGTTGCCTTCTCACCACCTCTTTGGCATCGACTATTTCCATTTTTATCGCCTCTGACAAGATATGATGGGCATGAGACAAAACCAGAGAAATACCTCAATTTGCATTTATCTTTGTTTTAATGATTTGGAGCTCTTTTTTCATATGTTGCTGATATTTCTTCTTTTGAAAACCATCCATATCATTTACTTTCTTCTGGGAATGGCCCCATGTCTTATGTCACTCCCTATTGTCCTTTGCAGAGCAGGCTTTATGAGATATATTTTATTCCATCTTCCCTTTTTATTTCGTTCAGGCAAGAGCTTCCTAATATTACATAATCTAAATGATGTCTTATCTTTTTAAAACATTTTTTTTGAAATTTTTATTTAATTAGTCAATTTAGAACATTATTCCTTGGTTACAAGAATCATATTCTTTCCCTCACCTTTCCCACCTCTTCCCATAGCTAACACACAATTCTGCTGTGTTTAACATGTGTCCTTGATCAGAACCTATTTCCATGTTGTTGATGTTTACACTAGGGTGATCACTTAGAGTCTACATCCCCAATCAAATCCCATCTACCCATATAATCAAGCAGTTGTTTTTCTTCTGTGTTTTGACTCCCAGTTTTTCCTCTGAATGTGGAGAGTGTTCTTTTTTGTAAATCCCTCTGAGTTGTTCAGGATTACTGCATCGCCACTAATGGAGAAGTCCATTACATTCGATTGTACCACAGTGTATCCTTTTCTGTGTATAAGATGTCTTTAGTTCTACTTTCACTCTGCATCAATACCTGGTGGTTGTTCCATTCCCCATGGAATTCCTCCAGTTCACTGTTCCTTTGAGCACAATAGTATTCCATCACCAACACATACCACAATTTGCTCATCCATTCCCCAATTGAAGGGCAACCCCTCATTTTTCAATTTTTTGCCACCTTAAATAGTGCAGCTATGAATATTCTTGTACAAGTCTTTTTCCTTATTATCTCTTTGGGGTATAAACCCAGCAGTCCTATGGCTGGATCAAAGAGCAGGTTGTCTCTTAGCACCTTTTGAGCATAGTTCCAAATTGCCCTCCAGAATGGTTGGATCAATTCACAACTCCACCAGTAATGCATTAATGTCCCTACTTTGCCACATCCCCTCCAGCATTCATTACTTTCCTTTGCTATCATGTTAGTCAATCTGCTAGGTGTGAGGTGATACCTCAGAGTTGTTTTGATTTGCATCTCTCTGATTATAAGAGATCTAGAACACTTTTTCATGTGCTTATTAATAGTTTTGATTTCTTTGGCTGAGAACTGCCTGTTCATGTCCCTTGCCCATTTGTCAATTGGAGAATGGCTTGATTTTTTTGTACAATTGATTTAGCTCTTTATAAATTTGAGTAATTAGACCTTTGTCAGAGGTTTCTATGAAGATTTTTTCCCAGTTTGTTGTTTCCCTTCTGATTTTAGTTACATTGGTTTTGTTTGTACAAACCCTTTTTAATTTTATGTAATCAAAATTATTCATTTTACATTTTGTGATTTTTTTCTAGCTCTTGCTTGGTTTTAAAGTCTTTCCTTTCCCAATGATCTGGCATGTATACTATTCTGTGTTCACCTAATTTACTCATAGCTTCCTTCTTTATATTCAAGTCATTCACCCATTCTGAGTTTATCTTGGTGTACGGTGTGAGGTGTTGATCCAAACC
Organism: Monodelphis domestica; assembly: GCF_027887165.1. Taxonomy (NCBI): domain Eukaryota; kingdom Metazoa; phylum Chordata; class Mammalia; order Didelphimorphia; family Didelphidae; genus Monodelphis; species Monodelphis domestica. The sequence goes on along the minus strand of NC_077235.1, from coordinate 27,302,990 downwards.
TAATCTCTCCCATACTCTCTTCCAGTTTTCCCAGCAGTTTTTGTCAAATAGTGGATTTTTGTCCCCAAAGCTGGGGCCTTTGGGTTTGTCATAGACTGACTTGCTGAGGTCACTTACTCCAAGTCTATTCCACTGATCCTCCTTTCTGTCTCTTAGCCAGTAACATATTGTTTTGATGACCACTGATGAGCAATTAATGTTTTCCCAGTTGTTTAGATCTAGTTTTGTGAGGAAAGTGTTTTGTAGTTGTGTCCATATAGTTCCTGTGTCTGTCTCAGCAGATAGATTCCTAAGTATTTTATATTGTTTAGGGTGATTTTAAATGGAATTTCTCTTTCTAATTCATGGTGCTGAGATGTGTTGGAGATATATAGAAATGCTGATGACTTATCTTTTATGATCTCTTTCACCTCTTATTTGGTTAAAAATTCTCCCTCTTGTCAAAGTTGTGAAAAATATCTTTCCTTTCCCCTCAATTGTTACAAAGTGATATGTCTTAGAGTTTGGGGGCCTGGAGTCAAGAAAACCAGAGTTCAAATCCAGTCTCAGAAATATACTGGCTGTGGGAGATTCTAGGCAAGTCACTTAATCTCTGTCTCCCTCAGATACCTCAACTGTAAACCGAGGATCACATTAGGGAGGGGCTACCCATCCCAGGGTTGTTGGAGGAATCAAATGAGAATACTTATAAAATCCTCAGCATAGTGCCTGGCACATAACAGGCCCTTAATAGATGTCCTTTTCCTCTCCTCTTTTTTATGCTGTGATAAGATTCTGATTTAAAACTAGGTTAGAAATGCATTTCTAAGACAATCCTCTTGAGCCTGCCCCTGCCATGCTCCTCCTTCACAATTAGCAAGCTAAACTTAATTAGCTTTTGAAAAGGTATTTATTAATATGAACAGTTGGTACAAAATTACTCTCCTTTCTCCCATTAAGTGTATGGCATACTCTTCTGCAAACATATACATACATACATACATACATACATACATACATATTTACGAAGTTCATGATGAGAGTGAGCTTTTATTTAGAGTACAATGGTGGTAAGGCACACACGTATGTAAAATGTGTGGCAAAGGTGTATCTTGTACTTTTGGACACTGGAATTTCTTTTCTCCCTTAGGAAAGCCTTTACCATGGTCCATTTACACATACCGGCACCCTCCTCTGAAGATAGCCCAACTGGGCTCCAAGGGTTTAGGCCTCTTTTGATCTCTTTTGATTCTCCAACCATCTTGGCCATAATAAATCATATTCCTTGAAGCTATTCTTTGTCCAGAGGACCAAGGCTCCAATTTTATTTTTGTCTTCATTATCATCCCCAATTCAGGTGCTACCATCAGCTCCAATGGACCTGTTGGCTGCCATTTACCTCCTCCTACTAATGGTACTTCTTTATCTTCTGAGCTCACTTAGTCACGTGGGCACTTCTATCTCACAATGCCATTTTCCCCTAAATGAGAAAATAGCAGACACAAAGAAACAGAGGCAGGTTATGCTCACAACCATAATGGCTGGTTAAAAGTCTGGCCATGTGTCTTGTGGGGAGGCACCTCTCTCACTCTGAAAGTGAGAGAAACGGGGAAGGAGAGAGTAAGGAGAGAAGGGGAAGGTAGCGATGGGTAGATAGATTTCCCATGCCCTGTCTCCTGAGGCATCAGTACTACTGGCTTTTCAGCCAGTTAGAAAACTCTTTGTGTTTACCCAGTACAAATCTCTGAATCATCATGGACAGAAGCAGGTACACCTCATAGAATCATTTGCATTGAAAGTAGGCAGGGAATGTCCACACATGCTCCATCCTGGAATGGGCCCCTATAGACTAGATGACCCCCTTTATACTTTTATTTCACACTTTATCACAAAATAGATTCTCTTTAATGCTTAAATAATTCTTAGAGACCCAAGCTTTATGGACAGTAGCATTTCGATCAATAGAGAAAACAAAAGGGTTTATCCCCTATACAAGAGTTTTCCCATTCCCAGGCAGAATTTCATTATTTTAAGGGTCAAGCAGTGCTAAGAATCACGTGCTAGTCTGGAGGACGGGGGCAAGAGTCTCAGCAGTGAAGAGCAGAGGTGGCCTTATGGCCAATTAAAGTCAGTCTGAGTAATTTGCCCAGGGTGAGAAAGGTCAATCAACTAGAAAAAATGAAGAGAATTTTCAAAAAGAACAAGAAGGGCTTTCAGCAAAGAATTCCCTGGAAGCTGAATTGGGCTTGTCAGCAAAGAGAAGAGGTGTGAATGAGCAATGGTTTTAGAATAGTGTGTTAGAAAAGCTTGTAAATCTCCCTCACTACATGTGCGAAGGAAGATGAAATGATAGCAGTAGTTCCCATTTCTCTAGCTTGCTTTCCTGCAGAAGAACCTTGGGAGGCAGGTAAATGAATGAACTGAGGATTAGAGAAATGAAATGGTTTGCCTTACGTCATGAAGCTTGCTAACACCAAAACTGGAGCCTTTGAACTTTTAGAATCAAACAGGTTGCTTGATACTGCTAAGAGGCAATGGACCACAATGAAGCAAGAGATTAAGCAATGGAGGAACACATTCCTATACCAGATGGCCAAGAAGACAAGAAAATTCTTCTCTGGAAAAGAGTTCAGCCGTATCTTCAAATGGGTTCCCTAATTCTATTTTCAAACTTTTACCGTTTGTCTTAACATCAATATTAAGTCTCACTTTCAAGATAAAAGAGTGGTCAGGGCTAGGTTGTTGGGATTAAGTGACTTCTCCAGGGTCACCCAACTAAGAAGTATCTGAGGGCACATTTGAACCCAGGATCTCTCATCTCCAGACCTGGCTCTCTATCCACTGAGCCACATGGCTGCCTCAGGTTTCCTAATTCTTGAAGGACATGAAGTTGGTCATTTTGCTAGTTGAATAAGCTTTAAGTGAGGTAGTAGGGACAAATGTTAAGTCTGTTCCACAACTTGTATTAATTACCTACTGTATTCAGGGCTATGTGCTGAACACTAGGGATGTAAAGACAGTAGCACGATTTGGTGGCTGAAGGAAAGTGCCAACTACTGGGCAGATTAGGGCCTACTGCAGGAGATATTGGCCAATCAGAGCTTGGAGGGAAGTTGGAGACTGTTGATACCAAGAAGGAGGTAGATGAGCTGTCTTATGCAAGGAGCAGGGAGTAGGCTAGTCTGGCTGGGATGCAAAGGGATTGTTAGGGAGTAATAGATGCTGTTATCGTGCTATTACTGTTAGTATAATGAATGCTTATCTAGACACTGGATATACATACACTGGGATATTTGGAGCTGCCTCCTTATGTGGAGACTGGATTTGAGATGGGAAGGATCTGGAAGCAAGCAGTGCAGTTCCAAGGATGAGAGGAAATGAGGGCTTGAATCGGAGTGCAGAGAAGACAGAACTGTTGGAGATGATGTTGTACAGTTGAAAAGAATCAGCCATTGGTTTGATTGGGACCGAGTGGGTCAGGGAGGTCAAAGAGTCCAGGTCACTGTCAAGTTGTGAACTCAGGAAACAAAGGAAGAAGAAAAAAGAGAAGCAGACAGATGAACTTTCCTGTTAGAAGATAGGAACAATGAAATCTGGTGCCCATATCCAGAAAAACCCAGGAGGAACAAATGAGGGACCTGGAATAGGAAGGGGGCATCTCTTCATTGAATTCTTCTTCAATGAACTCTTCTTGAATTGTTTCTGTTTGACCCTCGAATTTCTCTCCAGCCGTGTTTACACTTGAGGGGTAGCACAGTGTTGTGGATAGAGTGCTGGGTTTGGAGTCAAGTCTATGCCAGTCACAGGATTGTGAGCCTTTCCAAGCCCTGTTTTTTCATTTGTAAAATGGGAGGATGATGCTAATATTATTATTACCTAATTCACAGGGTTATCAGGCGGCTCAAATAAGATAATGTATGTGAAGTGCTTAATGCATTATGTAAATATTGTTTCATCTATGGAGGGGGGAGGGTCTGGATCTGAGTTTTCATGTGTGGGGAAGTCCTGGTATGGGAACTTTCTCCACCAAAGCAGATCTGAAACTGCTCTGCAACTCCTTCATAGGGAACTAACTTGTCATGGCCCTGGGAGTTAAGTGATCTGGCCATTAAATATGCATCTGAGACAGGACTTGAAGCCAGGACATTCTGTCTCCAAAGTCAATATTCTCTCCACTCTCCCATGCTGACTCAGGTGGTGCCCAGGCTAAACTTAAACAGTGGTAAAAGGAATGGCCATCTAAGCCCCAGGAGTGAGCAGCCTTGACCAATGATTGTGCCTCAGAGAGAGAATCTCTCTAGAAAGCAGGGGGAGGGATCCCCCCTTCCTAGCACCTCTTGTTCTGTTATGCCCTTCCTCTCCCCTCCCTCTTCATGCTAGACTGCTTCAACAGTTTTAGGGAGGATTTCAAACACTGAATAGCATATTGAGTCCCATTTGTCATTATTTCGTCTTCAGGGCTTTGCTAGAGTAGATATGGGAGCTGAGTATTGTGTCTTCTGTGTAGACATCCAGCTTGTCAGAAAACCAGATCCCACTCATCATGACAGAATGGTTCCAAGGTGAGAGTTTGAAGGTTGAGTAGCTAAACTCTTCCAGGACATGCATAGTTTTTGGAGGGCTAGTCTCTGGAACAGTGATAGTATGAATGACAAAGTGAAAAGCTTTGGATTTGTAGTCTCAGAAGATCTGGGTTCAAATTCCCCAAACATACATTAACTGCCTGCACATCCCAGATATGTCCTTTATTCACCAACCCAAAAGAGGATGTCTCAAGATATTTGCTGACACCTTTGTTCGCAGGGGTTCAGTTCATGATTACTATCTTTTGAAGATTGTATTTAGCTATCTCCTGCTTGTAACAATGAAGATACTTAGCTCTTCCTTTATAGTGAAGCTAGAATTTTAAGCTACAATCTAATTTTAGATTTTAAAAGGTGTTCAGTAACTACAAAAGGTGAATTAATTACAAAAAGATGTTAAGTAACTACAAAAAGGGGAACTTAACAAAAGAGGATTTAAGTAACCCAAAAAGATAAAATCTAACCAAAGAAGGTGAGAACTAAAGAATGGGCAGGCCTGGAGAAAATCGTCTGCTGTGATTGGTAGATGGAAAAATTTAGAGGAGGTAACACAAGAGAAAAAGGTCTTTAAATAGAGGAAAAAAGACAGTCACCCTAAGCTTGCAGTGAAGGAACACTGACTGGGAGTAGAAGGGAAGACGGACATTCAGACAGTCAGTCACCCAGGCTTGGAGTGAAGGAGGGATGAGTGACTGGAAGACCAACACCCAGACTTCTTTTAGACTGTTACCATTGGTGAGTGAAAAGCTGACTTAGTGACCCCACCCTTCTGGAGTCATGAAGCCTCCAGGAAAGACCCAATTTCTTGAGACTCTTTTCCCCTGGCTGAGACTTAGAAATTCTAACTGATAAAAGAAGAAGCCAGAGTTTTTCTCTTTCTCCCTCATTCCTTAACATCTTCCTTCTATTGTAAATGTTGTAAATAAACTGCCATAAATTCCATTTACTTTAGTAATTCATTTTGGGATTTAGAAATTAAATCCCTGACGACCACCTAATATATTTCAGAGTCCAATCACAAATAAATTTAACACTTTCCCTTTTGAGTGCCCTGGTTCCAAAGCTTTCCATGCCCATCAGCTGTTTGATGTTTGTAGAAGCACACACAGTCCTTTCTGTGACATGATTTCAAGCCTTCTACTTTGGGAAGACTCCATGTTAATACTAGGATCAGAGCAGGTAAATTTGGGCTGAAGAAATCAAAGGATTTTGAGGTGCCAAGAGTCCCTGTGGCTCCAGGAATGGAATGAATTCCTTGGCACATGCTCTGGGCATCAAACTTTTTTTTACCTACTCAGAAACAAAGATGCTTGAAGAGGCTGGGCTTCCCATCTTTTAACTAGAAAACAAATCAAAGTGTTCTGTGGCTATGACTCCAGTGAGATCTTCACTGACTCCCCTACCTACTAAGTGCAGTGGGAGACATGCCAGCCTTGGCCACTGGTACTAGATATCCCTAAACAACATGTAGTGGAGAAGGAGGATTCAGGAATGCTTTGTGTTAGAAGAAGGATTAGAAATGTTGAGTATATTTGGAAGGCACAAAGGACAAGTTGAAACCCACTCTTGCCCCATCTTACTGCTCTAAGATTTTCATCCTTCAGTTATCTGTTCTATGTACCTGAAATATCTCTCTGTCACCTTCCATACAGTTGCTCCTGTGGTTATTTCCTAATGGGAAATCAAGACTAGAATAAATAGCCCTCAAAAAGATTAACTGAACCTTGAGAACATTCTGTAGACAATTTTTAAATTTCATTTGTTTTTTCAGGCTTTGTTAAGTATCTACCCTAGGCCAATTATAGTTAGAAATGATTTCACTAAATTCCCTTCTTTATCTCATGGGAAAAATCACGTAAAGCAGTTCTGTGACTCTCCAAATCCAGCTGTGGGCATTAAATTGAGAAGAAAATCTGCTCCTTCCCTGACACATTTTCAGGACTCTCTTGGCATCTTGAATTAAACTAGCCAGTGGGGCTAGGGGTCTCTTGTTCCCTGACAGACATATGGTTAGAAAAAAAGATATTGAAAAGGAACAGATGAACCACCCCAACCAAGAGCCCTCTTGAGCACTGGGCAAGCAAAGCTTTACTCCATGTGCTGATGGAGGGTCAGGATTCCACCATTCCCCTCCAAAGGAAATACTGTCCCAGCTCCTTGTCTTAAAGTCCTCCCTTGATATTCAGGCTTCACTGCCCTGGTAATCTTCTTTTTTTTACTTTTTTTATTTGAAAACTTGTATTTAATTAATCGATTTAGAATATTTTTCAGTGGTTACATGAGTCATGTTCTTTCCCTCCCCTCTTCCCACCCCCTTCCCATAGCCAACAAGCAGTTCCACTGTGTCATCGATCAAGACCTATTATCATATTATTAATATTTGCATTAGGGTGATTGTTTAGAGTCTACATACCCAACCATATTCCCATCGACACATGTAATCAAGTAGTTGTTTTTCTTCTGTGATTCTACTCCTACCATTCTTTCTATGGATGTGGATAGCATTATTTCTCATAAGTACCTCAGAATTGCCCTGGATTATTGTATTGCTGCTAGTAGAGAAGTCCATTACATTTGATTGTGCCACAGTGTATCCTTTTCTGTGTATAAGATGTCCTTAGTTCTGCTTTCACTCTGCATCAATTCCTGGAGGTCTTTCCAGTTCACATGGAATTCTTCCAGTTCATTATTCCTTTGACCACAATAGTATTCCATCACCAACATATACCACAACTTTCTTCAGCTATTCCCCAATTGGAGGGCATCCCCTCATTTTCTATTTTTTTTTGCTAGCACAAATAGTACATCTATGAATATTCTTTTTCTTAATATTTTATTTGATCATTTCTAAGCATTATTCATTAAAGACATAGATCATTTTCTTTTCCTCCCCACCCCCATAGCCGACGCGTAAATCCACTGGGCATTATATGTTTTCTTGATTTGAACCCATTGCTATGTTGATAATATTTGCGTTAGAGTGTTCATTTAGAGTCTCTCCTCTGTCATGTCCCCTCAACCGCTGTATTCAGGCAGTTGCTCTTCCTCAGTGTTTCTACTCCTACAGTTTATCCTCTGCTAATGAATAGTGTTTTTTCTCCTAGATCCCTGCAGATTGTTCCAGGACATTACACCGCCACTAATGGAGAAGTCCATTACGTTCGATTATACCACAGTGTATTAGTCTCTGTGTACAATGTTCTCCTGGTTCTGCTCCTCTCGCTCTGCATCACTTCCTGGAGGTCGTTTTGATGACTGCTGCTTTGTAATATAGTTTAAGGTCAGGGACTGCAAGGCCCCCATCATATGTGTTTTTTTTCATTATTTCCCTGGATATCATTGATCTTTTGTTGTTCCAAATGAATTTTGTTATGGTTTTTTCTAAATCAGTGAAGAAGTATTTTGGTAGTTCAATGGGTATGGCACTAAATAGATAAATAAGTTTGGGTAGGATGGTCATTTTTATTATATTGGCTCGTCCTATCCATGAGCAGTTAATATTTTTTTCCAATTGCTCAAGTCTAGTTTTAGTTGTGTGGAGAGTGTTTTGTAGTTGGGTTCATATAGTTCCTGTGTTTGTCTCGGGAGGTAGATTCCTAGGTATTTTATTTTGTCTAAGGTGATTTTGAATGGGATTTCTCTTTCTAGTTTTTGCTGCTGAGCTGTGTTGGAGATATATAGAAAAGCTGATGACTTATGTGGGTTTATTTTGTATCCTGCAACTTTGCTAAAGTTGTTGATTATTTCAATTAGCTTTTTGGTCGAATCTCTAGGATTCTTTAAGTAGACCATCATGTCATCTGCAAAAAGTGATAACTTGGTCTCCTCCTTGCCTATTTTGATGCCTTCAATTTCTTTTTCTTCTCTAATTGCTACTGCTAGTGTTTCTAGTACAATGTCAAATAGTAGAGGTGATAATGGGCATCCTTGTTTCACTCCTGATCTTATTGGGAATGCGTCTAGTTTATCCCCATTGCAGATGATATTAGCTGATGGTTTTAGATATATACTGTTTATTATTTTTAGGAATGACCCTTCTATTCCTATGCTTTCTAGTGTTTTTAATAGGAATGGGTGTTGTATTTTATCAAATGCTTTTTCTGCATCTATTGAGATAATCATGTGGTTCTTGTTGGTTTGCTTGTTGATGTGGTCAATTATGTGGATGGTTTTCCTAATATTGAACCAGCCCTGCATCCCTGGTATAAATCCTACTTGATCATGGTGGATGACCCTTCTGATCACTTGTTGGAGTCTTTTTGCTAGTATCCTATTTAAGATGTTTGCATCTATATTCATTAGGGAGATTGGGTTTCTTTCTCTGTTTTTGACCTGCCTGGTTTTGGAATCAGTACCATGTTTGTGTCATATGAATATTCTTGTACAAGTCTTTTTCCTTATTATATCTTTGGGGTACAAACCCAGCAGTGCTATGGCTGGATCAAAGGGCAGACAGTCTTTTATTGCCCTTTGGGCATAGTTCCAAATTGCCCTCCAGAATGGTTGGATCAATTCACAGCTCCACCGACAATATACTAATGTCCCTACTTTGCTACACCCCCTCCAACATTTGTTACTTTCCTTCACTGTCATGTTAGCCAATCTGATAGGGTTGAAGTAGTACCTTAGAGTTGTTTTGATTTTCATTTCTCTAATTAGAGATTTAGTACACTTTTTCATATGCTTATTGATAGTTTTTATGTCATCATGTGAAAACTGCCTATTCATGTCCTTTGCCCTTTTATCCAATGGAGAATGGATTAATTTTTTTTGTTCAATTGATTTAGCTCATAAATTTGAGTAATTACACCTTTGTCAGAGGTTTTTGTTATAAAGATTTTTTCCCAATTTGTTGCATCCATTCTAACTTTGGTTGCATTGTTTTTGTTTGTATAAAACTCTTTTAATTTAATGTAATAAAATGATTTATATTTGTTATATTTTCTAACTCTTGCATGGTCTTAAAAATCTTTCCTTTCCCATAGATCTGACAGGCACACTCTTCTATGTTCACCTAATTTGCTTATAGTTTCCTTCTTTATATTTAAGTAATTCACCCAATTAGAATTTATCTTCGTGTAGGGTGTGAGATGTTGATCTAAACCAAATCTCTCCCATACTGTTTACAATTTTCCCAGCAGCTTTTGTCAAATAATGGGTTTTTGTCCCCAAAGCTAAGCTCTTTGGTTTTATCATACACTCTCTTGTTGAGGTCATGTACCCCAAGTCTATTCCACTGATCCTCCCTTCTGTCTCTTAACCAGTACCAAGTTGTTTAAGATTTGGTACTGCTAGGCTCCCCTTCTTCACATTTCTTTCATTACTTTCCTTGATATTCTTGATTTTTGTTCCTTATTATTGTTTTTTCTATATCAATAAAAAAGTTTCTTGGTAGTTTGATAGATCTGGCACTACCCAAGTAAATTAATTTGGGTAGAATTGTCATTTTTATTATGTTAGCTCATCCTACCGATGAGCAATTCATGTTTTTCCAGTTGTTTAGATCTAGTTTTAATTGCATGGAAAGTGTTTTGTAGTTGTGTTCAGATAATTCCTGTGTTTGTCTTGGCAGATAGATTCCTAAGTATTTTATATTGTCTAGGGTGATTTTAAGTGGAAGTTCTCTTTCTAATTCTTGCTGCTGAGATATATTGGAGATATATAGAAATGCTGATGACTTATGTGGGTTTACTTTGTATCTTGCAACTATTCTAAAATTGTTGATTGTTTCGACTAGCTTTTTAATTGATTCTTTAGGATTCTTTAAGTAGACCATCATATCATCTTCAAAGAGTGATAGCTTGGTCTCCTTATTGCCTATTTTAATACCTCCAATTATTTTTACTTCTCTAATTGCTACTGCTAGTGTTTCTAGTACAATGTTAAATAATAGAGGGGAAAATGGGCATCCTTGTTTCACTCCTGATCTTATTAGAAAAGCTTCTAGTTTATCCCCATTGCAGCTGATGCTTGCTGATTGTTTTAAATATATACTGCTTATTATTTTAAGGAAAGGCCCTTCTATTCCTATACTTCCTAGTGTTTTCAATAGGAATGAGTGTTGTATTGTATCAAAGGCTTTTTCTGCATCTATTGAGATAGATAATCATGTGATTTTTGTTGGTTTGCTTGTTGATATGGTCAATTCTGTGGATGGTTTTCCTAATATTGAACCATCCTTGCATTCCTGGTATAACTCCCAGCTGATCAGAATGGATAACCCTCATGATCACTTGCTGAAGTCTTTTTGCTAGTATTCAAGATTTTTGCATCTATGTGAATTAACGAGATTGGTCTGTAGTTTTCTTTCTCTGTTTCTGATCTGCCTGGCTTTGGAATCAATACCATATTTGTGTCATTAAAGGAATTTGGTAAAATTCCTTCTTTGCTTATTCTGTCAAATAATTTATATAGTAATGGGATTAGCTGTTCTTTGAATGTTTAATAGAATTCATTTGTGAGACTGTCGGGCTTTGGGGATTTTTCTTAGCAAATTATTTGATGGCTTGTTCAATTTCTTTTTCTGATATGGGATTATTTAAGTATTCTATTTCTTCTGTTAATCTCGGTAATTTATACTTTTGTAAATATTTATCCATGTCACCTAGATTGCCATATAATTCAGCAAAACAATTTTTAATGATCACCTTAATTTCCTCTTCATTAAAGGTGAGGTCTCCCTTTTCATCTTCGATATTGTTAATTTGGTTTTCTTCTTTCTTTTTTTTATTAGATTAACCAGTACTTTATTTTCTTTGTTTTTTCAAAGTACCATCTTCTGCAGAGTGAAAGGATCAGAACCAAGAGAACATTGTACACAGAGACTTATACACTATGGTACAATTGAATGTAATGGACTTCTCTACTAGTAGCAATGCAATGATCCAGGACAATTTGGAGGGACTTATGAGAAAAAATGCTATCCACATCCAGAGTAATAACTGTGGGAAGAGAAACACAGAAGAAAAAGAACTGCTTGATCACATGGTTCAATGGTGGAGATATGGATTCTAAATGGTCACCCTAGTGCAAATATTAATAATATGGAAATGGGTCTTGATCAATAACACATGTAAAACCCAGTGGAATTTCACATCTGAGGGGATTAGGGGGAGGGGAGAGCAAGAATATGAATCTTGTAAATGGAAAAATATTCTAAATTAACTAATTACAGAAAAATTTCAAAGTATCATCTTCTAGTCTTATTTATTAATTCAATAGTTCTCTCACTTTCACTTTTATTAATTTCTCCTTTAATTTTTAGGATTTCATTTTTTTAAACCCTCACCTTCCGTCTTGGAATCAATACTGTGTATTGGTTCCAAGGGAGAAGAGTGGTAAGGGCTAGGCAACAGGGGTTAAATGACTTGCCCAGGGTCACACAGCTGGGAAGTGTCTGTGGCCAGATTTGAACCTAGGACCTCCCATCTCTAGCCTGGCTCTCAATACACTGAGCTACCCAGCTGTCCCCAATTTTTAGGATTTCTAATTTAGTTTTTATCTGAGGATTTTACATTTGTTCTCTTTCTAGTTTTTTTGCATATCCAACTCATTGACCTCTGTCCTACCCAATTTGTTAATATATGCACTAAAGGATATAAATTTTCCCCAAGTACTGCTTTGGCTGCATCCCATAGATTTTGATATAATATCTCATCATTATCATTCTCTTCAATGAAATTATTAGTTGTTTCTATGATTTGTTCTTTAACTGATTTTGGAGAATCATATTATTTTATTTCCAATTAATTTTGAGATTTCCTCTCCATGTACCCTTGCTAATTATTATTTTTATTGTAGTTTGATCTGAAAAGTTTGCTTTTATTATTTCTGGGTTTTTTGCATTTGTTTGCCATAATTTTTAAACCCTTACCTTCCATCTTGGAATCCACGGCAGAATATTGGTAAGGGCTAAGCAATGAAGGTTAAGTGAATTGCCCAGGGTCACACAACTGGAAAGTGTCTGAGGTCAGATTTGAACCTAGGATCTCTCATCTCTAGACCTGGCTCTCAATACACTGAGCTACTCAGATGCCCCCAGTTTGCCATATTTTTATGCCCTAGTAAATGGTCAGTCTTTGTGATGTTCCATGTGCTGCTAAAAAGAAAGTATGTTCTTTTTGTCCCTATTTATTTTTCTCTATATATCTATTAACTCTAATTTTTCTAAGATTTCATTTACATCTCTTACCTCTTTCTTTTTTTTAAATAATATTTTATTTGATCATTTCCAAGCATTATTCATTAAAGACAAAGATCATTTTCTTTTCCTCCCCCCCACCTCCCATAGCCGACGCGTGATTCCACTAGGTATCACATGTGTTCTTGATTAGAACCCATTGCCATGTTGTTAGTATTTACATTAGAGTGTTCGTTTAGAGTCTCCTCTGTCATGTCCCCTCAACTGCTGTAGTCAGGCAGTTGCTTTTCCTCGGTGTTTCTACTCCCACAGTTTGTCCTCTGCTTATGGATAGTGTTTTTCTCCTAGATCCCTGCAGATTGTTCAGGGACATTACACCGCCACTAATGGAGAAGTCCATTACGTTCGATTATACCACAGTGTATTAGTCTCTGTGTACAGTGTTCTCCTGGTTCTGCTCCTCTCGCTCTGCATCACTTCCTGGAGGTCGTTCCAGTCTCCATGGAATTCCTCCACTTTATTATTCCTTTTTGCACAATAGTATTCCATCACCAACATATACCACAATTTTTTTCAGCCACTTCCCAATTGATGGGTATCCCCTCATTTTCCAATTTTTGGCCACCACGAGTCCAGCTATGAATATTCTTGTACAAGTATTTTTCCCCATTATCTCTTTGGGGTACAAACCCAGCAGTACTATGGCTGGATCAAAGGGCAGATAGTCTTTTAGCTCCCTTTGGACATAGTTCCAAATTGCCTTCTAGAATGGTTGGATCAATTCACCCCTCCACCAGCAACGCATTAATGTCCCAATTTTGCCACATCCCCTCCAGTATTCATTACTTTCCTTTGCTGTCATGTTAGCCAATCTGCTAGGTGTGCGTGGTACCTCAGAGTTGTTTTGATTTGCTTCTCTCTGATTATCATATATTTAGAACACTTTTTCATGAGCTCATTAATGGTTTTGATTTCTTTATCTGAAAATTTCCTATTTATGTCCCTTGCCCATTTATCAATTGGGAAATGACTTGATTTTGTGTACAATTGATTTAGCTCCTTATAAATTTGAATGATTAGACCTTTGTCAGAGGTTTTTGTTATGAAGATTGCTTCCCAATTTGTTGCTTCCCTTCTCATTTTGATTGCATTGGTTTTGTTTGTACAAAACCTTTTTAATTTGATGTAATCAAAATTATTTATTTTGCATTTTGTAATTTTTTCTACCTTTTGCTTGGTCTTAAAATCTTTCCTTCTCCAAAGATCTGACAAATATGCTATTGTGTATTTACCTAATTTACTTATAGTTTCCTTCTTTATATTCAAGTCATTTACCCATTCTGAATTTATCTTGGTATAGGATGTGAGATGAAATAGATAGAAAAACTATACTAGTGGGGGACCTGAACCTTCCTCTATCTGAACTAGATAAATCAACCCAAAAAATAAATGAGAAAGAGGTAAAAGAAGTGAATGAAATCTTAGAAAAATTAGACTTAGTAGATATGTCGATAAAAATAAATAGGTTCAAAAAGGGACACACCTTCTTTTCAGCAGCACATGGCACATTGACAAAAATTAACCATGTATTAGGGCATAAAAACATTGCAAACCAGTGCAAAAGAGCAGAAATAATAAATGCAACCTTCTCAGATCACAATGCAATGGAAATAATAATTAGTAAGGGCACATGGAGAGGTAAATAAAAAATTAATTGGAAGTTAAATAATAAGATTCTCCAAAATCAGTTGGTTAAAGAACAAATCATAGCAATAATTTCATTGCAGAAAATGACAATTTTCTCACTCAGATTTTTGACTAAAAGGGAAGGAAAAACCTCGACAGTGATAGAAAATTGTGCCCAGGGGCTACAATTTCCCTCCACCAAAAAAAAAAAAAAACAAGCAGAGATGGTTGACCCTGGGAAATTTTTCAGAGGAAAAACCCAGGCTACAGAGGAAATAGAGGAGGAAATTCAAATAAACCCAAAACCTTCCAAAAATGGAAAGTGTCCACAAGCTCTTGAAGAATTAATATTGGAGTTCACCAAAAAGACGGAAGCCTTCTGACAAGAAAAGTGGGAAATAGTTGAAAGAGAAAATAACAGTTTAAAGGACAAGAACTCCCAATTGGAAAAACAGCTGGAAGACATGAAAAGCAGGATAGACTAAACTAAAAAAGGAAAACCAGTCTTTAAAGACCAGAATTAGGCAACTGGAAGACAATGATCTTGCAAAACAGAAAGAATAAAGCAAAGTCAAAATACTGACAAAATAGAAGAAAACATAAAATATCTCACTGAGAAGATGACAGATCAGAAAAACAGCAAGGAGAGACAATTTGAGAATCATTGGTCTACTGAAAAACCAAGAATAAACATAAATCTTGACATCATAATACAAGAAATCATCCAAGAATACTTCCCTGATGTTCTTGAACAAGGGGACAAAATAGGTATTGAAAGAGTCCACAGATCACCTGCTACACTGAATCCTTAAAAGAGAACCCCTGGAATGTAATTGCCAAATTCAAGAGCTTCCAAGCTAAGGAGAAAATATTACAAGTAACCAGAAAGAGACAATTCAGATATCAAGGAGAACCAATCAAGATTACACAGGATCTGGCAACCTCCACACTAAAAGACTGCAAGGCTCAAAATATGATATTCAGAAAGGCAAGAGAATTGGGTCTTTAACCAAGGATCACCTATCCACCAAAACTGACTATATACTTCTAGGTGAAAATATGGGCATTCAACAAAATAGAAGATTTACAAGTATTTGTAAAGAAAAGACCAGAACTAAGTGAAAAGTTTTATATCTAAACACAAAAATCAAGAGAAACATGAAAAGGTAAATAAGAAAGAGAGGGAAAAGGGGAAAGATTGTTTTATTTAAACTTTCTTCTTTAAGGACTTAAATAAGATCAAATTGCTTATATTAATATATGGGGAAAATGTTAATTTTAACTCTCAAAAATTATATTCACTATTATAGTAATTAGAAGAATCATTCACAGGAAGATATTGGGACAATAAGTGGTATAAGATGATATGCAAAAAAGGAAAAGAGAGGGAGGAATAGAAGATGGCACCAAAAGAAACTTGAAGAAATAAGATAAATAGGATAGTCTATATCATACAAAAAGGCACATGGGAAGGGGAGGGCAATAATACTCTTATAAGAAGGAGAGGAAGAGAGTGCTAATAGGAAATACTTAAGCCTTACTCTCAGTGAAATAAATTCTGAGAGGGAAGACCATCTAGATCCATTGGGATGTTGAATTCTATCTTACCCCACAGGGAAACGAGAAGGGAAAACTAAGGGGGGAGTATAAAAAGGGAGGGAAAGGGGGAGGAACTTAACAGACCCTAAAAATAAGAAGGGAATAAAAAGGGAGGGGGTAGAAAGGGAAGCATATTAAGGGTTGGGATTAGGGGGACTGATTAAAAGCAAACCACTTGTTTAAAAGGTTATAGCAAAGAAGAAAGGACAGACCTAGGAGAGGATCTCAAAATGCTGTGGAATATACAAGTGACAATCATAACTTTCAATGTGAATGGGATGAATTCATCCATAAAACGAAAACAAATAGCAAAATCCTATGTTGTCTATAAGAAACACACCTGAGGCAGGTAGATACTCACAAGGTTAGAATTAAAGGTTAGAGCAAAATCTATTGGACCTCAACTCAGAGAAAGAAGACAGGAGTTGCAATCATGATATCTGACAAAGCCAAAGTAAAAATAGATCTGATTAAAAGGGATAGGGAGGGTAACTAAATCCTGATAAAAAGCAGTATAGACAATGAGGAAATTTCAGTAATCAACATGTATGCACCAAATGGTACAGCATCCAAATTTCTAAAGGAGAAACTAGTGGAGTTGAAGGAGGAAATAGATAGTAAAACTATACTAGTGGGAGACGTGAACTTATCCCTATCAAATGTAGATAAATCAAATAAATAAATAAGAAAGAGGTAAGAAATGTGAATGAAATATTAGAAAAATTAGAGTTAATAGATATATGGAGAAAAATAAATAGGGACAAAAAGGAATATACCTTCTTTTCAGCAGCATATGGTACATTCACAAAGATTGAACATGTATTAGGGCATAAAACATGGCAAACATGCAGAAAAGCAGAAATAGTAAATGCAACCTTTTCAGATCATAAGACAATAAAAATAATAATTAGTAAGGGTACATGGAGAGCCAAATCAAAAGTTAATTGGAAATTAAATAATGATTCTATAAAATCAGTTAAAGAACAATTCATAGAAACAATAATTTCATTGAAGAAAATGATAATGATGAGACATCCTTTCAAAATCTATGGGGTGCAGCCAAAGCAGTACTCAGGGAGAAATTTATATTCTTGAATTCATATATTAACAAATTAACAAATGTCAATGAATTAGACATGCAAATAAAAATACTTGAAAGCAAACAAATTAAAAATCCCCAGATGAAAACTAATTTAGAGACCCTAATAATTAAGGGAGAAATTAATAAAATCAAAAGTCAAACAACTATTGAATTAATAAATAAGACTAGAAACTGGTATTTTGAAAAATAAAAACAAACAAAATATATTCAGAAGTTCTGGGCACATTTATTATATTATTTACTACCTTAAAGTCTTCAGGTTTTTGAATCTTTCATGTTATTCTGAGATACCTATGATCCTTGAATTATCTCAATATATCTTGACTTTGAGATCAATGGCTTCTCTTTGTATGTGTGTACACACACACACACAAAAACTGTTTTAAGTTACCAACCTCCAAGACTGTGTCTACAACAAAGTAACCACTACCCAAAGTGATATGCACACACACACACACACACACATACACATACACACACACATATATATATATATATATATATATACATATATATACACACATATATATGTAAACAAGTGTGTATGTATATGTATACATATACTTTTGTCTTCGGTTTCTCTTCTTCCATATCACCCTTCACTCCAGAATGCTTGTATTCCCAATTTGTTATTTCTCTTCTTCTTTGGGTAAAGTCATCACTATGGATTTGAATTTTTCTACTCTGCTAATTATTTCTACTGCATAGGTCATAAGTTTTAATATTTGCCATATTCTAATGTGCTCTTTATATTGCTCATTTCTCTTTTGAACATCTTGTTCTGGTTTATTCTTTCATTTAATGCCACTGGGCTCTGTATTTCATAAAACTTTGGTTAAATTTCCTTTGTTTTGTAATATTTATTTAGACAAATGTTTTTATCTTTTTGATATTTTAATACTTATTCTAATTTTAGTTTTCTCTATGCCAATTTATCTGCTTATCTTCTAGGTTTCTAAGTCAATTTTCTTCCACTTGAAATTTTTAGTGTTATTGTCCTGTCATTAATTTTCAGACTCGTTTTATTGGGGATTATACTCTGGGGCAAAACTATTTCAATCTCCTCCCATTTGGGGGATTTAATTTCCAACTGCCAATGTCCTTCCCCTAAGTAGTGTGTTGTAGGGGTGAGGTTTGACCAGTTCAGGACTGACCTTAAATAAAGTTCCTGTCATCTGAAGGTTCATTGCCCCCTCTCATATTGACTTCCTTCTCCATTTATGAATCTGACCCTTCTATTCTCCTGCTCTAGCTGTGTTGAATAATCTTCTTTTGCTTTCATCTGGATTAGAGCATGGCAGGCTGGTTATTCTGGGAGGAGTCTGCTATTTTGGAGTTCCCTCAACTACAGACCCTATCAAGGAAAAGAAATCCCCAAGTCTCCTCATTCTTAGGTGGCTGAGCAGAGTCAGTGTCTATTGCTTGTTGCAACAGATTTGGAAATGGGTAGAAGAGTCTCTGAAGCAGAAGAGAAATCTATGAGTAGATCCCAAAGCATAAGCCTGCAGGTCAGTTTGTACTGAAATATGAAGGTTGGTGGGGAAAAGGTGCCGAGTGAGTACTTTGAGAGTAAGTAAGTATTAAGTCATGAAGTTGTGATCTGGTTAGGATTCTTGCCTTTTTCCCTTGAAGATTCAGCTGTAACTGTTCTACTTCAATTCTATAACCCCTCTAGAAGAGGATTTGAGATTTAACAGGGACCAGAGAACATTTCTAGTCTGTTGTCATGTAGGTTACTTGGCCATTATTATCCTTCACCCCAGTTTTAAATCTTTGATTTGGGGGCATATAGGGAAAGGCCTAAGAGAAGTATATCATGTGGAAGATTTTTTTTCTACTCGGGACCAAGGATCGGAGGAGGGCAGTTAACTAGAATAGAGTCTACTAGTGGGACCAGGGCTTCAACCCATGCATAACTGTTCTTGTAAATGATCTTTACAGGGCTGCTTTGTAAACATGCTTATTCATCTCACAGTGTTTCAATCAAGATTATCTTCTTGCTCCATAAATCACATTTCAACACAAAATGTCTGTAGTTGGCATTATTAATATTTCCATATGGTTTGGGAGAATCTCATAGAATGTGATTACCTTTGGTAAACACTGAAAATCTTATTTAAAAGAGAGAGGAGATGTGAATTTTGAAAACAGAGGCCAGAAAATGTTTCTTGAGAGGAATCCCTGAAATCCGAACCCACTCTCAAGGACAAAGTCATTGCAAATGGTTGGTCATGTATGGCACATGACCATTGCTACAAATTCATCACCACGTCACATACTTCTAAATTAGCAAGGGAATTTAATTTGAAAATACCTAGGATTATTTTAAGAAAATGGTGTTTACAAGTGGTTTCTCATCAGGGACTGCTGAGTGCATAAGTATGATTCTTTAATATGTACAAAGCAGATTTTCATCTAGTCATAATTATCAACTAGAGATTTTCAAAATGGGTATAAGGAACAAGCACATGGAATTTCATTTCACTCATTCTGCTGGAGAATTTACCTTCTCGGAAAATCAAAGTCAAATTCCTCTTTAAGAGTAATTATGTAAACATTTTGATAAGGGATAGCAGTCACCCTATAATGAATAATTCTTTTTCCTGATACCATGGGCAAATGGAAAAAAGGAGTGGCTGTGTAGAGGACATTCCAACCCTGAATGCTGTTTCCCTAGGAGAGGAAGGGGCTTGTTCTTCAGAAATTCTAGACATATTCCTGCAAGGGTTGTGAGGAAAGACAGTTCATGCAAGAGTTGGGAGGAAAGAAATGCATTGGTAATGGGGCCAGGGGAGGCAATGGCATTGCCTGGTACAAGCTTGTGGAGAATGGTTATCTCTGGACTGAGATTAGGGAAAAGAGATAAGCCTTTATGTTAGCACCCTGGGACAGTGTTCCAGCAGCTCCACACTAGTTACAACTCTGGTTTAAACCAAGGATACCTGAGAAGAAATTCCCAGAGTCTGGGTAGTTTTTGATGGAAGCATAAACAGAGCTGGAGAAAAGACTCACAGAACGGTGGAATATATTAGAAAAATAGAAGCAACCACATAGCAAGGTGACTTTGGAGGTACCTGTAAGGTAAAGTGCACATGTCATTAGATAGACTTCCATAACATGAAGGAAGACTAAAAGGGTAGATGACGGGTGAGTAAAATGAAGATATAAGGAGAAGAAAAGAATGAGAAGTGACTCAGAGGTGTTCTAGGAAAAGCTGGAGAAACTGGGCACATAGAAAAAGGAAGGAGGATCTACAACTTTAGAGTTGAACTGGAATTTTTATAAAGACTTTTTTTAAAGCTAAGCATTGATTTCTCACCTGGGAAAATTGTCCTTTTTTCATCTCAAATCCATTTGGGATGCATACATTTTGTTGAGATAAAGAATCTCTCCTCCATGTGGTGACCTCCTACTTCTGTGTTGGCAAACATATGACACATGCTGGAGTGGGCCAGAGTGGAGTGCTCCCTTCCCCCTCTCCACATGCACTTGAAGACATTTCTCACACGACCCACCCCTATGCCCAGCAGCCCAATGGAAATACTTCCTCCTTCCCCTGTTTGGGATAAGACAGAGGATTCACATGTGGTATGAGGGTTGTAGTTTGGGCAGTTGGTCTCTAAAAGGTTCACTATCACTGTCCTACTCCTATCTGAGTGTTGGCTGGGACAATAAGAGGTTCATCAGGATTCCCAGAATTGCACAATTTGTATGTGTTAGAGGCAGGACTAAAACTCATGTCTTCTTGAGTCACAAGGACTGCCTTCTCTCCATTACGCCCTGCTGTGCTGCCAGTGTTTGCATGGCATATTTTCCGGAGGACCACCATTGAACCAACCCTGAGAGAGAACAAGGAAGTCCATCCTACATTCCTACCTCACTTCCCACTCCTGTCTTATTCTTGTTGGCCTGAATCATATGGATTGATGGAGTTAGTATATCAGTATAATTAATTGTACAATACCATTTTCTTTTGAATAGGTTAAATGCAGAAATGAGGATGAAATTCTCAGATGGACAGAGCAAGGGGCAGAGAATGAATTAATTTCTGCTTATTGGGGGCATGGTAGAAAGTGAAGGCCCTGCGTTCAAATCCTGACTTTGATACATCCTAACTCTGTGACCTGGGACAAGTCATATTACTACTTATTTTAGCATGGCTTTCATGGTGTTGAAGATAGAGAGAACTAAATTGGAGTTAGGAATATCTGAATGCTAATCTCTCTGATACTTCCTAGCTGTGTAACCTGGGAGAAGCCACTGAACTTTTCTGTATCTTAGTTTCCTCATCTGTAAAATGGGGCTAATAAGAGCACTTTCTTAGGTTATTGAAAACATCAGATAGAATAATATATTTTGCAATTAATAAGTCAATATAGAAATATGTTATATTAGTATTATAATTTTTCTTTCAGTTTCACTTGAATAATTTGTTTTGATGGCAAAATGTTTGGCCCATGGAGGTACCCATATGTGCCTTGTTTCTCTCTGACTCTCAGTTTGTGAGCCTTGTAGAGTAAGAAGAATGATTACTTACTTCATAAGGTGGCTACAAATATCAAACAGTATCCTTTGCAGAACATGTGTTTTAAGTGCTCTACAAATGTTATTATTTATCTCTCTAGTCTGCAGTGATAATTAAAGGAATATTCAGTGGGATTTGGGGGAAGGGCAGCATTATTTTTTAGAATAAGAGTCCCAGCCAATCAATAGTTCAGTTTGTGTTAGGTGGTTGCTATGTACCAGGCACGGTGCTGGAGATGAAAATAAAAGCACAGACTAATGGGGAAGACTACTTGCAAACTATTTACATATAAGATCTATATAGTGACAATGGGAAGGAAGCTCAGAGGAAAGGCCTGGATAAGCTTTTGGTAGAAAGTAGCATGTGAATTTAGTCTTGAAGGAAGACAGAGAAGACAGGAGGTAGATGTGAGGAGTAGGAATGTTCCAGGCAATGAGGACAACAAACAAAAAGGCCTAGACCATGGATGACTAACCTTTTAGAGACTAAGTGCCATACCCTGCCCCACCAGAAATTGAGTGCCACACCACGCCCCACCCCTTACCCTAGACAGGGGAGGGAGGAAATGCTCCCATTGGGCTGTTGGGCAGAGGGACCAGTGATGTGAAAAAATGCCATCAGGTATAGTGGAGAGAGGGAAGGGAGTAACTCCACATGAGTACCTTTACCTTTCTAGTAATGAACTCTAGGAGGCACAGCTACATGCACACACAGAGCATTCTGTGTGCCATCTTTGGCACCCATGCCATAGGTTTGCCATCACTGGCCTGTACTCTCTTGAGTTTGCTAGAAGCCAGCTTGTATCTACTCTGGGAGATTGATGAATTTTCATTGCAGCAGTTATATCATAAAAATGAGCAAACATTACAAACCAGAGCTTGATTTATTGTTTTGTTAGTTGTCTAGATGTAAGAAAGGAGTAGAGAAAAAGTTAATAATACAGGCTCAACTTAAAAGTGTGTTGTAGGATGAGGGAAAAAATCCTTTATGCACAAAAATATTTTGAGCAGCACTTTTTGGGGTAGCAAACAACTGGAAATTGAGAAGTTGTCCAGGAATTGGGGAATGGCTGAATAAATTGTGGTATATTATAGTAATGGAACACTATTGTACTATAAGGAATGATGAACAGGAGAACTTTGGAAAAATCTAGAAAGATCTATATGAACTGATATAGAGTGGAGTGAGCAGAACCAAGAAAATATTACACACAGTGACAGCAGTCTTTTTTGATGGATTACTGTGAATGACCTAGTTATTCTCAGCAATTCAGTGATCTAAGACCATCCCAGGAAGAAAAATGCCAACAGCCTTCAGAGAAATAACTGATAGAATCTGAATACAGACTGAAACACACTATATTTCACTTTGTTGTTTTTTTTCTATTTGAGATCTCCTCCAGGAAAATGACTAATATGGAAAAATGTTTTACATGATTGCACATGTAAAATCTATATCAGATTGCTCCTCATCTCAGGGAGCAGGAGAGAAAGGTTGGAATGAAGGAAGGAGGATAGAAAGGAAGAAGGAAATTTGAAATTACAAACCTAAAAAATGTTTAAAATTATTTTTACATGCAATTAGGGGAAATATTATTTTTAAAAGTGTGCCCCTCCCCTGAAAAAAGTATATTGTAAGAACTTTTTTTTGGAGAGTTGATTGTTAATCATTTGTTGGCACTCTTCTATATGGAGTTTCATGTCATTGTGAGAAAAACATCAATAGAGTCCCAAGGAAGAAGTGTAGACACTTTTTTCTCTGTATTTGAACTATTCATGTAAACACTCAGGGACTCCAACATCTATCTAGGACATTGAAAGAATGGTTCAGATGTACTTGGGGAGAGTATTTCCTCAAGGAGACATCCTTACATACTCACTACTAAGCACTTGTTTGACATGAGGATATTTACATTATTTGGGGGCAATACCTACCCAGATCCCCATGTTTTGGGGCAACAAGGTGTGTGCAGGCAATCGTACACCATTTTTTCAACATTATCTGTCCTTCAGTAAAATATAACACTGGCTTTTTTTGTCTTAGAATCCCCTACACTTAGCACTCCTAGGGACTGCTCCGTAAATGTTTGCTAAATTGAATGCAACTGACCTGAATTGAAAATATATTCTGAACTTTCCTAAAAGCTCATAGTCTGAGTCCTCAATGAAGATTTTCTCTATTTGCCAAGTTCTTGAGAGTCAGAACTTTGCCTTTTGTGTATGTCTAATTACATGGCCACATTTTCATTTTTCTGTGCCCATCTGCACAAAGATTGTGTGGAAAAGATCATCCCTACAGTCCCTTATAGCTCTGACAGCCTGTGAGCCTTCCTTTGGGATGTTTACAAAATTCACTCAGGTACTGATACAATTACCACGTAATATTTCTATTTATTATGTCACTACAGTGGAGGACGGACTGGTCAAAAACAATCAAGTACAGTAAGACAAAAATAAACCTATTTTCATGTTGACCTTTTCTGCCTTTAAATCCATTTCCTCAGGTTTCCATTAGAATTTGAGGTGTTTTCTCCCCAAACAACTATTCATGGTTACGTGTGTATGTGTATGAAATCTGCAAAATGTAGAAATTGACATCCATCGAGGTACGTTTTTAGCAACACAGAACTGGGATGATTGACAGAACAAAGCATATGGAAACGAAGAAGAATCTAACCCACATTTAGATCTAAGAAAAAAATATTTGCCTGAAGGGAAAATATTAATTAGTTTGTCTACATGCAAGATAAAAAGTCTGGAAGACATATCCATCAAAAGGCAGCGGAATAAATAGCAAAATGGAAATTATTTGTAAATTGACAGTAAACTTGGCCAACATTGAGGGGGTAAACAAGTTATTTGGCATGCAAAGCACTCCAAAATCACAGCCTCTGTCAGGAGGCATCTGTGCATAGATTCACTTATTTGACAGAAATTAACATTTTGCAGAAATCTTTGTTGCATGCTAAAGATTTCTTCACCCTCCTTAATTATTTTAATTGCTGCTTCAGAATATTCCATGTAAACATGCAAGAGATGCTAAAATCTACACAGTCCAGTTCAATATCATCAATAAAACACCATAATTGCAGGTGGGAGTTTCCTGAAATACCTGCAGAGAGGTAAATGATTGCAGTAAATAGGCTGCATTTGTTTTTCTTGGTGAAAATTGAAGAGCCACGTGTACTCACTGGAGAACCTTTGAGCTTAAAGAAAAGTAAAACTGCTTCATAAGGAAAAAGCAAAAGCCTTTATTTATCCTTTGGGTCTAGACTAGTGATTTCATTGGCATGGGGAACAGTAGCCAAGGAGGTGCCCTCTTCTGATGCTGATCAGCAACTTTGTCACAACTTCTAGACTGACTGTTTCCTGAAACCCCTGAGTCAGTCACTAAGCACATGATGAGGGCTTACCATATGCCAGGCACTGTGCAAAGCCCTTTAGATATAAGGAAATGCAAAAAAGAAGGAAAGCCCTGCCCTCAAGGAGCTTATAGTCGAATGCAGGAAATCTCATTCAAATTACTGGGTACATACAAGATGAATATAGGAGTTAATGTCAGAGGAAATGTACTAGTAGGAGGGGAAATATTAATTGTAAATGGTGCGGTTTTAGCTGCCTTGTAGCAGGGTAGGGAATTCAAGAGATGGAGATGAGAGGGGAGTGCAATCCAATCCTGTAGGATTTATAAGGAAAAGGCGTAGAGTGGGGTGATGGAAGGTTAAATTCAACATAACGAGAAGCCTAGTGTCCCTGGATTTTAGGGCACATAGAGGGGAATAGTGAATAAGAAGAGCTAAGTAGGAGCTAGGTTGTGAGGGACTTGAAAGGTCAAACAGAAGATTTTATATTTGATCCTGGAGGTAATAGGAAGCCACTGGAGTTTATTGTAATTGGGGTGACATGGCCATATTTGCACTTTAGAATGGTCACTGACAACAGAGTAGAAAATATAGATTGGGGTGAGGAGAGATTTGAGAATGGGAGCCCAACTACCAGACTGTCATGGTAGTCCAGGTATGATGTGTGAGGGCCTGCACCAGTGGAACAGCATTGATGGAGGAGAGAAGGAGACATATAGAAGAGATGTTGTGAAGGTAGAAATGACAAGACTTGACAGTGGATTGACTTCAAGAGTTGACTGTAAATTAGGAGTTAAGGATGATACTCAGGTCAGGAGTCCGGGTGATTGGAGGTACCTTCTCTAATAATAAGGAAATGTTGGAGGGGAGATAGTTTGTAGGGAAAGATGATGAGTTCTCTTTTGACCATGTTGAGTTTGAGATATCCAATAGGAAATTGTTGGTGGAAGACCTGAGGTCAGGAGAGATGTTAGGGCTGGATCTCTGAATCTGGGAATCATCTACATAGAGGCAATAGTTGAATCTACAGAAACAGATGAGATCAACAAGTGATATAAGGAAAATACAAAAGGGCCCAGGCAGAGCTTTGGGGAACATCCATGATTTGTGGGCATTACTTAGATGAAGATCCAAATAGGAAGCAGAGTGGTTAAGTAACTTGTATATGGTCCCACAGTCAGTGTATGTCAGAGGAACTACTGAGTTAGATTCTTTGTGAATATGAAACAGGCTATCTAATTACCATTTCATGTTGCTTCTGATTATTATTAAACTTATTAAAGTGCCTCTGTCAGTTTCAGATAGAGCCATAGAATTATATCTAGGAAGTATCCTTAGACATCATTTAGTCTAACTTCCTGACTTCACCAAAATGTTCTTTTGACAAAAAGATTATTTTTATTATTTATAATTATTTTTATTTATTTTAGAATATTTTTCCATGGTTACATGATTCATATTCTCTCCTCCTCTTTTCCCTCCCCCTCCCAGAGTTGACAAACAATTCCTTTGGGTTATATATGTCTTACTACTTAAAACCTATTTCTGTATTATTCATATTTGTAATAGAGTAATCTTGTAAAAACCACAACCCCAAATCATATACCCCTATAAACCTAGTGATAAATAATATATTTTCTTTTACATTTCTACTCCCACAGTTCTTTCTCTAGATGTGGATAGCATTCTTTCTCATAAGTCCCTCAGGATTGTCCTGTATCATTGGATTGCTATTAGTAGCAGAGTATTACATTTGATCATTCCACAACATTTCACTATCTGGGTACAATGTTCTTCCAGTTCTGCTCATTTCACTCTGCATCAGTTCATGGAGGCCTTTCCAGTTCACATAGAAATCAAGCAGTTCACCATTCCTTATAGCACAATAGTATTCCATCACCATCAAATACTACAATTTGTTTAGTCGTTTCCCGATTGATGGACAACTGCTCATTTTCCAATTTTTTGCCACCACAAAAAGCACAGCTATAAATATTTATGTACAAACATTTTTATTATCTCTTTGGGGTACAAACCCAGCAGCGGTATGGCTGGATCAAAGGGCATACAATCTTTTAAAGCCCTTTGGGCATAGTTTCAAATTGCCCCGAGAATGGTTGGGCCAATTCACAACTCCACCAGCAGTCTATTAGAGTCCCAATTTTGCCACTTCCCCTCCAATATTTATCACTTTCCTTTGCTGCCATATTGGCCAGTCTGCTAGGTGTAAGGTGGTACCTCAGAGTTTTAATTTGCATTTCTCTAATCAGGAGGGATTTAGAACACTTTTTCATGTGTTTATTGATAGTTTTGATTTTCTTATGTGAAAACTGCCTATTCTTGCCCCTTAACCATTTGTCAATTATGGAATGGCTTGATTTTTTTTGTAAATGTGACTTAGTTCCTTATATATTTGGGAAATTAAACCTTTGTCAGAGAGTTTTTTTATAAAAATGTTTTCCCAGTTTGTTGCTTTCCTTCAATTTTTGGTGGCATTGTTTTTGTTTGTACAGACATTTTTTAATTTGATATAATCAAAGTCATTCATTTTACATTTTGCAATATTCACTATCACTTGCCTGGTCTTAAATTCCTTCCTTTCCCACAGAGCTGGCAGGTATACTATTCTATGTTCACCTAATTTATTTATGATTCCACTCGTTTTAAATTTAAGTCATTTATCCATTTTGAACTGATCTTGGCATAGAGTGTGATATGTTGATCTAAACCTAATTTTTGCCATACTGTTTTCTAATTTTCCCAGCAGTTTTTGTCAAAGTTCATGTCCCAAAAATTGGGGTCTTAGGGCTTATCAGACACTAGCTTACTGAGGTCATTTACCCCTAGTCTATTCCACTGATCCACAATTCTATCTCTTAGCCAGTACCATATTGTTTTGATTATCACTGCTTTGTAATACAGTTTAAGATCTGTTACTGCTAGGCCATCATCCTTCACTTTTTTTTTTCATTATTTCCCTTGATATTCTTGAACTTTTGTTCTTCCAGATGAACTTTTTATGGTGTTTTCTAATTCTATAAAATGTTTTTTTGGTAGTTTAAAGATATGGCACTGAATAAGTAGATTAATTTGGGTAGGATTGTTATTTTTATTATATTAGCTCATCCTATCCAGGAGCAATTAATGTTTTTCCAATTATTTAGATCTAGTTTTAATTGTGTCAAAATTGTTTTGTAGTTGTGTTCATATAATTCCTGTGTTTGTCTTGGCAGATTTATATCTAGAGTGATTTTAAATGGAGTTTCTCTTTCTAACACCTGCTGCTGAGTTGTGTTGGAAATATATAGAAATGCTGATGATTTATGTGGGTTTATCTTGTACCATATAATGTTGCTTAAGTTGTTGATTATTTCCACTAGTCTTTTAGTTGATTTTCTAGGGTTCTTTAAGTATACCATCATATTATCTGCAACGAGTGATAGCTTGGTCTCCTTGTTGCCTACTTTAATCCCTTCTATTTCTATTTCTTCTCTAATTGCTACTGCTGGCATTTCTAGTACAATATTGAATAAAAGAGGTGATAATGGGCATCTGTGCTTCACTTCTGATCTTATTAGGAAAGCTTCTAACTTGTCTCCATTGTAGATGATGCTTGCTGATGGTTTTAAATATATACTGTTTATTATTTTTAGGAAAGGTCCTTCTATTCCTATACTTTCTATTGTTTTCAATAGGAATGAGTATTGTATTTTGTCAAAGGCTTTTTCTGCATCTATTGAGATAATCATGTGATTTCTGTTGGTTTGGTTGTTGATATAGTCAATTATATGGATGGTTTTCCTAATAATTGAACCATCCTTTCATTCCTGGTAGAAATCCTACCTGATCTTAGTAAATAATTGTTGTGATAATTTCTTGGAGTCTTTTTGCTAGTATTGTATTTAAGATTTTTTAATATATATTCATTGAGATTGGTCTGTAGTTTTCTTTCTCTGGTTTTTGTGTGCCAGCTTTGGAATCAGTACCATATTTGTATCATAAAAGGAATTTGATAAAACTTCTTTTCTTATTTTGTCAAATAATTTGTATAATATTGGTATTAGTTGTTCTTTTTAAATGTCTGATAGAATTCATTTGTGAATTCATCTGGCCCTGGGAATTTTTTCTTAGGAAGTTCCTTGATGGCTTGTTCAATTTCCTTTTCTGAGATAGGATTATTACAGTATTCTATTTCCTCTTTTGTTAATCTTGGCAATTTATATTTTTGTAAATATTCAGCCATTTCACCTAGATATAATCCCTATTTTCTTAGTGGTGTTATTTATTCAGACTCATAGCTTAGTAAGTGTTGTGGGAACTGAGATTTGGGGCCTGGCCTCCCAAATCCAGGCCCTTCAAAGTTCTATGACATCTTGTTGGCCAAACTCACTCATATTGATAATAAAGGACTAAAATCAGAGCCTCTCTGTAGGGAAGGAACTGAGAACCAGTAGGTGGTGGTAGGGAATGATAATCATAAAGGGAAGGAAAAGGCAACCCTGGTGGCCTACAGACAAATTTAACTGACTTAGAAGTTTGTCTAATAATGGACTGAGTTAGACCAAAAGTTAGCATAGACAGAAAAAAAGGGGAGGGACAGAATTTCTATTTTTGGGGGGAGCAGTTGTGTCAAAACACTGAAATGTGTAAAGAACATGCTCTCTTGGAAATACTGGCAATTTTGCATGTGAGTTTGATCCCCTGGGATTCTGGCTATCTGTTATCAATAAATAATGACTTACTCCCCAAAATTCCCAAGTCCCTGATTGCAAGTCTCTCACTTCTGTATTTATTCATCTAATGCATCTTTTCATTCATTGGTTCATTCACCAAATATTTTATAGCTTCCTCCTGAGTGCAAAGGACTATGCTAAATGCTTTTGGTGGTGGGAGTTTGATAAGTCAAGGCCCTGTCCTCATGGAACAGACAGTTTATTAGTGGTAACAGATGTTTCTTTGGCCTAATGGAGATATATTGGTTACTGTTTGGCAAATATTCATTATGGTACAGGTCAGACTGGTTTTCTGAATGACAGTGATGTTCCTAAATCCCCCAGGCAACCTGGTGTGGTTAGTCCCATCTCTTCCACAAGCCTTCTTTAATGCCAATTACTGGCCCCTGATGTTGTCTCTGGTCTTGTTTTTTTAAATTTTATTTAATTAGATGATTTAGAATATTTTTCCATGTTTACAAGACTCATTTTCTTTCACTCCCCTCCCCCTACACCCCTCCTCTATCTGATGTGCAATTCCACTGAGTATAACATGTATCATTGATCAAGACTTATTTCCATATTATTAATATTTGCACTAGGGTGATCTTCTAGAGTCTACTTCCCCAGTCATATCCTCATTGATTCACGTGATTAAGCAGTTGTTTTACTTCTGTGTTTCTTTTCCCACAGTTCTTCCTCTGGATGTGGATAGCATTGTATCTCATATGTCCCTCCAAATATTTCTGGATCATTGCATTGCTACTAGTAGAGAAGTGCATTACATTCAATTTTACGACAATGTATCAGTCGCTGTGTACAATGTTCTCCTGGTTCTGCTCCTTTCACTCTGCATCAATTCCTGGAGGTCGTTCCAGTTCACATGGAATTACTCCAATTTATTATTCCTTTGAGCACAATAGTATTCCATCACCAACATATACCACAATTTGTTCAGCCATTCCCCAATTGGAGGGCATTCCATCATTTTCCAATTTTTTGCCACCCCAAATAGTGCAGCCATGAATATTCTTGTGCAAATCTTTTTCCTTATTATCTCTTTGGAGTACAAACACAGCAGTGCTATGGCTGGATCAAAGGGCAGACAATCTTTTAGCTCCCTTTGGGCATAGTTCCAAATTGCCCTCCAGAATGGTTGGATTAATTCACAACTCCACCAGCAACGCAATAATGTCCCAATTTTGCCACATCCCCTCCAGCATTCATTACTTTCCTTTGCTGTCATGTTAGCCAATCTGCTAGGTATGCGTGGTACCTCAGAGTTGTTTTGATTTGCTTCTCTCTGATTATCATAGATTTAGAACACTTTTTCATGAGCTCATTAATGGTTTTGATTTCTTTATCTGAAAATTTCCTATTTATGTCCCTTGCCCATTTATCAATTGGGAAATGACTTGATTTTGTGTACAATTGATTTAGCTCCTTATAAATTTGAATGATTAGACCTTTGTCAGAGGTTTTTGTTATGAAGATTGCTTCCCAATTTGTTGCTTCCCTTCTCATTTTGATTGCATTGGTTTTGTTTGTACAAAACCTTTTTAATTTGATGTAATCAAAATTATTTATTTTGCATTTTGTAATTTTTTCTACCTTTGTTTGGTCTTAAAATCTTTCCTTTTCCAAAGATTTGACAAATATACTATTGTGTATTTACCTAATTTACTTTATAGTTTCCTTCTTTAAATTCAAGTCATTTACCCATTCTGAATTTATGTTGGTATAGTATGTGAGATGTTGATCTGGACCTAATCTCTTCCATACTGTTTTCCAATTTTCCCAGCAGTATTTTTTCCAAATAGTGAGTTTTTGTCTCCAAAGCTGGGATATTTGGGTTTATCATAGATTGTTTTGCTGAGGTCACTTACCCCAAATCTATTACGCTGATCCTCCCTTCGGTCTCTTAGCCAGTACCAAATTGTTTTGGTGACTACTGCTTTATAGTACATTTTAAGGTCTGGTACTGTTAGCCCACCCTCCATCACATTTTTTCCCATTATTTCCCTTGATATTCTTGATCATTTGTTTTTCAAAATAAATTTTGTTATTGTTTTTTCTAATTCAGTAAAAATGTTTTTGGTAGTTTGATGGGCATGGCACTAAATAAGTAAATTCATTTGAGTAGGATTGTCATTTTTATTATGTTAGCTCTTCTGACCTATGAGCAATTAAGATATTCCCAATTATTTAGATCTAGTTTTAATTGTGTGGAGAGTGTTTTATAGTTGTATTCTTATAGTTCCTGTGTTTGTCTTGATAGATAGATTGGGCATCTACTGAGAAAAAAAAGGCAGGAGTCTCAATCATATGATATCTGACAAAGCCAGAGTAAAAATAAATCTAGTTAAAAGAGAAAGGGAAGGTAATTACATCCTGATAAAAGGTAGTATAGACAATGAGGATATATCAATACTCAACATGTATGCACCAAGTGGCATAGCATCCAAATTTCTAAAGGAGAAACTAGTGCAGCTCAAGGATGAAATAGATAGAAAAACTATACTAGTGGGAGACCTGAACTTTCCTCTATCTGAACTAGATAAATCAACCCAAAAAATAAATGAGAAAGAGGTAAGAGAAGTGAATGAAATCTTAGAAAAATTAGACTTAGTAGATTATGTGGAGAAAAATAAATAGGGACAAAAAGGAACACACCTTCTTTTCAGCAGCACATGGTACATTGACAAAAATTGACCATATATTAGGGCATAAAAGCATTGCAAACCAGTGCAAAAGAGCAGAAATAATAAATGCAACCTTCTCAGATCACAATGCAATGGAAATAATAATTAGTAAGGGCACATGAAGAGGTAAATTGAAAATTAATTGGAAATTAAACAATACGATTCTCCAAAACTGGATAGTCAAAGAACAAATCATAGAAACAATAATTTCATTGAAGAAAATGACAATGATGAGACATCCTTTCAAAACCTATGGGATGCAGCCAAAGTAGTACTCAGGGGGAAATGGAGGGGAATACACAGATGGTAATCATAACTGTAAATGCAAATGGGATGAATTCACCCATAAAATGGAAACAAATAGCAGAGTAGATTAAAAAGCAGAATTCTACCATGTGTTGTTTACAAGAAACACACTTGAGGCAGGTAGACACACATAGAGTAAAAGTAAGAGGTTGGAG
This sequence comes from Monodelphis domestica, assembly GCF_027887165.1. Lineage (NCBI taxonomy): Eukaryota > Metazoa > Chordata > Mammalia > Didelphimorphia > Didelphidae > Monodelphis > Monodelphis domestica. The sequence goes on along the minus strand of NC_077235.1, from coordinate 27,270,140 downwards.
CAGAATCTAGTAGGCTTCAACCAAAAAAAGAAGGCAGCAGTAGAAACCATGATCTCAGACAAAGCTAAAGCAAAAATAGATTTGATTAAAAGAGATAAGGAAGGTAATTATATCTTGATAAAAATGGTATAGATGATGAAGAATTATCTGTACTCAACATACATGCACTAAATGGTATAGCATCCAGATTTTTAAAGGAGATACTAAAGGAGCTTAATTATGAAATAGATAGTAAAACCATACTAGTGGGGGACCTCAACATTACCCTTTCCGAACTAGATGAATCAAAACAAAAAAATAAATAAGAAGTAAGGAAAGTGAATGAAATGTTAGAAAAATTGGAGTTAATAGATATCTGGAGAAAAGTGAATAAGGATAAAAAGGAATATATCTTCCTTTCAGCAGCACATGGTACATATTCAAAGATCAATCATGTACTGGAGCATAATAACATCACAACCAAATGTAGAAAAGTAGAAATAATAAATGTAACTTTTTCAAATCATAATGCAATAAAACTAAGAATTAATAAGGGTTCAGGGAGATACAAATTAGAAATTAATTGGAAACTAAATAGTCTAATTCTTCAAAACTGGTGGGTCAAAGACTAAATCAAAGAAACAATTACTGATTTTATTGAAGAGAATGGCAAAGAGGAGACATCATATCAAAATCTATGGGATACAGCCAAAACTGTATTCAGGGGAAATTTTATATCCTTGAGTGCCAAAATAGAGAAAAAAGAGATCAGTGAAAAAACTAGAAAAAGAATGAATTAAAAATTCTCTGAAAAAACTACATTTGAAATCCAAAAAATAAGAAAATTTTAAAAATGAAAGTAAAAGAACTATTGAACTAATAAATAAGACTAGGAGCTGGTACTTTGAAAAAAACAAATAGATAAATAGATAAAGTATTGGCTAATCGAATAAAAAAGAAAAAAGAGAATCAAAGTAATAGTATCAAAAATGAAAAGGGTAATCTCACCTCTCATGAAAAGGAAATTAAGGCATTTATTAGGAGCTATTTTGCCCAACTATATGGCAATAAATATGACAATATAGGAGAAATGGCTGAATATTTACAAAAATATAAAATTCCTAAATTAACAAAAGAGGAAATAGAATACTTTAAAAATCACATCTCAGAAAAAGACATTGAATTAGCCATCAAAGAACACCCTAGGAAAAAATTCCGAGGGTCTAATGGATTCACAAATGAATACTTTTAAACATTTCTAGAACAAGTAATTCCAAACACTATACAAACTATTTGAGAAAATAAGCAAAGAAGAGGTCTTATAAAAATATTTTTATGACAAAAATATGGTACTGAATCCCAAGCCAGGAAGACTAAACCAGAGAAAGAAAACTACAGACAAATCTCCTTTATGAGCTTGGATGCAAAAATATTTTTATTCATTATTTATTTATTTATTTGTTTATTTATTTATTTATTTATTTATTTTATTATTTAGTCAATTTAGAAAAATTCCTTGGTTACAAGAATCATATTCTTTCCCTCCTTCTCCTCCCTTACCCTTCCCATAGCCAACACACAATTTCACTGGATATCACATGTGTCCTTCATCAGATCCCATTTCCATGTTATTGTTTGCACAAGGATGTTCACCCAGAGTTTACATCCCCAATCATATCCCCCTTGACCCATGTTATCAAGCAGGTGTTTTTCATCTATCTTTCCACTCCCACAATTTTCCAACTGTATATGAATTGTGTTCCTTCTTTTTTTTTTTTTATAAACCCTTACCTTACATCTTGGAGTCAATACTGTGTATTGGCTCCAAGGCAGAAGAGTGGTAAGGGCTAGGCACTTAGGGTCAAGTGACTTGCCCAGGGTCACACAGCTGGGAAGTGTCTGAGGGCAGATTTGAACCTAGGACCTCCCATCTCTAGGCCTGGTTCTCAATCCACTGAGCTACCCAGCTGCCCCTGAATTGTGTTCCTTCTTGTAGATCCCTCAGAGTTGTTTGGGAACACTGCATTGCCACTAATGAAGAAGTCCATTACATTTGATTGTACCACAGTGTACCAGTCTCTGTGTACAATGTTCTCTTGCTTCTGCTCCTTTCACTCTGCATCAGTTCCTGAAGGTCATTCCAGATCACATGCAATTCCTCCAGTTTATTATTCCTTTGAGCACAATAGTATTCCATCACCAATATATACCACAATTTCTTCAGCCATTCCACAATTGAGGAGCAGACCCTCATTTTCCAATTTTTTACCACCCCAGATAGTGCAGCTACGAATATTCTTGTGCAAGTCTTTTTCCTTATTATCTCTTTGGAGTAAAAATCCAGCAGTGCTATGGGTGGATCAAAGGGCAGATAGACTTTTAGTGCCCTTTGGGCATAGTTCCAAATTGCCCTCCAGAATGATTGGATGAGTTCACAACTCCACCAGCAATGCATCAATGTCCTGACTTTGCCACATCCACTCTAGCATTCATTACTTGCCATAGCTGTCATGTTAGCAAATCTCCTAGGTGTGAGGTGATACCTTAGTGTTGTTTTGATTTGCATCTCACTGATTATAAGATATTTAGAACACTTTTTCATGTGCTTATTAATAGTTTTGATTTTTTTAACTGAAAATTGCCTGTTCATGTCCATTGCCCATTTATCAATTGGAGAATAGGTTGATTTTTTGTACAATTGGTAATTAGACCTTTGTCAGAGGTTTTTATTATGAAGATTGTTTCAATGCCTTTGCTGGCCAGAGGAGCCTGCACTCTGAGGGGGAGGGGCCATGGCTTCCCTGAGCTCCAAGGGCTGGTGATAGGATTAACCTCAGACTGAGTATGCCCTGAGGCAGGGACCTTCAGTGAGACTCATATGGAAGGATCTCGTCAGAGGGCTACAGGCTGCCCTCGTCTCTCTCTGTTTCCCTGCTGTCTGGGTGCCCCCTTGACTGGGTCAGGTTGTTTTCAGGATGTGGCCTTCAGAATAGCCAGCTCCCAAGGCCCTTTTGCCTGCCTTGAGGTTCCTGCTGCTGCCTCGGATTTAGAGTTCTGGGTTGGGGGGGATGGGTCCTGGTACCTTCCTTTTGCCTACCCCTTAGATCCGAGTGATCTCAGGTTCTGACTTTGGGGGGCCGTACCTTTTTATCCAGGTCCTGGAGAAGTGTTCCCGGGGTCTATTCTGTTGTTTGTTTTGAATTTTGGTGCCCTAGGAGCCTTCAGTTTGAGATTGGTAAGGAAGGGTTTCTGGAGCTCTGAACTTTAGCTTTCTCTAAGCTGCCATCTTGACCGGAAGTCCCCCTTGTGTTTTCAGTAGGAATGAGTGTTGTATTTTTTCAAAGACCTTTTCTCCATCTATTGAATCATGTGATTTTTGTTATTTTGCTTGTTAATATGGTCAATTATGTGGATGGTTTTTCTAATATTGAACCAACTTTGCATTCCTGGTATAAACCATACCTGGTCATAATGAATAACATTCGTGATCACTTTCTGGAGTCTTTTTGCTAGAATCCTATTTAAGATTTTTGCATCTATGTTCATTAAGGGGCTTGGTCTGTTGTTTTCTTTCTCTGATTTTGACCTGTCTGGCTTTGGAATCAGTACCATATTTGTGTCATAAAAGGAATTTTGTAGAATTTCTTCTTTGCTTATTCTGTCAAATAGTTTGTATAATATTGGGATTAGTTTTTATTTGAATGTCTGATAGAATTCATTTGAATCCATCTGATCCTGGGGATTTTTTCTTAGGGAATTCTTTGATGGTTTATTCAATTACTTTTTCTAATATGCAGTTGTTTAGGTATTGTATTTCTTCTCTTCCTCCAATTTATATTTTTGTTAATATTCATCTGTCACCTAGATTGCCACATTTATTGTCATATGATTGGGCCTAATAATTTTAATGATTGTCTTAATTTCATCTTCATTAGAGGTGAGGTCTCCCTTTTCATCTTGGATGCTGTCAATTTGGTTTTCTTCTTTCTTTTTTTAATTAGATTGACTAGTACTTTGTCTATTTTATTTGTTTTTTCAAAGTACCAGCTTCTAGTCTTATTTATTAAATCAAGAGTTCTTTGACTTTCAATTTTATTAATTTCTCCTTTGATTTTTAGGATCTCTAATTTAGTCTTCATCTGAGGATTTTTAATTTGTTCACTTTCTAGTTTTTTAATTTGCATGCCCAGTTCATTGACCTCTGTCCTCCCTAATTTGTTAATATATGAACTCAAGGGTATAAATTTCCACCTGAGTACTGCTTTGGCTGCATCCCATAGATTTTTAAAGGATGCCTTATCATTGTCATTTTCTTCAATGAAATGATTATTTGTTTCTATTTGTTCTTTAACTGATTTTGGAGAACCATATTGTTTAATTTCCAATTATTTTTTGATTTACCTCTCCATGTACCATTCTTAATTATTATTTTCATTGCATTGTGGCCTGAGTAAGTTGCCTTTATTATTTCTGCTCTTTTGCACTTCATTATCATGTTGTTATGCCCTAGTACAAGGTCAATCTTTGTTAATGTACCATGTGCTTCTGAAAAGGTGTATTCCTTTTTGTCCCTATTTATTTTTCTCCACATATCTACTAAGTCTAATTTTTCTAAGATTTCATTCACTTCTTTTACCTCTTTTTAATTTATTTTTTTGTTTGATTTGTCTAGTCCTGATATCTGAAAGTTCAGGTCTCCCACTAGTATAGTTTTTCTATCTATTGCATCCATGATCTTCACTAGTTTTTCTTTTAGAAATCTGGATGCTATGCCATCTGGCACATACATGTTGAGTACTGATATTTTCTTATTGTCTATACTGCCTGTATGTAGGCAGGAAGCAATTACCTTCCCTATCTCTTTTGACTAGATCCATTTTTACTTTTCCTTTGTCAGATATCATGCTTGAGCCTCCTGCCTTCTTTTTTTAAGTTGATGCCCAATAGATTTGGCTTAATCCTCTTACTTTTACCCTATTTGTGTCTACCTTTCTCATGTATATTTCTTGTAGGCAGCATATGGTAGGGTTTTGGATTCTAATCCACTCTGCTATTTGCTTGTGTTTTATGGGTGAGTTCATTCCATTCACATTCAGAGTTATGATTACCAGCTGTGTATTTCCCAGCATTTTGATTTCCATTCCTAGTCCTGCCCTTTCTTAGTTCACTCTTCCCTTCTACACCAGTGTTTTGTTTTTATTGAGTCCCCCTAATTCCCACCCTTATTTTACTTTCTTTCTACCCCGTCCCTTCTTATTCCCCTCTTGTTTTCTTTATAGTCTTTTTAAACCACCCCGCCCCCTCTCTCTCTTGTATTGCTTCCCTCCCCACCAGTCTGTTTGTTACCCTTCTACTTCCCTATAGGGCGCAAATGAATTCTCTGTCCCAGTGTATTTGATTGTTCTTCCCTCTTTGAGTCAATTTCAATGCAGGTAAGAATTGAGTATTTACTATCTCCAACCTCTTAACCTTCCAGTGTATTGATGTTCTCCCCTCCTCCCACCATGTGCTTCTTTGTGACATATAAATTTATTCTCTTTTGTTTCTTTTCCCATTTCTCTTAGTATTAACTTATTTTTTAACTCTAGTTATATATATATATACATATATATATACATATATTTATGCATACATATATCTATATACATACTTATGTTTTGGTATTTCATCCTATACAGTTTGTCGCTGTTCCCTCTACGTATAATTCTTCTAGCTACCCAGTTGATAATAATTTTTTAGAGTTACCAATATCCTCTTTTCTTGTAGGGATACATATCATTCTAACTTATTGGGTCCCTTAAGAAAAGTTTGTTTATTGTTTTGTCTTAGTTTTGTTTTTTCCCCTTTCTTAATTACCTTTTGATGATTTTCTTGAGTTCTATGTTTGGGCAACAGATTTTTTGTTCAGGTCTGGTCTTTTCTTTACAAATGATTGGAATTATTCTATTTTATTAAATGACCATACTTTCCCCTGTAAGAATATAGTCAGTTTTGCTGGTTAGTTGATTCTTGGTTGTAGATCTAGTTCCCTTGCCTTCCGGAATATCATATTGCATGCCTTTCAGTCCTTCAGTGTAGATGCAGCCAGATGCTGTGTTATCATGACTGTATTTCCATGGTATCTGAATGATGTCTTCTTAGGAGCTTGTAATATTTTTTCCTTTGTCTGGTAGTTCTTGAATTTGGCTATAACATTACTGGGTGTTATCAGTTAGGGATTAAGTTCAGGAGGTGATCTGTGGATTCTTTCAATCTCCAATTTTCCCTCTTGTTCTAGAATGTTGCAGCAATTTTCTTGGATAATTTCCTGTAGAATGATGTGCAGGCTATTTCTTTTGTCATGGTCTTCTGGTAAACCTTTGATTTTTAAGTTGTCTTTCCTGGAATGATTTTCTAAATCTTCTGTTTTGTGAATGAGATATTTCATATTTTCTTCAATTTTTTCATTCTTTTGGTTTTGTTTTAGTTTCCTTCTGCCATGTGAAGTTGCTTACTTCTAACTGTTGTATTCTGGTTTTTTAAGACTGAATTTCATCCCTGGCTTTTTGGTCATCTTTCTCCATCTGGTCTGATTCCTTTTGGAGGTCATCTTTCATCTTCTTTGCCTCATTTTCAAAGCTGATTAATTTTTACTGTCAAGACACTATTTTCTTGTTTTAGTTCAAGTGCCTCTGTTTCCAGATGACGTATCTTGTTTTTTAGATTCTTTTCCCAATTGTCTTCAGTCTCTCTTAATTGTGTTTTGAATTGTATTTTGAGTTCTTCTAACACCTATGTCCAATTTGCTGGGTTTTCTGTATTTTCTGCTTAAAGTTCCTTGATCCTCCTCTGTTTCATTTGCTCTTTGTTCATTGCCTAGATAGAAGCTGTCAATTGTAATTTCATTTTTCTTTTTCTGTTGTTTGCTCATATTTGCCCCTCGTTTTCCCCCTGTAGTTGCCTGCACTCTTGCTCTTCTCATTGTGTGCTGAATCTGTGGGTTTGGGCTTTTCTGTCAGCCTTTACCCTTGGCTATTATTATATATACATACACACACACACACACACACACACATATATATATATATATATATATATATATATATATATTATATTAGCAAGTAAATCAGAGCAGTCTGTGGGGGGAGAGTTTGAGCTTCCTGGCCCTCAGAAGGCTTGATGAGATTAAGCCCAGCTGAGTTGAACTTGCCAAGTTGGATGTGCCCTGAGGCCAAAACCTCAGGAAGGGGGGAGGCAATATGGAGTGTCTCCACCGCTGTGACTAGTCTGTGTCCTCTGTGCTTCTCCTCTAGCTGCCTCCTAGTCACCTGTATTTGGTGCCCTGAGCCTGGCTCAGTTTTGCCTTCAAGGTACTCCCTCCAGGCTAGTGCTTTTGCCTGCCCCAGAGATTACAGCCACTGCTGGAGATTCAGTACTATGGGTGGGAAAGAGGTCTTGGGACCTTCCTTCCTCCTTCACCTTAAACCTGAGTGTTCTCAAATTCAGGCTTGGGGGGGGGAGCGTTCCTTTTAAGTTGCATCCAGCAAGAGGGTTCCTTAGTTCTGTCCTGTTTTTAGGTTTGGTTTACAGGCCCCTAAGAGCATTTGGTTTATAATCAGTGAGGAAGGGTTTTCAGAGGTCTGAACTTTCGCTTCCTCTATACCACCATCTTGACTCCACCTCATGGATTAAAAAATCTTAAATAAAAAAATAGCAAAGAGACTACAGCCATATATCACAAGGATTATTCACTATGGCCAGATGAAATTTATGCCAGGAATATAAGGATAGTTTAATATCAGGAAAACCATTCACATAATTGACCATATCTGTAACCAAACCAACAGAGATCATATGATTATCTCAATAGATGCAGAAAAAGCCTTTGGCAAAATAAAACACTCATTCCTACTGAAAACACTAGAAAGCATAGGAATAGAAGGGCCTTTCCTAAAAATAAAAAAAAAACAGTATATATTTAAAACCATCCGCAAACATCATCTGCAATGGGGATAAACTAGATGCATTCCCAGTAAGATCAGGAGTGAAACAAGGATGCCCATTATCACCTCTACTATTTAACATTGTACCAGAAACACTAGCAGTAGCAATTAGAGAAGAAAAAGAAATTGAAGGTATTAAAATTGGCAATGAGGAGACCAAGACACCGTTCTTTGCAGATAATATGTGGCAAAATTGGGACTCTAATACAATGCTGGTGGAGTCGTGAATTGGTCCAACCATTATGGGGGATAAATTTGGAACTATGCTCAAAGGGCTTTAAAAGGTTATATGCCCTTTGATCCAGCCATACCTCTGCTGGTTTTGTACCCCAAAGAGATAATGCAAAATGTTTGTACAAAAATATTTATAGCTGTGCTTTTCGTGGTGGCAAGAACCTGGAAAATGTGGAGCTGTCCATCGATTGGGGAATGGCTGAACAAATTGTAGTATATGGTGGTGATGAAATACTATTGTGCTATAAGGAATGATGAACTATTTGATTTCTATAGGAACTGGAAAGACCTCTATGAGCTGATGTTAAGTGAAATAAGCAGAACTGGAAGAGCTTTGTACACAGATAGTGAAACATTGAGGAACAATCAAATATAATAGACTCTGCTACTAATAGCAATCCAAAGATACAGGACAATCCTGGGGGACTTATGAGAAAGAATGCAATCCCCATCTAGAGAAAGAACTATGGGAGCAGAAATGCAAAAGAAACATGTGATTTATCACTTGGCTATATGATTGGGGGTTTTGGTTTTAAAAGATTATTACACAAATGAATAATATGGAAATGGATATTGAGTGATAATGTGTGTATAATCCAGTGGAATTGCTTGTCATCTCTGGGAGGGGAGGTGGAAGAGTGGAGGGAGAGAACATGAATGATGTATCCATGGGGAAAATAGTCTAAAAATAAATAAATCTAAAAATAAAAATAAAACATTTTCCATGGTTTGGAATATGATTGCAGGCCTAGAGCAAAAGGAATGAGAGAACAGACATTTATCAGTGATGGTTACCAAGCTAGCATTGGCTTGCTATTACAAAGATTCATCTGAAGGATGTGGGTTTCCCAAGCAATATTACTTTGTTAAAATGACTCTGAACTTGGTTCAGAAAAAACATTTTGAATCTGCTTGTAACTACATGTTTATTGTGTGTGCTATTATTTGGGAGAGAAATGTGACATCACAAGGTAACAATTTGTGGGATTAAAAAAAAGTTCAGCTGTGCCAACTAAATAACCAAATGTTGGCTTTAGGCAGTTTACTATCCAAAGCAATAAATATATCTGTATGAGACAAAATTAAGTAAGATAAAGCCATAAAGAGGTAGAGGTGTTTAAATGGAAAATGATGGAAATAGTTCTTTAAGAGACCGGAGGAGAAATGGTGAATGTTGACAGCTAGACCAAAGCTATGGAAGACAACATTTCCAGATTTGGGGAGTGGAGACTCCAAGGTTTCAGATGATAGCAGAGAAAGGCAAGTGTATGACAGACATCTGAACTCCTGGATTTGCCCTGGATTTTTAGTGAATATATTTATAATGGAAGTGTTATCTTCCTTGGAATGGAAGCCAGCAACATCTAGCATATGAAAGCACCTTCCAAACTGTAGCATCAGCACAACTGTAGTGCATTAAGGTTTGTAAGGCTCTTTTAGGTAGATGAAAGTATTAGTATATCCTCCCCTCCATTTTATAGATATGTAAACTGAGGCTCAAGGATATGAAATGACTTGTCCCCTGGAATGTCAGAGGTTGAACCAATATCAAGGTGGGTGACAGAGACAGAAAATATCTTAGAATATAAATCTTCAAGCTGTGAGATCTTATAACATTGCATTTCAGAACTGTGGGAGTTCCCGGAACAGGGGATGTTAGAGCTGACAGGGGCCATAGAACTCATCTAGTCTGGCACCTTCATTTTATAGACCATAAAAAAGAACATTTCTATTCAAACATAAATCAAAGATTCAAGAGCTTTGATTTTACTTCCCTGCAACCTTTTGGGATATGTGAAATAGAAAGTTAATCTTCACATTTGACCAACAAACGTCAAATATTTATAATTGCTTGAATTGAAATGGGCTTTGAGACATAGTTTCTGTTATTGATATTATTCTGTGCATATCATGGATTTTTTCTTTAAATTCAATGAAAATAACTGATTTTTTGTACCAAGGTCCACTTAATTTCTACAACTAACATTTCCTTGACTAGAACCTAGTAGGGGATTCCATTCATTTCCAAATCAAAAGGTTCTGGTGTGTTCCACCCACCTTCTTTCTTTGCTCTTAGCTCCTTTACACAGTGCCAGTAGCCTCTTTTCCTCCTCTTTGTTCAACTGTAAGGAAACCCTGACTTAATCAGAAAGACAGCTGAAAAGCAGAAATGTCAGAGAAAAACAAAAGAAAAGCCTTCTCTCTTTTGAAAATAAAATGGCTGATTTTAGAAATGGACAGGTAATTGCAAACTTTTATATGATGTTTCAAGATTTGCAATGTATGTTGAATTTCTTCTGTTAACATGTATGTTACCTCATCCCCATTCTCTTTGTGAGGATAGACACTTGTGTTAATATAACGCATTCCAGCATTCATTGATGAAATCATATGACTTCAGTAACCAAGAAATGGGGTCTCGCTTGAGCTTCCCCGCACTGTAAAACTTTTCTGCCTGATTTTGAGCCCGTTCTTCAGACTGTTTTCATTGTGGCATTTCTATTCTGATGGGGGAAAATAGCCCACCTTTAGCTGATGACTTCCTCTTTGCAATCCCTCTCTGTTTTCTGCCCTGCAAAGGGGCTGCCCCTCTTGGCTGTGCCTGCCTCTCCAGGAGCCATCTCCACTGACATCTCAGCTGACAACTGCAGGCTTACATTAGCAAGCAGGAGCTTTTACTTTATAAACTTATTTTTTTCTGCCTGGAACAAGCTCAATTCTACAAGTTTCTACTTAAAGGAAATACAGTAGGCTTGTGTAAATATCCATCTTCCCAATACAATACACTGTCTGATTTGAATTGAAATCCCTCTGCAATCAAAAGCACTATGTTTCTAATATGCGAACAGCGGACAGCCTTGCCCTTCACTGGAGGGCATGTCACACAGTCCTCGCCTTCTCTGCAAAACCATCAGGCTGGCAGTCGTGACAGACTGAACAGCTTACCATTAATTTCCTTTCTTTCATGCCTTCAATCCAAATGGTGAATATTCTCCACAGGGAGGCATCAAGGTCTTTGCCTTTATTTCTCCTGCACACTCCCACTGACTTATAAATCAAGTGCAGATAAGAAGAGAGGGCAAATATCAATCTTTATTTTTTTTCCTCTTGGCCTGTGCCCACTGGCATACTACAGAGCTTTGACTGAAAGTCTCTTCAAATCATCCCATGATTCATAAGCCACTGAGCCCTCCGTAAGGAGAAACCAACAAAGGGAATTTCAGAGAGCACATTTGTATATCTTGGCTCATATATTAGAAGCGTTGCATCTCCAGCGGGCTTTTTTATATTTAAAGAGGGTCACCAAAATGTGGATCATAATGGAGGCGGGAACTCCCTGGAAGATAAAAATAGTCTGTCTTACTTTAATAAGAATACAAGAACTGTAATCTCTGGAATGGTGATCTAGTAGCATTTTGTCTTATTCCGAGAAGGGAGTTACTTTCTTAACCTAACTAGAAGGATTGTCCCTAAACAGATTGGTTATTAAAATTGGTCTGCTTTGTGAGTTGCTCTTGTGCTGTGGAAGAGTATAATGAGCTGAAGACTTAATGAGATGTGGTGAAACCCAGGGGTTGAAATGGCCAGAGTTTTGCTTGGGTGGCCATGATTCTGTATATGTGCTTTCCTCTAGCCCAATGTCTTTTATACAATCAGCACTCAGATACTGGGTGACTGATTTGAGGAGGTTGGACTATTTTGTCATGTGGGTCAGACTTTATTAATTTATTTTTGTTCCTTTGTAATTTTGTGGTGTTGTTTGACTTAGTGGAAGGGGGGGCATTGTGGGCCTTTCTTTTCATTTTAATTTATTTCTTTGATAAAATGATGCCTTGATGGTAGTTTTGTAAGAAAGGACGTCAAAACTTCTCTTGCTTCATGAAAATGTGGTGGAGGAAGGGAAGAAAGTTGACTGGGAGAAGAACCATTGTCTTGTAAATGTATTACAAATTGATGGTGAATTCAGAAATCCCATTAGAATCTGTAGGTAATGCCACAGGAATCAGCGTCCTACAAGACTGATGTGATGGCTGGCAAATCAAAGTATCATTTCCTAGTTAAGCTGTGAAATGACTGCAAAGGCTGCTGGCCATTTGTGGGCAATATATCTGGGAACTTGGGGGTAGGCCATTTTGAAGCCTTTTTTGAGGCTGCAGGGCCTGTCTACAAATTTCAGTTGATGGCAAAAGTGGAAGCTAACAGTGACAAAATTAGGCCCCAAGGCAAAATAATTATATATACAGATTTTAGCAGTGAGGGAGAGAGCCATCAATCAGGCCCCAATTATGCACTCATTAATCAGCTCTGCCCTTCCTTTACGGAAGGGTTACAGTGTAATGAAGTTGGCAGCATCCTTTTAATTCATCAAAGGCTAGTGTTTGCTGCAATAGAGAGTTGGCACCTTTGTGATGCTGACCCTCTGGTGTGGCCAGAGGAGATGAAGAAAACTAAGAATATGTATGTGATCCTGAGGGTCTAGTGGCTAGGCCTATAAACCCAAACCTGTTCCCCCCTAAAATGGCCCAGAGGCTCAACTGTTAACAAGTAGAGTCCAATAAGGTGTCAAGAACTCATGTGCCTAGAGAGCTTTAAGGACTACAGATTACCCCACAAAGGTGATAAACGCTATTAGCCCCATTGTACAGAAGAGAAATCTGCGCCTCAGAACAGGGAAGTGACTTCAGGGCAGCCAGTAGATCCAGTTTATGAAGCTGGTTCTTCAGAAACCAGTGCTAGTCTGCCTTCCACTATGTACTTGTGGCATATGAAGATATCCCCAGTATTGTTCTTAAGTAGATTTAGAAATATGCCTTTCTTTATTGTTTGTAGGCATGAATGTAAATTATATGCAAATGAGATATGGCCATCAAGCAATGAGATTAAATTTTGATTAAAAAAAGACCAGAACTGTCATTCCTTATTATTTTCATCTTTTTCAATAGGATTCAGATAGAAGGACTTGGGACAAGTCATTATCATGCCATAATTAATGAATATTTGCTATTCTTTGGATGATTGCACAAGTGGATAAAACCACTGTTTTTTTGTAACTCAATAAAACTATTAGGATGTGAGGTCATTAATTTGTTGGCTCATCAAAGGGATCTTTGGGACAGCTTCTGTAGCACACGAAACAACAAGCATTAGATAGACCTGATCCTGTTACCATATGATTTTTATTTCCTATGCTGGCTACCTATTAAAAGCTTTCTCTTAAGTTGTTGCAGATGAATATTACATGCAGGTGATAATGGGCAACGGTTTAGTCTATGATAATGAATTGGCTTCAGTACAGTTTATTGGTTGACAGGTCATTTAGAGGTCTGTATTTGTGGCATGGGGATTCTGCAGCTGTCAGTCCATGAAAGACATCAAGCTCCTGATGGATAATTCTAGCTCCCGAGTCATATTGTGCTGGGATTTGGCAGGGGTTCAAATTTTGCCTCCTGCACTGGTTGGTGTGTTACACAGTTTTTACCATTTCTTTGTAGAATCTGCATTGATCAGTAAGTCCAGACTCCTGACAGATAACCTTTCTGTCATTTTTAGTGGCAAAGACCTGGTCTGCCTGAATTGCCATCATAAATGTCTTCCTCCCTCCTCCATTTCCGTAAACAAATTGGCATTAATTACTCAGGCATTGTATGTCAACATTCACATGGATGTTACCTAGGATGGCCCTTTGGTTTTTACTTTGGAATCTAGGCTGCTTCTTAGGCTTTGTCTGGAGATGATCAACTTTGGGTTCCATTCAAGAAAACCAGTGGTGTGTTCCTGTTGTTAGACTTTTCCATTACTTGGTAAGTGATCTCATCTTATTCCAGAAGTAATCTTGTAGGCTTGGTTTTGTTACTTGTTTCTCATGTGCTTTGAGACTGTCTATCAACTGTCTCCCTCCTGTCTCTGTAACTGCCTTTGAGATCTGTGGGGGTTTGGGTGGTTGTTATTGTGGCACACGTTTTTGTTCAGACTACTTTGCCAATCCTTTTTGGTACAGTTTGTATTTCTGAAAAGTACACGCTTAATGCTGCTGTTAAATAGTTATTCATTACTTTGAAGGTGTTGTTTCCCCTGGGCTTTGACTTCAGGATGCTGGTAAGTTTCTTAATTTGAGAGCTTTTTACTTGATATGTCTTGCCTAGAGGAAACTGGAATATGTGATTTTATCCATCGTTTTCAATTTGAACTCTGAATTCAAGTTCCGTTTCTTCAGTCTATTTCTTTGGTGGTCACTAAGAATTCTACACTTCCTGGCTGTGAATGATATTTTGATATCATAAGAGAACAATTCTATGGGAAGAAGAAACTATTTAATCTATTTGCTTGTGGACCCATTTCATTTGATGTCATTCATATACATGAAATCATTAAGAAGGTATTTTGGTTTAACTCCCTCTTTCTTATTAGGATATATGTTGTATGTCAAATTAGACAGAATCATAAATGGCTTAAACTGTCTCCTGAAAAATTCCATGTTTTTTTATCATTTATGATTGACTTCATGTGGGTGCTTTTGTAAGTAGAGATCCTTTCTCCATGGAGTTATCAAATGCTCTAGAGTTCTCATTATGCTTGGAATTGATTTTTGTATTTGTAAGTATGTGAACAAGTTATGAGTGCAGAACTGAATTAAAGGCTTTGAGATAATAAATGCAGTGTGGATGTCATGGAACCATATGGCTTGTTCAATCATGACCAAATTGATAAGTGGCTTTCCCCCCTGCTTGGATATGTTGGTCTATCCTTTTTTTAATCCTCAGTCAATATGTTTATAATTATGTGGGTATTTATGCTATTAATCTTTTGAACATGATTGGCCTATATGTAGAGGAATCACTAATGTTCTCATCTTTTCATAATACATATGTGAAGCCTTTCTTGAAAAATAGTGGAATCTCCTAGTTTTGTGACCCTGGGCCAGTCACTGAACCCCCATTGCCTAGCTCTTACCACTCTTCTGCCTTGGAACCAATACACAGTCTTGATTCTAAGATGGAAGGTGACGGGTTAAAGAAAAGAAAAAGAAAAATAGTGGAATCAAGCTTGTGTCTAAGAAGAAGCTGGCAATGTACTTGGCTAGTAATTTATCTAGACATTACTATGAAGCATTTGAGCCCATAAATATAACCTTATCAGACCCTGCCACTTTCATCTTTTGTAGAGAAGAAAAATTCTTGTCAATCCTCTTGATGAAACTGTTTCTGCTATTCCTTATTTTATCTGTGCACCAATTTTCTGTTTTGCATTTGATTCAACTCAAGCTTTTATTATTTTGGACTTATGATCACGTAGAAACTAGAATTGTTCTACATCCTCTTTCTTGGGATTCATTTTCTCCTCTGATGTCAAGAAAAAAAGAGTACAGTTTTAACTTTTTGACTTCTACTTTCTTTTGCTGAGTAATGAAATCTAGAATATTTGATACCTTTTTACTCCAGTTTGTGTTTCTTTTTTGTTGTCTTCAATAGGGTGATAGGACATTGACATTTTCTACTATACAGACCAAGTGAACATACACATCATCTTCCAGTGCCTCTACAGATCTTCACCGACCCTCCCAAGTCACTTCAACTCTGACACTCATTGATGCCCATGCATAAGAATTGATAGTGTTTGCTTTCCTTCTAGAATTCTTACTTTTTCTATAGCTTCCATATAGCTATATTATTTTGTGCATATCCCAAAATGTTTTATGTTTTATTTTTCCTTTATGTGAAATATTGAGAAATAATGCATTTATTCATGTTGATAATAAATGCCAGGATTTTTGAAATATTCTGTATACATATAATCTGTTCATTTGATTTGTGCCATTGAACTCCCAAAAGGTTTTTTGACATTTTTATTGTATGCTTGTTTCCAGAGTTTGCATTAAGTAAAGATTTTCAATGACATCAGGTTCTTTAACTTTTCCTTTTTCCTACTTTAGTGACTCTTTAATTTCATCTCTTATTTCCTCTAATCTAGGTTCAAGGATGAAGTTATTTCTCCTATTTGCCTGGCCCTGCTTAGTAGTATGCTATTATGTGACATGAGACTAAGTGTGCCTTTAATAGAAATCAGACCTTGCCTATAATCGATGATCAAGTTCCAGTGTTTTTTATGACAAAGGACTGGCACATGATAAAAGTTTGCATCTTCAGTCCATTTCTTGCCAACTCATGGTCTACCCATTGTATTTGTTATTGACTTTGTCACTGAAGAATTCCTAGCTTGTAAGGCATTCATTTTTCTTATTTGTTTAGGGTAGTGATGGCAAACCTTTTAGAGATGGAGTGTTGGGCCTCCCCAACCTCCCCCAGCCTCATGCCTTGCCCCTCATTACCCCACACAGAGGAGGGAGAATGTGCTCCCATTGGGCTGCTGGGCAGAGGGGTGGGTGAAATGAGGGATGTCCACAGTGAGCGTAGAGAGGGAGAGAGGAGTGGCCTGAGCACTCTGCTCCCCTCCAGATCTGTTGCCCATGAGCCTCCCACCTTACCCCCTGTGTGCTCTCCTTGAGCTGCTGGGCAGAGAAGCAGGTTATGTGAAACAACATCATCAGGCATGGTGGAGAGGGGAAAGGGAGCAGCTCTGCCTGATTTCCTCTGCCTTTCTAGTAATGAACTCTGGGGAGGTGAAGAGGGCAGCTGTGTGCCCACAGAGAGTGTTTTGTGTGCCAGCTTTGGCACTTGTCTCATAGGTTCACTATAACTGGTTTAGGGAATCTTGGTGTGTGTGTGTGTGTGTGTGTGTGTGTGTGTGTGTGTGTGTGTTTTGCCCGAATATGAAGGGACATTACTTGCTCTGCTGTTCTTTGTGTCAAGCAATCTAGCTAGGTGGCTCAGTAGATAGCATGCTGGACCTAAAGTCAGGAGGACCTAAGTTAAAACCTGCCCTCAGACACTTGCTGTGTGACCCTGGGAAAGCTATTTAACTCTGTTGTCCTCAGTTTCCTCATGTGTAAAATGAACTAGAGAAGGAGATGGCAAGCCACCCTAGTACCCTTGCCAAGAAAACACTAAATGGTATTACAAAGAGTCAGATGCTACCGAAAACAACTGAAATATGAACAGTTACATTTCACTAGCAGGGTGCTGACCCAATTTCCAATTGATGGTAATACCAGGGTTAATGCTAGCCTTGACAGCTGTTGAAATGTTCTCTTCCTCTTCTTATTATTATCATAGTCCTTATTCTCATCTCGTATTCTGTACGCTTAAAATAGAAACATCTGAGGGAAGGTTACTAGTTTGCAAGTTTTCTTTTATTTTTGATGCTCAGTGGTCTGTCATACATGTTGAATAAGACAGTTGCTTTTTATAGTTGAATAAAAGTATTAGAATCTGGGGGACAATTCCAGGAGCACAGAGGATGATGGGGATGATATGTACTTGATCGTCTCCCTATATGGTTGAAATTTTTTCTATTAGGACTCTATGTTTGAGAGCTTCTCATTCCATGTTAATTTGGTAGAGTGAAAACTTGAATGTGCCCTTGTATAGGCCGGTGTCAAACTCCGGTGATTGTGGACAAACACTATGGCTGGGCCAAGGTCCATTTCCAGGATAGCTTATTTGTTGAATTCTCAACAGTATTTGTACTTACAGTAGGAGGACTTGTGATCTACGAGGTTCTGAAAGAGAGAGAGTAACTAGTAAAGAATTCTGGCCACTTATTTGTCTTTCTGGGTGCTTGGTAGGTGTTAAATTGATGCAACCTGTAGCAATTATTGTAATCAATAAGAATGATAACAATATCTGTAGCTAAAAACTATAAATAAAATGGGTACTGATTGGTTCAGTTATTTCCTGAACTGCTATAGTTCTTTCAGAGGACTGGTTTAGAAACTCTCTAAGGTCCTTTCCTTCCCTAAGCCCTATTAAAATATCTTACTTCTGTTCAGGAGACTATGCTGGGAGGAAGACTACAAACATGCCATGTTTAACATTCAGTGACACTATGGTTAGGAGAAATGGCTCCTCAAATGACTGTTTAACAGTCCGGGACTCCCCTCACCCCACTCGCATCTTGGAGTTTGAATCTAATTGCCATTTTAAAATTTCAACTTTATTTTATTTCCAATTAACAAGCATTTATTTTCTCTCTCGTGCACTTTCCCATCTCCTGCCAAAATGAAAGAATGAAAAAAGTAACCCCTCACAATAAATATGATTGTCAAAGAAAGCCCCCAATCCTACATTTGTCATGTCCAGAAACTTTGGTTTTACTTTGCATTTTAAAATGTAAATAGAAACCATCCCCTCTCTGGTAGGAGGTAGTAGTAGCCCACTTCATCGTCAGTCCTCGGGAATTGTGGTTTTTCATTGCATGATCAGAGTTCTGAGGGCTTTTAGAGTTGCTTTGATTTATAGCATTGTTTGTGCTCTGAATTAATTGATAGAGGCCTTCTCGGTTTCCTGGGAAGCTGTCCATCTTGCCACTTCTTATAGTGTGACAAGATATTTCACTCCACTTTTATAGCATAATTATTGCGCCATTCTGTAAAAGGGGAACATCAGTTTCCGGGGCTTTTTGCTACTATGAAAAGAAAAGCTGTTACAAATATTTTTGTACATATCGGTCCTTTTCCTCCGTTATTTGGTATGTTTGAGATAAAGCCTGGTAGTGAAATGTCTGTCTCAGAGGCTGTGCACAGTTCCCTGACTTTGGGGGATTGCAAGTTCTGATTTGCTTTTCAGAATGAAGACTTCCACCACCACTGCATTAGTGTTCTTACTTTGCATTAGCCACTTCAACATTTGTCATTTCCTCCTTCGTCATCTCTGTAAGTGTGAGGTGGAAGCTCAGAGGTGCTTTAATATGTGTATCTCTAACTGGTACTGATTTGGAGCCCATTTTCTTCTGGTTACTGATAACTTGGCCGGCTTCCTTCGAAAACTGCTTGTTCTTATGCTGTGACCATTAATCAACTAGGAAAGGGTTCTATTCTTATAATTGCTTCTCTGCATGACTTTGAAACAAGACCCTTATCAGAGAAACTTGCCCCAGTATCTTCTCCATTTACTTCTCTTCTAGTTTTAGCTGCATTTTGGTTTGTCTGTGCAAAAACTTCTTAATTTTGTATAATTTTACTTTGTGTGCTCCTCCTTTATATTGCTTATTCAGTCAAGAACTCTTTCTTACCCTAGCCAAAAATCTGACAGGCAATTTCTTCCTCCCCCTTCTGATTTGTTTCTGATGCTAACCTTTTTGTGTAAAATCTGACCCCAGTTGGAGCTTATCTTGGTATTATATCATGTGAGATGTTGGTCTAGACCAGTGATAGTGAACCTTTTAGAGATGGAGCGCCGATCCTGCTCCCACCCCAACTCCCAGACCAAGTACTATGCCCACCCCCACCCAGAGACCCTGCACTGTGCCCCTCCCCCCACCAAGTGCCAGCCTCACCCTGCCTGCTCCCTAACCCCACACAGGGAAGAGAGAAAGCTCTCCCATTGGGCTTCTCAGTGGAGGGGTAGGTGAAGGGTGGAATGTCTTCAGCAAGTGTAGAGAGGGGGAGGGAAGTGGCCTGGCTGCTCTGCTTCCCTTCAGCTCTACTGCCTGTGAGACACTCACCTTACCCCCTGTGTACTCCCATTGGGCTGCTGGGCTTAGGAGCAGGGGATGTGAAACTGTCATCAGGCATGGTGGAGAGGGGGATGAGAGTGGCTCTGCCAGAATCTCTCTACCTTTCTAGTAACCAAATCTGGGTATGGAGGGGGGAGGGCAAGTACATGCCCATAAGAGAGCACTCCATATGCCATTTTGGCACCCATGCCATGGGCTTGCCATCACTGGCCTAGACCTAGTTTCTATTCAACTGTTTTCCAATTTTCCCAATAGTTTCTTCCAAATCAAATACTAGGCTACTGTGTTCCTTTGTTTCTTTATATTGTATTCATTCTATATGTTGTGTATTGGTATAAGAAATAGGTAAACCTATTTCTTAATCAGCATCAAGCTGTTTTGAGACCTGGTACTTCTAGGCAACTTTCTTTGAGATTCTTGACTTTTGTTCCTTTAGATATAAGTATCATTTAAATCTGCATTGCCAGAGCATCTTTTTTGAGAGTTACTCGCATCACCTCATGCCTGAACTACTCAAAGTCTGTTGATGGGGCTGTCTGTCTCAAGTCTCTCCCCATTCCACTATGGTACATACTCCCTTCAGCCACCAAAGTGAATTTTCTAAGGCATTTGTCCAAGTTGACCATGTCACCCCTACCCCCAACTCAGTAAATTCCAAGGGTTCCTTATTGAGTCTAGTATCAAGTGTCTAGTATCTAGTATCTAGTATCAACAAAATCCTTTGTTTGGCATTCAAAGCCTCTTATGACCTTTCTTACTTTTCCAGTGTTTTTACACCTGACTCCCTGCTATATGCTCATCAATTCAGTGACACTGGTATCCTAGCTCTTCTACTAACTAGCACTCAATTTCTTGGATCATCATTTGTTTACTCACTTTGGAACTTCTCTGAATGCCCTAGGAAGCTCATTACTGAAATGGTCTCATCATAAGATCTCATCAGCTTTCTGACCCCATTTTATCACTCCCTTCTACCTCTTAAATTGGAAGGTGGGGCCATGAACTTCAAACCTCCAATGAAAGAGAGAACACAACTCAGACTTCTCCTCATTTCTCACTGGCCACACAAAGTAGTCCCATGATGGATACTTTCTCCTAACCTCTGTTCCAACTGCTACCCTCTACACTTTTCAGTTTCCTTTTGTATTCTATATGCCTTCATTACATTGTAAGATTCTTGAGTATAAGAATTGTTTCTTTTCATTATTTATCCCCATAATTTAGGACATTGCATGGCACATAGTAGGCACTTAATAACTGTTCACTGATTTATTGATTTTTTCTCTGGCTTTCCCCCATGCCTGGAATGTTCTCCCTCCACATCTCTTTCTCCAGGCTTCCTTGGCTTGTTTCCAATAGCCTTTTGGCTATTGGTGCCTTTTCTATAGTCTCATCTAAAATAGATAAAATTTAAAAAATTATATTTAGTCCCATATAAAATCCTGTCTTCTCCAGGAGTCCTTTTCTAACTTCTCTGAAGTCTAGGGCCTTCTTTCTGTTTTCATTTCCTATTCTGTTTTAGAAAGTTATGCTGACTCAGTGGCTCATTGTTCCCAGACCTTGCTTGCCAATGGGTTCTGGGGGAGGCATTACTAGTCTGTATTTTTCATATTACCTTCTATTTTTCACAAAGCAAGTCATCCCCTCCCTGTTTTACCTGTTCAACATCACATATCTGCAACCTTGTGGAGGAGCAGAGATGCAATGGGCCCTCCCCTTTACTGACATAGACCTAGCCCCACTGTCTTCATCTCATTACAAAAGTCATCCATCAAATCTGGCCCCTGTTTGGAACCGTTGCTGATCTCCAGTGATAACCTGCCAATGTATTGCTACCTTGACAAATTTAATCAACTCCTTTTAATTTGTTGTCCTAAACTTTGCCTGTCTCATCAGGACAAAAGTCAGAACTTTTAACACTGTATATAGCTTATTTGTACATATGATCTGCTCCCTCCATTAGGTTATGATCTCCACGAGGGCAGGAACTAGCTTTTGTCTCTTTGTGTCCCCAACTCTTAGCACAGTGCCTTCCACATTGTAGCCACTTACTATATGTTTACTGGCTGACTTCTTTTTTTGCAGATTTACTCCCTTTGGGTGTTTTGCAGTCCAGTGTATTTCTTCCAAGTATTTGGTGCTTTCTTTGATTTGCTCATATCCCAAGCTACAACATTGGTGTTGGGAGCTTGTGCTCAGAGTCAGATGACTATATTTTGTACTGATGAATGGCATGAGTAGGCCTTGCTTGGTTCTGAATGCGGTGACCCTACCTTTCCCAGGAACTGTTTGGTTCTGTCTCCTGTTATAGTCTAGACCCAGGCTGCCTGGATGTTGCTTATCTTATTGATTCTCCTCTGCTGTGGCCAGAATTCTGAGGCAACTCTGAAGCTCAGGCCTTTTTTGTCCTGCTACCATGAGACTTGAGGTTGCCCTGACCCTAAACTCTGATCAGGGCCTTTCTCCTGTTCTAATAGTTCTCTCTGCTTGAGGGCTTGATCCAGATTGTTGTGGGGGCTTCCTGTTATCTGGCTGGAGTATCTGTCCCCTTCCTTACATTGCTGGGTCACCAGAACACTCAACTTAGGGCCTTGATCCAATAGTTAAGGTTATGATTTCCACTTAACCTCACTCATCTTAACTTGTGCTTTTGTAGAATCCTGATAATCCTTCTGTGTAGTCCTAGACTGAGTAGAGGAGTCTGCAGATTATCCTCTTTATTTTTTTAAGCATCAGATTTATTTCTAGAGCTTTTTTGGAATGTTCATGGGTGTCTGAACTCCTCTAGGTGCTAACTGCTGCATA
Organism: Monodelphis domestica; assembly: GCF_027887165.1. Lineage (NCBI taxonomy): Eukaryota > Metazoa > Chordata > Mammalia > Didelphimorphia > Didelphidae > Monodelphis > Monodelphis domestica. The sequence continues at coordinate 27,247,569 of NC_077235.1, read as the reverse complement.
TATCTTTGTATCATTTCCTAGTCATACACTCTCTTTGGCTATATTATGATAGCCAACCCTGCTTGCTTCTTAAGAAATGCAGTATAAAGGATGGTATAAAAAGGATAGTCTAAAAAAGTATAAAAAATCAACACATAGATATAGTGTGGTGCAGTGGGCCTTTGAGTTAGCAATGCCTGGTTCAAGTCCTGCCAATGACCCTAGTTTTGTAATGAGTAAAATCCCAAAGCCTGTTGGGATCCATGTTGCTGGAGCCCTTGCACTTTGAGGGTTCTCCCAACACATAAAGTGATGCATCTAGACCAGAAGTAAAAATCCCATATGCACAGAAAGGGCAATTGATGAATGAATAAAAATGTCTGTCTAACTTTTGGGGAGAATTGTCTTATTTCACATTTTCTGACTGTTTTAGTCCAATCATTGGCATCTATAGAAGTAGGCATGGAACCAACAAAGTTTTTAGCTACTTCTCCAGCATCTGGTACCTAAGGATTCAATTTTGCATCCTTACTTAGGACATAGGCACTTTTGAATTTAAAACAACAAGCAAATTTTTTTGAGGTTGGTGTTATTTTTTCTATATTCTCCTAAGAAAAAATTAAGTAAAATACAATGACAGAAGAAGTCAGCCAAGAGGGAAAAATTCACATCTTTCTCCTCAGTCCCCCTAACATATCTTTATATTTCCTCTGGGAATAGAAATGAGAAAAACTGTGTTGAAACACAGAAAAGAGAAAACCATCTCTTTCTCCTATATTTTACCAGTTGTGAGGTGTACCAATTTTGAGCTCCATTTATGTGATTTTTCTTTTGATTCGGGATTCTAGTTGAACTTTGAAGATGGTGAGACGGTCAGGTTAGACGCACTTTTCTTCACAACTCTTTCCCTCTGGGAGAGGAATTAGCTTTTCTTTTTTTCCGTGAATATAGAGATCCATACTTGACTATGATAGTATTTTTCATTAGTGGTTCCTATATGATTATTGTGTGAATTTAATATAAGTTGTACCCCCTTATCCTATTTGAAAACACATTCTTGGTTTATATCAGTCCCACCCTTTGACTAGCCTGCATGTGTACTGTGGTAGGATGCCAGAGGTCTCATGATTCCCTGGCTTCCAGGAAGAGGCTGACCCCAAGTCTCCCATGACTTCTAGCATCCAGAACACTTGACTCTGAGTTGGACCGAGGTCAAGTCTGTCCAACCTGAGAGACGCAGGAGAGAAATCATTGTTCTTATAAGAAAGGGAATGGAGTAGTTGAGCAGTCTCTTTCATGCTAGAGACCCTTGCAAGTGGAACTGGGGAAGCATGGGAATGGTTTTTTGTTAGGTGTAGTCAGGTGATCATGTGATCTTCCTCTTACCTTAACTAATAACTAGTTATAAATTAATATACAGTCTCTAGAAAATTTTGATCATAACATTCTGTTAGAGAAATTATACATATACACATGCATACACACATATGTCCATAAAGAGGCAGAGATGCTTGTGGGACATCCATTCATGGTTTGGGATGTCCAAGAAGTAGTTGAGGATGTGAGATTAGAACTCAGGAGAGACACCAGGGATAGATAGATAGATCTAAGAACCATTTGGGTAGAGGTGACAACTGAAACCATGGTAACTTATAAGACCACTGAAAAAGATTGGACGGGTGGATGGGGGGGGTCTGTTTCTTAAAGTTATTTGTGTCATGGATCTCTTGCAGTGTGGCAAATCCCCCCTTCCAAGAATAATAGTTTGGTTTTTGTTTTTATTTTTTGTTTTACTTCATAATTGAAGGAATACTGAAGTTCATTTAAAGGTCAGTAAAAATAAAAATGTATTTTTCCCATTCAAGTTCATAGACTCTCTGAAATCTCTCCACATGTCCCTTAATAGTCTGTGGGCTAAGAATCACTGCTCTAGGATAGAAAGAGAGCCAAGAAGAGTGCCTTGGGGGACAGTTGTGTGTGGTTTTTTTTGAGAAACAGGCTCACTATACTTATTGCAACTCTGCCATCTTGGCCCTGCCTCCTTATGCTAAATGTTTTGATTTTCATGGATGCAAAGGGTTTGTTTTCTTAATTTTTTTGTCTTCTTTGATCTCCTCTCTCTCTTGTTTTGTTAAGTTCTCTTCATGGCAATAGTTGTAGAAGGTTCATGATCTTCTTTTCCTTTCTTTAATGGTGGCATGTTGGTGTAAATTTAGTTTTCTCCAGATTTCTCCCCCGTTTTTACAACAATTCTTGCCAGTTTGGGAGTTCTTACTTAAGTAGTTTGTTTTGGGATTTACTGTATGATGAGTTACTGGGTTCATTGCTGATTTTTGAAGCAAGCCTTTTCTATTACATATCATCTACAGCAGAGGTCTTGTCCTTTTTATCTACTGCACCCCTTTGAAAGTCTGGTGAAATGTATTTACCCTTTCTCATAATAATGATTTCAATTTAATCAAATGCAACATAAGATTGTGGAAAAGCATTTATTTATTTATTTTAATTCAAAGTCAAAGGAAGCTCTTTCTTTTTAAAAACATTTAAAAATTATTTGGAATATTTTTCCATGATTACATGATTCATGTTCTCTCCCTTCCCTCTCCCCTTCCCTGGCCCAGAGCTAACAAGCAATTCCACTGGGTTATACATGTATTCCTCAAAACCTATTTCCATATTATTCATATTGATAATAGTGATCTTTTAAAACTCAAACCCTGAATCATATACCCCATAGAACCACATGATAAATCATATGCTTTTCTTCTGTGTTTCTGCTCCCACAGTTCTTTCTCTGGATGTGGATAGTGTTCTTTCTCATATGTCCCTCTGGATTGCCCTGGATCATTGCACTGTTTTTAGTAGCAAAGTCTATTACGTTTGATTGTGTTTCAATGGTTCACTTTCTGTGTACAATGTTCTCCTGGTTCTGCTCATTTCACTCTGCAACAGTTCATTTAGGTCCTTCCAGTTCATATAGAAACCTTCTAGATCATAATTTCTTACAGTGAAAAAGCATTTCTACAAAATACAGTAATTAAAATATTTTCTAAAAACAAGTTCATGAATCCCAGATGAAGAGCTCTTGACTCAGAGTATTGTGTAGTGTTGACATAGTCTTATACAAAGGTATTTTATAAATATAGGAAGATACTTTATAATTGCAAGTTAATTTAAGATTCACAGGGTTTGGCCTGGGTTTTCACTTTTGTAAAAGTTGATCTGAACAAAGGCAGGGCAGGCAAAAATTTATATATGTCAATGATTTGTGGCCTAAGAGAAAGGCAAGCTGCTACAGTGGTAGAGTGGCCACCAGGCAAGTTGTGAACAGATGTGCAAAAGTCTGAAGAAAAACACACTCTTCTCTCAGTTAGAGAAGGGAATAATTGATAAGATGTTGCACACTATATTTTGGGAGGAGAATGATGTCATTTTTCTGGTGAGAGACTTTTTATTATGCCCACTGAATATCTGAACTCTACCATCTGTTTCCTATTTTCACAAGCTCAAATGGGAGAGAACAAATATAATGTTTTCCATCCAAACTGTTGTTGTCTTTTTTCAATTATATTACTGACTTATGCATAATTACATGGGCCAGATGAGTCATCAATGCAAATTAGTCACAATGACCATCACCTAACCAATGTTGGCTCCCATGGAGCTGATGTTTCCCATTCCATAAAATGGTCTCATGATAACAGCTACCACGGGCAAAAGATTTTATTTTTCTTATTGCTGCTTTTTAGAAACAATTTTCCTAGTGCAACTTTCCTACTGAACAGTGTAAAGGTCTCTCAGGTACTTTTCACAGATCCCTTTCTTTTTTGATTTGGAAACTTGGGTTTCATCCTCACAGTAAAGTTCCCCCAAACCCACATTTTCCCTCTGCTTTTAAGAGTTGGCCATCTTGATGCCAACAACAACTGGGATTCATACAAGAGAAATTGCCATATTGCAATCAACAGAAGCCATAATTGAAGACAGCACAATGGGGGCACAGTACTATTTCACACAGGAGGAGATTATATTGGTTTCTATTGAGGGTCATTGGATTTCCATCTGCCAGAGTTATCTTATTGAATTGTTTCAACGAAGAGCAGCAGGCTATTGTAAATCTGCTACTCTTCTTAGTTTTCTCAGACCACTACCATTGAAATGACAACTCTCCTGATGACCAAATTCATTAGGAAATGCACACTGACTTTGCTATGGGAAGAAAAGCAAAATCATAGAATCTCATTGTTAGAAGAGACCTCATAAGCCATCTGGTACAATCAGTATCTGAACAGGAACCGCCCTACAATATACCAAGTAGTCATCTAGCCTCTGTTCAAAAGGTCTCAGATAAAGGGCAATCACCACCTCTCTAGGCAGTCCAGTTCCATTTTTTGGCCAACTCTGTTTGTGTGTGTGTTTGTGTGTGTGTGTGTGTGTGTGTGTGTGTGATATCAATCTTGAATTTACCACCTTGAATTTGCAACTTCTACTCATGGCACCAGGTTCTTCCCTCCAAGGCCAAAAAGGGCAAGTCAAATTCCTCCTCTATAAAACAACTTTCACATACTCAAGTGTACTATGATGTCCTCCCTGAGTTTTTCCTCTACTTCCTTTCTTTCTGATCTTCCTCTATCTGATCACCAGCCCTCCTCCTCCTCCAAAGTACAACACTGCTGTTCCAACCAAAAGACATTCCATGTCTCAATTTCCATTTTCCTAGAATTCTTTTTTGCTTTTCTTGTCCAGTTCCTTCAGCTGATCCTCATATGATGTGAACTCAATACCTTTCATCATCCTGGTCTCCCTACTCTCAGCACTTTTTTCTTTCTAAATGCCCTTCTTAGACCATAGTGGCTAGTACTGAAGATGATGTCTGATGATGACGAGGACATCCACCACATTCTCCTGGAGACTAAAACAGTTTGCTTCTCTAATCCTCCTTTTTGTTTTCAAGGACCTTCCTTTTAACTTCCTTCAAATGAGCCATGGCTTCATTGTTGTAGGTCACATTGAAAGCTTCATTTAACACAATTTTTAGCTTACAGGGGGTGCTTACTTATTTATGTATGGGTGCTCCTTACTCCAGTGAAGTTCTTGATGCCTCTCCTGTCTCATTAACTGCCTCCCCTCAACCACACACACACACACACATATGTATATACCCACATAACTTAGTACTCAATCTTCAGAATTTGATGAGATTTTTGCCCTAATAGATAACTCATCTTCAAGACAATGTGCTTGGATATTTAATGCAATCATGGTATGCTCAATCTGACTATTTAAAATAATTTTCTTATTCAACAACATGTTGACATGAATATAAAGAAGTTCTATAGCAAGCTAGAGAGAAAAAACAGTAAAATTCATAAAGTGGAACAGAAGGTAAAGATTCTAAAGGGGAAAGTTTTTTTTCAGTGAAAAGGAAGGAGGCCAATAAGTACCTAGAATCAAGAAAGACCAAGTTCAGATTTAGCCTCAGGTACTTACTATCTGTGTGGCCTTGGGCAAATCACATAACCTCTGTTTGCCTTTGCTTCCTTGTTTATAAAATGAGAATAATAATAGTGCCTGCCGACCAGGATTATTATAAGGATAAGAATGACATTTGTAACATATTTTGCAAACTTTAAAGTTTATTGTTGTTGTTACCAGGTTTTTTACCAATTTATTTTTAATTTTTTCTTTATTTTATTACAATTATAAATTTACACATGAGTTTTCCAAGGTTATATGATTCATATTGTCTCTTTTCCTTCTTCCCTCACTCCTCCTGTAGTTCACAATTAATTCTACTGGGCTATACATGTATTATCGCTCAAAAACTATTTCCATATTATTCACTTTTGTAATAGAGTAATTTTTAAAAACCTAAATCCCATATCATATGCCCATATAAACAAACGATAGAACATATGTTTTCTTCTGCATTTAACTCCAACAGTTCTTTTTCTAACTGCAGATAGCATTCATTTCATAAGTCCCTCAGAATTGACTTGGATTATTGTATTGTTGTTAGTAGCAAAGTTTATTACATTTGATTATCCCACAGTGTTTCAGTTACTGTGTACAATGTTCTCCTGGTTTTACTTATTTCACTCTGCATCAGTTCATGTAGGTCATTCTAGTTCTTAAAGAAATGATCCAGTTTATCATTCCTTATAGCACAATAGTATTCCATCACCATCATATATCCCAACTTGTTCAGCCATTCCCCAGTTGAGGGATATCCCCTCAGTTTCCAATTGTTTGCCACCACAAAAAGCACAGTATTTATTTAAAACCATCAGCAAGTATAATCTACAATGGGGATAAGTTAGAAGATTTCCCAATTAAATCAGTAGTGAAGTAAGGATGCCCATTATCATCACCATTATTTAATATAGTATTAAACATTCTGTAGCAATGAGAGAAGAAAAAGAAACGGAAGGAATTAAAGTAGACAGTGAGGAAACTAAACTATCACTCTGTGGAGGATATGATGTTGTACTTAAAGAATCTGAGAAAATCAACTAAAAAGCTAGTGGAAATAACTTTAGCAAAGTTGCAGGATACAAAATAAACCTACATAAATCATCAGCATTTTTATATATTTCCAACAAAATTCAGCAGCAAGAGTTATAGAAACTTCATTTAAAATTGTACTATATAATATAAAATATTTTCCAAGGCAATGCTGGAATTATTTTCAGGAAAGGCCCTTTACTTCCTATGCTTTCTAGTACTTTCATTAGGAATGGGTGTTGTATTTTGTCAAAGGGGTTTTTGTTTTATCTATTGAGGTAACCATGTGATTTCTGTTGTTTTGGTTATAGATATGGTCAATTAGGTGGATGATTTTCCTAATATTAAACCAGCTTTGCATTCCTTTCATAAATCTCACCTGGTCATAGTGAATAATCCTGGTGATGTATGGCTGTAGTCTCTTTGCTAGGATTTCATTTAAGATTTTTGCATGTATGTTCTTTAAGGTTGGTCTATCATTTCCTTTCTCTGTTTTTGGTCTTTCTGATTTAGGTATCAGTACCATTTTTGTGTCATAAAAAGAATTTGGTATGACTCCTTCTTTGCTTATTTTGTCAAATAGTTTGTATAATATTGGGATTAATTCCTATTTCAATGTTTGATAGAATTCACTTGTGAATCCATATGGTCCTGGGAATTTTTTCCTAGGAAGATCCTTGATGACTTCTTCAATTTCCTTTTCATAGATGAGATTATTTAAGTGTTCTATTTCTGCTTTTGTTAATCTAGGCAATTTACACATTTGTAAATATTCATTGATTTCACCTAGATTCGCAGATTTATTGTCACATAACTGGGCAAAATAGCTCTTAATAATTACCTTTATTTCCTCTTCATTAGAGGTGAAATCAAACTTTCCATTTTTGATGCTGGTAATTTTATTCTCTTCCTTCTTTTTTTTAAATCAAATTAACCAATACTTTATCTATTTGACTTGTTTTCTTTTCATTGAACCAGCTGCTAGTCTTACTTATGAATTCAATAGTTTTTTTACTTTCAATTTTATTAATTTCTCCTTTAATTTTTAGGATTTCCAATTTAATCTTTAACAGTGGATTTTTAATTTGTTCTTTTCCTAGATTTTTAGTTGCATGCTCAATTCATTTATCTCTTTTTTCTCTATTTTGTTGAGATATGCACTCGGGGATATAAATTTTCCTCTGTTTTGTCTGTTGTATCTCATAAATTTTTATATGTTGTCTTCTCATTATTATTCACTTCAAAGAAATCAACAATTGTTCCTATGACTTGTTCTTTGACCTACTAGTTTTGAAGAATTAGATTATTTAGTTTCCAATTAATTTTCATTTTTCCTCTCCATGAACCATTATTGATTATAATTTTATTGCATTATGATCTGTAAAAGTTGCATATATTATTTCTGCTTATCTGCATTTTGTTGTGATTTTGTGATGATGCCCTAGTACACAGTTAATCATTGTATATGTACCATGTGCTGCTGAAAGGAAGGTGTATTCCTTTTTATCCCTATTCAGTTTTCTCCAGATATCTATTAACTAACTTTTCTAAAATTTCATTCACTTCCGTTGCTTCTTTCTTACTTACTTTTTGGTTCAATTTATCTAGTTCTGATAGGGGAAGGTTGAGGTCCCCCACCAGTATAGTTTTATTATCTAATTTCCTCCTTAAGCTCCTTTAGTTTCTCCTATAAAAATCTGAATGCTATATCATTTGGTGCATGTATGTTGAGTACTGATATTTCTTCATTGTCTGTACTGTATTTTATCAAGATGTAATTACCTTCCTTATCTCTTTTAATCAAATCTATTTTCGCTTTAGGTTTGTGTGAGATCATAATTGCTACTGCTGCCTTCTTTTTTCAGTTGAAGCCTAGTAGATTCTGCTCCAGCCTCTTGCCATTCCTCTGTGTGTGTCTACCTGCCTCTCAAATATGTTTCTTGTAAACAATATATGGTAGGATTTTGGTTTTTAATCTGCTCTATCAGCTTCCATTTTATGGGTGAGTTCATATCGTTAAAGTTCACAGTTATGACTATTATCTGTGTATTACCCTCCATCTTGTTTTCTTCTTTTAATCCTGCCCTTTCTCCTTTTACTTTCTCCCCACATCAGTGTTTTTCTTTTAATCATTCACCACCCTTCCCCGTGACTTATTTTATTCCACTTCCAATCACCTCCCTTCTTATTCCCCTATTACTTCTTTATAGGGTCTTTTAATCACCCCCTCAACTTTTCCCTCCCTTATATTACTACCCTCTCTATACCTTCTTCCTTTTTCTCTTTCTACTTCTCTATACATTAGGATATGATTCTATACCCCAATGAATCTGGCTGTTCTTCCCTCTCTGAACCAATTCCAATGAGAATAAGATTTGACTATTACCCATCACCACCTTCATCCTTCCCTTCTTGTAATAGTATCCCCCCTCCACCATGTGCCTCTTTATGTAATAGAATTTTCCCCATTTTACTTCTTTCTTCCCATTTCTCTTAGTACCTTAATACCACACCTTCTGTCTATATATACTTCTACTAACTACTATAATAATGATAACAATTTTTAAGAGTTATAAATTTCATCTTTCCTTATAGGAATGTAAACAATGTGACCTATTTTTGAAGACCTTAAATTTTTTCTCTTTCCTATTTACCTTTTTATACTTCATTTGTATTTTGTATTTGGACATCAAATTTTCTGTTTAAGTATGATCTTTTCTTCAGGAATGCTTTGAACTCTTCTATTTTATTAAATGGTCATACTTTCCCCTAGAAAAATATAGTCAGTTTTGATAGGTGGGTAATTCTTGGTTGTATACCTAGTTCTCTTGCCTTCTGAATTGTTCTATTCCAAGCCTTGCATTCCTTCAATGTGGAAGCTGCCAGATCCTATGTAATCCTGACTGTGGTTCCATGATATATGAATTATTTCTTTATGACTATTTGTAGTATTTTATCCTTGGCCTGTGAGCTCCTGAACTTGGCTATAACATTCCTGGGAGTTGTCATTTGGGGATTGAATGGAAGAAGTGACCTGTGGTTTCTTTCAATGTCTATTTTGACATCTTGTACAAAAATATCAGGGCAGTCTTCTGGGATAATTTCTTGTAATATGATATCTATGCTTTTTTTTTGGTCATGACTTTCAGGTAGTCCTATAATTCTCAAATCATCTCTCCTGGATCTATTTTCCAGGTCAGTTGTCTTTTGAATAAGATATTTCACATTTTCTTCTATTTTTTCATTCTTTTTTATTGTTTCTTGATGTCTCATGAAATCATTAGCTTCTATTTGCCCAATTCTCATTTTTAAAGGCTGAATTTTTTCCATGATCTTTTGGTCTTCCTTTTCCAATTGGCCCATTCTACTTTTCATGACACTCTTTTCTTCACTGATTTTTTTGCCTCTTTTTCCACTTGATCAGTTTTGTTTTTTAAGATATTTTCTTTTTGCATTACATTCATTTCTTTTTCCAAGTTTTCCTTCATATCTTGCTTGATTTTAAAATTCTTTTTTGAGTTCTTCCAGAGCTTGTGACCAATTTCTGTTTTTGTTTGTTTGTTTATTTTGTGGTTTTGCATTGGTTACTCATATCTCATCATCTCTTGTTGGTTCTCTTCTTTTATCTTTTTCCCCATAGAAATTTTTGAGTACCAAATGTTTCTTTCACATTTGCTCATCTTCCCACCCTTTTTTTGCCTTTGTACTGGGAATTCTGAAAGCTGCTTACCAATTCTTTCTCCTCTGCTGACTTTTGCCCTGGGGCTAAGTCTTCAATGAAGTTGGCCAGAGAGCCTTGAAAGAGCCCAGCCAGATACTAAGCCTCTTCATGGGTTGTGCTGGTGCCAGAGCCAAAGACCTCAAGGGGAGTGTCTGAGGTACTCCCTTGTTGGTGCAGTCCCTGTCCCAGGTTCCTGAAGTCAGCCAAGCCCAAGTTCTGACTCTAGCATGGTATGTGTGAGGGAGTGGTCAGTCAGCACTTCTCTGTTCAGGATTTTGCTTCTGAATTCCTCTTATCCCTTTATATTCAATTTTTCTCTACCTACATTTCAAGTTGTGTTCAGTGAGAGAGCCCCCTCCCTAGTCCTGCTTTGACTCTTATCCTTTTAAAGAGCCTTCTAAAGATCAGTTTGGAAAGATAGTCAGAATGGTTTCAGCTTTGTTGCTAATAAGCCAACATCTTGACCTGTCTCTTACTATTTTATAAAGCAGTAATCATTGAAGCTGTTTAGTCCTGGCCAAAAAAGGAACAGAAATCAATAAATGGAACAGATAAGCTACATAAAATGTAAAAGCAGTGAGTCAATAAGATGCTAGACCCCAGAGAGCCAAGAAAGGCCAAACTTATACTACTCTCATGGAGCTCATATTCTAATTGAGGAAACAGTATAAAAACTAGTAGATACAAACAAGCTCTAGAAAGGATAAATTGGTAGTAATCTCAGGCAGAAAGTATTGGCATTAAGGGGGATCAGGAAAGATTTCTTGTAGAAGGTGAGAATTTAGCTAAGACCTAAAGGAAACCATGGAAGCTAGGAGAAAGAAATGAGATGTAGATAAAGAAGAACAGAATTCTAGGAAAACACATGAACTTGAGATATAAAGTGTCTTGTGGTTTGGAACAGCAAAGTTGTAAGTTGGGGGAGAGGGTGGGAGATAATTATAATGATGAGAAGGGACCAGGTTATAAAAGGCTTTAAAAGTCGGAGGATTTCATACTTTATTCCAGAATTAGTAGGGAATCAAAGAAGTTGACAGAATAGTTGGGTGATATGTCAGCCTTATGCTTTAGAAAAGGTCCCATCAACATGAGTGCAGAATGGAATAGAATAGAGAGAGGCTGAAGACAGAGAGAGCAATAAGCAGGCTAATGAAATAGTCTGGGAATGAGGTGGTGAGGACCTGTACCTGGGTGGTGGTAGAATCACAAGATAGGAGATGTATTGAGAAATGTTATGCAGGAGATAATCCTTAAGCGTTGGCAATGGAATGGATAAGAGGGAGAGGTGAGAGTTAGGAATAGAGGACGATAACCTAGGTTGTGAATCTGGGAAAATGGGGGGACAATAATACCTTTGATCATAATAGAAAAGTTTAGGCTTAGATGGAAACCTAATGAGTTTCGTTTTGGACTGTGTAATAGGCTTTTGGAAGAGGTTAGGACTAGACAATGTATCTGTTATCTTCACAGAGATGATAAATAAATATCTGGGAGCTAATAAGATCATTCAAGGAAATAATATGGAGGGAGAAGACAGCTAAGGATGGATTTTTGGGTTACATCCAGGCCTAGTGGGTGTGACCTGGGTGAAGATTTAGCAAAAGATAGCAAAAGATACTGAGAAGGAGTGTTTGGAGAAGAGGACAACTAAGACAGAGCAATGTCATAGAAGAAGAGTGTGATCAACGACGACAAAGGCTAGAGAGAGGTCAAAATGGTTGGATTTGAGAAAAGACCATTAGATTTGGCATAATATTTGGCACCAGTAACTTTGAAGAGAGCAGTTTTGGTTTAATGATGAATTAGGAAGCCCAGACTACAGAGGGTTAAGAAAAGGAGAGGAAGTGGAGGCACCAATTATAAATCACTTTCTTAGTTTATAGGTTACATGAAAATGTTCGCTCTGTCTTTTTTTGGTGTTTGTTAAAATCAGAATTAAAAAAGCAGTGCTGTTGGATATTAAAATCTTAGCAGGAAATTTGGCTCCTAAAAACTGAATACACAATTACTTCCAGTCTGCTACTTTCTATGTATTTATGAGTAATCACTGTTATTAGTGTTACTCAGGAAAGGGATAGCTTAACTCTTTGGATACGTAAGGGGTTCCAAATATAGTCCACCATCCTCTCAGAATCATTAAAAGGGGGTTGCAAGGCACCTCAGCAGCCAGCTAGCACAGCCCTTAAATTTCCTTCCTTGAGGCAGAAAACCCTTCTATGGCAGAGATAGGTGATAAAGGGTATAAAGGAAAGGAAAAGAAAAGGGGAAAGAAGGAATCATTTAATTAGCATATATTATGTGCCAGGCACTGTGCTAAAGCTCTTTACAGCTATTATCCCATTTGATTGCATAGAACATTGGATTTGTTATTGGAGACCTTGGTTTCTCTTCAACCTAATAATCATGAATTAAGCATCCATCACCTGTCAAGCATTGTGCTAGACCTTGAGAATACAAAGATATAAACAAACACCTTTTCCTTTGAATTGATTATATTCTCTGTGGTAGGAGGAAGCGATGGGTGGGACGGGAAATATGTACCTAGGTATGTACTTTCCAAAAGAAGAGACTATCTTTAACCAGGTCAAGAAAACTATGTATAGGTGATGGCACCAAAGATTTCTCTTGGAGGCTAGGAATTCTGTGAGTTGGAGATGAAGAGAGAAAGTATTCCAGAAATGTATTATTCAAATCTCCATGCCTTTGCATTTAAAAATCTTTCTTCGTGTCATTTGCAAAATTTATTGTTTCGGAGTCAAATTGTGAAATTTAACCACCATGTGTCTTAGATTTGGTTTGAAAGTCATTGCATCATTTCCATAAGTACTTCATTTTTGGCGCTTCATTGTTCTTGTACCTTGAGTTGAAGTCCATACTCTATAGCCATGTTGGCAAAGACATGGCACACATGTCCCAGTGTATGGAAGGGGACTCCTCCATTTCTCCATTCCACAATCCCTAAGGACATATTTCAAATACCTCACCCCTCCCCAACCAGTCAGGCTAAGTGTGAGCATTTCCACCCTCCATTGTATGGGTAATCCAGGTGACACACAGGCAGCTTGAAGATGTAGTTTGGGCACAGGACCTCTAAATGGTTTGCCAGTGCTGCTCTTTAGGGACTTTGTGTGTGCTAGTGGAGAGTGTGCCTTCAATTGGGAGATGGTTTATACTTTCTCATTAAATACCTTTGCTAAAAAGTTAGATGAGGTTATTGATAATCAATGGAAAGGACAGGAATGGGGAATTATAAGCAATAAGTAGATGTACTAGAAACTCTAACCCCCCAGGGTTAATCCTGAGGAAAATGGTATTGGGGGAAGTAGTCCTAGAGAGAGCACTTGGCAATTCCATCAACACTGTGTAAGTGCCTGTCATCTCACAGTCTTAGGACTGAATGTTTTTTATCTTTTTTTTAAAAAAAAGCCATTTTGAGGGATGCAAAGTAAAGCTTCAAAGTTATTCAAATGTGTATTCTTGATTTATCAGTTATTTACAATAATCTAAGATATGTTTTTTGGTAGTTTCCAACTGTTTTGAAAACTGATAATTCTTATGAATTAGATTTAAACAGCTATCTATTGAGGAATGACGGTCCTTTTATATTTGTGACAACTTTGTATGCATGATATATGCCTGGCATGAGAGAGCCAGGTCTAGAGATGGAAGTTTCTGGATTAAAATCTTACTTCACCCTCTTCCTAGCTGTATGATCCTAGACAAATCACTTAGCCCAAGTTGCCTAGTACTTACCACTCTTCCATTTTGGAACCAATACTTTGGATTGATTCTAATATGGAAGGTAAGATCTTAAAAAAAAAAACAAAAAAGAATTTTCTTCTTAACCATCCATCATTGTGAATAGTACCTCCATACTCCTCTAGTTTTTTTTATGATGCAATATTTTACAGTTAGGTCATTCATCTGTTTAGAGATTATTTTGGCCTATGATGTAAGATGCCAGTATAAACCTAATTTCTGCCTAATTGCTTTCCACTTACTCAGGCAGTGCTTTTTGAATATAGGTCTTTCCCTAATATTTTGTATTCTTGATTTTTCAAATACCTGAAGGCTGTATTCAATTATTTGGGGGGGTTTCTCTTCTAATCTGGTCTGCTGATCTGATTTCCTTTTTTAACTAATGGAAAGTAGTTTTGAGGATTACTACTTTATAATATAATATAATTTAGAATATGGCAATGCTGTGACCTCTTTATGTCTATTTTTGCCACAATTTTTTTCTCCAAATTAATTTTATTATTATTATTTTATTCCCTCCTCTAAAGTGACCTCTTGGAAATTAAATTGGTAGAGCATTAAATCTCCACATTGACTTCAATTGTAGTCATTTTTATTAGATTGATTCATGTACAATTTATCTCTCCAGTTATTTAAATCTTCTTTAATCTCTCTAAAGAATGACTAGTATTAAATTTATTACAAAGCCCTGAGGGTGTGTTTGTAAGTTAACTCCAAAGAATTTCTGCATTTTGTAGCTATGTGAATGGATTATCCCTATCATTCCTTTATGGGTGTTGTTAGTATTGTATGGAAATACTAATCACTAAGAGGAATTTATTTTTAATCTTCTAAGTTATTGATGGTAATTGTCTCAGTTCCGTTGCTGATTCTTTAGGGTTTTCAAAGCATACCAACATGTCCCTCTAAGAAGGGAGAATTTTGTTTCTTTTTTAAAGTGAAGTTTCTATCTTTAATGTTTCTTTCTTGATTTGTTGGTGCAGCTAGCATTTCTCCAACTATTTCAAATAAGAGAGAAAGGTATCTTCATTTAATCATGGAAAATGTTTTAGTATTGTACCTTGTAGATAATGTGAGCTCTTGGTTTTAAACATAGACTCTTAATCATGATAAAGGAGGGCTCTTCCATACTTATACTTTTCTGGGGTTTTAGTTCTGTATTTTATCAAAGGCTTTTTTCTTTGCTTCCTGATATAATCATGTGTTTTTTATTTTTGAATAATTATATTAATTGTTTTATTGTTGAACAGGCCTTGAATACTTGGTATAAATTCAATTCTTTCATTATGAATAATTCGTACTAGTAGTTATGTAGTCTCTTCATTAAAATTTGTTCAAATGTTTACATCAAATAGTCTATCATTTTCTTTATCTGCTTTATTCCATACTGATTTATGTCATAAGACCACATTTTTTACCTAAATGAAGTTGAGTAGAATATATTCCTTATCAACAATTAAATAACTGTTGAGTTATTGAGACTAATTTTTGAAGGTTTTAGTCTTTTAACTGTTTCCTATTCTTTCTGAACTAGGGCTTTTTCCCTTTGGCAAATTATTTGTATTTAGTTTCTTTTCAAAAGGCTGGATTGTTGAACCTATCTATTTCAAGTCTGGTTCATATTGGTATTATATCTGTATGTATGTGCAAATATATGTGTGTAGTCATCCGTTTGTTTTGCAACTTGCTTTTTTGGAATCACCTAATACAGAGTAAATCTTGCTAGAGCCCCTCATTTTCATTCTGTATGTGTCTTGATTAAAAATACATTTTTATATACATCAAATTATTTTTTCTCTTATTCATTCCATTTTATTTCATGGATATGGTAGTCCATTAACATTTAAGATGCTAATTATGAGTTTTGTGTTGGTTTTTGTTTAATCCTTTGTGTTAATTTTCTCTCTCCTTTTATGTCAGTTCTTTGTCCATAATTTTATCTTTCCTTACATCAAATTAATCTCAGTCTCTTCCCCTCTTCTCTCTTATTTCCCCATCCCATGTTTCTTGTGTTAACAAAATTATTTTTTCTTTCTTATTTAGTCTACTTAGTTAATGTTTTCTTCTCCCATCCAGCAAATATAAGTATGATTCAGAATGGAATCTTTCCTGCCTCCTCCCTCCCTCTCTAATAGTCTTTCATCTTTTTAACTTAAGTAAAATTCATTCGTGGCACTTTTTTCAGGAAACATTCATTTTGTTTTGTCATTTCTTTCTCTTACTGTTCTATTGTGGAATCTAGTACAAATTCATGGGATCTACATTCGTGCATTTTTCTTTATTCTCCATGCTCCGTATAAGTCTTTTTATCCTATCTCAGTCCCATTCATCGGTTAGCCCTGTTGAAGATCATATTCTCCCCATCTCCATCTTTTAAATGCTCTTTATTATGAACTCAGTGATCATCAATAAACACAAACATTTCATGACACAAACAGAAATTTTGTTTGAAACTTTCTCATCATAAATTTGAGCATTTTCTTTTGCACATAGCTATTGATGGCTTGGATTTCTTTCTTTAGAAACTGCCTGTGCTTATCATTTGACCATTTGGCAATTAGATTATGGCTCTATTCTTATGAATTTCAATCAGTACTTTATATGTCTTAGGAGTGAGGCCTTTATCAGAGAAACTTAGTGCAAAGATTATTTTTTCTGTTACCTGTTTCCCTTCTAATTTTTGCTTCATTATATGGATATACATCCATTTATAAAAAAAAAACTTTAAAAACCTTGTTGTAATCAGAATTGTCCATTTTATCCTTTGGGATCGTCTCTATCCTTGTTTGGTCATGAATTTTTTTCCTACTATAGATCTGAAAGGAAATTTCTTCTTCCTCTTGTTTATGTCACACTTTATGTCTAAGTCATGTGTTCATTTGGAGCTTATCTTGGTACATGGTACAAGATGTTTGTCTATTCCTAATTTTTATCAAACTGTTTCCAGTTTTCCTAAAAGTTTCATTAATAGTTAGTGGTGAAAGCCAGGAGTGGGTAAGACTGAAAAAATGGAGGCATAGAGTGGGAACATGCCATTCTAGGTGAAAGAGAAAAAAATCTGTGGGAAGATCACTTGAGAAACTGGTGGTGTAAAGTGAAAGGGCTTTTTATAATGTTTTTAAGTGATAAGGTAGGAGCCAATGAATAAGGAAAGATTGATTATGAAAGAGAATGATCAAGGGAGCAAACTATTAGAAGAAAGTGGGAGTACTAGGAGCAAGAGCACAAGTGGAGGCATTAGCCTTGGCAAGGAGATGACCCACCTATCCTTCAGAGAATGGAGAAATGGAGAAAATAGGAGAAGGTCAAGGAAGGTTTGAAGGTTTAGAGTCAGGTAGATAATGGAGAACATGCTAGATGGCCTTCATTTTTTTAGAATAGCAGGAGGAGATGCCCTCTCCTGGGAGGGAAAGGGGCATTGGTATCATAGGAGTTCTAAGGAGAAAGAAGAAGTGGAATAGCCACTATGAAGAATGTTGATAGGGAATCAATGAAGAATAAAGTGTACACTGGGATTAGGGGATAGAAATTTGTAGTGACCCAGGACGGCATGGTGGCAAGATATCCTTTAGGATCATTCAGCATTTTGTGAGCAGGAATGGAGAAGGCCAGATGACAGAGATGGTCGAGGGTAATTCAGGGTTGGAATTTGACAGGTAATGATTCTGTCATTCTTAGATGAACTATCTTTGTTTGTAAACAAATTTAAGGATTGTTTTGATTTTTATTTTTTAAACCCCTTACCTTCCATCTTAGAATCAATATTGTGTATTAGTTCCAAGGTAGTGTAATGAATAAAAATTAATCTTGGATACTTTATCTAAATTTATAAGTATTAGTAAAGGAGAAGAAGGAGAGAAATAAGGTTACTACTAGTCTAACTAGCCAGTCTCCAGCTGTGCTTGCAAGTATTGGTTTTCAGATTCCCAGCCCTGCGTGGTCCCTGCTGGTCCAATTGGTGCACCCACACTGATCCTATGCTTGCCAGAGGTAGCTTACATAGTTAAGTACCAGAAAGCTTCACCCTCGCATGAGCCAAAAAATGGCAGAGAGCCTGCCTCCCGCTTGTGCTGGTTCTTATATCTTCCCCATGACAATATACCTGCTTGGATTTCATGGTCTGGGCCATGTGTTCTAATTTCTAGGCACATAATCACGCCATGTCATGGAGGGTTCCACCTACCTGTTCCAGAAGTCAGAAATTTGCATCATTACTCTGTATCCTACCTTAATGCATATATGCCAACTATGAGTTATATTTTTTGTTAATTTCACACAGCAAAAGAGCAGACAGGGCTAGGCAATGGGGGTTAAGAGACTTGTCCAGAATCAGACAGCTAGGAAGGGTCTGAGGTCACGTTTGAACCCAGGACCTCCTGTCTTTAGGCCTGGCTCTCCATCCACTGAGCCCCCTAAGTGCCCCGTAAGAATTGTTTTTAAACAATATAGCCTTGTCTTCCCCAAGAATTATGAACGAGATTGCACTATTTAGTTTCTCTCTGGGTAGTTGTATGTATCTTTCTTGTATCTCCCCTACTTGAAGTGTTTCCATGTCAAATAGCCTGCTCACTTACAGGGTCTTGGAGGAATTATTGGTAAAATGCCCTTTGTGACCCCACTTGGGCTTTCCATGGCCAAGATACTGGAGTAGTTGGCTATTTCCTTCTCCAGCTCATTTTACAGATGAGGAAACTGAGGCAAACAAGGATGAATGCCTGCCCCGGTGGCTGAGGCCAATTTTGATCTCACAAAAATGTCTTCCTGACTCCAGGCCTGGCACTCTATCCACTGGGTCACCTTGCCGCCAATACTGTAGTTATATTTCTATTTATATGTTGAATTCAAGAAGCATCTATTAGACATTTTCTAAGTGCAAGACACTGTGCTATATACTAGGAATAGAAAGACAGAGCAAGAAAAGGGATTCCTGTACTGCCTGAGGTTACATGACTGGAAAAAAAACACCAATTACAGAGCGCAATATTAGGTCAATTTAATTGGAATGTTGAAGGGATGAAGGGGGTGCTGTATGATCATGTCAGAAAAGTTGTTGTAGTCAGAGTGCAAAAGACTCTAAATGCTAACATCTTTGTCCAAGAGGTACTAGGGAGACACAGAAACCTTGGGGGGCTGAAGGCCAGGCATGATCATATAAATTCACAGAGGTAGCTGGGTGGAGGCTGAATTGAAGAGGGCAGACTTGAGGCAGAGAGACCAAGTGGGAGGTGAGTGCAATAGTCCAAGTAAGAGACAATGAGGAGGGACAGCTAGATAGCTCAGTGGATAGAGAGTCAGGTCTAGAGACAGGAGGTCCTGGATTCAAATTTGACCTCAGATCCTTTCTGACTGTGTGACCCTGGGCAAGTCACTTAACTCCCTTTGCTTAGCCCTTACTGCTCTTTTGCCTTCGAACCCACACCTGGTATTGATTCTAAGACAGAAGGAAAGAGTTTCAAAAAGAGAATGATAACAAGGGCCTGAAGCAGGGCGGTCTTGGAGTGGTAGAACTGATATTTGACAATTGAATGGATATGGAGAGTAGAGGAGAGGCTTCTGTAGGTTTCTTCAATTCAGCATATGGAAAATGGAACAAATGCCTTCCTTCCTTCTAATTTCCTTCTTTAGAGGGAGGACACCACAGTCTTTCGAGGCGACCAGGTTCACAATTCTGGAGCCACCCTGACTCCCTCTAACCTTATATCCAGTCAGTTTTCAAGTATTGTCAACAAGGAACCCCAGAGAAGGGACAGGGCTGGTGGGGGTGGAATGTAGAGTAATTCTGTAAGCTCTGTGTAGACAGAAACCATTAGGAAAACTTGATCTTTGGGCCCTCATCACCAAGCCGGGGGCCAGGCAAATAGTTGGTGCCTAAACAGTTGGTTCATTGAATTGAATTGACCTTGACTTTTCCAGGCCTTGACTTTTCCATCTATTAAATTGGGGACTTCACTCTCTTGCCTATGTTCCATGGCTTTTGTGAGAATCTTTTGGTAAACTTGAACACTCAATATAAATGGGTGGTAATAATTTTATTAGCCAAACCAAATGCCACCCACAACGTTAGAGTGGTAATGCAGTACTTTCCCAACGAATTGCAAGTCCTGCCAAGATATCTTATGTTTTGTGCTCTACAAGGAGTAGTTGCAAAGAATTTTAAGGACAAAAAAGCCCTATTATTACCAGAATTGAAGACAGTAATTCATATGATTAATCTAATTTAAGTTGTTGGTCCGGGAAATGTAGGGTCTATTTTTTTGAGTCTCTTGAATCCTTCTTTCATTATGAAGATGATTCCTGGATCTATATCTCTAACCCTGAGCTCCAATTCTGAATCATCTACTGCCTATTGAACATCCTGACCTATGGCACATGGACCCCTCAAACTCATGCCCCAAACAGAAGTGATTGTGTCCCTCATCCAACCTCTCTCCAATTCTGAACTCGCCTGTTATGGACATGGGCATCCCCATCTCCCCAGGCATCCATGCTTGCCCTTGTAAGAATTGGAATAATGTTTCTCCCCAGATATATATTTTATAAAGTTTATTGGAGAGGGTAGACAATCATTCCTCCAAGTAACCTGACCACGTGGTCCCTAGCCTGCATGTCTTTTCCTCCTTCCCTCTCACCGGCCTGCTCTGTTCCTGAACTTCCTTCTCTTCTCGGTTCTCCCTGATTCTTTCAAATCCTTGACTTCTAGTGATGTCCAGCACTAGAGGGACGCAAAACTGGTGCAACTGGGTTATCTCGGGAATGGTTGATGGGCAGGTGAAGCTCTTCACGAGGGGGAGGGGATTGACACACTCTCTTGGTGTCCTCCCCAACTGCTCCTTCTCATTCCCCACCCATATCTAAGCATTCTCAGATCTTGGAGTTTTCTCCATCACAACATTTTTATGAACATTCCCTTTTTTCTACTTACAAAGCCACGTCTCTGCTTCAGGCCTTCATCCTCCCTCCACTGGACTGCCACCGCAGCCTCCCAACTTCTGTTCCTGCTTCTTCTCACACACCAAAATGATTTTTTCTAAAGCACAGGTTCAAGCAGAACACCTCCCCTGCTCAAACAGCTCTTGGAGTACAGACAATCTGGTCTAAGGCGTAATGCAGGTCTGCACTGAGACTTTTGGGCCTCCCTGTATAGCATTCCCTTTGCTCCATTTAAAGCTTTTCACTACCTGGTCCCTTCCTACCTTTCCAGTTTTTTAACCCCTTGCCTTCAGTCATAGAATCAATGTTGTATATTGATTCCAAGGCAGAAGAGCAGTAAGGGCCAGGGAATGGGGATTAAGGGACTTATACATGGTCACACAGCTAGGGAGTGTCTGAGGCTAGATTTGATTCCAGGACCTCCCATCTCTATGCCTGGCTTTCAGTCTACTGAGGCATCTTGCTACTCTTTCTAGATTTTTAAAAAATCTTATAAAGATATTTTATTTGACCAATTACCTGAAATAACAATTTTCCACATAAGCAATCTGAAGGAATATGACTCAAATTGTCACCCTTCTTCCCTACTTTTCGACTTCCTTCCCAGAGTTTGCAAGCAATTCAGTCTGAGTTATACATGTATTATCATGTAAAACATATTTCCATATTGTTCATTTTTATGAGAAAATAATCATATAAAAGCCAAACCTCAAAATAAAACCCCAATAAATTAAAATAAAAATGGTATGCTTTGATCCACATTCTGACTCCCACAGTTCTTTCTCTAGAGGTGGATAGCATTCTTCGTCATAAGTCCTTCAGAGCTGGATCCTTCTTGGATCAAAGGCTATGCACAGTTTTATAGCCCTTTGAGCACTGTTCCAAATTGCCCTCCAGAATAGTTGGACCAATCCACAACTCACCCAACAATGCATTAGCGTCCCAGTTTTGCCACATCCCCTCCAACCTTTCTCACATTCTTTTACTATCATTTCGGCTAATCTGATAGGTGTGAGGTGTGATACCTCAGAGTTGTTTCAATTTGCATTTCTCTGATCAAGAGTGATTTAGAGCACTTTTTAATGTGATTGTTGATAGCTTTGTTTTTTTCATCTGAAAACTGCTTATTCATATCTTTGGACTATTTGTCAACTGGGGCATGGCTTGTGTGCTTATAAATTTGACTTAGTTCTCTACATACTTGGAAAATGAGACATTTATTAGAGAAATTTCTTATAAAATTTTCCCCATTTGTTGCTTCCATTCAATTTTTGGTTGCATTGGTTTTGTACAAACAAAACCTTTTTAATTTAATATAGACAAAATTATTCATTTTACATCTTGTAATGTTTCCTCTCTCTCATTTGGTCATAAATGCTTCCCATCTCCATATATTTCACAGGTGAACTACTCTACAGTCCTCTATATTACTTATAGTATCACTCTCTATTTCTAAATCATATAGCCTTTTTGATCTTATCTTGGCATGTTGTATAAGACATTGGTCTATACCTAGTTTCTGCCATACCGTTTTCCAGTTTTCCCAGCAGTTTTTGTCAAATAGTGATTTCTTATCCCCAAAGCTGGGATCTTTGGGTTTATCAAACACTAGATTCCTAAGGCCATTTACCTCTAATCTATTCTATTGATACACCATTTTATTTCTTAGCCAGTACTAGATTGCTTTGGTGATTGCTGCTTTATAGTACAGTTTAAGATCTGGTAACCACCATCTTTCACTTTCTTTTTTCATTAATTCTCTTGATATTCTTGACCTTTTGTTCTTCCAGATGAATTTTGCTATTATTTTTTCTAGCTCTATAAAATAAAATTTTGGTAGTTTTAGATGACACTGAATAAATTAATTAATTCAGGTATAATTGTAATTTTTATTATTAGCTCAACCTACCCATGAGCAATTAATATTTTCCCAACTGTTTAGATCTAAATTTACTCGTGTGAAAAGTGTTTTGTAATTGTGCTCATATAATTCATGTGTTTGTCTTAGCAAATAAGATTCCCAAGCATTTTATATTGTTTAAAGTTATTTTAAATGGAATTTCTCTTTCTGTCTCTGCTTCTCTATTTTGTTGGAAATATATAGAAATGCTGTTGATTTATGTGGGTTTATTTTTTATCCTGAAACTTTGCTAAAGTTATTAATTATTTCAACTAATCATTTCTTTAAGTATAACATTGTATCTGCAAAGAGTGATAGTTTGGTCTCCTCATTGCCTACTTTAACTCTTTCAATTTCTTTTTCTTTTCTTACTGCTAAACTTAGCAGTTCTGGTACAATGCTAAATAATAGAGATCATAACGGGCATCCTTGTTTCCTTCCTGATATTATTAGGAAGGCTTCTAGTTTATCCCCATTGCAGATGATGTTTGCTGATGGTTTTAGATAGATTCTACCTGTCATTTTCAGGAAAAAACCAAACCAAACCAAACCATTGGTTCCTATGTTTTCTAGTGTTTTCAATAGGAATGGGTATTGTATTTTGTTGAAAGCTATTTCTGCATCTGTTGAGATAATCATGTGATTTCTGCTAGTTTGATTATTGATATGGTCAATTATGCTGATAGTTTTCATAATATTAAACCAGTCTTGCATTCCTGGTATAAATCCCTCCTGATATTTTGCTGCTGTCTCTTTGCTAGTATCTTATTTCAGATTTTTGCATCCATATTCATTAGGGAAATTGGGTCTTTAGTTTTCTTTCTCTGTTTTTGTTCTTCCTGGCTTAGGTATCAGTACCATATTTGGGTCATAAAAAGAATTTGGTAGAACTCATTCTTTGCCTTACTCTAGTTTTTTTAAAGATTTTATTCTCCTTCACTTGTTCTACAAACCAACAGCAATTCTAGCCTACTTGCAATTTCTCCAATAGGACAGTCCCATCCCTTGTCTCTGTGCCCCTGTAAAAGCTGTCTTCCATGCCTGGAATGGTTGCCCTCTTCAGTTCCACCTCCTGCCTTTTATGGATTCCCTAAAAGCTCTATTTGAACTTTGCTTTCTGGAGGAGGTCTTCATATCCCCCCCATGCACACACTTCTGCTAGTGTCTATGTACCGAGATTCCCTATGTCTACATACATACACTCTCTTATGCACCAAGTTGTTTACACATTTCCCCTATTGGAACATGAGCTTCTTGAGAGAAGGGGCCAAGATTTTGCTTGTATTTGTATTTTAGCACAATGCCTGATACATAAGTACGTAATCAATGTTTGATGACTGACTGACTTATTAAGAGACTTCTTTGGGCAAGAGTTTAGGGCTATGAAGACTGAAGGCCGTGAGGCTGTCTTTGCCTCCAAGAACCGTATCTCCTACAGAGATGAGTATACTTTGGAACATTAATACATATTATATATTATTGTTATATATAGTTTATATATCCATAACATATAGGTTCCTGTCCCCAGAGAAGCTCCCAGAATTTGGGCAAACCTTTCTGGTTTAGCATGTATATCCTGTCTTAACATCTCGAAGCACTGTGAACTCCGAATTGGCTCAAGGCCTGCCAATGGCAGACATTATGTGCTTAATTTCAGTTTATCGATAACTAGGCCTATTAGAGGAGGGTAAGAGAAGAGAGGTGGGGAAGGGGGTAAGGATTAAGGATCTCTCATCCCAAATGTGCAAGGAATGCAGTTTGGAAGAATGACGTGTGAGGGCAGAACACAAATAGCTTCAAACAGAAGGCTGCTGTCAGCCCTCCAAAAGCTCCACTTCTTACCATTTTCAGAGTCCCACTGTGCAGCTGTGTCAGGTAGAGTTTGGTCCCTGGTATTTGGATTCAGTGCAAATCTACCAATCCATTCCAGTATCCAAAGGACTGCAGCTCTAGCTGGGAGCAGGGGGAAGAGATCCCAAATTTGCATCACTCTTTCATCATTCTGGGTCCCAGATGGTTTCAGATGGGCAGAAGGCATAATGAGATCAAGGAAGACATTATGATATTCTTGGGTCAAAATTCCCAAAGCTTGGTTGCTTTTATCAGCCTCCGAGGGTTGGTGTCCCTGAGGTGTGAGCCCTCGCTGCTGATTGACTCTGCAGACTGCTTTTGGAGTTCCATGTTATTTATTTGCGATATGAGTTAAATTATTATCGACGGCAAGAAGTCTGCGACAAAGGCCTCCATTCATGTAACACTCCATCCTGGCCATTGCACAGAGCAAATGTCTAGAGAGTTTCCCCGGCTTGTATTTACAGTTTTCCCAAAAGCCGTTATTATTTTAGTAATGGAAAGACAAAGTAGGAACTTTATCATAAAGCCCAGCGAGCGTCATCAGTGTGTCTTTGAACTGGGCGTTTTCATCAATGGCTCTTTTGAAGCTGCCAGTGGTAAGGAAGCACAGCAGAATGAACTTTGAACAGCTTATTTGGAAAGCCTTCTGCCGTCTCTGGCTGAGCAGACAGGTGGCCGAGCCTGGCGAGTTCCTGCCAATTTCTAAAGTTACACTTTTATCCACTAAACAAGCATCCTGATCCGGGTTAGCAAACAGGGCACCCGGCGGGAGACCCTGCGCGTGCATATTAAATATCGTTCCTTGCGAGGCCTGGGCCATCCACTTTCAGCGGGCTGGATCTAAGGCTGTTTCACCCTCTTCCTGTACTCCCTTGCTTTGGCTAAGGGACTCACCCTGGAGACCTTTCTCAGAAAGGGTCTTCATGGAGAACAGTGGATGCACATGCTTCTATTTTAAAACCACATGTTCAGCACATTTGGCATTTGTGAAATGGAATATGGTTTAAGTTTGTTTCAATCGAAAAGAGAGTTCTGCTGGAAAGACCGATGTCAAAGTGCAAAAGTTTTTATACACAATGAGGGGATTTTTTTCTCCTCTCTCTCAAGGGCCAAAGAGGAGAAAATAATAAAGCTTCCCCTTCGGGCCCCAATCGCCTGGCTGTTTGGCGGCTTGTTATGGAAACACCGTCTTTTTTATTTATTTTGGATTCAGCTGATTTATTGTACGAGTCCCATCAAGAGAAGCAGCTCTAGCCTGCCATATGAAACTCAGGATGTATTCCCAGTAAACAGGCTCAGTGTCAAAGTTTAATGGATCACATTAAAAGACGATTATTGTGTGAACTGGGCTTTTGTACCAGCATGACACATGGGGAGCTGTTCCCTTTAAATCCCCTTCTTTCCCCTAAATCAATATTCATAGGCAGTAAATTGTCCAGCTGAAGAAGATGAGCCAGTGACCCAGACCAGGCACAGTCAAATTAAGATGTGAACTTTGATTCCCAAGCCAGATTATTCAATCCAAAGCAGTAACAGGGGAGAAATCTAAGGCAGGGTGCCCCAACGTGACTCTGTGGAGCTGGTGTCACTTAGCACCAAGTGTAGAAGTAGCAACAGGAGCTCATTGCACTGAAACAGTCAGGCTCTTGGCCCAACTGGGCCATTAACTCAAATCAGCAACTGTTTATTGAGCTTGGCCTGTGTGCAAGGCACCACGAAGAATATGGAAAAAGGGAAGATGTGGTCTTGGCTGGTGAGGAGTTTATAGTTTAGTTGGAGCCAAAACACTCGAAAAAGCTAAATAACCACAGACAATAAGACAGTGAGAGCCATCAGAAGAGCTGGGAGCGGCTTCTTTACTGTGTGAACTTCAAAAAAATCACAGAACCTCTCTGAAGGCTTATAATGCCTTGCCTGCCTCATGGGCTCATTGGAAGGATCACATGAGAACACATGTGGGAAGACACCTTGTAAAGAGCCACATAAATGTAAGGAGCTATTCCAATAGAAGGGAAGCTCCCTGATGGAAGGCTCCTCCATTGTTGGTTGTTAGGTCTCCCTTGAGCTGAGACATTATATCTTCTCTGGTCCTCTTCTTCTTACCAATATAGCTAAAGAATAAGGCCCTCATTTGAATATTACATAATAAGAAGTAGGGCATAGCACAGAACATTGCAAACAATTTTAAAATTAGATGCTATGAGAGTTTGAGAGAGAATGAGATGGACTGGAGCACGGTCAGGAAAGGAGATATGAGCTGGGCCTGGATGGCCAGGTAGCAATTCCTTAGGCAGAAGGAAGTGGGGAGGCTGTGCTTTGTCTAAAGATACTCAAATTAGAGAATTAGGGGACAGGATTGGAATAAAGGAGAAATGTTCATTTAACTAGGTTAACCTATTCTCTGGGGAGCCAAGGTATATGCCAATTTCCTGCCCCACTTATAACAATAAGAATTGTTTTGACTCTTAATTACTAGAAACCATTTTTGACCTTGTGCATGGGTTACACTTTTAGTCAAGATTTAATGGATCTCTGATCTTACAATGTAGGCATTCCGTACATGGGGGTATGGTAAACTCCACTTATTTTAGAATGAAGCATCCTTAAGGGCAGGGACTGTTTGACTTTGGGATTTCCATGCATGGTGCATCGAAATTGCTAGATGAAGAGTTATTGATTGATTCCTGGCCTCCCATGGCTAATTCAATAACCACAAGTAGGTATCACTTGCAGCTCATGGTCACTGGTAAAATCAGCATTTCCCCCAACTGTCCGACCATGTACCCCCTCTCGTTATTTTGAGATGTAATTGACTTTGAAATTTATGGATACGTTTTGTACGTTTCCCAAAGTTTTCTTATGATTTTCCTATTTTCCTTTACGGAAGACAAGAAAGGCCTGATAAGTATTATCTCCTAACAGGAGGACTCGGACATCTCATTCTCACACAGAAAAGGTCACTTTAATCAGAATTACCGTTTCCTGGTGTTTCAAAGGAAGCACTGAAACTAAGATGACATTGACAAATTGCCACTATTTATTTAAATGGTGTAATGCAATCTACCAGTAGTTCCACAATCTGCAGGTTTGAAGCAGCTGACCTGATCAACTAATGCAAACAAATTAGCCTCCTGGGTGCTAGCTGCATTCTAGAGGCAATTAGATATCATAATCTAACCGTATTTGATACACAAACTCTTCCTCGAAATCACTTTGCTGAATGAGAGTATTAAAATTACAATGCATGTGTCTTTGTTAAGCTTGACAATCATTTCTATAAATTGTATGTTTAAAATATTTTTAAAGATCTAAAAAAGAAGAAAAAAACAATGTGTGCACAGCATTGAGATGCTAATTCATCTTTCTTTCACTCTCACCAAAAGAGTTTTCTTTGGAGGCCCAGCTTTGATCTACATTGTGTTATTAGGTTTTATTCTCTTCCAGGTTATTAAGCAATAAATTAAGCCAATTTAATTCTAATAAGAGAATCAATTAGCCCAACTGTATTGTCTATCTACTATTTCTAATTGTGAAAGGGCTCAATTGATCTGAAATGGGGAAGAAGGCCATTTTTGTCTGGAATGCCAAGATGACCTGAAAGAAAACCATTACCTTTTCTTACAAAAACAAAACCGTGTATATGTACATACAGATGTAGGTATGTCTGTGTATATACTTTAGGATGGTTTTGCATTGCTCATTCCGTATCTAGCCCCTTTCATAAAGAACAAGGAAGCAGAAACCATCCAAGATAGTGAACCCCCTCAAACAAAGCATATAGTATTGTCTTAGTGGTCCCCCGCCTCTTCCCTACAAGGATAGACAAGCAGGTTTCATTATCCTTTCCCTAGGCTCTTGTTTGCCTTTTTAATTAGTTATACTTTTTAAAATAAGCTTTTTAATTTACTTATTTCACTTAGCAAGCAACTTTGTTCTCTTCCCCCCTTCCTCTTTCCATTGAAAAACAGAAAAATAAAACAAAAACAAAACCCATGCCAGAAATAAGTATAGTCAGGCAAGCTCAGTTGCTACAGTGGCCACCTATGATATCATCCTGGATCCCGAGTTATTCTCCTCTTTGTCAGGAGATGGATGGCATGCTTTACTTTGAGCCCTCTGCAACTGTGCTTAGTCTTTGCATTGATTAGAGTTCTGAAGTCTATGCAAGTTGTATGCATTGTTGTTATCGTATAATTGTTTAAATCGTGGTTCAGTCATTTTTCCATCTTGTCTGATTCTTTGTGACCCTACATGGGGTTTTCTTGGCAAAGATACTGGAGTAGTTTGCTATTTTCTTCTCCAGCTCATTTGTTGATGAAGAAACTGAGATAGACGGAGTTAAGTATCTTGCCTAGGATCACACAGTTAGTAAGGGTCTGAGGACAGATTTGAACTCAGGATGATGAGTTTTCCTGACTCCATGCCCCATACTCTATCCACTGTGTCACCTAGCTGCCCTATTGTTTAAATGACACCCTTGGATCTGCTCGGTTCACTCTGCAGCAGTTCATACAAGTCTTTCCGGGTTCCTCTGAAGGCATCCCTTTGATCATTTCTTTTGGTTCAGTGTTGTCCCATTACATTCTTAGAACCCTCTTTGTGCAACCATTGTCCAATTGGAGTCCCCTCCCCTTAGTTTCCAATTGTTTACCACTACTTTTTTAAAGGGCTGATATAAATATTTTCACACATATGGATCCTTTTCTTTTTCCTTTGATTTCTTTGGGGTGTTGTAAGTGTAGTAATGGCATCTGAGGGCTACAGGGTGTGTGTGCTAATTTTAGTGATGGGGGAAGAGAGGGTGGTGCAGACTTCCAAACTGCTTTCCAGAATGGCTAGGCTTTCACAGTTCTACCAACAGTGTGTTAATGGATCTCTTTTCAAGCAATCCCTCCACATTTGCCATTTTCCGTTTTTGGCAACTTTGCCAATCTCAGGGGTGTGTGGTAAAATCTCAAGAGTTGCTTTAATTTGCATTTCTCTAATTAGTAGTGATTGGAAGCATTTTTTCAAATAGCCATAAATAGTTTGAATTTCTTCCTTTGAAATCTCCAGTTCATTTCCTTTGACTTTTAATTAGGGAATGGCTCTGGTTCTTAGGAAGTTGAATCATTTCCTTATAGATTTTAGAAATGAGACTTTTTTTAGAGACAGTTGGTACAAAGATTTGTTTTTTTTCCAGTCTTGGCTGCATCCAACCTACACCCTAAAGTAATTTTTTTTTTTGCAATGAACATAGATTTACTTTTTTCTCTCCCTCACCTCCATATGAAAAAGAAAGAAAAAGAAAACTTTTCCAACTAATCTAGATAGTCAAGCGAAACAAGTTTCCACATTGGCTATGCCCAGCTATTTCTGACTCAGTCTGCCCTGGGGGTCCATCCCAGCTCTTCTTGGAGGTGTGGAGAACATGGCTCAGCATGAGTCCTCTGGAATTGTGGTTGTTCATTTTCTTGATCAGAATTTCAGTCCCCCTCGTTATAAAGAAAAAGGAGGTGAGGAGAGCAAATTTATTATTTCAATTAACAAGATGCTTAACTTGTAATTGAAATAATAAATTTTTACAAACAACTGTAAAGAGTGGTGAGAGAGAAGGAATGTGTCCAGCATCAATATTCAAGATTTGATGCATTCTGCTTCTGCTTCCTTGCCCTGAGCTCAATGAAAGATCCTTCTATTTTCTTTCCTTTTCCGGCTCTCTTCACAACCTGGCCTCCATGGTCAGAGTTTGTTTTGCTTATGAAAAAAACCATCCTTCCAGAACATGGCTTCAGTTCTCCTTCTCTAGGGCATTTGCTGTTGTTGAGATTATAAGTTCAGTCTTAAAGATGTTGAGTTTGAGGAGCCTATCTGACATGGAACTGAGGTGTCCAAAAAGCAGCTGGTCACATGGGGCTGAACCTCATCAGAGATGGGAGGTTAGAGTAGGGACAGTTAGAGAACGGGAGGAAATGGGAAGGAGAATGTAAGCTGGGAAATTGGGTTTGGTAAGAAAAGGGTCCATTTCTTCATTCAATATGGGAGTGAAAGAGGAAACAGTGGGGGAAGATGCCTGAATGAAGTGAGGAGAGGAGGAATAGAGCATGAGATAGTGGTTAATGGCCTCATTTTTTTCAGTGAAGCGTGAGATAAGGTCATCAACTGAGTGGATGGTGGCAGGGGCTGCTAAGGAAAGCTTGGAGAAGGATGAAAACATTTGGAACAGCTAATAATACTAGTGAATTGATTAGAGAGGGGAAGAAGAATTGCCTTGCTGCAATTAGTGTCCAATTGAGATTAGATAACATAAATTTGGTGGACCCAATCAGTATGGTTGGTATATGGCAAGATATGATTGGCAACAGACTAAAGGGGCAAGAGATCACAGCACTCCCTAGCATGGCCCGAATCACATTCAAATGTAATTGGGAAATAGCAAACAAAATAAAAATATACTAAAACACAGATAATAATATTTCATTTTCTAAGACAATATGTGACCTGGAAATATCCTTACATATGGTTTGCTTTGGTACAGTCATTTTCAGGCATATCTGACTCTTTTTGATCCCACTTGGGGTTATTTGGGAAGAGATTTTAAAGTGGATTGCCATTTCCTTCTCCAGATCATTTGACAGATGAGAAAACTGAGGCAAACAGGATTAAAGTGACTCTCCCAAGGCTACGTATGTAGTCAGTGTCTGAGACTTGATCTGAACTCAGGCAGATGAATCTTCCTGACTTCAGCCCCATTGTGCCACCTAACTGTCCCTAAGTATGGTTTAGTATCCCCGTTTCTATTTTGGAGGCAGCTAAGTGTCTGGACCCAGAGTCAGAAAGACCTGAGCTAAAATCCAGCCTCAGATACTTACTAGCTATTTGACCCTGGGCAAGTCATTTCAGTTCTGTTTGCCTTAATCCACTGGAGAAGGAAATAGCCAACCACTCCAGTATCTTTGCCAAGAAAACCTGGTATGGGCTCACAAAGAGTCAGCCATGACGGAACAGTTAAAACCACAGAAAGGACAATTTTGATTTTTGTTTGACTCCACTGATGTAGGGCAGAGATTAAAGTTCACTGGTTCACTGAAGTGTTGAGATCCATCAAGGAGGAGCGTAAAGCTAGTACTCTCTCATTTGGTGAATTCATCAGCTCCCAAGGATTCTCTTATTATCTCTGTACAAATGCCTCCCCGACACACACACTGTACACAGAGTCATTTTCTTGAGGTCTAGTGCCACAGCATGAACTACCTGATGGACATTTCATACTGATGCCCTCAAGACATCTCAAACTTACCGTGTGTCTAAAACAGAACTCATTATCTTTCCCCCACCAAAATGGACCAGTTTTCTGAGTTTCCCCCCTTCCTGCAGGCTTTTGCTAAACATATCCTTAATCTCTCAGGAGCCTCACTCCCACATCTCCCAACGAACTTTGTTTATTTTTTAAAACCCTTACTTTCTGTCCTAGTAACAACTCTAAGACAGAAGGGCAAGGGCTAGGCAAATGGGATGAAGTGACTTGCCCAGGGTCATTCAGCCAGATGTAAACTCAGGTATTCAAAATTCCAGGTCAGGGGCTCTATGCACTGAGCCAAATAGCTTTCCTCCATCACCAAAAAAAATGGACTTTGCACTGGTCAAATGGGAGACCTTTCTGGTATCTCAGATTGAGGCTGTAGAAAAGAGAACTACTGTCTAAGCAGTTTTTACTGCAGTCATCTTTCTCCTTTTGACTTATTTCCATTAATGCCGCCCCCCCCTCACCCCCATTCTCTTGGTCATCATTGATTCTTCCTTCTCTTGCTATTTCCCCTTCCTGTCAGATACCCAAAGCCATCAGCCTTCCATCTAGAATGTCTCTTGCATCCATCTTCTTATTCCCTGAATTTTCTCTGCGTTGAACCTGGAGTCATCAGACCTGAGTTCAAATCTCAGTTCTACCACTTACTCTCTGTATGACTTGGTACAAAGTGATCAGTCAACCACTCTGGTTGGGCCTTGGTTCCCTCATCTATAAAGTGAATGTGTTAGACAAGATGGCCTCTGATCTCTAAACCAATGCTGCTAAGTTAGGATCTGGCTACTCCCCAGCAGTGAAGCAATGAGATGTTTGTGATTCAGATGCTCGAGAGGCTGTTTTGTTGGCTACATTATCTTACCTATCTGGGAAACTCCGCTTGTTTGTAGAACAACTTGACTTGAGAGATCCATGGAAAATGCTGTTGGGATTCTCCGAGACATGTAACGCTTCTCAGTGATTATTAAATAGATTGTGGCCTAAGGCCCTAACTGTGTTGTATGTGTCTCTCTTTCTCTTCATATATACATATAATATATACAATACATACACACACATGCATGCAGCTATATGTCAGTCAGAAGAACCTCCAATGGGGAGAGATCTTGAAAGAGG
This sequence comes from Monodelphis domestica, assembly GCF_027887165.1. Lineage (NCBI taxonomy): Eukaryota > Metazoa > Chordata > Mammalia > Didelphimorphia > Didelphidae > Monodelphis > Monodelphis domestica. Next base: position 27,214,524 of record NC_077235.1, on the reverse strand, counting down.
CAAATCTATATTAGCTGGAGTAGCACTTAAGGTGTCTTTAAATGAACATTTAATTAAAATTTAGCCAAGTGATAATATGTTAATTAAACCCCCATTGTTGCATCAGACCTCTTATTGAGTTTAATAACTATGTACGAGATAGAAATCTAGTTTCCCTGCCGTTTCTACCACATTAGAAAATGTATAATCAATTTTAAAAGCCCCAGTACTGTAAGAATGGGACATGGTCTAACTAAGCTTTTTGTATGTAGTCTTTCAGGCACATCCAGCCACCCACTTGCAGAACGGAAGAAGGACATTCCACATACCACGGCAAATGGTCAGCGACCCACTGCTCCTCTCAGCATCAACACCCCTTGACTCCCCAGAAGGTAGGTTTGAAAGTGTTAGGACCCATGTGAAGGTACGTGCCATTGCCTCTATTCCATGCCTTCTGGGCCAAGCCTAAGGAAAGTGTGACCGTCTTGGAGTCTAAGAAGTTTCCTGTGTAAAAAGGGAGCAGCACATACAAAAACTCAGGGGTGGCCTATGGGATCTTTTGCTACTGTTACTCAACTGAAGTACAGAGTGCCAGAAGAGGCAGAGTGTTTGAGAAGCTTGGAAAAGAAAGCTGGAACCACTTTGGCAGGGTTTTATGCTCCAGAAAGAGGAGTTTGTTCTTGATCCTCTAGGTGATAGGGAGCCATGGGGGGTTTCTGAGGAAAGGAATGACATGCTAGATCTGTGTTTTATGAAGATCATTTCCCAGGAAGTGGAGGAAGAAACTGAAGGCAGGAGGCTATTGCAAGAGCCCAGAATAGAGGTGGTGACTGTGTTCATAGAGAGAAGGGATACAAGAGATATTTCAGATAGAGGATTGACAACTGATTGTACATTTTAGGTAGATGAAAGCAAAGGAAGGGCCCAGGATGACGCCAACGTTTTGAACCTAGGTGATCGAAAGCATGTTGCTACCCTTGATATAAATAGGGAAGGTGGGAAGAGATAATGCGTTAAGTTTTGGACATGGGGTTTGGGATGTTTGGAGGACTTTGATTAAAAATAATTCATGAAATTTAGAGGTTGAGGTCCCACAGGATAGTGACTTCCTTGGGATCTAGGTACGGTGTCCCCACCACAAGGAGCAATACTCTTCCACAAGTATTCAGTTTCCATGAGAAGAGTGTGCTCAGACCTAGAGCACAATAGTAGCGAGGCACACAGGTAGGATACACCTGGAGGTAAGGAGGAACAGAAATCCTAGCACTTATGGCCAAGTTCTGGTTCAAGTTTCTGGAGTTGATGGCCAGCATCCTTGCATGTCTATTAGAACCTAATCATGTGTGACTACATTGTTGTAGAGTAGAGGGCATTTTTAAAGTGAAAAATAGTATGCTTTGATGTGCATTCAGATTCCATCAGCTCCTTCTATGGTGATGGACAGCCCTTTTGATCATGAGTTCCTCAGAGCTGATTGTAAAACTAAGCACATTTGAGCTCGCTACAATATTGCTGTTACTATATACAACGTTCTGCTTATGTCCACTTTGCATCAGTTCATATAAGACTTTCCAGGCTTTTCTGAAAACATCCTGTTCATCATTTCTGATAGTGCGATAGTCCTCTGAATCCAATAATAGACCACACTTTTTTCAGCCATTCCTAAATGACAGATATCTAATAGAGGGCAATTCCTTGCCACGTCCTGCTACTCTTTTGAAGGATTCAGTTGAATATGAGTACATTGAGGGTGGAGGGAGGTACACTGTGGCTCTTGCCCCAAATTGATAAGCAGGCAGATCTTCACAGTTATTAGTGACAAGGAAGGAAGAACTAGATAGAAGAACATTACAATTGAGAGCCAACTGAAAGGGGATGATCTCTGGGATAGTCTGCTGAAGGAAGTGGGAGGGGATTAGGTAGGTCTTGTTAAGGAAGGGGCCTACTTCTTCATCAGAAACCTGAGCAAAGGGGGCAGCTGGGCAGCTCAGTGGATAGAGAGCCTGGCTTCAAATCAGGTCTCAGACACTTCCCAGCTGTGTGACCCTGGGCAAGTCACTTCACCCCCATTTCTTAGCCCTTACTGCTCCTCTGCCTTGGAACCAATACACAGTACTGATTCTAAGACGGATTTCCAGTAAGGGTTAAAAAAAAAGAAACCTGAGCAAAGAAGGACAGAAAGAAAAGAAGATGCTGACAGAGAGCTGTGAAATGTAGAGAAGTGGAGGAAAGGCAGCTCACTATAAATAGTTTCTATTTTGTCAAACAAGTATGAGGTGAGGACTTTTGCTTGGATTGAGTGTACATATATATATATATATATATATATATATATATATATATATACACACACACACATACATATACATACACACACCCGTATAATATATAGTGTTCAGACTTGTTGCTGTGATAAATTTGGAAGAACAGCATATTTGGAAAGAGTGGCCATTTTTCAGTTGTTGAGTGCAACTCTTGGTGCCCCTATTTAGAGTTTCCTTGGCAAAGATACTAAAGTGGTTTTCCACTTGCTTCTCCTGCTCATTTTACAAATGAGGAGACTGAAACAGACAAGGTTAAGTGACTTGCCTAGGGTCCCACAGCTAGTGTCTGAAGCCATATTTGAACTCACAAAGGCAAGTCTTCCTGTCCTTGAGTCTGGCACTCTATCCACTTGGGCTACCTAGTGGCCTATTAGGGAAGAGTAAAGGGATTGCCTTACTGTAGTGATAGCCTATTTCATATTAAGTAGCATCCACCATTAGTGGACACATTCAAAATAGTCATGTGACTTCCTTCAGCACTGCTTAGCAGTCTATTGAGTAGAAACAGAAGAGGCAGATGGTGAGGGATAATCCAGAGTTTGGCAAGGCATAGGGGCATGGCACAGGTGCTTTGAGAGTAGAGGATAGTACAAAGTTGGATAGGGAAGAAAGTGAAGCCAGAACAGACGTGATGAATGGCCAGAGACAGTGCAGGACCAAGACTAAGAATGCCTAAGTCTTGATCCTGGCTATGCCATTAACTTAGATGTGACCTTGAATAGATCATTTCTCCTCAGTTTCCACTTCTGTAAAATGAGAGGGTTAGACTAGAAAGTCTCTACCACTCTGTTATCCTTCATGTATCAGAATGGTCTCCTTATCATGCTTAGGAAGTTATTGGGAAACCTATCTTGGTAAGAAATCACAGATCATAGAATGTTAGAGGTAGAAGGGAACCTTAGAACCTGAGAGTCCTACCCTTTTGTTTTAGAGGTGGGGAACCTTACTTGAAGAGGTGAAGGAATTTTGCCTTAGGATATTAGGGCAGCTAGATTGTCCAGTGGATAGAGTGCTTGGTCTGGAGTCAGGAAGACCTGAATTCAAATCTGGCCTCATATCCTTACTAGCTATGTGACCCTGGACAAGTCGTTTCACCCTGTTTGCCTCAGTCTCTTCATCTTTCAAATTCTGGAGTAGGAAATGGCAAACCACTCCAGTATCTCTGCCAAGAAAATCCCAAATGGGGTCATGAAGAGCCAGATGCAATGAAATAACTGAATAACAACAACATTGGACACAACTGAAATAATTGAACAACAACAGCATTTAAAGTCAAGCTTTACACCTTTTGTTGGGGGAATTTTGATTTGTTTTTCTGTTATTTGTTGAGTACAATATCTTCCTGTCTGTATGCAAGGTAGGCATCTTACCTTAATGTGTTAGAGGCATGTGGTGATCCAAAAGGGCCATCCCAAGTCAAGGCAGAAAAGCAGGACCCATGCATTTAATTACAATACAGCCATAATCATAAAGACATTTGAGAAAGGAGGTGCAAAAGTTGTGTAGCTCAGGGCAGCCATAAAAGGGGCTACCATTTGCATTCCTTTTATGATCCTATTTACTCTTTTACTCATTAAAAACTAAAAGTGCTTAGTATAACAACTGTCACATTACCTTGGGCTAAATGGGAGGGCTCCGAGGTTGTTGTTGTTGTGTGTAATTGTAGCATGATATGCATCACTGCATGAAATCTGAAAGCCCAAATATTATTCAGTGAAGACTTAGAATGGAGTGGAAAGAAAGAGTCATTGCTCTGCAGTGGAAAGCTTTGCTGGGTTCCAGGGCCCTTCTCCAGATCTCGGTTTCCTCATCTGTAAAATGAGAGAATTGGACCATAGAAACTCTGATGCTCTCTGAGTATTAGCATAATAATTCTCATCATCCACTTATTCAGTTCCTTCTGGGGCAGAGAATGGGACCAAATCAAAGGTCATCTTCATTTAAGGTCTTCTTTGAAAGTGTTCTGATGTAGGTGCTGAGAAGTATTTTTAGAGAAGAATTAGGAGGGGGCATCTAGGTGGCTCAGCAGATGAGAGGTCCTGGGTTCAAATCTGACTTCAGACACTTCCTTGATGTGTAACCCTGGGCAAATCACTTAATCCCCATCACCTGACTCTTACTGCTTTTCTGCCTTTGAAGGCACACAGGATTGATTCAAAGACAAAAAGGTAAGAAGGATTCGGTGTTCTCTAACCTTAAGAAGAGATCACTGACTTCAAGCAGCTGGCCGTCCATCATATTGAAGGAGGACCAAGCTTATTCTTTGTGCTTGCAGAAGGCAGAACTGAGACTCCTAGGTGCAGCGGGGTGATGGAAGCTCCCCATGGCTCTACCCAGCCAAACTATCTATTAATATGCTGGGTGGCATCACAGGGTAGAGAAAGCAGTTTGATCTAAGATGTTTTAAAAGGATTCCTGCACTGCATGAGATGACTTTTTAGGGAGAGGGAGAACAGCAAGTTCTCAAGAAGGTTCTTTTTTCCTCAGTGACAGCATGGAAGCACTTGCTACCTGGAGATGGGATGGGGAGTGCAGGGCAGGGCACGGCACGGCATGGCACGGCACGGCACGGCAGGGCAGCCAGAGCCTTGCCTACTGGAACTCTTTTGGTTCCGCCTTTGCTTAACTCTTACAATTTCCTTGCTCTTGTGCTAGGGTTGGGTGAGTGAGTGATGCCACAGCCACAGCTATTGGTTGGCCTGAGCTACCTCTTGCAGGCAGCTTATTTGCATTCTCTGGTTGAAAGTTGAAAGATTCTCCTATTGGACATTTGCTCTCACGTGCAACTTGGATATGGTTGAATCTTCCAAATTATTCTTTTAAAGGCTACCACTAGAATACTGGATTATGCTAGATGAGATCCAGGGGCCTGGAGCCATTGGGCTTCTGGGGCCCTTTAGGTTCAAGGTCATTGTGGTTGAGGCCAGTCAGGTCCACCTTTCGAGAATCAATCCAAGCATTTTCCTGCTTAGAGACCTTTGAAGGATGCAGGCATTGGCTCAGATCCCTTTCTTTTCCCTCCAAAGGCCTGGCCTTTGTGCTCAAACTGTCCTTTGGGTAAATTGTGAGGCAAAAGGCCATGTCTTTGCTGCCTCTGTCCTTGCTGTTCCCTTATGTGGGCAAGTCCTTTACCTCTCGAGTCCTGTTTCATCAGCTGTAAGACTGAGCTGAGGGCTGTAGCTCCTGGGACAACTGGTAGGCTATAAGGAAATCATGTGTGTAAGATGCTTTAGACCCCTTAAAACAGCATAAAAATGTCAGTTACTATTATTCTTCATGATGTTAGTTCTTCAAGGAGCATTTGCATTTTAATAGGTAGCTTTGGGAAAAAGAAACTCTATTAAGACCGTAGAATATCCTCAAGTATCTTCGAAGAGAGATTGTTAAAGTTAGAAGGGACCTTAGAGAACAAGTCTGGCCATTTAATTGGTAAAAGAATGGATTTCTCAGGCGGAATTCAGGTATTGTAACAAGTGAAAATATTTTTAACAGTCTGGAGCCACTCAAACAAATCACATGGATGACTACCCATGCTAGTAATCAACAACAAGTCATCCAGCATGCATTAAGTACTTACTAGATGCCAGGCACTGTGCACGCCCTGGGGGGAGAAAGAAAATTGTAAACAGTCACTGCTCCAAAAAGAGTTCATACACTAATTGATATACAGGGTAAATGGGAGGTAATCTCAGAAAAAGGCGGTAGGGGAGGGGCCCAGGGAGAGCCTCCAGGAAAAGGTAGGATTTGAGTTGAGCCCAGAAGGAAGTCAGGACAACTAGGATGTAGAGATGAAGAGGGAGAGCATTCCAAGCACCGGGGATGGCCAGTGGAAAGGCACAAAATGGGACATGGACCGTTTTGTGGGAGGAGCAGTAAAATGCGGTTGTCACTTGATTGTAGAGTACTTTGGAAGGAGAAAAGCATAGCAAGACAGGAAAGGTTAAAGGAATCAGGCTTTAATGAGCTTTACAAGCCAAAGGATTTCATATTTGATGTTGGAGGTTAGAGGAAGACACTGGGATTGATTTTGCTTATGTGTGTGGAGGCAGTGGCTGATGCGATGAAAACTACACTTTAAGCAAAATCATTTTGGCAGCTGAGTGGAGGCTGGACTGGAGTGGGGAGAGACTTAAGGCAGGGAGAACAACCCGAAGGCTACTGGAAATGGCCAGGCATGGGGCAATAAGGTCCTATATTAGGGTGGTGGCTGTATGTTGCAAAGCGAGATGTGTGAAGACATAACAGGAGATTGGCTATATGGAGTGAATGGGAGTGAAGAATCAAGGATGCCACCTAGGTTGTGACTATGGCCTCAACTCTGATTGATGAGGTTAGAAGAAGGGGAAGTTTCTGGGGAAAACTAACGAGATCTGTTTTGTATATGTTGAGTTGAAGGTATCTTCAGAACATCCAGTTCAAGATGTCTTATAGGCAGTTGGTGATTTGAGAATGGAGTTCTGGAGAAATGTTACGTTTGGATAAAGACAGATCTGAGAATCATATACATTGAGATGATAACAAACTTCATTGGAACCCAGAAGATCATCAGGCAAGATAATATAGAGGGAGAAGAGAAGAGAGCTAAGAACAGACCCTTAGGGGAATCCCACAGTTAGTAAGTGTGACCTAGATTAAGATTCACCAAAGGAGGCCAAGGAATGGTTAGTCACATAGTAGGAGAGTGATGAGAGATCAGTGTCTTCAAGCCGCAGAGAGGAGAGGGGATCCAGGAAAAGCAAGTGATCGGTGGTGTCAAGGGACACAAAGAGAACAAGAAGAATAAAACCACTGCTAATCACCCACCGATGGTTTAGAAGAGAGAGGAGTAGAGACCCTGATTGTAGATTGCTGCCTCAAGGAGTTTAGCTACAAAAGAGAGGAGAGATCCAGAATAATAGTGAGGGTGATGAGATCAAGTGTAGACTTTTTAAGAATGGAATAATGTTTAGAGGTTTACAATGTGGATCATGGACATCCTTTATCTACTTGATTTTTCTGGAGTAGACAAGTCGATAAATTCTTCTGTTCCATGCTGTTCTCTCTCTCTCTGAATAAATCTCTCAAACAATGTTCCATAATGGATAGAGAGAGAATCTCAAAGCCAGGAAGATATGATTTTATCTTACATCTTACATATACTACCTGTGTGACACTGGGCAAGTCACTCAACCTCTAAGGCTATAAATTGGAGAGAAAGTTTCCAAACTAGCTTGGTATAGGGGTTTACGCATCTGTAAGCTTCCTCTGTCACTGAAATCCCAGGTCTGTTGCCTTTTCCTCTCCTTCAGTTCTCAAAGTGTAGGCTACAGCTAAGGTGTCAAATTCAGATCTCTGAAGGCTTCCATATTGACTTTTGTTATTGTTCAGTGGTTTTAGTCATGTCCAATCCTTCACTGTTCATCTCCTCATTTTTAGGGGTTTTCTTGCAGAGATACTGGAGTGATTTGCCATTTCCTTCTCTAGCTCATTTTACAGTTGAGGAAACAGGGTGAGATGCCTTGCCCAATGTCTGAGGCCAGATTTGAACGTAGGAAGATGAATCTTCTTGATTCCCAAGCATAGTGTGCTCTATTTGAGCTGCCCTATACATATTGACTTAGTGTTAATTTGTGGTTTAATTTCTATCTGTGTTGTATTGTATTCTTATTTATTTTAGTACACATCTCTGAATTACATTTTAATCTGGCCTCCAGCTGTTAGTTTGACAGAATGTCTACAGCATTCTTGGGCTTGATAGAATTAGCAAAAAGCCTTCTGCAAATCAGAGCATCTGGAGAACCTTACCACCTACAGGAAATCTTTCTTCAATTTTGAGTGCTACCAAGGATAGCCCCTCCCCCCATAATTGCATACACCTTAGGAGATCCTTTGTGTTTGCTTTATTATTAAATTAAAGACCACTGATATTAACCATCAGCCTTTCATAAAGTTATGTATCTTGGCATATTTTAAGAAATCACATGGGAAGCTGAGTAGCACCGAAGGTCCTGTGTTCAAATGTGGCCTCAGACACTTCCTAGCTGCATGACCCTGGGCAAGTCACTTCACCCCCATTGCCTAGCCTTTACCACTCTTCTGCCTTAGAACCAATACATGATATCAATTATAAGATGGAAGGTAAGGGGTTAAAAAAAAGAAATCACAATGTCTTGTAAGGGGGAAAAGGGGTTATTTATATAAAAAAGGTTGGACTGGATTTTTTAAGAATAGGGTTGCCAGGAATTCATATTAATTCCAAAGAGATTTATCTACAATTTATTTATAAAATATAGAAAGAGTGAAGTAAGAAAATCAGAGAGATGTTAGGGTAAGATATCTAGCCTAAGCACTAAGTAATTTATTCCTGGCCCCTGGCTCAACCTGGGCAAGAAGAGTTAGTCCTTAGGCCTCAGGAAAGTCAAGGACCTGGGGAAGTCTCTCCTGAGGCTAGTCTCTTTAGGAAATCCAATTTGAAAGGATTCAGCCTTTCACTCACCACATCTTGGGTCCAGTCAGCAGATTCTTCACCAGCCTCCACTCCAAAGAAAGAACTATCATTAGAACTGCCCTCAGGAAGTTGTCACTCCTTTTTAAAGACACTTTCTCTTGTGTCATTTCCTGTGCCTTCTCCTAATTCTATGTCTACCAATCACAGTTGACGTCCTGCTTTAGGACTGTCCAGGAGGCAGTCAGTCGATTCTGATTCATCACCCACTATTGCACACGTGGGTCACAGACCTCACCCACTCAAATGTGAATGGGGTGTTTATACCTTTGGTGATTAAATCTAAAATAGGCAGGAGTTACAATTTATTCTTCAGGATCAGGGGAGAGTTAATTATTTTCATTTTCACAATCAGGGGAGAATTAAATTTAATCTTCACAATTTTCAAGTGTATGAAATTCATTGGGAGAAGGCATACATTTTGTTCTTTTAAATCAAATGCTTTTATTTTATACTTCGCAAACAGAACAATGGGATAGTGCTATTTGTGCTTGGTTTAGTTACATGACTTCAAAGCTGTCCACTCCTAGAGAATATTGTTTTTAAAACCTGCCTGCTCCTGTCCCATCAAGGAAACCCTTTATATGTTTGTTTTCCAAAATTTGGAGGCAAATCCACAAGGACACATAGGTAGGACCTCTTAGTGGTAATCTTGCTTTGGGGAGAAGTAGTAGGAATGTCTGTATTCCCTCCACCCACTATGTCTGCCCTTCTTTCAGGTCTTTGGTAACACTCACTTGATTCCCTCAAAAGCATGACACTTCCAGAACTGACCCACTATATGGACACTTGAAGTGGTCTAGCTATTTTTTTCCCATCTCAAAAGTACAGAAATCTTTTTTTAATTACTTTAATACTAGTAACAATAAAGTTCCTAGTAGCAGGTAGACATATCCTGAAAAGAATATCAAATGTGGCACTGTCATTTCCTTCTCTATGATCCTCAATTTCTCCATTTGTCAAATGAGAGGATCTAACTAAGTATTTTCTTAGCTCCCTTCCATGTCCTAACATTCTAGTACCAGGCCATAGTGAGAATGCTTCTCAGGTGCATAGGTAAAGAACACATGCCCAATAGCAATATGAAGAATGTCTCTTATTTGGCAAATTCTGTTGACTTCTGTGATTATTTCAGATGGCCAGGCAGCATCTTCCATCTTTGTCTCATGATCCCAGAGCCAGAAGAGTCCTTACAAATAATTTAGCTCTGCCTTCTCAGTTTAAAGAAATGGAAACTCAAATTCTGAGCAGGGAAAACTCCTCTTAAGGTTATACAGCTGACAAGTGGCAGTCCTGGTATTTTGAGCTTCCTTTGAAGTTTATCTGGATGCTAACCTGCACTGCCACCCACCAAACACAAATAAACACCACTCAGGGAGGAATGTGGCAGCCAGGTAGTCCCTTCTGAACCCTGCAGAATCCTTTTGGTTCTTTACTTTTCCTGTATTTGATTTTTAAGATGGGATTTTCATCTATAAGATTTTTATGAAGTGAAGTGTGATCTCCCTGTTGTTGAGTGGAGAATAGTTGTGAAATTGACCTCCAATGAATGGATGTATTCCTCATATACAGAACCATTTTCATTTGACTTGTGCTACAAGAACCTCACATCATTATTTCATTTTAGTTGAATTTCAACAGGTCCTTTAAAGATGAATGTCTTTTTGTTTTCCACACGGCTATTTGAACTGCAAAGATTAAATACCTTTTCTATTGAATTTCTTGTAAAAATTGAATAAGAGAAAACTCTTTATTGGCCACAAAAGTTACCATCTGAATGCCTCAAAATAGGCAGGGAGTATATTCACATACTAATATGACTGACTGAAGCACACAAAGAGGTTTGCTTCCAGAACACAAGAGGCACCATGGAAAAATATCTGGGTTTGGTTCATACCTCTGCTGTTTACTGGGAGGGAGGTAGAGAGAGAGAGAGAGAGAGAGAGAGAGAGACAGACAGACAGACAGACAGACAGACAGACAGAGACAGAGAGAGAATGTGTTTGTGTTGGGGGTAGGGGACCATGGCCAATCTTTTAATGTCTCTGAGCTTGTTTCCCCCTCTGTAAAATGCATCCTTCCAAGGGTTGTTGGGAGGCTCAAATGAAATAAAGCACAAATTACTTAAATATCAGTGTTTATTGTAATTCAGGAGTGTTAGGCATAGGCAGAAGTAGAAATATATTCTAGGGAAAAAATGAGGGCCAGAGAGAAAATGACTTGCCCAGTGTCACACCACAAATTAGCATCATACTGAGGACTTCTTGGAAAGCAGTCTCTCAAACTGTTGTATTAGAAATGGTTCTGCTCTGTCACTTAATTTTGATATTACATTTTCCTTGCCTTTTTACCCTCTTAAGAATACCTGGAATGGTGCAAAGGTGGAATAAAAGATGACTCAAAATGAGCCAAGAAATATCTCCTTCCTTTATTTTGGTCTACATATATTAACCACATTTGTCTAATACCTCTAAGAAATGTGGGCCAACTGATCCCAATTGGATTCCAAAGCAAAGCTGAATCATTGCTTTGGGATATAAAATGCAGCTGCTTAGTAAATAGAAGGAGCTGGGAATTCTCCTGGGTAATTGACTCTGTGACCTCAAAGCTGACTCTCTGCTTACAGGGATGTTGGCTGAGGTGAGACCCCCCACCTGGGAGTAATGATGGAAAATGTTCTGGAATGTTTAAGATCCCATCATGCTGACATTCTCAGCAGCAAGTGTACAGCATGCCTCAGGATCAAGGATAAAAGGAGGATTGCCACAGTTGAGTTCCAGGTGTGAAGGGAGAGATTTATGGCATTCTATTGATTCCCATCTTCTTTAATGTCCCAACTCACTGGAATAGCTCACCTGAGAGGTTCTAACCACCCTGCATCACACCTTGCAAGTACTGGGGAATACTCCAAAAGCTTCATTTCTTAAATGACTGTGGATATTAACAAACATGGAGTTTTGTCCATGTTTGTCCATATGATATATCATAATCAGCTTACTTCCCCATCCTCTTTTTCCAAGTATTTTCCTTCTATCTGCTCTACTAAGAATAATGTTTGAGAATTACAGATATCCTCTTTCAATGTAGAAATGCAAACATTTTGCCTTAATGAGTCCCTTAAATTTTCTCTTATTTACTTTTTTAGGCTTCTCTTGGGTCTCATATTTGAACTTCAATTTTTTTGGTTAGGTCTGGCTTTTTCTTTAGGAATGCTTGGAAATCTATCTTATTGAATATCTATCTTTTCCCCTGAAAGAATATACACAGTTTTTCTGGATAAATGACTCTGGGTTGTAAACCTAGATCTTTCACCTTCCTGAATATCATATTCCATGACTTCCAATCCTTTAAGATAGAAGCCTCTAAGTTCTGTATGATTCTGATTGTACCTCCAATGGTATTTGAATTGTTTCTTTCTGGCTGCTCACAGTATTTTCTCCTTGGCTTGTGAGGGCTCTTGGATTTAGCTATTATATTCCTGGAAGTTGTCATTTGAGGATTCCTTTCTGGAAGTGATCTTTGGATTCTTTCAATTTCAATTTTATTTTCTTGTAATTCAAATGTTCTCTGGTTCTCCATATAGTAAATGCTTATTTAGTTAAAATAATATGAATTATAAAGAATAAGATTAGCCTCAAATAAATAAAAGAGACTTTCCCTGACTCCTTTGCAGTGGTGGGAGTCCATGGGTGTGGAAAATTGCAGATGACATGAATTTTTTTTGAGAATTACTTGGTTTTCATGAATTTTTTAATTTCTTCCTCATTTAAAAAATTATCATGGAAGACTCTCTGGGAGAGGAATGACATTGGGAAATAAATGTAAATGATGTAGACATCAATAAAATAAATTTGAAAGAAAAGGATGTAAGGTTTTCTGGATATTTTGGTCAGCTAAAGGCTATCATAAATGCCACAAATGGATTGTCCATTTTCAGTTAATCACAAGAGCTAATTTTATTTTGGTTTATACCTATGGATTCATTGGAATAAGCTATGCAGTTATTTTATAGTTACTAATTTTCTGTTGAATGTCTGAAATAGTTTAGAATTGTAGTTTGGCAAAGACCTTAGGAACCAGGTATAGCCCCCACAGACCATGTACCATTGTATAGCTCCTACAGTTTATAGAGAGGGAGGGAAATAACTGGCTCTAGGAAAGAAATAGAGGAAGGGGAAGATGCAGTGCTCAAAGCTTCATTTTGATTATGAACTTTCTGACCAGTTTTTTGGTTTGGTTTTTCTTTTTGCTTTTGTTTCCTTTATTATTAGACCATACTATATATCCACAGAGGCCAGGACTGTTTTGTAATCATTATGTAGCTGTTTGTCTACCATACCTCTTTCTAACCACATTTCAGGACAACTTTGATCCTAAGACTGGAAATCACTGGAATAGAGTGCTGGAGTTAAAAAAATGGGAATTTGTGTTTGATAGCTTGTGAGACCTTTAAAGTCATGGTGCCTGTTCTCAAATGCAGTTCACCTTGTTTGCTTCCTCCTTTCTTGGCCTTAGTCATTGAACTGATACACTAATTCAGTGGGTTTATCATCCCATTTCATGTCATAGTATGGGCAAGAGCTACATTTTAATCCATTTTGGTTTTTCAAGATAGATATGTCATCTTTGTGTTTTTTTAAGGATCCCACCCATGGGTATAACTCAAACAGTTGTAAGAGATCACAAAAGGGAATCTAGTTGAAACCATGGCTAAAAAAGAACCCCATTCCCCATCACCCTCAGGGAGAGATCATCTAAGTTTCCCCATAAGGCAGTTCATTCTACTTTTCAACTGTTCTAATTTCTTAGAAAAGTATAGGATTCATTAGTGACCTGGTTCTAGCAACTCCCAGGCACTTAAAACTCTACAAACCACAGTTATTTTTCTTCCCAATTCCCCCAAACCAAGTAACCCCCCAAGGTATGTTGTTTGCCAGACTGAGCTATGTGGCTGAGGATTTCACTGCCTTTGGGGACTGGGGGGCAGGATCCCTTTCCACACAGTTCACTTTACTATATAATGATTTGGCTTTCACCTATGGGGACAAGTGACACCCAAGTATTTCTCACTTGCTTGGCAGATCAAAGGGAAGAAAAACAGCACAGAGACTGAAATGTCAAAAGCCTGCCTTTTTGCTTACATATGTGTATTTAAAAACAAAAACAGGACTTTTGAAATCAGGGCATTTCAGTTTCATGTGTACTGCAGCTACCCTGTTTTTATTGGATCCAAATGCTTCACTGACAGATTCAAAACCCATCCAAAGAGTTGCTTCTGGATAAAGTTATTTACACTGAAGTTTGACCCACAAGGGCAACAGAACTGCTAAGTACTCTGGGTAATCCTAACAGGCAGCTCTATTTGGCTCCAGATCATTTAGATTAAAAAAAACCTTTCTGATAACTTCAAAGCTACTTTCCCCCAGCATACAAGGAACAGTGATCGTTTCCACGAAACTAGGAATTTGACACCTCAGTGCTTGATATCAGTATATCAGGGAATGGGACCCTAGCATTTGACCTTCTTTTCAAAGGCCTTTGGGAAAACTGGCCCAGTGCTGTTATCTGCTATGGTTAGAGAATGTGGAGATCACCCAACAAGAAGGAAATGGCAGCCTATGCAGCCCTGGAAGGTCAAGGTTGGTCTGTTGTTGGTGCTGTTGTTGGACATTTGAAACAATATAAAAATAGAGGGAAAGAATTCAGAAAAGCTATTGATTCTGGGAAAAGATATCATGTTCCTCACTCTTAGACTCTCACCTCTGGAAGGAAAAGGGAGAATGTGCAATTTCTCAATTCTTCTTTGGGGCCAAGCTTAGTCATTACTGGAAGTGAGGGAAGCCCGAGTTTAAGTCCTGCCTCAGATGATTTTTAGTTGGGTGATACTGGGTGAGTCACTAAAGCAGTCTGCAGATCTTAAAGTGTTATATAAATTTCTGGCTTATAATAGTCTTATTTCTATTGTTTTGCTGCTTCAGTTTACTTTGCTCTGCCTCAGTTCATAGAAATATTTCCATGCCTCTTTTTAGTCTTCTTAATCAATGCTGCCATTCCCCAATGGAAGGGCAATTGGACTTCCTTGGGCTGTGTACCTGGCCATGGGATAACTGACCCAAAGGGTTATCAGCTGTAGAGCCTGTGCTCTCTCCTCTCTTCTCATGGTGTTTTTGCACAGGTAGCAAATATGTTACTCGTTCTCCATTTTCACATTTTAAGTTCTGATCTTTATGGAGTTCATGATGTATGGGGACCTAACTGTGTATCTACCTTTCTTTCTTCCTGTCCCCAGTGGATAGTGACTTCTTTGACTACTGGGATACTACACATACTTTAGAATGCCATCATTTGTTCATTTCTACCTGTTGAAGCGAGTGATGCATTTTCAAATGGTCCCTATTGCTAATGCCCCCAGTGAAATTCTTTTATACTTAAATACGTCCTGTAGGTGTCTTCTAGTATTCCCCTAGTCACTGATATATGCAACATTTACTGTATCCTGAAACAGAAACTCTCCATTTTGGAAAGCTTTCCCTAAGTAGAATTAACATTTGCATTTGACAGTTTGCTGTCATCCTTTGTGCTCCCAGGTGAAGCGTGGATAATTTTCTCAAAGTGTAACCTCTTCATAGGTGGCAGTTTTTTTATCCTTTTGTAAGTTTTGCAGAAGGAAGCATGGCACAGTGGCTAGAAAGGTGAAAGCTGGCCTTAGAGTCCTACCTCTGATACCTGCTGGTACTGCCATCAGTTCTATCTATTTTTGTACACATGAGATCTTTGTTTCTCTTTGAGGTAGAAGCCTAATAATGTTGTGACTATAATTGCTTTCCTGAATGGTTGGAGCTAAAGATTTAGTTTATTTCTCTATAGACCTACAGCTATATAGCTCTAAGGTGTCAAAATGTAAGATTTGGGAATTCATAGTACTGAAAGCTTCCTAAAGATAGAGATCAGTACTTGAGAAGCCTAGGTGGCCATTACTTTGAGTTGGTAGAGACCTATAAAACAAACCTTAATTGATTAAATATGAGGTTTTTTTTGCAAGTTTTTGCAAATCTTCATTTGTGCTTTCACATATAATTGGAAAAAAAGTAGTTTCTGCTGTGTTGTATGCCAAAGATCATAGCTGCTACTTGAAAAGGATATTGTTAATTTGGATAGGAGGGCAACCAGGTTGGGATGTCAGGCCCTGGGACTCATGTTAGGGCTAGGGAAGAATCAAGAGGAAACATGAGAGGTGGCTCCAAGCACTTTAAAGGATGTCATATAGAAGAGGAATTGGAAGCGTCATGACACCTGAGGCAAGCAAAGAGAGGGGACAGGATACATAGGGGACAGGAGAAAGAGAAAAAAATAGAGAAGGCAGGAGGAGAGGGGAAGTGAAGATAGATAAAAAGAGGAGATAAGACAATGGGAGAGGGGTGATAGACATGTTGAGAGGGGAGATCAAGATGGGGGAGAAAGGATAAATAGGTAGAGAAACAAGAGTGGATAAGAGTATAGTGATAGGAGAAAGGATGGATAGAAGAGAAAGGCATATGAATAATAGAGGAGGCAGTAAGAGAGGGGAAATAGAAGAGGAAAGAAGATAGGTACGGTAAGGGAGATGGAGGAGACAGGAGAAGAGGAGAGGATAGATAGAGGAGAAGAGATATGGGCATTTTCTCCATTTTGCTTAGGCTTTAGAAATTCTAGCAACCAGGAATGTATACACCCCTACTTAAGGATTAAGTGTTGAAGAGGATGGCCTATGACCAACATGTGCTAGCAAGTGACAAATAAGAAACAACTGACAAACCCCCTGGGCTGTCCTAAGTTAAGCTTAACCTACCATTGGTACATGTGAGACACAGGAAGTGATGTAAAGAATGGTCTATATATTTCATGTCACTTTCTCTCTTTGGGCTCTCGCTCAAGAGACGTTGGTCTCTTTTGGCAGCGTGGGAAGTGCTAGGCAGCATTTTGGCATGCTTGCAGCTCTTGTCGGGTTTTGGTATTTATGGCTTGCCAGTGAGGTGAGGCGTCTTCCCTGAGTGACCTTGGTGAGGTGACTGATTCTTCCTTTCCTCCTTTCTTTGACCTCCAACTCCTATCTGGCTTGCCAGAGCAGTCCAATTCCTTTTCTCTCTTCTTCTTCTTCTTAATTTCTTCCCTCTGTTATAATTAAACCACCATAAAAATCCCAAACTGACTTGAGTATTTTATTGAGATTGAATTTTAATCCCTGGCAGTCATTAGTATAATATACTCAGTCAACAACCCTAATTTTACCCTTAACATAGGGGGCAGGGAAGATAGAGTATAGCGAGAGATAAAGAAGAGGATAGGTAGAGAAAAGAGGAGATGAGAAATACAGAAGAAACATAGAGGAGAGATTGGACCAAAGAATAAATATAGAAAAGGAGAGATAGTAGAAAGGATAGATGGGGAGACAGACAGAGAGAAGAGATGAATCAAGGATAGAGACATGGAAGAGAAGACACAGGAAGGGAGAGAGAGAATATGAATAGAGAGGGGAGAAAGAGGAGATTTCAAATAGAGGGGAGCGATAGAGGCATAAAAATTCTCACAACCCTATTCATTCTTGCTCTGAAAAACATTAACGTGACTCATGACATTATTTTGCACCAAACATTACCTCTTTATCAGTCTGAATGCAGAGTTGTTACTAGTCCACATTAGAGTAGCATTTCTCTTTGTTTCATTAATGCTATTTATGATAATTCTAAGAAAAGTTGTAAAGCATCTACATGTGTTCATATATAAAAATAGGGCTCCTTCTCATGTGCAATTTTAAACTTGTACAAGATTCTTAAAATGCATTGGTCACATAAAACAAAGTTTACTCACTCAAAGCAAATGTTACATTTAGAAGAGGAATACTTAAATTGGTCAGTGAATTTTTAAATTTTTTAAATATCAGTTTAACATTATTTTAACATAATTACTTTTCTTTATAACCCTATGTATTTTAATGATTCTAAGCTGTCCTATGGATTCCCCAGACTGCCCAAAGGTGGCCAGCACTGAAAAAGAAATTAAAGCTTTGATTTTGAGTCAGAGTTAATAAAGATCATGTAGTCCAGTCTCCACATTTTATACATTTAAACACTCAGGTGTAGTGACATGATGTGACCCCATTGACAAAGTGAAAGGAGTTAAATAGCTGGCACTTTCCTAAAGATATAAAAACCTTTGCATCCCTTATGAGCACCATATCTCATGACGACGAATAGCTTTTTACATAAATATTTTTACTAAAAGATCAATTAACTTTCCATTATTTATTTATTAATAGGATTCCCAAGTAGGACAAACACATGCCTTCTTAGACCAAGTCTCAAATTGTTCTACAAAGTCACCATGATGAAATGCATCTGGTACTAGAAAACAATACAATAAATTGAGTATATAAGAAAAAATGTACTAAGTAATCTCTGGCTTTATAAAATCAAAACCCCAAACGACAAGAAAAGGACCTCTACATCCCACAAAAATTGCTGTGAAAAAATGAAATGGGTCCAAACTCCATAATAAATATCTATCAACTTCTTTCACATTATATATTATATGTAAATTATCACATATATAAATTCCAAAGTTTTCAATTTTTAGAAGAAAACCAGTTCACATTTTTCACAAGTATGTAAAGATAAGGCAATAATACATAATTAAGTATGGGACTGATGTGAACAGGAGCAGCAAAGCAAACGATAATGATTATATCAAATTGAAATTTACTACTAGTAGTTGTAGAAAAAATATAGTAAATTGTTGCTTGTCAGCATCTGCCCGCTATACTTTTGAACTCATGTCTTTCTGAATTCAGTCCCAATATTCTTACAATTAAAGTATGGTTTCCTACTGACTATGAAGAGGTTTCAATCCCTACCCAAAGTAGAACTATGTGGATTAACAGGTGCAAAGGATTCCATAAGGGAATTGTATGATACAAAACATAGGGGGGGGGGACTGCTTAATTGTTCCCTCTCATAGTATTCTGGGACTGCTGACAGAAAGACAGGCAAGCTTCCAAGGAAAGTAAAGGACAGAAATAGTTCGTTACAATCAAATCTCAAGTTATTCTACAAAGTTACTATTATGAACCTCATCGGCTGTTGCAAAACAATAAAGCAAACGTCTACAGTATTTAAGAAGCAAATATACTAAGTAACTTCTAGCTCCATAAACCCCAAAATACAAACTATATAGAAAAGACTTAAACATCCCACAAAATTGCTCTTAAAAATGAAAATTATTCTAGATTAATAACAGATTTCTATAAGCATCTTTCACATTATAGAATAATAAATTCCAAATGGTCACAACATTAAACAAAATTTAAAGAGAATGTCTTACACCTTTGATAGGTTAAACATACACAACGAGCCATGAGATAGACAGGATTATAAACAGCAATGCAAAAAAATCTTGATTCTATAAATTTAAATGGTGTAAACAAGTTAGAGCATTTAAAACTATAAGAAAAATACATAGGATAAACTGTTGGGATTGAGAACTTTTATTAAAGTTGAAAATCTATGTGTAATCAAGATGAATGAGACCAAGATCTCATTTTCTGCAAATTCAAATATATTGTCTTTCCAGGTTTTTCTGAAACCAGCACCATCATCACTTCTTAAACCATAATAGCATCCCATTGCAATCATCTACCACAGCTTGTTTGGCTATTGTGAACTTTAAAAACTACTCCACCCTACTTAGACCTACTTTAGGGGAAGATAAAAAGTTGTAATCTCCTGATTGAACAATGAAGGTACTTAGTTCTCACCTTATAGTGAAGCTAGAACTTTAAGCTAAGTCATTTTTTAGATCTAATACAAAAAGGTGTCAAGTAACTGTAAAGGTTAAATGAATCACAAAAAGGTCAAGTAACTCACAAAAGATGAATTTAACAAAGAAGTGTTAAGTAACTCTAAAGATATAATCAAATCAAAGAAGGTGAGAACTAAAAGTATGGGCAGTCTTGGAGAAAATTTAGAGGAGGAGCCATAAGGGTGAAAGGTCTACATATTTGGCTCTCTTGCTGAGTCTTTTGGCATCTTAGCGAGGCTATAAGCTATTGTCCTATTCGGTGGTGAGTTTCTGGCTGAGTTTTCCTCCTTTACTTTCCAACTTTTTCCTCTCAGAAGCCTCTAATCTTCTTCAGAGACCTAGAGGCAAGGAGTTTAAAACTCCCCCTGGCATAGGCCAGGTAGAAGAAATCCTATATCCTCCTTCTCCTTAAATATCCAGACTGACTTGGGAATTTTATTTGGCGACCATTTAAATCTAGATTTAAAGTCACAACCCTAAAATTATCTGACACTATTCCCCATTCCATGGGCATGTCCTACATTTCTTCACCATCAGTCTCAGAGCTGCTATAAATCTTTTTGTACAAGAAGGTCCTTAAACTCTTCAAAAAAAATCTCTTCCCTCCCAAAATCTCTCTCCATCTAGCTTGTCCTATAGCATACTCTGTCTTTCCCATCTATTCACCATCTATTTTATCCTCTGAGATAGAGGGTACAGGACAAAATTGGGGAGGAGAAAACAAAACAAAGGACCAGAGAGAGGAAAGGGAAGATGTATAGACATAGGGGGAGAGGAGAAAGAAAGATATGTAGATGAGGTGAGAGAGAGGGGAGGAGAAGAAAAGCATGAGAACAGAAAGGATTGAAGAGGGGAAGAAATAGGAGAAAGAGAAAAAGGGATCTATATAGAGAAGAGCAGAGTATAGAAGATAGGTAGGTAGAGAATAGACAGGAAAGATAGATTATAGACATATATACCTAGAACAGCAGAGGATGAATAGGTAAAGAATAGATGGGGAGGAGAGATAGGGTTTGGTGATAGAGGAAACAGGAGTAGAGGTCTGTATAGATATATAGAGAGAATGGAAGAGAGAAAGATTAGAAAAGGAGAAGAGAGGAAAATAGGAAAAATATAGGACACAAATAGAGGGAAGGAAGGATAGAGATAGAAGAGGAGAGAGGAGCTAGGTGGCATAACTCCCAAAGCTCAGAATCACTGCCTCCTCCATGCCCTTGTCATGCATTGCCTTCTTGTTGATGAGGCAGTGGATGTTGAGGTTAGCTGACTGGGTCATGTAGTAGAAGCTATTGGTGCCTTACCAGTTGATATTGCTGCTCTCTATCCAGGTAAACAGGGTCTTCACTGCTTTTGTAGAATTTGGAATCTAAAGAAAAGAAAGAATTTTTTGAGTCATTAATGGCAGCTGGTCAGGGACCAACCTATCTCCCCACACCCCAACAGACACATCCACTGGCTCTTCTGAGGTGAGGGCTAGGGATACCTTAGTATCAAAACATAATCACCACCTGTTCTCTTCATCCTCCTCACAAGGGTTTACAAAAATTATTCTTGAGGAAGTATCTTTTCTTCTTCCTCAGTGAAAGAGATAGGGATTGTCCCTCCTTCCTAGAAGAAATCACTTTCTTGAAGTGCATGCTGGCAGCTTCCCTTCTGAAAGTTACTTAGGGCCATTTGGTTTCAGTATGACAGTGCCCTGAAAGGGACCTTGAATGTAAGCTTTATAGCTATGAGAAGCCATGCTGTCTTTTTTTAAACATATTTCCCAACATTGATATGGCCAAGATCAATGATTATCTTAGTGTGGATACTGCCTTGCCTGCAACTCCTGGCTTAGATTACAACTCCACTAGGTCTCTGCAGATGGTTTTTGTGAGTTATTATGTTTGAGCAACTAGTCCATCAGCTAGTGAGCAGGCCATAATTCTGGTGAGGAGCCTGTTAGTCCCTACCCATTGATCAAACTCCAGGCCGATGCTAGGTGCTTTGACCTGCAGAAATCCACATTCCAGCAATCATTCAAATGTGAAAAATGAAAAAAATTTACCCTGATTTCATATAGCTCAAGAATGAATCTGGACCTAAAGAAACAGGGCTCTAATAGAGAGTATTATAAGATATAAAACAAATGATTTTGATTTTATCAAACAGCTTTTGTAGAAACAAAACCAATGTAACCACATTAGGAGGGAAACAAAAAATTGAGGGAGGGAAAATTTATAACAAATTTCTCAAATCTATAAATAGCAAGTCAAATTTATAAGAATAAAAAAATTTTTAAACGCCAATTTGATGTATGGTCAAGAAATGAAGAAATCAAAGCTATTAATAATGATATTTTAAAAAATATTCTAAATCATTCATTAATGAAATGCAAATTAAAACAACTCTAAGGTACCACCTCTCCTTTCAGACTAATATGACTATAAAGAAAAATAATAAATGTTGGAGGGGTTGTGTTAAAATTGGAACACTAATGCATTGGTGCAAGGAGTTTTTCTCATAATAGGTACATCTCAAGCAACGTATATGCCCTCTCTGAAAACTGGCACCATACTGATTGATTGGTTATTTCCAGGTTCCTTTGTGTAACACCTATTTTTTCTGAATTCAGGAAACTGCACCTATTTCCTCCCTCTCTCTTCAACTTGAAAAGTCTTTAACATTTCCTCCATTGAGAACATAATATTGCATTATTTCCTTTTAATTGAAGAGTAAGTGTGGACCTACATTAGGAAATAAGTCTCTCACTGGGAAGTGTCTCATCTCTCCTTGTGGGATAAGAAGAGAGGGAAAAAGAGAGAGGAGAGATATATTGCAAAAAGAGTATTACTTGTCACCACTCATCTACCAAGCACCTCTTTATATGATATAATTTTTCCCATTTCTCTTAGTACAAGTCTCTTTATGTCCTGGTTTTTTTTACATATCACCCGAAACAGCTTACTACGATACCCTCTGTCTATATATACTTCTACTATCTACTATGATAATGATAACAATTTGATCTCATTTAAACCCTTAGATTTTTTCTATCTTATCTTTTTACACTTCACTTGTATTTTTTATTTGGATGTCAAATTTTATGTTTAAGTCTGGTCTTTTCTTCAGGAATGTTTGGAAATCTTCTATTTTATTAAAAGACTTTCCCCTGAAAGAATATAGTCAGTTTTGATGGGTAGGTGGCTCTTGGTTGTAAATCCAATTCCCTTGCCTTCTGAAATATCATATTATAAGCCTTCCAGTTCTTCAATGTGGAAGTTGCCAGATCCTGTGTAACCCTGACTAGGGCTCCATGATTTCTGAATTGTTTCTTTCTTGGCTGCTTGCAGTATTTTCTCCATGGCCTGGGAGTTCTTGAATTTGGTTATAACATTCCTAGAAATTGTCATTTTGGGATGCTGGAGGTGATTTATGGAGTCTTTCAATTTCTATTTTACTCTCTTGTTTGAGAATATCAGGGCAGTGTTCTTGGATAATTTCTTGTAATATGATGTGTAGGCTTTTTTGGGCCAAGACTTTCAGGTAGTCCAATAATTCTATTTTCCATGTCAGTTGCTTTTTTAATGGTTCATATTTTCTTCTATTTTTTCATTCTTTTGATTTTATTTTATTATTTGTTGATGTCTCATGAAGTCATTAGCTTCTATTTACCCAATTATCATTTTTAAAGATTAAATTTCTTCTAAGACCTTTTGATCCTCCTTTTTCAAATGGTACATTCTAGTTTTAATGGAACTCTTTTTTTATTGGATCGTTGTGCCTCTTTTTCCCAGTGTTTTCATTTCTTTATTTTCCTTTGACCTGTCTTATTTTATTTTTTAAATTCCTTTTTAAGTTCTTCCTGAGCTTGAGACCAATTCCCTTTTTTTTGAAGTATTGCAGGTGGTTACTTGGGTCTCACCATCCCTTTTTGGTTCTATACTTTGCTCTTTGTTTTCTTAGAAACTTTCGAGGATTAAATGTTTCTTTTGTCATTTGATCATTTCCCCAGCCTTTTTGCCTAAGGACTTTGAATTCTGAAAGCTGTTTGCTTATTCTGTCTCTTCTGGTGGCTTGTGAGGATCAGCACTGTGAGTTATTTTACCCTGTCTTCACCATAGCAGCACAGGCTTGAAAGAACCCAGACATATGGATTTGGGGACCTCATTGTGGTCTGGTGCCAGGGCCTGAGACTTCAAGGGTTGGGTCTGAGATGTTTCTTTTGTTGGTGTAGCCCAAGTCCTAGGATTCCAAAGTTAGGCTATGCCCAGTTATAGAATCTGGCACAGTAGAGGAGAGGGTGATCAGTCAAGTACTCTTCTGTGTGTAGTTTTGCTTCTAGTTCTCCTTTGTCCCATGAAAGAAAATCAACTCTCTTTGCCTACCTTTCAAATTGTGTTCAGTGGGAGAGCTCCCTAACTCCATCTTGCTGTTGGGGTTTTTACTTCTGTTGTTTTTAGACACTTTGAAAAGATTGATTTGGAAGGACTGTCAGAGCAATTTCAGCTTTTGCTGCTACTAAGCCACCATCTTGCCCCTGCCCCCCTTCATATAGAAAAAAGAGAAGAGGAGATGGATAGAGGGGAGAAGGAGGAGCAAGAGAACTATAATAGAAATATAAAAAAGCTGAGATGTTTTTAAAATTTTGAAATTTAAAAAATGGTCATAATTCATGAAAGAACCCTTAAGGGAAGGATTTAGAAGTGATTAGAGATTTAAAAAATAATATTCTAAAAACTACGAGACAACATGCAAAAATTTGTGCCTTATATCTAATGTAGTTCTAATGGGGAACTTTATTTTGAAATGCTTTCATCAACAAAAGAAGGGATAAATCATTCAGGGCAGCTAGGTGGGTCAGTGGAAAGAACTCCAGTCCTAGAAATAGAAGGTTCTACGTTCAAATCTAGTCTCAAACACTTCCTAGCTGTGTGAACCTAGGCAAGTCAGTTAACCACAATTGCCTAACCCTTACCATTATTCTACCTTGGAACCAAATATTTAATATTAATTCTAAGACAAAAAGTAAGGGTTTTTTTTTTAAAAGAACAAATCACTCAGGCAGATATTCGATTTTTAAAAATCTTTAATTTTCAATTTTGTTTTTAGTTTAAGAGATTAACAAAATTAAAAGCAAAGGATAATTGAACTGATAAATAAATGTAGGAGCTATATATTAAAAAATAACAATTAAATTATTGTTAAACTAGCCCATTTATATGGTAATGAAAATGATAAAAGAGGAGATAGGTAAATACATAGAAAAATGTAAAATAGTCAAATTTTTGAAAAAAGAAATAGACTACAGGTATCCCTTCCATATCACAAGGGATCCCACAATCTGGAAAATCTGTGTCAAATGTTTTGGCCCTCATTCATACTGGAGAAGAATTCTGAATTTTTTTCTTTTTCTTTCATGTGGTATTTACAATAAAAGAAATTGTGTAATCTGTGGCATCCATATACTCCCCCCAAATCCCATTTAACTTCATATGCTGACCCACAACATATTGAAACTGTGATGGAGAATGTTAAAGGTGGAAAATATAACTATATTTAAATCACCCTATATCAGCAAAAAGAAGTTGAAAATCCCAAAGAAAAAATACTCCAGAATCAGATTAATTTACAAGTGTGTTCTCTATGCAACATTCAAGGAACAATTCATTCCAATACTACATAAATTGTTTGTACTAATGAAAAAGAATGCACCTTACCAGTCTCTTTCTATGATATGAATATGATCTTGCTACCTAAACCAGGACGAGTCAAAACAGGAATGAAAACTATGAACCAATATCCCTAATGAACACTGTTATAATTTTTTAGAATATGTTGCCAAGTAAGACTACAACAGTATATGAGAAAGAATGTACATTACAGGCAGATTAAAAATTTATACTAGAAATGTTGCATATGGTCATCCTATATAGAAGGCAATTATTTAAAGAACATAATTATATTGATAGAGCCTAAAAGATGTGACAAAAATCAATTTCCTTCTATCAAAAGCTCTAGGAATCATAGGATTAAAATGACCTTTTATTAATGCAATAAATGGCATTTATCTCAATCCAAGAGCAAACATTATTATATAGTGAAGCAAGAGTCTTTTCCAATAAGAGGTAAAAGTAAGTATGCCACTTATTACCACTCTTATTTAACACAGCTCTACAAATGTTAACTATAGCAATAAGACATGGAAGTGCTTTTTAAGGATAACATCATATTATATTTAGAGAACTCTTAAAAGTCAAGTAAAATTAATCCAAATAAATGATAAACATTACATAAAAAACTAAACCCAGCAGAAAGAGCTAGAAAAAGAAATTCTAGTCATATGAAAAAATGTACCAAATAACTATTGATTAGAGAAATGTATATTTAAACAACTCTGATACAATCTTACACCTATCAGATTGGCTAATATAGACAAAAAAGAAAATGATAAATGTAATACGGGACATGGGAAGACTGGGGAACCAAACCCAAAGGGCTATAAAACTATGCATATCCTTTGACCCAATGATACCACCATAGGGTCTGTATCCAAAGAGATCTGTGATAGGGGGTAAGGACCTGATAGCACAAAAGTATTTTAGCTGCTGTCTTTTAGTGATAAAGAACTGGAAACTGATGGACTGTCCATCAATTGGGGAATGGCTGAAATGATGAACAGGATGAATTCAGAAATACCTGGAAAGTCTTATACAAATGAATGCAAAGTGAAGTGAACAGAACCAGAACAGCATATATAGTAACAGAAATACTGCATGATGACCAACTATGAAGGGCTAACTTATCAGCAAAACAGGGTCCCAGGATAACCCAAAGGGACTCGTGATTTAAAAAATGCTATTCAAAGCTAAAGAAGGAACTGTTGGCATGCAATTAAATAAAAATCAAAGCCTGCCATCTTTCACCTTATTTCTGTCATGAAATTTTTGGTATATACATGATATATCTTCTGTCATGACATGGGGAATATGGAAATATTTCCTTTTTATCACCTTTAGGAGAGGGGGTGGGGTGAGGGAAGAGGGAGAGATTTTGACTTTCAAAATGTCAGAAAACTGTTTCTATGTGTAATTGTAAAAAGAGAAAAGGAAAGAAAAAAGAAATTTTACTCAAAATAACTACAAAATACAGTTCTAGCAGTTTGTGTCAAACCACTGCTCTGACCATCCCCTTCCTCCCCATAGACTCTGGTGGAGACAATTCAAGACCTTAAATCTAAAATTCTTGAGACTGGTAATACTTACAGCCCACAGACATCAATCTGGAGAATGATTCCTATAGAGATGTAGACTGGCAACGTCTGCAGGAGCTATAGTCATAATTATTGAAGACTCAGAAAAGAAAACCCTTAGAACTTCTAATGTTTCAACATAAATATAGCAAACTAAAAAAGGGTAAACTACTTCCATACCAACATGGAGAGTTCAGGGTTGGAGAGGAAGTTTAACTAGACAAAAGGTCTAAAAATAGTTCTTTTATGTATTGGTGTCAAAAGAAGAATACAAAGAGGACACAGAATTGCATTCTGGGAGCTAATATGGTAGAGTAAAGGATGCTCTGCTAGCCCAAAACCTCTACATGCCCACACAAGAAAAAATTTTGACCAGCCAAGTCCATTGCTAGGCAGTCAAAGGTAGTGAAGGGACAGAATAGGGGACCAGCTCAGACTAAGCCACTCGGCATGGATAGTGAAGGCAAAGCAGGCATGAAACCAGAAAAGCTGCAGAGCAGGAAACTGGCTCAGCCTAAGTCACTTATCAAAGGTAGTGAAGACAGAGTGAGCATAAGACCAATGTACTCCCATGTGGCAACAGACCACCTGAAGCAGTGAAGCTGCATAACACCTGAGGCATGTGAACATTGGATTTAGCTATTTCCTGATTGTAGACACTTAGTTTAACAAAATCAGGAATGTCTTAGAGCATACTTTAGGGGAAGATAAAGTTGTAATCTCCTGAATGAACTCTTACCTTATAGTGAAGCTAGAACTTTAAGTTAGGTCTATTTTAAGATCTTAATACAAAAAGGTTAAGTAACTCATAATCTAATCAAAGAAGACGAGAACTAAAAATAATGGGCATTTAAAGGAGGAGACACAAGAGTGAAAGGTCTATATATTGGCTCACTTCCTCTCTCCGGTACCTTTGGCGGCGGAGAGTTGGCTAATAGCAGCATGCTGGGCCTTTTGGCATCTTAGCGTGGCTACAAGCTATTGTCCAGTTCGGTAGTGAGTTTCTGGCTGAGTTTTCCTCCTTTACTTTCCAACTTTATCCTCCTAGAAGCCTCTAATCTTCTTCAGACACCTAGAGGCAGGGATTTTAAAACTCCCCCTGGTACAGGCCAGGCAGGATAAATCCTATATCATCTTCCCTCCTTCTCCTTAAATTCCCTCCTTCTATATTAATCAAATTACCGTAAATTTCCAGACTGACTTGGGTATTTTATTTGGGATTTTCCCTGGTGACCAATTAACTCTAGATTTTAAGTCACAACCCTAAAATTATCTTTACAGGCAGCAAAGCTAGAGAGTTGGGGATCAGCTCTACGTAAGCCTCTTGGCAAGGGTAGCAAAGATAGAGTGGGAACAAGACCAACACTTTCCCATGTAACAGCAGAGTGCCTGACCAGAAAAGTGGCAGAGGAGGGGACCTGCCCAGCTAAGGCACTTGGCAAAGGTATCAAAGTCAGAGCAAGCATGAAACCAAACATGCTCCTACATGGTGATAGAGCACCTGAGGCTGCAAATTGGAAGAGGCAGGTAATGGTTCAGTCTAAGCCACTCAGCACTTATAGCAAAGACAGGAGTACAAAACTAGTGCATTTCCATGTAGGTTGAGCCAGAGAAGTTGAAAAGTATCTGAGGCAGCCAAACTGTAAAGTGAGGGACTGTCTCAGCCCAAGCCACTTGACAGGAGTAGTGAAACAGCAGAACAAGGACCAGTCCAGTCCATGATACAACAGGGAGACTGGTGGAATGAGACCAACACGCTCCCAAATGGAAGAATCTAGCTGGACAAAACAGCAGCAAGCTTCCTCACAGCAAGTCAAAGGACCAGAAGGCGCCAGATCTAGGACTACAACTAAAAATTACATACCAAGCAAAACAGCATAATCCTCTGGGGATAAAATTGGTGTTTAATGAAATAGACAAATTACAGACTTTCCTGACTAAAAAATCAGACCTGAAAAGAAAATTTGCTGATCAAATTCAACACTCAAGAGAAGCATAAAAAGGTCAAATGAAAACTTGAGTACATTTATGCCTTTGAAGATAATTGAGATGCCTAAGATAGCTAAGATACATGAGATACCTAAAGTACTTAACATACATAAGAACTTTACCACTACTAGGGCAATGAGGAATATGCATAGAAAGAAGGAAGGGAGTAAGCGGGAATAGGATGGGCTGATCTACAAAAAAATCAAAGAACAGGAAAGAGGAACACAGGGAGAAGAGAACAGGAGAGATAGAAGGAAGTAAACTTTCTCATGAAGAGGTATATAGTCAATAAAGTGGAGGAAAAGATGGAGGGGGGAAGTAGGCAATAGTTGAAACTTACTATCATTGGAATTAGGTCAAAGTAAGGAATAACACCTCCAGTCAGCTATAGTCAAAAATGAAAAAGGTGAACTCACAAGCACTGAAGAAGACATTAAAGCAATTATTGGAAGTTATTTTGCCCAACAATATGCCAATAAAATCCAAGTGAAATACACAAATATATACTACTCAAAGTAGCAAAAGAGGAAATAGAAAAATACTTAAACCTATCACAAAATAAAAAATTGAAGAAACTATCAAAGAATTCCCTAAGAAAAAAGGATCCAGAGTCAGATGAATTTACAAGTGAATTCTACCAAACATTCAAAGAATAACTCCTTCCAAATTCCTTTTATGAAACAAATGATATAGATACCTAAACCAGGAAGAACTAAAACAGAGAAACAAAATTATAGACCAATCTCCCTAATGGACATTGATGCAAAACTTTAAATAACATACAAGCAAGAAAAATGACAGCATTATTTCACAATGATCATCCACTATGCCCAAGTAGTTTTTATACCAGAAATTCAGGGATGGATCAATATTTAGAAAACCATCATCATAACTGACCATATCAATAAAGAACAGAAACCATATGATTATCTCAATAGATGCAGAAAAAAACTTTTGACAATATAAAACACCCTTTCCTTACTGGAATAAATGGAACTTTCCTTAAAGTGATAAATAGCATCTATCAAAAATTGTGAGCAAGCATTATATGTAATAGGGAAAATCTAGAACCCTTTCTAATAAGATCAAGGGCAAATTAAGGATGCCCATTATCACCATTACTATTTAATATTGTACTAGAAATGCTAGCCATAGCAATAAGAGCAGAAGAAGAAATTGAACGAATCAGAATAGCCTGTGAGAAAAAAAAGTTGTCACTCTTTGCAGATGATATGATGGTATACATAGAGAACCCCAGAGAATTAACCAAAAACTAGTAGAAATAATTTAAAACTTTAGCAAACTTGCAACATATAAAATGAACCAACATAAATCATCAGCATTTCTATTTACCACCAATCAAACCCAACAGGAAGAAATACAAAAGAAATTCCATTCAAAATGACTGTTGATAATATAAAATACCTGGAAATATACCTACCAAAATATATACATTGACAATATGAACATAAATAAAGTCAGACCTAAAAACTGTAAAAAACACTAATCATTAATGGATAGGCTAAGCCAATATAATAAAAATGATAATCTACCCATTCAATGACATACCAATCAAATTGCCCAAAATTATTTCATAGAGCTAGAAAACATAAAAACAAAATTCAGCTGGCAGAATAAAAAGCCAACAATATCAAGAGAATCAATGGAAAAAATATGGAGGAAGGCTTAACTATGCCAGATCTCAAACTATATTATAAAGTGGTAATCATCAAAACAATCTGGTACTAGTTAAGAAATACAGTAGTGTATGAGTAGAATAAGTTAGGTAATCAACCCATAGTAATTAATGACCATAATCCAGACTTCAATAAACCCAAAGATCTAAGTTTTAGGGGAAAAAAACTCAATGTTTGACAAGAATGGCCAGGAAAACTGGAAAATATGGCAGGAACTAGGCATTGACCAATGTCTTGTACCATACACCAAGATAAAGTCAAAATGGATGCTTGATCTAAAAATAAATGATGACATTATAAACAAATTAGGGGGACACAGAAAAGTTTACTTTTCATAAGGGAATAATTAATGACCAAATGAGATATAGAGAACATTATAAAAAATGGACAACTTATTACTTTAAATAAATAAGCTTCTGTACAAACAAAAGCAATGCAATCATGTTTAGAAAGGAAATAATAAATTCCAAAAAAAATTATAGCAACTATCTCTGACAAATGCCCAATTTCTGAAATAGAGAATTGAATTTATAAAAAGCATCCCCCAATTGATAAATGGTCAAAGGATATGAATAGGCAGTTCTCAGAGGAAGAAATTATCGATTAGAGAAAGCAAACTAAAACAACTCTAAGATACCATCTTGTACCTATAAAATTAACTAATATGACCAAAAAGGAAAATGATAAATGTGAGAAAACTGGGACACTGCTACAGTGTTGGTAGAATTGTGAACTGATACAACCATTATGTAGAGAAAGCTGGAACCATGCCCAAAGTGCTAAAGAATTATATGTACTCTTTGATCCAGAAATACTGGGTCCATATCCCAAAGAGATAAGGGGAAAGGATCTACCTATACAAAAATAGTTTAGGAGTTCTTTTTTGTGGTGACCAGGAAGTGAAAACTGAGGAGGTGTCCATTAAGTGGGGAATGGTTGCAAGTTGTTGAATTTGGATATTGTGCTTATAAAAATGAAAAACCTGGAAAGATTTATGTGGACTAATGCTAAGTGAAGTGAGCAGAACCAAAAGAACAGTTTATATGGTAACACAAATATTAAAACAATGATCAACTGTGAAGGACTAAACTATTATCAATAAAGCAAGTTTCCAAGATATTCAAAAGGGAGGGACTCAGGATGAAAAATGCTAATCATGGCCAAAGAAATAAATGTTAGTCTGATTGAAGATCAAAACATATGATGTTTTACATATTTTTCTTCATGAGCTTTTTATTGGAGGTATAATTTGTGTTTTCTGTCATGGCATGAGCAATATGGAAATATATTTTGCACGAAAGCACTGGTATAGACTATAGCAAACTATGACCTCAGTGGAGGGAAACAGAAGAAGGGAAGGAGAGCTACAATCTGAATTGTAAAATGTCAGAAAACAATTGTCAAAAATGGAAATAAGGGTAAACAAGTAAAAGTTCATACAAACAAGGAGGATGTCAAGCAATTGACAAGAACCTTATTTTCATCTGAATTGGTTAAAGGAGGGAAGAACAAACACATATAGAATTGGATACAGAAATACATTTCATTCAATTGAGAAAGAGGAGGGAAAGGGCATATGTAAGAGTGAAAAGAAGGGTTAATTAAGGAAGGGATGAGTTCTAAGCAAAATAAACTCCAGAAACATACTATTTATGACTTCTTGTGCAGTGGCAGCAAAGAATTGGAAACTGAGGGGGTACCTATTAACAATAGAATGAATGAACAACTTAAGACACAGAAATAGAATAAAATACTGTTTTCTACAATTAATGATGAAGGGAATGATTTTAGAGAAACCTGAGAAGAAATCTGAGAAGAACCAATACAGAGTGAAGTGAGAACAACAAGGGAAACTATAGAGACAACAAAAATACCTCTGAAAGACTTTGCAACTCTGATTACCTTAGGGATCAACAACTATTTCAGAGGTGAAAGACTCAGTGTACTAAATGAGACATTTTTTTCACATGTTCAATGAAGGAACTGTTTTGACTATGCTTGTGACATGGATTTTGTATTTCTTGCTCATTTTGATATGGAAGAATTGATGGTAAGAAAGTAGTAGATTTTTGCTAGTTGGAAAAAATAAAATTTAATTTAAAATGAAGATGCCTTAATGATGCTTAAAGTTAGGCATACTACTTAAAAAGAAGGAAAAGAAATTTCTCCAAAAACTTAAATCCATAACATTTCTTTCATATACTAGTTTAACCATCCTATCAAAAAAAGAAATGAGGTTGGTCTGGCTTAATCAATTCTTGATGCAACCATTTATATTTTTAGAATTTATATTGTATATAAAAATGATATATATAAAATACAATATATATTATATATAATGTAATTACATATAAATATATATTTATATATAAAAATATAACAATATAATTATAAATGCAACTATTTATAATCACTGCTTCCATTCTTAGATGTTCACCAACCATCTCTTTATTCTACTAATTCTGATTCTATTTGTTATAGATTAAAACATATATGTGTATTTAAGTAATAAATCAGAATAGCAAATGTAGTTGAGTACCAAACTAACAAATGAAAGAGTTTAGTTAGAAATATTCAGGGCATTATACCATAATAATTTACTTTTGATAAAGTCCTAGAGAGTTGACATCTCAGCATCAACCTAATTCTTTTCATCACTTCCTCTTTGAAGTATACCAAAAAATATCAGTTCATTGTCACATACAGTTTTCTTTGAGATGATATTTGTAAAGTACTTTGAAAACCTTAAAATTCTATGTGAATGTTAGCTGCTCTTTTCATTTTATTACTATTGTTATTCTTTGACACAGAAAGAGAGTAATGTGAACAAAAAGAAGCCGATTTTGATAATCTATACTCATCTGAACAGGAAACAGCCATCCTGGATATAGCTTTGCAAAAGGAAATTCAAGAATGAGGGAGAAATGGATCACAAACCGAGGTCTCCATGCCAATTTTCTTTCCCTTCACCACTACAGACCCAAGTTGGCCCTAACGATGTGAGTATAGAAAGCCCAAATATGACATACCATGTCCCAGAATGCAGCCATGTATTCTGGAGGATCCTGCCCCCTTTGGGCTCCAAGCAGATGAGCACTGCTCACTGCACACCCTTCCAGGCAGCATGGAGGTTATTCTTCACTTGTGCACTTTCCCTCAGCATTCTGCTGACTCCTTTCCCCAAATGACAGCAAGCTCATATGCTTGCTCTCCACAATCAGAACATTTATGTATTGTTAAGCTCAATCAATATAAATCTCTAAAAGGGAATGTTTGCATAATGAAGGCTTATCTTTTGTCTCAGTTCCTAGACAGCCTCCTTTGTGTCTTGACAGTAGCAGTCCCTGGAGGTCAGTCATCATTAAAAATGTAAAGTGACTTATTCATGGTCTCAATTAAGAACAAACTCAGAAGAAGCCAATGTCTCTGATCCAGTTACTCTCTTAAACTAGTAGAATAACAATGACTATGGGTGGCTCATAAGCCACAGTACAGGCTCAAAAAGTAGCACACTGAAAAGGAGAAGAATTGACTCATAGACTATATGGCCACAGGAGGTACCCTGCACCAACAGGTTATCCCCCTTTTCAGATCTCAAAGTGTTTTTTAAAAATTATTTCAATTCAAATTCTCTAGGGAAAGTGATCTTTTTGTTGGTGGAAAATGAGGACAGAAATTTAGTAATGTCACTCAAAATATTCACTATTGGCATTCTTTGCTTTTTAGAATAAATGAATCGGCCACAGGTCATGTGATTTTTGTAAGGCAAATCCAAATTTCCAATTGATTTCCATGAGAAAATGGACATGTGTTCTTGTGAGGGCAAAATAAGTTTTAGAAAGAGACTGCCCTTTTCTCCCCAGCACTTCTTTGCTTTGTCTCCAGAGTTATTTTTTCCTTTTCAATAACTGCAGCCCTTCCCATTTCAAAGCCTAAGTTCATACACCAGCTCTGCCACTGGGATTGTAGCTGGGCAAATTATTTTATTTATGCATTGAAGGACTGGAACTAGATCAGTTAGTTAACAAGCCTTTTTATGGCCTTATTTATTATGTGTCAGAGTTATTTAATTGTAGATAGATCTTAGGGGATTCTAGAACTTGAGAGGGGGGAAATGCATCTTCATTAGCTCTTACTGAAATTTAGCATATTCTTCAATTATAAATATTGGCAACAAATGTGATTCTGAGAAAAAGTCCATCACACACACAGTTAAGAACCACTTATTTCCAAGATCCACAAAGTCCCTTCTATCTTCAAATCTGTGACTCTTCACTTCTCTACCCTTATAGCAAGTAGAACCTCCCCAGCAAAAGAAGCTTAAATTCCAAATAATCAGCATTACTACTTGTTAAGTTGGTGTTGGGTGGGGACAGATAGCAAAACCAAGTCACACAAATAACTAATTACAGAATGATGGCATCCATTCCCCAAGAGATAATAAAAAGATATAAATAGGTAGGGAGAAATCCAAGTGAACAACAATCATATTTTTAAAACATTCAAAATTAAAGAAATGTGCATTAAACAAATCTAAGGTCCTGCCTCACACCTCTTAGCCTGGCAAAGATGAGAACAAGGTGGGGACAGCTGGGTGGCTCAGTGGATTGAGAGCCAGGCCCAGAGTCAGGAGGTTCTGGGTTCAAATCTAGCCTCAGACACTTCCCAGCTGGGTGACCATGGGCAAGTCATTTAACCCCCATTGCCCAGCCCTTACCACTCTTCTGCCTTGGAGTCAATACACAGTATTGATTCCAAGATGGAAGGTGAGGGATTATAAAAAAAAGATGAGAGCAAGGAAAATCATAATTGTTTAGAAGGGCTACAAGAAGACAGGCACGAAGTCCATGGGGCTGTGAATTGGTCTAGTTATTCTAGAAAGCAGTTTGGAACTATGTGAAATATAAGATGATGTATATTCAAGTGAGAGAACCATAATGATTTTTACAGTGAGAACACTGTAAAGAAAACAACTTTGAGAGACTCAAATCAATACAGTGACCACCCATGACACCAGAGGTCTGATCATATCTAATGAGATATACATACAATTTTGGACCCAGCAAAAGTGGTTATTTGTTTTGATTGACTGCTTACTTATATAAGGACTAGTGGATGGTTGAGTCTATCAACCTACACCATTTAAAGTAACTAATAAAATAAGGACCTTGATGCCTTCATCAGGTGAGAAAAGTTCAATGGAATCAATTAATCCAGACACTAGGCTAAGTGCCAGAAGTCCTTGAAAGTCTCTGGAATTACACTGTACCAGGCTTTTGGGATAGGCTAAAGAAAATCACGCTGTAAAATAAGCTCTACTTCTATCATAGTTATCTTTTTTTATTTCCTCATTTCCTACTGCGCACAGTTTTTTTGCTACAAAAACATAGAACACAAAACAAAGGATTACTTTCAAAAATAAAAAAAATTCCCAAACTAAGGACACTCTAAATTGAGATCTCAAATAATGTAAATGTAGAAAAGAAAATACATCTAGCTGTAATGGATCTAGGAGGGTGAGAAGAATAATAGGCCTGGATGAAGTCACAGGAGACTTCTAACAAACTTTTAAAGAACAATTAATATCAACATTAAACAAAGTATTCAAAAGATTGAGAAAGTATTCTTTGAGATTGCTTTTATGAGCCAAATTCTGAACCAGGTAAGGATAAATTAAAGAAAAATTATGAGGTATCATTAATGGATATGCAAAATCTTAAATAGAATCATGTCAAAGAGACTAACAACTTAACAAAGAAATTATTCATTATGACTAAGATTTACATCAGGTATGCTAGAATGGCTAAATATTAGAAAACAACATAATTTTAATAATATTTTTAAATAGCATCCACAATACATCATCTTAATTGATGAAGAAAAGTCTAATTTTATGCTAAAAATTCTTGACTATCATAAAGCTATCTAAAATCAAAATCAAAATATTAAATTGAGATGTTTTCCCAATGAAAATAAAAGCAAAGCAAAGATGCCCCATCTTCCTCCTTCCCCATTATTTGACATAGGTCCAGAAACAGCAATAAAACAAAATAACTAAAGGCAAGGAAACCCTAATTATATTAAAGAAAGGCAAGGAGAAGACAAAACTGTCCTTATTTGCTGGTTACATCAAGATAGAAAATCCTAGGGAATCAGAGAAAAGAGCTTCAGCAAATTTCACATTATAAATAAACCCACAAGAATCAACCATATTTCTATATATAAAAGCAAAATCCAAAAGGCAATAATAGAAGGGAAGTCTCATCCAAAATATCTATGAAATGTTTCAAATATTTGTAAGTCAGGCTAAGAAAGTACACTGAAAACTTACAGAAGACGATTATAAAATACTTCTCAAATAGATTGGAGGAAATATTCCGTGCTGTGTACCCTCAAGGCAATAACAATAGCAAACTTACCAAAGGTAAGTTATAGTTTGAATGCTATGCAAACCAAAATACCAAATAGATGAATACTTTACAGATTCAATAAAAGACTAGTAAAATTCACTGAGTGAATCAAAAGATCTAGAGTGTCAGAGGACATAATGGAATAAGTTAAGAATGAATAGACAATAGCATTCTTAGGCCTCAAACTGTATTATAAAGTGTCAATCATCAAAACTATTTGGTCCAAATTTAAAAACAGCAAAGAAGTTCGATGAAATAAACTAACCAGGAGAGAATCAAAAATAATGGGACATCATCATGAGTTTTAAAGGGTTTTAACTTTGCAAAGTGCTTTACAAATATTATCTTGTTTGACCCTCACAACAACCCTGCGATGTAGGTGCTATTATTACACTCAATTAATTGATGAGGGAACTGAGGTAGGTAAAGGTTCAGTTACTTGCTCTAGATTTAATAGCTAGTAAATGTCTAAGGTTGAATTTAAACTTGGGTCTTTCTAACTCTAGCTCCAATACTTTATCCACTGTGCCACCTAGCTGACACTGCAAGTCAACGATCCAGTATTGCTATTTTGAGGTCTCCATGATGCTTTAATTTGTATTTCTCTTATCACCAGTGATGTGAAGTGATCTTTTATAGATCTGTTGGTTAGTTTGCAATTATTATTCTTTGTGCAGTTTGGCATACATTTACGAAACAGCTAGCATGTAAAAGGCACTAGAATACAAATTATTACCAAAAGACGTAGGAGGTGGGAATTCTATGGTCTAGCCATAAACTCCAAAACATAAAAATATATGATAAGAACTTCTGGGAAAACTAGAAAGTAGTCTGGCAGAAATAAAGCTTAGAGAATCATCTTAAACTGCATTCCATAACAAATTCAAATGTGATTGTCCACCTAGTTATTAAAGATCACATCACTCAAAATTAGAAGATGAGCCGATCATATGATAATTTTCATGATAAAAGGTAAAAAGATGAAGTATTAACATTTTTTTCAAAGATCCACTTTCTCTCCCCTCCCACCTTCCTTCTCCCATTTAGAAAAAAGAAAAACAAAATCTATTACAAATATGTACAGTCGAACAAAAAACATTCCTACATGAGCTATGTCTGAAAAAAATATATCTCACTCTGTCCTGTGAATCCATCACCTCTTTTTATTTCTTCATCAGGAAGTAGGTTTTCCTATAGTCTTTCTGTGTGTCTGTCTATCTCTCTCACACACACATGATCAGAGATTTAGAACTAGAAAGGAACCTTTAAGGTGATATAGCTCCATTTTCATCTGATTTTTACAGAAGAGAACTGAAGCCCAGAGAAATTTTACCACCATCACAGGTAGTAGTAAAAAGTAGAATCAGGAACTGAACCCTTGGGCCTATGAATTATAATCCAGTACCCTTTGAGGCCTGATCTGTTCCATTTTTGGTTTTGTATCCCCACCTCTCAAGACCTTTCATACACTAGGTATTTCATAAATATTAGCCAAACTGAACCTAAAAAGAAAAATTTCAAACTAATTAGCACTTATGAAAAGATCTCTTTGCATCACTAACTATAATAAAAATGTAAGAGCATTCTCGCATCAAAGCCCTTAAAATATCAGTTGGTAAAATTAAGAATCGATATTATGGGCATGTATCTCAGCACTATTTGTAGCAGGAAACAATTGGAAATAAAGTGGGTGTCCATAAGTCGAGAAAGGGCTAAATAAAAGAGTATGTTAATATAGTGGGCTAACTTTGCAGTCTAAGAAAAAATGAGGAATTTATAGAAAAATTGGCTAGAAAACCAGTGTACACACTGACTTCAATAATGTGAATGGGCAATACTAAAAGATGAATTGTCATGATAATTGTACACCCTACATAAGAGATTATTGAGTCCATATGACTCAATATTGAAGTCCTTTTCTCCATATGTAGGGTGCTACAGATAAGGAATGTGAAATAGTGTCAGACAACAGTTCCTGTCCGTTGGTTTGGCTTTCCTATTTTACTTTGTTTCAGAGGTAAGTTGGGGGCAGAGAGAGATACCAGGAAATGGCTATGCTTTAAAAAACAAAGATAATCATTTTTAAAAACTAAGGCTTTGTGCATAGTGACTGAATTAAGTGTGAACATATATGTCATCTTTTTTTTATTATTTAGGGCAGAACCAGAGACCTTTCTCCCTTTAGAATATCAAAATTACAGATTCTCCTGGTTAGAAGGCAGCTCAGTAGCTCTCTAGTTCAATCTGAACCTTAATAGGATTAGAAATATGCTCCATATTTGGAATAAGGGGCAAGATACAGAGGATGAACTGAAAAAGAAAATTAAGGGTGGTCAGGGGTGAGACCAAGAAGATGGAGTATAAGCAAGAACTCACCTCAATTCCACTCCAAACAATATTAAAAATGCTTTGAATCAATTTCTGGAGCATCAGAACCAACTCAA
This sequence comes from Monodelphis domestica, assembly GCF_027887165.1. Taxonomy (NCBI): domain Eukaryota; kingdom Metazoa; phylum Chordata; class Mammalia; order Didelphimorphia; family Didelphidae; genus Monodelphis; species Monodelphis domestica. Next base: position 27,175,133 of record NC_077235.1, on the reverse strand, counting down.
GTTCAAAGTGAAATAATTTTCTAGCCCAGGACAACTCTAGAGTCACTAAGAAAGTTCTGTCACAAAGGACTGGAGGTTGGGAACTTGAGTACAGTACAGTCTGTGCTCTAGTAATGATGTCAGCAGCAGGCCTTGAAGGTGGCTGCAGCAGCAGCTTTGAGAGCTCTCAGCCTACAGACAGTAAGGGAGTCAGATAACTGATCAGAATCAGATTATAGGAGACCCTCTGCTGGCATTGGAGGTAGGACCCTGTTGCATTGCCCTTTCATATCTCTGGGTCAGAGTCCTAAGGCAAGAAGAATACTATAGCTTGTAACCACAGAGGAGTAGGTGCCCTGTGCACAGTTTCAGGGTGGAGAAGAGTAGAGCAGGGGCATTGGTCTCAGTTCCAAGGCGCAAAGGAGTGCTAACACTTCAACTATGGGTAAACAAGGTCCCTTCATAGGTAAATGCCAGGAGAGCAGCTCTCCTTAAATAATATTACCTTGGAAGCACTGGAACCTTACAGGCCTCTAGAACTAGCTCTGAAAATTGCAGTATGAAAAACCTGAAGCCCCTTTCACCCCTGGAGCAGAGTCCAATTTTAACATACCATTAAAAGTCAAGAAATGAACTGCATAAATGACCAAATTACCAAAATAGAACTTGATCATAAGTTACTATGGTGGCAGGGAAGATCGAGATGCAAATTCAGAAGACGATGATAAAACAGAGAAAAGATTGAGTGAACCAACTATACTCAATATCACCAATATCGTTCAGTATTGTATTAGAAGTGCTAGCACTAGCATAATTGTCCAATTATTTAAATCTGATTTTATTTGTGAAAAAAAGTTCTATAATTATATTCATGTAGTTGTGAGGTTTGCCTTGACAAGTATATTCCCAGTTTATGCAGTCTATGCTTATTTTTTAAATGGAGTATCTCTTACTCTCTCTTCTTACAGGGTTTTGTTAGTGATATGTAGAAATGCTGATGATTTATGCGAGTTTATGTCCTAGTATTTTGCTAAAATTTTCATTTTTTAGTTGAATCTCTAAGGTTTTCCAAGTACACCATCAATATCATCTGCAAAAAGAGATAGCTTCATTATCCCTTATAATTATAAAATACTTTTTATACAAATAAAATCAGATTTAAATAGTTGGAGAAATATTAATGGACCAGGAGTGGGCAAAACCAATATAATAAAATGTTAATTTTATCTAAACTAATCTACTTATTCAATGACATCCCAATTAAATAACCAATTATTGAGCTAGAAAAAATGATAGCAAGATTCATTTGGAGGAACAAAAGGCCAAGAATATCAGTAGAATTAATGAAAGGAAATGTAAAGAAAAGAGGTCTGGCAATATCAGATCTTAAACTGTTTTTATAAGGTGGTAATTATCAAAACTATCTGCTTTGGGCTTAGAAATAGAAAGGTGAATGAGTGGAACAGAGCAGACATACAACACATTAATGAATGACTATAGTAACTTTGTGTTTGACAAATGTAAAGATCCAAGCTTTTAGGATAAAAATTCACTAATTGGTAAACACTGATCAGAAAACTGGAAAACAGTCTGGCAGAAACTAGGTATAGGCCAATATCTTATACCATTGACCGAGATACAGTCAAAATGGATACATGACCTAGACATAAAGGGAAATATCATAAGCAAATTTAAAAAACATAGAACATATTATATATCATATTTATAGATAATAGAACAATTTATGAATAAATGATAGAGGGAATTGTGACATGTAAATGGATAATTTTGGTTACATTAAAAGTTTACAAACAAATAAAACCAATATAGCCAAGATCAAGAGGAAAGCAGAAAACTGAGAAAATTATAGATAGTTTCTTGGATAAAAGTCACATATCTCAAATATATAGAGAACTTTTTCAGATTTATGAGAATATGACTCATTCCCCAAATGATAAATGGTCAAAGGATATGAACAAACAATTTTTGTATGAAGAAACTAAAGCTATATATAATCTTGTGAAAAAATACTTTAAATCATTATTGATTAGAAAAATGCAAATTAAAGCAACTCTGAGATGTAATCTAATTCCTACCAGACTGGCTAAAATGATAAGTGGTAGAGGGCATGTAGAAAAATGTATATACTACTTACTACACTGTTGGTGGAACTGTGAAATGATCCAACTATTTTGGAAAGCAATCTGTAATTATGCCCAAAGAGTTACAAAACTGTATAAATCCTTTGAACCAGGAATACTTTTAGGTCTGTTTCACAAGGTGATTGGGGGAAAGTAGAAGAACCTCTGTGTTCTGAAATACTTTATAGCACCACTCTTTGTGGTAGAATTTGAAAATGAGGAGATGCCTATCAAAGGGGAATGGCCAAACAAGTAATGATATATGATTGTGATGAAATGCTACTGTTCTATAAGAAACAGTGAGCAGATATATTTTAGAAAAACATGGAAAGGCTTACTTGAAATAACAGTGAAATGAGCAGAACCCAGAGAACATATAGTATGTATTAGTATAGTATATAGCAGTGTGTGTGTGTGTGTATTAGTATAATATATGCAATTCAACAGCAATACTGTTTGAAGAATAACTTTAAATATCTACTTCCAGAGAAAGAACTAATAAATAGAAGCATATATTTTATGGTATATATGTAAATGTATGTATATGTTTATCTTTGTCAATTGATGCCTTGTTTAGTCCAGGATGGGGAAACAAGATAGGAGACAGTATGGAAATTAAAAAGTAACAAAATTTTAATTTTTAAAAAGAGATAAATAGGGAAACAGAATTTTACTAAAATGTACCATGGAAAATGAAGTAATATCAATACTAAACATATATGCACCATATAAGTTAAATGAGTTATAGGATGAAATACACTAGTAATATAGCAGTCGGAGACCTCAACCTTTCCTTTTCAGAACTAGATATATCTAACCATGAAAAATAGAATTTTAGAATAGTCTATTATATGATACATCCCTGGAAAAAAACAGAATAGGAATGAAAATGAACATGCTTTTTTCTCAGCTATGCATGGCACCTTTACAAAAAGTGATATATTAAGACATAAAAACCTTGCAACCCAATGCAGAAAAGCAGAAATATTAAATGTCTCCTTTTCCAAATCACAATGTAATAAAAATTACAGTGAATAAAGGGCTGTAGAATCATATATTAAAAAGTGGACCCTAAATAACCAAATCCTAACGAAGAACAAATCATAGAAACAATCAACAATTTCATTAAAGACAATGACAACAATGAGACAAAATATTGACTCAGGAGTCTAAGACTTGGTTATAGAGCCTCCTGCAAGAAGATTGTCACCCCTGTGGAATTTGGATCCTTCAGACTTATTAGGTGCTCTAGCACTTCACGACTCACCACACTTTGCCCTGTTGACAAAATGGGTCCAAGGTCTAATATTCTTTATATACATTCTTTTACTTCAGATACTTTATAAATTTGACCCCTCAATACCCTAAGAATTTTGTTATTTCTAGTATGGAATTTCTCAATGTAGGCTTATTTTAATTAGATGCTTTCATCATTTTTGTACTTTTTATTTTCATTTCTAACTTCTCTATAAGGCGCATTCAGAACTGTGAATTAAAAGTTCAAGTGTGGCAGTTCTGTCTAAGACAAAGAAAAATGTTGGTCATAAAGATCTTTGCAGATCTTTTCCATTTTTCTTCTGTTACCCTTCCATTTTCATATTCAAATACCCTTAGAAAGATTTTGCTTAGTTGGGTCTCTCACCATGCACTCTTTCAACCAGTTTTATTCTCTACTGTTTTTTCTCTTATGGACTGGTACCTCTCATATCTTTCATAATTCTTCTCTCTAAAATTTTACAAACAAATTTATATTATAAACAAGGGTTGCCCTTGGCTTTCATCTCTCTCTCCTTGGCAAGTAAGTCAAATATTTGCCGACTACTCTCAAAGTATTTAATTGTGAATGTGGTAGAGGGCATAGAGGACAATATGCCGTTGTCACAGTTGACGAATGGTGACGTGTATAAAATGAAATACAATTTGTCATGTAAACTCTACAGAATGTGTACACATTCTACTTTCCCAGTCAATGTTCCAATCTCTGAAAGAAGTCTTGCTTAGGCTGGGTTTTATTATACTAGTGTGAAATACAGAGTTAAATGTTTCTGTTGTGGCTTAGTGCTGGGTAACTGCAAACAAGGAAACAATACTATTGAAAAACATAAACAGCTGTATCTTAGCTGAAGCTTTATTTGGAATATGATTTTGGTTAACAATCTGGGAACTTCCTTTCACTATTTTTCTCCTTTGATGATGAATAATGCTATATGGGTTTCTTGTCTCAATGTTTTTATAGACTGTTGGTCTCCTAGTTATGGCAATTGATTTACATCAATTAAATTCTATATAAAATGATTATATCATGTTTTTGTCCTACCTTGAAATATTTTTGGAAATCAATATAAATTAAATGGGAAACTTTAGCCATGAAGACTGTTTCAGATGAATCTCTCTCCTTCAAAGAGCAAACTTATAAATATTTCTATAAGAAGCCATGAATGAGGAATAAGAATGTTTCTCATATTTTATAGTGAAATTTATACTGATTTTTATAGTCAAACAGTCAAAGAATTTGACCATGAACAAAAGCTGTCACAGATGTTTAAAAATAAGTCTTCTCATTTTGTATCTAAGAAATGTAATCTTAATAAAATTATTCATCTTTTTAAATAGTTCTCTAAAAAAGATAGTTTACAGTGTTTTATTCTTAATACAGTTTACTGTCTTTATATTATACTAATTCAGGCAAATCCCAAAACTAAAAAAGTGATTTCAGAATGGAAGGGGATACTTTCAATAATATATATATTTAAAAGTTCCACTGAGAGCTTGGAGCTCAGATTCTATAGAGTGGGACCACTTATTTCTTGCTATTTGGAGCAAGAATTTACTATCTGAATAAGTCCAGTTTTGTGGCAATTTTAGCAAACCATAGCCCCACTAAAACTCCAGAAATACAACACCAACAGAAATCAGTCACTTTAAAAAAGGAATTAGAGTTACTGTATTAAAACTGAAAGCAAAAACTATCTGAAGCCCAAGAAAAGGAGACTTATCTCTAAGGTTTTGTTTTTTTTTTTTTGCTGGCAACAATGAAATGAGTTACAGGAGATCATTTATACAAAAGGCAGGAAAGGGAAAGATCACTAATTTAGTTCTTAGAATTTGATGGGCTAAATTAATTAATATATAGATGACAAAGATACTGAACAGGTCTTTCCTTGAATTTAATAGCAACATTTGTGCTTTTTATCTTTGGAATAAAGAAAATTGAGGAGAAAAACAAGCTGGCTCTAGATAGGGCTTCTTTGGGATCTATAAACTTTAAAAAATGTTTATTTTGATATTAGGATTTCTATACATTTGGTTTCCTTTGAAATCCTACGTGTTTTATTTTATTCATTTATAAATATTATTCTGAGAAGTCAATCAACACTATAGGCACTATAATTACCAAAGGAAGATCTATAAAACACACAAAAAAGATAAAAAAATCCTGATCTAGATCCAATCTTTCATTTTATAATAGAGCAAACTGAAATCGTAAGAGACTAAAGCAGACTCAAGAATTGAACTCAGACCATACAAGTCCAAATCCAATCCTCTTTCTATTAAACAGTCCTCATTGGGTAGAAGCAACAGAGAAATTAGAATTGGCTCAGGAAACACCTACCCCAATCTCCACAAGCTAAAAGGAGCAATTGAGTTAGCTTGAATCACATTACCAGGAGGAGTAACAGAGAACAATCTCATCCTCAGGATCTTAGGTTTAGACTAACAACATTTTAAGATGACATTTATCTTTTTTGTCAATAGCCTCTCTTTTTCTGTGTTCCCCTCTTTCCCATTATGCAGCTATTTTACCCAATTCCCACATTAATTTCACCTCTTTATAATTATGGGGCTATAACTCAAGAGCTAAAGGAATCCTCTGAGGCCATATAGACCAATCTCCTCTTTTTAGAAATGAGGAAACTGAGGCCCAGTTGATTAAATCACCTGCCCAAGGTCACATGGACATTCAGCTTTTAGAAAAAGAATATGAGCCAAGAGCCATTGCTCTTTCCATTGTCCCAACGGACCCCGTGGAGTTGCTACTGAATATTAAGGTATCAGCTACTGCCACCTTTAGGTGTGACCTCCCCAAGGGATACACCAGGCCAAAAAGGGGACTCTGAAGAATCAATTGCCTCTAATACTGCCCAAAGAAATAAATCTATGACAATAGAATGACAAGCAGGGAATTAGAGGGAGGAACAACCTTAAATCTTACTACAGCTGGCTACATGAAATTCTGACCCATTTAAAGCCTACTCTATCTAGGACCCTGCTGCACCTCTAACATCTTATTTGGATTTCCTCTACCTTGATCCCAAAGCCATTCCTTCTCAACACATCTGTACGGACTGTAGGCCTTTTACTACTGCACAGTTCTCCCAATTTGGCAATGCTGAACTACATGGGACCAGATTGATCATGCTCCAGCCCTGGCACCACTTTCCAAGTAAGACCCCCATAACTTTGCATGAAGTAAACAAAACATTAAACCTTATGGTACAACATCAACATTAATTATTAAAATTACTTTTCCAGGAAAACCCTAGCAGAACACCTCATTGAGACATAAAAGTTCCCAAAGGAGGTGCCAAAAGGGCACAAACTATATCAGGTCCCACCGAACTCAAAAGATTTCAGGCATCAAATCACAGTCAAATAAAAAGTTTGCTGGCACTTAGGAGAGGTACATTAAGGGATGAGCCATAACATTGTCACTCTTTTTGTAACAACAGTTTACCCAAGATTCTCACCTGAAGAAGCAAAGTCCCTCCACACACTGGCATTTGGAACCAGGGTTTGTGAAAATCACCAACTTCTAGCCCATCCTGGGGTTGATCATACAACAAGTTGATAAATGAAGTTGATTCTAGGTATTTTTTCTTCTTTCCTGTTCTGGTCCTTTAAAGCTAGAATAGTGCTGCTTTCTGATGTCTGAAGCAATAGGTCACACAGAGGTAATACAGGGATTTTTTAAAGTGTACTGGCTTCACCGAACCCTTTTCATATAGCCATTGATCAGATTTACTAACCTTTTCCTTCACTTTCTCTGTGAGCTGAGGAAATGAGGGATTTAACCTGAATGACTCAGACACAAGTCTGATGTGTGGGCTAAAGAATTTGTCAGAAGACAATGAACCACTGTGTGTGCTATCCTTAAGCAAGCCAGTTTAGTGCTACAGAAAGCAGAGGAATAGGGCACATGTCCAGATCTAAAGCCTAAATTTGGATTAATTACTGGGTGCACCTGGGTCATACTGATTGTCTCCTCACCAATTTGCTTTATTAATATACAAAAGTGATGGAATTGGAACCACAAGCAGGCATATGAGCTAAGGATGATTCCATCCCTAGGAATTGAGCTTGCACAAGAATTTTTTTTAAATCTGCACCTGCTCTCTGTAAAACATAGCAAGCCATTGAACATATGAAAATATCAGTGTTGGGAGTCTGAGTAAATGATAAAGAAATAAGGACATCAATGATAAATGGGATGAAACTAAGTAACCGACATTATTGAACTGTCATCAAAATGGATTTAGATGGGTGGGAGCCTGATTTTCCCCAAACATGAGACATTGAAGTTTCCTTAGAACTTTTGAAGGGAGTAAAGCAATTCAGAAGCCAGGGCTTGGCCTTTGACTATCCATATTTGGTCATTTTCTCTTTGGGCACGCAAGGGGCAGTAAATCCAAATTACCAGCCCTATAGAGATCCCTATGTACTCCTTGCTTTTTGTTCTTCCAGCCCATTCATTCACTGCACAAAGGGGCTGGGGCCTACAGAAGGAGGGGATTGGGGGCACCCAGAGGCATCTCCCAACAATGGCTGTGAGGCGGTGGTTTAACTCCTCATCTGATTAATATTCCACATAGACAGAAGCCAGCCTGACTCAGGGCCTTGGCTTAAAGAGCAGATGGACTGTGGCCACTGCTCCTCAATTGATTCATTATTTAGGCCATTAATTTTCTTCTCACCAAAAACATCTGGCGTCTGATGCTTGGGGATAAACTGATATGAGCTGCAAGCAAGTTTAATAACAGGTTCATCTTCTATAATTGCAGGTTAAAGCCACAGACAAAAGTTCAAAAAGTATTTTAAGGGAGGAGACATGGGACACACTGCCTGGTTTAGAAACATTTTAAGAAAAAGGACTCATTTTTTTTTCTAGTACGTATCCATTCACTTTCTAACAACATGACATTACAAGTATTTATTCTGGAGAGGAGTATTGCTGGCAGCAGCAAGGTTCAATATTTCTCATGTCTATATCCCATAATAGACCTCACTTATGGTTCTGAGTCTTTGAGTCGACAAGACGCCACAGCAAATCAAGCTAAATCAGGGCCAGCCTGCAGCCAAGTTTTTCTTAGGTTTTCCCTCTACTCTTGCCTGATTCCCTTCATTTTGAGCCTCTTTCCAACATCCTTTGTTTCTTTCCCTCTTTACTTTTCTGAATTTTTTAAGTATAGATTCAGTTTACTGATTCTTATTTATTCTTTTTATATTGATCTAGGCATTCAGGGATATGAATTTGCCTTTAAGTACTGCTTTATTTATGGACCAGAGATTTTAATATGTTGTATCTGAATTCCCTTTCTTGTATCATTGTATATTTTTAGCTCCAAGGGACATTTAAAGTCATCTATTTGAACCTTTTTAATTTAACAAGTGAAGAAACTGAGGCCCAGAAAGAAGTGACTTACTTAATTTCTCACATGGAGTAAAGAGATAGAGTCAAGATTCATACCCAGATTATCTCCTTGTACCTCCAGTCCTTTCTCTCATGAAATCTATTCTATTTATGTCCTTATTCACCTTTTCTTCATTTCATCATTATTTATAACCAGCTTTCTTCAATCCAACTCAATAAATGTGGAATATAATATCTGTACTTTTCTGTATTGACTGATGTCATCTTTAAGGCCCAAGACATTATTGCTATTTGTGGAGTTCCAAGAATACTGGCACAGGTACTGGAGTCTCTTAGCTTGTCCCATTGATCCTCTCCCCTCCCACCCTCTCTATCCACCCCTATGTGTATATGTATGTGTAATATTGATCTTGTTAAATACTGTTTAGATTTGTGATTTTTGTCATAAAAGTAGGGATGTTAAATGCTCCAAATATTTTTCTGTCCTTTATGAGATTTTCCTCAATTAATTTAACTAAAATGATTAGTTGTCTTGTGTATGCATATATACACACATGCACATATATAATACATACATACATGCACATATATTTTAAGTTGCTATGCTCTCGTTTTGGATAGAACCTTTGATCATATTTATCTTCTTCAGTTCTTTCTGTTTGACCTTGGTTTTGTCTGACATCAGTGTCACTTGCCTTTTTCGGGATTTGGCTGTAGGATGGTACATATTCATTGTCAATCTGTGGAGATTATTCTAAATCAACTGTGTTTTCTATAAACAGCAATATGGTCAATTCTGCTTTTAAATCCATTCTCAGAATTCTTTTAGGTCATTGGGGAGGTAAATGCTTTTGCCTTTACTGTTCTGATTTTTAAGTTTGTCTGTTCCATCAGAGAAACATACCCACTTTCTTATTTTTCTATTGTCCATGAACACTTAAGAGGCCTACTCTGAACAGTGCTCCTCTTTCTGTGATGAATGTCTCTCAGTTGCTTTAACTTGAACTTCACTTTGTGATAACCTCAAGCCTTTCTTCCCTCTTGTCATCTTTTTCCTGCCATCCAAACCAGCTCTCAACAAAGCTGCAAACCAGTGGTGTCAAACATAAATAGAGATGGGGTGAGGGTCACCAAACCATATGCAAAAAAGATCCAGGCTGGCTGCATAGTGAGTTGTTTTTCAAATTTAATATTATCATTGCTTGTATTATCTTTTATTTCATTAATGATTTCCCAATTCCATTTTCATTTGGTTTGGAGCCTCACTTGGGAGTACTGTGGGCTCCATGTTTGACATCTCTGCGACATAAGCCATGCTTCTTGAGGACAGGAATAGGTTTGGGTTTGTCCTTAGCATAATGGTCATCTAGGAAATGGCAACTACACATAACTGAGTTAAACTGAACAGATAATGATGCCAGGGAAATAGCTTCAGCACCTGGTTAACTTTCTAATGTGAAAATGTATGCATTTTCCCCCAACAAGGCACTGCTAATCAGAAAAACAAAACAAAAATATTTATCCTTATATATTTACAAGAGAAAAAGAAAGAACAATCCTTATGTGATACCAAGTCCGATCTGATCTCTGCCTAGATCAAAGGGGTGAATGCCAGGTCACCTCCCCACTGGGCCTTAGGTTCTGGTCTATACTTTTGGCATACAAGAGAATGAACGTCATTTTTCACTTGGCATGGTGTTTTATAATTTCATTAGGCACCAGCCTGGGAATATAAGGCAGAGTTTTAACTTTGAACTTCATTATTTCTGTTATTGATGTTTCTTCCATCAACATATAAAGGTAGAACCTTACATTGATCTTCAAAATTGATGTCAGAAGACATCAGTAATCTGATCTTTAGGGACTACAGTAGCCTTATAGCAGCCATGGCAGCTTCTGAAGCAGAAATTCAATCAAGTGGGTATTATCCCAGAATAACATTATATCCAAATTGAAAGGGACCTCAGAGGCCATCTAGTTCACCCTGAAGTGAAACAAGATTCTGGGCTACAACATCCCTAACAAATGACTGATAGAGCCAGGGCGTGAGGGCCTCTCCTGAATGGGGGCTCACTATCTCGAAAGGTAATCCCATTTCACTTTTGGAGAAGTTGCAATTGTTAAGAAATTTTCCTCACGTGGAACCTAAAACTGCCTGTCTGCAGCTTCCACCCAGGAATCATAATGCTACCGTCAGAGGCCAAACAGATCAATTCTCGTCTTTCTGTTTTTGAGGAAGGGAAAAACAGCCTTCTCAGTTCTTGAAGCATGGGCCAAGTCTTCTCTTCTCCAGAGGAAACATCTCTAGTTCCTTAAACAAATCCAGATGTAGCATCATGTCAAAGTTATTCACTATATCTTGGTTACCTTCCACTGTTTTCTTTCAAAGTTATCAATGCTCTTCCAAAAATGAATACAATACAAATTGTCAAAAATGACAAAGGATAGGAACAGTCATTGTTAGCAGGACCATGGAAGACATGCACAATGATATGCTGTTGGTAGAGCTGTGAAGTAGTCCAACCATTCTGGACTTCAATTTAGAATCAATAAGGAAAGTGATAAATTGTCCATACTCTTAGGCATCAATGCCACTACTAGATTGACATCCCAAGAAAGTCAATATGTACCAAAATATCCATGATAGCTCCCTTATAAACAAAATTGGCACCTATTGACTACAAATAACTAGAAAAGTGATGGTTTATTAACATAATGGAATAGCAATGTATATTAAGAAACAAGTAACTCAGAGAAACATTGAAATATGTATATGAACTAATGCTGAGCAAAATAAGCCAAACCAGAAAACACTGTACACATTGACTCCAAATATAGAAATTTGACATTCATTAAACAAAATTTGTACTCTGCATAATGAAAGTACAGGAGAATTAACAATGAAATACACCTCCCCACTCAAAGCAGCAGAAAGGTGGAGGTACATGTAGGACTAAAGATGTTGTCAAATTTTTTCCCCTTAAAACATTTTCCTTTGTTACATGGAAGTTTCAATCTAGATGAAAGTGAAATGACTATTATATAAAGACAAAAGGCAGCAAAATAAAGAAAATATATATTTAGGCATAAACCTCAAGGAGATCAAAGACAGAAATACCAACATATTTAGCAGAATATTGATAGATAGCAGCACTTTTTGTGATAGCAAAGAATTAGAAGCAATGGAGAATGGTTAAACAAGTTGTGGCACATTGCTATAATGGAATTTTACTGCCACATGAGAAACTATGACAATGAAAAAGATAGGAAGGCATAAGAGGACTTACAGAGGCAAAAAAGCAAGCAGAACCAGAAGAATGGCAAAAATCCAAACAGAATACTATATAATTATAATGATCAGCCTTGGCACTAAAGAGATATGAGCTGATACCTCTTCCCCTTCCTTGCACAGGTGGGAAATTATGGAAGCACAACATTGCAGAACATTGTTGAACTAGATTGATTAAACTGGGTGAACTGGTTTTTTCCCTTTTCTTTCTGATTCTTTGATCTAAATGATGGCCCTTGGAGGCAGCTCAGTTAATAATATAGTCTAGAGTCAGGAAGACCTAAGTTCAAATCCAACCTCAAAATATTTTCTAGCCATGTGACCCTGTGTAAGAGCAAGTAGCTTAACTTATATTTGCCTCAGTTTCCTCAACTATGAAATAAGGCTAATAATAGTACCTCACAGAATAGTGAAGATCAAATGATATAATATTTGTAAAGTACTTAGCATAGTACCTGACATATGATAGGCAATATATAAATGCTTATTCCCTTCCCTTATTGGGGTAGAGCAAAGATGGAATATATTTGGAAATGAAGATGATATAAAAATAAAATATGTCAATAAACTCCTTAGATTAAATCAGTCTATTTTTGGCCTTTGGAGAAAGCTAATGTAATAGCAGTAAGCTTCAGGGGAAAGGCCACATGGTCATTGAGGAGACTAGGTCCAGGTACTAGCTTAAAAAATAAATTGTGAAAGCAAACTCCACTGAAGGGCAGAATCAGTCTTAAAACTGCTAAATGGAGATGACTGAATAGGTGAGATAGAGATCACAGTAAGGGCAATAATTCCTAACATCTCATGTAAAAACAGATTTCCAGGAAGAGCTGAATACCCTCATGTGGACCTAAAGCTCAGAGAAAGAATCCCTAGAATTCATTTAGAAAAGTATCATCCCTATCCAGGGCTAGGGAGCACAGCAGGACAGCTGACAAGAGGAAAGCAGGCACTTCAGATAACTGGGGCCAGCACTGCATGCCTTGAGCTTTCCCTCTCCTTTGATAAAAATGAAGTTGAATCCCTCATTCATGATCCAAATGAGTAGTGTTCAATAATGTGGGACTTTGATTTTTCTTGAAACCCCCATGCCTAACCCTACTTGATGGAATTCCATGCAAGAGAAACTGAAATTGTTGCCATCAGACTGAAATGCTGAGAAAAGTATCAGCCTTGGTTATCAGTAAATGAAAGACTTGTCAGGACAATATTGTATAGGCTGATGCATCTCTTTAAAACTTCAGGGCCTTCATTAAAAGATCCCTAGTAGAAAGTTACTGCCTGGGGCTTCCGCTGCAGAGAGCTGGTGGAAACAACAGCAACCCTCAGGGCGGGCAAGACAGCCTCACGGGCTGGATCCTGCTATCCAAGTCGCAGTGAAAGTCCTTGCCCTAGAGCTTGGGAAAGCTGCAGCCCATCCCCCTACAGGCCTACGAAACAGCCTCACGGCCAGCGATTCTGAAGGCAACTTCCTGAAAGCGAGCTAGGGGGAGAGTGTGGCCTGGTGGTCTGACCCTTCCATTCCAGTTCCAGTGAGGCATATTCAGTTTAACCCAGGGAAAGCTCATAGAACCAACATCTGCCCAGGACTAAAGCCTCGGATCACCAGAGATAAGAAAAGCTAATCCTCCACATTCAGAAATGGCAAACTCCACAGAACCACAGAAGCCCCAAAATACCAAGAAAAATAAGAAGAAAGGGGCGACTTTGGACACATTCTATGGAGCCAAAATACAGAGCAGACAGAAGATAATATAAAAGAAAATGCTCCAAAACCTTCCAAAGGAAATGGAAACTCTCCACAAACCTATGAAGAATTTGAATCAGAAATGACCAAAAAGATGGAAGCCTTCTGGGAGGAAAAGTTGGAAATAATGCAAAAGAAATTCACGCATCTACAAAACCAGTTTGACCAAACTGTAAAAGAAAACCAGGCTTTAAAGGCCAGAATCAGGCAGCTGGAAGACAACGATCGTGTAAAAGAGCAAGAATCAATAAAGCAAAGCCAAAATACCAAGAAATTAGAAGAGAACATAAAATATCTCACCGACAAGGTGATAGATCTGGAAAATAGGGGGAGAAGGGACAATTTAAGAATAATTGGACTCCCAGAAAAGCCAGAAATAAACACCAAACTGGACATAGTGATACAAGATATAATCAAAGAAAATTGCCCAGAGATTCTAGAACAAGGGGGCAATACAGCCACTGACAGAGCTCACAGAACACCTTCTACACTAAACCCCCAAAAGACAACTCCCAGGAATGTAATTGCCAAATTCCAAAGCTATCAAACAAAAGAAAAAATCCTACAGGAAGCCAGAAAAAGACAATTTAGATATAAAGGAATGCCAATCAGGGTCACCCAAGACCTTGCAAGTTCTACTCTGAATGATCGTAAGGCATGGAACATGATCTTCAGAAAGGCAAGAGAGCTGGGTCTCCAACCAAGAATCAGCTACCCAGCAAAACTGACTATATACTTCCAAGGGAAAGTATGGGCATTCAACAAAATAGAAGACTTCCAACTTTTTGCAAAGAAAAGACCAGAGCTCTGTGGAAAGTTTGATACCGAAAATCAAAGAGCAAGGAATACCTGAAAAGGTAAATATTAAGGAAAGGGGAAAATGTTATCTTCTTCTTTTACTCAAACTCTCTTCTATAAGGACTACATTTATATCAACCTATGTATACTAACATGTGGGGGAAAAAATGTAATGTATAAATAGGGGGTAAAGAAAGACCAAATAGAATAATCATTCTCACACAAAGATTCACATGGGAAGGGGAGGGGAAGAAAACTCCTATAAGAAGGAGAGGAAGAGAGGGGGGGGTTACTTAAACCTCAATCTCAGGGAAATCAGCTCTGAGAGGGAAAAACATCCAGATCCATTGGGATCTTGAATTCTATCTTACCCAACAAGGGTAAGGAGAAGGGAAAACCAAGGGGGGGAGGGGGAGAGGGAGAACAAAAAGGGAGGGAAAGAGAGGGGGGAGGGGGAGGGAACAAAAAGGGAGGGACTAAAAAGGGAAACATCAAGGGAGGGGACAAGGGGGACTGTTTCAAAGTAAATCACTGGACTAAAAGGTAGAGCCGAAGAAGAAAAGGTTAGAATTAGGGAAGGCAATCAAAATGCCAGGGAGTCCACAAATGACAATCATAACTTTGAACGTGAATGGGATGAACTCACCCATAAAACGTAGACGAATAGCAGAATGGATTAGAATCCAAAACCCTACCATATGTTGTCTTCAAGAAACACACATGACGCGGGTTGACACCCACAAGGTCAGAATTAAAGGATGGAGTAAGACCTTCTGGGCTTCAACTGATAGAAAGAAGGCAGGAGTGGTAATCATGATATCTGATAAAGCCAATGCAAAAATAGACCTGATCAAAAGGGATAGGGAAGGTAATTATATTTTGTTAAAAGGGACTATAGACAATGAGGAAATATCATTAATCAATATGTATGCACCAAATAATATAGCACCCAAATTTCTAATGGAGAAACTAGGAGAATTGAAGGAAGAAATAGACAATAAAACCATACTAGTGGGAGACTTAAACCAACCATTATCAAATTTAGATAAATCAAATCAAAAAATAAATAAGAAAGAGGTAAAAGAAGTGAATGAAATCTTAGAAGAATTAGAACTAATAGACATATGGAGAAAAATAAATAGGGATAAAAAGGAATACACCTTCTTCTCAGCACCACATGGCACATTCACAAAAATTGACCATACATTAGGTCACAGAAACATAGCACACAAATGCAGAAAAGCAGAAATAATGAATGCAGCCTTCTCAGATCACAAGGCAATAAAAATAATGATTAGTAATGGTACATGGAAAACCAAATCTAAAACCAATTGGAAATTAAACAATATGATACTCCAAAACCGTTTAGTTAAAGAAGAAATCATAGAAACAATTAATAATTTCATCGAGGAAAATGACAATGGCGAAACATCCTTTCAAACCTTTTGGGATGCAGCCAAAGCGGTAATCAGAGGTAAATTCATATCCCTGAATGCTTATATTAACAAACAAGGGAGAGCAGAGATCAATCAATTGGAAATGCAAATGAAAAAACTGGAAAGCGATCAAATTAAAAACCCCCAGCAGAAAACCAAATTAGAAATCCTAAAAATTAAGGGAGAAATTAATAAAATCGAAAGTGATAGAACAATTGATTTAATAAATGAGACAAGAAGCTGGTACTTTGAAAAAACAAACAAAATAGACAAGGTACTGGTCAATCTAGTTAAAAAAAGGAAGGAAGAAAAGCAAATTCACAGCATTAAAGATGAAAAGGGGGACAGCACCTCCAATGAGGAGGAAATTAAGGCAATCATTAGAAATTACTTTGCCCAATTATATGGCAATAAATACACCAATTTAGGAGAAATGGATGAATATATACAAAAATACAAACTGCCTAGACTAACAGAAGAGGAAATAGAATTCCTAAATAATCCCATATCAGAAATTGAAATCCAACAAGCCATCAAAGAACTTCCTAAGAAAAAGTCCCCAGGGCCTGATGGATTCACCTGTGAATTCTATCAAACATTCAGAGAACAGTTAATCCCAATACTATACAAACTATTTGACATAATAAGCAAAGAGGGAGTTCTACCAAACTCCTTTTACGACACAAACATGGTACTGATTCCAAAACCAGGCAGTTCAAAAACAGAGAAAGAAAACTATAGGCCAATCTCCCTAATGAATATAGATGCAAAAATCTTAAATAGGATACTAGCAAAAAGACTCCAGCAAGTGATCAGAAGGATCATTCACCATGATCAAGTAGGATTCATACCAGGGATGCAGGGCTGGTTCAACATTAGGAAAACCATCCACATAATTGACCACATCAACAAGCAAACTAGCAAGAACCACATGATTATTTCAATAGATGCAGAAAAAGCCTTTGATAAAATACAACACCCATTCCTATTAAAAACACTAGAAAGCATAGGAATAGAAGGGTCATTCCTAAAAATAATAAACAGTATTTATCTAAAACCAACAGCTAATATCATCTGCAATGGGGATAAACTAGATGCATTCCCAATAAGATCAGGAGTGAAACAAGGATGCCCATTATCACCTCTACTATTTGACATTGTACTAGAAACACTAGCAGTAGCAATTAGAGAAGATAAAGGAATTGAAGGCATCAAAATAGGCAAGGAGGAGACCAAGTTATCACTCTTTGCGGATGACATGATGGTCTACTTAAAGAATCCTAGAGATTCAACCAAAAAGCTAATTGAAATAATCAACAACTTTAGCAAAGTTGCAGGATACAAAATAAACCCACATAAATCATCAGCTTTTCTATATATCTCCAACACAGCTCAGCAGCAAGAACTAGAAAGAGAAATCCCATTCAAAATCACCTTAGACAAAATAAAATACCTAGGAATCTACCTCCCAAGACAAACACAGGAACTATATGAACACAACTACAAAACACTCGCCACACAACTAAAACTAGACTTGAACAAATGGAAAAACATTAACTGCTCATGGATAGGACGAGCCAATATAATAAAAATGACCATCCTACCCAAACTTATTTATCTATTTAGTGCCATACCCATTGAACTACCAAAATACTTCTTCACTGATTTAGAAAAAACCATAACAAAGTTCATTTGGAAGAACAAAAGATCAAGGATATCCAGGGAAATAATGAAAAAAAACACATATGATGGGGGCCTTGCAGTCCCTGACCTAAAACTATATTACAAAGCAGCAGTCATCAAAACAATTTGGTACTGGCTAAGAAACAGAAAGGAAGATCAGTGGAATAGACTGGGGGAAAGCGACCTCAGCAAGACAGTATACGATAAACCCAAAGATCCCAGCTTTTGGGAGAAAAATCCACTATTCGATAAAAACTGCTGGGAAAATTGGAAGACAGTGTGGGAGAGACTAGGAATAGATCAACACCTCACACCCTACACCAAGATAAATTCAAAATGGGTGAGTGACTTAAACATAAAGAAGGAAACCATAAGTAAATTGGGTAAACACAGAATAGTATACATGTCAGACCTTTGGGAGGGGAAAGGCTTTAAAACCAAGCAAGATATAGAAAGAATCACAAAATGTAAAATAAATAATTTTGACTACATCAAACTAAAAAGCTTTTGTACAAACAAAACCAATATAACTAAAATCAGAAGGGAAACAACAAATTGGGAAAAAATCTTCATAGAAACCTCTGACAAAGGTTTAATTACTCATATTTATAAAGAGCTAAATCAATTGTACAAAAAACCAAGCCATTCTCCAATTGATAAATGGGCAAGGGAAATGGATAGGCAGTTCTCAGATAAAGAAATCAAAACTATTAACAAGCACATGAAGAAGTGTTCTACATCTCTTATAATCAGAGAGATGCAAATCAAAACAACTCTGAGGTATCACCTCACACCTAGCAGATTGGCTAACATAACAGCAAAGGAAAGTAATGAATGCTGGAGGGGATGTGGCAAAATAGGGACATTAATTCATTGCTGGTGGAGCTGTGAACTGATCCAACCATTCTGGAGGGCAATTTGGAACTATGCCCAAAGGGTGCTAAAAGAATATCTACCCTTTGACCCAGCCATAGCACTGCTGGGTCTGTACCCCAAAGAGATAATGGACACAAAGACTTGTACAAAAATATTCATAGCCGCGCTCTTTGTGGTGGCCCAAAACTGGAAAACGAGGGGATGCCCATCAATTGGGGAATGGCTGAACAAACTGTGGTATATGTTGGTGATGGAGTACTATTGTGCTAAAAGGAATAATAAAGTGGAGAAGTTCCATGGAAACTGGAACAACCTCCAGGAAGTGATGCAGAGCGAGAGGAGCAGAACCAGGAGAACATTGTACACAGAGACAAACACACTGTGGTATAATCAAACGTAATGGACTTCTACATTAGGGGTGGTGTAATGTCCCTGAACAACTTGCAGGGACCCAGGAGAAAAAACACCATTCATAAGCAAAGGATAAACTATGGGAGTGGAAACACCGAGAAAAAGCAACTGCCTGAATACAGAGGTTGAGGGGACATGACAGAGGATAGACTCTAAATGAACACTCTAATGCAAATACTATCAACAAAGCAATGGGTTCAAATCAAGAAAACATCTAATGCCTAGTGGACTTACGCGTCGGCTATGGGGGGTGGGGGGGGGAGGAAAAGAAAATGATCTATGTCTTTAACGAATAATGCTTGGAAATGATCAAATAAAATATATTTAAAAAAAAAAAAGATCCCTAGTAGAGTCACTAATTGGTGCATTGGTTTCCCTATGAGGAAAGCATCTAAAGCAAATTGGAGGACAGTCACAATGGGGAGAATGACAACCCTTCCAGCATTTCTACTTGGCAGTAAACCCCTCCACCACAACAGCATAATCCAAATGAAAAGCATTTATCATTAGATGACTATCAGGGGCATGAATGATGCACCACTAAATGTTTCTAATGAATTAAAAATGTAACAGATAAGGCCTTTTTAATGACTCTAGGTAAGCAACACCAATATTGTTCTTAACCTTTGCCTTTAGTTCTTTCTTTTGAAGTTTTGTACATGCATGCGTGAACATACTCAGACTCCAAAAAACCAAACAGTTGATGCATCCAGAAATTTACAATAGAGGGATGAGGGAAAACAACTGTATTCTCCCATGCATGAAGACTGTCTACCCACCCCTCAAAATCCTGATGCTGCAAGGCATATACCCTGGGAAGGGGGTGTCAAGCAAAAACCAAGTTCTCATAGCTGCCCAAAGATTCCTGAGCCAGACTTTCTGCAGGAGCAAAAAGCAGGAAGCAAAGTGGATATCCAAAATTTAGCAACAACTGGATGAACCGCAGTAGGAATAAGATCATGAAGAAATGGCAACTATGAAAAAATTTAGATAGACGGGAATTAAATGTACACATTGATAAGAGTAAATTAAGCAGAAAACAAGATATAATCACAGAATTTTAGAGAGTTGGGTGAAGAACCTCAGAAAGCACTCTGTATAAACTTACAGCCACAATGGAATCCCCATGATAACATCCCCAACAATGGGGCATATAGTCTTTGTTTTAAGACCTCCAGGCAGAATAAAGCCAAAACCTTCCCAAGTCAGCCCATTTTACTCTTGGATAGCTACACTTGTTGGAAAATGTTTTCTCACATGAACCCAAATTTGCCGCCTTACAATGACTAAACACTGGAAAAGAAACGATTAAAACCAAACCAAACATTGTGTAATTTTAACTTCCAGTTTCAGCCCAGAAGAAGAGAGAAGACAATAGGAACAGAACAGAATCCCTCATGTCAGATGCTTTCACCATGTTGGTTGGTTATTTTCTTTGTTTATATATATATATATATATATAGATATATATATATAGATATATATAGGCTCTTTCTCAAATGTATAAGTGGACAAAAGATAAGACCAAATAGTTATTGAAAGAAGAATGGCTAACTATTAACAGCCATGTGAAAGATTGCTCTAAATTACTAATAAAAGAAATGCAAATTAATGCTGAGGTTCACCTTTTACATAGCAAATTAGCAAAGTTGACAGAAGATGGAAATAATCCATTTTGGAGGCAGTGCCTGCCTCCAAACACTGTTAGAGCTATGAATTGGTCCAACCATTCTGAAAAGCATTTTGGAATCATGCTAAAAATAAAATGACTTCCTTTTGACCCTGAGGTTCCACTTCTAAGTCATATACCTCAAGGAGATTAAAAAATAAAGAGATGGAAAGAAATGTCCCTCAAATGAAAAAAAAATAGTATTCACAACAGTGCTTTTTCTGGAAACAAAGAATTAGATACAAAGTAAATGCTGATCACTTAAGGAATAGCTGAACAGTTTATCGTACATGAATGTGATGGACCCTAAGAAACAGCAAGAATAATTCATAGAAATCAGGAAAGACTTATGGAGAATGAGGAAAGTAGCAGACCTTGAAAAAATGACTATGAA
Organism: Monodelphis domestica; assembly: GCF_027887165.1. NCBI lineage: Eukaryota > Metazoa > Chordata > Mammalia > Didelphimorphia > Didelphidae > Monodelphis > Monodelphis domestica. The sequence goes on along the minus strand of NC_077235.1, from coordinate 27,154,061 downwards.
GAAACTGACTATGATCTTGGCCTTGGTGAAAAGTAGAGAAAATAAAAATGGTAGTATTTCTCTCCCTTTATTGGGAATCTGGGGGCTATTGATATTAAACATATTGTCAGACAGGGCCAATGTGTCTGTTAGTTTTGCTGAACTCCTTTCCCCCCCTTTTTCAATATTTGTTATTACAAGGTAACTTACTGGATGGAGATGGAGAGAAAGAATGTATCTGGAAATGACTGGCTGAGAGGTATGTGTGCAAAAGACTAAAATTTTAAAAATAAAGTGCACCAAAAACTTTTACATGCTAAAAATTTTTTTAAACCCTTACCTTCCATGTGTATTGACTCGAAGACAGAAGAGTGGTAAGGGCTAGACAATGGGGTGAAGTGACTTAAGTTACACAGCTAGGAAGTGTCTGAGGCCAGTTTTGAACCTAGGACCTCCTATCTTTAGGTCTAGCTCTCAATCCACTGAGCCACCCAGTTGCCCCTCAAATTTTTTTAATAAGAATATTCCCATAAAAAAGGATCCTGCATTCAGGCTTTGGGAATCTCAAAAGATTGAAGAAAGAAAAAATCTTGACAGTCAAAGTTGGGATGTAGGATGCACTCAGAGGCAGATCAGGGAATCCAATTCTAGTCTTTTGGCAATAAGTATAACACCTTATAAAAGGGGCCATTTGTCCATAGGAAGAGGACATGTTTCATATTGTCCTTTTACAGGTGATTTATTGTCATCTACTAGAAACATCAGTACAAACTGTGTCACTCAATTCTCTGATCTTCAAATGGCTAATGTTGACTTGTATTACTGACAAAAGAGTGGCTGCCATAAACTGTAACAGCAAAAATGTGGGTTTCAAGACTTTGAATTGCCAAAACTGTAAAAGATAATTTTTAGTGTCTTGGTTTAAATAAAAAATAAGTGGTTGCCATGGGAAAAATTCCCAAATATGAAATACCCAAGTCAGCTGGGTTTTATGGAGATTTTAATTAATACAAATGAAGGAATTAAGGGAAGAGAAAGAGACAGAGTAAGAGAAAATTGTAGGAAAAGGCTAGGGCCTCTGGCCTAGGCCTTTCTATTTAAGAGAGAAACTAAGTCAGTCTTTAATCCACTCACCGCAAGATTTTTTCCAAGCAAAACTCTAGTGTTTAGAGACCCAGCTACTCCTGACCTCCAATTTCAGCTTCCAAGTTGAACTAAGTTCAGAGGCCTTCTTACCTCCTTTTAAAGAGAATTTTCTCCTATGTCACCTTCCCTAAGTTTTCACATCTACAAATCACAGTAGATGCTTTCCACAGGACTGACCATTCTTAATTCACACCCGAGTAGACACTTTTTCCTAGGACAGCCCATTCTTAGTTTTTAGTTCTCACCTTCTCTGGGTAGATTATATATTCTGAGTACTTCACACCTCTTTGCTAAGGTTGCCCCTTGAAAGTTGCCTGATCTTTTAGTGATTAATTTGACCTTCATAGGGACTTAGCACCCCTTTGTATTAGATCTAAAAATAGACCTAGCTTAAGGGCTTGGCCTCACTATAAGTATGAGTTAAGTATTGTTTCATTGTTCAGTAAGGAGCTTTACAACTTTATCTTCCCCTTAAGGTATTCCTAAATATGGGTGGAGTAATTTTAGAGTTCTCAATACATTCCTGATCAAGTACCTCCATTGTTTAAAATAAGGAATAGCTTAATCAAATCTTCTGAAGTAGAGTCTGAGAAATTTTAAGATTCACACTTGGTTAATGTTCAGGAGGCAGCCTCCTCCTGAAGTCCCAATACACATGTATTTTCATTCATCAAATGCTGGAATCCCCCTAAAAATATTCAAACTCAGATATAAAATTTGAGCTTTATCATGATCAGTGAGCATGTACATGGGAAGATGACCTCAGTGTAGAAACAAGGGACTTCTCCTCACCACCTACTGATTTAAAGCACCAATGACAAAAGACCAAAATCACATAACTGAAGGGGAACATTTGTAGGGTATGGTCTTGAAGGTAGTCAGGGTTTGGGCATTTCCACACTATAAATGGGTAAAATTACTCCTACCAAAGCACAAACTGATCACCCCTCCCCGACTCCATCTACAGTGCTAGAGTCAGAGTGAACATGGGGCAATCACAAGGTACTCGGATGAGGACACCACAGACTTACCCCAGATAACAGCAAGACTTGGGACCCCAGGAGGATGAGGAATGTGGAAACTGGGTTCAGAGATAGGAAAGAAAGGGGCTATATAGAACAGATACAGCAGAGAATTAAAAATAGCCTAAGGGCAAAAACTGCTCTGTAGTTTGAAACAAAGACCTGCCTACCTTCCTCACTCAGACTTCTGACTGGGAAGGGAAGAAAAAAACTAATACAGCAATGGCTGCCAACACCGAAGAACTACAGTCTACAACTACCAAAAAAAAAAACCAAGAAAAAAAACCTCTGACTCTGGATAACTTCCATGGAAAAAAACTCCAAAAAACTGAATTTGGTTACAAGCTCTTGAGGAGCTCAGATTTGAGATTATGAATGGAGAAAGATAGAAAAAAAAACTTGGCAAGAAAAGTGGGTAAGAGTTCAAAAAGAAAATAAGTTTAAAAGACAGAATCTCCCATTTGGAAAAAGAAGTTCAGAAATCAAATGAAATGATAAGCAATTGAAGACCAGAATTGACCTGCTGGAATCCATGATAGACCAAACCAAAAAGGAAAATAAAAAATCATAGCTGAAAACAAATCTTTAAAAACTAGAATTGGGCAATAAGAAGCTAATGATCTCACAAGACATCAAGAACTAATAAAGCAAAGTCAAAGGAATGACAAAATAGAAAGAAACATGAAATATCTCAATGATGACTGACCTGGAAAACCTGTCTTGGAAAACAGATCAAGGAGAGACAATTTGAGAATCATAGGTCTACCTGAAAACCTGGAAATAAATGGAAACATTGACATCATACTACAAGAAATTATCTAAGAAAACTGCCCTGATATTCTTGAACAAGAAGGAAGAATAGATATTGAAAGAATCCACAGATCACGCTCTACATTAAATCCTCAAAAGACAATCCCAAGGAATGTAATCGCCAAATTCAAGAGTTTCCAAGCTAAGGAGAAAATATTGCAAGAAGCCAGAAAGATACAATTCAGATATCAAGGAGCCCCAATCAGGAATACACACGATCTGGCAGCCTCCATACTAAAGGACCACAAGTCTTGGAATATGATATTCAGAAAGGCAAGAGAATTGGGACTACAACCAAGGATCACCTACCCATCCAAACTAACTATATACTTCCAGGGAAAAGTGTGGGCATTTAACAAAATAGAAGATTTCCAAGAATTTATAAATAAAAGATCAAAACTAAATGGAAAATCTGATGTCCAAATACAAAACTCAAGGGAACCATGAAAAGGTAAACAAGAAGGAAAGGGGAAACATTTTTCTTTTAAGGGCTTCAGTAAGGTCAAATTGTTTATACTCCTATATGGAAAAATGATATTTGTAACTCTCAAAGAGTGTATTAACTATCATAGTAATAAGAAGAATTATTCATAGGTAGTGGTCGGGGTACTAAGTGGTTTAAGATGATATGTATAAAAAGAAAGGGGGGAGAATAGAAGATAGTACCAAGAAAAACTTAAAGAAATAAGAAAAATAGGATAAATTATAATACAAAAAAGGCTCATGGGAGGGAAAGGGGAAGAACACTATTATAAGAAGAAGAGGAAGACAGTGTTAATAGGTAATACTTAAACCTTACTCTCAGTGGAATCAACTCTGAGAGGGAAGAGCATCTAGATCCATTGTGGTATCAAATTCTATCTTACCCTACAGGGAAGCTGAGAGTGGAGAACTAAGGGTGGGGGGGGGGAAGGAGTGTGGAGTACCAAAAGGGAGGGAAAAAGAGGAAAGATGGAATTTAATAAACCCTAAAGAAAAATATAAGGGGAATAAGAAGGGGAGTGGAAGGGAAGTAAAATAAGAGTGGGAATTAGGGGGACTAATTTAAAGCAAAACACTGGTATAGAAGGAAATAGTGAAAGAAGAAAGGGCAGGACTAAGAATGGAAATCAAAATGATGGAGAACACAGAGGTCGTAATCATAACTCTGACTGTGAATGGGATGAACTCACCCATAAAATTGAAGCAAATAGCAGAGTGGATTAGAAACCAAAATCCTACTATATAAGAAATACACATGAGGCAGTTAGACACACAGGGTAAAGGTAAGAGGCTCAAGCAAAATCTACTAGGCATCACCTGAGAAAAAGAAGGCAGGAGTCACAATCATGATATCTGACAAAGCAAAAGTAAAAAAAGATCTGATTAAAAGAGATAGTGAAAGTAGTTACATCCTGATAAAAGGCAGTATAGAAAATGAGGAAATAGCAATAAACAACATGTATGTAACAAATGGTATGGCATCAAGCTTTTTAAAAGAGAAACTACTTAAGCTTAAGGAGTAAATAAATAGTAAAACTATACTAGTGAGAGACTTGAACCTTCCTCTATCAGATCTTGATAAACCAAAAATAAATAAGAAAGAAGAGATATGAATGAAATCTTAGAAAAAAATAGAGTTGATAGAGAAAAATAAATAGGTACAAAAAGGAAAACACCTTCTTTTCAGCATCACATGGTACATTCACAAAGACTGGCCATGTATTAGGGCACAAAAACATTGCAAACAAGTGCAAAAGAACAGAAATAATAAATGCAAGTTTCTCAAATCACAATGCAATGAAAATAATAATTAGTAAGGGTACATGGAGAGGCAAATCAAAAATTAATTAGAAATTAAATAACATGATTCACCAAATTTGACTGGCTAAAGAACAAATCATAGAAACAATAATTTCATTGAAGAGAATGACAATGAGGAGAAATCATATCAAAATCTATAGGATGGAGCCAAAGCAGTACTCAGGGAGTAATTATATCCCTGAGTGCATATATTAACAAATCAGGGAGGGAAGAAGTCAATGAATTGGATATATAAATTAAAAATCCCCAGATGAAAACTAAATTAGAAATTCTAAAAATTAAAGAAGAAATTAATGAAGTAGAACATGAAAAAAACTGTTGAATTAATAAATAAGACTAGAAGCTGGCACTTTGAAAAATAAATAAAACAAAGTACTGGTTAATCTAATAAAAAAGGAATGAAGAGAATCAAATTAACAGTATCAATGATGGAAAGAATGATCTCAGCTCTAATGAAGAGGAAATTAAGGTAATAATTAAGAACTGTTTTGCCCAATTACATGGCAATAAATATGGTAATGTAGGGGGTATGGAAGTATATTTACAAAAATATAAATTGCCTAGATTAACAGAAAAGGAAACCGAATACTTAAATAATCCCATCCCATCGCAGAAAAAGAAATTGAACAAGCTGTCAAAGAACTCCCTAAGAGAAAATATCCAGGACCAAAGGGATTTGCAAGTGAACTAAACAGCAAGAGTTAGAAAAATAAATTCCATTTAAAATCACCCCAGACAATATGAAATACTTAGGAATACATTTTACAAGACAAAAACAGGAATTATATGAACACAACTATGAAACACTTTCCACACAATTAAAACTAGACCTAAACAATTGGAAAAACACAAATTGCTCATGGGTATGACATGCAAACATAATAAAAATGACAATCCTACCCAAATTAATTTTCTTATTTAGTGCCATACCCATTGAACTACCAAAAAATCTTTTTTTACTGATTTAGAAAAAAACAAAGTTCATTTGAAAGAACAAAAGATCAAGGATATCCAGAGAAATAATGAAAAAAAATTGCAAAGGAAGGAGGACTTGCAGTCCCAGATCTCAAGCTGTACTATAAAGCAGTGGTCATCAAAACAATATGGTTCTGGCTAAGAGACAGAAGGGAGGATCAGTGAAATAGACTTGGGGTAAATATCCTTGGAAAGATAGTATATGATAAACCCAAAGATCCCAGTGTTTGGGACAAAAATCCACTATTTGACAAAATTTGTTTGGAAAATTAGAAAACAGTATGGGCGAGGTCAACATCTTATACCCTATTCCAAGATAAATTAAGAATGGGTGAATGACTTAAAGAAAAAGAAGCAAACTATAAGTAAATTAGGTGACCATAGAACAGTTTATCTGTCAGATCTATGGAAAAAGAAAGATTTTAGGGCCCAGCAAGAGATAGAGTATTGTTAATTTTATAGTTGGACTGAATATATTTAATTGGTCGGCAGGGATTTAATTTCTAAATCCCCAAAATGAATTACTGAGGTCAAATGGAATTTATGGTAGTTTTTTTTTTTACAATAGAGGGAAGATATTAAGGAAAAGAGAGAGAGAGAACGAGAGAGAGAGAGAACGCTCCAGCTTCTTCTGATCCAGGTCACAATTCTAAGGCCCCAAGCCCAAGGAAAGAAAATTAGCCTTTACACTCACCACGTATCAGTTCAATCAGCAGGTTCTTTATCAGCCTTAACTCCAGCAGGCTCCACTCCAAGTGTATTCTCTTTCAAACTCCCAGAGGACCAACAACCTCATTCATGTCCTTGTCTCTTTCTTTTAAAGATGCTTTTTTCTTGCGTCACTTTGCCTAATTCCACATCTATCAATCACAGCTGATGCTTTGCTCTAGGACTTCCCAGAAGGCAGTTAGTCGATTCTAATTTGTTACACTATCGCACACATGGGTCACAGACCTCCCACTTCATGATTAAGTGGGATATTTACACCTTTGGAGATTAGATCTATCATGGGCAGATCTTCCCACTCAACTTTAAGTATGGTGCTTACATTTTTTTGGGATTAAATCAACAAATAGACAGGGGATTATAATCTAATCTTCACAGAATATTACAAAATGTAAAATGAATAATTTTGATTACTTTGTACAAACAAAACCAATACAACCAACATTAGAAGGGAAGCAACAAATTGGGGAAAATCTTTATAACACAAACCTCTGACAAAGGTCTAATTACTCAAATTTATAAGGAGCTAAATCACTTCTACAAAAAAAAATCAAGCCATTCTCCAATTGATAAATGGGCAAGGGGCACGAATAGGCAGTTTTCAGATAAAGAAATCAAAACTATCAATAAGCACATGAAAAAGTGTTCTAAATCTCATATAATCGGAGAAATGCAAATCCATACAACTCTGAGGTACCACCTCATACCTAGCAGATTGGCTAATATGACAGAAAAGGAAAGTAATGAATGTTGGAGGGGATGTGGCAAAATTGGGACATTAATGCATTGCTGGTATAGTTTTGAATTTATCCAATCATTCTGGAAGGCATTTTGGAACTCTGTCCAAAGGGCTTTAAAGGACTGCCTGCCTTTTTGATCTAGACATACTAATGCTGGGTTTGTACCCCAAAAAGATAATAAGAAAAAAGACTTGTACAAAAATATTTATAGCCATGCTCTTTGTGGTGGCAAAAATTTGGAAAATGTGGAAGTGTCCATGGATTGGGGAATGAACAAATTGTGATGTCTGATGATGATGGAATAATATTGTGCTCAAAGGAAAAAAGAAATGGAGGAATTCCATGTTAACTGGAAAGACCTCCAGTACTTCATGCAGAGTGAAAGGAGCAGAACCAGGAGAACATTATACACAGAGATGGATATATTATGGCACAATCAAATGTAATGGACTTCTCTACTAACAGCAATGCAATGATTCCGGACAATTCTGAGGGACTTATGAGAAATAATGCTATCCACATTCAGAGAAAGAACTGTGGGTATAGAAATACAGAAGAAAAACAACTGCTTGATCACATGGTTTGATGGGGATATGGTTGGGAATGTAAACTCTAAACAATCATCCCAGTACAAATACTAATGATATGGAAATAGGTCTTGATCAATGACACATGTAAGACCCAGTGGAATTGCTCATTGGCTAAGAGAGGAGTGTGTGAAGAGGGGAGGGAAAGAACATGATTCATGTAACTATGGAAAAATATTCTCAATTAATTACACTTAAAAATAAAAGATCAGTATTTCCTCTTTAAAAAAATATACATGTACACGGAAATTCTCAGTATTTGTCTGATGATTAGGAATATAGTCTTTCATCCCTCCTTCCCTATCTTCACCCTTGAAATCCCAGATCATAACATTAAATCAAATGGCAAGAGTGAAGTCTCTGTTTGGTTCCTTTTATCCAGATTTTATAAAAGGAAATATGATGATACCTTGGACTGTATACCTTTAGAAAATAAAGAAATCACTCAGAAGGGCTGATGAAAACTATTCCAGGGAAGTTGGGGATGGGAAAAGTCATCAATTACCTACTCTCTACTCAATATCTTCTCATTTCAATTTTGGCCTGATTTTTCAAGGGTTAGTGTATCTGAGGTGTGGGGTAGGTAAATTGGTCTGGGAATGAGTTGATCTCCAAAGTCACTGAGAAAAGGAGCAGGAGAGGAGTAATGGCAGGAGACATGCAGCCACTTCACCCCAAATCCCACTTGTGGTCCCTTCAACAAGCCACTTCCCACACCTTAGAACCTCCATTTCTCACCCATAAATGTACCTAATATTAGTGGTGTCACCCTCGGTAGGGTGCTTATGAGGACCAAATGAAGTCAAATGGGAGTAAACCACGCTGCAAACCTTAAAACACTATATATATGTCCATGCTATTATTTGGAGACAATAGTTTCTAAGCTGGGTTTTTTGGGGGTTTTGATTTTTTGGCAGAAGTATTGGGAAATAATTTGGGAGAAATTTTGAGATCTTATTCAAACACTTGGAAGCATGGATTTTGTCCAACACCTGCAACTATCTTCACTGTGAATGAAACTGAGAGAACATATAGAAGGAGCTCTGAGAACTCATAGATTCACAACTGGAAGGGGCCCTAGAATAATCAGTGAATGGAAATTGATTCATTGTTGTAAACCACCAGTTTCTTCCTTAGAATTAGACAGTATTTATAATAATAAACTGGTAGTAAATTCCATTTAAATAATAAACAACAAACTAGGTGCTTTATTTAAATGAACTTTTCCTCTTAAAATCACAGAGTTCATTTACCAAATTTGAAAAGTTAGTACCTTGGATCATATAGGAAAAAATCACAATCAAAATTCCTCCCCAAAATTCAATATTTCTTTGCAATCCTATCTCTTGTCTCTTCTGGAGTACCCAACATCCATTCTCTTCTAATAATGTACATCATGATCTCCTTGAGAAAGGGACAGTTGTTGTGTTTTTGGGGGGATACCTGGTTAAGAATCCTCCCCCCTTTTTCTTCCCTTACATCTTGGGTTAGGCCTTCGATTCCTCAAGAGTGTCTAGAAGAGAGTTGGGAGTGAGTTCTCTCTATACCTCATGAACCCCTCTGATCAGACCAGCAGGTGTGATGACACTGACAGTGATGGGAATCTAACTCAATATCATTTGGCTATAGAGGAAGTGGGAAAATACCCTAGCCTTGGAGTAAGGAGATGTAGATCTAACACTAATGCTCCAAACTCTGTGGTCTGATTTGATTAGCATACAACTCCATTCCCCTTAAAAATCTTTCAAGGGAAAGATTTGATTTTTAAAGGGAGAGTGAGAGAAAGGCTGAACAAAGGGCAGTAAGAGGATAATACAATAAACAAATAGAAGCAAATTCTTCAGAGATCCTGGCCCATTTGTCTCCTTTTTGCTTATTCTCTTAGGACTACTTGGGTGGAAAGAAGCCCACTCATCTGTAGGGAGTAGTTACCTGGATTACACATGAAATCTCTCTGCTGATGCTGACTCAGTACCTTCCTAATTTACCCCCAGAAATGGACGGTCCCTATTTGGACCCCCAATTCAAATTCAATGAAAGCTCAATGGCACATGGTTTTTACCAGTCTGCCAGAGATCAAGGCTGAGTCACTCTAGCTTTGCTTTTCCCTCCTTTTTTATTTGCTTCTTCCCCTGACTCCCCTCAGGGCAGAGCGAAAATGCTAACATTGCCTGGTCCCCAGCAGTAGGCACTTGTGAATAGTTCATTCATGGGGAACCATTTGTCTGGGAAGTCTTTTTTCCCTTGGCCTGCTCTTAGGCCCTGGTGGTTAGGGCCCAGGATGAGATGTGATGAGCCTTGCAGGAAAAATTAAAGAAGATGTAAACAGTACATGCCGACATTTTGCAGCATCGCTAAGAATAAATTGTGCGAAAGGCAATTATGCAAGTTTTACTGGATCCATTAAAAAGACATTAAATGCACAGCTGTTTTAAGTGTCTTTTAAGCTGATAAATTAACTGTCTAATAAATTGTAAGATTTGTCAGCTAATAATGCTATTTTATCTGCTTTAACATATGCCTTCCTAGTTCATGAAGCGTTATTGTAAGTGCCAAGAGGAGATAATGTGCATTTTACAGTGTTATGTCTTAAGTGGAATGGATCATTGGCCATGAAGAAGGGGGTTAATAAATCTCCTAGGCTTTGTTAATTGCACTCAATGAAGTGTCACTGTGAAAACACAAAAGATGGGCTAGAGAAAGCTGAACATAATGTCTTTCAGTTTTACAATTAACAGTTCACTAGGCAAATCGACCAAAAAGACCATAATTTGTTGAAGCCTTATTAACTTACATTTTCCTGGCCAAGGTCATAATTGTGAATGGCTTGAAGCTATCTTTGAATGCTCATTGCAAAGAGTAACCTTGCTGGAGAGAATGAACATGTTTCCTCTGAATGGCATGAGGGGCCAACCAGGTTCAAGAGAATAAGGCAGAGCTGTATCCAACAGCAAGTCTTTCCAAGTCATTCCCCAGCAAGCACGTGGGTTTTTCCCAACTTGAAAAAAATACCATTTTGAATAGCTTGTCTCAAGATGCTAAATGGAGGGAAGGAGTATACACATAGCAGTGTGAAATTAAAAGACCCTACTTCAGCAGCCATTAAGTAGAAGCCCCTGGAAATAAACAAGCTCTAATTGATAGGAAGTTGGTGCATTCTTTCTTTTTAAACTTGGGCAATGAGACTTCAGTATGTTCTCAACATAAGAACCATCCACTCAAATCTGTTTCCCAAATTTGTTGGGAACCAACAATAATAGTCCAATTTTTTTTATCTGCCAGAGCAAGACATACCTTGTGCACCACTCTACCATGAAGAATGGCTGGAAATAAAAAAGCTGTTGGTTGGTGCTTTGGATCAGAAAAACCCTGCAGATATCTACCTTGCCTCTTCCATAATCCAATGACAGAAGCACATTGTGGGCAAGGGAAAATGAGATAATGAAGCCATATCCATGGGCTTTTCCAAACTGTCATGTCTGGACAATTACTATATATTTCCATTATTGCTTTTAGCACACATGAATAAAAATGTATATAACGACAAGAGAAAATTGGTCAAGAGAATTTGTATGATCTGCCTCATTCCTCCACAGCTATCACATCTCATCTGATTCTTTCTGCTCTCTGATCACCTACTATATTCAAGATGTTGATATGCTAGAAAATATATTTCCCGTTCTAAAGGGATTATAATCTAGTTACACTCTTAGATCTTCTTCCTCCCTTCTACCTCAATTTAAGTCTTCTGAATTCTTGTCCATCTTCTAGGATGCAGCTCAAAAGCTATCTCCACCACAATATGCTAGCTCCTAAAGTCATAAATGTTCCTACTTTCTGACCTTTTATGATATTTGATACTTTTCCTGCTTATATAATTTATTCTAGATAGAGAGATAGAAAAGTAATTTATTAAATGCTTACTATGTGCCAGGCACTGTATTACACTAAGCACAATGGACAGGAAAGACAAGAAAGCAAGACAGTCTCTGACCTCAGAATTATATTCTAAGAGCAGAAGAAAACACTTAAGGGGGAGCTGGAAGCGAGGCCAGAGTGGAGGTAACATGGTTTGAAAATAGTGAATAGGTTTAGCATTAAAGTATTTTGAGTAAAATTAATCATGTGAACAAATTACTAACTTAAAAGAAGTGGAGTAAAACAAATTTAAAGCAATGTAAAAATAATTAGAGGAAAATGTGTCTAAAAATAATAATTGTAACTGCAAATAGATTGAACAATCTAACAAAATTATGATAAACATGAAAACAAAACCCAATACTCTACTGTGTGTAAGAAATACATTTAAAGAGAGTAATTATACATATATTGAAAATGAGAGGATAGAAAAGAATTTACTTTGTATCAGGTGAATACAAAAAAAGCTGCAGTTATTATAATGCTCCCAAAGTAAAAATAAAAACTCACAAATCAATGAATTCTGCGTGTAGATAAAAATAATAAAAGCCCGAAACAAGTGCTTAAAGACTTTGAACACCAAAATAAAAAATGTGAGACCCTAAGACAAGAAATAATTTTTTAAAGAAAATGTAATTTTCTGAAAAATCTAATAAAATAGAAAACTCCACTTAATGAGATTAAGAGGAAAACCAAATAGCCAATTTCTAAAATAAATAATAATTTACAAGAAATGAACAGGGAAGGAAGAAAATGATAATGAGCTATTTTTTCCAGTTATATGCTACTAGAATTGATGTTAAAGGAAATGGAGGAATATTTACAGAAATATAAAATACCCAGATTAACAGACAACCTGTCATATCCTAAAAGAAATCTAATCAAAATTACAAAAAAAAAACATATTATAGCAAAAATCCAGAACTCTTATATCAAGGAAAAAATACTATAGGCAGCCAGAAAGAAAGAATTCAAGTCCTCAGTAACTAGAGTCAGGATCACACAATATTTAGTAGCCACAACTACAAAGAAGAAGAGGTTGGAATATGATATGTCAGAAGTCAAAGGATCTAGGTTTACAACCGAGAATTATCTACCCAGCAAAACAGTATAATCTTACAAGGGGGGAAATGTACATTTAGCCAAACAAAAAGACATAAGCATTATTGATCAAAAGTAGAAAATTTGACTTATAAACATAAAAGTGAAGAGAAATATAAAAGAGTAAACAGGAATAAGTTATCATAAGGGAATAAATGAGATTAAATTACATTCTTATATGGAAAGCTGGTACATGTAGTGCTTCAAAACCCTATCATCATCAGGGATTATAAAAGGAATTTAATTAGTCAAAAAGTCTTATAATCACTTTGTTAGGTTTTGATGATATGAGAAGAATGAAAAGAGTGGGGGGAGAGAAATACACCAAAAGAGAAGGAAAGGAGAGGAAAAATAAGGTAAATCTCTTATAAATGGGATGCACGATGAAGAATTCATTAAAAAAGGGAAGCTCTGGTACTGGTGGTAGAAGGGGGTGACACTTGATCTTCACTCTCATCTGACCCAGAAAAAGGAGGGAAGAATAAACATACACACAGTGGGGCATAGAAATACAACTTTGCCATCAGGTAAATGGGAAGGAAAGGGTTTAAAAGAAAGAAGGGAGAAGAAGAAGAGGGGTATCATTAGCCAGAAGTAAAGCATACTCTCAAAAAGGGGGCATGTGAAAAAGAAAACCAAAAATGTTTAAGAAAATGGATGGAGGAAGATACACAGATAACTATCATAACAGTGAATGTTAATGGGATAAACTTACCCATAAAATGGAAGTGAATAACAGAATGAATTAGAAATCAGAATCCAACGATATATTGTTTATATAAAAATACATTTCAAACTGTAAAGATGGTTCCTTATCACTAGAAGTACTGGAGGAATCTTTACATTTACTCCCTGTAATTCTCTCAGAGAGTCAGGAGGAAAAAGAACATTCCACCTTTGCAATACCTGATTGAGGGAATTACCCCAGTAATTAACTCATTAATTGCACAGGGAATAATAATCCCTTGTAAATCTGAATACAATACGCCCATCCTGCCCGTTAAAAAACCAAAAAGAGGGCCTGATGGCAAACACCTCTATAGATTTGTGCAGGATTTGAGGGCTGTGAACAATCATATTATAAAGAGACACTCCGTAGTTTCCAATATCAATACTATTATTTCTTCTATTCCTAGAACAGCTACATACTTTACAGTAGTAGACTTGTGCTCAGCCTTCTTTTCCATAGCCATACATGAGAACTCCAGGCATATCTTTGCTTTCACATGGCAGGGCCGTAATTACTCCTGGAGTCATTTGCCACATGATTTCATAGACAGTCCGAGCTTATTTATGCAAATTTTGAGCCAAGATACAGATAATATAAAATTTAAAAACAGCAAATTAATCAAGTACCTAGATGATCTACTCTTCGCTTCAACAGATGTGGAAACATGTCACAAAGATAGCAAACACCTTCTTTTGGAATTGCACAAAAGAGGGCATAAGATCTCGAAGGATAAGGATAGATAGGTGCCTCCCTAAAGTAGAATATTTGGGGTTCATCCTGACTGCAGGTGCCCACTTTATTTCTCCCAAACGAATTGAGAATATTCAAAATTTAAGCGCTCCTACCACTAAGAAACAGTTGAGAGCAATTTTGTGAGCAACAGGGTTTTGTAGACAATAGATTCCTTGCTATAGGAAAATTACTAAACCCCTTATAGCACCAACAAGGGATTCGGTCCCTGAACCCCTCAAATTAGAACCAGAATACCTGTCAGCTCTATCAGATCTAAAAAAGGCTATCCTATCTGCCCTTGCTCTAGGCATCCCAAATTACAACAAGCCATTTACTTTGTATGTACATGAGCGAAGAGGGGTAGCTTCAGGTGTTTTAACTCAGACTTTGGGACCTTCTCAGCTCCCAATTGCTTATTATTCTGCCCAACTGGACCCAGTAGCATCAGAAGCACCACCATGTCTTAGAGAAGTAACTGCTACAGCCTTACTAGCGACAAAAACTGTTGATCTAGTATTGGAATGTCCATTAACAATTATGTGCCCACATGAGGTAGAAGCATTGTTGCTAAGACATAGAACACAGGCATTTTCTGATCAGCAAATTACAAGGTATGAAATAACCTTGTTAAACAATGAAAACATTACCTTGAAGCACTGTTCAACTCTTAACCCTGCAACCTTGTTTTGAGATTTACCAACTTCAGGAGAACCATTAAATAGTTGTGAAACACTAGTGTCCATGGCAGAAAAGCCTCAAGATGATCTCTTGGAAACTCCCTTAAACTACTCAGATCTGGTCGTATTTTAACCTTCTTTTCAGCAGCACATGGTACATTCACAAATATTGACCATGTATTCGGGCATAAAAACATTGCAAACAAGTGCAAAAGGGCAGAAATAATAATAATAATAATAATAAATGCAACCTTCTCAGATCATAATGCAATGAAAATAATAATTAGTAAGGGTACATGGAGAGGGAAATCAAAAATTAATTGGAAATTAAACAATACGAATCTCCCCAAACCAGTTAAAGAACACATCATAGAAACAATAACTTCATTGAAGACAATGACAATGCTGAGACCTCCTTTAAAAACCTATGGGATTCAGCCAAAGCAGTGCTCAGGGGCAAACTTATAGGCTTGAGTTCATATATTAGCAAATTAAGAAGGGCAGAGGTCAATGAATTGGGCATGCAAATTAAAAAAAAAACTAGAAAGTGAACAAATTAAAAATCCTCAGATGAAGACTAAATTAGAGATCCTAAAAATCAAAGAAGAAACTAATAAAACTGAAAGTCAAAGAACTAATGATTTAATAAATAAGACTAGAAGCTGGTACTTTGAAAAAAACAAATGAAATAGACAAAGTACTAGTCAGTCTAATTTAAAAAAAGGAAAGAAAAAAAAACAAATTGACAGTATCCAAGATGAAAAGGGAGACCTCACCTCAAATGAAGAGGAAATTAAGGCAATCATTAAAAACTACTATGCCCAATTATATGGCAACAAATATGGCAATCTAGGTGAAATGGATGAATACTTACAAAAATATAAATTGCCTAGACTAACAGAGGAAGAAATAAATTAACTAAACAACCCCATATCAGAAAACGAAATTGAAGAAGCCATCAAAGAACTCCCTAAGGAAAAATCCTCAGGTCTAGATGGATTAACAAATGAATTCTATCAAACATTCAAAGAACAACTAATCCCAACATTATACAAAGTATTTGACAGAATAAGCCAAGAAGGAGTTCTACCAAATTCATTTTATGACACAAACATGGTACTGATCCCAAATCCAGGCAGGCCAAAAACAGAGAAAGAAAACTATAGACCAATCTCCCTAATGAATATAGATGTAAAAATCTTAAATAGGATACTAGCAAAAGGACTCCGGCAAGACATCACAAGGGTTGTTCACTATGATGATGTGGGATTTATACCAGAAATGCAAGGATGGTTCGATATCAGGAAAACCATCCACATAATTAACCATATGAACAAGAAAACCAACAAAAATCACATGATTATCTCAATAGACAGAAAAAGCCTTTGACAAAATACAATACTCATTCCTATTGAAAACACTAAAAAGTATAGGAATAGAAGGGTCTTTCCTAAAAATAATAAACAGTATCTATCTAAAACCATCAGCCAACATCATCTGCAATGGGGATAAACTGGAAATCTTCCCAATAAGATCAGGAGTGAAACAAGGATGCCCATTATCACCTCTATTATTTAACATTGTATTAGAAACACTCACAGTAGCAATTAGAGAAGAAAAAGAAATTGAAGGTATTAAAACTGGCAACGAAGAGACAAAGCTATCACTCTTTGCAGATGATATGACAGTCTACTTAAAGAATCCTAGAGAATGCACTATCAAAGTAGTGGAAATAATCAACAACTTTAGCAAAGTTGCAGGATACAAAATAAACCCACAGAAGACATCAGCATTTCTATATATCGCCAACACATTTCAGCAGCAGGAATTAGAAGAGAAATTCCATTCAAAATCACCCTTGATACTATAAAATACTTAGGAATCTGCCAAGACAAACACAGGAACTATATGAACACAACTACAAAACACTTTCCAAACAACTAAAACTAGATATGAGCAATTGGTAAAACATTAACTGTTAAGGTGGCCTTGCAGGACCAGATCTCAAACTATACTATGAAGCAGTAGTCATCAAAACAATTTGGTACTGGCTAAGAGACAGAAAGGAGCATTAGTGGAATAGACTTGGCATAAGTGACCTCAGTAAGATAGTCTATGACAAACCCAAAGATCCAAGCTGTTGGGACAAAAATCCAGTATTTGAAAAAAACTGCTTGGAAAATTGGAAGACAGTATGGGAGAGATTAGGTTTGTATCAACATCTGACACCCTACATCAAGATAAACTCAGAATGGGTGAATGACCTGAACATAAAGAGGGAAACTATAAGTAAATTATGTGAACATGGAATACTATACATGTCAGACCTTTGGGAAGAGAAAGATTTCAAAACCAAGCAAGACTTGAGAAAGAATCACAAAATGTAAAATAAATAATTTTAACTACATCAAATTAAAAAGTTTGTGTACAAACAAAACCAATGTAACCCAAATTAGAAGGGAAATAACAAACCGGGAAATAATCTTCATAACGAAAACCTCTAACAAAGGTCTAATTACTCAAATTTACAAAGAGCTAAACCAATTATACAAAAAATCAAGCCATTCTCCAACTGATAAATGGGCAAGGGACATGAACAGGCAATTTTCAGTTAAAGAAATCAAAACCATTAATAAGCACATGAGAAATTGTTCCAAATCTCTTATAATCAGAGAGATGCAAATCAAATCAACTCTGAGGTATCACCTCACACCTAACAGATTGGCTAACATGGCAGCAAAGAAAAGTAATGAATGCTGGAGGGGATGTGGCAAAGTCAGGACACTAATTCATTGCTGGTGAAGTTGCGAATTGATCCAACCATTCTGGAGGGCAATCTGGAACTATGCCCAAAGGATGCTAAAAGACTGTCTGCCATTTGATCCAGCCATAGCATTGCTGGGTTTGTACCCCAAAGAGATAATAAGGAAAAATACATATAACACTCTGCATTATACCACATAGATGCCCCCAAAACCATCTCCAAATGGATATAAGATCATAAAAGAAATAAAGGGATAGGTAGAGAGATACCTTTCTAAACTATGGATAGAGGAAAACTAGGATCAAAGGAAAGAAAAGGGGCCATTTTGATTATATACACTTGAAAAAGGTTTTGCACAAATGTAGTCAGAATTATAAAGGGAAAAGTCAATTGTGAAAAACCTTTATAGCAAATGTCTCTGAAAAAGGTCTAATATATAGGCTTTATGGACGACTCATATAAATACATATCAAAAAGCCATTCCACAATAAATATTCAAAGGACATGAACAGGAAGAAGAAAGGTAAATACTCAACAGTGATATGAAATTATGCTGAAATGCAAAATAAAACTGTTAGGTGCCACTTCATACTCATCAGATTGGCAAAGATGGCCAAACTAGGAAAATGTCAATTGAAGGGCTTTTGGAGAACAGGCACAAAAATGTTGGTCTAGCTGAGAAGTAGGCCAACTATACTGAAAATTTGAAACTATATAAATTATGTCACCAAATTGTATATATCCATCAATACCTCTACTAAGCTTATATAGCAAAGATAAGGAAATAACTCCCATGAACAAAAACCAAGCCAAGACAAAACATTAGCCAAGAACTGAAAGCAAAGTGAATGTCCATAAATTTGAGAATGCCTGGAAAATCTATGATATATAAGGATAATAAAATAAAATTATACTGCCCTTCTAGTTAGAATCACTTTTTGAACTTCCTTCTCTCTTCTGAGACCTTTTCTTGGTATTCATTATTACTATATCCCACATCATTTATAACTCCCCTTTTTCAATCACCATACACAAAAGGCTGCCATTGTAACAAATTAGAATATTCAAGAACAAATTTACCTATTGGAAATGTTTAAAAATGTAGCATTCAAGAGAATCTTGTACACAGAGATGGATACACTGTGGCACAATCGAATGGAATGGACTTCTTTACTAGCAGCAATGCAATGATCCAAGACATTTATGAGGGACCTATGAGAAAGAACGCTATCCACATCCAGAGAAAGAACTGTGGGAGTAGAAACTCAGAAGAAAAACAACTGCTTGATCATATGGGTCAAGGGGATATGATCGGGAATGTAGACTCTAAACGGTCACCCTAGTGCAAATATCAATAAAATGGAAATAGTTCATGATCAATGACACATGCAAAATCCAGTGGAATTGCGCATTGGCTATAGGAGAGGGGGTTGCTGGAGGGGAGGGAAACAGCATAAATCATGTAACCATGGACAAATTATCTTAATTAATCAATTAAAATTAAAATAAAAATGCAGAGTTCATTCTTTACATGTAATCCATCTCGATTCTGCCAAGAACTGGAAAACAATCTTCTTCAGTCTCTAGAGTCCAGATTATTCATTTTATTTTTCATTTTATTTTTCTCAATTAAATGTAAACAAAAATGTTTAGCATCTTTTAAAATGTAGAGTTCCATATTCTCTCACTCCTTCCATCCTCACAGCCTTCTTTGAAAGGTAAGCAACTTAATATATAGTATAAATGTGCAGTAATGGAAAACATTTCCACATTGGCCATGTTGCAAAGGAAAATGCAGACCAAAAAAAAACATCCAAGAAAAATAAAAATATTTAAAAATATGTTTCAATCTACATTCTGATTCCATCAGTCCTTTCTCTGGAAGTGAATAGTATTTTTCACCCTAATTCCTTAAGAATTGTCTTAGACCATTGTATTGCTGAGAACAGATGCTATTCACAGTTGATCATCATACATATTGCTAGTACTGTGTACAATGCTCTCCTCGTTTGGTTCATTTCACTTTACATTAGTTCATTCAAATCTTCCCAGGTTTTTCTGAAAGCATCGTGTTCATCATTTCTTATAGTATAATTATATTTTATCACCATCAAATATCACAATTTTACAGACATTCCCCAATTGATGGACATCCTCTCAGTTTCCAATTCTTTGCCACCACAAAGAGTTGCTATACATATGTATGTACATATAGGTTCTTTTCCTTTTCCTCTAATCTATTTGGGATACAGAACTAGTAGTGTGGTATTACTAGGTCAAAGGATAGGCAGTTTCATAGCCCTTTGGACACAGTTCCAAATTACTCTCCCAGAATGGTTGGACCAGTTTACAACTCCATCAACAATGCAATCCCTATATTTCCACATCTCCTCCAACATTTGCCATTTTTATTTTTTTGTCTTATTAGTCAATATTATAGGTGGGAAGTGGTTCCTCAGAGTTGGTTTAATTTACATTTCTTTAATCAAGAGTGATTTAGAACATTTTTATATGACTATAGAAAGCTGATTTTTCTGCAAACTAGTTACCTGTTCATATCTTTTGACCATTTAGAAATTAGAGAATGACTCATTCTTATGAATTTGATTCAGTTTTCTATATATTTGAGAAATGAATTTATCAGAGATATTTGCTGTAAAGATTCTTCCCCAATTTCCTGCTTTCCTTCTAATCTTGGCTGCATTTGGTTTTGTTTTTGCAAAACTTTTAAGATTTAATGTAATCAAAATTATCCATTTTATATCTTATAGTGCTCTCTCTCTCTCTCTCTCTTTCTCTTTCTTGTTTGGCCCTAAATTTTCCCCATATTCATAAATCTGGCAGGTAAAATATTCCAAGCCCTCCTAATTTGCTTATACCACTCTTATGTCTCAATCATGTACCTATTTTGACCTTCCTTCTGAATATACTATGAAATATTGATTTATACCCAATTTTTACTATACTGCTTTCCAGTTTTTCCAGGAATTTTTGTCAAATAGCAATTTCCAGTCCCCAAATCTGAGAAAGACCTTTACTGTTTGACCTCTAAGTTATCTTGGGCAGAAAAATGGTTTTATTTTTTCTTTGTGTTGGTTCTGCCACTGTAGAATTCAACTTGAAGTATTATTTTAAGTTGTTTTGGAGATATCTTTTAAAATTTCCATATTATTCATTTTTGTAAGTGATCTAATTATCTTATCAAAACCAAAACCTCAAAACATATACCCAAATAAATAAGTGATAAATCATATATTTTCATCTGCATTTCTACTCCAATAGTTCTTTCTCTAGAGGTGGACAGCATTCTTTTTCATAAGTACCTCAGAATTGTCCTGGATCATTGTATTGCTGTTAGTAGCAAAATATCACATTTGTTCATTCCACAATATTGCAGTTACTGTGTATAATGTTCTTCTGGTTCTGCTTATCTCTCTCTGCATCAGTTCATGGAGGTCTTTCCAGCTCTTTTTGAAAGCATCCTGTTCATTATTCCTTATAGCACAATATTCCATCACCATCATATACCACAATTTGTTCAACCATTCCCCAATTGATGGATAACTCTTTAGTTTCCAATTCTTTGCCACCAAAAAAAGAGAAGCTATAAATATTTTTTGTACAAGTAGGTCCTTTCCCATTTTTTATCTCTTTGGGATACAGACACTAGAAGTGGTATTATTGGATCAAAGGACTGGCATTCTTTTATAGTTCTTTTGTCATAATTCCAAATTGCCCTTCAGAATGGTTGGACCAATTCACAACTCTACCAGAAATGCATTAGTGTTCCAATTTTGCCACATTCCCTTGGAGGGGAATTTGGGGAACTTGACTGAATATTTCTCTACTCTGCCATCTTGAAACTCCTTTTTACATAGTTTATTTCATTGAGCAGATTTTTTCTCTCAGCCATTTATTAACACTTACTATATGCCAGGCACTCTACTAAATGCTTTATAATATTTATAAATACTATCTAAGTTAATTCTCATAATCTTACATATAGCTGCAATTATCCCCATTTTACAGGGTCCCACATTTAGGGTCTTAGGCTGGATTTGAACTCAGGTCTTTTTTACCGTAGGCCCAGAGCTCAGGGTACCACAAAAAGTTAAGCGTTCCACATTTTTTTCCCTTCTGCAATGCTGTCATCATTTTCTAAATTGTTCTCCTGGTTCTGCTTATTTTCCTCAGCTTCAATTTATACATGCCCTGACAGATTTTTCTGATTACAGTAATTATAAGACATGTCATAGAGAAATGTGGAATGACTTAAATAAGTGGAAGTATACTCAATGATCATGGCTGGCCCTTGCCAGAATTTAAACAAGAAAATACCACCTAAATTAGTTTCCATACTTAGTGTTATACTAGTTAAATTTCCAGGGGGAACTTTACAGAGACTGACAAAATAAAGACTAAATTCATTTGAAGGAATAAAAAAACTTAGAATTTCCAGGGAAACAATGGGGGAAAGTAGGAATGATGGGAGACTAGCAGTTATAAACCACTAATTATATTACTATATTTTAAATTAGATTATTTTTTCAATTAAAAAACATTTTCTCTTCCCCAACTTTTAAAAAAGCCCCAATAATAAACATTCAGCCTAACAAAGCAAATTCACACATTGGCTATATGCAAAAATGTATCTCATTTTGTTTGTCATCCCTTCTCTGTCTGCTTTATTTTTGATCCTCTCAAATCATGGTTGATCACTGCACTAATTGAAATGTTCTCATTTTTCAAAGTTCTTTTTCCTTATGAAATTATTGTTATATCATTTGTTCTTCTTTGCTCTATCAGTACAGGACTACGCAGTTTTCACAGAAAGCATGAGTTTCCTTATTTCTTCAAGTCCAATAATATTTTATTATGTTCATATGACATAATTTGCTCAGCTATTCTTCCAAGTGATAAGTACTTTCTTAGATGCTATAAATATCTTTATCCCTAAGGAGTGTTTTCCTTTTCCCATAAATTCATATGCAATAATTTGTTTAGTCATTATTCAGTAAATGGAGAGGTACATCACCAGAAGGTTGGCCAAACTAGGGAGGAATTATGGCAACCTAGGAAAAAGATATAAGTAGATATAAATTTTAAATGGCTTTCAGATCTGTCGCACCCCCTTGACTTCTGTAGTGATAATGGCAGGTTGCCTGGAAAAGAGGCAGATAGTGATAAGAATGAGAAAAATTTCAGTTTATCTGTTCTCATTCTAATTATAAGATCCTTGTCCAATAATCATCATGGGTATATGAATGGCTACACTTCTGGAAGACCTGAATCATATCAATCCTAACTTTCTTCCTATAAAGAAAACCAGAAGAAGGAACATGCAATGAAATGGAAGACTATACAAGAAAGAATTTGCGGGAGTGAGTTTTATCTCAGGCCCAGAGGTAACAAAGAATAGTTATTTCATCCTAGAGGCAATATAATTATAATGGCATTGAGGTACTCACATACCAATTATTTGAATATTGGGAAGGTACCAAAGGCATGAAAACAAAAGACTTGGACTTTATTAAAAGCAAAAAGGTAACAAAGAGAATATTAATAACCACCAACCTATATGCTCTTCTCCTATCTATTTAAAATGTTTATGAAGGTCATCTATACATAATCTGAAGGCCTCCTGGAAGAGGGTATTAGTTGGAAATAAATAGGATTTTGCAAATATTCAGCAATTCTGTCTCACAAGTGAAAAAGGCCAAAATCATGAGATTCTTTTATGCTTAATTTTTGACTACCAAAAAACATTTGATTCAGTAGAACAAAAAGCTCTTTTCCCACAAGGTGTCTCCCATTCATAAATCAGAGCCATTCAGACTTTGTGGATGTAATGACAGAAATAACCATGCTCAGTGATCCTTTGATAATAAACATCAGTCAAGGAATAAGCCATGGAGATGCATACATGCCAAATAGTGTTTGTCTCTATGATGGAGAAGATCCAATGTGGAATCTGTGTCAAGGAGGGATTTGTTGTAGATGATGAGGATCTCTAAATGCTTCTGTTTGTGCATGACATTGTGGTGATTACTTCAAGCTCTAGGACATCACAGAACCTCCCATAAGAGATCTATCATCATTTGAAGAAATATGACTTTTCATCTGCATACTAAAGACCAAGTAGAAGCAAAAGTCTTATTACTCCAATTTCAACATGCATTTGAATGGACAAAATACAGCTTATATAATAGTACTTATGTCTGGGAAAGTCAGTACAGATGCGAAATTAGTTGGATCTGGTGTTAGAAAAGAGAAAGAGAGTAAGTGGGATTGTTTTTTTTTTAAGAAATAGTCAAGCTCTTTCATTGACCCCAAGCTTCCCGTAAAATCAAAGGTCCATCTTTTCAACAGAAATGTTTTATCTAATCTATATAAAAGGATAATGTGAGACACCACAAATTTCAAAGAACCCAAGATGAAAATCATTCAGAGAGAAGGTGATGGATATATGCATGGTGCCTGGGAGCAGACTGTAACATAACCAGAAGTTATCTTTAAAGAAGGAGTAAAGGATTTTGTCATGGGACTGGATGACAGGAAAATATGATGGATGGTAATAGGGAAAGAGTAATGGATGACAGGCAAATGGCCACAGTGTTCCTCTGAGAAAGTAGAGAAGGTATCCAGCATGTAGGCTGAATCACCTGTTGCAGACATGGGACAAAATGGATGAGAGGCATTTAGGAAGAATAGCACCATATGAACTCTAGTCAGCATTATGGAAGGCACTCCAGAATTGAGATCTCAAATCCATTTAAGTATTTGCAAGAATTAACACAAAACAAAGTGAATATTCATTAATTGGGGAATAGTGTAGCAAATTCCAGTATGTGACAGTAATGGAATACTATTATGCAATAAGAAAGAAGAAAATGAGGATTTCTGAAAAAAATATTGGAAGATACAGACTAAATTAAGCAGAACCAGAACAATATATGCATGAAAATAACATAAATTAGAACACAGAAAGGAAGCCAAACCAAGTAAGTATACTGACCAGTTTTAATGATAGAATGGTTGAAGAATGGAACATCCCTCCCTCTTGTCTCAACAAAAAGGTGGGAACCTAGAGGGGAATAATACTACATACACAATGAAATGGGAACATTGTATCAAGGTTTTGTACCTTAACCTTTTTTTTTTAATTTTATTTAGAATAATTTTCCATGGTTACATGATTCATGATCCCACCCCTCCCCACTTTCTCCTCCTCTCTTCCAAAGTTGACAAGCAATTCCACTGGCTTATATATGTTTCATTGTTCAAAACCTATTTCTATGTTCATATTTACAGTAGAGCGATTCCTTAACATCAAAAACCTAATCTCATTCCTTTCATACAAGATGGTCAATTATATATTTTTCTTTTTTTGTTGTTTAAAAACATTACCTTCTATCTTGATTGGTTCCAAGGCAGAAGAGTGTTAAGGGCTAGGCAATGGGGGTCAAGTGACTTGCCCAGGATCACATAGCTAGGAAGTGTCTGAGGTCAAATTTGAATCTAGGACCTCCCATCTCTAGGCGTGGCTCTCAATCCACTGAGCTACCCAGCTGCCCCCAATCATATATTTTTCTAATGCATTTCTGGTTCTACAGTTCTTTCTCTGGATATGGATAACATCCTTTCTCTTGAGTTTCTCTGTATTGTTCTGGGTCATTGCACTGCTACTGTTAGAAAACTCCATTACATTTGATTGTGCCATAATATATCAGTCTCTGTGTACAATGTTCTCCTGGTTCTACTCCTTTCACTCCACATCAATTCCTGGAGGTCATTCCAGTTAACGTGGGATTCCTCCATTTCTTTATTCCTTTCAGCAAAATAATATTCCATCATCAACCTATACCACACTTCATTCAACTATTCCCCAATTAATAACCCCACATTTTCTAAATTTTGCCACCACAAAGAGAGCAGCTATGAATATTTTTGTATAAGTCATTTTCCTTATTATCTCTTTGGGGTACAAACCCAGCAGCGGTATGAATGGATCAAAGGGCAGGTGGCAATTTGAAGCCCTTTGTGATAGTTCCAAATTGCCCTCCAGAATGGTTGGACCAATTCACAACTCCACCAGCAGTGTATTTAGTGTCCCAATTTTGTCACATCCTATATAATATTAATCATTTTCCTTTACTGTCATATTGGCCAGTATGCTAGTTGTCAGGTGGTACTTCAGAGTTGGTTTGAATTATATTTCTCTATTTATGAGAGATTTAGAACACTTTCATATGCTTATTGATAGTGTTGATTTCATCATGTGAAAACTGCATATTCATGTCCCTTGCCCATTTATCAATTGGGGAATGGCTTGATTTTGTGTACAATTGATTTAGCTCTTTGTAAATTTGAGTAATTAGACCTTTGTCAGAGGTTTTTGTTATAAAGATTGTTTCCCAATTTGTTACTTTCCTTCTAATTTTGGTTGCATTGCTTTTGTTTGTACAAAACCTTTTTAATTTAATGTAATCAAAATTATTCATTTTATATTTTGTAGTATTCTCTGTCTCTTGCTTGTTCTTAAATTCTTTCCTTTCTGACAGGTAAAATATTCTATGCTCACATAATTTACTTATAGTTTCCTTCTTTATATTTAAGTCATTCGCCTATTCTGAATTTATGTTGCCGTAGGGTGTGAGATTGCTTATCTAAATCTAATTTCTCCCATACTGTTTTTTGGTAGTTCAGTGGCTATGAAACTAAATAAGTAAATTATTTTGGGTAGGTTGTCATTTTCATTATGTTAGCTCATCCTACCCATGAGCAATCAATGTTTTTCCAATTGTTTAGAACAAGTTTTAATTGTGTGAAGTGTTTTATAGTTGTGTTCATATAATTCCTGTGTTTGACTTGGCAGATAGATTCCTAAGTATTTTATATTGTTTAGGGTGATTTTAAATGGAATTTCTCTTCCTAATTCTTGCTGCTGAGATATATTGGAAATATATAGAAATAGCGATGATTTATGTGGGTTTATTTTGTACCCTGAAACTTTACTAAAGTTGTTAATTATTTCCACTAGCCTTTTATTTGATTTTTTGAGGTTCTTTAAGTATACCATAATATCATCTGCAAAGAGTGATAGTTTAGTCTCCTCACTGCCTACTTTAATCCCTTCAATTTCTTTTTCTTCTCTAATTGCTACTGCTAGTGTTTCTAGTATAATATTGAATAAAAAGGTGAATAATGTGCATCCTTGCTTCAGTCCTGATCATATTGGGAAGGCTTTTAACTTGTCCTCATTGCATATGACACTTGCTGGTGGTTTTTAATATATATTGTTTATTAGTGTGAGGAATGACCCTTCTATTCCTATACTTTCTTTCTTCTTTTTTTGGTTTGATTTATCTAGTTCTGAGAGGGAAAGTTATGATTGCTACTCCTGCTATTTTTACTTTAGATGATGCATAATATATTCTGCACTAGCCTTTTACCTTGAATTTGTGTGTGTCACCCTGCCTCAAATATGTTTATTGTAAACAACATAAAGTAGGATTCTGGTTTTTAATCCACTCTGCTATCTGTTTCCATTTAATGAGTGAGATCACCCCATTCACATTAAGCATTATGATTTTGAACTGTGTATTGCCCTCCATCTTATTATCCCTTTTAGATCTTGCTCTATTCCCTTTCACTCTATTCCTTCTCACCAGTATTTTGCTTTCTGTCACTCCACCAGTTCCCCTTCCCTTCTATTACCCTCCACTTCCCTTGTATTGTTCTCCTTCTTCTTCTTTGTAGGGTAAAACAGAATTCTGTGCCCCACTGAGTATACTCATTTTTTTCCTCTCTGAGCCAGTTACAAAGAGAGTAAAGTTTAAGTATTTCCTGTCACCACCCTTATCCTCTCCTCTCTGTGTTGATTTTTATAGCCTCTTTATGTTATATAATTTACCCCATTCTCTGTTTCCCTTCCCTTTTCTCTCAGTGCAACCCTCTCTTTCAGCCCTTAATTTTTTACATGTCATTCATATGCATACATATCATCGCATTTACATGTACATCATACCATCATATATCATCATATACATCATTTTATCATAATCAGCTTACTTTTACCCTCTGAGTAAATTCCTTCTATCTTCTCTAGTACTGAGAGTAATTTTTGAAAATTGTAGAAATCCTATTTCAATGTAGAAATATAAACATTTTGACCTTAATGGGTCCCTTAAATTTTCTATTTCTTATTTACCATTCTGTGCTTCTCTTGTGTCTTGTATTTGGCCTGCAAATTTTTTGTTTAGGTCTGGCTTCTTCCTCAGCAATGCTTGGAAATCTATCTTATCAAATGACCATTTTCCCCTGAAAGAGGATCCTCAGTTTTGCTGGATAGGTGACTCTGGGTTATAAACCCAAATCTTTCGCCTTTGTGAATATCATATTCCATGCCCTCCAATCATTTAATGTAGAAAGATCAAGAGTATCAAGGGAAGTAATGAAAAAAATGTGAAAGATGGAGGTCTAGCAGTACCAGATCTTAAACTTTATTATAAAGCAGTGGTCATTAAAATAATATGGTACTGGCTAAGAGACATAACGGAGAATCAATGGAATAGACTTGGGGTAAATGACCTCTATAAGGCAGTGTACAAAAACCCAAAGATCCCATCTTTGGGGACAAAAACCCAGTATTTGACAAAAACCGCTGGGAAAATTAGAAAACAGTATAGGATCAACATCTTATACCCTATACCAAGATAAATTCAAAATGGGTAAATGACTTTAATATAAAGAGCAAAATCATAAATAAATTAGGTGAACATAGATTAATAGATGTGTCAAATCTGTGGGAAAGGAAGGAATTTAAGACCAAGCAAGAGATAGAGAACATTGCAAAATACAAAATTAATAACTTTGATTATATCAAATTAAAAAATGTTTTTTACAAACAAAACCAATGCAACCAAAATGAGAAGGAAAGCAACAATCTGGGAGAACATGTTTATAACTAAACTCTCTGACAATATCTACTCAAATATCAGTTGTACAAAAAAATCAAGCAATTCCCCAATTGATAAATAGGCAAGGGACATGAATAGGCAGTTTTGACAGGATGAAATCAAAGCTATCAAAAAGCACATGAAAAAGTGTTCTAAATCCCTGCTGATTAGAGAAATGCAAATTAGAACAACTCTTAGGTACCACCTCAGACTTGCAGATTGGCCAATAAGACATCAAAGGAAAGCAATATGTGTTGCAGGAGATGTGGAAAAATTGGGACAAAGATGATAAAAAACAAACTTGTACAAAAATATTCATAGGCACACTTTTTGTGGTGGCAAAAAATTGGAAAATGGGGGCAGGGTGTTCATCAATTAAGGAATGGCTGAATAAAGTGTGGTATATGTTGATGATGGAATATTATTGTACTGAAAGGAATAAAGAAATGGAGGAATTCCATGTGAACTGGAGTGATCTCCAGGAATTGATGCAGAATGAAAGGAGCAGAACAAGGAGAACATTGTACACAAAGACTGACATAATGGCAAAATTGAATGTAATGGACTTTTCTACCAATTGCAATGCAATGGCCCAGGGCAATCCAGAGGAACTCAGGAGAAAGAACACTTTCCACATCTAGAGAAAGAACTGTGGAACCAGAAATGCATTAGCAGAATATATGTTTGAGCACATAGTGCAACAGGGATGTGATTAGGGTTTTGATTTTAAAGATTCACTCTATTACAAATATGAATAACATGGAAATAGGTTAACATGTATTACCCAGTGGAACTGGTTGTTGGCTTTGGGAGAGGGGAGAAGAAAGCTTGGGGTGGGGAGGGAGATGATGAATCGTGTAACCATGGAAAAATACTCTAAATAAAAATTTTTTAAAAGAAAGTAAAAAAAGCAGGAGCAGTAAACATGATACCAGACAAAGCCAAAATAGAAATTGATCTGATTAAAAGAGATGAAGAAAATTATATTTTGCCAAAAGGTACTAGAAACAATGAATTAATACCATTACTAAAGATTTATGTACCAAATGGTATAGCATCTAGATTTCTAAAGGAAAAAGTGGAGTTCAAGGAGAAAATAGATATCAAGAACCTACTAGTGAGGGATCTTAACCTTCCCCTCTCAGAACTAGATAAATAGAACCCCCCAAAAAATAAAAAAGAAAGGAAATAAATGAAATGCTAGCAAAATTAGAATTGACAGATATCTGGAGAAAACGGAACAGGGATAAAAAGGAATATACCTTCTGAGTAGTACATGATACAAATGCAAAGATCAACCATGTACTAAGGCAGAGCAATATTGCAAACAAATTCAGAAAAGCAGAAATAATAAATGCTACTCTTTTTAGATCATAATGTGGTAAAAAATTAAAATTAATATGGGTCCATGGAAAGCTGAATTTAAAATTAATTGGAAACTAAATTATTTAATCCTTCCAAACTTATGGGTCAGAGAAAAAGACAGGAGTCACAATCTAACAAAGGCAAAGTAAAAAATAGATCTCATTAAAAGAGATAGCAAAGGTAAATACATCCTGATAAAAGGCAATATAGACAATGAAGAAAAAAAGCACTACTCAACATGTATGCCCCAAATGGTAAAGCATCCAGATATTTAAAGGAGAAATTATTAGAGCTTAAGGAGGAGATAGATAGTAAAACTACACTATTAGGAGACTTGAACTTTCTCAGATCTGTATAAATCAAACAAAAAAATAAAGAAGAAAGAAGATAGATATGTGAATGAAATCTTGGAAAAATAGTTAATAAATATATGGAGAAAAATAAATAGGGACAAAAATGAATACATGTTCTTTTCAGTAGCACATGGTACATTTACAAAGACTGACCACTCTACTAGGGCATAAAAACATGGCAAACAAATGCAAAAAGCAGAAATAATAAATGTAATGTTTTCAGATCATAATGCAATAAAATTATAATAGTAAGGATACCCAGAGAGGCAAAACAAAAATTAATTGGAAAATAAATGAGTCTCAAAAATTGGTTAAAGAAAAAATCATAGAAATGATTAATAATTTCATTGAACAGACTGACAACAAGGAGACATCCTATCAAAATCTATGAGATACAGCCAAAGCAGTACTCCAGGGAAAAATTTATATCCCTGAGTACATCTCTCAACAAATCAGAGAATGTATTGGGTATACAAATTAAAAAACTGGAATGAGAACAAATTAGAAATCCCCAGATAAAAACTAAATTATAAATCCTAAAATTCAGAGGAGAAATTAATAAAATTGAAAGTAAAAGAACTCTTGAATAAATAAGACTAATAGCTGGTACTTTGAAAAAAAAATAAAATAGATATAATACTGGATAATTTGATTTTAAAAAGGAAAGATGAAAATCAAATTAACGGTATCAAAGATGGAAAAGGCAACCTCCTCTCTAATGAGTAGGAAATTAAGGGAATTATTAAGAATATTTTGCTCAATTATATGGCAATCTAGGGGATGTCAAAGTATATTTACAAAACTATAAATTGCCTAGATTAACAGAAGAGGAAATAGAATATCTAAATAATCCTATATCAGAAAAAGAAATTGAACAAGCCATCAAAGAAGTCCTTATGGAAAAAGCACCAGGGCCAGATAGATTTATAAGTGAATTCTACCAGATATTTAAAGAAAAATTCATCCCAATACTATACAAACTATTTGACAAAATAAGCAAAGAGGGATTTTTACCAGATTCCTTTTGTGACACAAATATGGTACTGATTTCAAAGCCTGGCAGACCAAAAACAGAGAAAGAAAAATACACACCAATCTCCTTAATGAACATAGATGCAAACATTTAAGTAGAATACCAGTAAAAAGACTCCAGTAAGTGAACACAAGGATTATTCATTATGATCAGGTGGGATTTATACCAGGAATGCAAGGATAGTTTAATATTAGGAAAACCATCCACATAATTGACCATATCGATAAGAAACCAACAGAAGTCACATGATTATCTCAATAGATGCAGAAAAAGCCTTTGACAAAATACAACACTGATTGGTATTGAAAACACTAGAAAGTATAGGAATAGAAGGCCCTTTCCTAAAAATAATAGACTATATATTTAAAACCATCAGCAATGAGGATAAATTAGAAGTGTTCCCAATAAGAATAGGAGTGAAACAAGGATGCCCATTATTACCTCTATTATATAACTTTGTACCAGAAACACTTGCAGTAGCAATTAGAGAAAAAAAGGAAATTGAATGAATTAAAATAGGAAATAAGGAGACTAACCTATCACTCTTTGCAGATGATATGATTGTCTAATTAAAGAATTCCAGAGAATCAATTAAATAATTAGTGGAAATAATCAACAACTTTAGAAAAGTTGCAGGATACAAACCAAACCCATGTAAATTATCATCATTTCTATATATTTCCAACACAACTCAGTAGCAAGAGTTAAAAAAAGAAATTCCATTTAAAATCACCCTAGACAATATGAAATATTAGGAATCTGACAAGACGAAAACAGAAATTATATGAACACAACTACAAAACACTCTCCACACAATTAAAACTAGACCTAAACCTAAATCAACTGCTTACAGGTAGGATAAGCAAACATAATAAAAATGACAATCCTATCCAAATTAATTTACTCATTCAGTGCCATACCTAGCAAACTACTAAGAAAAATTTTTACTGAATTAGAAAAAATTATAACAGAGTTCATTTGGACTAACAAAAGATCAAGAATATCAAGGGGAAATAATGAAAAAAATGTGAAAGAGGCACGTCTAGCAGTACCAGGTCTTAAACTGTACTATAAAGCAGTGGTCATCAAAATACTATGGTACTGGCTAAGAGACAAAAGGGAGGAACAATGGAATAGACTTGGGGTAAATGACCTCAAGATAATATATGATAAACCCAAAGATCCCAGGTTTTGGAACAAAAATCCACCATTTGACAAAAACTGCTAGGAAAATTGGAAAACAGTATGGGAGAGATTAGGTTTAGATCAATATCTCACACTCTATGCCTAGATAAATCCAGAATGAGTGAATGACTTAAACATAAAGAAGGAAACTATAAGTAAATTAGATGAACACAGAATAGTTTACCTGTCAGATCTGTGCAAAAGGAAAGAATTTAAGACCAAGCAAGAGACAGAGATTGTTACAAAATGTAAAATGAATAATTTTGATTACATTAAATTAAAAATGTTCTGTACAAATAAAACCAACGCAACCAAAATTAGAAGGGAAGCAACAAATTAGGAAAAAAATCTTTATAACAAAAACCTCTGAAAATGGGACAAAAACTCAAATTTATGAGGAGCTAAATAAATTATACTCAAAATCAAGCCATTTCCCAATTGATAAATGGACAATGGACATGAATAGGCAGTTTTCAGGTAAAGAAATCAAAATAATTAATAAGCACATGAAAAAGTGTTCTAAATCTCTCATAATCAGAGTAATGCAAATTAAAACAATTCTGAGGTACTGCCTCATACATAACAGATTGGATTAAATGACAGCAAAGAAAAGCAATGAATGTTGGAGGGGATGTGGCAAAATTGGGACACTAATTCATTGCTGGTGGAGTTATGAATTGATCCAACCATTCTGGAGGGCAATTTGGAACTATGCCCAAATGACTTTAAAAGACTATCTTCCCTCTGATCCAGCCATACCACTGCTAGGTTTATACCCCAAAAAGGTAATAAGGAAAAGGACATGTACAAAAATATTTATAGCCAGGCTCTTTGTGGTGACAAAAAAATGGAAAATGAGTGGATGTCCTTAGATTCGGGAATGGCTAAACAAATTGTGATATCTGTTGATGATGGAATATAATCGTGATAAAAGCAATAATGAACTAGAGGAATTCCATGTGAACTGGAATGACCTCCAGGAATTGATGCAGAGTGAGAGGAGCAGAATCAGGAGAACTTTATATACAGAGACTCATACACTGTGGTAAAATCAAATGTAATGAACTTCTCCATTAGTGGCAATGCAGTGATCCAGAACAACTTGGAGCCAGTTACAAGAAAGAATACTATCCACATTCAGAGGAAAAACTATGGGAGTAGAAACACAGAAGAAAAACAACTGCTTGATCACATGGTCAATGGAGATATGATTGGGGATGTAGACTCTTATTGATCACCCTAGTGCAAACATCAACAACATGATAAGTTTTGATCAAGGACACATGTAAAACCCAGTAGAATTGCGTGTCAGCTATGGGAAGGGGGAGAGGAGGGGAGGGAAAGAATATGATTCTTGTAACCAAGGAAAATGTTCTAAATTGACTAATTAATTAAAATAAAAAAAAAACAAATTGAAAGTAAAAGAATTATTTAGCTAATAAATAAGACTAGGAGCTGATACTTTGAAAAAACAAAATAGACAGTACTAATTGATATGATAAAAAAGAAAGAAGAGAATCAAATTAATAGTATCAAAGATGAAAAAGTTGATCTCATCTCTAATCAAGAGAAAATTAAGGTAATTAAGAAATATTCTGCTCAATTATATGGCATTACATATGACAGTCTAGGTGAAATGGTTGAATATTTATAAAACTATAAATTGCCTAGATTAACAAAAGAGGAACTAGAATACTTAAACCCATTTCAGAAAAAGAAATTGAATAAGTCATCAAAGAATTTCCTAAGAAATAATCATAAGTTAATTTTATCAAATATTTAAAAAACAATCCCAATACTACACAAATTATTTGATGAAATAAGAAAAGGAGTTTTACCAAATTCTTTTTATGACACTAATATGGTATTGATTCTAAAGCCAGGCAGACCGAAATCAGAGAGAGAAAACTACAGACCAATCTCTTTAATGAACAAAAATTCAAAAATCTTATAAAGAATACTAGCAAAAAGACTCCAGCAAGTCATCAATTATTCAATTGTCCAGTTATTCAATATGTCCAGGTAGGATTCATACAGGAATGCAAGGATGATTTAATATTAGGAAAACCATCCACATAATTGACCATATTAACAAGAAAAATGACAAAAATCACATGATTATCTCAATAAATGCAAAAAAAGCCTTTGACAAAATACAACACCCATTCCTATTGAAAACACTAGAAAGCATAGGAATAGAAGGGCAATTCCTGAAAATAATAAGCAATGTATATTAAAAACCATCACCCAACATCATCTGCAATGGGAATAAACTAGAAGCCTTCCCAATAAGATCAGGAGTCAAGCAAAAATGCCCATTATCACTCCTATTATTTAATATTTTTCTAGAAATGCTAGTGATAGCAATTAGAGAAGAAAAAGAAATTAAAGTAGGCAATGAGGAAACTAAACCATCACTCTTTGCGGACAATAAGATGGTATGCTTACAGAACCCCAGAAACTCAAGTTATTTTCTCCAGGAGAGTTGTTTTACTCTGTTCCTTTATTGGTTCTGTGACTCCTGTCCTTTTGAGGCACTATTTTAAGGTTGGTTTGAAAGGATTTTCAAAATGAATCTAACTTTCCATGCTACTAAACTGCTTTGTGGCTCCCCTCCCAATATGATTTATTTTTTAAAATCCAACTTAACACATCAAATGATTAGATTACACGAAGACAATATATAACCATACACTAGATAATAAGAATCTTGTTTTACCTGCTATGGGACACAAAAAGAACTGCTAAAAGATTAACTTTCAAACTCAGCATAGTGAGATCCAAATTTAATTATTCCTTCCTTGCTATCAGCCCGTTCAGGTCTGAATCCAAGTTTAAATCTAATACATTAGCTTAAAATCAAGAGACAATGACTATAATATGAAAATGTGGCTAGGTGGTATGGTGGACAGAGCACTGGGCCTGATGTCAAGAAGACATGAGTACGAATACAGCCTCAATAACTGTGTGACCCTGACAATTTGTTTAACTTCTTTTGGCTTCAGTTTCCTCAACTGTAAAATTTGGAATAATTTTAGTACCCATTTCCCAGGTTTGTTCTATGAATCAACTTGGACAATACTTGCTTTAAAATTTTTTTAATTGTTAATTTATTTTAATAACAAATTTCCACATGTTTTCTGAAGTTATGATCCAAATTGTTTCCCTTCTTTCTTCTCTCCCCCTTCCCAGAGCTGACAATACATGTATTATCATGCAAAACCGATTTCCATATTATTCATTTTGTAAGTGACTAATCTCATAAAACCAAAACCCCAAATCATAAACCCAAATAAACAGTGATAAATCATATATCTTCATCTGCATTTATACTCCAACAGTTCTTTCTTGGAAGGTGGATAGCTTTCTTTTTCATAAGTCCCTCAGAATTGTCCTGGATCATTGTATTACTGTTAGTAGCAAACCAAATTGGGAAATATTTGTAAAGTGCTTAGAGTGGTCCCAGGTAGACACAAATATATAATGTAATACAAATATATAATATAATAAATAATAAGAAATGCTTATTCCCTTCCCCTCCCTGATGATGAAAAGTTCTCTGAGATGTACTAGGAAGGGATATATTTAGGGGTGATCACAGCCCTTCAACTTGCACTCCATAGATAAACACTAATTGTATGTGAAAAGTGTATTCCATATATCAAAAACCCAGGGTAGTGCAGGGACTAGTGGTACAGAGGCAAGTATCTCATTCCTGGGGCCCTCTCCTGTTTTTCCCCCTACATTAATGTCCTTTTTACTTTGGCAAAGGCTTTAAACTAGCACTTGAATAATGTTTCCAGGAATTTTGTAGAGTACAGCACTCTAACATGTGAAAGCACTTTTTTATCTGTGAATTCCTTTGTTTCACTACTATCTTGTCACATGAACTGAGCATGTATCTTCATTTAAGGCAGAAGCAGAGACTTCCGGTCAAGATGGCAGCTTAGAGAAAGCTAAAGTTCAGAGCTCCAGAAACCCTTCCTTACATATCTCAAACGGAATGCTCCTGGGGCACCGAAATTCAAAACAAACAACAGAATATGCCCTGGGAACCCTCCTCCTAGACCTGGATCAAAAGGTACGGCCCCCCAAAAGTCAGAACCCGAGATCACTCGAATCTAAGGGGTAGGCAAAAGGAAGGTCCCAGGACCCATCCCCCACAACTCAGAGCTCTAAATCCGAGGCAGCAGCAGGAACCTCAGGGCAGGCAAAAGGGCCTTGGGAGCCGGCTATTATAATTATAGACCAATCTCCCTAATGAATATAGATGCAAAAATCTTAAATAGGATACTAGCAAAAAGACTCCAACAAGTGATCAGAAGGGTCATCCACCATGATCAAGTAGGATTTATACCAGGGATGCAGGGCTGGTTCAATATTAGGAAAACCATCCACATAATCGACCATATCAACAAGCAAACCAACAAAAATCACATGATTATTTCAATAGACGCAGAATAAGCCTTTGATAAAATACAACACCCATTCCTATTGAAAACACTAGAAAGCAAAGGAATAGGAGGGTCGTTCCTAAAAATAATAAACAGTATATATCTAAAACCATCAGCCAATATCATCTGCAATGGGGATAAACTAGATGCATTCCCAATAAGATCAGGAGTGAAACAAGGATGCCCATTATCACCTCTACTATTTGGCATTGTACTAGAAACACTAGCAGTAGCAATTAGAGAAGAAAAAGAAATTGAAAGCATCAAAATAGGCAAGGAGGAGACCAAGTTATCACTCTTTGCAGATGACATGATGGTCTACTTAAAGAATCCTAGAGATTCAACCAAAAAGCTAATTGAAATAATCAACAATTTTAGCAAAGTTGCAGGATACAAAATAAACCCACATAAATCATCAGCATTTCTATACATCTCCAACATAGTTTAGCAGCAAAAACTAGAAAGAGAAATCCCATTCAAAATCACCTTAGACAAAATAAAATACCTAGGAATCTATCTCCCAAGACAAACACAGGAACTAT
The DNA here is from genome assembly GCF_027887165.1 of Monodelphis domestica. Classification (NCBI taxonomy): domain Eukaryota; kingdom Metazoa; phylum Chordata; class Mammalia; order Didelphimorphia; family Didelphidae; genus Monodelphis; species Monodelphis domestica. Next base: position 27,116,461 of record NC_077235.1, on the reverse strand, counting down.
ATGAACACAACTACAAAACACTCTCCACACAATTAAAACTAGACTTGAGCAATTGGAAAAACATTAACTGCTCATGGGTAGGAAGAGCCAATATATTAAAAATGGCCATCCTACCCAAACTTATCTATCTATTTAGTGCCATACATATAGAACTTCCAAAAAATTTCTTTACTGATTTAGAAAAAACCATAACAAAGTTCATTTGGAATAACAAAGCATCAAGGATATCCAGGGAAATAACGAAAAAAATACAAAGGAAGGGGGCCTTGCAGTCCTAGATCTCAAACTATATTACAAAGCAGCAGTCATCAAAACAATTTGGTACTGGCTAAGAGACAGAAAAAGGAGGATCAGTGGAATAGGCTTGGGGCAAGTGACCTCAGCAAGACAATATATGATAAACCCAAAGATCCCAGCTTTTGGGTCAAAAATCCACTATTCGATAAAAACTGCTGGGAAAATTGGAAGACAGTGTGGGAGAGATTAGGAATTGATCAACACCTCACACCCTACACCAAGATAAATTCAAAATGGGTGAGTGACTTAAACATAAAGAAGGAAACCATAAGTAAATTGGGTAAACACAGAATAGTATACATGTCAGACCTTTGGGAGGGCAAAGACTTTAAAACCAAGCAAGACATAGAAAAAGTCACAAAATGTAAAATAAATAATTTCGACTACATCAAATTAAAAAGATTTTGTACAAACAAAACCAATGTAACCAAAATGAGAAGGGAAGCAACAAATTGGGAAGCAATCTTCATAAAAACCTCTGACAAAGGTTTAATTACTCAAATTTACAAAGAACTAAATCAATTGTACAAAAAATCAAGCCATTCTCCAATTGATAAATGGGCAAGGGACATGAACAGGCAGTTCTCAGCCAAAGAAATCAAAACTATTAATAAGCACATGAAAAAGTGCTCTACATCTCTTATAATCAGAGAGATGCAAATCAAAACAACTCTGAGGTATCACCTCACACCTAGCAGATTGGCTAACATGACCGCTATGGAAAGTAATGAATGCTGGAGGGGATGTGGCAAAGTGGGGACACTAATTCATTGCTGGTGGAGTTGTGAATTTATCCAGCCATTCTGGAGGGCAATTTGGAACTATGCCCAAAGGGCGATAAAAGACTGTCTGCCCTTTGATCCAGCCATAGCACTTCTGGGTTTGTACCCCAAAGAGATAATAAGGAAAAAGACTTGTACAAGAATATTCATAGCTGCGCTCTTTGTGGTGGCCAAAAATTGGAAAATGAGGGGATGCCCTTCGATTGGGGAATGGCTGAACAAATTGTGGTACATGTTGGTGATGGAATACTATTGGGCTCAAAGGAATAATAAAGTGGAGGAATTCCATGGAGACTGGGACAACCTCCAGGAAGTGATGCAGAGCGAGAGGAGCATAATCAGGAGAACATTGTACACAGAGACTGATACACTGTGGTACAATCGAAGGTAATGGACTCCTCCACTAGGGACAATGCAATGTCGCTGAACTATCTGCAGGGATCTAAAAAACACTATCCACAAGCAGAGGATAAACTGTGGGAGTAAAAACACTGATGAAAAGCAACTGCTTGACAGCAGGGGCTGAGAGGAAATGACTGAGGAGAGACTCTAAATGAACACTCTAGTGCAAATATCAACAACATGGAAATGGGTTCAAACCAAGAACACATGTGCAAGCCATTGGAATTGTGCACCAGCTATGGGAGAAGTGGTGAGAGGGGTGAGGGGGGAGGAAAAGATAATGATCATTGTTTCCAATGAATAATGTTTGTAAATAACCAAATAAAATGTTTAAAAAGTAAAAAAAAAAAGACAGAAGCAAACTGAGGGGCAACACAGTGAAGACTTTCATTCCCAAGTTCCTCCTAGAAACATGGCTCTCAAACACAACATGTTGAAAGGTCATATTTTATCCCAAACCAATCCCTCTGCCAAACTTCTCTATTTTGGTGGAAGCTCACAGCCTGGGTGTCATCCTGGATGCTTACTTCTCCACATCACCCCTTTCCTCAATCACCTGCCAAGCAATATGGGATCTCCTCCCACATCTCTCCCTTCCACCCCCTCACTCCACTCACGGTCATCGTCTTAATTCCATTGCTCATACCTCTTGCCTAGACTATTTCAGGAGCCTCCTAATTGGCCTCTCTGCCTCCAGTTTCTCTACTTGCTGATATGACTATTTGCCTATGGTAATTCCACAGTGGAATATAAATATTTTGTTGTTTTTGTCTTTTTATCTCAATGCTCAGTATGGTGTCTTGTACACTGGGTGAGAGAAAAGGGATAAAGATTGGAATTTAGGTTTTCATCACTGTGGGGGGCTCTTTCATTTTGAGAATTCCCTTTCCTAGAGCAGATCACTAAAACATCTGTAACTTCTAGGATGAACCTGGCACTTAGTGAGAGCTTAAGTGCCTTCTGCCTGGCTATCCATCTAACACAACTTCAAATAATATTATTAATGCCTAATATTTCTATTGAGCATTACAGTTTGTAAAATGATTTAGAAATCTGAACTCATTTTATCTTCACAGAAGTTTTGGGAGGCAGGAGTTACTATCACTTCCATTTGAGAGCTAGTAAATATGTGAAGTTTGATTTTAATTTAGATATTCCTGATGCTAGGGCCAGGGTTCAATCCACTAGACCACACATGTCCCATGGAAAGTGCTTAGTACCTTTCACATGAATTGGAGTAATTTTTTTTGGTGCTCTAACGTGTTTTTATTTATTTTATTTAACATGTATCAATTACATTTTAATCTAGTCAAGCTGCCCAGTTTGCAACCAACAGCAATTTACATGCCTCAGTTCTACATGATTACTCCAATTGCTAGTGTCTTCCCTCCCACATTACCTTTTGTTTAACTACATTTTGTTAATAATATTTTATTTTCCCATACTTTTTGGATAAGAACTCACTTTTTGACAAAAACTTCAGGGAAAACTGAAAAGGAGTGTGGCAGAAACTAGGTATAGACCAATATCTCACATCCTGTTCCCAGATAAGGTCAAAATGGATATATGATTTAAACATAAAGGGTGATATTATTAAGTAAATTAGGGAAACATAGAATAGTTTACCTGTCAGATTTATGGAGAAGGGAAGAATTTATGACTAAACAAGAGATAGAGAGCATTACAAGATGAAAAATGAATAATTTTGACTATACTAAATTTAAAAGGGTTTGTACAAACAAAACCAATATAAATTTTAATAACAAATTTCCACATAATTTTTCCAAAGTTATATGGTCCATATTATCTCCATCTGGAGGAAATTTTTATTACAAATTTCTCTGATAAAGGTCTTTTTTCTCAGATATATAGAGAACTAAGTCAAATTTATGAGACTGTACCCTATCTCCCAGTTGACAGATGGTCAAAGGATATCAACAAGTTTGTGGTCACATTAGATTCAATTTCTTTTCCCACAAAGAAGTACATCCCATTGACAGAACTACTTTGCTGAGATAAAAAGGAGAGGTTCCTGAAACAAATGAAGTCATACAAAACCTCTATGTCCTTGCCTGCACCCCAAAGCCATGAGTTCATGCCACTGGCAGGAATCTGGCCTGGTGGGCCTTACCCAATAGCCATTTGTACTTGATTCAATAAATTAAAGGCTGAAGCCACCCTCAGTACATTGGCTGCAACCATTCACTGAGAGAATAAACTTATTTCCTGAGGAACATTCCCAAAGTCATTCCTTGGCTGTGCACTAAGCATCTCCTGTAAAATGTGTCAGGGAGATGACAGCCTCTGTTCCTGGCATGAGCAGGTCATATCACAAGGTAACAAAGATGGCTTGTTCAGAAGCTGTCAGAACACAAGGGGAGAGTGGTTTGTGGGGAGGGGGTGGATATTCTTGCTGAAACTGTTCATCAAACCAATTTCCCCTTGTCAGAGGCAGCCTCTTTGCCCAGTGCTCCTGGCTCTGCCCTCTGGGGTCATACAGAACAAGAATCCCTCTGCCACATGACAGCCTTTCAAATACCACATGACAGTCAGTGACTATTCCTCTCTTGAGTCTTCTCTACTCTAGGACAGTCAGTGAAAGAGCTCTGATTAAGAACTCATTTTCCTCCTTATTTTCCACTCTGCTCAGCATTGGAGTTATAAAATTTATGTGTGTAGAAGGAGATGGGGTTGGAATAATATCTGCTCTCTGGGAAATTCTGCATCCTCAGTTCCTTCAACTTCTCTTATGATGTGAACACAAGGCCCTGTACTGTCCTCCAGATTCTTGGCAGCTTAGCTAAAATATGGCACCCAGAATGAAACACAAAACCCAAAGCATGATTGGATCAGGACAGACACAAGATGGTAGCCTCCTTGGTTTCTGAAAACTATACAGGCTGAGATCACACAAGCTTTTTTGGTTGCCATATTACACTGCTCAATCATGTGAGGCTTGTGGTTCAGCAAAATATTCAGAAAATTTTTGAAGTGTTTCCCCCATATTCTAAGGTTGATTTTTAAATTTAAATTAATTTATTTAGTCAATTTAGAACATTATTGCTTGGTTACAAGAATCATTCTTCCCCTCCCTTCTATCCCCCCACCCTTCCTGTAGCTGACATGCAATTTCACTGGGTATTACAGGTGTCCTTGATCAAAACCTATTTCCATGTTGTTAGTGTTTGCATTAGGATGTTCACTCAGAGTCTCCATCCCCAATCATATCCCCTCTACCCATATAATCAAGCAATTGTTTATCTTCTGTGTTTCTATTCCCATAGTTTTTCCTCTGAATGTGGATGGTGTTTTTTCCATAGGTCACTCCAAGTTGTTCAGAATCACTGCATTGCCACTAATGGAGAAGCCCATTAAATTCAATTGTACCACAGTGTATCAGTCTCTGGGTACAATGTTCTCCTGGTTCTGCTCCTCTCACTCCATTAGCTGCAATTCAGTGATCCTGAACAACTTGGAGGGATCTATGAGAAAGAGCAATATCCACATTCAGAGGAAAAACTGTGGCAGTAGAAAGACAGAAGAAAAGCAAAGATTGCAGCTATGAATATTCTTGTACAAGTCTTTTTCCTTATCTCTTTGCTGAGATAAAAAGGAGAGGATCCTAATTATAAGAGATTCAGAACACTTTTTCATGTGCATGTTAATAGTTTTCATTTCTGTAACTGAAAATTGCCTATTCATGTCCCTTGGCCATTTATCAATGAGAGAATAGTTTGATTTTTTGTACAATCAGTTAAGCTCTTTATAAATTTGAGTAATTAGACCTTTGTCAGAGGTTTTTGTTATGAAGATTATTTCCCAATTTGTTGTTTCCTTCCTAACTTTGGTTTCATTGATTTTGTTTGTTTAAAATTTTTAATTTGATGTAATACATTTTGTGATTTTTTTCTAGCTCTTGCTTGGTTTTAAAGTCTTTCCTTTCCCAAAGATCTGACAAGTACACTATTCTGTGTTCACCTAATTTGCTTATAGTTTCCTTCTTTTATGTTCAAGTCTTTCACTCATTCTGGATTTTATCTTGGTGTAGGGTGTGAAGTGTTGATCCAGACCTAATTTCTTCTACACTGTCTTCCAATTTTCCCAGTTTTTTTTTTATCAAATACTGGATTTTGGTTCCAAAAGCTGGGACCTTTGGGCTTATCAGAGACTGTCTTGCTAAGGTCACTTACCTGAAGTCTGTTCCACTGACCCTCCTTTCTGTCTCTTAGCCAGTACCAAACTGTTTTGATGACCATTTCTTTATAGTATAGTTTGAGATCTGGGACTGCAAGGCCTCCATCCTTTGCATTTTTTAATGATTTCCCTGTATATCCTTGATCTTTTGTTCTTCCAAATGAACTTTGTTATGGGTTTTTCTAATTTGGTAAAAAAATTCTTTGGTAGATCAATGGGTATAGCACTAAATAAGTAAATTAATTTGGGTAGCATTGTCCTTTTCATTGTGTTAGCTCATCCTACCCATTAGCAGTTGATGTTTTTCCAATTGTTTAGAACTAGTTTACTGTGGAGAGTGTTTTGTAGTTGTGTTCATATAGTTCCTGTGTTTGTCTCAGCAGAGAGATTCCTAAGTATTTTTTACAGTCTAGGGTGATTTTAAATGGAATTTCTCTAATTATTGCTGCTGAGATGTGTTGAAGATATATAGAAATACTGATGACTTATGTGGGTTTATTTTGTATCATACAATTTTGCTAAAGTTGTTGATTATTTCCACTAGCTTTTTGGTTGATTCTCGGGGGTTCATTAAGTAGACCATCATATCATTTGCAAAGAGTGATAGCGTGGTCTCCTCATTGTCTATTTTAATACCTTCAATTTCTTTTTCTTCTTTAATTGCTACAGCTAGTGTTTCTAGTACAATGTTAAATAATAGAGGTGATAATGGGCATCCATGTTTCACTCCTGATCTCATTGGGAAGGCTTCTAGTTTGTCCCCATTACAGATGATGTTGGCTCATGGTTTTAGATATAAACTGTTTATTATTTTTAGGAAAGGCCCTTCTATTTCTATACTTTCTAGTGTTTTCAATAGGAATGAGTGTTGTATTTTGTCAAAGGCTTTTTCTGCATCTATTGAGATAATCATGTGATTTTTGTCCATTTCCTTGTTAATATGGTCATTTATGTGGATGGTTTTCCTAATGTTGAACCATCCTTGCATAGCTGGTATGAATCCAACCTGGTCATAGCGAATAACCCTTGTGATAACTTGCTGGAGTCTGTTTTCTAGTATCCTATTTAAGATTTTTGCACCTATGTTCATTAAGGATATTGGTTTATAGTTTTCTTTTTCTGTTTTTGGTCTGCCTGGCTTTGGGATCAGTACCATGTTTGTGTCATAAAATGAATTTGGTAGAACTCCTTCTTGGCTTATTCTGTCAAATAGTTTGTATAATATTGAGATTAGTTGCTCTTTGAAGGTTTGATAGAATTCATTTGTGAATCCATCTGAACTTGGGGATATTTTCTTAGGGAGTTCTTTGATGGCTTGTTCAATTTCTTTTTCTGATATGGGGTTTTTAGGTAGTCTATTTCTTACTCTGTTAACCTAGGCAATTTATAATTTTGTAAATATTCATCCATATCAACTAGATTGCCATATTTGTTGCCATGTAATTGAGCATTGGAGTTTTTAATGATTGCCTTAATTTCCTCTTCATTAGAGGTGAGGTCTCCCTTTTCATCTTGGATACTATCAATTTGGTTTTTTTCTTTCCTTTTTTAAAATTAGATTAACCAGCCCTTTGTCTATTTTATTTGTTTTTTCAAAGTACCAGCTTCTAGTCTTATTTATTAAATCAAGAGTTCTTTGACTTTCAATTTTATTAATTTCTCCTTTGATTTTTAGGGTCTCTAATTTAGTCTTCATCTGAGGATTTTTAATTTGTTCACTTTCTAGTTTTTTAATTTGCATGTTCAATTTATTGCCCTTTGCCCTCCTTAATTTGTTAATATATGAACTCAAGGATATAAATTTCCCCCTGAGTACTGCTTTGGCTGCATCCCATAGATTTTGAAAGGATGTCTCACCATTGTCATTTTCTTCAAAGAAATTATTGTTTCTATGATTTGTTCTTTAACTGATTTTGGAGAATCGTATTATTTAATTTCCAAATAATTTTTTATTTGCCTCTCCATGTACTCTTACTAATTATTTTCATTGCATTGTGATCTGAAAAGGGTACATTTATTATTTCTGCTCTTTTGCACTTGTTTGCAATGTTTTCATGCCCTAGTACATGGTCAAACTTTGTGAATGTACCATGTGATGCTGAAAAGAAGGTATATTCCTTTTTGTCCCTATTTATTTTTCCCCACATATCTACTAACTCTAATTTTTGTACAATTTCATTCCTGTCTCTTTGTTATTTTTTTTTTGTTTTATTTATCTAGTTTCAATAGAGGAAGGTTCAGGTCTCCCACTAGTATAGTTTTTCTATCTATTTCATACTTGAGCTCCCCCTATTTTCTCCTTTAGAAAATTGTATGCTATGCCATTTGGTGCATACCTGTTGAGTACTGATATTTCATCATTGTCTATATTGCCTTTTATCAGGATGTAATTACCTTCCCTATCTCTTTTAACTATATTAATTTTTACTTTGGCTTTGTCAGATATCATGATTATCAATTCTGCCTTCTTATTCTAAGTTGATGCCCAGTAGATTTGGCTCCATCCTCTTACTTTTAGCCTGTGTGTGTCTACCTTTCTCATGTGTGTTTCTTGTAAATAGCATATGGTAGGGTTTTGGTTTCTAATCCACTCTGCTATTCGCTTGCATTTTATGGGTGAGTTCATTTCATTCACTTTCAGAGTTATGATTACTAGCTGTGTATTTCCCAGCATTTTGATTTCCTAGTCCTGCCTTTTTTCTTTCACTATTTCCTTCTACACCAATGTTTGTTTTTAATCAGTCCCCCTCATTCCCACCCTTATTTTACTTCCCTATCTACCCCTTTCCCTTCTTATTTTCTTTACAGTCTTTTTAAACTCCACCCCCAAACCTCTCCCTCCCTTGTACTGCTTCCCTTCACACCAGTCCGTTTGTTACACTGTTACTTCCCTATAGGGCTCAAATCAATTCTCTGCCCCAATGTATTTGTTTGTTCTTCCCTCTTTGAGTAAATTTCAATACACCTAAGAATTGAGTATTTCCTATCTCCAAACTCTTCACCCTTCCATTGTATTGATGTTCTCCCCACCTCCTGCTGTTAGCTTCTTTCTGATATATACATTTTCTCCCCCTTTTGTTTCTTTTCCCTTTTCTTTTAGTATTAACCTCATTTTTAGTTCTCTCTCTCTCTCTCTCTCTCTATATATATATATATAGATATAGATATAGATATAGATATAGATATAGATACACACACACACACATACATATATATATGTATTTATGCATACTATATCTATATACAAATTTATGTCTTGACATTTCATCCTATACAGTTTATCACTGTTCCCTCTACATGTAATTCTTCTAGCTGCCCAGGTGATAATAACAATTTTCAAGAGTTACTAATGACCTCTTTTCTTATAGGGATACATATCATTTTAACTTATTGGGTCTCTTAAAAAATTTTTTTGTTTTGTTTTTCTTTTTTGCTCTTTCTTAATTACCTTTTGATGATTCTCTTGAGTTCTGTGCTTGAGCATCAAATTTTCTCTTCTGGTCTTTTCTTTACAAATGCTTAGAATTATTCTATTTTGTTAAATGACCATACTTTCCACTGTAAAAATATAGTCAGTTTTGCTGGGTAGTTGATTCCCAGCTGTAGACCTAGTTTCTTTGCTTTCTGGAATATCATATTCTATCCCTTTCGGTCCTTCGGTGAGGATGCAGTCAGATCCTCACTGTGGTTCCATGTTATCTGAATGACTTCTTCTTTGCAGCTTGTACTATTTTTTCCTTGGTCTGATAGTTCTTGAATTTGGCTGTAACATTCCTGGGTGTTGTCAGTTGGGGATTAAGTATAGGAGGTGATCTCTGGATACTTTCAATCTCCACTTTTCCCTCTTGTTCTAGAATATTGGGGAAATTTTTTTGTGTAATTTCCTATAGTATGATGTCCGGGCTTTTTCTTATGGTCTTTCAGTAGACCAATGATTCTTAAGTTGTCTCTCCTGGAACGATTTTCTAAATCTTCTGTTTTGGGAATGAGATGTTTCATATTTTCCTCAATTTTTTCATTCTTTTGATTTTGTTTTATAGTGTCCAGCTGCCTTGTGAAGTGGCTTGCTTCTAGTTGTTGTATGCTGGTTTTTAAAAACCGGATTTCATCCCTGGATTTTTGGTCATCCTTCTCCTTCTGGTCTGATTTTCTTTGGAGGTCCTCTTTAATCTTTTTGCCTCATTTTCAAGCGGGTTAATTTTGGCTTTCAAGACACCATTTTCTTGTTTTAGTTCATGTGCCTCTGTTTTCAGGTGACTTATCTTACTTTTTAAGTTCTTTTCTCTGTTGTCTTCAGCCTCTCTTGTGTTTTGAATTGTATTTTGAGTTCTTCCAAAGCCTGTATCGAATTAGCTGAGGTTTCTGTTTTTTTGCTTGGTGTTCCTTCATCCTCCTCTGTTCCATTTGCTCTTTGTTCATTACCTGTATAAAAGCTGTCAATTTTAATTTCTTTTTTCTTTTTCTTTTTCTGTTGTTTGCTCAAATTTACCCCTTCTTTACTCCCTGTAGTTGCCTGCGCTTTTTGTACTTTCATTTTTTTGTGTGGTTTTGGGCTTTTCTGTCAGCCTTCACCCTTGGAGCGTTGTCAGCAAATCTCTCAGCATGGTCTGTGGGGGAGGGTGTTGGATCTTGAGCCTTCCTGCCCTCTGAAGACTTTGATGGGATTAAGTCCAGCTGGGTTGAGCTAGATGTGCCCTGAGACCAAAACCTCAGGAAAGGGGGCCAATATTGAGTATCTCCACACTACTTCTCCAACTGCTTCCCCACTGCCTGTGTTTGAAGCTCTGAGCCTGGCAGAACTTTGCCCTCAAGGTACTCCATCCAGACTAGGACCCTTGCCTGCCCATGGGTTCCAGATGCCACTGGAGATTTAGAGCTCTAGGTGGGGGAGGGGTCCCTGGAGCAGCCTTCTTTCTTCCCCTTAAACCCGAGTGTTCTCGAATTTAGGCTTTTGGGGTGTGCCTTTCGAGTCCAGCAGGAGCGTTCCTTGGCTCTGTCTTGTTGTTAGGTTTGATTTTCTGTCCCCTACGTGCATTTAGTTTGTAATTGGTAAGGAAGGGTTATCAGAAATCTGAACTTTTGCTGCCTTTATGCTGCCATCTTGACTCCGCCTCCTATGAGGTTGATTTTTATCCCAAGTACTAGAATCATCATTCCCCCTCTTTGAGGCATTGTAGCAAATGTAGTTTGGTTTATTTACCTGACATGACTGTTGAGATATTGATTCTGCCACACAATATGTTGCTTTTTCCTACATTTTGTGTCCTCTGTCCTTCTCTCTTGTCCACTGAGGTGGAGAGGAAAAGATATTTGGAAATAGGAAGGAAAGGTTCTTAATACTCTCTTGAGGGCTATAAAATAGTGCATGGCCTTTGATCCAGTAATACCACTACTATGTCTGTATCTCAAAAATATTTGTATCTGCTCTTTTTATGGTAGCAAAGAATTGGAAATTGAAGGGACTTGCATCAATTGGGAAATAGCTGATCACAAACTGTGGTATATGATGGTGATGGAATACTATTGTACTGTAAGGAATGATGAACTTAACGATTTCAGAAAAAACTGGAAAGACCTACATGAACTGATGGAGAGTGAAATAAGTGGAACCAGGAAAACATTGTACACAGTAACAGCAATACTGTAGAATGATCAACTGTGATGGACTCTACTACTATCAGTAATACAACGATCCAGGACAATTCTGAAGGACTTGTGACAAAGAATGCTATCTACCTCTAGGGAAAGAACTGTTGGAGTCAGAATGTAGATGAAAGCAGATGATTTTTCAATAGTTTATTTGTTTTATTTATATGTTTGGAGGTTTTTGTTTTATAATATTACTCACAAAAATGAACAATATAGGCATATATTTTGCATGACAATACTTGTATAACTCAGATTGAATCAACTGTCAGCACCAGGAAGGAGAAGGGAAGGAAGCAGGGAGATAAATTGGATCATATAACTTAGGAAAACATGTGTGGAAAATTGTTATTACATGTAATTGGTTTAAAAATTTATATATATTAATACTCCTTTGAAAATAAGATTTTTCCCTCTTTGTCTTTTAAACTGTCAATTTTTATTCATTTTTCTTTAACAGTTTTAACTCCTTTAATTCTTTACAATTCCTCTAGAGGTTCTTAGAGTTGCTCTATTTTCTCACCTCTGAAGTTCTGATTATTTTAGGCCTCACTAGCCCCCATGCATGGAGTGTTCTGCTTCCTCCATCTCCTCTGCCCCTCCTGACCCATATATTTCTGCCTCTTAATTTCTTTGGCTTCTTTCAAGTCTCAGCTTAGATCCTATCTTCTTCAAGAAGACTTTTCAAGTCTGTTCACCCTTTTTCCTCCTCCTTTCCATCTATCTACGTTGTATGTATATAATAAGGGGACTTACCAAGGCCTTATGGGCATGCACAGTGTGCACTGCTGATGATAACCCTATGTAGATTTGCCCACATGCAGGGATTATTTCCACTCTGCTTACCACATGAAGAAGAGGAGCCTTTCTGAATCACTGCTGAGTTGGAACTGGGCATGCATTCAAAAGTCAAAGGGAAGCCTCGTCCTCTTTTCAGACTTGTTGGCATTTGAACAAGGTGGACAAACCACTAAGGGCCACTCCAAGCAGGAAGGGCCTCTTACCCCCTCACCAGTTGTGTCTATTATTCCCTTACCTTAAGGTGAATATATAGGAGAGACAGCTGTGGCCTTGTGAGCTTAGAAAGATCAGAAGAGTGGGTTACCACAAACCCAAGAGCTTGAATCTAGGTTAGAATGTGCCAGAAGCCATGCAGTAAATCCTAGAGTCCTGTTTTGATGTAGGCCAGCAGTAACAGAAATGGAGACTCCCTCATGCATTATTTGGAAATGAACTTGGTGCAGATAGTGCTTTCTGGAAGCTGTGCTCAGAATCCTTAAGGGCTGAGGGAGCAGAAGGGTCAATGTGCATCCCTCCTCCTCCAAGCTTTTAGGAGAGATGTTTGTTCCTCTATTCTAGAACTTTTAAGTCAACAGCGTTTTATTAAGCATTGAACTATGTATCAAGCTTAGAGCTGAGAATGCCTATATAAATAAAAAGAAAGGACAGTCTTTCATGGACATTAGGAATTCTCATGGAGGAAGATGACTCACACAAAAGGATGCCAAAAAGCTGGGAGGAGGAAGGGCAAAAAAGGTAGAAGGTACCCACATGGGCATAGTGGAGAGGCAGGAGGGGAGTCCAAAGAGGAATGAACATGGCTGGCTGGGAAACTTCCTTAAAATCAAAATTCCTGACAGAACTAACCCACCAATGAAAAAGAAAAAGGCTGCAAGAACAAGGTGATTTTCCAGGAAGAGAAGGCTATGATGGCAAAAGAAGCCCAGAGACTGAAAGTAGAGGCTAGTATAAATATGCCTTTGAAAAAGTTAATTGGTGTTGATTCAGTGGAATTGGGACATTCAAAGTTTGTGCTAATATGGTGGGGGATAGCCCTAGAATGGAGCTTCATGCAGATACCAATATAGCAGAAGAACACAGTTCCCTCAGGGCTGTCTCTAGAACCCTGAAGAGGCCATCAACTAATCTTGATTTGTCCTAAGGACCAGGTTCTTTTCAAGTTGGCCTTCCTTCCCCTTTAGAATGGGAGCACTTGAAAGGTACAGACTGAGTTTTTAGGGCCCTGCCTCCTAGCCTGGTGCCAAGCAAGCATCTAGTAGTGTCTAATAAATGCTTGGTGACTGACTGAAGTCAAACCTTCCATCTTCTAAAGATTTCTTCTGAAATGCTTTCCCTCCAGAGCATTTCTTCATTGAATCAGGAGATTTTTTTGTGCTTATTTGGCACTTCAAGGTATCTTTAGGCTTATAGTTTTCCTGAGGAGAACTTCTTTCCCTTCCTGCCCTCCCCCTGGCCCCTTATTAGCTTTTACTTTATTTTGGTATATTTCCTGATTTCTGAAGTGGCCAAAATATAGGGAAAGTTAAATATAACCCCTCAGACATTTTTGTTAGAAGCTCCACACACTTCCCCCACCCTCAGAGGCTGAGTCCACAGCATGATCCAATTTACTTAATACTTTCCTTTAACAATGCTGTGAGGTCAAAGGTTAAAGTATTATCCCCACTTTGCAGAAGGAAAGACAGACTCAGAATCAAAAAGATTAAGTGAGTTAAGCAGACTGAAGGTCCAGCATGAAACATGCGCACCATCATGGTGCATCCCTAGTAAATGTCAGAGCCAGGACTCAAAACTATGTCTTCTGATTCGAAATTCAGGTTCATTTCGTGAAAACTATGCCATTCCCCAGACCACACTGGGCAGGCAATTACATTTTGCATCGAAATTTATTTCAATACAACAAGCTTTTTTTGAAGTTCCTATCATGGACTAGGAGCCAGGCATACAGAGAACATGGTTTTTGAGCTATTTTGTAGCTAGAAATATATTTTCCTATGATTCCAAATACCAACAAAAACTAGATGGTCCCTGTAGCTCATGTGTAGTAAAAGATTTTTTTTCCTAATTGCTGGCTGTCCTGGGATACAGCAGAAGTCTATGGCCTCAGGGAAATAGCAGTTACATAGGAACCCAAGCCTGGGAGAAGTGGACCACTGCATATCAATCTTTCCCAAATATGCACATTTATATGGTGTGCAATTTTTACTTGCAGCAACCTAGATAGAAGGGACAAGAGTTGACAGTCATTGACTGACAGTTACTGAACCAATTCCCCTAGGAGGGGTTCCATTAGTCTATAACCATATAACTATGGCACACATGCCAGAGGAGGCTGCTCCCTTCCTCCTCTACATGTGCCCCTGAAGACATTTCTCACATGACCCACCCCTTTACCCAGAAGCCCAATGAGAGCATTTCCTCCATCCCCTGTCTGGAGTAATGCATGTGGCTCACATGTGGCAAGAGGGTTGTTGAGTCTCTAATCACTGGTCCATAACCAGCCTGAGTGATTTCTAGTAATCATATCTCTCCCAAAGTGGCATGGGGTCTTTGAGCAGAGGTTAAATGAGATGGCCACTTATTGTGTATGTTAAGAGTGGAAAACCATCAGTATGGATTGTACCAGGTCTTTGCTGAAATCCCTTCTGACTCTCGAATTTCATGAAATTCTCCCATAAATCTGCTCAATTATCTCATTTCATATCTAGATATTAGGGAGCAAGCACCAGAAAAGTCACCCAGATGAAAAAAAAAAAGATGAAGAGTAGAAGGAGGTTTATAGATTTAGAATTAGAGGAAACCCTAGAGATCCAATGCCCTCACTGTACCGATGAGGGGACAAAGGCCCAAGTAGAAAGGAGTAGAGTTGGGCCTGATTAAAAAACTATACCAGATTATCTCTAATCAGGAAGGACATAGCAATCTAGGTCCTAGCCCACAGTTTTCCTTTGGGAGCATTACCTACACAAAAACATTCAATGTGGTCCCGGGGACACAGAATATAGGAGAGGATACAGTGGAAAGATCTGTATGGTTGACCAGTATTGGCAGAGATTGAAAATTAAGGTCTATTCTCTTCCTAACTAAAATTCTAGTCTATGAATACTTTCTGGCTCTTCAATGATCAAACAAGATAAGCAAATTCTTCTTTTGTTTTCTGTGGCTTATCTTTATGAGAACAAGAAAAATGACATATAATAAGGGATTTCTTCAGAAAAATAATTTCCAGAGTGTGTCATCAAATCCATACAGATTAAACTCACTCTCTTATGCCTTCCATAGTACTAGTTCCAGACAGAATAGCACTATAGATGAAGCAAGGAGGGCAGGGTCTCTGAATTGCTTCCTGCATCAAGGATTCCCTGGGCAATCAATAATGGAAAACCTATGGAACCCTTCTCAAATTCATGTTTTTAATTTAAACACATTATAATTACCATGGAAAGTGATAATATTAAAATATAGTTGTCAAAATACTTGTCAACACACAAATAAAACCCCTAAAAATTTATTGACACCCAAGTGAAGAAGCCTTGATCTACAGGAAAGGCCTTCAAGGTCTCAAAGCAACTCCACACTAAATTTAGCACTATTTCAGGAAAAAAATGTATTTTTATTGTATTACTGTTTCTTGAAAGTTCAGAATTTTAATTCCAGAAAGATAGATATTGAGAGATACCATAGAGTACTACCCCTCCACATTAACCCAAACAGTACAAATAAAACATCTCCCAAAACAAAACTCAGCAATGAGAGGAAGAAGTAAAAAAGTAAAGTGTTTAAACCATCAGATTTTTGTGGAAAAAAATTAATGAAAATCAACTCATCATTCTTGTCCCAGGCCTCTCTTTCATCCCCCATTGCCACAATGAGCTAAGAAAGTCTTGTGACCATTTTGTGTGTGGTGATTTTATACACAAACTTTTGGAGTTAACCTCATAGTAAGGTCCCAAGGGGGGTCCTATTCCTAAGACAAGTTAAGGCCCATAAAGCAGACTAGCCTAAAAAGCTGAGGAGGGAGGGTGATAGAAGGTTTGAGGTGCTCAGGGAATAAGAATACAGAGCTGGCTACAATTATATTTTAAAAGGCGTGAGAAAAGACAGAAGAAGAGAGACAAGAGCAAAGACTTTCCAAGCATTCCTCTCAGTGCTGCCCTAGAGATCTTCTTTTAACAATTTTGTGACTAAAAACAATTTTATTTCAACTACAGAAGCTCTTAGCTTTGGTTTGGCAGTATCTTTGTCAATTCTTTAAAAAAAATAAGTCCCTCAGCCTAGAAAATAACAATGGAGTATAGGTGAACAGTAAAACTGATAAGATAAATTAAGGGGATGAATGAATATTTACATGAATATAAAAATGCAGAACAAGAAAGAGAAAACTTAAGTAAAAGGAGCTCAGAAAAATGAATAAGTTATGATTAAGCGTCAAAAGAAAGAAAAACCCAGAGCCATATAGATTTGAATTTTCAAATATTCAAAGAATAATTAGCTCCCATATTACATAATTCTTTGCAAAATAGAGAAAAGTCATCCTAATAAATTCCTGGAGATAGATATGATCATGATAGTCTAATATAATATGGTAAAGATAAAGCAGAGAAAGAAAAATTTAGACCAACATCTCTAATGAATATTGTTGCAAAAACATCAAATAAAAAATTTTAGGAAAGAAGTTTTGGCAACATTAAAAATCATGCATTCTTACATTCTTGCCATGTTAGATTTGCATAAGGAATTAAAGGTTGGTTCTAAAAGCTAATAGGTCACATTGATAATGAAACCAATAAAAATCATATGACTAAATCAATGTAGAAAAAGCTTCTGAGAAAATACAACACTCAAATGATAAAAACAACAATTCTGGGCAGCTGGTTAGCTCAGTGGATTGAGAGCCAGACCTAGAGATGGGGGGTCCTAGGTTCAAATCTGGCCTCAGACACTTCCCAGTTGTGTTACCCTGGGCAAGTCACTTAACCCCCATTGCCTCGCCCTTATCACTCTTCTGCCTTGGAACCAATACACAGTATTGGTTCCAAGGCAGAAAGGTGAGGGGTTAAAAACCACTTCTAAATGAACATTTCCTTAAATATGGTCAATGTTATCTGAAACAAAAAACTGGTATTTATAATAGGAAAATGTTCCAGGTCTTTACAATAATATCAAGGGTAAAACAGGAATTTCTAGAGTTGCTTTTATTCTTGGATATATAGTCTTAGAACCTATTGAGGCAAGAGAAGGAATAAATATAGGCAAAGAAGATGATTCGATGGTATGCTTAATGCATCCTAAAATATCAACTAAAAACATTAATAAAAATTATTGTTATCAGTAAAGCATCAAGATATAAAACCCACCTACAAAAATCATCGAGCTTCCTGTATATTACCAATAAAACCTGGCAGAGATAGCCTAAAGGAAATTGCATTTTAAAAATTACAAAACATAGAACACAGGCAATCATTTACCTCCCAAGAGACACACACAAATTATGTGAATACACCTAATGAAACTTTAGCACATGGGCAGAGTACCTCAGTCACAATGATATGTAAGCAAAGTGCCTTGGAGAAACTATGGAGCATGGGCAGACATTTAGTAATTGGTTTTGGTAAGCCATCCTTGTGAGGAAGAGGAGATTCTTCAGTTGTAAAGCAGTGAGCCCATTGCTCATGGACATTGGCAGGGGAAGTTAATTTTCTGAATTCAAAAGGTTCAGAGGAGGCCTCAGTATCCTAGCATTCCTCATTTTAGGTTTATAACCAGCATACCATGGATGCCCCTGAACTATAAAGGCAATGAAACCACATTCTGAATCTCACCATTCCAGAGCCTAGTAATCATACTCTGAGGAACAAGGCAAGACCTTCAAGAGTGAGCTTTGGGACTCCAGAAGTGTCCATGTTTCCCTTTTTAAACATCTATACTGCACACATTCCTGTGATATCCTTTTTTCAAAAATAATTAATCAATTAATTTACAATATGTTTACATGGTTACATGATTCATGTTCTTTTCCTCCCCTCCTCCCTGCCCCCTCTGAGGGGCTGGTGAGCAATTCCACTGGACTTTACACGTATCAATGTTCAAAACCTATTTCCATATTATTACTATTTTCAATAGTGATCGTTTAGAGTCTGCATCCCCAATCATATCCCCATCGAACCACATGACCAATCATATGTTTTTCTTTTGCATTTCTGCTCCCACAATTCTTCCTCTGGATGTGAAGAGCTTCTTTCTCATGAGTCCCTCCGAATAGTTCTGGATCATTGCATTGCTGCTAGTAGAGAAGTCCATTACGTTCAATTATACCACAGTGTATCAGTCTCTGTGTACAATGTTCTCCTGGTTCTGCTCCTCTCACTCTGCATCAATTTCTGGAGGTCATTCCAGTTCACATGGAATCCCTCCAGTTCATTATTCCTTTGAGTACAATAGTATTCCATCTCCATCAGGTACCACAATGTGTTCCCTGTAAGTCCACAGGGTAAGGTTTGCCTCCATGCCAAGAAACCCCATGTAATCAACCCATAGTACTTCTTTTTTAAGGGAGCTAAGCCTTTGACTTTGTGAGTTCAAAAGATCAAGAGAGCACCTCAGAACAGAGGCACTGTAGGAGGGGCACCCAAAAGAACAAGAGGTGAGCTTTAGGAATCCATCCCCTCAATAGCCAAGACAAGACTCATCTGGAAGTCAGGCTATATGTGGACATGAATTTGGTAGAACCTCAGAAATTGGGATGCTATAAGACAAAGTATGCTCTTAAGGTGTTGAAGAAATACCTGTACTTCCTTTCTTGCAATATGTTTGAAGCAAATATGCCCTTTCAAATGCAAATTGATATTAAGTTATTAAATGGAACTGGAGTACTAGTCACTGGTATCTAACAATGGGGGGAAGTGAGCCAGTAGGAGCTTAAGCTGATAGCAGTAGAGAACAGACCAGCCCAATCCTTCAAAATACCCTAGAACCCAGAGAGGCAGATGTAGCTAGCCTGGCTCTAAGAGAGAGAGCCAGATCACACACTGTAAAAGGAAGACAAGTAATTGGAGAGAATTTGATTGTTCATGGTTGAACCATGACCCACCATATAATTAAAATTACAGTACTATCTAAATGAATATACAGCTTCAATATCATACTCTTCAAACTACCAAGGGACTATGTAATGCAAAATAATAACAAAATTCATCTGGAAGAACAAAAGATCAAGAATCTCAAGTGAAGTAACTAAGTAGAAAAGGCCTAGTAGCACCAGATCTCAAACTTTATATCAACACATTAAACATGACTCAGAAGCAACTGAGCATAATCTATCTGTGATAGATTCAAGGGCATAAATTATTAGGTATGGACTCAAGAGTCAACAAAAAGTGCTGATAAAATTAGAAAGCAGCCTGGGAGAAATTAAGCTTAGATGAAAATCTCAAACCATACACCGTAACATATATATATGCCACAGCTATAAAGTCATATGGTAAATAAATTCCTAACTCAAGGAAAAATATCTTTCACAAGGGAAATGTTCTTAACCAAAATAGGGAATAGAGAGGATCACAAAAGCACAAAAGGAACTATGTTTAGTTTATAAAACGGAAAAGATATTTTGCAAATAAGATCAACCAAGTCGGAATTGATAGGAAAACACATCTTAGAAAAAATATCTTTGCAGCAAATGTCAAATAAATATCTGATGCCTAAAATATATAGGAAATTGAATCAAACAAGTCAGAACCAATTCCCAACATATAAAAGGTCAAAAGACAGAAATAGGCAAATCTCAAAAAGATATAGGCAATCAAGAAAAATATGAAAAATGTTCTACATTACTGTCTCTCTAGAGAAAATAAAATTATAATTCTTATGCTCTACATAATAGACACTAAACTGTCAAAGTTGACAAAAAAGATTAAGATGATTAAAGGGGCTGTAGGAGGATTGGCACAATATTGCCTATTTGATGGAGCTGTGAAATAGCTCAACCACTCTGAGGAATTATGAAATTATGTCACCAAACTATATAAATTCTTTGACCCATGGATACCACTACTGGGTTCATATCTTCCTCCTCCAAAGAGATCAAAATAAGAAAAGAACAAAGGGAAACAATACTCATAAAAATAAATGTACTTTGTGGTGTAGCTGGAAATTTTAGGGAATGCTAATCAATTGAGGAAGGACTGGAAAAAATCCAAAAAAATGACAAAAGAGAACAATTCAGACACACCTAAGAATATGCATTAATATAGGGAGAAGTGAGCTACACCAGGAGAACAATTTACAAAATATCTATGACATTGTAAAGGACAACAACTACCTTCTCCAAAAGAATGCTGTCCCTTTGTGGATGGTAACCTGACTCAGGAAAACAAAGTTTGGATTGAGGGGCAACTATGATTACAGAGGTAAAGAATCCATAGATTGGTTATCATAAAAGAGTTTCCATCCCAGATGGAGGCTTGGAGGTCCTAGACTCTAAGGTATTGCTAGGTTGCTATTCTGGAGGCTATAAGGGCACAGAGCAGGGACAGAAAAGAATTCAGTTATCTTCATGTTGTTTTTGAGTGCACAGAGAGAGATCCCACTATGGTGATCCTAGAAAGGCACAGAATTCTTGCCTCTGGCCTAAACCTCACCTTAGCAGTAGAGCATTAAAACTGCTAATCATCTATGCTAGGGGATATGAATCCCCCATGATTAGGAGTTATCATAAGATGTTACCTTCTAGAGAGGTATGGTGGGAAACTGATAAACATATCATTCCAAGCCCTGAATTCAAGTTTCAGGTGCCACTTTTCAGCTGGCTCACCATGGCCAAGTCCCTAGACTTCTCTCAGCCTCAATTTCCTCATCCATAATATAAGAAAAATAATGCCTATAGTCCCTGACTCAAACATTGGATCACTTTGGGGAAAGCATTTTGTAATCTGAAGAAAACTATAGAAATGTGATCTATTATTCTTAAAGAAGTCAGAAAAGCAAATTGCCTTGAGCCATTTAAAGAATTGGCTGCACTGAAACCTCAATAGAAGTTGGATCAAATGCAAGGCAAGTCTAATTGCTATAATGTAATTGAGGAAATGCAGAGTGATTTAAGAACTCTTACTCAAACATAAGGGTTTATGATTTCTAGGCATTGTTTTCTTATTTATTTTTTGGAAATTTTAACTTAAAACACCAAATAACTCCTTTCCATATACATAGTAGACCATAAAAAATATCAGATTACTTGTGAAACTATGGTTCTCCATTAGGTATATCTTGAAGTTTTCATAAACATATAATAAATTCAAAATATAATTTTCACAGTTGTTCTACTTATGGGTGCTTCTCCCCACCCATCCTTCTATTCTCTATTGTGTACCAAAAATGTTGCAATTGCCCTCTTTTCTTTCTCTTCTTTTATTGGGGGATAGACTCTGTTCCTAACTGCCACGCTCTCTCCTCACTCATCTCCAAGTAGAAAAGAACAAAGAAAAAAAGAAAGAAAATTCTTATACTGGTCATATTTAAAAATGCATGTTATCTTCTGCATTCTGAGGCTATCAGCTCTCAGAAACTGGATAGCATGTTTCATCAATACTCCTCTAGAACTGTTATTCATCAAAGGTCATAGGTCTTTTGAAGGTGTTTTTATTTATAACGTTGATGTTATTATATTGATTATTTAGTTCTCCTCAATTTCCTCGGTGTCCATACATCTGAGTCTTCCCAAGTTTCTCTGAAACCATCCTTTTCATTATTTCTTAAAGCCAATTAAAATTCCATTGTAGTCATTTGCCATAATTTGTTCAGCCATTCCTCAAGAGACAGGCACTCACTGAGTTTCTAATACTTTTATCACTACCAAAAAACCCTTTAAATCTTTTTGTACATATGGATCCTTTTCTTCTTCAATTTCTGTTCATCTGAGAACAGCTAAACTAAATCACAGCTCCACCAATCGTGGATCACTGTATCTGTTTTCCCATAGCTCCTTGAACATTTGTTATTTTGTGTTTTTGTCCATTTTTCCATTCTGATGGGTGTAAAGTAGAACTTTAGAACTGCTTTAATTTGCATTTCTTGAATTATTAGTGATTTGGAGCATTTTTACATCGTTAACAACTTTGATTTCTTCCATTTAAAAATACTTATTCATATTTCTTGACCATTTATCTACTGAACAATGGTTCTTGTTGTTACACATTTGAATCAGTTCCTTATATATCTTAGACATGAGACCTTTATCAGAGAAACTTGTGAAAAGGTCTTTTCCCTCCCGAGTTAACCTTTTCCCTGCTAACTTCAAATGCATTTCTTTTGTTTATGCACAATTTAAAATTTGATGGAACCAAAACTGTCCATTTTATCTTCAGTGATTATCTCTATCCATTACTTTTGAACTTTATCCCTATTCATAGTTTAAAAAGCTATTTTCTTCCCTGCACCTCTAATTTCTCTATGATGAGACCTTTTAAATCTGAGTCACGTATCCATTTGGAGCTTATCTTCGTATGGTGGAAAGTGTTGATTCATGACTCATTTTTGCTAAATTGCTGTCCAGTTTTCCTAGTAGATTTTGTTATATGGTCAGTTCTTTAGATCTTTACTGTGTTTGCTATGTTTATTCACTCCTTCTTAAGATAGAAACATTCCTAGAATATAGAAGGGTAATGCCTCAAGCTACCTGAAATGTGACAGAAATACTCTGATCCCTTAGCCTTGATTCCATTCTCACCAAGACATCCAATGCCTGAAATATATCTCCTCGGGGGATTTTGCAATCAGGAAGCAAAGCCTTATTTGGAGAATTAGTACTACTTCTAGTAAAAAAGACTCTTTCCCATGATAAATTGACATCTTTGCTTATCAATCAGACTCTTATCAGTTTAGTTACTATTAACTCATTTCCTCAGAGTATGATCATCTTTGAGTATACTGATAAAAGCCAGCTAATAGAATCACAGAATTACAGAGTTGGAAAAGGAACTCAGATGGTCTTATAGTCTATACCATATTACTAAAGGACATCCCACTATAATCCATCCACAAAGTGATCAACTAGACTTCACTTGCTGACATCCAGTGACAAGGAAACCACTTTCTCCAAAGCAGTCCACATTCAGTTAGTTGTCATCATCAGGCAGTTCATTCTAACACCCAGCTTAAGTTGTTTCCTTTGTACCTTTTACTATTGCTTCTAGTGCCTCTCTCTGCCAAGAAATAGAACCCTTCTAATCCCTCTTCCACATAGTCAGCTCACTAGTACTTGGTAATAGTTCCCTGCATGGTACTCAGACTTCTAAGATCTCAATCTTGAAATGAGAATCACAAGATCATCTCTTAGATGCAGCATGTCCTGTTATAGCAAGAATAGAATACCTCAAGGTGAGAGAGAGGCTTTCTACTATTATTTTCTCTGCACAGCACTGAAGGATAGCATAGAAGTTTATATTCCAACATTTGAAGGAAGTCCGGAAGGAGAAGTCATAGAAGGTTGTCAAATACAACTTAGCTTGGATTCCTATCTCTTACCCCTACCCCCCCCCCATATCCAAATTGTTGGTAAGGCCTGCCAATTTCACATTTATAATATATCCTCTTCTCTCCTCTGACACTGCCACAACTCTAGTGTAGACCCTTATCACCTCATGATGGAATTATTGCCAATAATAGCTGGTGAATCTGCCTACCTTTAGTCTCTCCCCACTTTAATCCATTCTCTATTCAACCATTAAAGTGAGTTTCCCAAAGTGCATGTCTGATGTCATTCCCCAATCTTACCCCTGCCACCTCAAACTCCAGTGACTTACTATTGCCTCCAGGAGCAAATACAAAATGGCCATTTGACATTCAAAGGCCTTCATAACTTAGTCCCCTCTTCCCTTCCCAGGCTTCTTATACTTTACTCACCAGGGCATATTTTTAATTCAGTAACACTGGCACAAATTCCATCTCTTGTCTCAGGGCATTTTCTCTTGCTGTCCCCTATGCCCAGAACATGCTTCTGCACCTACTAAGATTACTGACTTCCCTAACTTCCTTTAAATCTCAAATAAAATCCCATGTTCTATAAGAACCTCTCTCTTATGTCTTTTCATTGCAATGTTTTCTCTTTTTTAATTATTTCCTACTTACCCTCCCTATATAGCTTATTTTGTATATATTTATTTGCATGTTATCTTTCCCATTAAATTTTAAGTTCCTCAACAGCAGGGACTATTTTTGCTTCTTTTCCTTTTGCTTACCACAGTGACAGGCATATAATAGGTGTTTAATAAATGTTCGATTTCACCTCACTTACCTCATCTGGAAAATAGTTCTTGTACTACTTTGTGCCACATGGAATTGTTGTAGAATCGCATAAAATAAGTGATTTGCAAACTCTAAAATATCATATAAGGATTTCTAGGGAAACATGGGGGCAGTCTAGAGGCAAGACTTGTCCTCTCCTCAGCACCCATTGATATAGACCACCTCAAAAGACCAAAAAACCCAAATTATTTGAATGAAGGGACTCTACAGTAGGGAGCAGCATTGAAGATATGTGGGATTTAGGCATTTCCACACTATAGGGGTATGAAAAAGCTCCCACAAAAACATGAGCTGATCTACCCTCTCCCACCCCACCTACAGAGCCAAAGCCAGAGCTAGCATGTGCCAGAATCTTCAAGTGAGAGAGGAGCACCTCTAGAGTAAGGGGCACCTCTAGGTCCTTGGGAGCTGATTAAGACCACAAAAGACCTACTCCTGAGAGAAGCTACACCTGAAACCCTAGCAGGCTGAAGAGCACAGACCTTGGATGCTCGTAGGAAAATAGCACAGAGAAAGGAAGCAAACAGCAGCAGCTGCGGAGATTTGAGAGCTTGCCTCAGGCAAAATCCTTGCTCCTTAATTCCATACACAGAGAGTCTGCCCATCTCACTCAGAATCCTGACTAAAAAGGGAAGGGAAAACCTCCACAGTGATGGCAAATTGTGCCCAGGAACAACAACCTCTCTCTAAGAAAAACAAGAAGAAGGGATTGACCCTGGAAAATTTTTATGGAGGAAAAACCCAGGCTACAGAGGAAATAGAGGAAGAAATTCAAATACATGCACCAAAAGCTTCCAAAAAATGGAAATTGTCCACAAGCTTTTGAAGAATTTAAATTGGAACTTATCAAAATGATGGAAGCCTTCTGGCAAGAAAAGTGGGAAATATGTCAAAGAGAAAATAATAGTTTAAAGGACAAGAAATCCCAATTGGATAAAAAGCTGGAAGCCACAAAAAGCAGGAGAGACCTAACTGAAAAGGAAAACCAGTCTTTAAAGACCAGAATTAGTCAATTGGAAGGTAATGATCTTACAAAACAGCAAGAATTAATTAAGTAAAGGCAAAAGACTAATAAAATAGAAAACATAAAATATCTCATTGACAAGATGACAGATCAGGAAAACAGATCACAGAGAGACAATTTGAGAATCATTGGTCTACCTGAAAAGCCAGAAGTATACAGAAATCTTGACATCATACTACAAGAAATCATCCAAAAAAACTGCACTGATGTCCTTGAACAAGAGAACAAAATAGACATTGAAAGAGTTCATAGAACACCCTCTACACTAAATCCTCAAAAGACAACTCCCAGGAATGTAATTGCCAAATTCCAGAGCTTTCAAGCTAAGGAGAAAATTCTACAAGAAGCCAAAAAGACATAATTTGGATACCAAGGAGCACCAATCAGGATCACACAAGACCTGGCAGCTTCCACACTAAAGGACCACAAGGCCTGGAGCATGATATTCAGAAAGGCAAGAGAACTGGGTCTTCAACCAAGGATCACCTATCCATCAAAACTGACGAAAAACTTCCAGGGGGGAAGTATGGGCATTCAACAAAATAGAAGATTTCCAAGTATTTGTAAAGAAAAGACCAAAACTAAGTCAAAAGTTTGATATCTAAACACAAAGATCAAGAGAAACACGAAAAGGTAAATAAGAGAGGGAAAAGGGGAAAATGTTTTTTATTCAAACTTTCTTCTTTAAGGGCTACAATTTGATTATATTATACATTAATATATGGGGAAATGTTATTTGTAATTTTCAAAAATTATATTCACTATTATACAAACTAGAAGAATCATTCACAGGAAGAGATTGGGGTATTAAGTGCTATAAGATGATATGCAAAAAAAGAAAAAGGGAGGGGGGAATGGAGGATGGCACCAAGAGATACTTAAATAAAATAAATACGATAATCTTTATCACACATATGCATGGGAAGGGGAGGGGAAGAATACTCTTATAAGAAGGAGAGGAAGAGAGTGCTAATAGATAATACTTAAACCTTAATCTCAGTGAAATCAATTCTGAGAGGGAAGAGCATCTAGATCAATTGGGGTCTTGAATGCTATCTGATCTAACAGGGAAAGTGAGGAGAAAAAAGTAAGGGAGTTAGGGGGGAAGGAGTACAAAAAGGGAGGAAAAGAGAAGGGGGAGGGAACTTAAAGAACCCTAAAAAAACAAGAAGGGAAAAAAGGGAGGGGCAAGAAAGGGAATCATATTAAGGGAGGGGTTTAGGGATATTGATTAAAAGTCAACCACTGGTTTAAAAGAATATAGCAAAATAAGAAAGGACAGAACTAGGAGAGGATATCAAAATGCTGGGGAATACACAAGTGACAATCATCACTTTTAATGTAAACAAGATGAACTCACCCATAAAAAGAAAAACAAATAGGAGAGTGAATTAGAATTCAAAATCCTACCATATGTTGTCTACAAAAAACACACCTGAGGTGGGTAGATACTCAAAAGATTAGAATTAAAGGTTGGAACAAAACCTATTGGGCCTCAACTGACAGAAAGAAGGCAGGAGTAGCAATCATGATATCTGACAAAGCCAAAGCAAAAATAGACCTGATCAAAAGGTATAGGGAAGGTAAATACATCCTGATAAAAGGCAGTATAGACAATGAGGAAATATCAGTAAACAACATGTATGCGCCAAATGGTACGGCGTACAAATTTCTAAAGGAGAAACTAGTGGAATTGAAGAAGGAAATAGATAGTAAAATTATAATAGTGGGAGACCTGAACCTACCACTATCACATTTAGATGAATCAAATAAAAAAAAATAAGAAAGAGATAAAAGATGTGAATGAAATATTAGGAAAATTAGAGTTAATAGATATATGGAGAAAAATAAATAGGGACAAAAAGGAATATACCTTCTTTTCAGCAGCACATGGTACATTCAAAAGTATTGACCATGTACTAGGTCATAAAAACATGGCAAACAAATGCAGAAAAGCAGAAATAATAAATGCGACCTTTTTAGATCATAATGCAATTAAAATAATGATCAGTAAGCGTAAATGGAGAGCCAAATCAAAAATTAATAGTAAATTAAATAATATGATTCTCCAAAATTGGTTAGAGAACAAATCATAGAAACAATCAATTTCATTGAAGAAAATGACAATGATGAGACATCCTTTCAAAATCTACAGGATGCAGCCAAAGCAGTATGCAGGGGAAAATTCATATCCTTGAATTCATATATTAACAAATTGGGGAGGGCAGAGGTCAATGAATTAGACATGCAAATCAAAAAACTTGAAAGCAAACAAATTAAAAATCCCCAGAAGAAAATGAAATCCTAAAAATTAAGGGAGAAATTAACAAAATCGAAAGTGAAAGAATTATTGAACTAATAAATAAAATTAGAAGCTGGTATTTTGAAAAAAGAAACAAAATAGACAAAGTACTGGTCAATCTAATAAAAAAGGAAAGAAGAAAACCAAATTAACAGTATCATAGATGAAAAGGGAGACCTCACCTCCAATGAAGAGGAAATTAAGGCAATCATTAAAAATGATTATGCTTAATTATATGGCAATAAATATGCCAATCTAGGTAATATGGATGAATGTTTACAAAAATATAAATTGCCTAGATTAACAGAAGAAGAAATAGAATTCTTAAATAATCCCATATCAGAAAAAGAAATCTAAAAGGCCAACAAAGAACTCCCTAAGAAAAAATCCCCAGGGCCTGATGAATTCACAAGTGAATTCTAGCAAACATTCAAATAACAGCTAATCCCAATACTATACAAACTATTTCACATAATAAGCAAAGTGGGAGTTCTACCAAATTCCTTTTATGACAAAATATGGTACTGATTCCAAAGTCAGGCAGGTCAAAAACAGAGAAAGAAAACTACAGTCCAATCTACTTAATGATCATAGATGAAAAAATCTTAAATATAAATAGCGAAAAGACTCCAGCAAGTGATCACAAGAGTTATTCATTATGATCAGGTGGGATTTATATCAGGAATGCAAGGATGGTTCAATATTAGGAAAACCATCTACATAATTGACCATAACAACAAGAAAACCAACAAAAAACACATGATTATCTCTATAGATGCAGAAAAAGCCTGTGATAATAATACATCAATCATTCATATTGAAAACACCAGAAAGTATAGGAATAGAAGGGCCTTTCCTAAAAATAATAAACAGTATATATTTCAAACCATCAGCAAACATCATGTGCAATGGGGATAAACTAGAAGCTTTCCCAATAAGATCAGGAGTGAAACAAGGATGTCCATTATCACCTCTATTATTTAACATTGTACTAGAAACACTATCAGTAGCAATTAGAGAAGATAAAGAAATTGAAGGTATTAAAATTGGCAATGAGGAGACCAAGCTCTCACTCTTTGCAGATGATATGATGGTCTACCTAAAGAATCCTAGAGAATCAACTAAAAAGCTAGTAGAAACAATCAACAACTTTAGCAAAGTTGCAGGATACAAAATAAACCCACATAAGTCATCAGCATTTCTATATATCTCCAACACATTTCAGCAGCAAGAATTAGAAAGAGAAATTCCATTTAAAATCGCCCTAGACAATATAAAATACTTAGGAATCCATCTGCCAAGACAAACACAGGAACTATATGAACACAACTACAAAACACTCTCCATACAATTAAAACTAGATCTAAACAACTGGAAAAACATTAACTGCTCATGGGTAGGACAAGCTAACATAATAAAAGTGACCATCCTACCCAAACTTATTTACTTATTTAGTGCCATATCCATTGATCTACCAAAAAACTTTTTTACCGAATTAGAAAAAACCATAACAAAGTTCATTTGGAAGAACAAAAGATCAAGGATATCCAGGGAAATCATAAAAAAAAACATGTGAAGGAAGGTGGCCTTGCAGTACCAGATCTCAAACTATTCTATAAAGCAATGGTCATCAAAACAATATGGTACTGGCTAAGAGACAGAAAGGAGGATCAGTGGAATAGACTTGGTGTAAGTGACCTCAGCAAGACAGTTTATGACAAGCCCCCAAATCCCAGCTTTTGGGACCAAAATCCAGTATTTGATAAAATCTGTTGAGAAAATTGGAAGATGGTGTGGGAGAGATTAGGTTTGGATCAACACGTCACACCCTACACCAAGATAAACTCAGAATGGGTGAATGACTTAAACATAAAGAAGAAAACTATAAGTAAATTACGTGAACACAGAATCGTATACATGTCAGACGTTTGGAAAGGAAAGATTTAAAAACCAAGCAAGACTTGGAAAAAGTCACAAAATGTAAAATAAATAATTTCGATTACATCAAATTAAAAAATATTTGTACAAACTAAACCAATGTAACCAAAATTAGAAGAGAAGTAGCAAATAGGGAAACAACCTTCATAACAAAAACTTCTGACAAAGTTCTATTTACTCAAATTTACAAAGAGCTAAATCAATTGGACAAACATATCAAGGTATTCTCCTACTGATAAATGGGCAAGGGTCATAAGTAGGCAATTTTCAGTCAAAGGAATAAAAACTATTAATAAGCCCATGAATAGGTGTTCTAAATCTCTTATAATCAGAGTGATGCAAATCAAAACAACTCTGAGGTTATCACCTCACACCTAGCAGATTAGCTAACATGACAGCAATGGAAAGTAATGAATGCTCGAGGTGATGTGGCAAAGTTGGGACATTAATGCATTGCTGGTGGAATTGTGAATTGATCCCACCATTTTGGAGGGCACTTTGGAACTATGCCCCAAAGGTGCTGAAAGATTATATACCCTTTGCACTGCTGGGTTTGTAGCCCAAAGAGATAATAAGGAAAAATACATATACAAGAATATTTATAGCTGTGCTCTTTGTGGTGGCCAAAAATTGGAAAATGAGGGGATGCCCTTCTATTGGGGAATGGCTGAACAAATTGTGGTATCTGTTGGTGATGGAATACTCTTGTGCTCAAAGGAATAATAAAGTGGAGGAATTCCATGGGGACTGGAACAACCTCCAGGAAGTGATGCAGAGTGAGAGGAGCAGAACCAGGAGAACATTGTACACAGAGACTGGTACAATCAAATGTAATGGACTTCTCCATTAGTGGCAATGCAGTGATCGTGAACAACCCGGAGGTATTTATGAGAAAGAACACTATCCACATTCAGAGGAAAAACTGTTAGAGTAAAAACACTGAAGAAAAACAACTGCTTGATTACATGGGTCAAGGGGGATATGAGTGCATATCCTAGTGCAAACATCAATAGCATGGAAATAGGTTCTGATCAAGGACACAAGTAATACCCAGTGGAATTATGCATTGGCAGAGGGAATGGATGGGGGAGGGGAGGGAGGAATAGAATATGATTTTTGTAACCAAGGAATAATGTTTGAAATTAACTAAATTAAAAAATAAAATATCATATAAATGTCAGTCATAAGTAGTATCTTCTTCCCCCCTTCCTTCTTTTTGCCCCACCTAAAGTTCATGACATAGTTCAAGAACCAAGACTACTCCTTTCTCAGTGTACTTGACTTCGGAGAGATCCAGAGGTCTAAACATTCCTTGATCTATATATCTCCCTCCTATGCACATACAAACACATATCTGAAATCTCTAATTCCCCTGCCAAAGGTAGCCATGCTTTAAAGCCACAGAAGTGAACCATAGCTGTCAATAATTTGAAACTCTCCATAATCACTGTAATGGGCAGAAGTTGTCTTTTTATAGAAACACCTAAATTATGCCACATTAATATTTTTGCACAGTTTGTATAATTCACACAATCATCCTGGTAAAATAATAAAACATTTATGAGGGGCAAATTGCTCTCTCTTTTTCTCTCTGTCTCTTTCTTCCTCTCTCCCCACCCCGTTCTGTGAAACATTTGTGGGTGAGCTTGCTAAAAACAATAGGGCTAGGGGATTCATGAGCATAAGAGGAAAGTCCTTTGTACCACATTATATATGCTCAGATAAAATAGTTTGTTTTAAAATGTGCCATGTGAACATTGACTTATGAGGACTTGGGAGTAGGAAACTGTGAAGCTCAGAAGAGCTAAGTGGGGACCAGATACCATCAAAAAGGGACTCGCCACTGGCCAAGCCAATGTAGTCTCTCACTTGAAGCAATTCCTCCTGTCTACTGAAAATAGTAATGCTTGCTATATCCTACTTTATAGATTTGTTACAAGAATTAGATGACATGCTATAAATAAAGCACACTGTAAACCAGGGGTCCCCAAACTTTTTACAAAGGGGACCAGTTCACTGTCCCTCAGACTGTTGGAGGGCCAGACTATAAAAACCTAACCCTAACCGGGCAGCAGTATACACAGTATGGAATCCCCTCCCCCAGATCACCACTCACCATGCTGACATCTTCCACTGTGCAGCACATAATCCTTTGAGCAACACCTCGTTCTAAGGCGCCACTCAAAAGATTTCACCAGAGGTAGTACTGTACATGAGTAATTCTGCGATTTGCGGCACGGCCACATACAGTGCTCCTCTCACTGACCACCAATGAAAGAGATGCTCCTTCCGGAAATGTGGTGAGGACTGGATACATGTCCTCAGGTGGCCACATGTGGCCCGTGGACCATAGTTTGGGGACCCCTGCTGTAAACCATAAAGTATCATATATATGCTGCCTGTTGATATATCAATAATAATAACTTTTACTAATATCTAAGGGGTCAATAAATTTCATTAGTACCTACTGTGTATCAAGCACTATGCTAGGCACTCAGGATATAAAGACAAAAACAAAAAAATGTTTTTCCTGTGTGCCTGGAACATAGTATGTTCCTAAAAAATGTCTATTTAATTCCGTTCCCTCCCTTTAGCCTCTGTCTCTTTACCCTCACCTTCAAAGATTATCTTTTATCTGAAGGATACAACATGAATACAATTAAGTCATTTCAGATGTGCTCAAGTGGAAAAATAACTCAATGGGTTTGGATGTTTCTTTTTTAAGTTTTTTAAAAAATATTTATTACTTATTACATGTTATAACAAATTTCTACATAAGTTTTCTTAAGTTATATGATCAAACTTATCTTCCTCCCTACTTCTCTTCTTTCTCCAGGCACTGGCAGGCAATTTGATCAGGATTATAGATGTATTATCGTTCAAAACATATTTCCATATTGTTCATTTTTGTGAGTAATCTTATAAAACCAATACCCCCAAACATAAACCCAAATAAATAATGGAAAAAACTATTAATCATGTAAAATATTTTAAATAAAACTTTAAAATGAAAAAAAAACATATGCTTTCATCTGTGTTTTGACTCCCAACAGTTCTTTTTCTGGAGATGGAGAACATTCTTTGTCATAAGTCCTGCAGAACTGTCCTAGATCATTTTATTGCCAATAATAGCTAAGTCTATCACAGCTGATCATTCCAAAATATTCCTGTTGCTGGGTATAATGTTTTCTTAGTTCTGCTTATTTCACTCTGCATCAGTTCACGTAGGTCTTTTCAGCTCATTCTGAAATCATCTTGCTTATCATTCCTTACAGCACAATAATATTCCATCACCATATTATACCAAAATGTTCAGTCATTCCTCAATTGAGGGACACCTCTTTAGTTTCCAATTCTTTGCCACCAAAAAAGGGCAGCTATAAAAATTTTGTACAAAAGGTTCTTTCCCACCACCCTTTTTATTTCTATGGGACACACATCTAATAATGGTAGTACTGGATCAAAGGGTATACATTTTAATCACCCTTTGGGCATAATTCCAAATTGCCCTCCAGAATAGTTGGAGCACCAGAAATACATTAGTGTCCCAATTTTGCCACATCTTCTCCAACGTTTATCACTTTCCTTTACTGTCATATTGGCCAATTATTTTTTCTTTAGTTCTATAAGGTAGGTTTTTTTGGTAGTTTGATTGGAATGGCACTGAACAAGTAAATTAGTTTAGATGGGACTGTCATTTTTATTATATTAGCTCATCCTACCCATGAGCAATTAATGGTTTTCCAATTGTTTAGATCTAGTTTTAATTGTGTCAAGTGTTTTGTAATTGTGTTTATATAATTCCTGTGTTTTTCTTGGCAAATAAACTCCCAGGTATTTCATATTGCCTATAGTGATTTTAAATGGAATTTCATTTTCTAACTCTTGCTTCTGGACTTGTTAACATCTATAAATGCAAGAATATTTATAGCTGTGCTCTTTGTGGTGGCCAAAAATTGGAAAATGAGGGGATGCCCTTCTATTGGGGAATCGCTGAACAAATTGTGGTATCTGTTGGTGATTGAATATTATTGTGTTCAAAGGAATAATGAATTGGAGGAATTCCATGTGAACTGGAACGACCTCTAGGAATTGATGAAAGGAGCAGAACCAGGAGAACGCTGTATACAGAGACTATGATACAGTAGAATGTAATGGACTTCTCGTTAGTAGCAATGCAGTGACCATGAACAACTTGGAGGGATGTATGAGAAAAAAAACACTATCCACATTCAGAGGAAAATCTGTGGGAGTAGAAACACAGAAGAAAACCAACTGCTTGAATACATGGGTCTAGGGGGATATGATTGGGGATGTAGACTCTGGGTGAACATCCTAGTGCAAACATCAAAAACATGGAAATGGGTTCGGATCAAGGACACATGCAGTATCCAGTGAAATTGCACATCGGCTACAGGAAGGGGAGGGGAGGGAGGGAAAGAATATGATTCTTGTAACCAAGGAATGTTCTAAATAGACTATATTAAAAAAAGAAAAATAAATTTTAAAAATTAAAAATGCTAGTTGACTGATCACCTCGGTGATAAAGATGTAATTACTTTCCTCATCTCATTTATTCAAATGTATTTTTGCTTTAGCTTTGTCTGAGATCCTGATTGATCTCCTTTTGTTTATCTCTGTTGAGCCCAATAGATTCTGCTCCATCTTTTTACCTTAACTCTGTGTGTGTGTACCTGCCTCAACTGTGTTTCTTGTAAATTACACATCATAGGATTATAATTTTTAATCTACTCTGCTATCTGCTTCAATTTTATGGATGAGCTCATCTCATTTACATTCATAGTTACTATTTTTGTGGATTTCCCTCCATCTTGTTTTCCCGTTTTAATTTGGCCCTTTCTCCTTTCACTCTATCCCTCCACACAAGTGCTTTGCTTTTAATCACTCCCACACTCCCTCTCTATTATATTACTTCCCTTCCAATAACCACCCTTCTTATTAGCCTCCTACTTCTCTGTAGAGTCTTAATCACTCCCCAAATTCCTCCTCCTCATTCCCCTACCACATCATTTCTAATTCCTTTCTACTTCTCTATAGGATAAGATAGGATTCTATACTCCAATGAATCTGACTGTTATTCCCACTTTGAGCCAATACCAATCACTCTCATCCTCCCTTCCGCTATAATAGTTTCCCCCCCCATGCCTCTTCATGTGATATAATTTACCCCATTTTACTTCTCTCTTCCCATTTCTCAGAGTGCAATCCTCTTTTTCAACCTTAATTTTTTTTGCATATCATCCTAAACAGCTTACTAACTACTATGGTAATGATAAAAAATTTAAGACTTGCAAATATCATCTTTCCATCTAGAAATATAAACATTTCAACTGTATTGCATCCCTTAAATTTTTTCCCTTTCTTAACTTTTTATGCTTCTCTTGAATTTTTTTACTTTCACATAAAATTTTCTTGTTAGGCCTCAGTTTTTTTTCAGGAATGCTTGGAAATATTCTGTTTTATTAAATGACCAGGTTTTCCCCTGAAAGAATTTAGTCAGTTTTGATGGATAGGTGTTTCTTGGTTGTAAACACATTTCCCTTACTTTCCAGAATATCACATTCCAAGTCCTCTAATATTTCAATGTAGAAGCTGCTAGATTCCATGTAATCGTGACTGTGGCTCCATGATATTTGAATTGGTATTTTTACTGCTTAAAGTATTTTTCCTTGACTCTTAAACTTGGCTATAACATTCCCAGGAGTAGTCATTTGTGGATTTCAGGACATGATCTGTAGATTCTTTCAGTTTCTATTTTATCTACTTGTTCAAGACAATTAGGGCACATTTGATATTTTCTTTTTTTTTTACTTAGAAAGACACATTTTTTCTTAATGTGCCAACAAGAAAATCATCACATTTTTAGATCAATATATCAATTTAAATATATCTAAATAATTTATTTTAGATATATCAAGAATATATCTAAAATAAAAAACCAATACTACTTTGTTAATGTAGGTTCACAGAACTTTTAAAATATCCAGATCCATTCTGATTAAAAGATGATTTTAATACCTTTCTAGGTTAAATTTGCATTGAACAGATTTGACAAAAGGTAAAAAAAATGATTTTTCCCTAAAATGTAATTTTTTTCATTTTAATTCATTCTTTCAGGACTTGCACTCCTACAAGAAGTTCCAGAACGTGAGTGGCTTCTCTTTGGAGATGGTGATCTGGACTTTGATTGGCTGCTTCTAGGTCTTGAAAGAGACCTGGACCTGTATCAGGATCTTGAATGGGATGATCTTGATCTTTTTAAAGAACCTGATTGAGATTGAATTGAAGCAGATCTAGATCTATGCAAAGATACAGTTGTGGATCTTGACCCCCTTCTCACATCACCTGCTTGGTGACCAAGAATATCTCCTTCTTTGGAATCTTGAGTGAGATCTAGATTGTGATCTGCTTCTCCTTCGCTGGTTATATCAATGACAATCATAAGCATAATGAGCCTTCACCATATTCATAACATATTTCATAGGACCAAATGAGCAATGTGCAGATGGTCTTCAAGGCATAACTATTGGCATTTTGACTCTTACTTGGGCACCACAAATCACTTTTCCATCTAGTCCCTGAACTGCATCTTTTGCATCTCTTGGATCTTCAAACTCCACAAGGGCAGATCCTGGAGGATGTCTGGCAATCCACACAGTTCTTAAGGGAACATAATAACTAAAGGCTCTTCCTAATACTCCTTTACTAGCACCAGTTTGCCAGGTTTCCAACATATACTTTGGTCTCTCCTCCATATATCCCATAGCATGACATGGTGTCTGGCATTTGTGCTCACTGCACTTTGTAACAGCCTGATCTGGTTGACACGCTACTTGTCTCCACTGGGTGGTTCCAGCAACTACTGGGAGTCCTCTTTCTTCTTCAAAGAGTACAGTATAGAGGAAATATTTTCTCTATGGGATAGGAGCTTAAAGAACTCTTAAATTTAGAAACTTTCAGACTCAGGATTATCCAGGAGATAACTTCCAAGACTGAGATATTCCATTCTGGGGAACTCCAGTCTCTGACTTATTCAAAACGAGTATCAAGAGGCATAGCTCTAGGCCATTGAAATTGCCCTGGATTTGATAATTTATTTTAGTCTGATGTCTAGGCTTCTTTTTATCACAACTTTCAGGTAGTCCAACAATTCTTAGATTATCTCTCTGGAATCTATTTTTAAGGTTAGTTGTTTTTTCAATGAGTAATTTCATATTTAATTTTATTTTTTCAATCTTTTAATTTTGTTTTGTTGTTTCTTGATGTCTCATGAAGTCATTAGCTTCCATTTGCCCAATTTCAATTTTTAAAGACTGATTTTCTTCCATGATCTTTAGATGATTCCTTTCTATTTGGACCATTCTATTTTTCATGGAACTCTATTCTTCATTGGGTTTTTGTGCCTCTTTTTCCACTTAGCAAATTTTGCGTTTTTTAGCTGTTTTCTTTTTGCATTATTTTTGTTTCTATTTCCCATTTTCCCTCCACATCTCTTATTTTATTTTTGAATTCCTCTTTGAGCTCTTCCAGAGCCTGAGAACAATTCCTATTTTTCTTTTGACATTTTATATATGGTTGTTTTGTTCTCACTGTTTCCTATTGAATCAATACTTTGTTCTTTGTCTCTGTAAATGTTTTCTAGGGTTAGGTATTTCTTTTGCTGTTTGCTCATTTTCCCAGTCATTTTTGTCTATGGACTGGGAGTTCTGAAAACTAATAATTCTGTCTCCTCTGCTTATGGCACAGTAAGTGAGGGGTGGTCAGCCAGCACTCCTCTGTGTGCAGTTTTACTTCTGGTTTCCCTGTACCTCATGAAAATCAAGTCTCTCTACCCACATTTCAAGTTGTTTTCTACAAGAGAGCCCACTCTCTCTGTCTCCTTTTTGGTTCTGTGACTTTAGTCACTTTGAGGTGCTATTTTAAGGTTTACTTG
This sequence comes from Monodelphis domestica, assembly GCF_027887165.1. NCBI lineage: Eukaryota > Metazoa > Chordata > Mammalia > Didelphimorphia > Didelphidae > Monodelphis > Monodelphis domestica. The sequence goes on along the minus strand of NC_077235.1, from coordinate 27,078,821 downwards.
GAAAGATTCTTGGAGTAGTACCAGCTTTTGCTGCTACTAAGCCAATATCTTGGCCCTGCCTCCTGGGCTTGGGTATTTTGGTAGATTTTCCAATCAGAACATGATCTGGTAGATTTTTCTAAATCTATTATTATCTTGGAAGAGCTAGTTTATACTTCTTCCTGCTACTCTGCCATCTTGGCTCTGCCTCCTCTTCTTAGCAAAGCACTTGACACATAGTTTTTTATGCCATTATGAGTGACAAGTTTAGAGTTAGAATCTAAGGATTCTTATACTAGAGTCTGTGAAATTATTTTTAAAAATATTTCAACAATTGAATTTCAATATAATTGGGTTCCTTTGTAATTCTATGTATGTTACTTTATTCATTTTTTAAAATAATTTTGAGAATAGGCTCATAGGATTCATTGGTTATGGGGTCCATGACTCTAAAACAGTTAAGAAATCCTGAATTAGACAATAGTACATAGAGTTAAATGTATTGAGAATCAACTGAGTGATATGACTCAAAAAGTAGACGTTAATGTTTCAATTGTGGCTCTACTCAAGGCTTTGTATTTGATCCTATGCTAGTTAATATTAACTTTTTCCCCATTGACAGAGGAAGGTACCAAGGGCACTTTAATTTTAGTTGTTGATAATACAAAGCTAAGAGAGAAAACTAACATGTCAGATGATATATTTAAGGGACAAAAAGACCTCAATAGTCTAGAATATTGAGCTAAACAGTAAGAAAACATTTGTTGAGGATAAATGTAAAGCCTTATTTTTTAGTTCAAAGAAATTAGGATTTTGTCCAGAAGAGTACAATTAGGATTGGAAAGAGCTCATGATCATGACAGTGTATGGAAATGAACAGAAGGAATGGAGGTGGTTAGCTTGGAGACGACTTGATAACTGAGATTATATTCTTGGTGAAATAGATAGAAGGGTGACCCTGGTTCAAAGCACACCTAGATTCAAGTCCTACCTCTGACAGATGCTGACCATTTGATCCTTGCCAAGTCAACACTCTATTCCTATATGTTATAAATAAGATGTTTATCTGTAAGAGGAAATTTTGCAAGACTGATATCACAGGATAAAGTGATAGTGCCCACTAGCTAGCTAGGTAAGACAGCGATATGACAGCTATCATCAAATATACAAAGGTCTAACATATGGAAAAATGACTAGATGTATTCTGCTTGGTCCCCCTTCTTCTTGGAGAAGTTCCCCTTAACTAGTAGAACCAGTAAGTAATGGGTGAAGGTAGCAATCCTCAATTGTCTGGATTATAGAAGGGATGCTTGTTTGGGTTTTGTCCTATCAAATGCCAGGAAATTTGCAAAGAAATAGAACTTGATAATCTTCACTTAAAAAGACCAAGTAAAGAAAGAAATTAGGAATAATAGTCAAAGAAAAAATTGTCCTAGAAGGCACTGACTATGGAAGCTGGCATATCTAATAATAATGTCTTGTCTCAGTATAACACTATGGGCTCATAGAAGCATTTCTACAGCTACTACTTCACTGTATACCTACTATTTCACTGTACCCTGAGCTGGGAAGAGAGTCCTATTGCATATAATTTTAAAGTATTTAGAATAATGAAAACAACTCAAATTTCTAAAACACATTAAGATTTGTAAAGCCTTTGCCTCAGTGGAAAAAAGTGTGAGGTCAGCAGGCCAAGTATTATCATCTCCATTTAACTATTAAAGAAACTGAATTTTAGAAATAGTGTGGGTTGCCTAAAGAAATGTAGCTAAGTATCAGAGTCAGAACTTAAACTCAATTCCTTTGAATCAAAGTTCAAATCTTGCTGCACTAAACCACACTGAACAAATGAATTTTAAAGCACAAATCCACAATAAAGTGAATATTAAAATTGTGGTTTTTTTTTAATTAAATCATCAGAGTACTAAAATTAAGATTTTAGTGATAAATAATGAAAGGCTGAAGGGGAAAGAGGAAGAGGGATAAAGGGGGTGAAGAAGAAAGAAGAAGCAAGAAGGAATAATTGAATGTGCTATAAACACAAAAGATATGAAAACAAATTTAAATTCTTAAAAAATAAATGAGTGGGAAGGAAAAGGAAAACCAAAAAAAGAAGAAGAGGGTGGTCAAAAGAGAAATCTTTCTTATATTTGTGTGTTGGACAGCTTTGAAATGCAAATTATCACAGAATCATAACTCTCAAGTTGGAAAAACCCTCAGAGGTTATATGGTTCAATTCCTTTATTATAAAGAAGAAACTGAAAATCAAAAACTAAGGAAATTCCCAAACTCCTCCATGCTATCTGTGATATCTTCTTAAGAATCTAGACTTCATGGTCCAATCATTTGGATATGTATGTAATTTAACTAAAGGAAACAACATAGTATAAAGATCTTAGAATTGGGGCTAGGGAGTCAGAAGGCCTATCTTTTACAGAATTGAAGTATAGAATAGAGCAAAAAATACACGAGAGAAGTTCTTGTCTTGCCTTGTTTACCCCTATTTTACAAAAGGAAAAATCAGTGTGCTATATTGAAAAAATTTTTTTTTATTTAGAGTCAGAGGTCCTTGGCTCTGTATCTTACTATCTTTATGACTTTGGGTCACCTAACCTTTCTAGGTCTTGGTCTCCTAATCTGTCAAGTGAAGTGGCTGGACCAGAAGATCCCTCAGGTCCCCTCCAGCATAAAGTTGCATAAAGTAGAGACCATAAGAGGTCAAAGATTTATACAACTCCAGAAAGCACAACCAAGGCAAAATGACACTATACACCAAGGCTCCTGATTTTGAAGTCTTTGTACTTTTTGCTGTCCATTCTGGGTCTCACGGCCTTCCTAAGTACATGAACTGAGATAAGAACTGGTGAAGGGTTTGTTCAAGTTCACCGAGCAAGAGAATGACCAGCTCTGGGCTTTTTCAATAGTATCCTGTTACCTCTTACATTTACAACTTGTGGAAACAATTTAACCATTTCATTTTTGTCTAAGTCCTAAGCCAATGTTTTGCTTCCTCCTCCCCCCCGCCCCCCAGTACAGTAAGCCCATTTTATGTAGAAGAAAACCCAAAACTTTAAGAAATCATTGGAATGTCTAGGGGCAGAGCCAAGATGGTGAAATAAACCAGAGAAACTTGGAGTCACCATGAGAATCCTCTCCAACCAATATTAAAACATCACAAAACAGATACAAGAGTGAAAAAAATAACAAGGAGATAGATTGAAACAACTTTTAAGAAAAGAAAAACCCAAAAGGTAGACAGAGACTATCTGGGGCACTGGGTGAGAGGGGAGCACAGTCAGCAGAAGGATATAACAAGGAGTGAAGAGCAAGCCAAGATCAAGTCACACACCCCATACCACATCTGCTCTACCAGTTTTGGAAACGAAGCCCAAACCAACAATGCAAACGTGCGAATTTAAAATAATTTATAATATTTATTATGTTTATAATAATTTATAATAATTATTTAATGAATATAATTTTAAGTACATATTCACTAAACTCCCTTACCCCTTAACAAAAAAGTTATATCTTATTTCTGTCAAACCCCAAAACTGGAGACATAACTTCAAGCACTTAAATAAGGAAGAGCATAAATAGAGTATAGAGTATAAACTATCAAAAAACTATATGATCTATTTAATTTTTTTGAATTAATTCTTAAAAATTAAAAAAATTTTAAAAATTAAATATTTTAAAAATTAAAAAAAATTTACATCAATACTGACATAGTATACAAATTCATTCTATTCTATAAATATTTATCAAAATACCTTTGTTCTAAAGTTAATGCAGCTTATTTAAAGCAAAGCACTGAATATGCTTAGATGGTTTATAATATAAACCCATAAACAAAAGGTTTGGTCCTAGCCTTATTGTTAATTTTAATTAGACCTACACATGCAAGTTTCCGCTATCCTTTGAGAATGCCCTCAAAACTATTTAATCAAAATATAAGAGGAGCTGGTATCAGGCACACTAATAGTAGCCAATTACACCTTGCTTAACCACACCCCCACGGGAAACAGCAGTGATTAAAATTAAGCTATAAACAAAAATTTGACTAAGTCATAATTATTTTCAAGGGTTGGTAAATTTCATGCCAGCCACCGTGGTCATACGATGAACCCAAATTAACAAATCTCTGGCATAAAGCATGTTTAAGCAAAAATATTAAAATAAAGTTAATACTTAACTAAACTGTAATATGTTCTAGTTAATACTAAAATAAATTACTAAAATAACTTTAACAAAGCTGATACACAACAACTAAGATACAAACTGGGACTAAATACCCCACACTATGCTTAGTTATAAACTAAAATAGTTAAGTAACAAAACTATTCGCCAGAGAACTACTAGCTATTGCTTAAGACTCAAAGAACTTGGCAGTGCCCTAAACCCACCTAGAGGAGCCTGTTCTATAATCAATAAACCCCGATATACCCACCCCTGTCTTGTCAATACAGCCTATATACTGCCATCGTCAGCCCACCTTAAAAAAGACAAAAAGTAAGCAAAACTATTTTCCATAAAAACATTAGGTCAAGGTGTAGCATATGAAAGGGAAAGAAATGGGCTACATTCTCTAATTTAGAGAATAGCAAATCACATTATGAAATTAAAGTGCTTGAAGGAGGATCCTGAGAACCTGCTTAGGCAAAATAGAGGTCCAACCAAGCCACATGCCTTGAAATTCTGAACTTGTGGTGAAGTCCAGAATCCAAGCCTAGGGCAGTCTATACTAAAGTGGGAAGATCTGTTTGGGTATCAAGGAAGGCCTGTAGATTAAGAGGGAATCCTAACCTCCCAGTAAACAAAGCCTATCCATAAAAGGGTAGGAAAAATGAGCAGACAACAAAAAGCACATAACTCTAAAGAATTTTTATGGAGACAAAGAGAAGGTACAGACACAGAAGGGGACAATTAAAGCAATGCAAATACATGCCAAGTCCAAAAGAAAAATATGGATTGGACACACATTCTGGAAGAGCTCAAAAAAGACTTAAAAAACAAATTAAGAGAGGTGGAGGAAAAGTGGGGAAGAGAAATGAAAGCAATGAAAGAAGAAATAAAAAAAGAAGAACCAAAAGCTGATGGAGGAAGATTAGGCCTTAAAAATCAGAATTGAGCAACTAGAAACTAATGATTTCATGAGAAATCAACAAACAATAAACCAAAACCAAAGAATGAAAAACAGAAGAAAACATGAAATATCTTATTGAATAAACAACTGACCTAAAAATAAGTTCCAGGAGAGGTAATTTAAGAATTATTGGACTACTTGAAAACCATGATCAAAAAAAATCTTGGATATCATAATATAAGAAATTATCAATAAAACTGCCCAGATATTCTCAAATAAGAAAATAAAATTGAAATGAAAAGAATTCACAGATCACCTCCAGAAAGAAATATTCAGATGACAGCTTCTAGGAATATAATAGCTAAATTTAAGATCTCCTAAGCCAAGGCAAAAATATTACAAGCAGTTAGAAAGAAGCAATTCAAATACCATGAATCTACAATCAGAATCACACAGGACCTAGCGGCTCCTATATTAAAGTATCTGAAGGCATTAAATATATTTGGAAAGGTGAAATATCTAGATTTAAAACCTAGAGTCACCTATACAGCAAAACTGAATATATTCTTTCAGGGGAAAAATAGACATTCAATAAGATAGAAGATTTCCAAGCAGTACTGAGTAATAAGCCAGACCTAAACAAAAAAAAATCTGAAGTCCAAATATGAAACCAAGGAGAACCCTAAAAAGGAAAATAAGAAAGAAAAGATTTAAGGGACTTATTAAGGTCAAATAGTTTGTATTTCTACATGGAAAGAGGATGTCTGTAATTCTCAAAAGTTACTCTTAGTAGTAGAGCAGATCGAAAAAATATAATTAGAAAGAATGTGGAGAAGTAAACTTATTATAATGATATGATGTGTATAATGATGTATGATAATAAGATGTATATATAAATGTGATGATATGAAATTATATATAAATAATATATGTGTGTATATATGATATGTTTAAAAAATCAAGGGATGAAAAAGAGGATTGCACTGGGAGAAAAGGGAAGGGAAGGGAGTGTGTGAGTGTGAAACTCCCAACTCCTTTTATGATTATAGTAGTATTTGCCTTTATGATTATTTTCATAATACAATCATTAGTTTTTAGTTAATAATCAAATAATATTATTTGCTTCATAGAAATTAGCTAAGAAAATTACAGTTTATGGTGGTATCAAATCTTGTTTACATCTTTTTTTTTTAAACCCTTACCTTCTGTCTTGGAGTCAATACTGTGTATTGGCTCCAAGGCAGAAGAGTGGTAAGGGCTAGGCAATGGGGGTAAAGTGACTTGCCCAGGGTCACACAGCTAGGAAGTGGCTGAGGCCGGATTTGAACCTAGGACCTCCTGTCTCTAGGCCTGGTTCTCAATCCACTGAGCTACCCAGCTGCCCCCTTGTTTACATCTTTTGATCTTAAGCCTATACCCAAAAGTTACTACCAAGCCCACTATACCCTATTGGGAGAAAGCTCAAGATGGTCAGGAAAGAGGGGGAGGCCTGCCTTGAGTAAAGAGGTGGAAGCCTGCTTTGGGTGCAAGCTCATGACATTCACACAGGAGGTGGAGGGCCACTCTTGTTTTTACATATCTGTTCAAAGGCCTTTGAAAGACAGCAATAATAATAGACTTAAGTTATCACCCAAAGTTATCTTTTTGAATTCTCTAGCTTAGTCAGCATTTGTCACTAATTAAGAACCACCTACGTGAAAGATATGAACATCTATTTTTTCTGTATCATTGTCACTATTTCATAAGATATCTCTCTATAAAAAAGGCCATCTTTTAAGGCTTGAGTCTCTGGTTGTGATGGGAACAGGGTCTGGCTTTATTTCAAGGTAGGCCTCCTCTCAATAAACCTATTATTTGGCTTGGGGTTCTGTATTGGTGTGATAAATTTTCCCCAAAAGAAATAGAATGGTGTAAATTATATAACATAAAGAGGCTTGAAAAATCATCATGGAGAGGGGAGGATAAGGGTGGTGACAGGTAATGCTTAAACTTTGCTCTCTTCATAACTAGCTCAGAGAGGGGAAAACAAATATACTCTTTGGGGTATAGAATTCTATCTTACCATACAGAGAAGAAGAATAGAAATAAGACAAGTGAAGGAGGAGGTAATTGATGGAGGGGGAAGTGGGGAGGTTTTGAAAAGCAAAACTCTGGTGAGGAGGGACAGAGTGAAAGGGAATAGAGCAGGATCAAAAGGGGAAAATAAGATGGAGGGCAATACACAGTAATCATAAATGTGAATGGGATAAACTCACCTATAAAATGGAAGTGGATAAAAGACTGGATTAAAAACCAGAATCCTATTATATGTTGTTTACAAGAAATACATTTGAGGCAGGGTGACACACACAGATTAAAGGTAAGAGGCCAGAGCAGAATTTATTATGCAACTTCTAAAGTAAAAACAAGACAAAACCAGGAGTAGCAATCATGATATCAGAGAAAGCTAAAGTAAAAATTGATCTGATTAAAAGATAAGGGACGGAATTACATTTTGCTAAAAGACAATATAAACAATGAAGTAATATCAATACTAAACATTTATACACCAAATAGTGTATAGCATCCAGATTTCTATATGAGCTTAAGGAGAAAATAGATAGTAAAACCATAGTAGTGGGGGACCTCAAATGTCCCTATCAGAATTAGATAAATCAAACCAAAAAATAAATAAGGAAGAAGTAATGGAAGTGAATGAAATATTAGAAAAATCAGAGCTAATAGATATCTGGAGAAAAATAAATAAGGATAAAAAGGAATATACCTTCTTTTCAGAAGCACATGGCAAATGTACAAAGATAGACTATGTACTAGGGCATAAAAACATTGCAAACAAATGCAGAAAAAGAAGAAATAATAAATTTAACCTTTTCAGATCATAATGCAGTAAAAATAATAATTAATAATGGTTCAGGAGAGGCAAATTTAAAACTGGTTGGAAACTAAGTAATCTAATTCTTCAAAACGGGTAGGTCAAAAAACAAATCATAGAAACAATTACTGGTTTCATTGAAGAGAAAGACAATGAGGAGAGAACACATCCAAATCTATGGGATATAGCCAAAGGAATACTCAGGGGAAATTTTATATCCCTGAGTGCCTATATCAACAAAATAGAGAGGGGGGAGACCAATGAATTGGGTTTGAAACTTAAAAAAACTAGAAAAAGAACAAATTTTAAAAACCCCAGATAAACACTAAATTGGAAATCCTAAAAAATAAAGGAGAAATGAATAAAACTAAAAGTAAAAGAACTACTGGACTAATAAGACTAGGAGCTGGTACTTAAAAAAACAAGTAAAATAAAGTACTCATAAATCTAAACAAAAAAGAATAGAATCAAATTAACAGTATCAAAAATAAAAAGGATGATCTCGCCTCTAATGAAGAGGACATTAAGACAATTACTAAGAGCTACTTTGACCAATTTTTTGACAATAAATATGACAATCTAGATGAAATGGGTGCATATTTACAAAAATCTAAAATGCTTAGATTAATAAAGGAGAAAAATAGAATACTTAAATAATCCCATCTCAGAAAAAGAAATTGAACAAGCCATCAAGGAACTCCTTGCGAAAAGAACAACTAATCTCAATACTAAGGAAAGTATTTGACAAAATAAACAAAGAAAGAATCTTACCAAATTATTTTTATAACACAAAATATGGTACTGATTCCCAATCCAGGAAGATCAAAAACAGAAACAGATAACTCAAGTGATGTCTTTACCAGTATAAGAAAAAATTTTAAATACTAAAAATTGAAAACTGCAGAATTATATCAGAAGATATGAACTAGAAACAAAATAGATGTCCCTCAACCAAGGAATGGTAAAATAAGTCATAGTGCAAAAATGCAAAAGGATATTATTGGGCTACAAATATTATGAAAATCATGACAAGAGAGTTATGGAAAGACAAGAACTGATGCAAAATTAATTAAGTAAAATTAGGAAAATATGAACAATGTCTATAGTCATATAAACAGAAAGAACAATATCAAAACTCTCAAAATTGAAAGCTTCTTTGTTGTCATTGGAGGACCACAACTGAAATATTGGATATAATGTCATATTTTTGTCATGTAGGCCAGTTTGTGGGAATATTGTCCCTCTTTTAAAATTCTTTATAAAAATAGATAGTGTAGGGGAAGGAGTAGGAGAGCGGTAGATAGGGAAATATAAGTGATGTAAAAATAAAAGATCAATGACAATTTATTTAAATGAAGAAAATGTTCAATATTAATAATAACAAAAGAAATGGAAACTACATTGCCCATATCCTTTGACCCAGAAATCCCACTACTGGGCTTATAACCTAAGGAAAAGACAAAACCAAAAGTCTACTGTGCACTAAAAATAATCAAAGAAGCACTCTATTATTGTTCAGTTGTATTCAAACATGTCCAACTCTTTGTGACCCAATTTGAGGTTTTCTTGACAGAAAATGGAGTGATTGACCATTTCATTCTCTATCTCATTTCACAGATGAGAACACTAAGGCAAACAAGGTAAAGTGACTGGCCTAGGGTCACACAGTTAGTAAGTACCTGAGACCAAGTTTGAACTCAGATTTTCCTGACTCCAGGCTCATTACTCTATCCACTGAGTAACCCAGCTGCTTTGAGGTAGTTAAAAAATAGTGAAGACAAAGTTGTTGACCATCAATTGAGTATTGCCTGAAAAAGTATGATATGAAGCTATAAAAAACTATTGTGCAATAATGACAAATACCAAGACTTCAAAGAAACATGTGAAGATTTCTATGAACTGATGAGGAATAAAAGAAGCACAACCAAGAGCTATATATGACTACAGTAAGTGAAAGATTGTCAAAAGAAAGCTGAATAAGGAGAAATGAAAAAAATCATAGAAGGTATTAAAGAAGAGATAGTAAAAATGTCATCTCCCTCATGGGAGAGGAATGAAGGACCACTAGGACACCGTTATGAATACTTTGTGAAACAAGTTCTCTCCATCAGATTTTTAAAAATTTCATCATGAGAGAATCATATTAAAAACAAAGGACAAAAAATTTGCACCTTTCCCCCTCCCCTCAAAAAAAAAACCACAACAAAATAACAGACTGAGCAGATAGTGACTATATGCCTGCAGTTGTTCTATTTAGCTGCCAGATGGCACTTGTGCATCAGTGAGGCAAGAAGTGGACCCTAAGCCACTCAAAAGGCCTTAACAATGGAATAATGTATGTGGTGAAATAGGGATGAGCAGATACTACTCTAGAACAGGCTCACATTAAACCCTGCGAAAGAGATTATAACAGAATCCTATATAGCTTTAGCATCCTTTTCCACTTAAAGAAATCCTTTAGCTGCCGTCAGAATCATCTTTTATCTAGTCATATGTCTTGTCTAACTACTACTCTGATTCAAAATCTTCAAAGTCTCTATATCACTTGCTAAAAAAAGCTTAACTTCCTCAAACCTGGCATTCAAGAACTTTTAAAATCTGGCACCATCCTACCTTTCCAACCTCATTTCCTTTTGGTTCCCATGTTAGAACATGAGGTCCTTTGGCCAAAGACTCTTTTTAACTTTCTTTAAATGCTCACTGGCTTGACTTCCTCTCTTATAGATCCACCCAAGCAGTATTCCCTTTTGATCTAATGACTTTTGTGCTTGTTTCTCTTAAATCTTTATTCAAATCTCACCTCTTCCAGAAAGCCTTCCCTGATCATTAGCAAACTTCGCATGCAACCTCACCCAGCACTTTTCCAGTTCAATAATGTTATCATACAATATGGTACATGTTTTAGTCATGTGTGTGTATCTGTGTCTATTTAGTCCTGCTATTTGAAGCTCTAAGAAGGCAGGAACTGTATTTTGTCTAAACTTTACATCTCTCTGGCACAAGGACCTGTGAAATTTTTTCCTTAATATTTTGATAACTATTTCTTACATTTAAAAATATTATTTAAAAATATTATTTGAGAAAGGGCCCATAAGTTTCATTAGACTGCCAAATGGGTTCATGACACATAAACAATAAGGTTAAGAACCCCTGGTATAGAAAAATGTTCTGTACACAGTAGGTGATTAACAAATATTTATGGAAGGTCTGAAATGTGAGGTGACAAAAAGAGGGAACAATCCATGTAGGATTACACATCTCTAATGACTATAAGCTCAGATGATGGGGGAAATGGTAAAAGATTGAATTAAATCACCTCTGTTGGACTCCAGGAATAGATTCTTAACCACTCAGCCAGTTTTTATTACATAATTCCATGAAAAATATGCCTGTGCATGAAGAGATGTAAGCCTCTAGCTGGTCCGTCCAACTTCTTTTTTAAGAGCTGCATGGGAAAGTTTTGGAAACCATGTGTCCCTATGGAGGCTTTATGGACACTGAAACCTCTTTATTACCGGCAAGAATCTACTGGCAGTTGCCATCAAGCAGATGATATGTATGGTAAACTACCTTTCAGAACTGGGTATAGACACTCAGTACTGGATAGAACAAGTAACATAGGCACAAATAGACCATGCCTTCTAGCAACTTCTACTCAGAAATCTCAAGTACTGGATGTGTAAAAGATGGTCCCAAGATAGCACAATGTCCTGTGCACAACAGCCTCCTACCAAATGACCAATTAAGATAAAGACACCTAGAAAAGCACTTAGTAAGCACCTTTGATATAGCAGGTACTGCCATAAAGAGCTGGAAAACAGGGACAAAAATATAGGTCCTTGCCCTCAAGAAGCTTCATTTCATCAAGATAAATGGCATGTATGCCAGGGGGATAAACTTCAGTAGAAATGCAGACCACTAATCTGTGCAGAAAGATCCTTACAAGCTGCATATTGACTTAATTTTAAAATGCTATGTTATTTGTTTCCCCATATTTTTAGTTTGACATTTTAATCTGGTTCTGGTACACTTGAGAATGTTGTGGGCCACATGCAGGCTTACAGTGTATCTGAGCCCAGTGATGTACACAGACAAGTAGATCCAAACCACACACAAGGCAAGTAGACAGCTAGGGGAAGACTAGGTGAGGGGGAAAGACAGCTAGGAGGGTCTAGAAAGGCCTTACATAGCAGGAAATGCTTATGGTGAGTTTTGAAGGAAGCAGGGGATTCTAGGAAGCAGAAGTAAGGAGGCATGTGTTCCAGGCATGGGAAAAGCCAATGCTAAATCAGGAAACTAAGACAGAAGGGAGGGTCTGAGGGTGTGCATGTATGTTGCATACCTACATGGGAGACATGGAGTTGTGAAACAGTGAAGGAAAGATCAATGGAACATAGGATTACGTATGGTGGTTTGTGCCCCTTAAGAGGCAGCACTACATGCAGCAGATCCAACACTTGCCAAGGAGTCCTGTTTTTGACACTCACTACTTGTTTGACCCTAAGCAAATCATTGTCTTCTCCCATACTCAGTTTCCTCATCTGCAAAAAGATAATAAGAGCACCAGGACTGTTGTGAGAGTCAGAGAAAATAATGCAGATCAAATGGTTTGCCAACCTTAAAGGACTACAGAAATGTCCTTCCAATTCCCTCAAGGCCTAACTCAAGTGCACTTTCTCTGTGAAGTTTCCCATTACTGTCCCCTTTGACTTTTAAAAAACTCTTCCCTTCCATCTCAGAATCAATATTAAGTTATCAGTTCCAAGGCAGAAGAGTGGTAAGGCCTAGGCATTTGGGTATAAGTGACTTGCCCAAAGTCACACAGCTAGGAAGTGACTGAGCCTGGATTTCAACCTAGGACACCTGTCTCTAGACCTGGCTCTCAATCCACTGAGCCACCTAGATGCCTTTCCCCTTGAATTTCAATAAAATACTCTCTAGATGCTCTCGTCCCAATTTCTCTGAGGGCTTTATTTCAATCACTCTTGTGCATTTATCTTTTTTAACCAAATCTCAGAGTTACACGCTACTCCCTGAAGTTCCAAAAGTCCTCCCAAGCAGAACCATGGGATCATTACAACTCTATTTCTGTCTCTTCTGGCATGGTGCCTGGCACAAAGGGGGCACTTAATAAATGTTTCTTAAGTTCAACTGATGCAGAATTTCAGCAACTCTTGGAAGGATGGAAGCTTTATTTCCATTCCCTGTTAAATACACAAGCTGGCAAAAAGCAATTTGGGAAAACTTTCAGAAATCATCAATGATCTGCAACAATTCCTTTGGAAAAGGGAATATTTTGAGTGTTTACAGGAAGTCTTTTAAATACTTGCACATTTCTGGGAAGAGATAGCAGCCACCCGAATTTTTCATGCTCTGTTTTGTTGAGATGATATGCTTCTTTAATTCATATATTTAAGCTATCCTCATTGCTCATATCTTCTTAGGAGGCATTTGACACCATATGTGCAAGACAGTCTTACCAAGAACATCTGAGAGAGACTGACATTAGGACTCTACCCTGGCCAGTATCTGTTGCTGACTGTATCAGGTTCCAGACATCAGTAGAAGGAAAGCCAGCGGAGGCTACAAATATATCAAAAGCTGCTACTAAAAAGTTACTAATTCAGTTGGCGGCAAAATATCATTTTCAATAGACAGGCTGCAGCCAATTCAATCCCCTTTGGGGACTAGACACACCAATCTTTTCTATCCAGCACATTGTTGTGTCCTTACACTGTCATGGGGCTTCCTAATTATTAAATGTAGCCATCAAAACATTAAAGCCATTAGAATTGGCCTAAATTCTAGTTCCCTTCCCCTGTATCTTTACCAAAAGTATTTAGTCTTAAAATATTTCCCAAGCCATGCCATCTGTATAACATCTGCAACCCTTCTTGGTCCCATCCTGGTTGTTTCTTCTGTGAGTTAACTGTGCTGTGTGGTATGGCTGTATGAAGGGATGAAGGTGGGCCTGAAATTGAGGGAAAGTTGTTAAAACACCAAATTCAAAGAGCACTTTTGCTTTCTCATTCGAGGTCTACTGGGGTTGGCTATTCATTTGCTTTGATATGTAAATAGGAAGATTGCTTTCCCTCTTGGGACCCTGGACAGAGGCCAAAGCATACATGGATAGATGTCCTTCAGGATAGAAGCTGAGATGCTTACAAACGTAGTCAGAGCCAAGTTTGTGTTTTGGCTTCAAAATAAAATACCTTTGTTAATAGTTTCTACTTCCAACATAAATGTTTATATGTTTCCTCTTCAAGTCATCTTGGTTAGCCAATAGCTGGAATACAACAATTCAGCTATTTGTACCTTCTTTTGGTCACTGGGTTACTAAACTGTTTGAAGGCACTATTTAGGCTGTTCATTATTTAACTTTCATTTACATTACCAAGACTCAGTATTGTTTCTCACTCAGCAAAATAATGGGAACTGTTAGAATCATGAAATTGCTCATTTAACAAATCCTATCTGACATTTATGATGCATCTACTGCATACAAGGTAGTGTGCTCTGCAGTGGGTATACAAAGAGAAAACAAAATGGTATCTTCCCTCTAGTACAGTGATGGTAAGCAACCTTTTAGAGACCAAGTACCCAAACTGCAACCCTCACACCTTACCCCAGACAGGAGAGGGAGGAAGGGCTCCCATTGGGCTACTGGGCAGAGGGCCGGGTGATGTGAGAAATGTCCTCGGGCACACATGGAGACAGGGAGGGGAGCAGCCCCCTCTGGCACACATGTCATAAGTTCACCAGCATGGCTCTAGGAGCTTCTATTCGACAAAGGGATACAATTTGTAAACAGATAAGTAAATATGAAGTAGTCTAGAGGGATAGATGCTAATAACTGTGGCCATGTGGAAAGGTTTCCTATAAGAGGTAGCCAACTGAGATGTGCTTTTAAGGGATTTTATAACACACCTATACAGACATGCACAACCCACACATACACAAAATCACATGCAGAAATTTGCATTTCTGTAAAATACCTCTTTCTCCTCAGGGATTCTGTGAAGTAACAGTCTCTTCTAATTTCCAAGCAATAGTTCTACAATCTCCATTTTACACATGAGAAGGTGGGAACAGAGAAATATGTGGCTTGTTCTGAGTCAGCGAATAAAAAAGGATCAAAATGTGAACTTGAATTCTGTTTTCCTTATTCCAAGTACAGGATTTATTCCATCACTCTGTATGTCTCAGTGTATTTCTTTAAAGGAATTCTGATCAAATTTGTTAGAAAAATAGGATTTGATAGTTTTCTACAGTTTGATTACTGTCCTCTATCACAAATGTCTCCTCAGGGTCAATAGTTCTCCTTCTATATTTGCTAATAGATGAGTCTGATACCAAGCTTCAACCTCAGCATTAATGCTAACCCTCCAAAATCCACCACAATGATTGAGACCTTTGCCTAATCCACAGAAGTATCCGTGGTCATGAACAGATTATCTGCTATCATTTGTTTATAAAGAAGTTTCTTGAAAAAATTGAGGATCACACATTATTGAGATTGTGAGTAGTTCAATAAAGTAGGATACAGAACAATAAAATTCCATGCAGGGGGACTATAAGCCCAGGGATCTTTCTTTAGTATCAAAAGAATGGAAATTTTCTTTGGCAATGCAGTAACATTTCAGGACAAGAAGACAGTTTCAAAACATAAGAATACTGAATAGAACTGCTCTTTACCCCCTTGTCCCTTCCCCCAAAAAAGCCAACAAACATTTGCTTGCATGCAGGAAATAGAATGCCAGGTTTTTAATGGAAAAAAGGCACTGGGTATGATATGGTCAGCATAAGGAACCCTGTGTTCCAAGCAATCACAATTAATACCACACTGGTCCAAGGTAAATAACAAAGTCTATCTAATTGGTTTCCTTTTTCTCTCCTTCCTTTCTTTACTGTATCCCTTTCCTTGTGTATTTTCTTTTCTTTCTTCCTGTTCTTTAATTTTTAAAAACTCCTCTTCCTTTGCTGAAGAGTCTCAATACACTATCACAGATTGTTCCAAATTCTTCAAGCAATCAAGTCAGAAAGTCAGAGATGAAAATAGCAGCTGCCTACCCTCCCATCCACTCACTAAAATGGTTTACCATGTCAGCAGGAGAAACCCACAGCATGGTCCAGCCCGCCTGATTTTACATTTGCTGGGTCTCAGCTTCCCTACTGAAGTCTGTTCCCCCAACTGGTGGACAATTTCTATCAAAACTTTGAAGGAAATGAATGTCTCTTTATTTCCAGTCTGATCAACCACTGCACACATTTATGAAATTCAGAGAAAACAGACTGAAGGGACCTGTTAGCTGTCCCTCACTTACCTAAAGGAATCTAAATTTAAAGGACACAGGATGAAAATACCAATTGGGATCCTCAAAAACCCTACTCTTGAAAACAGCTTTATTTTAAATCTTCCAATACAAGACACTGTTTAACATGTGATCAGAATGTATATCTTGAATAGATTTTACAGGGAAGGATAATGCACGGTTTACTCTAGGAAACATAGTTAAATACTCTTATTAGATACTTATGATTTTTTAAAAACACATACAACAAAGGCATCTTAATAACAGCAGAAAGAAAATCACCATTTCCTTTCTTATCCTTCCCTTTCTGATTCCTGTATCATAAAGGTCATAGCATCCCAGCCTGTGACCTGAAAAAACTTAAAAGGCCATCCAAGTGGACTTACAGGTTCAGGGATCAGCTTAAATTTTGTCAGAGAAATGGCCTTTGAACATAGATTGAAAAGAGCTAGGGTCATTTCTGTTCCAGAAAGGAAAGAGATGTTCATTCCAAGTAAAAGGAAACAAGGGAGCTGAAGGAAGTGTGGGGGGGGGGCATTCAGAAGGGAACCAACCACACATAGACAGAGTTCACCTACTCAGAAAAAATGGGGTATTATTGGCCTGGAAGTAATATGCATAATGACAGTGATAAGAGAAACTCACATTTCTAGGGCACATTAAGGCTTGCAAATATTTGACATGCATTATTAGTTCCTTTGACCCTCACAACACCCAGTGACACAGAGACTATGGAGATTATTAACCACTTTTTTGGAGATGAGAAAACTGTTACTCAGAGAAGTTAAATGATTACATATCATCACATAACTAGTAAGTATGACTTCAAGGTAGGAACTGAATACAGGCCTTCCTGATCCTAACACACAACTGCCTATTTCATTATACTATGGCATCTTGGACATTCTACAAAATGCAAGTTTGTAGCATAGAATAAGGTATAATTCAATGATCATTTATCACATGCATACTGTGATAGAAATTTTTCCAAGTGATGTAAACATAAAGGCAAAAATAAAACAATCTTTGTCCTGATAGTTTACAGATATTTAAGGAAAGACACCATGTACAGAGATAACTAAACACAAAACAATCAAGTCATCTCAAGAGGGAGAGAGTGCTGATTGCCCAGAGAGTTAAATGTGTTGGGGGAGGGAAGCAAGGGGGCTTGATGAGATAGATCAAGAAAGGTCTAATGTAAGCAGGGTATCTAAGCTGTACTTTGAAAAAAAATTGATGGATTTTAAGAGTTGAACGAAATTTAAAGAGTTGCATACTGGATCTAGGGGACCACTTGTGCAAAGAAATGGAGGCAGTAGACAGTTGGAAGAGAACAGAGAACACCTGCATTCTCAAACAAGAGGGAAAAGTGGAGTTTGAAAAATTCCACAGGTCACCATCTACATTTAATCCCCAACTGACAACTCCAAGGAATGTTATAGCCAAATTCAAGAACTACTAGACCAAGGACAAGATACTACAAGATGCTAAAAAGAAACCATTCAGATATGGAACCACAGTTAGGATAACACAGGACCTGACTGCATCTACACTGAAGGTCCAAAAGGCATGGAATATGATATTCTGGAAAGCAAGGGAACTGGGTCTACAACCAAGAATCAATTACCCAGAAAAATTGACTATATTCTTGGAGGGGAAAGTACAGCCATATAATAAGACTTCCAAACATGCCTAAAGAAAAGATCTGACTTAAACAGAAATGTTGATGCCCAAACACAGAACTCAAGAGAATTAACAAAAGGTAATTAAGAAAGGGGGGAAAACAATTTTAAGGGACCCAATAAGTTCAAATGGTTTATATTCATATAAGAAAAGGTGATATTGGTAACTCTTAAAATTGTTATTATCATCAGGGTAGCTAGAAGAAATATACTTAAAGGGAATAGTGACAAACTATATAGAGTGAAATGTCAAAAAAATTAAAAACTAGGGGTAAAAAAAGAAGATAATACTAAGAGAAATGGGAAAAGAGACAAAAGGGGGTAAATTTAAATTTCATAAAGAAGTGCATGGGTAGGGGGAGAAGACCAATACAATGGAAGGGTGAAAGAGGTTGGAGACAGGTAATACTTAATTCTTACACGCATTGAAATTGACTCAGAGAGGGAAGAACAATCAGATCAATTGGGGCAGAGAATTGTATTTTGCCCTATAGAGAAGTAGAAGGGTAATAAACAGGCAGGTGGGGAGGGGGGCAATACAAGAGAGGGAGAGGGCAGAGACTCATTTAAAAGGCACTATAGTAAGAGGGGAATTAAAAAGGGGGTGGTAGGAAGGGGAGTAACATTAGGGAATGGAAAGGGGGGAGGCTGCCTAAAAGCAAAAAGTTAGAGGGGAGGGTAAAAGGGATAAGAGAAAAGGCAGAATCTAAGGAGGAAGTCAAAATGGAGGGAAATGCACAGACAATAATCATAACTGTGAAAGTGAATGGGATTAAATCACCAATAAAAAGGAAGTGGAGAGCAGAATGGATTAAAAAACAGGCTCCTACTATATGTTGTCTACAAGAAACACATTAGAGGCAATAAGACATACATAGGGTAAAGGTAAGAGGGTAGAGCAGAATTTACTGGTCTGCAACTGAGACAAAGAAGGCAGGAGTAGCAATTATGATCTCAGACAAAGCTGAAGCAAAAATAGGTCTCATTAAAAGAGATAAGGAAGATAATTACATCTTGATGAAAGGCAATATAAATAACAAAGAAATATCAATACTCAACAAATATGCACCAAATGGCATAGCATTCGGATTTCTAAAGGAGAAACTAAAGGAGCTTAAAGAGGAAATAGATAGTAAAACCATACTAGTGGGAGAACTTAACCTTCCTCTATCAGAACTAGATATATTGAAAAAAATAAGAAAGTAGTAAGGGAAGTGAATGAGCTGTTAGAAAAATTAGAGTTAATAGATATCTGGAGAAAAATAAATAGGGATAAAAAGGAACATACCTTCTTTTCAGAAGCATATGGCACATATACAAAGATTGACCATGTACTAGATCATAAAAACATTGCAAACAAATGTAGGAAAACCAATGGGAGCACTTCCTCCCTCCCCTGTCTAGCGTAAGGGGGGACAGGTTCACATGTGGCATGAGGGTGCAGTACAGATAGGAGCCTGTTGAATCTGTGGTGAAGGTGAGTCCTGTGGTGGGGTTGGAGAGGAGATAGATTTGAGGGGAGTATAGCTCACAGTGTGGCATCTAGCTGGAAGGAAGCAGAGCATTAGGGTCACTCCCCTCCCCCACTTCACATGCACCTTTCATCAATCTCCCCTCTGCGCAGCAGCCCAGTGGAAGTGTTCCCTTCCTCCCCTGTCCAGGGTAAGGGGGTTTGGGGGAGAGGTAGGGGAAGGTACAGCACTTGGTTGGGGGGGAGGGCAGCACTCCATCTCTAAAAGGTTCACCATCACCTAGGACATAGGTTTTTTTAATCTGATTTCAAATAACTATCCACTTTCATGAGCTATCTTTTCTGAATGTTCCCATATGTATTTGTCTTTATGTACAGGTGATGCAGACAACCACCTTCTCACCAGAAAATATTCACCCAACCACCCCTTCCTGACTTTCTGCCTTCATTTTCCACTACCAGAGTCAATCCTCACAGCTTGTTTGCAAATGTGCATTTTTCTAGATTCAGACATTATATGACTTTATATACAGTAGTTCATCAAAAAAATTTACTGGATAAATGATTATCTGGAATAGGTAGTAAGTTGACCAAATGCTATTCCTATTACTGGTAAGTGATCAATGAATAGAATAGCAAACTCTTAACCATATGAATAGTGCTCCAAATCACTAATAAGAGAAAGGCAAATCAAAACAACTTAGTTTACAGTTCATACCAAGCATACTGGCAAAGATGTCAAAAGACAGTGTTAGAGGGATGGTGGAAATATAGGCATAATGAAATATAGGCATCAGCCCATACTGTGAATTGGTCCAACCATTCCAGAAAGCAATTTGGAATGATGCTAATGAAGTGACTAAAATGACCATAAGCCCAAGATCTTCCTGCTAGGCACATCCTTAAAGGAGGTCAACAACAAAAACAAAGACCCTTTGAGCACACAGATATTTACAGGAGCACTTATTTGTGGTACCAAGGAACTTGAAACAAATTAGATGCCCAATTCCTGGAGAATTTATGAGTATGATCCATGAATGTTTTGGTATACTAATTTGATACATAAACAATGAGGATAATAGATACAGAGCAATATAAAGTGGCCTGTATTGTTATTGCCTTTCTTTCCCTAGCACAAGGAATGGTGCCTGGCACATGAAAGGAGCTTAATAAATGTTTATTGATTGATGGACATATAAAAACTGATGTAAAGTGAAACAAATACAAAAAAGAAAATAATGCATATGATGAAAATCATGTAAATGGAAGGAGGAAAGAGAAATCGTTGAAACTATATACTGTGAAATTCTAATGGCCAACTAAAGAAAATAATTTCTTAAAAATTACAATTGGACAAGTATAAGTCAATGACTCCATAAGACAAGAAGAAACAACAAAACAAAAATCAAAAGAATAAAAATAATTTGAAATATCTCATTGGAAAAACAACTCTCTTGGAACATAGATCCAAGACAGATAATTTAAGAATTATTGGACTATCTGAAGGCTTTGACAAAAAAAAAGCCTAGACATAATCTTTCAAGAAATTATCATGGAAAAAGAAATTGAAGGTATTAAAATTGGCAATGCGGAGACCAAGCTGTCACTCTTGCGGATGATATGATGATTTACTTAAAGAATTCTAGAGAATCAACCAAAAAGCTAGTCGAAATAATCAACAACTTTAGCAAAGTTGCAGGATACAAAATAAACCCACATAAGTCATCAGCATTTCTATATATCTCCAACCCAGTTCAGCAACAAGAATTAGAAAGAGAAATTTCATTTAAAGTCACCCTAGACAATATAAAATGCTTAGGAATCTATCTGCCGAGATGAAAACGGGAACTCTATAAACACAACTACAAAACACTCTCCACACAATTAAAACTAGATCTAAACAACTGGAAAAACATTGATTGCTCATGGGTGGGACAAGCTAACGTAATAAAAATGACAATCCTGTCCAAATTAATTTACTTATTTAGTGCCATACCCATAGAACTACCAAAAAACTTCTTTATGGAATTAGAAAAAAAACCATAACAAAGTTCATTTGGAAGAACAAAAGATCAAGGATATCCAAGGAAATTATGAAAAGAAAATGCAAAGGAAGGAGGACTTCCAGCCCAGATCTCGAACTATACTATAAAGCAGTAGTTATCAAAACAATTTGGTACTGGTTAAGAAAGGAGGATCAGTGGAATAGGCTTGGGGTAAATGACTTCAGCAGGACAGTCTATGATAAACCCAAAGATCCCAGTTTTGGGGACCAAAACCCAGTTTTTGATAAAAAAAAAAACTGCTGGGAAAATTGGAAGACAGTGTGGGAGAGATTAGGTTTTGATCAACATCTCACACCCTACACCAAGATAAATTCAGAATGGGTGAAGGACCTGAATATAAAAAAGGAAAGACTTTAAAACCAAGCAAGAGCTAGAAAAAAATCACAAAATGTAAAATCAATCATTTAGATTACATCAAATTAAAAAGTTTTTGTACAAACAAAATTAATGCATCCAAAATTAGAAAGGAAGCAACAAATTGGGAAACAATCTTCATTACAAAAAACCTCTGACAAAGGTCTAATTACTCAAATTTATAGAGACCTAAACCAGTGTACAAAAAATCAAGCCATTCTCCAATTGAAAAATGGGAAAGGGACATGAATAGGCAGTTTTCAGCCAAAGAAATCAAAACTATTAATAAGCACATGAAAAAGCATTCTAAATCTCTTATAATCAGAGAAATGCAAATCAAAAAAGCTCTGAGGTATCACCTCACACCTAGCAGATTGGCTAACATGACAGCAAAGGAAAGTAATGAATGCTGGAGGGGATGTGGCAAAGTGGGGACACTAATGCATTGCTGGTGGAGTTGTGAATTGATCCAACCATTCTGGAGGGCAATTTGGAACTATGCCCAAAGGGAGATAAAAGATTGTCTGCCCTTTGATCCAGGCATAGCACTGCTGGGTTTGTACCCCAAAGAGATTAGGAAAAAGACTTGTACAAGAATATTCATAGCTGCATTCTTTGTGTTGGCCAAAAATTGGAAAACGAGGGGATGCCCTTCAATTGGGGAATGGCTGAACAAATTGTGGTATATGTTGGTGATGGAATACTATTGTGCTCAAAGGAATAATAAAGTGGAGGAGTTCCATGGAGACTGGAACAACCTCCAGGAAGTGATGCAGAGTGAAAGGAGCAGAGCCAGGAGAACATTGTACACAGAGACTGAGACACTGTGGTACAATCGAACGTAATGGACTTCTCCATTAATGGCAATGCAATGTCCCTGAACAATCTGCAGGGATCTATGAGAAAAAACACTATCCTTGAGCAGAGGACAAACTGTGGGAGTAAAAACACCGAGGAAAGGCAACTGCTTGACTACAGGAGGTGAGGGGATATGATTAAGGAGAGACTTTAAATGAGCACCCTAATGCAAATACCAACAACAAGGAAATGGGTTCGGAACAAGGACATGTGATACCCAGTGGAATCACTGTCAGCTGGGGTATGGGGGGAGAAAATGCTGTTTCCAATGAATAATGTATGAAAATGACCAAATAAAATAATGTTTAAAAACTAAAAAAAATTATCATGGGTAGGATGAGCTAACATAATAAAAATGACAATCCTACCCAAATTAATTTACTTATTTAGTGCCATGCCTATCAAACTACCAAGAATTTTTTTTTTGCTGAATTAGAAAAAACCTATAACAAAGTTGACTTGGAAGAACAAAAGATCAAGAATATCAAGGAAAATAATGTGAAGGAGGGGAGCCTAGCAGTACCAGATCCTAAACTGTACTATAAAGCAGTGGTCATCAAAATAATTTGGTACTGTGTAATTGGAAATCTGTTACCCTAAAAACTACATTTTCTGAGAGCCCACTGACTTCCTGTCATCACGTACTTCCTATAGACAAAGGATATTATTCAGTGCGCATGCCTAATATGGCCTTTTTGGCTTCCTTTTGGCAACCATGGTGGTGGTAAACAGGGCTTTTCAACAGGCTGATTAGCCATGGACACATGTTTTTTTTTATTTTGTTAACTTTTTATTCCTTTACTTCTAGTGATCATTAATCTCTTAAAACATAATATTTTAATTATTGAAGATTAATTTTAATTTTACATTACTTATTAAGAGACAGAAGGAGTGGAGTAGACTTGGAGTAAAAATCATCAGCAAGACAGTGTATGATAAAGCCAAAGAGCGCAGACTTTGGGACAAAAATCCACTATTTGACAAAAATTTCTGGGAAAATTGGAAAACAGTATGGGAGAGATTAGATCTAGATCAATATTTCACACCCTACACCAAGATAAATTCAGGATTGTATGAACGACTTCAATATAAAAAAGGAAACTGTAAGTAAATTAGGTGACCATAGAATAGTTTACCTGTCAGAGAAAGATTTTAACACAAAGCAAGAGTTAGAAAAAATTACAAGATGTAAAACAAATAATTTTGATTGCATTAAATTAAAAAGGGTTTGTACAAACAAAACCAATGCAATCAAAATTAGAAGGGAATCAACAAATTGGGGAAAATATAATACAAACCTCTGACAAAGGTCTAATTACTCAAATTTATAAGGAGCTAAATCAATTGTACAAAAAAAGCAAGCCATTCCTCAATTGATAAATGGGCAAGGGATCTGAATAGGCAATTTTCAGATAAGAAATCAAAACTATCAATAAGCACATGAAAGTGCTCTAAATCTCTTATAATTAAAGAAATACAAATCATAACAACTCTGAGGTATCAACTCACACATAGCAGATTGGCTAACATGACAGCAAAGGAAAGTAATGAATGTCGGAGTGGATGTGGCAAAGTTGGGATATTAATAGCTGGTGGAGTTGTGAATTGATCCAACATTCTGGAGGGCAATTTGGAACTATGCCCAAAGGGATTGAAAAGACTCCCTGCCCTTTGATCCAGCCATAGCACTGCTGGGTTTGTAACCCAAAGAGATAATAAGGAAAAAGACTTGTACAAGAATATTCATAGCTGCGCTCTTTGGGGTGGCCAACAATTGGAAAATGAGGGGATGCCCTTCAATTGGGGAATGGCTGAACAAATTGTGGTATATGTTGGTGATAGAATACTATTGTGCTGAAAAGAATAATGAACGGGAGGAATTCCATGTGAACTGGAACAACCTCCAAAAATTGATGCAGAGTGAAAGGAGCAGAACCAGGAAGGCATTATACACAGAGACTGATATGCTGTGGCACAACTGAATGTAACAGACTTCTGTATTAGCAGCAATGTAATGATCCAGGACAATTCTGAGGGACTTATGAGAAAGAATGCTATCCACATTCAGAGGAAGAACTGTGGGAATAGAAACATAGAAGAAAAACAACTGCTTGATCACATGGTTCGATGGGATATGATTGGGGATGTAGACTCTAAAAAATCACCCTGGTGCAATTATCAATAATAAGGAAATAGGTCTTGATCAATGATACATGTAAAACCCAGTGGAATTGCACATCAGCTACTGGGGGAAGGTGTGGGGAAGGGAGCGAAAGAACATGAATCATGGAATCATGGAAAAATATTCTAAATTAATTATATAAACATTTTCAATTAAAGCTACCTATAATCATGGGAAAATGCTTTAAATCACTACTGATTAGAAAAACACAAATGAAAACAGCTCTGAGGTACCATCTCATAGCAAGTGGATTAGCTAACACAACAAAAAAAGAAATTAACAAATGATACAGGGAATGTGGGATAGTTGGTACTTTATTACTATAAGGGGGGAAAGGGGTTAATTTTAAAAGAGTTGGACTTTATATTTTATGACTGTGGTCACCAGGAATTAATTCCAGAGATTTTATTTACAATTTCATTACAAAATGTAGGAGTGAAGCAAGAAATCAGAGACAGAATAAGGTAAGATATCTAGCCACAGCACCAAGTAATTCCTGCCACCCTGCAGCGAGTGTTAGTTTCAGCTGGCCTCGGCAAAGCCAAGGACCCAGGAAGTTTCTTAAGAGGAATAGGTCTTTCCTGAGGCTGGTTTCTTCAGAGAAAATCAGCAGTTAAGAGTCAGCTTTTCGCTCAGCATGTGTCAGTCCAGTCAGCAGATTCTTCTGCCCCTTCTCACCAGCCTCAACTCAAAAGCAAGAAGAATTGAATTCTCACAGGAAATAGCAGCTCCTTTTAAAAACATTTTTTCTCATGTAACTTCCTATGTCTTCCCCTAATTCCATGTCTACCAATCACAGTTGAAGTCCTGTTCTAGGACTGCCCAGAAGGTAGTTAGTCGATTCTGATTTGTTACCCATAATAGCACACATGGGTCACAAACCTCCCATTTGGTGATTAGATCTAAAAATGGGCAGATCTCCACACTCAACTTTAAGTACTGTGTTTACTATTATGGGGATTAAATCTAAAATATAGATCTTACAATTTTATCTTCACAATCAGGGGAGAGTTAAGTATGTTCTTTGTTATAATTAGGGGAGAGTTAAATTTATTCTTCACATTACACTCGTAATTGTGAACTGACCCAACCATTCTGGAAAGCAATTTGTAACTATGCCCAAAGGACTATATAACTGCACACCACCCTTTGGCCCAGCTATATTGCTACTTGGTCCATATCCTAGAGAGATTGTTTTAAAACTGGAAAAGGACCCATATGTACAAAATATTTAAGGCAGCTCTCTTTGCAGTGGCGAAGAATTAGAAACTGAGGGGATGGCCATCAATTGGGGAATGGCTAAACAAGTTGAGGCATACAATTGTAATAGAATACTATTGTACTATAAGAAATGGTGACCAGGATGATTTCAGAAAAACCTGAAAACACTTACATGAACTAATGCAAAGCGAAATGAGTAGAACCAAAAGAGCGTTTTTTACACAGTGATAGCAATTATATACACTGATCAGCTGTGAATTCCTTAGCTATTCTCAGCAATACAATGATCTAAGACAGTTCCAAAGGACTTTTAGTGAAAAAATACTATTCAGGGGACAGCTGGGTGGCTCAGTGGATTGAGAGCCAGGCCTAGAGACGGGAGGCCCTAGGTTCAAATCTGGCTTCAGCCACTTCCTAGCTGTGTGACCCTGGACAAGTCACTTGACCCCCATTGCCTACCCTTACCACTCTTCTGCCTTGGAGCCAATACACAGTATTGACTCCAAGACAGAAGGTAAGGGTTTAAAAAAAATACTATTCACCTTCTTAGAAAGAGCAGGAGTTTGAATGTAGATTGAAGCAAGATTTTAAAAAAGGTTATTTTTCTTGTTTGGGGTTTTGTAGGGGGGGGTGTCTGTGTTTTCTTTCACAATGACTACTATTGTCTTGTATGATTTCGCAGTTATAATCTATTACAAACTTCTTGTTGCCTCAGAAGTGGAGAAGGGAGAAAATTTAGAACTCAACATTTTTAAATATTATTTTACATTGGATTAAAAATAGACATTTACAAAATATGGCAGAAATTAGGAAAAGACCAATACCTCATGCCAGACAGGAAGATAAAGTCAAAATGCATACTTGATTTAGAAATAAAGAGTGATGTCATAAACAAATTAGGGGAACACAGGGAAGTTTATCTATCAGACTTATGGATAAGGGAAGAATGTACGATCAAATAAGACAGCGAATATTATGAAAAATAAAAGCACTGGTATAATCTATATCAGATTATTGCCTCAGAGAGGGGTAACAGAAGGGAAGGAAAGAATCTAAATTTTGAAATGTCAGAAAAAGTTGTCAAAAATTGCTTCTAGATGGAATTGAAAATTTTTTTAAGTTTCTAAAAAATAATTAATCTGATCTAAGAGCTCCTAAGATTATTACATGCCTACATTGTGCCAAAAATTTTTGTCCAGAAAAATTTCCCACAATTTTCTGAGAGTAGGACCCTGAGAAAATAGAGATTAATTTAGATGAGTCTGATGGAAACCAATGAAGGGGTGGGGCAAAATTTCAGGGCAGAGCTCAGGCAGAGTACCATGTTTGGGCTACTGCATGAGGTTAATGGGATCTAAGGATTATATGCATCAAACTAAAAAGGGATAGTACTCCAAAGACATTCAGGACCAAAACAGGTCTGGGAAGTCTTCTAGTCTCCGATACCCATAATAGTGAAATGCTTACCCTCTGGCATACAAGTAGTGAGTGGCAGAGCCAAGATTCAAACTCAGGTCCTCAATTCAAATGTTGAACCCTCCTCAGGGCAACTACCATGCTACCTGCTACTCCCTTTGTCTTGGCTCTTACTGCTCCCCCAATGGCAACACACAAACCTTGTTGTCTTTGGAATGGAATAGGGGAGAGATTGGAGGAGCACAGCAGCCAGCCTGGGTCAAGTCAAAGGTCTAACTTGAAAGCCCAGAGCTTCTAGTCCACTAAGGCAGCTTGGTCATTGGAAAGAAAAATAGATTTGGAAGATCTGGGTGCATATCTCCATTCTGTTATTTGTTACTGTCTTCTCTATAAGTCATTTTCTCTTGCCAGACTTCTGTTTTGTCCTCTACAAATTGGAAGGGCTTGAAGAGCTGACCTCTAACATCCCATTCCAGGTCAAATCCCATTAAGCCTCAGTTTCCTCATTTATAAAAAATGGATATTAGAGCACATCCTCACAGGTTTCCTGTGAGAGAGAAATCACAAAACACAGCATAATGAGCTATTATGGTTTCTTCTTACCTCCATTCTGATAGCACGCTCATGCCTGATGACCATCATATCCATATTTTTCTTCCTTGTCATACTTTTATAAGCACATCAATTGCATATCCTGTAAGATACAAAAAAAAAAACACAACTTAGCTTGAGCCGCTTGGTCATTCACTGATTCGCTGTCCCTAATAGAAGAAACTTTCTTTTTTTTTTTTAAACCCTTACCATCCTTCTTGGAGTCAATACTGTGTATTGACTCCAAGGCAGAAGAGTGGTAAGGGCTAGGCAATGGGGGTCAAGTGACTTGCGCAGGGTCACACAGCTGGGAAGTGTCTGAGGCCAGATTTGAACCTAGGACTTCCCATCTCTAGGCCTGGCTCTCAATCCACTGAGCTACCCAGCTGCCCCCTAGAGGAAACCTTCTAAATGAAGCATCATATTGCTATTTTCCACCTTTCTACTTGGCCTTCTTCCAGATCCAAAGTTCTCTGCTTCCCCAACATCTCCCTCTTTATCAGTTTAACGGGAGGTGAAGAGAAAGTGAATCACCATTAACAGAAGGCCTCTGGAGTCCCTTCCAAGTTTAAGGCTGGGGATCAATCACTTCAGCCCATCTGAAATAGCGAAATATTCTAGGCCTGAAACTTGTAACATCGCTAATGAATTACTCAAACAAAAGCTTTAAACTATTACGTGCCCTGTCAAACCCTGTAGGTCTTTTGGACAGCAGTAAGCCAGTCCAGAATCCAGCATTTAAGCATCTGACAGATAGTTCCAGCAAAGCCCATGAAAGAGAAACATTTGAGGTAGGAAGCAAAGGCTCTTCCTCCTCCTTCCCCTCAACCAGGTCAGTTTTGTGAACTTCATAGGCCAGGACAATCTTAACTTGGCCCTCAGATCCTAGCAGGGTCTGCAGCAGCAAATGCCTACAAAAGTAGGCACACAAAGATCCTGGCAGAAAGCTAAACCATAACTAAAGGGAACTTTGGGAGCACACTTCAAAGAGCATAGAAGTTCCAGCACTCAGGAGCTCTGAGTTTGCCCCCCTTATCTCCTGGCTCTCGAGCCTTGGGCCTACTTACCTCTGGACTCTACACATGAATCTGTAAGAAAGTGAGTGCATCACAGATTTTAGAGAGGGAAAAGATGTCCTGGACCAATTGCTCTTAGTATACAACCTTAATAATACCCCTAGCTAAAATAAGTTTAAAACTGACTGGTTAATTGATATCAATTGATAGGCACTAGGAAGCAGCACACAAATGGGGGGTCATGAACTTTAGTACTAGAAAACTACAGGGTCCCCTAGAAGAGTGAGGGGAGAAGTAGCGGCAAAGTTCTGGGGATCCAGCCTACCAATACAAGTAGGGAGAAGGGAAGAATCAGTCCAGAGTATGTACTACACAAAACTATAGAATACAGAAGGAGCATAAATCGCAGGTCTGTTTTTAACCAGCCAAAACTCCCCCCACCCCCACACCCCTTTGATGTCCTTAACAACCAACTGCAGGCTGAGGGAGTCTGGGCTCTGAAAACTTCAATCAGGCCCTTGAAAGCCACCACCAGCAGCAACAGCAGCAGCAGCGTCTGGAGAACTGTGTATACATATTTGTCTTCAGGCACAAACATATAGAAGGGAGTAGGCTCTTCAAGTGTTTGTGGGCTCTAGGAGCTTCCGGTGAGCAATTACAGCTTAAACTCATCAGTTGGTAAGTCTCTCAGGCAGAATTCACCTACTACTCTATCTGTCGGCAAGCATCAGCATCCACTCTACTTTACCAGGGAAGAGGGAAAATGAATAGCAATCAGTTCTAGAGTCCCTGAAGAAAGCTGGTCAGCTGGGGAGGGGGGCAATGAGAGGGCAAAAATACAAGCTCCCTTTCCCCTTCTTGTTTCCTTTTGAGAAAAGGATTAGCAAAGGGCCCCTTTACAGAAATGCTTCTTTGATATTCTAAAAAGCCAAAATAAACCCTGAACCATCTGGTTGGTTCTGCTTGGAAAAGGTCTCTCGTGGGGCCCAATGGCCTTGCTCCTAATGTTGGGGAAAGCTGTACCCTCTTTCTTCCAGACACACTTCCCCAGATTTCTCTCTACCCTCCACAATATCCTTGTGAGGCCCGGTGGATTTTTCCATTTGGGAGAAAGGGAGACCAAGTGACAGGTCCCCATTTCCATGACAAACAAATATTACCTTCCAACAGACAGATGAATGAGTCTGAGCATAGGTCTAGCTGCTCGGCGACTTCCACAAAAGGCTTCTAAAGCCAGTTCAAGCTGTCTCTTCACAAGGAGATGATCACTTTCCTGCTTTAGGGGCCTCATTTGATGTGGGGGCATTTTGTTCTGCTCCACCACATCATGTTAGCCAAGCCTTCCAAGACACAGTTCCTAATGGTGTTCCCCACTGCTTGTGCCTTCAGTCTTCCTTTATAACTGACTTTGATTGCCTAGAAGGCAGGCCTTTTCACAAACCAGCTCATGTGTCCTCTCCCACAAAGGAGGTGGTAAGTAATCTAGGAAACTCTCCCCAAGTTGATTCCCCTGAATCAGATGCTCTCCTGCCTCCTAGTCTTGTTCCCCCTCCAATGGCTGTCACAGCTGCTGCTTACCAATGACCTCCTTGTTATAAAGGAGATTAGCAGGTGTTAAAAGAGGTGCAGGAGACCATTAGCACTTAATTGAGGCTTTCTCCCTGATGTAATCAGAAGAATAGAAAAAGCTGTGAAAAAGGAGAGCTTTGGGGGAGAGAGTAGGCAGCTGGCCAAAGCATTTTATGCTGGGAACAAACACTCCTGGGTTTTTCTATTCACAGAGATCTCTAGAATCCACTCCCTCCAGAAGGGGAGAGCTGCTATCTCATTTTTCTCTCCCAAAAGGCAATGAGCTCCTCCACTGCCATACCCGATCATAGTGGCTCCTTTACCAGATCCTGAGATCACCACTCGCTTATCTCCAATGCTAAATTCAGCTCAAAGAAATGATTAAGGGCATTTGTTTCTTGGGTATTCTGGCCCTTCCCACACACGCAGTGAGTTGGTCCTTGATGCTGATACAGCCTATGGAAGTGAGAGGGGCTTCCTCAAGCCATAAAATCCCAGAGGAGGCGGGCTGAAAGGCACCTGGAGACCATCAAGGCTAAGCCCTTCATTTTACAGAAGGACAAATGAATGCCCACAGAGGAAGCAACTTGCCTAGGGTCTTGCAGCTGGTTAGCTTTAGTCATTGAAGTGTCTACCTAGAAATATTTTTAACAAACCGACACAGTTGCTAAAGGAAGAATAGTGTTTGTGAGAGCTTTGCTGAATTATTCCTTTGCCCATTGCCTAAAGCTGCCTCTGGAACTGAAAAGTGATGTTAATAACATATTCCTAATTGTGTTGTTGTTCAGTCATTTTTCACTTATGTCCAATTCTTTTGTGTACCCATTGGAGGTTTTCTAGACAAAGATACTGGCATGATTTGCCATTTCCTTCTTCAACTCATTTGGCAGATGAGGAAATGGAGGCAAACATGGTAATGTGACTTCCTCAAGGTCACACAGCTAATTAACTTATTTCCTCCTGACTCCAGGCCTGGCACTCTATCCACTGCACCTACTACTTGCCTCTATCCTTACTGTGATATGGCTATAAAGAACAAAAATCTTCATATCTCAGTTTGATAGAGTTCCCTTAACATTTACTGTCTGCCGACGATGTGCCAAACACTGTACTAGGAGCTAGAAATAAAAAAAGAACAAATGGAAAACGTACCTGTACTGAAGGAGTTCCCATTCTACAAAGTGTAAAGAGCATAGACAAATAAATGAAGACAAAGGCAATTTGGTGGGAGAAATAACAGTAGGAGAGGGGTCCTAAGCCAAGCACCAGATGACCTGCTGTAAATTTTGGATATGTCTCTTACTAGCAGTGTGTCTGTAGAAAAGTCATTTCACCTCTCTGAGCTTCGGTTTTCCCCATCTGTAATTATAGCTTGTATATCTAGCTCAAAGGGTTATTGTGAGCAAAATGTTTTGTAAGCTATTAAGTTATGCATAAATATGAATTATTCTTAATGCTATTTCTCTGCAAATACTGAGAATGAGTGCTGTGTCTTGAGAATCAATTCTTCGGTTTGAATAAATTGGGCAGCATAGCTGGAAGAGACAAGCAGAGTGGGGCAGGCATATCAAGTGATGCCACACCACTGGAGTGTTTCAAAAGACCCAGGTTCTGACTGCCTTCTGTACAGGGAACAGCTGTTAGGGCCCCACCTCCCCTTCTGCCTAAAGGAGAGCAAGTGAAAATTCCCTGAGTTGTCTTAATGATAATTTCACCCTTCAAAATGTGGAAAAACCGCCAAGAGGAAAACAATATTCTCAGTCTGATTCTTAGTCACTAGAAAGAACTGTTTTCTGGGATGGCAATGATGGGAACTTGGTGGGGAAATGACCAAATGGTCATACCTTCCAACTTCCTATAACTTAGAAGTCCTCTCGGCACCTCAAATTCAACTTGCTCAAAAGCTCTGCCAGCACCATCCCCCCTAAAAAACAAACTAACTTTCCTTCAGTCTCCCAGGCTCACACTCACTCCACATATGGAATAAGTGGCCACATATGGTTATTTCTACCAACCTAACACCTCTCAAGTACTCACCCAGCTACCATCCCAGTGCACATGCCCCCATCACCTCTAACCTGGATTAATGAGAGAGCCTCCTGTTTGGGTTCGCTGTCTTTCTCTAATCCATTCTCCTCCACACAACCAAAACTGTTTTCCTAAAACAGGGTTCTGACCAACACTCTCTCTCTCTCTCTTACTCACACACACACACACACACACACACACACACACACACACACTAATAAATTCCAAGGGTTCCCTATGTCCTCTATTTCTCATCTACAGCTTTTCCTCAGTTAGCCCCTTCCTACCTTTGCAGCCTCCCCTTCACACATTCTACAGTCCAACCATATTGGCCACCTTTTTGTCTGCACCCATCTCCATGCCTCTGTGTTAGCTGTCCCTCATGCTTGAAAAACACTGACTTCACACTTTTGCTTCTTAGAATTCCCAGCTTCCTTTAAGATTCTGGAATACTTCTGTGTCATAAAAAATGATGAGCAGATTTTTAAGAAAATGGAAAGACCCACGTGAAATTATGAAAAGCAAAATGAGTAGAACCAAGAGAACATTACATACAACTATAGAATTAATGTTTGAAGAATAACTGTGAACATCCACTTCCAGAAAAAAGAACTGATGAACAGAAACATTGAAGATATAATTTATATATACACTTTTTTGTGAAACTGATGCCTTCTCTAGTGCAGGGAGGAGAGGGAAGGAGGAAGATACCTGGGGATTTTGATGTAACTAACAACAAATAAGATTTTTAAAAATAATAATGAAATGAGGAGTTTGGGGAAAAAAGACTTAGCTAAAGCCAACCTTCTACATGATCCTCCCAACTCCCAGCACCCTCTCTTCCCAAACCAAGAGGTATTCATGTAGTAGAGATTTTTCATTTATTTGTGTGTATGCATATTGTTTCACTTACTGGAATGTAAATACCTAGAGAGCAAGAGCCGTTCTGCATGTCTTTAGATGGTAGCTCGGTGGTGTAGTGGATAGAGTACTGTGTTCAGATTCAGAAAGACCCAGTTCAAATCTAGCCTCGGATATTTAGAATATGTGACCTTGTAGAAGTCATTTCACATCTGTTTGCCTCAATTTCTTTGACTAGAAAATGAGGATGATAATAGCACCTACCTTCCCAGGGTAGTTTAGAAAATCAAAACAGAAAATATTTGTAAAGTGCTTAGCACAGTACCTGGCACACAGCAGGTGCTACATAAATACCAGCTGTGAATCCTCAGCACTTAACACAAGTTATTTGACATATAATAGGTGCTAAATTAATGCTAGTTGCTTACATCAGGGGGAGGATAGTGAGGCTCCCACTGACAAACTCTCCAAAGAAGTTAAACTTCATTTTTACTTAGCGTATGCTCCTGTTTATTACTATAAGCAAAATGAAACTACCACGAGGACAGGGACTACTTTTGTGTAGGAAGACTTAAGAGTCAGGAGGGTAAATTTAAATCTTGACCCAATTACATACAGAGTGACCCTCGACTAGTCACTTCAATCTTAGTTTCCTCATTTGTAAAACTAAGATTATAGCAGCACACACATTACAAAGCTATTGGTGGGGGGATCTGATTAAATTCTATATCAAGTGGTTCACAAATCCTAAAAAGCTATAAAAATGTGATTTTTGTCTTTGTATCTTCAGTGCATGGTTAGGTATATAATAAGTTGAACAAAATTTAATAATTGCATTGTTTTTATACTTTATAAAATATAAATTTATATAGATTTTCTAATTTATTATAAATTTAACAAAAAAATGAGTTAAATTTATAGCAGTACTTTCATCACAATTATGATTGGACAAGTATTTTCCTTATACATAAATGGGTAACTGAGGCTGGGGGGAAGTGATTTGAACTGTTGAGGGTAACATGGG
This sequence comes from Monodelphis domestica, assembly GCF_027887165.1. Lineage (NCBI taxonomy): Eukaryota > Metazoa > Chordata > Mammalia > Didelphimorphia > Didelphidae > Monodelphis > Monodelphis domestica. The sequence continues at coordinate 27,044,233 of NC_077235.1, read as the reverse complement.
TTTGTTTCAGAGTCAGAATTAAAAGCTAGTTTCTGTCATCCAAGACCAGTGGCTAACATGGTACAAAGGAAAGAGAGTCAGTAAGTCACTTCATGTCTTGGGCCTCAATTTTCTTCTCTGAAGTAGTGGCCTTGGCTTGTAAGGTCCCTTCAAACTACAAGTCAATGGTCACAAGGTGCCTCAATAAAAGAAGAGCTATCACCCTAGCTAATGCTCCAGAGAGTGCAAAGCCCTGGGAGAAGAAGATGGAGTCATAGAGTGTGGGTCAGAGAAAGAAAGGCTTCTGAAAGGGGCCTGCCTACACTCAGTGAGTGGTCTTAGCTGTTCTTCCCCTCCCCCTTGGACCTCCCCTACAGTTTCTCTGGGCCTAGACCTGGCCAAGAGCAGCTAAGTGTCAATGTGAATATTGGGATGACTCAGTTTACCTCTGCACTTTGAGAAACCCCAATACTAAGCACAACCATTTTGTTTGAAAGTTAAGTACCTGTTTGTTTTGAAAGGTTTCTCTGTTGGAGAAAAGTTTCCTCTCCAGAAGCCCAGCTCCTGAGTTTGAGCTTTGCCTTTAATTTGTTACAGCTGACTGTTCCCTAATGCCATAGCTATTGACTGCAAAGAGGTTTATGCACCTGTTTGTGGTTAGTCTCTGTAGGCTTCCCAAAGGGGTGTAAAGAGACCCTCAGGTTCAGTATCTCTTTGGAGTTGTCACTTAGCATGGGGTTTTCTCCCAGAGCCTTTGGTTCTGGGTGGCATTTAGCTTATAACTCTGTGGGTTGGCCAAAAGAATGAACCTTGCCCCTTCGGCCTGATTCAAGGGTGGGTTTTCTGACTACTTGGTAGCTCTGAGTTTTCCCAAGCCAGGATACAGGTAAGGGATTCTCACCTGTTGCTACCTGACTCCATGGAAGACCATGACACTCTCCCTCTCAGAGAATTTCCCCAGGCTTCTGTTCCAGCAGCAGGAGGCGATCTGATGGTTGTGAACTAGAAGAACAGGCCACCCAGGCCAGCCCTCCATTAAGCTGGGCAGCCTTGAACTGGCATGCTCTCAATCACCAGACTGAGCCCCACTTACTAAGGCAAGGGGTCTGACCACAGATTTGTTATACCTTCCCAGGGCAAACTTGTAAATAGCCACATTTAAAATCAATCTTCTTAGAACTTCTAAAGTTTTGGAAGACTCTGAGAACTTTAAATGTTGTGTTCAATTAGTACTCGTTTCCTAGGAACACTGAGGATCTGTCACTGATCATTTAGAGAGCACCCTGAGGCCTGTGGAGGCCTTAAACTCAGATGTTCCGAGCACTGAGAACTGGAAGGGAGCCTAGAGGCAATCTGGTCCAACCCTTCTTTTTCAAAATAGGGAAGTTGAGGCCCAGAGAGTGCAGGGGACCTGACCAAGGTCATATAGGTAAGAAATGGCAAAGCTCTTGAACCTTCACTTGTGTCCTAGACCCCTTACACAGTCAAGCCAGTGAAGAGGAAGGGTCTCCTTTCTCAGGACTATGTTGGCAAATTCCTAAAATAAAATGCATTAGATTTTAAAGAAGACCAATTATATTGAAATGCAGCTGTCAAAATGTATTTTTAAGGTCACAGGCAAACTAAGATCAGTTGAAGGTGATGGGGTATTTAGCCTAGAGAAAATCTGGAGGGAGCTGTCTTCAAACATCGGAAGAGTTGGTTGTCACCTAGTGAAAGGAATTAACTTGATCTCCTTGGCCCCATTGGGAAGAACTAAGAGCAATGGGGGGAGGGGCAGTTCTGAAGAGATTTAGGCTTGCTGTTACGAGAAGCTTCCTAACAATTTAAACTCTTCACAAAGAGGGGCAGAGAGCAAATATTTACTAAGTTCTACTATGGGTCAAGGACTTGTGCTAAGCATTTTACAAATATCTCATCTGATTAGCACAACAACCATGGGAAATAGGAGCTATTATCACTTCCAGTACACTTGGGGAAACTGAGGCAGATGACTTCATGACTTGCCCAGGGTCACACAGCTAGTATGTGTCTGAGGGCACATTTGAGCTCAGCCTGTCATGTCTCCAGGCCCAGCATTCAATCCTCTGTTCCCCCTTGCTGCTTCCAGAAGTGGTATCCCTCTTAATAGAGGCCATCAAGAAAAGGCTGGATAACGACTCCTTCGAGATATGGAGGGCATTTTCTTTCAGGTATATTGTCATACTAGAAGTCCTTTCCAACAGGTGTTGTGCTGTCAAATGTTAACAACCAACTCTCTGAAAAAGTATATGCAGTATACATTTACCCAACTAAATTTACATTATTAACATTTCCCCCCACTTTCTTCAGTCTAGACAATTTTTAAAAGCCCAAAGCAATAAACCTAGCCTTGATTTGTAGTGTTTACCAAGGTATAAATGCTCATACTGAAAAGATTCAAGCACAGCCCTGCTTCTCACTCTATGATTCTAGGGTGGACATTTTATTTTCTGGAGGAGGAAACTAAGGCCCACACAGAAATGGGTGCTTGCCCAAGATCACACAGGAAATAAATAGCAAAGCCAGAACTAGAATGTTCATCATCTGATTTCTGTGTCAGAGCTCTAGACATAATGCTAAGTCTGCTCCTGGTATCCATGCTGTGGGACTGTGGTAGATATTGGGAAAGACCTTTCTGCTCCCTTGCCCAGCTTTCTTCAGCTATAAAAGAAGAGACTGAAGATGATCTATGAGGAATCTTGTAATTCTGAAAATGGAGTGGTGAAAACCTTAACTCTCATCCTGCCCTGTCTATCTATCTGTGTTCCTGCAGCATCCTGCTTCTGTCAAGTCCCCCTCCAATCTCCATGGTTCTGGGTACAGTCTTCTCACTCATCTCTATGTCATAGGATACTGGCCTAGCCCAGAACATGTTGTTGAGAAGGCTGGTGAATACTCAAACTCTTAACCACCCCATACCCCAAGGTGGAGGTGACAGACCCAGGCCCTCAAACAACGTGGAGACTCCCAAGCAGACTTTCAAACTAGGTTCAAATGAAATCTACCATAAATTACTCTCCACTCCACTTGAAGTGTTCTTTTCCTTCAGCACCTTCCCTGAAGTGCCTCTCACTACACCCCTGGCCTAGGCCACCTATGGGCCTAGAATTACTCATCCTGGAACCCCTTTTTGCTCTAATCAACTAGGAAGTCAGCCAGCAAACTTTTATGAAGTCAAAAACAGCAATTCGAGTTACCAAGCCTTTATCAAGATGAAAGCAGAATTTGAGCTGAGTTTTGAAGGAAGCCGAGGAATCAAGGAGGCAAAAGCAAATAGAGAGAGAATTACAGGGATAAAGACTCAGAGCATTTTGTTTCTAGACTATCAAAAAGGCCAGTACCAATGGAATCACAGTACACTGGAGGGACTAAAGTTTAAGAAGATTGCAAAGGGGCCAGATTTTCAAAGGCTTTAGAAGCCAACCAGAGGAGTTTGTATCCGATCTGAAAAGTGATGGGGAGTCACTGCAATTAACTGAATGAGGATGAGGGAGGTGACCCAGTTAGAATTATGCCTCACGAAGATCACTTTGGCAGCCTGGAGTGAGGAGAGTTTTGATCCAGGGCTGAAGTGGTGAGGGTAAAAAGGACAGGACTTGACCAGCTATGTGGGATAAGTGAAAAAGGAAGAATCAAAGATGCTACCTAAGTTGTGAGCATAGAGGACTAGGAGGATAACTGGGTTCTTGGTAATAATAGGGAAGTTGGGGAGAGGGGAAGATTTTAGGGGAAATGTGTCAAGTTCAGTTTTTCATATGTCAAATTTAAGATGTCCACAGAACATCCAATTTGAAATGTCTAAGAGGCAGTTGGAGATAGGAGACTACAGGTCAGAAGAGAGATTAATGATTGGAGGATCATCCATAGAAATGATAATTGAATCATGAAAGCTGATGAGATCACCAAGTGAGAAAGCACAGAGGGAGAAGAGAAGAGGGCCAAGGAAAGAACCCCTAGGGTATACCCATGCTGAGTGGGGCTTGACCTAGATAAAGATCTGTAAAAACAAACTAAAGAAGACTGGTCTGAAAGGTAGGAGGGGAATCAGGAAAGTGCAATGTCATGAAAACCTTAAGAGAAGAGTGTCCAGGAAAAAAAAGGACAATTGAAGTTATCAAAGGTTAAAGAGAGATACAGAAGGATGAAGGCTGAGAAAAGGCCACTATTAAGCATTTACTTTATTCAGGAGAGACCTAGTTAAGTGCTAGGGTTACAAAGAAAAGAAAAAGTATGGGTTTTGCCCTCAAGGAATACACATTCTTATGGTTTAACCAAATTGATCATTCCCATATCTCATGAAAGGGGGCACTAACTAATCTGATAAACAAAAGGAAAGATGAATTGGAATAGGGAGGTTGAGACTTGTAAGGAGGCTATTGAAATAATCTGGCTTCATGGTAATGAAAAACTTATTGAAGGGAAAAGCAATGGCTGCCCTAAGAGATGTTGGAGAGATGGGCTTCTCTGGGCCTGGTCAGAGAATCAATTGAACTCAATTCAATTAGTATGAATTAAGCACTTGTATACAGAGAGTCAGTGGGGTATTGTAGATAATAATCTGTCCTCAAAGGCTAAAAGACCTGGCCTTCTGGCAAAGAAAGCTATCCACCTCCAGAGAAAGAACTCTTGGAGTCAGAATGTAGATGAAAGCATATGATTTTTCAATTGTTTATTTGGGTTTATATTTTGGGGTTTTGGTTTTGTATAAATGAACAATGTGGAAATTTGTTTTGAATGATAACACATGTATAACCCAGATCAAATCACCTACTAGCACTGAGGTGGTAAGGGAAGGGAGGGAGGGAGATAAGTTCAATCATATAACTCGGGAAATCTTGAATAGAAATTTGTTATTACATGTAATTGGTAAGAAATAAAATTTCAAAAGGAAACATAAAAAGAGTGCTTTAGAGTAGCCAATTAGGTGGCTTTCAGAATGAGAGCCAAGCTTAGAGATGGGAGATCTTAGGTTCAAATCTGGCCTTAGACACTTCCTAGCTGTGAGATCCTGGGCAAGTCAAATAACCTGCTTTTCCTAGTCCTTACCGCTCTTCTGCAATACACAGTACTGATTCTGAGAAAGAAGGTAAAAATTGGGATTTAAAAAAAAAAGTTTGAACAATACTGCATATATTCTCTCATCTAATCCTCACAACGACCCTGTGAGGGCAGCTAGCTGCTATTATTATTCCCATTATATATATTGCTAAAAAATATTAACCATCACCTGACCCTTCAGTGAGTTCAAAGGCTTCTGGAGAAAGAATAAAGTCACATTGAACAGGACAATACTCACCAGTCTTTTCTTTTCTTTCTTTTTTTAAACCCTTACCTTCTGTCCCAGACCATTACCAATGATCTTGACTTTTGTCTTGCCACTGAACTTTAATGACATGGAAAGAGAGAGTAAAGGTGATGACTCTTTAAAACCCTGATGTCCGCTCTGTTTCCAAGTCAAGATATTACTCTGTGATTTTTGAAAGTGAAGGATCAAGGTATCTAGGTGGCTCAGTGGATAGAACACTGGCCTGGAGTCAGAAGGACCTGAGTTCAAATCTTGCTTTGGACACTTCTTAGCAATGAGACCTGGGGCAAATCATTTAACTTCAACTGTCTAGCCCTTACCACTCTTCTGCCTTGGAACCAATACTTAGCATTCATTCTAAGACAGAAGGTAAGGGTTTGAGAAGAAAGGGAGTGGTAGAGCTAAGATGGCAGAGAAGGTACACAGACCCACCTGACCTTTACAAATTGCCTTCTAAACAACTATGATATAATGCCTTGAAAGAAATTCTTGAGCAGCATTAACTCACAAAATAAGGGAAGAAATAATTTCTCAGCCTAAAACAACTTAGAAGGCCAGCACAAAAGATCTATATCACTAAAGTGGAAGTGGGGCCAAATTGACATGCCAAGGCAGGCCACACCACAGATACATGCCTAAGGCACAGCTGAATTAGCAGCAAAGGCTTCTAGACCTCTTTTCCACAGAAAGTAATGGGGGGGGGGCGTTCCAACAATTGCTCAGGAGGACTGTCTCTGGGTACAAGACAGTTGTTACACTGCTCATACATAGATCCAGGTCTCAGTACTGAATCATGGTCTCTGGGTGAGGAGGAACAGTAGCACAGAAAAACACTTGTAGCATAATGGGAGCAGATTCTAGTTCCAGTGCATAAAAGAGCATTTGTGGCTACTCATAGACAAGAGCACACTCCAGAAGAATATTAAACACACTTCTCCTTTCATCATATTACCTTCAAAGAACAGAAAGTTTATATGTCCCCAGAGCTAGCTCTGATGGAGGCTGCATAAAGAATCTTAAGGTTGGGGGGCAGCTTGGTGGCTCAGTGGATTGAGAGCCAGACTTAGAGATGGGAGGTCCTAGATTCACTTAATCCTCATTGCCTAGCTCTTATCACTCTTCTGCCTTAGGACTAATACACAGCATTGATTCTAATATAGAAGGTAAGGGTTTTTAAAAATCTGAAGAATGAAACAGTTCTCCCTTCACCATGAAGAGCCCAACTTTAACAATTTTTTTAAGTTAAATGAAAATAAAGGGACTAGGAAATGATCAAACAACAAAATAGAAATTCAACATAGAAAGTTATTTTGGTGGCAGGAAAGACCAAAACACAAACTCAGAAGAAGGCAATAAAGTCAATACTGCTGTATTTGAAGCCTCCAAGAAAATAGGAATTGCTCTCAAGCTCAAAAAGAATTTATAGAGGAGCTCAAAATGGATAAAAAAAAAACAAATGAGAGAGGTAGAAGAAAAGATGGGAAAAAATGGAAGTGATACAGGAAAATCATGAAAAAAGAATTAACAGCTTGGTAAAGGAAACACAAAAAAATACTGAAGAAATTAATACCTAAAAAACAGAACAAGCCAATTGCAAGAAGAGGCACAAAAACCTGCAGAAGATAAGAACTTCTTAAAAAGCAGAACTGGCCAAATGGAAAAAGTAAACAAAAATGTGCTTAAGAGAACTTCTCAAAAGGTAAAATTGGCCATATGGAAAATGATATACACAAGTTCCCCGAGGAAAAGAACTCTTTAAAAAGTATTATTGGCCAAATATAAAGAGAGGTACAAAAGTCTACTCAAGAAAATCATGTCTTAAAAATTAGAATTGAGCAAGCAGAAGCTAATGACTCCATGAGACATCAAGAAACAATCAAAGTCAAAAGAATGAAAAAATAGAAGAAAATGTGAAATATCTTACTGGAAAAACAACTCTCCTGGAACATAAATCCAAGAGAGATAATTTAAGAATTATTGGACTACCTGAAAGCTATGATAAAAAAAAATCCTAGACATCGTCTTTTAAGAAATTATCAAGGAAAACTGCCCTGATATTCTAGAACCAGAGGATAAAATAGAAATTGAAAGAATCTACTGATCATTCCTAATACAGAGGGCAAAGGAGATAGGACTTCAACCAAGAATTACATACCCAGAAAAACTGAGCATAATCCCCCAAGTGAATAATGGTTATTCAAAGAAATGAAGGTCTTTCAAACATTTCTGATGAAAATATCAGAACGGAATGGAAAATTTAACTCTCAAATACAAGACTCAAGAGAAGAATAAAAAAGTAAGCAGGAAAGAGAAATCAAAAGACATTCAATAAGGTTAGTTTACATGCCTATTTGGAAAGATGATTCTTATAATTTCTATGAACTTTGTCATTATTAAGGAAGCTAAAAGGAGTATACATAGGCAGAGGGTGAGAATGAGAGTTAAATATTATGGGATGATATGTAAAAAAATAAAATTAAGGCATGAGAAAGAAGAATGCATTGGGAGAAGGGGGAAAGGGAAAATAGAATGGGGTAAATTATCTCACACAAAAAGCCACGAAAGAGCTTTTACAGTGGAGGGGAAGATGGGGGACATGGATAGAGGAGCATATGAAACTTAGTCTCATTGAAATTGGTGCAATAAGGGAAAAAGACACACCATCAATTGGGTATAGACATCTATCTTACCCTATAGGAAAGCAGAAGGGGAATCAGATCTGAGCAGTAGGGGGTGGGGCTGATAGAAAAGTGGGAAAATTGGGGGATATGGGGTCAGAAATTAAACAAGTGGTAATAGGATGGAGAGAAATACACAATAATCATAACTGTAAATTTTTTTACAATTCTATATAATAAAGGTTTCATTTCTCAAATACATAGGGAAATGAATCAAATGTATAAGAATTCAAGTCTTTCTCCACTTGATAAATGGTCAAAGTATATGAATAAGCAGTTCTCAGACAAAGTAATCAAAGCACTTGAGAGTCATGCAAAAGAATGCTTTAAATCACTATTTATTAGAGAAATAAAAATTAAAGCAACTATAAGGTACCAACCTAAAACTATAAGATTGACTATTATGACAGAGAAGGAAAATGACAAAACTTGGAAGGGATGTGGGAAAATTGAGGCAATGATATACTGTTGGGTAAGTTGTGAATTGATTCAACCATTCTGGAGAGCAATATGGACCCATGTCCAATGGACTATAAAATAGTACATACCTTTTCATCCATTACTAAATTTATATCTCAAATACATTTTAAGGGAGAAGGACTGATATTAACAAAAATATTTAAAGCAGCTCTTTTTGTTGGAACAAAGAATTGGAAAGTGAGAGGATACCCATGAATTGGGGAATGGATGAGTAAGTTATAGTATATGATTGCAATGAAATATTATTATGATGTAAGAAATAGCAAGAAGGGGGTGCTCAGAAAAATCCAGAAAGACTTACATGAACTGAATCTGAGTGAAAGAAGCAAAACCAGGAGAGCATTGTACACAGTGCCAAAAATACTGTATGATGAACAAGTGTGAATAATTTAGCTATTCTCAGTAATACAATGATCTAAAACAATTCCAAAGGACTCAGGGAAAAAAAGGTCATCTGTTTCCAGAGAAAGAACTGATGAAGTCTGAATCCTGACCAAAACATTTTTTTTTGCTTTCTTAATTTTTTTTGTTCATGTTTCCTTCCACTAAAGGTTTAGTGTGAAAAAATGTTCTACATAATTGCAAATATAAAGTCTATATCAGATTGTTTACCATCTCAGCTTGGGACAAAAGTAGGGGAATGAAATAAAATTTGAGATTAAAAATCCTTTTTAAAATGTTGGAAATTGTTTTTACATGTAATTGAGGAAAATAAATTAAATTTTAAAAGGAAAGAAAATGATGGAACTATAACAATAATATAGATAGCAATTGTTATAGAAATATTCCTTTAGGCAGAGTCAAGATGGCGGCCTAGAAAGAGCAGAAGTTCAGACCTCTAAATACCTTTCCTTACCAATCACAAACTGAATGCTCCTAGGAGACTGAAAATCAAACTTAACAACAAGACAGAGCCAAGGAATCCTCCTGCTGGACTTAATTCAAAAGCTATGACCCCAAAAAGCTGGAATCCAAGAACACTTAGGTTTAAGGGGAAGACAGAAGGAAGGTCCCAGGACCCATTCCCCCCTCCCACCTAGAGCGCTGAGACTCCAGTGGCAGCGGGAACATCTGGGCAAGCAAAGGTGCTGGTCTAGAGGGTGTACCTTGCAGGCAGGGTTGTGCCAAATTCAGAGCGGCCAACACAGACAGCGGGGAAGGAGCTAGAGAGGGAGCATAGACCTGTTAGCCTGGCCAGAGCTGTGGAGATCCTCCATATTTGCTCCAGGCTTCCAGGAAGTTTTAGACTCAGAGCACACCCAGCCCAACTAAACTCAACTTAATCCCATCAAAAGTCTCCAGAACTCAGGGAAGCCCAGGCTCCACACCCATCCTCATTGACTGCTGGACTTTAATCCAATCAAAAGACTCCAGAGGACAGGGAAGCTCAAACCCCCAATAACCATCCCCCAGAGACTACAACGAGAGATCTTCTATTAAAGCTCCAAGAGGGGAGACTAACAGAAGCCCCCAAAACCAAGAAATGAGAGGAGAAAGAGCACAAACAAATACGGGGAGTAAAGAAGGAGTGAATATGAGCAAACAACAGAAAAAGAAGAAAGAAACTACAATAGACAGCTTCTATTCAGCAAATGGAACAGAGGGGGAATAGATCAGCAAACAATAAATCAGAAATCCCAACGAATTGGTTACAGGCTGTGGAAGAACTCAAAACACAATTAAGAGAGGCTGAAGACAATTGGGAAAAGAATTTAAAAATTAAGATAAGTCATCTGGAAACAGATGCACTTGAACTAAAACAAGAAAATAGTCTTTTGAAATCCAAAATCAACCAGCTGGAAAATGAGGCAAAGGAGATGAAAGATGAGGCAAAGAAGATGAAAGATAAGACAAAGGAGATGAAAGACGAGGTAAAGAGGATGAAAGATGACCTTCAAAGAAAATCAGACCAGAAGGGAAAGGATGACCAAAAAGCCAGGGATAAAATCCAATGTTTAAGTACCAGAATACAACAACTGGAATTAAGTGACCTCACAAAGCAGCATGGCACTATAAAACAAAATGAAAAAAATTTAAAAATTGAGGAAAATATGAAGCATCTCATTCACAAAACAGATGATTTAGAAAACTGTTTGAGAAGAGACAATTTAAGAATCATTGGTATACCAGAAGACCATGACAAAAGAAAAAGCCTGGACATAATACTACAGGACATTATTCAGGAAAACTGCCCCGATCTCCTAGAACAAGAGGGAAAAGTGGAGATTGAAAGAATCCACAGATCACCTCCTGTATTTAATCCCCAACTGACAACACCCAGGAATGTTATGGCCAAATTCAAAAACTATCAGACCAAAGAAAAGATAATACAAGCTGCCAAGAAGAAGTCATTCAGATACCACAGAACCACAGTGAGGATAACACAGGATCTGGCAGCATCCACACTGAAGGACTGAAAGGCATGGAGTATGATATTCCAGAAAGCAAGGGAACTAGATCTACAACCAAGAATCAACTACCCAGCAAAACTGACTATATTCTTACAGGGGAAAGTATGGTCATTCAACACAAGAGAAGAATTCCAAGCATTCATAAAGAAAAGACCAGACCTGAACAGAAAATTCGATGTCCAAGCACAGAGCTCAAGAGAATCATCAAAAGGTAATTAAAAAAGAGGGGAAAAAGAAAAACAAAACAAAACAACAACAAAAATATTTTTAAGAGACTCCATTAGTTAAAATGATACATATCCCTATAAGAAAAGAGGTCATTGGTAACTCTTAAAAACTGTTGCTATCACCTGGGAAGCAGAGAAGAATTATACTTAGAGGGAACAGTGACAAACTGTATAGGATGAAAGGACAAGACATAAACAGGTATATAGATATATGCATGCATAAATACATATATATGTGTATATATATACAACTAGAGCTAAAAAGGAGCTTAATACTAAAAGAAATGGGAAAAGAAACAAATGGAGGTAAATTTATATGTCACAAAGAAACTCATGGCAGGAGGGGGGAGAACATCAATACACTGGAAGGGTAAAGACGTTGGAGATAGGAAATACTCAACTCTTACGTGCTTTAAAACTGACCCAAAGAGGAAAGAACAATCCAATCCATTGGGGCAGAGAATAGATTTGTGCCCTATAGGGGAGTAGAAGGGTAACAAATGGACTGGTGGTGAGGGAAGCGGTACAAGGGAAAGAGACGGTGGGGGGGGGCAATTTTAGAAATACTACAGTGAAAATAAGGGGGGAATAAGAAGGGAGGGAGGTAGAAAGGGAAGTAAAATAAGGGTGGGAACTAAGGGGACTGATTATAAACAAACATTACTGTAGAAGGAAATAGTGAAAGAAGAAAAGGCAGCCCCAGGAGTAAAAATCAAAATGCTGGGAAATATACAGCTAGCAATCATAACTCTGAATGTGAATGGAATGAACTCACCCATAAAACGCAAGCGAATAGCAGAGTGCTTAAAATCCAAAACCCTAACATATGCTCTTTACAAGAAACACAAGTGAGGAAGATAGATACGCATAGGGTGAAAGTAAGAGGATGGAGCCAAATCTACTGGGCATCAACTGATAAAAAGAAGGCAGGAGTCGCAATCATGATATATGAAAAAGCCAAAGTAAAAATAAATATAGTTAAAAGAGATAGGGAAGGTAATTACATCCTGATAAAAGGCAGTATAGACAATGAGGAAATATCTGTATTCAACATATATGCACCAAATGGCATAGCATCCAAATTTCTAAAAGAGAAACTAGAGGAGCTCAAGGATGAAATAGACAGAAAAACTATACTAGTGAGAGACTTGAACCTTCCTCTATCCGAACTAGATAAATCAAACCAAAAAACAAATAAGAGGCAAGAGAAGTGAATGAAAGCATAGAAAAATTAGAGTTACTAGACATGTGGAGAAAAATAAATAGGGACAAAAAGGAATATACCTTCTTTTCAGCAGCACGTGGTACATTCACAAAAATTGACCATGTATTAAGGCATAAAAACATTGCAAATGAGTGCAAAAGGGAAGAAATAATAAATGCAACCTTCTCAGATCATAATGCAATGAAAATAATAATTAGTAAGGGTACATGGAGAGGGAAATCAAAAATTAATTGGAAATTAAACAATACGAATCTCCCAAAACCGGTTAAAGAACACATCATAGAAACAATAACTTCATTGAAGAGAATGACAATGCTGAGACCTCCTTTCAAAACCTATGGGATGCAGCCAAAGCAGTACTCAGGAGCAAATTTATAGGCTTGAGTTCATATATTAGCAAATTAAGAAGGGCAGAGGTCAATGAATTGGGCATGCAAATTAAAAAAAGTAGAAAGTGAACAAATTAAAAATCTTCAGATGAAGACTAAATTAGAGATCCTAAAAATCAAAGAAGAAACTAATAAAACTGAAAGTCAAAGAACTAATGATTTAATAAATAAGACTAGAAGCTGGTACTTTGAAAAAACAAATGAAATAGACAAAGTACTAGTCAGTCTAATTTAAAAAAAGGAAAGAAAAAAAACAAATTGACAGTATCAAAGATGAAAAGGGAGACCTCACCTCAAATGAAGAGGAAATTAAGGCAATCATTAAAAACTACTATGCCCAATTATATGGCAACAAATATGGCAATTTAGGTGAAATAGATGAATACTTACAAAAATATAAATTGCCTAGACTAACAGAGGAAGAAATAAATTAACTAAACAACCCCATATCAGAAAACGAAATTGAAGAAGCTATCAAAGAACTCCCTAAGGAAAAATCCCCAGGTCCAGATGGATTCCCAAATGAATTCTATCAAACATTCAAAGAACAACTAATCCCAATATTATACAAACTATTTGACAGAAGAAGCCAAGAAAGAGTTCTACCAAATTCATTTTACCACACAAACATGGTACTGATCCCAAAGACAGGCAGGTCAAAAACAGAGAAAGAAAAGTATAGACCAATCTCCCTAATGAATATAGATACAAAAATCTTAAATAGGATACTAGCAAAAGGACTCCAGCAAGTGATCACAAGGATTATTCACTATGACCAGGTAGGATTCATACCAGGAATGCAAGGATGGTTCAGCATTAGGAAAACTATACACATAATTGACCATATTAACAAGCAAACTGACAAAAATCACATGATTATCTCAATAGATGCAGAAAAAGCCTTTGATAAAATACAACATCCATTCCTATTGAAAACACTAGAAAGTATAGGAATAGAAGGGCCTTTCCTAAAGATAATAAACAGTATATATCTGAAACCATCAGCAAACATCATCTGCAATGGGGACAAACTAGAAGCCTTCCCGATAAGATCAAGAGTGAAACAAGGATGCCCATTATGACCTCTATTATTTAATATGGTACCAGAAACACTAGCAGTAGCAATTAGAGAAGAAAAAGAAATTGAAGGTATTAAAATAGGCAATGAGGAGACCAAGCTATCATTCTTTGAATATGATATGATGGTCTACCTAAAGAATCCTAGAGAATCAACTAAAAAGCTTCTAGCCTAAATAAACTTGCATGATACAAAATAAACCCGCATAAGTCATAAGCATTTCTATATATCTCCAACACATCACAGCAGCAAGAATTAGAAAGAAAAATGCCATTTAAATTCACCCTAGAGTCAGAGTGAAAACATTCCAGAGGTTGCCAGATTCCTAGGTGCTGAAGAGTTTTGCCTCCCTCTCCATGTCGGTGGGACCAACACCCTCCCCCCCCCCCCCATCAGCGGCACCTGGCTTGGGCTGCTCCTCCTGCTCCCGCTCCTCCTCCTCCTCCTTTCTCCTACTCTTATTCCCTTACTCCTTCTCCACTTCTTGCTGCTGCTCAGACTCTTGTTTATACTGCTCCTCAGACACTTCATCCCAGTCCTGGGCTAGCAGCATTGGGTTTATGTCTTTATTTGACGAAAACAAGCTGTTGCACAGCCATTTCTAACTGTATTGGGGAAATATAGCATACAAGCAAGATGCTTACAGCCTCTGTGGCAAAAAAAAAACCTTTTTCATGTCAGAGACTGAGAACTCTTGCAGTCGTTTATGTCATCCCTTCTTCTCCAGACAGAAGATACCAAAAAGTTGCAATCAAAGATCTCTTCATCTTATTGATAAAACTACTACTAATAAGCCAAAATGTCTGTCAACGGCAACTGCAGTGTTTCAGATCAGTTCTATCGCTACAAAATTCCCCGTCTGATTGCTAAGGTTGAGGGCAAAGGAAATGGAATTAAGACAGTTATAGTCAACATGGTTGATGTAAAGGCGCTTAATCAGCCTCCAACATATCCTACCAAATATTTTGGTTGTGAGCTGGAAGCACAGACCCAGTTTGATGTTAAGAATGACCATTACATTGTCAATGGATCTCATGAGGCAAATAAGCTGCAAGACATGTTGGATGGATTCATTTAAAAATGTGTTCTCTGTCCTGAGTATGAGAATCCTGAAACTGATCTGCATGTCAATCCTAAGAAACAAACAATAGGTAATTCTTGCAAAGCCTGTGGCTATCCAGGCATGCTTGACACAAACCATAAACTCTGCCTATTCACTCTCAAGAACCCACCTGAGAATAGTGACAGTGTTACAGGAAAAAAAAGAAAAAGAAAAGAAAAATAGAAAGGGCAAAGACAAAGAAAATGGTTCTGTGTCCAGCAATGAGACAACACCACTACCACCACCACCACCCAATGAACCTAACCCTCCACATGCTGTAGAAGATGATGAGGATGAAGATTGGGGAGAGGATACAACTGAAGAAGCTCAAAGGTGTAGAATGGATGAAATTAGTGATCATGCAAAAGTTCTGACACTTAGTGAAGACCTAGAAAGGGCAGTTGAAGAGTCAATATTTTATTTGACTTTGTGAAGAAAAAGAAAGAAGAAGGTGTTATTGATACTTCTGACAAAGAAATTGTTGCAGAAGCAGAAAGACTGGACGTAAAAACTATGGGCCCTCTTGTGTTGGCTGAGGTTCTTTTTAATGAGAAGATTCGAGAACAAATTAAGAAGTATAGACGTCATTTTCTACGATTCTGCCACAATAACAAAAAAGCTCAGAGGTACCTTCTTCATGGTTTGGAGTGTGTGGTAGCTATGCATCAAGCTCAGCTCATCTCCAAAATTCCACATATCTTGAAGGAAATGTATGATGCAGACCTTTTAGAAGAAGAGGTCATCATTAGCTGGTCAGAAAAGGCCTCTAAGAAATACGTCTCAAAGGAACTTGCCAAATTGATTTGTGTCAAAGCAGAGCCCTTTATAAAATGGCTAAAGGAAGCAGAAGAGTCTTCTGGTGGAGAAGAGGAAGATGAAGATGAAAATATTGAGGTGGTGTATTCTAAGACTGCCAGCATAACTAAAGTTGAAACTGTGAAGTCAGCTGATAACAAGGATGATGACATTGACGTTGATGCCATTTAAAATAGTGCAACTGAGCTTACAGTGTAATGCTTCGAATTCTCTGCATTTTCAGCCAGAAGTGCAACATGTATGTGCAGAAGCTAAAATGGCTTAACATCATGCTACACGTTCTACGCAAAATGTCTTTTTACTGTGAGTGGTGTAACTAAGCCCAGTGAGACATCTAGGGAGTCCATATACATCAGTGCCCAGGTTTAGTTTGCTTATTTATAGCATGCTACTTTGGGGGAAAAACTAGTGATGGACACATTGAGTCACATTTATTTAATTGTAAAAATAAAATTTTGTTTTTGGTCATTCTTCAGTTTGTTACTTTGAATGACTTGAGACTAAAATGGCACTAGCTTCAGTGTCTAAGCCAGCCTAAAGGAGGAATGGGAAAGGCTGAGTTTTTTTGTGATCTTGGGAGCTTATTAGATTTGGTATTTCTTGGAGGGCTTCAACCTGGGTGAAAAGTTTGATACTTTGACATTAGTTAACCCTGATTAGTAATAAATGAGGAAATTGTGAAATCCCTCTATTTCTAACCCTTCAAATTTGGCATCTGAAAATTGTTCCTTAGAGTAGTAAATTCCACCATAAAAATGACAGTATAACACCTTATTTCGTTGAAAGTTGAAGATATGAGTGTAAACAAAAGATGAAAGGTTTTTTTTGAAACTTGAACTGTGCAAATTTATGTATGTTTTGCCCCATGTTGTCATTGAGGTTTAGTGCAATGTACATGTGGGCTAAGCTGAGAATCTTTTCCATATTAACAAATGGAGTATTTCTGTATGTGTAGCAATTCTGCAGAGTGAAATTCCAAACTTTTGGATGTGATTAAATAGGTTGACCTATAACAGCCACATCGAAGATTTATTTTAGGGAAAACAGGGAGAAGATGTGCACTAATCTAAAACAGTGAACATCACAGATTTTTTCAGCCTTGACCTTGATAGTCTAGATCCCAACTTCAAAATGTTTGGGCATTTATTATACCTTTTCAGTGTGCTACTTGCCCTGATGTTTTGGTTTGATACTTTTCATGCCTTTTTACACTGATATAGCTTGTGCTCTTTGGAACTTGGGCACTATCTTGCCAAAATTTTTAAGAAGTGTTAATATGTCAAACTTGATTTTTCTAAACATTCTTATTTAAAAAGACTGAAATAAAGCTAAAAGAGTACTTTATAAGTCAGAACCTGTAATGCAGAGTGTGACTTGGTATATTTTTTATTTTACATTGACAGATATTCACAAAACTTTGTGATGGATATTAAGAGTTATATAGGTGGGGGTAGTCCCAGCCCAGATTTTCCCGAATTTATTGATTCCATATATAGTTTGCAGATTTAAACTTCTGACCCAGACTTTGAAGTATTTCAAAACAGCCATCTTTGTAATGCGATTTTGCTGTATCAAAAACTTCTATGTAAAAGAGAATGATATTGGAAATTGAAAATTCATTGCTGAAATGTAGAATCTTTTAAGGATACAGACTTTATTGGTGGATTGGAGGAAATCCACCTGACTGACTCCAATGTAAAAGAAATAAGTATGCAAAGGTATTGTGAAAACACCAGAATTGATTAAAATGTCAGAAAACCTTTTAAAATTGAAATGTGCAGGCTGTGACATAGGAGATCACTTAAAACAGGCTAACGAGGTTCCTTTAATCTTTTATAAGTATAAAGAAAAGCATTTCAGTTTTTGAAACACTAAGTGACAGGAAATCTTGTACACTGGACCAATGTGAAATCTTAAAGGGATCAAAATGTAACTAAAATTGAAGCTTTGAGAAAATAAAATATTCACAAAAGGTTAAAAAAATCACCCCAGACAATATAAAATACTTAGGAATCTATCTGCCGAGACAAACACGGGAACTATATGAACACAACTACAAAACACTCTCCACACAATTAAAACTAGATCTAAACAATTGGAAAAACATTGATTGCTCATGGGTGGGACAAGCTAACATAATAAAAATGACAATCCTACCCAAATTAATTTACTTATTTAGTGCCATACCCATTGAACTACCAAAAAACTTCTTTATGGAATTAGGAAAAAAACATAACAAAGTTCATTTGGAAGAACAAAAGATCAAGGATATCCAGGGAAATCATGAAAAAAAAATGCAAAGGAAGGAGGACTTGCAGTCCCAGATCTTGAACTATACTATAAAGCAGTAGTTATCAAAACAATTTGGTACTGGCTAAGAGACAGAAAGGAGGATCAGTGGAATAGACTTGGGGTAAATGACTTCAGCAGGACAATCTATGATAAACCCAAAGATCCCAGATTTTGTGACCAAAATCCACTATTTGATAAAACTGCTGGGAAAATTGGAAGACAGTATGGGAGAGATTAGGTTTTGATCAACATCTCACACCCTACACCAAGATAAACTCAGAATGGGTGAATGACCTGAAAATAAAGAAGGAAACTATAAGCAAATGAGGTGAACACAGAATAGTATACTTGTCAGATCTTTGGGAAAGGAAAGACTTTAAAACCAAGCAAGAGCTAGAAAAAAATCACAAAATGTAAAATCAATAATTTTGATTACATCAAATTAAAAAGCTTTTTTACAAACAAAATTAATGCATCCAAAATTAGAAAGGAAGCAACAAATTGGGAAATAATCTTCATTACAAAAACTTCTGACAAAAGTCTAATTACTCAAATTTATAAAGAGCTAAATCAATTGTACAAAAATCAAGCCATTCTCCAATTGATAAATGGGCAAGGGACATGAATAGGCAATTTTCAGTTAAAGAAATCAAAACTATTAATAAGCACATGAAAAATGCTCTAAATCTCTTATAATCAGAGAAATACAAATCAAAACAACTCTGAGGTATCACCTCACTCCTAGCAGATTGGCTAACATGACAGCAAAGAAAAGGAATGAATGTTGGAGGGTATGTGGCAAAGTCGGGACATTAATGCATTGCTGGTAGAGTTGTGAATTGATCCAACCATTCTGGAGGGCAATTTGGAACTATGCCCAAAGGGAGATAAAAGGCTGCCTGCCCTTTGATCCAGCCATAGCACTGCTGGGTTTGTACCCCAAAGAGATAATAAGGAAAAAGACTTGTACAAGAATATTCATAGCTGCGCTCTTTGTTGTGGCAAAAAAAAAAATGGCAAATGAGGGGATGCCCTTCAATTGGGAAATGGCTGAACAAATTGTGGTATATGTTGGTGATGGAATACTATTGTGCTCAAAGGAATAATAAAGTGGAGGAATTCCATGGGTACTGAAACAACCTCCAGGAATTGATGCAGAGTGAGAGGAGCAGAATCAGGAAAACATTGTACACAGAAACTGATACACTGTGGTACAATTGAATGTAATGGACTTCTCCATTAGTGGCAATGCAATGACCTTGAACAACTCGGAAGAACCTATGAGAAAAACCACTATCCACATTCAGAGGAAACACTGTGGGAGTAAAAATATCAAAGAAAAGCAACTACTTGAATACATGGGTTGAAGGCATATTGTTGGGGATGTAGACTCTAAATGAACATCCTAGTGTAAACAACAACATGGAAATGGGTTCTGATCAAGGACACATGTAATACCCAATGAAATTGCGTGCTGGCTGCAGGAAGAGTGGGTAGAGGGGAAGGAGGGAAATAATGTGATTATTGTAACCAAGGAATAATGTTCTAAATTCACTAAATAAACTTATTCAAATGGAAAAAAAAGAAATATTCCTTTAAAATTGCCCATGAGTAGGCTGAGGTAACATAATAAAAATGACAATCGTACCTAAATTAATTTACTTATTTAGTGCCATATCAATCAAACTAGAAAAATAATAATAAAATTCATCTAGAAGGACAAAAGGTCAAGAATATTAAGAGAACTAATAGGAAAAAAGTGAAGGATGATGGCCTAGCAATACCAGATCTTAAACTTTACTATAAAGCAGTAATCATCAAAAACATCTCATACTGGCTAAGAAATAGAAGGGTGAATCAATGGAATAGATTAGGGGCAAATTACCGTAGCAATATAATGTTTGAAAAATCCAAAGATTCCATATTTTGGGATAAGAGTTCAGTATTTGACAAACACTGCTAGTAAAATTGGAAAACAGTATTGCAAAAATTAGGTATAGATCTATATTTCACATCCTATACCAAGATAAGTCAAACTGGGTATATGACTTAAATATAAAGAGTGATATTGTAAATAAATTGGGGGAACATAGAACAGTTTAGTTGTCAGATCTATGGAGAAGGGAAGAATTTATGACCAAACAAGAGATAGAGAACATTACATGATATGAAATGAATAATTTTGATTATATTAAATTTAAAAAGGTTTTGTACAAACAAAACCAATGCAACCAAGATTAGAAGGGAAACAACAAAAAAAATTTGTAACAAATTTCTTTGATAAAGGTCTCATTTCTCAAATATATAAAGAACTAAGTCAAATTTATAAGAATCCAAGTCATATGAATCGGCAATTTTCAGATGAAGAAATCAAAGCCATCAATAATCACATGAAAAAATATTCTAAATCACTTTTGATTAGAGAAATGCAAAATAAAACAACTCTGGGATAGTATTAGTGGTAGGTAGATTTGCCAAATGACAGTAAAGGAAAAGGATCAATGTGAGAGGGAATGTGGTGAAATTGGGACACTAATGCATTGCTGGTGGAGTTTTGAACTGATCCAACCACTCTGGAGGGCAATTTGGAATTATGCCCAAAGGACTATAGCAGAAGGCATACCTTTTGATCGAGTAAAACCACTACTAGGTCTGTATCCCAAAGAGATAAAGAAATGGGAAAGAACTTATTTGTACAAAAATATTTATAGCTGATCTTTTTATGGTGACAAAAAAACTAGAAAATAAAGAGATGTCCCCTAATTGGGGAATGGTTGTGGTATATGATGGTGATAGAATACTATTGTGCTGTAATGAATGATGAATCCAGATGACTTCAGAAAGACCTGGAAAACACATGTGATACCCAGTGGAATCACGCGTTGGCTACGGGGGGGTGGGAGGGAGGATAAGAAAATGATCTTTGTCTTTAATGAATAATACATGGAAATGATCAAATAAAATACTATTAAAAAAAAAAGAAAGACCTGGAAAGACCTATATGAACTGAGGCAGAATGAAATAAGCAGAGCCAAAAGAACATTATACACAGTAACTGAAATATTGTGGAATGATCAAATGTAATAGACTTTGCTACTAACAGCAATGCAATGATACAGGACAATTCTGAGGGACTTGTGGAAAGGAATGCTATTTACTTCCAGAGAAAAAACTGTCGGAGTAGGAATGCATATGAAAACATATGATTTATCACTTGTTTATTTAGCTATATGTTTGGGGGGTTTGGTTTTATAAGTTTATTCACTTACAAAAATGAATAATATGGAAATATGCTTTGCATGGTAATACATATATAACTCAGATTGAATTGCTTGCCAGTTCCAGGAGGGAGACAGTATGAATCATATAACTTCATAAAACTCATGTGGAAATTTGTTATTAAAATTAAAAAAAATTTAAACCTTTACCTTCTGTCTTAGAATCAATACTGTGTATTAGTTCCAAGGCAGAAGAATGCTAAAGGCTAGGCAATGGAGGTCAAGTGACTTGTCCAGGGTCACACAGCTGGGAAGTGTCTGAGGCCAGATTTGAACTTAGGACCTCCCATCTCTAGACCTGACTCTCAATCCATGGAGCTACCCAGATGCCCCCTTAAAATTTTTTTTAAATAAATTTTCCTTCAAATTAGAAGAGCACTTCTCATACACACAAGTCTTTGGGGAAAATGGAATCAGATTTAAAGAGCACAAATGACTAAGGGAGAAATTCAGAATTCTAGTTACCTGAAATCATTTTCTCCCTTCATGGAGTCTTCATAAAGTTACCCCTGAGTGTAGGCCTCTGCTGGACTCTGAGTGTTGGAACCCTTTGAACAATCTTCAAGTCACCTTACCTTTTTTTTTATCATTTTAATGATTACTTCCTTATAATATAATCTGAGATCTGGTTTTACTTTCAGATTTTTTTTAAGGAAAAGGATTCTCAGGGAGCAGCCAGGTGGCTCAGTGGATTGAAAGCCGGGGCAAGGGACAGGAAGTCGTAAGTTCAAAAATCAGACCTCAGATACTTCCTAGTTGTGTGACTTTGGGCAATTAACTTAATCCTCATTGTCTTACTCTTCTGCCTTGGAACCCATACACAGTATTGATTCAAAGATGGAAAGTAAGGATTTTAAAAAGTCAAGAAAAAAAAAGAGAAAGGCTTCTCTGGCAAGACTTGTGATGTAAGCAATGCATCATCATCTCCATTTTATAGTTTTGGAAACTTTAGCTAAGAGAGAGCAAGCAACTTAGGATCATAGATTCAAAGAATAGCAGGCTAGAAAGAACTTCAGAGGCCATATAATGTAATCTATACTTGAAAATAAATTTCTTCTATAGAATCTCCAACAAGTGAGAATGCAGCCTCTGTTTGAAAACCTCCATCAACAGGGAACCTCAATGCAGGCAGATTTGCCTACTCTTGGACAACTCTCTCTTGGCATCCAACCAAAATCTGCTCTTTTGCTTCTTCTACCTATAGGTAGAAGCTCCTGATTCTGTGTTTTGGGACCAAGTAAAACAGGACCAACCCATCTTCCAGGTGCTCCTCTCATGGTCCACTAAGTCTTCTAAACTCCAGGCTAACCATTTCCTTTGGTCACCCAGTCAGTAAGTACCCAAGCTGGAATGTGAACTCAAGTCTCTTGACTCTCAACATCTATTATGCAATGAGCTTTTGATAATAGGATAATTGATAGTCAGCTGAAAGAGACCAATGACATCAACTAGTTTAATTGTCTTTTACAAATGAGGAATAAAGTAAATTACTTAAGGCTTAATAGTAAGTGGCAGAGCAAGAGATTTGTAAATGGGGGCTCTAGAGCTAGCCACTTCCCCCCTCTACCTTCTATACTAGAGGAGATGATGGTTTTCTACTTTTTAACTAGTCACTTTATTTTTTAGCAGAATTCCTAACTTCTAAGCTATTTTTTTCTGAAATGAATTTAAACATAGGAGAAATAAGTAGAAAGCAACATCATCAAGTTACTTGATTGGTAACTCTTGGGATTAGCATGTCAAATCTCTTGCTGGATGCCAACAAGTCTCTCTTTATATATTTAAAACAGTTGTTATTTTAAGACAATATACTTATTGTGGTATTTTCTTAAACTTGAACTAGGTGTACACATTTGAAGATGGGAACATGTGAAATTACTAAATAATATGGTACTGGAGAGACATTATGAGGAAATTCTGATATTTCCCTGCAAAATATTGCCAATTATAGTGGCTGTCAATTTCACAATAGGCTTATTCACTATGGTGTTTGATTAATGTGAAATTATTCAGTTGGCTACCTTGTAGTTGGCCTATTTTTGTGTCCAATTAGTATGCTAATAATGGTAATTATGTTCTATACTGCATGTCTCATCACCTAGAGGGTTTTTAAAATGATAAAATAATGAAAATAAACAAGCTGATGCTGCCATTCAGTGGGCCATTCTAATTACTTACTGAGAGCATGCTGGGGAATCAACACTCCACCAAAGGAAATGATTCTTGCTTACTTTGTTAAAACTAGTCTTTTCAAAGAGAAGTAATCATTTGCTACCATTTCCTTGGTTTAGAAGCACTGTACTGAGCCATTTTCCTTCTTTTTATATACTATGTTTATATTCAGAATTTACTAAAAAGCAGAGAATCAAAATCGTTTTCACTTAAGTGATAACTATTTTCAGGAGGAGTAGGAGGAGTAGAAAGGAATGAAAATATCTGAATTATGTACCTGTATAACAGCTACTCCCACAAAAGCTTTCCCCTTCCACAGCCTTCCCATGGTATATATGGCAGGGTAGGGGTGGCCTTGGCATCTCAAGAGCTCTGTTAATTGAATACAAATACTTGCTGGTTCTATCACATGATAAAGCCTTGACTAGCATTCCAGTCATTGTGTGTGCTTTCAGAAGACCAGCCTAGGTCAATACAGAGAGTGTCATTACTAATAGGTGTGAAGACAAATTCTTTGGCCATGACGACTCATGAAACAAAGTTGGGGCAGGGATAAGAACAGAACCTATGAGTTAATCAGTATAGGCAGCTCCCAAGTGAGGAAACTTTTTGTCAACACGGACTGACACATTTTCTGCATTTTGTAGTCTTAGATAGCTTCCTAAAGAGCTCAGAGATTAAAAGATTTGCCCAAAGTCACATGGCCAGTAAGTGCCAAAGGCAGGACTTAGTCACATTATCTAGGCTTCCTCTCTACCTTTGAGGGTGGCAAAACTGCAGAAAGGAGGGCAGAGGGTACCCAGAATCACAAAGAATTGATCTGAGTAATAGCCATGAACTCACCTCAACAGAGATTCTCAAGGTAAGATTCTTGCCCAGTGACTGAATTGGAATGCAACTGAAACTAAATTGCCAAAATCTTGACATTTTCTACATAAATTAAACCAAATTAAAGGTATTTGATGTTATATGAAAGGATGGCACATGGCATCTCCTTGGAGAGAGATATAATGGGAGTGGACTTTGGTTTTATCCTACATACAATGAGAAACTTTATTTCAGGGATCACTCAGTCATTTCTTTTTTTTCAGTCATTTCTTATTACATTCTTGTGCAGTAAGCATAAACAGAAAAACCACCATAAAGATCATTGAAGCTTAGATACCACCATCTGTTGCAGAATATGAACAGTTATAGAAATGATAAGAACTAAGGAAGAGGTGCCTAATTAAACCAATATGTTCTTTAAATGAACAAATGAAGGAAAAAAAAAACATTTATTAAGCTGTTACAGTGTGCCAGGCACTTTGACAATTACTGAGAGCACACATACAAAAAAAACTGAGAATTCCTGCCCTCAAGGAGTTGAAATTATCACAGGGGAAGGCTACACATTTACAATAGGGTAGCTTAGTGAAATGATTGTGGGGGGAGTCTTTTTTTGAAAATTTTATTTAGTCCATTTAGAACATTATTCCTTGGTTACAAGAATCATATTCTTTCCCTCCCTCTCCTCCCTCCACCCCTTCCCATAGCCGACACACAATTCCACTGGGTATTACATGTGTCCTTGATCAGAATCTATTTCCATGCTGTAGATGTTTGCACTAGGATGTTCATTTAGAGTCTACAACCCCAATTAAATCTTCATTGGCCCATGTAATCAAGCAGTCATTTTTCTTCTATGTTTCTACTACCACAGTTTTTCCTCTGGATGTGGATAGTGTTCTTCCTCATAGATCCCTCCAAGTTGTTCAGTAACACTACATTGCCACTAATGGAGAAGTCCATTACATTAGATTGTACCACAGTATATCAGTTTCTGTGTACAATGTTCTCCTGGTTCTGTTCCTTTCACCCTGCATTCATTCCTGGAGGTTTTTTTCCAGTTCACATGGAATTCCACCAGGTCATTAATTCCTTTGAGCACAATAGTATTCCATCACCATCATATGCCACAATTTGTTCAGCCATTCCCCAATTGGAGGGCATCCCGTCACTTTCCAGCTTTTTCCACCACAAACAGCATAGCTATGAATTATTGTACATGTCTTTTTTCCTTATTATCTCTTTGGGGTACAAACCCAGCAGTGCTATGGCTAGATCAAAGGACAGACAGTCTTTTATCGCCCTTTGGGTATAGTTCCACATTGCCCTCCAGAATGGTTGGATCAATTCACAACTCCACCAGCAATGCATTAATGTCCCGACTTTGCCACATACCCTCCAACATTCATTCCTTTTCTTTGCTGTCATGTTAGCCAATCTGCTAGGTGTGAGGTGATACCTCAGAGTTGTTTTGGTTTGCATCTCTCTGATCATAAGAGATTTAAAACACTTTTTCATGTGCTTATTGATAGTTTTGGTTTCTTTATCTGAAAATTGCCTATTCATGTCCCTTGCCCATTTATCAATTGGAGAATGGCTTGAATTTTTGTGATTTGGCTCTTTATAAATTTGAGTAATTAGATCTTTGTCAGGGGTTTTTGTTATGAAGATTGTTTCCCAATTTGTTGCTTCCCTTCTGATTTTGGTTGCATTGGTTTTGTTTCTATACAAATTTTTTAATTTAATATAATCAAAATTATTTATTTTACATTTTGTGATTTTTCTCTAACTCTTGCTTGGTCTTATAATCTTTCCTTTCCCAAAGATCTGACATGTATACTATTCTGTGTTCACCTAATTAACTTAAGTTTCCTTCTTAATATTCAAGTCATTCACCCATTCTGAGTTTATCTTGGTGTAGGGTGTGAGATGTTGATCCAAGCCTAATTTCTCCCATACTGTCTTCCAATTTTCCCAGCAGTTTTTTTTTTATCAAAAACTGGGTTTTGGTCCCCAAAACTGAGATCTTTGGGCTTATCATAGATTGTCTTGCTGAGGTCACTTACCCCAAGTCTATTCCACTGATCCTCCATTCTGTCTCTTAGCCAGTACCATATTGTTTTGATGACCACTGCTTTATAGTATAGTTTGAGATCTGGACTGCAAGGCCACCTTCCTTTGTATCTTTTTCATGATTTCCCTGGATATCCTTGATCTTTTGTTCTTCCAAATGAACTTGTTATGGTTTTTTTTTTTCTAATTCCATAAAGAAGTTTTTTGGTAGTTCAATGGGTATGGCACTAAATAAGTAAATTAATTTGGATAGGATTGTCATTTTTATTATGTTAGCTCATCCTGCCCATGAGCAATCGATGTTTTTCCAATTGTTTTATCTAGTTTTAATTGTGTGGAGAGTGTTTTGTAGTTGTATTCATATAGTTCCTGTGTTTGTCTTGGCAGATAGATTCCTAAGTATTTTATATTGTCTAGGTTGATTTTAAATGTAATTTTTTTTCTAATTATTGCTGCTGAAATGTGTTGGAAATATATAGAAATGCTGATGACTTATGTGGGTTTATTTTGTATCCTGCAACTTTGCTAAAGTTGTTGATTATTTTCACTAGCTTTTTGGTTGATTCTCTGGGGTTCTTTAAGTAGACCATCATATCATCTGCAAAGAGTGATAGCTTGGTCTCCTCAATGCCTATTTTAATACCTTCAATTTCTTTTTCTTCTCTAATTGCTACAGCTAGTGTTTCTAGTACAATGTTAAATAATAGAGATCATAATGGGCATCCTTGTTTCATTCCTGATCTTATTGGGAAGGCATCTAGTTTATCCCTATTGCAGATGATGTTGGCTGATGGTTTTAGATATAAACTGTTTATTATTTTTAGGAAAGGCCCTTCTATTTCTATGCTTTCTAGTGTTTTCACTAGGAATCAATGTTGTATTTTGTCAATGGCTTTTCCCACATGTATTGAGATAATCATGTGATTTTTGTTGGTTTGCTTGTTGATATGGTCAATTATGCGGATGGTTTTCCTAATATTGAACCATCCTTGCATTCCTGGTATAATTCCTACCTGGTCATAATGAATAACCCTTGTGATCACTTGCTGGAGTCTTTTTGCTAGTATGCTATTTAATATTTTTGCTGTGGGGGGAATCTTGAGGACAGTAACATGATTTAACAAAGCAACATAAAGTTTTAAAAGGCTCACCTCCACTGACTTCTTTATCTCTTTACTGAGGACTAATCTCACTAGGATGTGTGAAGCTGAGGACCATAAACTTGACTGGCATTGTTGTTTTGGGCCATAACAATTCATTACGAGTTTCTACACTAAAGGGTAGAGGGGTTACAATATATCAATGGAAAGTCTCCACACGGTTGAAATTCAAATCTTTTGAAATTGTAGTGTGAACTGGATCTATCTATATTCTAAGTCTCTACTCTTTCTAATCTACCCTCTACACAGCTGCCAAAGTGATTTAAACATCCCTAACCCATTCCCAATCTTGCTCAGAGAAAGTTTTTATGGCTGAATGAAATATATCAAGATGCACTCGATTCCTTGCCAAAATCTATTCAGGACAGATTAGAGAGGAGAAACTTGAAGCAGATAGTCTAATTAGGAGGCCCAATATATATTGCTATGTAAAAGAGAAGGGATTGAATGGGAGATAGGTAACTGATTAGAAGAGTAAGAAGCTGAGGATAATGTTAAGGTTTTGAGGAGAGTAAGTTCAGGGAGGAAGGTTTTGAAGATGTTACATCTGAGAAGTCTCTGGGATATCTAGTTCAAGATGTCCAAGAGGCATTTTGTGATGAATTGAAGTTGAGCCCACTGTCCTGTATGTAGATTCAATTTTATTCTCTCTGAAAATTAAAGTATTTGTATCTCTTTGGTTCTGTGGTAACTCTCCAGTTCTCTATGATCTTTCAAAAGGTCACGGACATAATAATAATGTCCACAAGTTCTTTTGGTGCCAACCTGACACACAGTAGGTGTTTAATAAATGCTTAACTTGACACGTAAGCCTAATCACTTTAGCACAAAGCCATCAAGGCGTTCTCTTACCATTCCCCTACCTAACCTGAGTAGCAATTTCCTATTACTCATTTTTGTTATGTCTTTTTCAAATACCAGAATTGTTGTTGGCAGAGAAAACAAAAGGAAATTGAGAAATGAGCAACTCTGCCACCTGTTTACAGTTACCATTGGACCATCCTTTTATTCCGTTCTTTCATCTTCCTCTTTTTTTCCAGTAGCCAATTAGCCAAAAAAGAAATACTCCTTGGTGATAATCCTATACAGGACAGGAGCTCTTGTTTCCTTTTTGAAGAACAACATTTATGACTGCACTGAGTCAAAAAAGTATTATTTACTCAGTTTTCCCAGTTGTCAGTGGAGGCTTCCTAAACTTCCTTCAAGAGCAGTCTGTTTGGCAATTATACCTCTCTTCATAGCATTGTGCTTGGAATGCTTCCCCTTCAACCAAGGGTCTTCACCTTTTTTGCATCATAGACAACTAATTCTAGGTATCTAGTGAACCATTCAGATACTTTCTCAAAATCGGGTTTTTAAATTATTGAAGGAAATGCTCAGCTTTAGGTAGACATTAGTGAAACTAAAGATGTCATTGATTTCCCTATTAAGTTCACGGGCTCCCTGACATCTACCTATGGACCAGTTCATGGACTCCAAGTTCAGAAATTCTCCTCCAAACAATTAAGAACATGTTGCTGCTATTGTTTATAACCCAGAAATGAGTATGAAAGGCCTTATTCATTGTGGTGACAAAAGTATTCAGGTTAGGTTGACAAAAGCCACAGTGAAACTGACATTAATCATACCATTTCATATTGTTAACCATTCAAGAAGTGTCTGTCTCTTCATAAACACTATAAGATCCTTTGAGGGTAAGAGCAATGTTTTCTACTAATTTGGTCTTCTCCAGAATACCTACTATTTCTAGGCATCCTTACTTAAATAGAAGTATGACAATTCATATATTGCCTTTTCTCTTCATTTTTTCTCTCTGACCCCAATTCCAGTAGTTGTTGGTAAAAGTCAGATGATGGTCTCTTTTTGGATAATGAAGAAATGTCCTGAACTAGTGTGTTTTATCTATACTATCTCTAACATGCTTCTTGAAAGCTTTTTCCTTGTTATTGAACTCTAAACATTTGTGCTTTGTTGCCCTCAATCCCAATCTCTGCACTAAATCTGTTTCATTATCTACACCCAACTTCCTAGCCATTTTTTAGTTTTCCAAAATCCCTTCTTAGTATACTAATTCAAGCCATCTCATCTGTTTGGGGTATTCAGGTACCTCTAAATTATGCATCTATCCCTATCAATTATGATGTACTTATCCCAATAAAGAATTATAAAACATGGGAACTAGTTGGAACAACCTGGATTCTTTTCTAAAATGATAACTTTAAAAAAACATGCCTTGGATGTTTGTGAGAAAACACAATATAGAATTTGCATAGTATGGCCTAGCAGAAACACACACACACAAACAAACACAAACACAGACAACTCCTTTATGGAAACAAAACCAAACATTTTAAAACAATGATATTGCAATAGAAGAGAAATTATCAAGAGACAAAAGCTAGCAAGGGAATTCATTACTTCCAGACCTGACAGTCTTGTTTTTATCTTCCACCTGCCACCAAGACACATCTAGTGATAAGGTTGCTCATGATGCTCATGATGCTCACCATGTTTCATTTATCTTCACACATCATTCCATCCTAGTTGTGGAATACATAGTTTCTAAGTTAGAAGAGGGCCCAATGTTGACATCTGTTCCAAAATATTCTGTAATTGGATTCAGTTAGAATAGGTAAGTAACCACCCTAAAAGTCTTCTGGAACTCAGTATATCGAGTCAGAGCTTTCTTCCTCTTACCTCCATAACCAACGAACTTGATATTTCCAGAAGAAATAGAAATATCTTTCTATTTAAGTATTTTATTGAATCCTTTAAGAATGAGATTTTACTAAAAGAATGACCTATTAAGGTACCATGATCTCTCTTCTCCTTGTTACTCCCCACAAGTACTATTTAATTGAGTCAGTCTCTTAATTTATAAAATATTATTCTTCAGTGTTCCCAAGAGACTAAAGTCTATGTATATGAACAAAACAAAAGACACATTTAAAGTTTGTCCCTTGCTTATGTCATAAATGTGTCATCTAGAAAAACAATGGAATACAGTGAACTTGGAATCAGGTAAAACCTGGCTTCAAATCCTGGAGTAGATATTGTTTATGATATCATGGGCAAAAGACTAAATCTTTCAGAATCTCAGTATCTTCATCTATAATATGGACAAAAATAAAAATCATAATAATACTTGCTTTACTTACTTCATAAGGTTACTATGAGAGAAATGCCATAGAAATACAAATCATGTGTTTCATTTAACTTTACCTCAGGGGATGTCAATATATATTGGAATTGCAGTTCATGAAGTAAGTGTACACAGCTAGGTCTACAGTGGTCATTCTATGAAGTATGGGTTGAGTTGTCTTGACCACTTCTGGGAAAACATGTGCCCTCACTGGAAGGACATGCCACTTTGGGATGACAAAACAAAACAAAACAAATGGCTCCTTGGTCTCCCACTCCATAGTGAAGGGCAAGAAGGAGAGGGAGGATTATTAAAGTTGTGTCAGATAGAAATAACCACTAAACCTAAAGAAGTAGCCCATTTGGTGGATTTGTCTTTTTTTAGTCTTCAGTTGGCATCATGTATCTAATAGCTGACATTTACATAGCATGTTAAGGTTTGCAAAACACTTTACAATTGCCATCTCATTTTATCCTCATAACAACTTTGAAGAGGCAGAGGCTGTTATGATCCTTATTTTACAGATAAGAAAATTGAGTCTGACAGAGGTTAAGGTCACACAGGTATCTGAAGCTGTATTTTGAATCCAGATCTTTTGGACTCCTAGTTCAGAATTTAACACCACCTATCCAGGCAGAGCAGGGGAAGGATGGCCTTCTATACTCATGCAACAGAAGAACTACTTACATGTGGTACTTAGAGCAGGGACTCAGCTAGGTATGTTTGAGTTTGGACTTCCTCTGCATACCTCTCCTGCTTTGTGTGGCTTTGCTCAATTGTAGGTGACTGAGTAATGATCCTGAGATGTAAAATGCAGGCTTAGAGGCAGTCTTGTGAGTTCAAGAAGTTTAAAGATCTTGGCTTCGCAGTAGCTACTTGATATACTATGGGAGGTATCCTCTCTCTGCCCACCACAATGCCATTTGTAAAAAGTAACCATCAATGGGAGGATGAACCCAACTTCTGGCTTATCTTGAGAGAAGACTTCAATCTAAAGTGAATGGTCTGGATAGGGCAAAAGTAAGGTGGAATGTCATATTAGTAGCCTCCCAAACTGCTTTTGTTTTGATGATTTTAAGTCTCAACCTTCAAGGGAATGTAACAGTATTTATATGTTATTATTCTGCATCTTCATATTTTTTCTGTGTGCCAGTAAGTCTTATCTGTTTGGAGCATTTTATGGTATGAATAAATAAATAGGTGATGTATACGTGATCTAGAGTATATGCTGAATACTTTTTTACTTTTCCCCTTTGAGGAGACATCAGACAAGAGTCAAAATTAAGTGGACAAATTTTACTCAAAATTAAGAAAATTTCCCGAGTTCTAGGGTAGGGTATAAAGAGTAAAGAGTATGTTAAAGAGCTTAATTTCTCTCTTTAGAGGTCAGACTACCCTAGGACTGAACCTGGTCTAGACCACAAGTGGAGGGATTGTGGAGAGAGCCAAACAGTGGTTTTTATTGCTAGATACAAATATATATCTTTGCACATTAATCAAGCAATACACATTATGGACAATTTCTGAACACAGCATTCATTTACTATCTGTCTCTTATCTTGATGCCTTTCCATCTGCTGTCCCCTTTGCCTAGGAAGGTTCTACTTCTTAGAATCCCCAAATCCCTTTGAAGCTCAAATCAAATGCTCTGTCCTACATAGGAATTCTTACTTTCCTACTGCTAGGGCCTCCCCCCCCCTTTAAATTGCCTTGTTGACTTTCTATATGCTTCAATTTGTGTGTTAATTCTCCCAAGAGACTGTAAGCTCCATGAAGGCAGGGGCTATTTCTTTCATTCTTATCTCTGTATCCCCACCTCTCAGCACAGTGCCTGGCACATAACAGAATGTTTTCTGATTGATTTTCAAAGAGAGGTGAAAAAGACTGGGCATGTTAGCTGACATTTTAGGCTTGTAATGTAAACCAAGCCTAAGATAATTCTCAGAATACTCCAGATTGGAGAAAAGCAAAATATGTTTGATCAAACAATTGAATTCATCCTTCACCCTTCCTTCTTAAGCACATATATATTACATCTTGAGGAGAATGTAATCCATCAGCTTCTATTCACTGACACTAGAATTATTAGGAGATTAGGTTTTGTAGTAACTATAAAGCCATTAGCTTTCCTTTTAAATTATTTATAACCAAACCAGAATTTGGGTTTTCCCTTGAACCAAATACTTTTGACACAAGTTCTATGCTTGTTTATAAAGAGTGCACTTGAGATTGTAGAACTCCTTTCTATAGGACACTTATTCCCAAATATAATACTAAATACAGCAAGGTTTTCATTCATATCATAATTACAGTAAGCTGATCTTTTAAAAACTTGTAAATCAGTACCATGTATCCCATTTTACCATTACACTTCTGTGCTCCACACATCAAAGATGAAGACATATTGATTTTAATTTAAGCATTTAAGCAACAGTTTGCCCAAAATGATTAGAACCAAATCTAAGCTTCCTTTCTGTAAGGTTGGCCCTTGGACAACACTGCGAAGTAAGCAAGGTTTATTTTTAGTGATCTTTCACCTCCTCTTCTAGTGTCCTTCTCCCCTTGTCTTGTCGCTCCCTAAGCGAAAAGTCATATCCTTCCTGCTCTCAGAAAACCTGTGTTCAGCAGTAATATTAGAATAATAACAACAATAAAGTCTTTAAAGCCCAACCCACCATCTATGTTACAAGAGATGGAGGCAAAAACGAAGTAAGGGAAGGTCTTGCAGAGTGATACAAGGAGAGGCTGTCTACTCTAAGACTGCTATGGTAGGTATGACAAGCTGCCACGGGCCCAAAGTTAGTGGTCACTGGTTATGCCCGGATGGGTTAGCACTGCTGCCAGTAGGATGAAACAATGGAGAAAATGGGATGGGACACCTATTACTTGAAGAAGCAGATGTGATAGTACAAGGTTTCAAGTTAATGAAAACCAGTACCCATCACCCTAAGGCAACCATAAAAAGCTTAAAACTTTCCACCAAGAAGGAGAAAGAGGATGGAGAGACGTTCCCAGAACATACGATTAACAGAACATATGATAAAACCTCCAGGCATGCTTTTGGAACAAGCGGATCCCACTTCATCAGGCTGGATTTCACTCAGCTGATAACAGATCAACACCATTAGATTTGTCGAGTGTCACTGAAAGTGATTTACTTACCCCTGAAAGTAGACCAGGAAAGAAATCAAAAGACAACATCTGCATGAAGTCAGTGAACAATTGTACACAAAGGAGCATCCAAAATGCTTAAGTCATCGATTTCCCTGCAGTCTGGAATTATGGAAGGGTTATTAAGGAGCCCAGACAACATCAATGCCAGTTATGCAAGTGAACAGTAGGAACTATGCAACATATCATGACTGCAGGAGATCAAAATATGGACCCAGCAAGTCAAGTGAAGCCCCGTTTTATATCACTGCTGACATGGGCTGCACATGACTCGATAGTAAACTTACACATTAGAAGTCTGTAATTTTTCATGGATTGAGGGATGACAAATCCCCATATCAGAAGAGTATATAGACATCAAAATAGTGAGGGGAAGTCAATCAATAAACAGTACTGGAAACAGAGCTTTATCATACCCCCAAACTGCTGCTTATAATTACTCAGGCAAAATGTTGATATATAAAACTTCAGAATGATTTCTTTAATAGAGATTACCATCCCAAACACTCATGACCTCCAAGCTACCTGGAACAAAATTTTTTCAAAATATAGAGACCAGCAACATTGTACCTTCATCATCCTGTCCACTATTAGAATTATACAGAGGATGTTTTCAGGGAAACTACAGAAGATGATCTTACTTCCTACCATTTTTATTTAACTACAAAAGTGGTTATATCATTTACCTTGCAATAGTCTGTATGACATTAGATATAACCCAATCTAATGAATATTTATTAAGAGCCTAGTCTATGCCAGGCACTTTTCTAAGCCCCGAGGATGGAATAAATGAAAAAAAGATAGTCCCTGCTATCAATGAGCTTATAATCTAATGAGGGAAATAATATAGAAATAAAAACATATTTAAATATACAAAATGTAAAATATGCCAGGATAGAAATTTGTCTTGGAACTGCTTCTGTCTGAAACTCACAGAAAAAGATGATTGAAATGAATGAGATGATTTAGAATAACAACAATGAGAATACTAGCTGACAGTTGTATAGCACTTTTAAACTTACAACGTACCCTATTTTATATCAGTCTCTTTACTTTGAGCCTCACAAGAATCCCAAGAGTTAACTGTTACTGGTATCCTTATTACTAGGTCAAATGGCACAAGGGAAAAAGTGCTGGAGCTGTAGTCAAGAAGTTATGGGTTCCAATTCTGATTGTTCTTTAGTAACTATGTAACCTTAGAGGGAGGGAGGGAAAGAAGGAAGGAAGGAAGGAAGGAAGGAAGGAAGGAAGGAAGGAAGGAAGGAAGGAAGGAAGGAAGGAAGGAAGGAAGGAAACAAGCAAGGAAGAAAACAAAGAAGGAAACAAGGAAGGAAGAAAACAAAGAAGGAAACAAGGAAGGAAGAAAACAAGCAAGGAAGGAAGGAAGGAAACAAGGAAGGAAGAAAACAAGCAAGGAAGGAAGGAAGGAAACAAGGAAGGAAACAATGAAGGAAGCAAGGAAGGAAGCAAGGAAGCAAGGAAGAAAGCAAGGAAGGAAACAAGGAAGGAAGGATGGAAGGAAGGAAAAATTAAAAGACCTAGGCTGAATGAATGTTCCATTTGAGATTTTCGGAAATACACAGAAAAGAATCATGCAAGAAGAGAAAATGTCCTGATATCACATGGTTTTTGATATACTGATTTTTCTCTTTCCTTTGAGTTTGTGCATACTTGTCTGAACAACTTGGGCCTAGTAGATCTCTTTTTGTTCCATTTGAAGTTAAACTTTAGAGATCATTGTGTTCAAGACCCTCATTTTGCAGAGATGGAAACTGAAACCTAAATAAAGGAATATTTTAAACCAATTTCCAAGTTTTATCAGTTCTACTTCTGCAATACCTGTCTCTTCCATTCATTTTTCCCCATTCCTACAGTCACCACAGCTCTCTGGTTCTGGTCCTCTCCATATCTCACCTAGATTACTACAACAGTTTGAAAATTGAACTCCTAGGCTTCAGTCTTTTGCTTCTTGAATGTATCTACCCACCATAAACATGACAAAATAATCTTCCTATAGCACATATCACTTTCCTATTAAGGAGCCTTCACAGGCTCTCTACTGACACTAAAATAAAAGAGAAACTCTTCTGTTGGGCATTTCAAGCCCTACATGAAGCCCAGAGCAACCCTACCTTGTTAGGCTTAATGGGCACTACTATCCTTCACACACTACATTCCAGCCAAACTGGATGACATGTTATTGCCCAAACTCGATATTCTATCTGACTATTCTCCCATACCTGGGATATAATCCTGCCTGATGTACATACACCTCTTAAAATCCCTAGCTTTCTTCAGGGCCCAGCTCCTATGCTATCTATCTTTGATAAGAAGACTTCCCTGATGCCTTTAGTTCATAATCCTTTCTCCTCCCTCAAATGATTATGAATGAACCTATTTGCATGTTTTATCCAACTCCATCCCATCCAGTAGAAAAGAAACTCCCAGAAGGCAGAGAATGCTTCATGTTTTATATAAGGATATCTCCACTGCTGATCAGCCACAGTTTGAGTTTTAGATTTTTATTTTGGGTCTAGGTTTGTTTGAAAAATTTGCCTTTGTATACCCAATACCTATCACCTTGTAAGGGCTTAATAGAAGTTTGTTGAATCAGATTGGATAGACTTGCCTGAAGTCATATAGCAAGTTAGTGAGATGGAGATGGCCAAAACTAGAACCCTAGTGCTCTCTGCACTACAGGTGATGAGACAAAGGGACTTTCTGTGACCCAAACTGCCAATGAATCAATCAACATGCATTTTTATTAAGTTCCTACCATGTGGCAGATCCTGTGCATTATCCCTCTAAGTCTGAAATAAATGAATAAGCCACATACACGCCACTCACACAGACACATGCATTTACATTGATTGAAGACTTTATATTCACAAGATGCTTTTCAATCCCTTTTTCCCACTTATTCCTCACAATGGGTCTGAGGTGGGGGGTGGGGTCAGTAATATCATCTCTACTTCACAGATAATATACTACATGGAGCCATTGTTGCCAGGCATTGAAATTACTGGCATTATTCTACTTTGCATGAAGAAAGAAAGGGGGGCATGACAAATATATTCCAAGAGAAAAATAAATCATGTCTGACCAGAAGCTTTTAGCATTTGCATATGCTAAGATATTCTGTATATAAGCTATATTATCTAAACTCTGTGCCTGGAGTCAGCATTTGATGCATATAATATGTTAATTCACTGACCTCTTTTAGGGTTATAGAAAAAATGCCTTCTTCACTTCCTCCCCACAATTCCATCCAACTCATCTTATTACAGCTCAGAGATTCATCTTTGACCCATTATTTTTGAATAAGATTTTTAATGCAAACCATAGAGGGAGAAATTATGATTTCTTCTAGGGTTCATTAAACGATGCTTACAGTGGCTGTTGCAGAAGTCTGCATACAGGGTTTGGGGATCATTTATCCCATTCCTGAGAAGGTGACATGAAGTAGCAGGCAAAAAAAAAAGACTGGGTCAGGAGTCAGAAGATTTGGGTATGAGGCCTGGTCCTACCATTCTTATTATGTGTGGCTTTGTCTTGAACAAATCACTTTACCCTCATGTTCTTCGCTTTGTTCTCTTCATAAAGTGCCAAGGACTGTGCTAGGAAGTGAAGATTTTAAGACCAAAACAAAAGAATTCTTGCCTTTGAGAAGTTGAGGCTCCCTTGGGAGATGGGTCCAGAGCAGAGGGGAAGGAAGAAAGAATAAAAAGAACAAGGAAATACAGGGTATACAAATGGACACTGGTTTCAAGAGCTAGACTCCAACAATTGCCATGGGGATCAGAAGAGAACTCATATGAGAAGGGGCACCTGAGCTGTGTTTTGAAGGAAGCCAAAGATTCTCTGAGATTTCAAGGAAGGAATGCATTCCAGGCAGGGGAGAACACCCATATGAGGTTGGCAATGTCCAGTGCAGTTAGACTGGAAAACCAGAAAAGAGGGATGGGAGCTTGACTGTGGAAAACTTCAAATGCCAGGCAGAGAAATTTGTATTTTACCCAGAAGCAAGAGGAGTCAATGAAGACATTTAAGGAGGTGGATGGCAGCTTTAAAAAATTAATCCTTACCTTCTGTCTTAGAATCAATATTGCATATTGGTTCTAAGGCAGAAGAACAGTAAAGGCTAGGCAACTGGAGTTAAGTGACTTTCCCAAGGTCATGTGGCTAGGACATGTATGAGGTCATATTTGAACCCAGGACCTCCCATCTCTGTGCCTGGCTCTCAGTCCACTGAGTCACCCAGCTGCCCCTACATCTTGACAACTATGTTTTCAGAAAGTCACTTTGGCAAATGTGTAGAGACACCATTAGTAGAAAGACCAATTAGAAGCTTGCTATAATAGTTCAATTGAAAAGGGATCAGGGCCTCAACTAACATGGTAGTTGTGGGGATAGATACTAAAAATGTGGAGGTGGGATAAATGGCCCTTCCTATAACCATTGTCTTCCTTCCCTCCCTCACCACCACACTGGCACGATTTTACCCAACCAAAGCAGATCAATAATATCACACTTCTTGGACCAGTGAGCCATGCTTGAGAGGAAGCAGAGATAATGACAGCATAAACTAATCCCTCCAGGAGCTTCCAGGTGTCCCCAGTCTTTGTCATCCTCTCCCACTACCCCTTTGCCCACCCCTAACTCAATTTGTTTTAGATGCTAGAATTCCTAGTTAGAAATCAGAAATATTCTAGCTAGATCACTCTAGGGTGGTTAAGACCACTAGAGATTTTTGCATCTGTTTTCACAATTCAAAACAATGTATCAGTAGGGCTTACTGATATCCTCAGCATAAACTTTTCAATACATAGACTCCAAATGGTGGCCTAAAGGAAACAAGTGAGAAAATATTTGCATGTCTCAAAATGTTTTGTTTCCAAAATCTTATCCCCATGCAGTTAGGAAACTGCAGGCAAGGCAAAATTGATTTTTTGAGTGAAATGCTACCTTGGTGTTGCCAAGGTGATTAGGATGCTGCTGCTGAATTCCTGATGGAGGGACAGAAATCCCTATAGCATTCCCTTCCTCTAATCCTGGAGAGTTTGCTTTAAACCTGTGTCCAGTGAGATCTGACTTTGGCAAGAAATCCACTATCATCCTATCATCCTAAGTGATTATGGGAAGGGGAGGCAGAGAAGTCTCCAGGAACTAGAATCTGATAATTCAGGATCTGTCAGGTCCAACCTCCTGCAAAGGGAAGCTATGCCATGAGCTTTCTTGGATAGGTCACTTTGGAAGTCGGGGTGGGGTGATGCTTTCTAAAATTTATCTTTCTTTCTTTTCAACCAAGAGTTTTTTACTTTCTTGGTATCATGTAACCCTTTGACCTATGGACCCTCAAATATTTTATGCATAAAAATACATAGGATTATAATTATGTTGAAATATAGTTAAGAAAATATTTTTTAAAAAACAAATTCATTGACCTTACATTAAGAACTCCCATTTTAAATGTTTACTTTATCTAAAATCAGCAATTATGATAAATTGTTACCTAGAGGCAATGTTAAACTGGGCATATCTGCTAGGAGAAATTAGGAGGAGGTGATTAGGGACTTCACTGAGGAGAGAGAAAATCAGTACGAAGCTTTGGCCACCAAGATGTTGGCCAAGGTCATAGAAATGAACAAGAGAATGTTGACTCTGTTTTACACCTTCCCAAGGCTGAGAGAGATCTCTTGAACCAATGGATGATGAGCAATACTCGGAGAATATCAACCTAACTGGGTCACCACTGAGAAAGGGCCTTCCTTAGGTTTTCCTGAGCTTTCTATGTCCCTTTCAGAGGGGAGGGGCTTAGGGAGAGTGCAGAAATAGTCATGCTCAAAGGAAGGAATAGCCCAGACTGTAAAAAAAGGTAGCGTTTGGGGTTTTTATGGAGGGAATAGAGAGATTAAGCATACTGACCACACTACTCATGAGCATCATACCATAACACAGTTAGATGAGGAAAAGCCCTGCTATTTAGACCAGAGTGTCAAACTGCCTTGTAAGGGCTTCAGGCACCCTTCAAAGCTAATCAAACTAAGATGTTGTTGGGAGATGTTTATCAAAATGAATAAAAATATAATAAAACAATGTTAATTTGTGATTTTCTAAGTTAATATTCAGCCAGCAGGGACCTGTTTTTATGTGTGTGTGACTACTGGAGAGGACTTAGATTGTATTGGAAGGGATAACATTTTTCATAGCTCCTCCTACGTATGTTGTCATCTTCTAATTTATATTACTTTTACCTATGCATGCATTATCATCCCTCTTATTGATTTTCCTCTGCCTCAATTTCCTCCTGTGTAAAATGGTGACCATAGGAAGTTATAGAAGATAAGCAATTGGCTTTAAAAACTTCATTCCTTCATTCACCCATGCATGCACACATGTGTTATGCATTTATTAAGGATCTACTAAGGATGAACCAGATACTGTCTACACTCTGAGGATACAAAAACAAAAAAAAATATTGGCTCTCAAGGAATTTACATTTTACTCTGGGAAACAACATATACACAGAAAAGTAAATACAAAATACAGAAAAAGTAATTATGACATGATTTGTAGAGGTAACTGGAGGATAAAAGCAATTGAGGGAATCAGGATTGACATATTGGGGGGGGCAGCTGGGTATCTAAGTGGTTTGAGAGCCAGGCCTAGAGATGGGAGGTCTTGAGCTCAAATATGGCCTCAGACACGTACTAGCTGGTGTGACCCTAGGCAAGTCATTTTGCCCCCATTGCCTAGCTCTTACCACTCTTCTGCCTTGGAACCCATATGCAATATTGATTCTAGGATGGAAGGCAAAGGTTTTTTTTTATAAAATTATTGACCTAATGCAGGAAGAATCTCTAGACTCTCAGGAGCAAAGGTGAGGAGAAATAGCATTACAGGTATAGATTACAGCCTGTGCGAAAACAGAGGAGTAGAAGATGGAACAATGTTTATGGAAAATGGCAGAATGGAGTCAGATTGTGAAGATCTAAGCCAAACAGAGAGGCCATGGAGAGCTGCAGTGATGCCACCTATTGAAGCTTCTTAAAGGAGGGGTCATTCTCAAAGGAGGTGAAGTTGCTTAGTGATAATGGATCAGGGGCAGCATCCAGAAGTCACAATGAAGAATAAGAAATCAGCTTATTACTCCTGGCCCAGGGTGCAGGTGTGGAGGGGGCAGGGAGGACAAGGACAAAGAGGGAGAAATGGTATTATCTCCTACTAGAGAAAGTAGCCTTTCAGAGAATCTGGGCTGCCAGTTACAAGATGATATAAGAAGTATAAAAGAATGAGGTGTAACATGAAGGACAATTTACTAACAATGTATAAAGAGGGCCTTTCCACAAAGCATGCTCACTCAGAGTTCCCTTCCTAGTTCTGATAGACCAAGTAGAAGCTGAGGAGCCTCTATCCAGCTGTATGTGACTTCAGATGACAGGGAGTTCCCTTTATCAGTCACTGAGAGGGAAAGCTGATGACTCAGTGGACATTAAAAAGGGGGTGACTCAGTCCTTATGGGTCTTTTCACTTTTATCTCTGAATTGTGGCAGGGTTGTTTTATAGCTGCTACCCACAAGGGGTGATGGAAGAGGAAATTTGG
Organism: Monodelphis domestica; assembly: GCF_027887165.1. Classification (NCBI taxonomy): domain Eukaryota; kingdom Metazoa; phylum Chordata; class Mammalia; order Didelphimorphia; family Didelphidae; genus Monodelphis; species Monodelphis domestica. Next base: position 27,002,803 of record NC_077235.1, on the reverse strand, counting down.
CTATCCTGCACTACTATTACTACTTTGAGCACATGGTATCTAAAGTATATCTTCTCTAGGCAAACCTAAGCCTGAATTTGAGGCTGTTATTATCTAGACACAGACACACATACATGTATACATATATATGTGTCTTTGCGTGTATATGTATGTGTATGCCCACATAAATTATCAGCATTTTTATTTACTACCAACCAAGTCCAAAAGCTAGATATAGAAAGGGAAATTCTATTCTAAATAACTCTAGACAATATAAAATACCTGGGGGTGTACCTACTAAAACAATTCCAGCAACTATATGAATGTCATTATAAAGCACGCTTCGAACAAATGAAGACAGACCTAAACATTTGGAAAAATATTAATTGCTCATGGATAGGATGAGTCAATATAGTGAAAATAACAATTCAACCTAAATTAATTTCCCTGTTCTGTGCCATACCTATCAATCTACCCAAAAATTATTTCATAGAAACTAGAAAAAAAAACTAGAAAAAAATAACATCAGAGTTCATCTGAAAGAACAAAAGGCCAAGAATATCAAAGGAATTAATGAAAAATATGAAGGAAGAATGCCTGACCATACCAGATGTCAAACTATACTACAAAGTGGTAATTGTCAAAATAATCTTGTACTATCTATGAAATAGAATGGTAGATCAATGGAAGAGATTAGGTAATCGTCATATGGAAATTGATGTCCATAGCAACTTAAGTGTTTAATAAACTGAAAGATGTAAGCTTTCGAGGAAAGAACTCAGTACTTGACAAAAACTTCTAGGAAAATTAGAAAACAATATGGCAGAGCCTAGGCATGGACCATATGCCAGAATAACATCAAAATGATCTATAATAAAGGGTGATCTATAATAAAGGGTGACATTATAAAGAAATTAGGGGAACATGGAAACATTTGCCTGTCAGACTTACAGATAAGGGAAGAATTTATGACTAAACAAGACACAGAGAACATTACGAAAAATGAAATGGACAATTTGGTTACATTAAATTAATACGTTTCTATACAAACAAAGATATGGAAAATGTATCTTTAAGTCTCTCTGACAAAAACCACATTTCTCAAATATATAGAGAATGGAGTCAAATTTATAAGAATACAAAGCATTCCCCAATTGAAAATTGGTCAAAGGATACAAATGGGCATTTCTCAGAGGAAGAAATTAAAATCATCCGTAGTCATATGAACAAAATACATATATGTGTGATTTTTCCCCTGATTTTAGGTAAACAAGTTGTCAATTCCAAGATATATGTATCCTGACTTTGATACAACCTTTGGAGTTTAAGAGATCTAGGGGTCCTGCATCTCTCTGAGTGGAGCTGAGCAGTGGCAAAGGAAGGAACTCCTGCCAACTACTCTTAGTATTTTTGGAGAAGACAGTTAATAATAAGGATTAACCCAAACCTAGCCCATCTTACCAGAAGATAGGGACTGAGAATTGTTTGACAGTTCAGAGACAAAATGAAATGTAAAAAGCCATATCATCAGTCCTACAACACATAATAGTGGTCATAAGTTGAAAATGAATCCAGTTTTAAGTTGTCCAGTCAACGCATGAAGTGAATCGTTTGTGTCCATTCACATTTCTTTCTTGTTTATAGGGAATAAATACCTATCTTATATCTGATTCACATTGTACACTGAGTAGTTTTTTGTTTCACCTTTTGAGAAGACTTAGACTTGAAAGGCAAAACCTAAGCTTTAAAGTAGTTTGTCCCTGGGGCATCGGGGTTGAGCTTTAATGGGCTAATGAGTATAAGGAAAGGAAGCAAACTTTTAGAGGCCAGTCTCCCCAGTAGGGAACAAGGTCTGGCTTTTATGCCTGAAATCTGAGCTGAATAGGGCTCCTCAGTGGAAAGGCAATGGGCACAAAAATCCCAGATCCTTGGATCATACAGTGATTCTCAATATTAGAAACAGAAAGGAATTCCATAAGCCACAAATGAAAAGGGTGGGCAGGGATGTTATGTTTGGGTATGAAAGAGAATAATAGCAGGGGAGGAGACCTTCATTCCTTGTCTAGGGTTATTGACAAGTCACTTAACCTTGCATCAATTTCCACAACCATAAAATGGGAATGATAATAATAGGATCTACCTCTAAGGGTTGTTTTAAGTATCAAATGAGACACTATTTGTCAAGTACTTAACACAGTGCCTAGAACATCATAAGTACTGTATAAAAGATATTATTATTATGGTTATTGTTGTTTTCTTCTCAGAGATAAGTCATATTTCTAATGTCATGAATTTCTTTCAAGCTCCTACTTCCTTGGGGAACCTTCACAAAAACATTCAGGAGGTACAATAATGGCACTATCAGCATTTTTCCCCTTAAGCTCTTCTTTGAGTTATAATAACCTCTCCCCTGGTAGGGTAGAGTCAAGATGGTGGCTTAGAGATAGCAACAGCTCAGACCTCTGTAAACCCTTCCTTACCAATCAAAAACACAATGATTCGAGGAGATTGAAAACCAAATCTAACAGGACAGAACTAGGGGATCCTCCTCCTGGACCCAACATAGAAGGCATGTGCCCCAAAAAGCCTGAACTCTAGAACATGCAGGTTTAAGGGGAAGGAAGAAGGAAGGTCCTAGGACCCCTCTACCACCTACAGTCCTGAGCCTCTAGTGGTAGCTAGAATCTCTGAGCAGGCAAGGGCCCTAGTCTGGAGGGAGTACCTTACTGGCACAGCTGTGCCAGGCTTAGGGCAAAGAACACAGACTGCATAGAGGCAGCTGGAGGAGAAGCACAGAGCAGGCAGCCCAGTCACAGCCAAGATGCTCTACCTTCTCCCACATTTATTGGAGGTTCTTACCTCAGGGCACAGCCAGCCTGGCAGATCAACTCCTCTTCCATGGTTCAATCTTATCAATAGGGCAGATAAGAAGCCTTCAGAGGGAAGGGAAGCTCACACTCCAACACCCCTCCCCCACAGATGGATCTGAGAGCTTTGCTGACTAAGCTCCAAAGGGCAAAGGCAGCAACAAACTACAGACAACAACCTTAACAACAAGTTAGGAAGCCCAGCTCCTTTTCAGCTTTTGCTGTCAGCTAAGGAAGATCTGACTAATCTTATCAACAGCAGAACAGAGAAGAAGCCCCTTCAAGACAGAATAGCTGAAACCCACAGATCCAGCACATAATAAGAGGAGAAAGACTACAGGCAACTACAGCAGGGGGGGGGGGGGGGGGGAGAAGGGGTAAATATGAATGAATAAATAACAGGAAAAGAAAAAAGAAATTATAATCAACAGCTTCTATCCAGGCAATGAACAAAGAGCGAACATCCTTGAGGAGGATCACGGAACACCAAGTAAGAACACAGAAACTCCAGCAAATTGGACACAGGCTTTGGAAGAACTCAAAAATAAAATTCAAAAAACAATGAAGAGAGGCTGAAGACAACTGGGGAAAGAACATTAAAAAACAAAAAGAATCATCTGGAAACAGAAAATAGTGTCTTGAAAGCCAAAATTAATCAGCCTGAAAATGAGGCAAAGTAGATGAAAGATCAGAAGAAGGATGACCAAAAAGCCAGGGATGAAATTCAGTCTATAAAAATTAGAATCCAACAACTAGAAGCAAATGACTTCACAAGGCAGCACGAAACTAGAAACAAAATCAAAAGAATGAAAAAATTGAGGAAAATATGAAGCATCTCATCCACAAAACAGAAGATTGAGAAAAGAGCTCCAGGAGAGACAACTTAAAACTCATTGGTCTATCAGAAGATCATGACAAACGAAAAAGCCTGGACATCATTCTACAGGAAATTATCCAAGAAAACTGCCCCAATATTCTAGAGCAAGAGGGAAAAGTACAGATTGAAACAATCCACAGATCACCTCCTGTACTTAATCCCCAACTGACAACACCCAGGAATGTTATAGTCAAATTCAAGAACTACCAGACCAAGGAAAAAAATATTAAAAACTGCTAAGAAGAAGTCATTCAGATACCATGGAACTACAGTTAGGATAACACAGAATCTGGCTGCATCTATACTGAAGGACCATAAGGCATGGAATACAATATCCAAGAAGGAAGGTAACTAGGTCTACAACCAAGTATCAACTATCCTGCAAAACTAACTATATTCTTGCAGAGGAAAGTATGGTCATTTAATAAAATAGAAGACTTCCAAGCATGTGTAAAGAAAAGACTGTACTTGAACAGAAAGTTTGATGCCTAAAAACAGAACTCAAGAGAATTACCAAAAGGTAATTAAGAAAGGGGAAAAACAAACAAACAACCGCCCCCCAAAAAAACCTTTTTAAAGGGATCCAATGAGTATAAATGATATGTATCCCTACAAGAAAAGAGGATATTGGTAATTCTTAAAAATTGTTATTATCACCTAGGTATCTAGAAGAATTATACTTAGAGTGAACAGTGACAAACTGTATAGGATGAAATGACAAGACATAAATATATATATATATATATATATATATATATATATATATACATATATATATATAATTAGAGTTTTAAAAAGAGGTTAAAATTAAGAGAAATGGGAGAAGAAACAAAATGGGGTAAATTTATATGTCACAAAGAAGCTCATGGAGGGAGGGGGGAGAACATCAATACACTGAAAAGGTAAAGAGGTAAGAGAGATGAAACACTCAATTCTTACATGCATTGAAATTGACTCAAAGAGGGAAGAACAATCAACTACATTGGGGCAGAGAATTGATTTGCACCCTATAGGAAATTGGAAGGGTAACAAATGGACTGGTAGGGAAGGAAGCAATACAAGGGAGGGTGAGGGTGGGGGTAATTTAAAAAGACTGTAAAGAAAAATAAAAGGGAAATAACAAGGGAGGGGGTAGAAAGGGAAATAAAATAAGGGTCGGGAATTAGGGAGTCATTAAAAACAAAACACTGGTGTAGAAGGAAATAGTGAAAGAAGAAAGGGCAGGACTAGGAGTAGAAATCAAAATGCTGGGAAATACACAGCTGGTAATCATAACTCTGAATGTGAATGGAATGAACTCACCCATAAAATGCAAGTGAATAGCAGAGTGGATTACCACATATACTACCATATACTGTCTACAAGAAACACACACTAGGAAGGTAGACATACATAGGGTAAAAGTAAATGGATGGAGCCAAATCTATTGGCCATCAACTGATAAAAAGAAGGCAGGAGTCACAATCATGATATCTGCCAAAGTAAAAATAGATATAGTCAAAAGACAAAGGGAAGGTAATTACATCCTGATAAAAGGCAGTATAAACAATGAGGAAATATCAATACTCAACATATATGCTTGAAATGGCACAGCATCCAAATTTCTAAAGGAGAAACTAGTGGAGATCAAGGATGCAATAGAGAGAAAAACTATACTAGTGGGAGACATGAACCTTCCTCTATCAGAACTAGATAAATCAAACAAAAAATAAGAAAGAGGTAAGAGAAGTGAATAAAATCTTAGAAAAATTAGAGTTAGTAGATATGTGGAGAAAAATAAATTAGGACAAAAAGGAATACACCTTCTTTTCAGCAGCACATGGTTCATTCACAAAGATTGACCATGTATGAGGGCACAAACACATTAGAAACAAGTGCAAAGAGCAGAAATAATAAATGCAACCTTCTCAGATCACAATGCAATGAAAATAATAATTAGTATGGTAACATGAAGAGGTAAATCAAAAATTAATTAGAAATTAAATGATATGATTCTCAAAAATCAGTTAGTTAAAGAACAAATCATAGAAACAATTAATAATTTCATTGAAGAAAATGACAATGATGAGTGAGACATCCTTTCAAAATATATGGGATGCAGTCAAAGCAATACTCAGGGGGAAATTTATATCCTTTAATTCTTATATTAACAAATTAGGGAGGGCAGAGGTCAATGAATTAGGCATTAAAATTAAAAATCTAGAAAGTGAACAAATTAAAAATCCTCAGATGAAGACTAAATTAGAGATCCTAAAAATCAAAGGAGAAATTAAAAAAAATTGAAAGTCAAAGAACTATTGATTTAATAAATAAGACTAGAAACTGGTACTTGGACAACACAAATAAAATAGACGAAGTAACGATCAATCTAATTAATAAAAGGAAAGAAGAAAACCAAATTGACATTGGATAGAAAGTATCCAAGATGAAAAGGGAGACCTTGCCTCTAATGAAGAGGAAATTAAAGAAATCATTAAAAACTATTATGCCCAATTATATGGCAATAAATATGGCAATGTAGGTGATATGGATGAATATTTACAAAAATATAAATTGCCCAGCTTAACAGAGGAAGAAAGAGAATAACAACAATCCAGTATCAGGAAAAGAAACTAAACAAGCCATCAAAGAACTCCCTAAGAAAAAATCCCCAGGACCAGATGGATTCACAAATGAATTCTATCAAACAAACATTCAAAGAACAACTATTCCCAATATTCTACAAACTATTTTATAGAATAATCAAAGAAGGAGTTCTACCAAATTCCTTTTATGACACAAATATGGTACTGATTTCAAAGCCAGGTAGGTCAAAAACAGAGAAAGAAAACTACAGTCCAATCTCCCTAATGAACATAGATGAAAAAATCTTAAAGAGAATACCAGCAAAAAGACTCCAGCAAGTGATCACAAGGGTTATTCCATTATGACCAGGTAGGATTTATACCAGCAATACAAGGATGATTCAATATTAGGAAAACCATCCATATAATTGACCATATCAACAAGCAAACCAACAAAAGTCACATGATTATCCCCATACATGGGGAAAAAGCCATTGAAAAAATACAACATTCATTCCTATTGAAAACACTAGAAAGAATAGAAATAGAAGGGCCTTTCCTAAAAATAATAAACAGTTTATATCTAAAACCATCAGCCAACATCATCTGCAATGGGCATAAACTAGAAGCCTTCCCAATAAGATCAGGAGTGAAACAAGGATGCCCATTATGATCTCTATTATTTAACATTGTACTAGAAACACTAGCTGTAGCAATTAGAGAAGAAAAAGAAATTGAAGGTATTAAAATAGGCAATGAGGAGATCAAGCTATCACTCTTTGCAGATGATATGATGGTCTACTTAAAGAACCCCAGAGAATCAACTAAAAGGTAGTTGAAATAATCAACAACTTTAGTAAACTTGCAGGATACTAAATAAACCCACATAAGTCATCAGCATTTCTATATATTTCCAACAAATCTCAGCACCAAGAATTAGAAAAAAAAAATTACATTTAAAACCACCCTAGACAATATAAAATATATTAGGAATCTATCTGCAAAGACAAACACAGGAACTATATGAACACAACTACAAAACACTCTCCACACAATTAAAACTAGATGTAAACAATTAGAAAAACATCAATTGCTCATGGTTAGGGAGAGCTAACATAATAAAAATGACCGTCCTACCCAAACCTATTTACTTATTTAGTGCCATATCCAATGATCTACCAAAAAACTTTTTTACTGAATTAGAAAAAACAATAACAAAGTTCATTTGGAAGAACAAAAGATCAAGGATATCCAGGGAAATAATGAAAAAACATGCGAAGGAAGGTGGCCAGATCTCAAACTATACTATAAAGCAGTGGTCATCAAAACAATATGGTACTGGTTAAGAGACAGAGGAAGATTAATGGAATAGACTTCAGGTAAGCAACCTCAGCAAGACTGTCTATGATAAGCCCGAAGTTCCCAGCTTATGGGACCAAAATCCACTAGTTTATAAAACTGTTGGGAAAATTGGAAGACAGTATGGGAGAGATTAGGTTTGGATCAACATCTCACACCCTACACCAAGATAAACTCAGAATGGGTGAATGACATGAATATAAAGAAGGAAAATATAAGTAAATTAGGTGAACACAGAATAGTATACATGTCAGATCTCTGGGAAAGGAAAGATTTTAAGACCAAGCAAGAGTTAGAAAAAAATCACAAAATGTAAAATAAAGAATTTTAATTACATCAAATTAAAAAGTTTTTGTACAAACAAAACCAATACAACCAAAATTGGAAGGGAAGCAACATATTGGGAAACAATCTTCATAACAAAAACTTCTGACAAAGGTCTAATTACTCAAATTTATAAAGAGGTAAATTAAATGTACAAAAAAATCAAGTCATTCTCCAATCGATAAATGGGCAAGGGACATGAATAGGCAATTTTCAGTTAAAGAAATCAAAACTATTAATAAGCACATGAAAAGTGTTCTAAATAACTTATAATCAGAGAGATGCAAATCAAAACAACTCTGAGGTACCACCTCACACCTAGCAGATTGGCTAACATGACAGCAAAGGAAAGTAATGAATGCTGGAGGGGGTGTGTGGCAAAGTTGGGACATTAATGCATTGCTCGTGGAGTGGTGAATTGATCCAACCATTCTGGAGGGCAATTTGGAATTATGGCGAAAGGGTGCTAAAAGACTGTCTGCCCTTTGATCCAGCTATAGCACTGCTGGGTTTGTACCCCAAAGAGATAATAAAGAAAGAAAATATAGAAAAATATTCCTTGCTGCACTCTTTGTGGTGGCAAAAAACTGGACTATGAGGGGATGTCCTTCAATTGGGGAATGGCTGAACAAATTGTGGTATCTTTTGGGGATGGAATACTATTGTGCTCAAAGGAATAATTAACTGGAGGAATTCCATGTGAACTGGAATGACCTCCAGTAACTGATGCAGAGTGAAAGGAGCAGAACCAAGAGAACATTGTACACAGAGACTGATACCCTGTGGTACAATCAAACACAATGGACTTCTCCACGAATAGCAATGCAATGATCCAAGACAATTCTGAAGGACTTATGAGAAAGAACACTATCCATATTCAGAGGAAGATCTGCCCAGAAGAAGTACAAAAGAAAAACAAATGCTTGATCATATGGATCAATGGGGATATGGTTGGGGTTATAAACCCTAAATGATCACCCTAGTGCAAATATCAATAATATGGAAATAGGTCTTGACCGATGACACATGTAAAACCCAGTGGAATTGTGCATCAGTTATGGGAGGGAATTGGGAGGAGGGGCGGGAAAGAATATGAGTCTTGTAACCAAGGAAAAATGTTCTAAATTGACTAAATAAAAATTTTTAAAGAAAATAAAATAATTAAAAATAAAATGCATATAATAACCTCTCCCCTGAGAGAAGCTGTGGACCCTCTAATCACTGGGGTAACATCCTCACTTGTCATCAAGCAGTTTTTTGGTCAATGGAGCCCACATCATCATTATCATCAACATCAACTTCAACAACACATATATATAGTGCTTTAAGCAAAGCACTTTACATATATCTCATTTGATCTGCACAACAAATCTGTGAGATAAGTGCTCTTATTACTACCATTTAAAGTCGAGAAAACAAGAAGAGGTTAAAAGAATTGCCTTAGGGTAACACAGCTGGTGTTTGTGGCTGAATTTGGTCTTGAGGGTCCCTGACTCCAGTGCCGGTGTTTCCATTTCCAATGCTTCCTAGCCTTATCATCAGTCGTATGATACATATTAATGGTCATAAGATGGCGCTGAACCCTGCTTTAAGTTGTTCTGTCAATGCATACAGTCAATCATTTGTGTCCATTCACATTTCTTTCTTGTTTATAGGAAATAAATACCTGTCCTATATCTGTTTCAAACTGTAGCACAGGATGTAACCGAATACAGGGAGCTAAAGTCTAGGGCAGACTTTATTGAAAGGAGCTCATAGGAATGGCTTCCACATAAAACTGTGTCTTCTAATAGCTCTAGTCTTAAAATTCTCTCATGTATGTTACTTCCAAATCACCTTGTAATGTGAACCCAAGCCCTGTTGGAGTGGTCTGTCAGCTGCTCTGGTGACAACATGTAGGCTTATCCGACCTCACTGTACTGGGTTCTTCTGGGGAAAGCTTTTGAAAACTCTAATGCTCTGCATGGGATCTGTCCAAAATCAATGTCTATTGAATGAATGGACTGAAATCTGACACACCACAGATCTCACTATAAGGGGAACTAATAATAGAACCAAACAGTTGGTGGGGTGGGGGTTGGGGAGGGCGGAATGATTCAGTCTTGTTTAAGTAGTCAGAGTATGGACATTAGTTAATTAAAATATTCAATCTCCTCTCTATTCCTGTGGCTTAGAACTTTCCAGATGGTTACATAGATAAGGAAAGTTAAATTAATATGAATAATAAGCCTCTGAGGAACAGTGCAAGAGTCTGGGGACAATGGTATTGATGATGGCAGTGATAACCTTCAGGTCCTACAAATGGGCTGCCTTTTCTCTCCATGTGATAGGTGGAAACCTTTGGAAAAAATTCTAGAGTTACAAATGAAAACAGAGCCCATTGATTTTGTCATTAAGCCTTGGTGTTTGGGACAGGTCAGCTCCAGACCACAGGCCTTAATGATGGAACAGGTTGACCTTCTGTAGCTGAGACCCTGGGCTTCCCAGGCAAATTAACCTTTGTCTCACCTCCAGGCAAAGACAAAACAAAGCCAACTGATAAAGTGTTCACTTCAGACAATGCAACCGAGTAATAAAATTGACCAGGGCAGCAGAAGACTTATAGATGCCTAAGCACTGTACTGATAATCCCTCACCTTCAGAGTTATTGATAATTTTCGAAGAATGTGTGGTCAGTAGATCAGCTATTACTATTCCCATTTTCCAGATGAAGAAACTAAGGCTTGTCATTCACACAACTACAGTTGATAGTTGGAAAACTTGAATTTGAATCCAGCCTCAGATACTTACTAGCTATATGGCCCTGGGCAAGTAAGTAAGTCACTTAATTTCTATTGGCCTCGATTTCCTCCTCTGGAAAATGGGAATTATAATAGTACCTACCTGCCATGGTTAATTTGAGGTAACACATATAAAGAATTTTGCAAATCTTAAAATGCTCTATAAATGCTAACTATTAAATGGACATTCCTAAAGCAGAGATAGAAGGTCTGGGGGCTCTCTGTGGCCTCTAGAATAAGTATAAACTCTTCTGGTATTTAAAGCCCTTCACAGTGTGGCTTTGAGTTGATCACAAGTTATTCTCCTTTTGAAACAAACTGACTTACTTGCTGTTGATCATCCAACATGCCATCTTCCATCCTTATCTATCTCTGTGAGCCAGCACGCCCTGCCTCCTAGCCCTGCCTAGAATACTTTCCCTATAGAATCCCAAAGAGGCAACACAGAACTGTGTAACAAGCCAAAAAGGTCTTGGGTTCAAATCCCACCTCTGTCCTCATTATTGTATGACATTAGGAGAGCTATTTAACCTCTCTGGGCTTCATTTGTGAAATGAAAAGGTTGGAGGAACACCTAGGTAGTTCAGTGGATAGAAATCCAGGCCTGGAGATGAGAGGTCCTGGGTTCGAATCTAATCTCAGACACTTCCTAGCTGTATGACTCTGAGCAAGTCACTTAACTCCAATTGCCTAGCCCTTACCACTCTTCTGCCTTGGAACCAATATTCACGATTGATTATAAAATGGAACATAAGGGTTTAACATAAAGAAATGAAATAAATGGTTTGTATTTTATGGTCTCTGGAATACTTTCCAAGTCTAGATGGATTATCCTTTACTTCCTTCAGAATTTACCTCCAGCTGCACCTCCTATAGAATGTAAATGTTCTGATGCTCCTAATTTACAGTGCTCTTCCTCCCCTCACCCAATTTGTATTTCCTTTCTATGAATTTTGCATTTATCTTTGTTCATGTGGTTTCTACACTGAAGAATGGAAATTTCTTGAGTGTAGGAACTCTTTAATTTGTGACTATGACTGTATCCCTTGTGCCCAGCAGAGCACATAGCACATAGTTGCCATGAGAAGTTACCCTATGACTAATAAGTGGGGTGTCCCAAACAAAGGGCAATCTCTCAATACCAATGTTCCTTTGACACAATTATTCAAATATTCCAATATAATGTGGTTTTGGACAGAGTACACTCTGCCTGGAACTGGGGGAATATATCCAGTAATGAATTATTATCTCATGGGGGCATGGGCTTGCAATGTAGATGAAAAATATCCTCCTAAATGGGCTGGTAAGCCAAAAAAACTGATGACTCAGTGGACCTTATACAAGAACTGGTCATTTCTGACTAGTGTTCTCTTGGCTGTGGTGTTCCATGTGACAAGATGTGATTCTCATGAGGGGTAAAAAGGATCATCTCTTGTTACCTTAATATCACGGAAACCCCATCTCTGCTCTAGTTAATGTTTGTCCTTTTGTGTTTGTCCCTTCTAATTTTAGGCAAAAGAGTACCTAGAGAGGTTTTGGGAGATCCATGAGACACATCCACTAGGGCAGCAGTGACTGAAAATAGTCAATGTGTCTACATTGGAAAGAGAAGCCGCCAGAAGTGAGAGGAAAGTATGGAATGAATAATGAGCAATATTGTAGAACTTCAATATGGTCTGAGAAGACCTAAATACCATAGTTGTATGTTAGCTTACTGAAACAATGTTAATCCTGCTAATTTCATTCATGTGTATTGGGAGTCTTCCATGGCTGGCATTGGTTTTGTGTAAGAATGAATACCTGCCCTATACGAGATTCATATTTCTTCTCCTTTCAGGGAACACTTTGGACTTTGGGGCCATGATTACTACTATAATTAGCAATGTTCCAAGGGATAGTTGGGTAGTTATTAGTAAACCGAGAAATATGAGAATAGGGAGCCAAATCCCCCTAATTAGCAGAAGGCTCCCGATAATAAATCTGGTACACAAACTTCAATGGCTGAATACAGAACAGGGAGTGATATGGCCCTGTGTGTCTCTGCCAAGTAGTGTCTCAATGCTAGATAAATAACTCTTCTTATTCTTATTACAATGGTCACGGCATGATATTTGACCACACTATTAATAGTTCAATAATTCAAAGTTCTCTAATTTCAACTGTTGTGTGCATAGTCACCACTGTCTTTGCTCTCCTACAATTTAGTAGATGGTCTTGAAAAGTTGCTGTGGATAAAAAAATTCATTGCTTTGTCTCCAATGTGATGATGAGTCTTTCTACACTCAGCTGAACTGGCCCAGGGTTGTCGATGGCCACATACTTGAACCCTTTTCCATTTGGCAGGATTTCTAGAGCCTGTACTCCACTAGCAGGGCCTATGAAAAGTCAGGATATATCTATACCATATGAAGCCATCAGTGGCAAACTATAGTGGAGATCCTAGTCAAAAGGCAACACAATAGAGTACAGAGGAAAGTGAACTCAGAATCAGGGAGATCTGGGTTCCAATTATGCCTTGGACTCTTAGTAAACAGGTGACTAAGTAAAGTCACTTCTCTCTAGGCCTCAGTTTCCTCATCTGTAAAATGAGGGAATGGCACTCAAAGGTCCCTTGACCCTATAGTAGTAATAGTGACTTTCTGACATTCTTCTGCTCCCTAACTAAGCTCTCTTAGGCTTACCAGAAAGAGCACTAGCCTGGGAGCCAAGAACCCAAGTCTCTAATCCTCCTGAGTAAGACTGGGCAGCCCATCTGTAAAATGAAGGGCTTAGACTAGGTAATCCCAAAGGCCCTTTCTAACTCTCACAACTGCAATTCTTTTTTAGGTCAAGAGTCTGCATCTCTTCCATGCCAAGGTCCCAATAGTGGCAACTTTTGATTGTAGTGTGCCAGCCACAAAGTGAAGGTGGTAGGGGAGGACTTAGCCTAAGTAATCTGCATCAATCTCCCATATGGGAATAGGTGAAGTTAGCACATGTTTGTGTGTTCAGTTTTTTAGTGTGCTAATAGACCTAGGAAAGAACAGCATTTTAACAATAAAGCATTTAAGAGGGACAAAAAAAGAATACTAATGAAACCAAAAGACACACAGCAGGTTTATAAGCAATGGGTTCTTCTACAGGCAGATAAAGGAAGCTTTCAGAACTAAGCTGGATGAATTCCTGGGAAATAGAGTATCAAAGAGATAGTATTGTGTTGGGAGGGTCTTCCCCTCCACCCTAGGAGAGACCCTTGTAGGAGCAAAGAACAGAGGCATAGAAGGGAATTTAAACTGATGGCTTCAGTCAGTGGTGGGAGGAGGGAGGGACACAGACAGATAGGACCAGGCCTGCCCCCTCAAAAACAAACAAAACTTTCCATAGCTTCACTGGCTGGCTGTTTTGGCAGACTGGAAACTGACTGATGGGCCTCCTGACGGCTACTGCTCTTGCTGCTGCTGCCACTGATGCTAACAAGGGGTCATTAGCTGTTATGAGAGATATCTTATCCCTCTCCCTCTGCCCCCAATCTCTCCAACACATAGGCCTTTTATGTGGTCCACAGTTCATCCTGGTATTGACGTAACAATTTAAATTTGCTCATCAACTCCTGGTCAACAGTGGAGGGTTTAAGTGACTAATGTCCAAGTGTCTCCTTTTTCAGGTACTTGCCTATAGGGTTGAGAAGGCCTCTCATTTTCCATTAGCTCACACAATATAGTTACTTGCCTTTCTTGTTCACCTTTACCAGGATTTTATATCTCCCTAATGTAAAAATTTAAATTATATCTCAATATAGTAAAAATTTATTTTAGAAGTCAAGGAATAAAGAGGATACAAAATAAAAACCACATGCCCATGGCTGGCTAGCCATTATCCAAATCTCCACCTTACCACCATCACCACTGATTCTACATCATGCCCAATAGGAGCAGGAGCCTCAATGCCCACTCCCTTTATCCTCTGTCGACAAGAAGTATATAATGACAGAAAGTCAGTGGGCTTTGGGGATATATAGTTCTTTTTTAGGGCAACAGATTTTCAATTATACATTCCCCCCTGAGATCCATGGAAGATTAGTCGCTCCAATGGGTCTTATAAACATTCCAACTTTGAAATTACAATAATTTGAAAATAAGAGGAAAAGAGAACAAAACCAATAATTGCTAGACACAATGACAAAAAAGCCAGTTAGGAGGCAGTCCCTTCAGCATAAGAGTATACATTCAAAACAAATGAATCTGACCCCACACAGTTCAAATTACCACATCCCAAAGTTGACTCTGGATCTTCTAGTGCAGCATGTAGTCTGTGCAGGCATCTTTGTAGTGCCTTCTCCAAAGAGTTCACTTTCTGGATTCAGAGAGGTAGTGTGTTTGTTATCCTAAAATTACTCTCAAAAAGAATTTAAACTTTGCAATTTGAAATAATAATAATTATACATACCCACCTGAAGAGGGTGATTGAAAAACACAGGGATCACCTATGGATACATGGCTGAGTTATGAGGCATATGAATCAATTGGCAAAATAAATCAAAAATATTTTTTAAAATTCAAATAAAAAAAGATAATTTCTGGATGAAATATAGACTATCAAAGTCTTATGTGTAAAAATTCTAAGTACAGGAAAAACAAATTTATAACAGGTCCTTGAATCAGAGCCCAATTAAAGGAATATCTATCCCATAAGTCTGTAGGACAAAATGTAGTACTATTTCACTTACCCATTTGCAGCCAAGACTACAAGAAGTTACCATACTATAAGAGAGAAAAAGGACTGAAAGAGAAGTGTCATTCCCTGATCTTATTTTACCTTCACTCTCAGGGATAGGGGAGCCAGAATGGCCAATTACTAGGTACTTTCGTGTTTTTCACAAGGGGTGTGGTTCAAGGAGTCCTGAGTCTTAATATATATCAAGCACTGCAACCTCGAGTCTCACACTAGGTTCAAATTCTTGTGCTTTTTGGGCAGAATGTCATCAATCCACACAGGATGGGTTTGGTCTCTTTGACCTTGTGTTCTTGGGCACTATGCAAGTAGCTTTGTGCTTCTTTGGCACTGTTCAATGGCTCTTTTTGTATTCCCTTCTCCTGGAATCATACAGAATCATTAAGCAAAGTTCCATAAATTTTATCAATAAAAGGCAGGTTTCCATAGTCTAAAGCTTTTGGGTATGCATTAATATTATAGCAAATATATTTTAAACTTATATTACTGCAAATTCAAAAAAAGTTGAAGAAAATCTCAATACTGGTGACATATGTGTCAAATATAAAAAGGAGAGAAAAAATAAAAAGTTGGAATAATATATTGCACATGCAAGCAAAAACAATAATAGAAAAGAGTTTTAAAAATCAAAAATATATAGCTTACAATCAGTGACATACTGCATAAGCCAAGGAAAGGTAGAATACAAAGGTTTCTGAACAAAAAAATGAGATCCATTTCCTTTTTAACTTAACCACTATTGTGTTAGTACAAATATTTATCAGAATAAAACAGTAATACAGTAGATAATGCACATTCAAAAAAGTACCAAAGTCCCCAAAATTCATAATAGCCCAGTTAATTACAATAGCAAACAAATCCATTATCATATTTCATATAAGTTGCTGTATGACAAAAAAAACCCTATAAATTGATGGATATTTGTCACAATTTTTACAGACATAGCAAATCTTTCAAACTTTGCAAATATATTTTTAAACAAAGTAAAACTTATTTGGGTCTAGAACATCACCAAGAAATCTAGATTGTTCTGGTAGAAGTAAATTAAACTGAAGAGTTTTGAAGAAGATCTTTTTGACTTCCTGCTTCACATAAACACCTTGGTAGGAACATTTCTTTGTTTCTCTACTTTTAATACAACATTATTTATAATATAAATATAAAAAATTATATATTCATAAGCCACTAGTTAATTAAAATTACTTCTGAAGAACCTTTAGAATTGCTATTTAAGAAATCAAGACTATTAATAAGCACATGAAAAAGTGTTTTAGATCTCTTATAATCAGAGAAATGAAAATCAAAACAACTTTGAGGTATCACCTCACACCTAGCAGATTGTTCAACATGACAGCAAAGAAAAGTAATGAATGCTGGAGGGGATGTGGCAAAGTAGGGACATTAATGCATTGCTGGTGGAGTTGTGAATTGATCCAACCATTCTGGAGGGCAATTTGGAACTATGCCCAAAGGGCGATAAAAGACTGTCTGCCCTTTGATCCAGCCATAGCACTGCTGGGTTTGTACCCCAAGAGATAATAATGAAAAAGACTTGTACAAGAATATTCATAGCTGCACTCTTTGTGGTAGCCAAAAATTGGAAAATGAGAGGATGCCCTTCAATTGGGGAATGGCTGAACAAATTGTGGTATATGTTGGTGATGGAATACTATTGTGCTAAAAGGAATAATAAAGTGGAGGAATTCCATGGAGACTGGAATGACCTCCAGGAAGTGATGCAGAGTGAGAGGAGCAGAATCAGGAGAACATTATACACAGAGACTGACACATTGTGGTATAAGAGAACATTATGGACTTCTCCAGTAATGGCTTTACAATGTCCCTGAACAACCTGCAGCAATCTACAAGAAAAAAAAAAAACTATCCTCAAGCAGAGGACAAACTGAGGGAGTAAAAACACTGAGGAAAAGCAACTGCTTGACTACAGAAGTTGAGGGGACATGATCAAGGAGAGACGCTAAATGAGCGCCCTAATGCAAATACCAACAACAAGGAAATGGGTTCAGAGCAAGGACACATGTGATACCCAGATGAATCACGCATCAGCTGGGGAAGGGGTGGGGGGGATTGGGGGGGAGGAAAAGAAAATGATCTGTTTCCAATGAACAATGTATGAAAATGACCAAATAAAATAATGTTTATTAAAGAAAAAGAATTACTATTTAAATTCTTAGCTCATTAAATTCTCCAAAGGTTATTAGCCAGGTTGAGTTCATCTATCATCCATGTGACACTTACCAAAATGAAATAGTCAAGGTACTGCTCTTTTATAGAATTTGCCATGCTTGTAATTTACTTTCTGTTTGGAAGAGTAATTTCCTTCATCTCTTCCCATTCCCACCCCCTCCTGCTTCCAGGTCTCCTGCCAGGTGGAAAGCCAATTGTTGCCTAAGGAAAAAGACACCCCAGTTTTTTTTGCCATCTGCCCTGAGGAGCAGCTCCAAGGATTCCTAGCTTCTCAGTGGCAGCAATCAGCAACAACAGTAGGGGTCTGGATCTGGTCAGAGGCCGATTTTAAGAGCAGAGCTGCAGATCAGGAGGAGGATTTCTGGAGGCTAGGGGCCGGGGCCAGGGTCAGGCGGGATGAGCAAGTGGGGTTGGGGGCTGGAGGAAGCAGGATCAGCAATGCCAGAGTCAGCAGGGAGGTAATGAGGAACATGGACTCAACAAGATGGGCAAGAGTCCTCAATTTGAAAACAGCCAGGCCCATAGGGAGGGTCACTGGGAAAAAAGCACGGAAAGAAAAAGGCAGCAGCTCTAAAGAGAGGGTGGGTGAGTGGGTGGGGTGGACAGAAAGCCTTGGCAGGAGAAATGTGGCTTAAAAAAATTATCTATGCTATCTTTAAAAAAAAGTGAGAGTTTTTCTCTCATCCCTTGTGGTCGCCAACTGTAAAAATTTTAATTATAGGGACTTCCAGGTAATCATGGCTGCAATCTAAACTCCACATGCTTCCTCTCCCCAGCACCAAATGAAACAGACTAAATCAAAGGAGCATAAAAATCACCTTTGGAGGAACAGAAGGAGACCCCAGTACTCCCCAGTACTCCACAGAGGCGAAGGTACGTGGGGTTTGAACATTTCCACACTATAATAAGAGGGAGGTAAAGCTTGCACAGAAACATGAACTGAGCTGCCCTTCCCCCCACACGTCCCCCACCAAACCAGAGTGAGCTACCTGAGCGCTCACTGGGACAGCGAGTGAGTGGGGAACGTCTCTGGGGGGGGGAAACTCCAGGGTCCTTGGGATCTGGGGACTGCCAGGAAAAAACATCTCAAGGCGGTTTCACTGGAGAACCCGGCGCTGAGCACGGGGGACAGCGGAGTTGTACTTGGGGAGGTTGAGCTGAACATCTCCACGGAGCTAAACACCAGGGGCGGGCCACATGCTGATTATCTGGGCGGAGCTGAACACCTGGGCAGTGTGGCTGTGATCAGGGCCCCAGCACTCTAAGAAACCTTGGAGACTGGGAAGAACTAGTCTGGGGCAACCTAAATTCACAGAAAATCCGCCCACATCACCCAGACCCCAGACCAAAAAGGAAAGGGGAATAAAACCACCAAAGGGATGGCTCACATGGCCCAAAATCAAGCCTCCAGGAAGAAAGGGAAAAAGGTGACTATTGAAAACTTTTATGGTGGAAGTACCCAAGGAAAAGAAGAGAATGAGGAGGAAATCCAAAAAAAATCAGAACATGCCTCCCAAAATGGAAACTATCAACAAGCTCTGGAAGATCTCAAACTGGAGCTTACCCAAAAGATGGAAACCTGGAAAGAAAAATGGGAGAAAGAGATCAGCAGTCTGACAGATAAGACTGCTCAATTGGAAAAAGAGCTCGAAACATCCAATAGAAGGGCAGACAAAGCTGAAAAGCAAAACCAGTCCCTAACGACCAGAATCAAGCAACTAGAAGAAAGTGAGATCATAAAACAGCAAGAATCAATAAAGCAAACCCAAAAAATTAATGAATTAGAAGAAAACATAAAATATCTCACTGAGAAGGTCATCGATCTGGAAAACAGAGGAAGAAGAGACAACCTCCAAATTATCGGTCTCCCAGAAAAACCAGAGATAAACAATAAACTCGATATTATTCTACAGGAGATTATAAAAGAAAATTGCCCCCACGTTCTGGAGCAAGGGGCAAAATAGAAATAGAAAGGGTTCATAGAACACCTTCTATACTAAATCCCCAAAAGACAACCCCTAGGAATGTAATTGCCAAATTCAAGAGCTTCCAAGAAAAGGAGAAAATCCTACAAGAAGCCAAGAAGAGGAGCTTCAGATATAAGGGGGCTCCCATAAGGATCACACACGACTTAGCAGCAAACACACTAAGATACCGCAAAGCATGGAACACGATATTTAGAAAGGCAAGAGAGCTGGGTCTCCAACCAAGAATCAACTACCCAGCAAAACTGACTATATACTTCCAGGGGAAAGTATGGGCATTCAACAAAATAGAAGATTTCCAAGCATTTTCTAAGAAAACACAAGAGCTCTGTGGAAAGTTCGATATCCAAGCACAGAAAGCAAGAGAAACATGAAAAGGTAAATATGAAAGAAAGGGAAAAGGAGATAAATCTTATCTTTTTCTATAAGTCAAACTCTCTTCTATAAGGACTACATGTACATCAAATTATATATATATTAATATGTGGGGGAAATGTTTTGTGTAACTCTCAAAAATTGTAGCATCATAAGAGTAGTTAGAAGAAACATGCATAGGGAAAGATTGGGGCATTAAGAAGATTTGGGGAAAGTGGGGGCAAAGAAAGGAAAAGGGAGGGGGGAACCGTCAATAATACTAAGACTTACTTCAAGAAATAGGGGGGGGGACTTAATAGAATAATCTTTCCCATATAAAGATACACATGGAAAGGGGAGGGGAAGAACTCTCATATGAGAAGGAGAGGAAGAGAGCGTGAAGTGGAATTACTTAAACCTTACTCTCAGTGAAATTAAATCTGAGAGGGAAGAACATCTAGATCCAGTGGGATCCTGAATTCTATCTTATCCATTAGGGCAAGAAAGAAAGGAAAAATAAGTGGGGGAGCATAAAAAGGGAGGGAAGAGGAGGGGGGGAGGGGAAGGGAGCACAACAAGGGAGGGGCTAGAAAGGGAAGCATCTCAAGGGAGGGGACTAGGGGGACTGACCTAAAGCAAATCACTGGTTCAAAAGGAGATAGCTAAAGAAGACAGGTCAGAACTAGGGGAAGATATCAAAATGCCAGCGAATCCACAAATGACAATCATAACTTTGAATGTGAATGGGATGAACTCACCCATAAAACGCAGACAAATAGTAGATTGGATTAGAACCCAAAACCCTACCATATGTTGTCTTCAAGAAACACATATGAGGCGGGTTGACACTCACAAGGTTAGAATTAGAGGTTGGAGTAAGACCTTTTGGGCCTCAACTAATAGAAAGAAGACAGGAGTTGCAATCATGATATCTGACAAAGCCAAAGAACAAATAGACCTGATCAAAAGGGACAGGGAAGGTAAATATATTCTGTTAAAAGGGAGTATAGACAATGAGGAAATATCACTAATCAACATGTATGCACCAAATGGTATAGCATCCAAATTTTTAATAGAGAAACTAGGAGAATTGAAGGAGGATATAGACAGTAAAACCATATTACTGGGAGACTTGAACCAACCACTATCAAATGTAGATAAATCAAACCAAAAAATAAACAAGAAAGAGGTACAAGAGGTGAATCAAATTTTAGAAAAATTAGAGTTAATAGACATATGGAGAAAAATAAATAGGGACAAAAAGGAATACACCTTCTTTTCAGCACCACATGGCACATTCACAAAAATAGATCATACACTAGGTCACAGAAACAAGGCACTCAAATGCAGAAAAGCAGAAATAATAAATGCAGCCTTTTCAGATCACAAGGCAATAAAAATATTGATCGGTAAGTGTACATGGAGAGCCAAATCAAAAATTAATTGGAAATTAAATAATATGACACTCCAAAATCGGATAGTTAGAGAAGAAATCATAGAAACAATTAATAATTTCGTTGAAGAAAATCACAACGGCAAGACATCCTTTCAAACCTTATGGGATGCAGCCAAGGCAGTACTTAGAGGAAAATTCATATCCCTGAGTGCATATATTAACAAATTAGGGAGGACAGAGATCAAGGAATTGGAAATGCAAATTAAAAACCTTGAGAACGAACAAATTAAAAATCCCCAGAAGAAAACCAAACTAGAGATCCTAAAAATTAAGGGAGAAATTAATAAAATCGAAAGTGACAGAACCATTGACCTAATAAATAAGACTAGAAGCTGGTACTTTGAAAAAACAGACAAAATAGACAAAGTACTGGTTAATCTAATTAAAAAAAGGAAAGAAGAAAGGCAAATTAACAGCATGAAGGATGAATAGGGGGATCTCACCTCCAATGAAGAAGAAATTAAGGCAATCATTAAAAACTACTTTGCCCAACTATATGGCAATAAATATACCAACCTAGGTGATATGGATGAATATTTACAAAAATATAAATTGCCTAAACTAACAGAAGAAGAAATACATTTCTTAAATAATCCCATATCAGAAAAAGAAATCCAACAGGCCTTCAAAGAACTTCCTAAGAAAAAATCCCCAGGGCCTGATGGATTCACCAGTGAATTCTATCAAACATTCAGAGAATAGTTAATCCCAATACTATACAAACTATTTGACATAATAAGCAAAGAGGGAGTTCTACCAAACTCCTTTTATAACACAAACATGGTACTAATTCCAAAACCAGGCAGGCCAAAAACAGAGAATGAAAATTATAGACCAATTTCCCTAATGAATATAGATGCAAAAATCTTAAATAGGATACTAGCAAAAAGACTCCAGCAAGTGATCAGAAGGGTCATCCACCATGATCAAGTAGGATTTATACCAGGGATGCAGGGCTGGTTCAATATTAGGAAAACCATCCACATAATTGACCACATCAACAAGCAAACCAACAAGAACCACATGATTTCTCAATAGATGCAGAAAAAGCCTTTGATAAAATACAACACCCATTCCTACTAAAAACACTAGAAAGCATAGGAATAGAAGGGTCATTCCTAAAAATAATAAACAGTATATATCTAAAACCATCAACTAATATCATCTGCAATGGGGATAAACTAAATCCATTCCCATTAAGATCAGTAGTGAAACAAGGATGCCCATTATCAAGTCTATTATTTGACATTGTATTAGAAACACTAGCAGTAGCAATTAGAGAAGAAAAAGAAATTACAGGCATTAAAATAGGCAAGGAGGAGACGAAATTATCGCTCTTTGCAGATGACATGATGGTCTACTTAAAGAATCCTAGAGATTCAACCAAAAAGCTAATTGAAATAATCAACAACTTTAGCAAAGTTGCAGGATACAAAATAAACCCACATAAGTCATCAGCATTTCTATATAATTCCAACACAGCTCAGCAGCAAGAACTAGAAAAAGAAACCCCATTCAAAATTACCTTAGACAAAATAAAATACTTTGGAATCTACCTCCCGAGACAAACACAGGATCTATATGAACACAACTATAAAACACTTTCCACACAACTAAAACTAGACTTGAACAATTGGAAGAACATTAACTGCTCATGGGTAGGATGAGCCAATATAATAAAAATGACCATCCTACCCAAACTCATCTATCTATTTAGTGCCATACCCATGGAACTTCCAAAATTTT
Source organism: Monodelphis domestica (assembly GCF_027887165.1). Classification (NCBI taxonomy): domain Eukaryota; kingdom Metazoa; phylum Chordata; class Mammalia; order Didelphimorphia; family Didelphidae; genus Monodelphis; species Monodelphis domestica. The sequence continues at coordinate 26,979,594 of NC_077235.1, read as the reverse complement.
TTTTACTGATTTAGAAAAAACTATAACAAAGTTCATTTGGAAGAACAAAAGATCAAGGATATCCAGGGAAATAATGAAAAAAATACAAAGGAAGGGGGACTTGCAGTCCCAGATCTCAGACTATATTATAAAGCAGCGCTCATCAAAACAATTTAGTACTGGCTAAGAGAAAGAAAGGAGGATCAGTGGAATAGACTGGGGGCAAGCAACCTCAGCAAGACTGTATATGACAAACCCAAAGATCCCAGCTTTTGGGACAAAAATCCACTATTTCATAAAAACTGCTGGGAAAATTGGAGGACAGTGTGGGAAAGATTAGGTTTAGATCAATACCTCACACCCTACACCAAGATAAATTCAAAATGGGTGAATGACTTGAACATAAAGAAGGAAACTATAAGAAAATTAGGCAAACACAGAATAGTATACATGTCAGACCTTTGGGAACGGAAAGACTTCAAAACCAAGCAAGAATTAGAAAGAATCACAAAATGTAAAATAAATAATCTGAAATACATCAAATTAAAAAGGTTTTGTACAAACAAAACCAATGTAAGCAAAATCAGAAGGGTAGCAACAAATTGGGAAACAATCTTCATAAAAACCTCTGACAAAGGTTTAATTACTCAAATTTACAAAGATCTAAATCAATTATACAAAAAATCAAGCCATTCTCCAATTGACAAATGGGCAAAGGACATGAACAGGCAGTTCTCAGCCAAAGAAATCAAAACTATTAATAAGCACATGAAAAAGTGCTCTACATCTCTTATAATCAGAGAGATGCAAATCAAAACAACTCTGAGGTATCACCTCACACCTAGCAGATTGGCTAACATGACAGCTATGGAAAGTAATGAATGCTGGAGGGGATGTGGCAAAGTGGGGACACTAATTCATTGCTGGTGGGGTTGTGAATTTATCCAGCCATTCTGGAGGGCAATTTGGAACTATGCCCAAAGGGTGATAAGGGACTGTCTGTCCTTTGATCCGGCTATAGCACTGCTGGGTTTGTACCCCAAAGAGATAATAAGGAAAAAGACTTTTACAAGAATATTCATAGCTGCGCTCTTTGTGGTGGCTAAAAATTGGAAAATGAGGGGATGCCCATCAATCGGGGAATGGCTGAACAAATTGTGGTATATGTTGGTGATGGAATACTATTTTGCTAAAAGGAATAATGAAGTGGAGGAATTCCATGGAGACTGGAATGACCTCCAGGAAGTGATGCAGAGTGAGGGGAGCAGAATCAGGAGAACATTGTACACAGAGACTGATACACTGTGGTACAATCGAAGGTGATGTACTTCTCCATTAGTGTCAATGCAATGTCCCTGAACAATCTGCAGGGATAAAAAAATACTTTCCACAAGTAGAGGATAAACTATGGGAGTAAAAACACCAATGAAAAGCAACTGCTTGACTACAGGGGTTGAGGGAATATGACTGAGGAGAGACTCTAAATGAACACTCTAATGCAAATACCAACAACAGGGAAATGGGTTTGAGTCAAGAACACATGTGATACCCATTGGAATCACGTGTCGGCTATGGGAGAGGGAAAGGTGGTGGGAGGGGGGAAGGGGAGGAAAAGAAAATGATCTTTGTTTCCAGTGAATAATGTTTGGAAATGACCAAATAAAATAATGTTCAAAATTTAAAAAAAAATTAAAAAAAATTTTAATTATATCTTAATATAGTAAAAATTTATTTTAGAGGTTTATTAAATGATCATTAGGAGTCAAGGAATAAAGAGGGTATAAAATAAAAACCATGTGCCCATGGCTGGTTAACCATTTTCCAAATCCCTACCTTACCACCATCACCACTGATTCTACATCATGCCCAAGAGGAGGAGGAGCCTCAACGCCCACTCCCTTTATCCTCTGTCTACAGGAAGTATTTAATGACAGGAAGTTAGTGGGCTCTCAGGATATGTAGTTCTTATTTTGGGCAACAGATTTTCAATTATACACTAAGGAGTCCTTGGCATTATATATTTTAAATGTTTCTTCTCATTACAGTCCATAGACTCCCTCTAAACCTATGGTCCTTGATTATTCTTGCCATCACTGAACATAGGTTCTACAATAATTAAAGATATATCAAGGATGCCCATCTTAGCACACAATTGTACAATATAGTACCCAGAATCCAACTTGTATGGTTTCTTCCCAAAGGCTATCATGAATAAACTGGTCTTATTATGGTAGCACAGGACTAAAATATGGTTGGCACTACACCCTCCCCCATCCAAAAAAATCTTCAATAAATCCTTGAAATGCTTATAATATAGGTACCCTTAATCTTAAAATATCAATGCTGGGGCATCTAAGTGGCTCTTCTGCCTTGGAATCAATACTTAGTATCAATTCTAAAATAGAAGGTTTAAATATATATCTTAATATCAGATAATCCCCCACAATATAGCTCATTTGATTCCATCACCTCTGAATGGTTACAGACAGGATCAAATTCTGAGATTTAAAAAAATTTTATTGATGACTTTCTTTCAACATAACATTCCCCAAAGTTCAAATAACCTCCTTTTGCAAAGTATATTTCTAGAAAAACTCTTCATTGATTAACAGAAGGTACAGTTATATTCTTTAAGATTGACAGTATAATACTAATATATCATTATTAGTTATCCATTCTTCTTAATCCATTTTTCTTGTTGTTCAGTCATTTCTAGTCACATTCAACTGTTTGTCACCCCATTTCAGGGTTTTCTTGGTTAGGATGAGTGATTTTCCCAGGATCACACAGTTAGTATCTTGAGGCCAGGTTTGAACTCAGGAAGATGGGTCAATGACTCTGGGCTTAGTGTTCTAGCCACTGTGCCACCTAGTTATCCTGTATCTCACCCCATCCTCATCATTTTCCACCTTTGAATAGAAGTCACCAAACATCAAAATGTAGTTTAATTTGACTTGGATGGTCTTATCAATTTCTCTCTCTTCATCTTCTGCAGCCAAAGCTGACTAATGAATTGGATAGGAGTTCCCTGTCCTAACAAACAAAATGAGAGGTCCAGGTCCTATCCCATATCATATCACAGTTTGCTCAGCCCTTCTTCCATCACTGATCTCAAATTTTGTTTCTACCTTTTTTGTTAGTATAAATAAAGCTACTATTAATATTTGTGTATCCATGCATCTTTTCTTGTTTGTTATTAAACTCCCTGGGATACTGTTCTAGCAATGGAATCTCTGGGTCAAATGATATGATCAATGGAGTGACTTCTCTGACATAATTATTAATTGCCAGAGAATAGGAATTTGTAATAGTCATTTATCTCTCAGGCTTTCTTTGCTCGCCAAACTGGGAACATCTGAAGTCAATTCAGGTCTGGTCATGCCAACTCAATTCAGTTACCCATAGACCCAGGCTAGAAAAAGGAATGAACCAGTAAAAGATTTAATGGGAGGGGAAATGAATAGTAAAGCAACAGAAAACAATCTCAACCAGGTTTCCAAACTGAAAAGTAGCTATGAGGCAAAGAGCAACAGAAGCAGGGGTAGAGTCATATCAGCTGGGGAACAACTGCAGAAAGGTTTAGACCCAAGGATATGATGGGGTTTTTAAACTGCTGAAGAAGGAAGAAATCCCTAAGACAAGAATGATGTCATTGCCCATGGGCAGGAAAGAAAATGCTTCCAGAATGCTGCTAATGACGCTCTTTAATAAAAAAAAAATTTAAAAACAAAAGACATCAGACTAGACAAAAGCTCAGTAGCCCTATACTAGTATTGTCTTTATTTCCAAATCACTAATTTCATTCTTCTTTCCAGAGTCGTTTAAGAAATGAGTTTCTTTGAAAAATATGTGTGCTCAGATCTCTTGAGTACCTGCAAGGTTCTTTTGGTTTCCAGCTTGGAGAAAGAAGATGAATGATGCTAACCACACTACAGGTTGCTGAATGGAGAGAAAAACTCCAGGGAGAAGTTGCTATCAGAGGAGCAGGCAGTCTCTATCATGTCCCTATCCCCAGCTTGCTGCAGTAGAGACTTAGGGGAGCTTCCCTTTGAGGGAAGTCCAGGACGCTCTCTCTTGGTTGCCCTGAGTTACCTTACTCTTGAGGGGAGAACTCCCTCTTTTTTGTCTAATATATGTTCTCCTTTATCTACTTTCTTTGATTTCTATTCTGTTATTGACTTGGATGAATGAATTTATTTGCTGAAAAAGTTTTCCTCCAACAGGTCAAGGCTCTTTGCAATTCCAATAAAGCTGTTGAAGTCTTGATTGTGACATGCCTTGGAGATCGACTAATGGTACTAGCATCTACCATTAGTCACTTACCAAGCCACTTCAAATTTTTGATGCACCTTATGGCTTGGCTTACCTCAGGCCCTCCTCATTACTCTTAGTAGCTAGGGTTCTCTATGCTGCCTAAGCTCATCTGTTCTGCCTTGTGGTTCTCCCCCATTTCTCCATTTTCCTTGTGGCTGGTTTTCAGGTTCCTAATGAGGGGGAAACCACTAAAAACCAAACCAAAAACCCCTGCCGTGGACATAAAAGGCCTCATGGGAAAATTAAGCTTTTATTTTCTTCCTTGAGTACTTCCCTTTCAGACCTCTTGCATATTTAGTTCACTTTTTATGAAGAACTTCTCAGTATTAGTGCCAAGACAGGAGGGAACAATCCAGAGAAAGCAAAAAAAAGCAAAATTAGAAGATGACATTGGGAGGCTAGAATAGGAAGGGGCAATTGGGTGAAATATTCAGAGTTAGAGCACAAACAGGTAGGCAGGACCAAGGGCACAGGCCCCAAGGAGTAGGTAGGCAGAAATCAGGAAATCCATAGGCAACCCATGTGTCAATTGACCCCCGCCGAGTACTAAATGGGATGGGAAGTGAGGGGGGATGTTTTTCTCAGAAATTTCTCTGGCTCATGGCCCCACCTGGAAAAGCCCTGGGAATATATCAGGTTCATTTTTCTCCACCACTTCCCTCCAAAGAGTTTTTTAAGTCCTCAGACTGACAAATAAGAAAGGCTTACAGTTTAATAAGAATACAGGCCAAGTTTTATTTAAAAGAATACAGAATATAAAAAGAAGATGAAGGTATCCAGCACAGAGTCATTGTGGGAAGAGGCAGCACATTGAGGATTGCAACCTGGAAAGGAATGAAGGCATGGTTGTCCTGGGAAACTTCCTGAAAATGGAGGTTCTGGGAGGAACCAGCTAATCAGAGGGAGAGACACAGGAGCAGAGGGTAGGGTCAACTTCCAGAGTGAAAGGCTTCTGGGACATTCTTATTTATTTTTTAAACTCTTGCCTTCCAGTTTGGAATCAATACTTTATATTGGCTCCAAGGCAGAAGAACTTTAAGGGCTAGGCAATGGGGGTTAAGTGACTTGCCCAGGGTCACACAGCTAGGAAGTGTCTGAGGCCAGATTGGAATCCAGGACCTCCCATCTCTAGGTCTGGCTCTCAATCCACTGACCCACCCTCCTAGCTGTTCCTTTCGGACATTTTAGAGAAAATCCAGAAAAGTGAAGAATCCAACTTGAGGAAGAAATTCAGGTGAGGATCTCAATTGGGAAAAAGACATGACACTTGCTATTGGTTCAGTCATGATTTTAATGACTCCATTTGGAGTTTTCTTGGCAAAGATACTGGAGTGGTTTGCCATTTCTTTCTCCAGTTAATTTTATGAAGGAGAAAACAGAGGCAAACAGATTGAAATGACTTGCCCAGGGTCACATAGCTAGTAAATGCCTGAGGCAAGATTTGAACTCAGGGAAATGAATCTTTCTGACTCCAGGCCCTTCACTGTGCTCTGTCCACTACAGCACCACCTAGCTGCCCTATGGAAGTAGCAAAAAGGAAACCTCATTACTGATGAAGCAAACTCCTGCACTGACTATTCCTGAAGCCAGCTCTAGGATATAGCTGGAGTAAGGAGAGACAATGGAAGATCTCAAAACATTTATTCATAGCATAGAGAGAAGGAAGGAAGGAACCACAAGGTACTAGCCATAAGCCTATGTTCCTTTCAATTGCACTCATCTGCCTCTATGCGTAGATCTGGCCAGGAAAGCCTAGGCCTCAGTTTTACTTTGGTATAGAGCACATCCCACATTGGCATGGGCAAACCCTCAAAGTAGACAAATCAGTTCACACTAACCCATTTAGCAAGCATTTCCATTTGAACTTTTCCTTACAGCCCAGTCTGGGAGTCCAGGGGACTTGAGCTCAATACCCTCCTCTGAAAGCTGTCCCAGATCACTCTCTAAGAAGGGAAGTTAGGAAGAGAATGCCCACAATGAGTTCCTACATATATAGGGAACATAAGGCCAGTGTTCCATGAAGGCAAATATCTAGAGCGTATTCCCTCACTAAAAAAATTGAATCTAGGAACCATGTCTGGCAGCGTTGACAGAAAATGGAGAAACACATAGATCTGATCAGTAATTATAGTCTAGTATTTGGTGAAATTATTAAGACAATCTCCAGTCTTTCGTTTATCCCTTAGATTCTTCTTCAAAACCTATTATATGATAGATTCAAAGAAGATTAATATATAGCCTCTAGATTCAATTCAATTGATTTCTATTTTAAATGTGTCTACTATGTGAAAAGCTCTGTACCAAAAGGTGGGAAAATGGTGTCAAAATGAAAACAGTCTCTGCCCTCAAGGAGTTTATAGTCTATTGGAGGATACAATATGCACATCAAAATGAGTAAATATGACATTATCTGAAAAAGGAGAAAGTATTCATTACTGGAGAGGGAGGGAAGAGAGAATAAAGAAAGACTTCAAATAGGAGGTGGTGCCTGAACTGAGTCTTGAAGCAAGCTGGAGACTATAGAAGCAAAAATAAAATGCACATAAATACAACGTAAGGCATCCGTGTTAAGAATCCTAAGACTTACAGCTAAACTGTCATGAGAGTTCAGAGGAGGGAGAGATCACAGCTAGCTTTGGGGATATGGAGATTGAAGTAGAAATCAGGGAGAAGATGATATCTGTGCTAGACCATGAAGGCTGAGAAAGACTCGGATGGGGCAACTGAAGTTCAGAGGGCATTCTAGGTAGAAGGCATCTTCAAACAAAAGATTCTTAATCAAATTCAAAAGAGTCAATTCTTCTTTAGAGAATTTTCTAAAGGACTAGAAATATAGTGTGATAAGTAGAATAACATGATATACTTCAGTAAAACTGATGTGGATTCTCCCCCAACCACAGAGACTACAACTCATCAGTGCTTTCTCATCCTGTGTGATTCTTATCCCTGCCCTCTCGTAAATCCTCCACACAGGATCCATCCAACATACAGGGGGCCTTCCTCAACGTCTTTTAATATTCTGATGGTACCAGTGCAATACTCAAGCTGTCCATCTGTTATCATGATAGCAGTGAGAAATATCTCACGAGACCCATTTGGTTGGGTCTTTAAAGATAAACTCGGTATGGATAGAAATGCCATAAGCAGAGAGAGAGAGATAAGCAGGCTTCTCTGAATATTAAAAATGGCAGATGTTTCGGTCCCTTTTAGACAATCAAAACTGCATGGGCATCTTTGATCTGGCAATGATTCTAGAACCAGCCTCCTACAAATTTCACCTTACTACATTTTTTCACAATTTTCTATGATTTATACTACTTTTTTTCAGAAAGACAGCCCGACTTCATTTATTCTCCTTCTATTAAAAAAAACAAATTTATCATCCTATTTTCTCTATTTGAAAAAGTGTTAAAAATACCCCTCCCCCCCCAAGATAGCTGCTTTTGCATAAAACTCAAACATGGGGATGGACAGGGACACTCCAAATATTTTCACCTCTATTTGCCCTTTTTTATCTTCTAATTAAAAATGACACATGGTGGAGTTGGACTGAAATCCTTTTTAATTAAAATGGCCTCGAGATGGTCTGGATTAGAATAAACATGCTAGAGGGGGCATGGAACATGGAGTCAGAAGACTTCTTTTCCAGTCCCAATTCTGCCATTTCCCAGCTGTGTGACCTTGGGTGAAGTCCAAGTTTTTTGAGCCTCAGCTTCTTCATCTATAAAATGGGAATAGTATGGAAACTACTAGACAGTTCAGTGGTATAGCCTTGGACCTGTAGTCAGGAGGATGTAGGTTTAAGTAAGACATTTATTAGCTGTTTGACCCTGGGCTTGTCACCTACTAGCTGTCTGCATTGGTTTTCTTCTCTCTAAAATAGGAATAATAATAGCACCTACTTACTAGAGTTATAGTGAGGATAAAATAATATATAGAAAGTATCTCAAAACTTAAAGCACTATCTAAATGCTAGTTATTATTATTATAAGTGGATATATGGCCATGGCATGGCTTGGAGTCAGGAAGAGTTGGCTTCAAATATTACTCCTGCCACTCCCTCACAGTGTAACCTTGGGCAAGCCACATAACTCCCACCAGTCTCAGGCAACTCCCTAGGATTGATTTACCATCACTGATTGGAGTTTGTATTGGTGAGAAACTAAGATCCTATGTGCAAAGGTTTTGGCATCGACAATGTAGTATATGAAGGTATGTCATTATCTGGAAAAGGCAAGCTGACTTACAGCAGGTCTTGACATATTTTGTCTGATTTGTCAATGTCCCAAAAGAGAATGTTCCACCCTTAAAGGCAGTCTTTTCAGGATCACAGAGGGTTTGAACTGTACATATCACCAGGTTTTTGCTTTTTCCTTGCAATTATGGACAACATTTAAGAAATAGTGGGAATAGCCTTAAAAAGTGGGGAGTGGGGAGACTATTAGGAGTCAGAAGGCTAGGCTCAAGTCTGCCACTAAGACTGTATGACCTTAGCCAAGTCATTGTTCTTTATTAAGGTAAAAATTATTTATTCACTATGCAAACACTGCCAGAGGCAAAACATTTTAACATGTTACTAAGATGTTAAAGAAATAAACCCCCCCCCCTGTGATTCTATTTGCATTTATTATGGTAGATTCAAGAGAAAGGGCTGTTTTCCCCAAGAATACCTAGATCATTAGAGAAAAGATTAAAGACAATGTTTTGCAAAGCCAGGAAGTAGAAAGCAATTTGGAAATGGAAAGATGTTAATATCCATTGCTCTCACAGAGAGATTAAAGGGGCAGAGATGAGATTTCCAGTGTGCAACCTAGCTAACTCAGAAGCCAGTTAGAGCTTAATTAGGCTCCCACCGGTGCTGGGCACAATTCAGTTTAACCCACATTTATTAAGTATTTACTCTATGTAGGGCCCTATGCTTTTGCTGGGGGCCATACATAGATTAAGTGGCTCTTGGTCCCTGACCTGAGGAGCTTACAATCTAAATCCCTTTTGAGGAAGTATTAGCAGAAAGCCTTGCACCTTGGGAAAAAGACCACCCCAGGGAGTCAGTAGACCTGGGTACCACTCCAGACAGGGAGAGCACACAATGTGAGATTTCTGTAGGCCTGTACATGTATGTCTCTGTGTGTACCTCCAATGTCTAGCAAAGTGGCAGGTCCATAGTACCTGTCTGGTGAATTGAATTGAATTTATTATACGAAAAAAGCTTTCTCCTCTCAGGGCCTCAGTTTCCCCAACTACAAAATAAGGGAGTTGAACTAAATAGTCTCTCAAGTCCTTTCCAGTTGCAACATTCTTTTTTCTATGGTAACTAAAATATCAAATAGGAGAATAATGAATTGAAGCATTTTGTAACAGTGGCTTTTCTTGCAGTATATGTACAAACGAATCATTTAAGTATCAGCTTGGCTTAGAACAAAGAAGAATTATGAGATCAGTTCATTGAGAGCTATAAACAAAAAACCTCTTAAAATCCTTTGACCAGAGTTTTAATTAATACACTAGAAACATCTACACTTGACCCTGGTCAGGAAGTTCACTATAAAGTCTGAGGACAGAAAAGAAACAAATTGTTTAAAGGAAGGTAAAGGAATGTAGAGCCAGGGGTTAGGCCCACTGTCCAGAAATAATTATACAGTGAGGAGGTTTTGAAAGGCCTGTGGACAGGAAAACAGAATTGCACAAAGTAATCAAGGGGAGAGAAGCCCGTCCCCAAGTGGTATGGCATCAAAGAGAGGACGAGGCCTGAATGGCAGCTTAATGAAGCCAAGGGAACAGCAGAGTGATTTGTTGTTTTAATGGCCAAAGTAGAAAATAAAAAGAAAAGTTCACAAACAGACCAGATTCCATAATAGGGAGATTTGTAAAGGCTGCATTAAGCACCAGGTAGTTAGTGCAAAAGACCTCACAAGTTCAAAGTAATTGATGCAAATGACTTTATTCTATAGTCACAGAAGATAGAGAAAGAATCCAAGAAATCCCTGTGCCCAAGGAAAAGGAGAAGAATTTGAAATATATTCAAGTGACAGGAGAAATGAGCATGTTGGACAGCTTTGAAGGAAGGGCAGTGTTTCTGTGGGTGTAGGGGAAAAATCTAATTCATGGTCCTGTTAGCTAGCTCCCTGGTTTTTCTGGTCAGGACAGATGAGGAATGATTCTAACACAGCACTGTGTAGAGGATGGGAAGTCAAAAGTCCTTGATTCTATTCTAGGCTTTGTCATATATTCTCTGTATGACCTTGGGCTGGTCATAGCAATCAATCAATCACGTATTAGGTGCCAGGAGCTATGCTAAGTGCTAGAGATACAAAGGTAAAGGGGAGAGAGGGAGGGAAAAGCTGGCTATCAAATGCAGGAGGTATCAAGAGAGATGAGATATATAGAGAGCAGATGCAAAAGAACAAAAAGGCACAAGCAGCTACTGGGAAGACCAGAGAATACCTCCCACAGATGTTGGCTCTAGAGTCTTAAAGAAAACTAGGGATTCTGAGAGGTGGGAGATAAGGAGGGAGTGCAGCTGGGCCAGTATGGCTGGATGGTAGAGTGCACAGAGTGAATAGAGCAGGAGAGGGAAGACAGATCCAGGTTGAGGAAAGCTTTAAATGCCAAAGGAAGAGTTTATATGTCATCTTCAAGGTAAAAGGGAATCATCAATATGACAGAGGGAGAGCTGGAAGTGACCTTTAAAAGCTATCTAGTACTAATCCTGCATCTTACATATGAGAGAACTGAGACCCACAGAAGTCCATATGACTTGTCCTATGGTATTGTAAAGATTAAAATTTAGGAGAAACTGAGGCAGGTAGAAATTAGTTTCTCTCTGCAAAGAGTATTATATTTTTAGAGGTTTATTGAAGATTAAGGATTAAAGAAAATACAGAATAAGAAACACGTGCCTAGGCCAGAGAGGCCTAGACAAGACCTCACCTACATTATGGAAAGAGCCATGTCTGCTCCAAAACGGAAGTCCAAAAGAGACCACAAAAGCCTTTGCAATCAGGTTAAATCCCTTCTCGATCTTGGCTCACCTGAGAATTCCATGAGTTTACAAAGCATTTTGGGGAAGTGGAGCAAGGGCTTGTGGGGATTGAAGTCCAGAATTCAAGTCTATTTTTACATCCCCACGTTTGATCGTTTGAAAAAAAATAATTTTTTTCCAAAGGATCATGAAAACATAATCAATTTAAAGATTACAATAATTTGAGGATAAGAGAAAAAAAGAATAAAACAAATAATTGCTGAACGCATTGATAAAAAGCCAGTTAGGGGGCAGTCCCCTTTGGCATGAAAGTATACATACAAATAAATGTTCAATCAACCACACCCAAAGTTCAATTTTTGTGTAGCTGGCTGGTTTGGAGGCTTCTTCATGGTGGCTTCTCCAACAGTTCAGTTTCTGGATTCAGAGAGGTAGCATCTTCTTTACCTAAAATTCTTCTCAAAAGGAATTTAAACTTTGCAATTTAAAATAATAATATTTCTTACATTCCCCCATTAAGAGGGTGATTGACAAATACAGGATCACTTAGGGATGCATGGCTGAGGTATGAGATATATGAATCAATTGGTAAGAGAAATTAATAAAAACATCAGAAAAATCAAAAAGAAAAGAAAAATTTCTGGATGAAAGTATAGACTATCAAAGTCTTATGTGTAAAAATTCCAAGTAAAAGAAAAATAAATCTATAACAGGTCCTTCAATCAGGGCCCAATCAAAATGATCTAAGCAATGATGCATTTACCCAGGCAATAGCCAGGACTACAGAAAGGTACCACACTATGAAAGACAGAAAAGGGGACCAGATTATAGGAGCCAAGGTTTTGGGGATACTCGTCTGTGAGTATTTTCAGAGTGAGTGTGGACACAAGGAAAGCCTATGTCAAAACAACATGTTAAACACAGTGACCTCGAGTCTTCACACTAGGTTCAAGACCTTTGTATTGGCCTAGAAGTGCATCAATCCATCCTGGATTGGGTTTTCTTTGGCCCTGTGCAATGGCTCTTTTGTGTATATCTTGTCCTGGAATCAGACAGAATCATTAAGCAAAGTCCCATAATTTTTTAAATAATTAGTGGCATCATTTTTATAGTCACAAGCCTTTTTGGGCATTCTCTGACAAAAGTATTTCAAACTTATAGTACTGAAAAGTCAAAAAGTTAAAGAAAATCTTAATGCTGGTGACATGTGCTTCAAAGTAAAAAGGAGAGAAAAAATAATAAAAAAAAACAAATGGTATATTGCACATGCAAGAAAAATATAATAATAAAAGAGCTTTTAAAATTCAAAAATATAGCTTATAATCATTGACACTCTGTGTCAGTTAAGAAAATATAGAATACAAGGCTTTCTCACCAAAAATGAGATCCATTTCCTCTTCATGCCTGGCCATGATCTACTGTATGAGCAAATGAATGTTACAAGTTTTTTTAAAGAACAGAAGTACAAATATGTAGTATCAATATCCCCAAAATTCTCAATAGCCCAATTAATTACAATAGCAAACAAACACACTTTCATATTTCACATAAGTTGCTGTATGGCATTTTTAAACCTATGAATTGATGGACATTTGCCACAAACATAGCAATCTTTCAACCTTGGTAATAAACATTTTTAAACAAAGTAAAACTCATCTTGGGTTAAGAACATAATCAAGAAATCTATATATCATTCTGGTGGAAGTTAAGTAGTGAGCTGAAGAGTATAAAGGGATGCTCCTTTTTTTGGAGGCTTTTTAGGGGTACAAATGCCCTGAGATTAACTGCCCCAACTTCCATTCACATATTTAGAAATGTGGGAAGGTTGGGGGTTATAAAATGTATTTCACTTCAGCTACTAGAGTGATCCTTACCTCGTGGTAGGGGCAGGCAAAATAACCAGAGATTGTTAAAAAAATACAAAATTCATATTTAAAAAACCCTTAAAATCAGTTGAGATATTTAGCACATTAAATTTTCCAAAGGTTGTTATAGCAATTATAACCAGTCCTGAAATTCATCTATCCTCTATGTGACAATTTACAAAGTCAAAATAGAAAGGCTGTTTTTTTTATATGGGTTTAATTGCAATAATATTTGTTCAGCACAGTTATAGGGGATAAACAACAGAATTTAAAACTTGGTACATTCAAAATAAATTCAATCAACCTTCAGTGTAACAGAATAATATTGAATCCAGTAACATATGAATTTAACATCACAAAGTTATATCTTAAAACAATCAGGAAATGCAATAGAAATACAGAGATTTGTATAAACCACTGGAGTCTGAAATGCCTTAAAATCATAACCTCCAGTCTTTAGAATTCCTTAGGTGTGTTTTTTTAATTAAATATCCATTTAAATGTCTATTGTCTGAAGGCAGAGTAGTAAGGGCTATGCAATGGGGGTTAAGGGATCTGCTCAGGGCCCCACAGCTGGGAAGTATCTGAGGCCAGATTTTAACCCAGGACCGCATGTCTTTAAGCCTGGCTCTCAGTTTGCTGAGCCACCCATTTGCCTCCCCAAAGTTAGCTGAATCTTCTCCCTGACATGCAGGTGAAGTCATCAATGCTATTACCAGAACAGTCAAAAGGTATCCTTTTAAATAGCCCATTGCTTTTTAAGTTCCTGTTTGAAAAGTCTGTTTCTTCTCCTCTCCCCTTTTTTTTCCTTCTCTCTCCCCTCCTCTGATACCTCCTCCTACCCCAGTCCAGGTGGAGCCCAGGCTGCCCACATGGTCAATACCCCCATCAACTCTGAGGCTTAGCCTAAGGGAAAATTACCCAATACTGTTACTAGCTGGTAGAAATGAGTCCTGTGCAATCTGCTCCAAGGATCTGGGTGATGAGCCGGCTGGGGTCGCACTCCTGGGTCTGGGGTGCAGAAACAGGCAGGCAGCAGCCAGCGGATGGCTGCAGGCAGGAACATAGGCAGGCAGGGTCGGGGGATCAGGCACCAGGTGAGAGGCCAGAAGCAGGAGCCAGAGCCAGAGCAGGCTGCCAGGGTGGGCAGGGCTGAGACCAGGTGAGGACGGAGAGAGGTCAGGATTGGGGCTGCAGGCAGGAAGCGGCCGGCCAAGCCGGGTGGTGTGGGTGGCAAACACAACAGGTCCTGAGTGAGCCTGTGAGCTATCTAATGGCTGGAATGAGCAGCAGCTTTGCAAGGGTAAAAAAAAAAAAAACCTCGGCCAGAGAAATGTGGCTCAAAAAAATTTCTAGGCACTAGCTATTAAAACTGAACTAAAGATCAGAAAAGAATCAGATCTGAGCTGTTTAAGGGAGTGTCCAAGAGATCATCTCGAGGCTTTTCTGCCATGGACACTAGTGTTTCACAACTATGTAATTGTTCTCCTGAAGTTGGTAAATCTGGAAGCAAGGTGGCAGGGTTAAGAGTTGAACAGCACTTCAAGGTAATGTTTTCATTGTTTAGCAAGGTTATTTCATACCTTGTAATTCGCTGATCAGAAAATGCCTGTGTTCTGTGTCTTAGCAACAATGCTTCTACCTCATGTGGGCACATAATTGTTAATGGGCATCCCAATACTAGATCAACAGTTTTTGTCACTAGTAAGGCTGTAGCAGCTACTCCTCTAAGACATGGTAGTGCTCCTGATGCTACTGGGTCCAGTTGGGCAGAACAATTGGCAATTGGGCGCTGAGAAGGTCCCAAAGTCTGAGTTAAAACACCTGAAGCTACCCCTCTTCTCTCATGTACATACAAAGTAAATGGCTTGTTGTAATCTGGGATGCCTAGAGCGGGGGCAGACAGGACAGCCTTTTTTAGATCTGATAGAGCTGACAGGTGTTCTGGTTCTAATTTGAGGGGTTCAGGGAATCACTTGTTACTGCTATAAGGGGTTTAGTAATTTCCCCATAGCAAGGAATCCATTGTCTACAAAACCATTTTGCTCCCAAAATTGCTCTCAACTGTTTCTTAGTGGTAGGAGCACTTAAATTTTGAATATTCTCAATTTGTTTGAGAGAAATCAAGTGGGCACCTGCAGTCAGGATGAACCCCAAATATTCTACTTTAGGGAGGCACCACTGAACCTTATCCTTCAAGATCTCATGACCTCTTTTGTGCAATTCCAAAAGAAGGTGCTTGCTATCTTCCTGACATGTTTCCGCATCTGTTGAAGCGAAGAGTAGGTCATCTACGTACTTGATTAATTTGCTGTTTTTAAATTTTATATTATCGGTATCTTGGCTCAAAATTTGCTCAAATAAGCTCAGGCTGTCTACAAAACCTTGTGGCAAACGACTCCAGGAGTATTTACGGCCCTGACAGGTGAAAGCAAAGATATGCCTCGAGTTCTCATGTATGGGTATGGAAAAGAAGGCTGAGCACAAGTCTACTACTGTAAAGTATGTAGCTGTGCTAGGAATAGAAGAAATAATAGTATTAATATTGGAAACTATGGAATGTCTCTTTATAACGTGATTGTTCACAGCCCTCAAATCCTGCACAAATCTATAGAGGTGTTTGCCATTGGGCCCTCTTTTTGGTTTTTTAACGGGCAGGATGGGCATATTGTATTCAGATTTACAAGGAATTATTATTCCCTGTGCAATTAATGAGTTAATTACTGGGGTAATTCCCTCAATTGCCTCTTTTGAGAGGGGATACTGATGAATGGAAGGAGGTGGGCTAGATTTAGTTTTTATCTGCACAGGAACAGCTGACTTAAGTAAGCCTACATCAGAAGATGTGGCCCAAAGAGACTCCGGTATATCTTCAGGTATTGCAAAGGTGGGATGCTCTTTTTTCTCCTGACTCTCTGAGAGAATTACAGGGAGTAAATTTAAAGATTCCTCCGGTACTTCCAATGATAAAGAACCATCTGGGGAGCAAGTTATTGTGGCTCTGAGTTTGTATAGAAGGTCCCTCCCCAGCAAATTTAAAGGGGAGTCAGGCATCAAAAGGAAGGAATGTTGTACCTCTAGGGGTCCTACAGACACCATTCTAGGGGGAAGTCTTTTAACTCTTTGGGGTATTCCTGATACTCCCATTACATTTTCTAAGCCAACAGAATAACATTGTAAATCAGGTGTTCTCTTTAATACAGACTGGGAAGCTCCAGTGTAGCGTATGCCATCTCTCATAAAAGAAGAACCATGAGTAAATAAGACCATAGTTCGAGTCTATTTTTACAGTATACAAGCAGTTGTTCATCCTATTTTCAAAGAGGATCAATAACATCATGGGGATGATGTCTTGACTTACCCATGAATTGGATTTAAGTGAGGCAGAGTTGCACAAAGTCAGCAGCCTCGCTGTCTCTTCCAAAGACATTGAAATCCAGTGGAAAGACTAAAGTCAGGATGACTAGTGAAGGCCTGGGATGGAGTGGATGACCTTAGGGTCTTCCATATCTAAGCAAGCTCTAGGCACTCCACAGAGCATGTTTCAGTCACCTTAAAGGCCATTAGAACAAATTGTTCTCATCTACTCTTTCTATCTAGAGAAGTATTTACATGCTTGAGGTAGACATCCCCCTAAGCCACTGACAGATTTGAGGTCTGTAGGTTACACACAGCCTGGTTTAGCCTGTCTACAGGGCCAGTTTTTATTGGGGTGTGGCCCCTGAATGTGCTACAGATTTTTGGAGCCACAAGTGAGAGTTGGGTGAAAGGTGGACAGCAAAGATGGATGAGCATCCCTGAAAAGGGCTCAGCAAGACCTCCCAGGAGAGGTGCTAGTTCTCCCTGGAAACCCACTTTACAAGGAGTAAATGGCAAAGCAGAATGTGAAATCAGATCCTCCAATTCTTCATCTGTTACCTAGTATGTTACTTTCCTCCTTGGAAGGACAGAAATCCCTGCCTTAAATACCTCACAACAGAGGTGGCAAATATACTGCCCTCCCAGAATGCATTGCCTGATTACTGCTGAACAAGATTCAAACTTAATTGGGAAACATTTAACAAAATAAATACAAATACAACAAAGCACATGTTGTGTTATGTGTTTTTAAGTCAATATGCACATAAAGGGAACTTTAGGCAAGGCCCCTATTTCAATTTGAGTTTGGCATCACTGTCTCACATGAAAATGGACATAAAACAATGCTACTGTGATCACATAGACTCCATGGTTATATAAGCTAATAGTCATGCCTTAGGACAGTGATGGTGAACCTATGGAAAAGGTGCCAAAGATGGCATGCAGAGAGGTCTCTGTGAGCACATGTGCCACCCTCCCCTCCCTCTCTCCACTGTGTCTGACAACATTTTTTCATAACCCTGTCTCACTGCACAAAAGGCCAATGGGAGCACACAGGGGATGAGGTGGGTGACTCAAAGGCGGCAGAGCTAGAGGGAAATGGAGCATTCCAGCCACTCCCCATCCCTTCTCTACACTTGCCAAAAATATTTCTTCCTTCACCCACCTCTCCACCCAGCATCCCAATGGGAGTGCTTTCTCCCTCCCCTGTGTGAGGGTAAGGGGGGTACACAGCATCCATTGTCTGGAGGGATGCTGGAAAGGACCTTCTAAATCCATTCTTTTACTTCACAGATGATGAAATGGAGACCTTTGGAGGCAAAACAACTAGACAAAGGGCATACAATGAAGGCTGAGAGCATGGAGGCTCAAGAAACAAAAGCAAAAAAGTAGTAAAGTATATTATCAGTTAAATCTTGTTTTTAAAAGCCCTAGTGGTATATAAAAACCATTATAATATTTTCATATTGTAATTATGCTGCCATTCTTGTGAGATACAGGGTCAATTGTATCATAATACATACCTAAACATTCAAAGGACTATGGAACTCCAATTTTACCATCAGAAAGGGTGTCCAATGAACTCATTCTCACCCAAGGAAACAATATCAAATGGATATATGAACTCATGGTCACTTCCCACTTCTCCCAATACACCTTGACATACCTCCATGCCTCCTCATCCTGTGTGATTCTCACATGTGTACAACAGTGACTCTCTGACCTCCACTGTATAAAGACCATGTATGATCCATTTCATCCCTCCCCAAGTGTAAAATGGAGATTTGAATCCTGGATGTCAATCCCCAGAAGTCCTTTGTACTTCCCAGAATTCCCTACAATCTCACCTGAGTGCGAGAACACAATTTAGTATTTAAAGGGCTCTCTGCCTCCCAAGCTCTCTCTTCTTCAGCTTCTAGGCACATGCGTTTCTCTACTCAGCATGCAAGAGGTTGTAAGTGAAATGTGAATGGGCTAATCAGCCCTAGGCACGTTCTTTTCTTATTTTGTATTTCTTTATCCTTGATTTTTAATAATCTTTAATAAACCTCATTAAATATAATATTTTCATCATGTGAACCTTAAAACATTCTCAGACCCTACTTCATAAGGTTAGGATTGTGAACCTTAAAAATTTCCCAGACCCTACTTCATAAGGTTGGGTTAAGACCATTCCCCATTGGGACCATTCATCATTTGGGCAGTGAAGGTACTTGATCAGGAATGTGAGAACTCTACTTCACCATACCTAAGCATGCCTTAGGGAAAGATAAAGTTGTAAACTCTTTGCTGAACAATGAAAAGTACCTAAACCCATACTTATAGTAAGACAAAAAGTTCTTTAAGCCTTGCCTATTTTAGGACTAATACAAAAGGGTGCTAAGTACCTATAAAGGTCAGGCAACTTGTGAACTTATAAGGAGCAAAGAGGTGAAAACTTACTCAGAGATTCTAGTCTACTCAGGTGTGAATTACTCAAAAGATTAGTCTGCTCAGGTGTGAACAAAGAATGGTCTGTCCTTTGAAAAACGTCTACTGTGATTGGTAGATGGGAGAACTTAGGGGAGGAGACATAGGAGAAAATTCCCTTTAAATAGGAGGTCAGATTCATTCAGAGACATTCAGATTCAGGCATTGAGCTGGTGGAGTCAGCTGAGATGAAGTGTCACTAGAATCCTTGCTTGGAAAGATCTTGTGGTGAGTGATTAAGGACTGACTGATCTTTCTTTTAGGGCTTAGGCCTGGGTTGGCCAGGGCTGCCCTGGGCTGGCCTATCCTTTTCTCATTATTTCCTTTTTCTCTCGTTCTCTCTTTCTTTAATTCCTCATTGTATTATTAATTAAATTCTCTATAAAACCTAGTTGACTTGGGTATATTCATAATTGGGGATATTTCCCTGGCGACCACCTAATATTTGATTTGAAACAAGATACTGTAGTGAAAACATATTTTCTGTGGTCACAATTTACTTATCCAATTTTTTATCTACTACAATTTAAGTCTTCCACTATTTTAACTCTTACAGTTTATGACCTCAACTATTTTAACTTATTACAATCAGTAGATAGTAATTTAATTTTTATACAAGGGTTCCCTGGTACCCTTAGGAGGTTGAAAGGATCTCTCATCTTAGCAACTCACTCAAACTCCTACTGATTATCTCCCTCCAGTTTTAGGCACCTAAGTTCTCCAATTCCATTTAGCCACTTAGTGGTAAAATTAGCTTTTACAAAGGAATATTACATTCAAAGGACAAATACATAAACATTCTTCCTCAAACCCCTCAGTTTATGGAGAAGGGGAGGAGACTAGGTTCATATGAGAGGAAAAATAAAAAGGTCATTTCGAATAGATTGTGCAATGTGTGATGGTAGCAGTAAAGACAGGTTGAATTCAGAAGAGTTTTGATTTGGTCCTGGAGGCAGTAGGGAGCCCCTAGAGTTTACTGAACAGGGGAATCACAGTCAGATCTATACCTTAGAAAAATGACCTTGAAGAAAAAGAAAAATGACCTTGGCAGCTGTGTGGAAGATGAATGGTACATTAGGCATGGTGAGGTGACAAGAACCTGAGCTAATGTGTGTAGAGAGATGCTATGAAGGTATAATCAACAAGACTTGGCAACGGATAGGATATGGGGGTGAGGAAGAATGAAGAGTTAAGGATGGCCTTGAAGTTTTCGACCTAGGAGAAGAGAAGGATTATGATGGATGTGACAGAAATTGGGAAGTTTGGAAGAAAGATGGATTTCAGGGAAGATGAGTTATACTTAAGACACATTTAGTTGGAGATGCCTATGGGCTATCATATGATTCAAAATGCACAGTAGAAAGCTAGGGATGCAGGAATAGGGCTTTGGAGAGCTGGATTGTGTATATAACTCTCTTACTCTAAGTTCTAAATATTTTTATCTAGGCTCATAGATTTTGAGGTGGAAGAGGCCATAAGGCTCATATAGTCTAACTCATTAATTTTATAGATGAATAAAATGAGGTCCAAAGTGTGGATTGTATTTTCTCTAAAGTCTGTATGTACATTCTCAACATCCATCAAAGTACTTTGTACATATTAGGCACCTGAGCACCATTTCTTGACTGAATAAAGGGGGAACATCATTTAAGCCACTACCTACTTCAGGTCCCCATTGCAAAAGCCTTGTCTTACTCCATGATTTTGGCCTCATTTGTCCTTCATGCATGACAGGGAAGCTTTCCAAGCATTCATCAGGATAGTAAGTGGGTTCCCCCAGAACTTCAGATCCATTCTCTCTCCCTTTTGTAGCCACTAGGGGGAGAAATCAAGTAGGCCAACCCTAGAGCAGTGCTTGGCCCATCTTTGAGAGAGTAGGTTTGTTGCACACAGCTGAGAGGGGAAATTTTAAGAGGCCCATTAATGGAAAATCTCAGAAAACAAGCACATGCTTTCACCCAAATATCCATACTTGTGCATGCACACACATAGACACACAGAACATGCTTCTCATAATAGTCGAACATAAACATTAGTAGATAAAAAGGACCTAACCTGCAAAATGCAACAGCCAGACTTGTAATGTATTTGGGGACCACAAGCTTGGCAAACAGTTTCCTCATATTCAATTTCATTATGTAGGATGGGTCAATTTTCATGGAAAATAGACAGTATTGCTTAAAGGTACACAAACACTGGGTGATTTCTAGGAGCTTATGTTTATTTTGCTAGAAAAAGCACTCAATAATGCCCTTTATCAATCCTCTCATTCTGCAATTTGGAGACAGCTGGCAGAGTGAATTATGGCATAAACAGAAATGACTCATTCCAGCCAATAAAACGACTTAGAATGTGTAGTGGTATTTATCTTCAATCTCCACCTCACCTTCAGCCTCCATTTTCCTAGGGATGTAGATTATTTTCAATCATCTTAGATAACCTACCTGATGCAGAGAGTCATGTAATCTTCCCTGTTGTCTTAAAAGTTCAGTGAATGGGGGTGGGGTGGGGGGAGGAAGAAGATCATTCAGTATGATGAAGTCCTACAACAACAGGCATTGCAGGTGGGCCAGAGAGGGAGAGAAAGTGGCCATTCTTTGGCAGTTTTCTAGGGCCAAGAAGAAGGAAAGTGAAACAATTATTCTGAAGACTGTCTTTAATACAAAGTATAAGTGGTCAGTCAGAGAGAGCAGTACCAACTGTTCAGAAGTGCCCCCAGGTAAAAGGGAATTTCTCTCTTCCTTTCAGCTCTACAGATAAAGGAATTACTTGGAAAAAAAGCAGACTCCTGCATCTTCAAGTTATGAGTTGTGTGTTGACATTATCTATTTCAGATCCAGTGGTATCCCCACCTTGCCCTGCTCCTGCACCTTAGCAGGCATGAGCAGATGTGGCATATCCCAAGTTCTCTCTTGGGGCCAATACAGAGCCACAGATGTTGGAATGTCTGGGCTCAACCACAGCAGCCTTTTCCTCTGCCTCCTACCCATGTCTCCATTGTTTGCATGGCAGTGAGCCAGGAACTAGGAGAAGTACTTTCAAAGCAAGGTGCTACCTTCATGAATATATGCCATGTCCTTATGGCTCCCAGGCTTAGGAAAAAAAATATCAAAGCATTTATTCCACCAAACAAAGCAAGAGTTTAGAAGAAGGGTCTAATGGGAGTCTATAGTACTATAGAAAGAATTTGGATGGATATGCAGGAAAAGCCTCATTAATCAGACAAAGAGGCACCCTTCTCCTGCAAAGCCTTAATTTCCCTTGCAGGAAAGGAGTATTTAAGGGGCTGTGGCCTAGCCTATCTTTCTCACGTTTCAGACCCACAATAGCTGTCTCTGAGCCTTGCCTTACTGGAACCAGCAACCACAGAGTGTATTGGGTGTGTTGGCCTAGCCATATATAGACTGTGTCATTTATGTGTATTTTGATTGTGTCCGTTTCCTTCCAAGAGAGCATGGCCAGTTGCCTTTTGCCAAAATAACCAGTCGGACTGTTTTCTTTGCCTATCACATGATGGTGGTGGCACAAGAACTTGTTTTCGCCTTCTTTTGGAGGTGCTGTTTGCTATTCCAAGCTGATACATGAAAATTTTAAAAAAGAAAAGAGAAAGAAGAGACAATGGCCATGTCCCAAAAGGGACCTCCCTCAAGTTGATTCCAAGTTTTCTGTCCAGTCAGTCATTTCAGATGTTTCAATCACTGTTGCCCTGTGGTCTGACTCCCAGCACCCAGCTCCCTTGCCAACACTGAGATGCCAAAGACAAGGTATCACTCCTGCTTTGTTTTACCCAGTGGCTCACCTGAGGGTGACCTGGGGGCCTTCTTCTGGAAAAGCTGCCAGAAAAACACTAGAGAAAAGCTTTTGAAGGACCTCAAGGAACCCTCTGCTTCCTGTAGTGGCAGAGCACAGAAACTGTTCTAGTAGCAGCAGCTGAGATTACATCCTGAGTAGGGCGGACATGGAAGTCAGGGTCAAAAGACTTAAGTGTGTACCAGAAGGTGAGTAAGCATTATAAGATCACAGATTCAGAGTTGGCAAGAATCTTAAAGCTCATCTAATCTAATCCTTTTATCTTTAAATGAGGAAGCCCTAAGGATGCTAAAGTCTCACCCAAGATTAAATAATAAATGCCAAAAGCAGGATTCAAACCCAAGGCTTCTGATTCTAGATCTGGCAATGTTTCTACTACCTCATCCAGAATATTTATATGGGAATGGAAAAATAAGGAAAAGAGAGTGCAGTCACTTTTTGCCCATGATCAGTACTTAGTGAGTAGTCCATTTTTTTTAAATGTCCAGATTGAGGACAGCTGTCATCTTGCAGTCTTCCAACTAGGGCTAGCCTCCCAGAAGTCAAGATGGCAGCTGCCTCCAGCCCATGGTGGAATCTGAGGGAATACCTCTACATTCAATTTCTATATAGCTAGGGAGTAGGTACAGATGAACCTGAAGTATGAAATTTGAAATGAGATCATGAGAATGAGATCATTCAGTTGTTATTCTAGTTTCATAATTCCATCTGGTAGAGTCCATCCTCATGATGTCATCGTTTCTTCATGGCTAGGTTAATGCACCACAATTTTCATGAATTACCTTCAATCATTTAAAAGAATTAGCATTTGTTACTGCAGATCACTATTTCAATTATCGGTGGCTTTTTAAGGCTTTAGAAATGCATACCAATGAATTCATGTGACACAATTAGCATTTTAATATCAGATGGCTAGAAGGACAGATGATGTTTAAGGCAATCATCATGGTACTTAAGAAGAGCATTTGGTTTCATGTGGTAGTTAACTCTAAGTAATGTCCTGTGCTTCCCCCCTGTAAAACTTGACCCATCTCAGAGATAAGTTTGAATTAGATTTCCATTTCCCTTCACCCTTTTTCTTTACCTGCCATTTTTAAAGGGGGCTGGACAAAGGGTCAAGAATACCTGACTTCCAATCCAACCAATGACACTGAATGACAATGCAATCAAGGAGGAGTCCTTTAACATCTCTGAGTCTGGGGTTTTTCATCAGTAAAAGGATACTATGTCAGTTTTCACATATTCAGTGTATGCAAAATACTTTGCAAATGACACATACATATACTTACATATATATGAATATATACACCCAGATGTATATATTTGGTGCTATTTTTATTATTGAATGATTTGGGTTTCTTTGCTTAACTATGAGTGGAAAAGGGGAGGAGTCAATGGCAGAAGAAGCAGAAAACAATTAGCCTAAATTTTTATTATTTATTAAAATTTTATTTAATATATTAATTATATACTAAATAATAATTGATAATGATATTTCCTATAATCCATTATTAATATTACTTTAATATTTACTAATAAAGATTTGTAAGAGAAGAGAGGAGGAATGGAATTGATTCACCAGATTGAAAGATCAGTGAATAATAGTAACAATAAGAATGACTATTTGCAAAGCACTTTACATATATCACCTCATCTTGTGAAGTAGCTGCTTTTATTTATTATGCGCATTTTACTGAGAAGGAAAATGAGGCTGAAGGAGGTCACACAGTTTTAAGTGTTTGAGATGAATTTGAACTCATGTCTTGCGGAGTCATGGAGAGGACTAGTTGATAACTTTTGGTTCTCACCAGTGTATAGTTGGGAGGATGGTACTTAAAAAAGTTATTTATGAACTTGTAGTATCTTAGCTCTAACAGCTACTCTGAGGTGCCCCTTGAGAGACAGTAAAGTAGGCAAACTGGCTTGGGTATGGGCAGCTTCAGGTCTAGAAAACAGAGCCCTGAGGAGTGGCCATGTTCCTCAAATACGTCAAAGACAGGCTTTTTAAATTTTTTCGTAATTTCTCAATTCTTAATTCACTTTTAACAATTCGAACTAAAGAATATAGAACAAAGAACAAAAAATCCAAAAGCAAATGAAAGGATCACTCACAGCAGTGCCTCGTTCCCTCTCTAAATCAGCTTCAGCTGACAATCCATATTGAAATCTGCTATTAGACTGCTTTGCTACTAAATTACCCAGAATGCTAATGAGTTGTCCAGCTGCTTTGAATTCCCCTGCTCTGCTCTGAGTCTTTTTTATATTTATTGAGAAACCAGCCTGGGCTTAGCATTGCTCTTTCTTGGGCACAGCCTCTCCTTCCTAGGTCCCCTAAAACAATCCTACCACTCCCTCTTTCTCTTTATTCTAGTCTAGACTTGGAATGGCAACTCTTTCTAAAGGAGCTTCTTTTAGATTCTCTCTCTCAAGGCATAGCTCAACAACTTGGGCTTTTTCAAGGTGGCACAGATGATCTTGCCATTAAATATGGTTCTAGCCAGTTAAATTATTAAACAAAACAAATACAAGTTAAAGCTAGATGGATTTCTTTCCAGGGCTAAAACACACCACATCTCTAGAATGAATCAGGATAATCTGTGGGGAGAAAAAAAAAGGGACTAGGATTGAACCAATGGATGAAAACTGAATTATATCAAACATTTAAAGAACAACTAATCCCAGTACTATACAAACTATTTGACAAAATTTATGACACAAATATGGTACTGATTCCAAAGTCAGACCAAAAACTGAGAAAGAAAGCTATAGACAAATCTCTTTAATGAACATAGATGCAAAAATCTTCAATAGAATACTAGTGAAGAGACTCCAGTAAGTGATCATGAGGGTTATTCATTATGACCAGGGGGAATTTATACCAGGAATGCAAGGAAGGTTTAATATTAGGAAAATAATTTACATAATTGTCCATTTCAACAACCAAACCAACAGAAATCACATGATTATCTCAATAGATGCAGAAAAAGCCTTTGACAAGATACAACACTCATTCCTATTGAAAACAATAGAAAGCATAGGAATAGAAGGGCCTTTCCTCAAAATAATAAACAGTATATATTTAAAACAATCAGCAAGCATCATCTACAATGGAGACAAGTTAGAAGCCTTCCTAATAAGATCAGGAGTGAAGGAAGGATGCCCATTATAACCTCTTTTATTTAAAATTGTACTAGAAACACTAGCAGTAGCAATTAGAGAAGAAAAAGAAATTGAAGGGATTAAAGTAGGCAATGAGGAAACTAAACTATCACTCTTTGCAGAGGATATAATGGTATACTTAAAGAACCCCAGAAAATCAACTAAAAGACTAGTGGAAATAATTAGCAAATTTAGTAAAGTTGCGGGGTACAAAATAAACCCACATAAATCATCAGCATTTCTATATATTTCCAACAAAACTCAGCAGCAGGGGTTAGAAAGAGAAACTCCATTTAAAATCACTCTAGACAATATAAAATACTTGGGAATCTATCTGTCGGGAAAAACACAAGAATTATATGAATCCAACTACAAAACACTTTTTACACAATTTAAACTAGATCTAAACAACTGGAAAAACATTAATTGCTCCTGGGTAGGATGAGCCAATGTAATTAAATGATAATACTACCCAAATTAATCCACTTATTCAGTGCCATACCTATCAAACTACCAAAATCTTTTTATAGAATTATAAAAAACAATAACAAAGTTTATCTGAAAGAACAAGAGATCAAGAATATCAAGGGAACTAATGAAAAAAATGTGAAGGACGGGGGCCTAGGAGTACCAGATCTTAAACTGTACCATAAAGCAGTGGTCATCAAAACAATATGGTACTGGCTAAGAGACAGAAGGGTGGATCAATTGAATAGACTAGGGGTAAATGATCTCAGTAAGCTAGTGTTCAGTAAACCCAAAGACCCCAGCTTTGGGGCCAAGAACTGCTAACAAAAACTGCTAGGATAATTGGAAAACAGTATGGGAAAAATTAGGTTTAGATCAACATCTTACATTGAATATCAAGATCAATTCAAAATAGGTAAATGACTTAAATATAAAGAGAGAACTCATAAATAAATTAGGTGAACACAGATTAGTATACCTGTCAGATCTAAAACCAAGCAAGAGACAGAGAACATTGCAAAATGTAAAATGAATGATTTTGATAATATCAAATTAAAAAGGTTTTGTACAAACAAAGCCAATGTGTCAAGATAATTTTAGGGTTGTGACTTAAAATCCAATCTTCACAAATGCAACCAAAATTAGAAGGAAAGCAACAAACTGGGAGAACATTTTTAGAACAAAACTCTCTAACAAATGTCTAATTTCCAAAATATATAAGGAATTCAATCAAATTTACAAAAAATCAAGTCATTCCTCAATTGACGAAAGATAAAGGGACATGAATAGGCAGTTTTCACATGAGGAAATCAAAACTATCAATCAATAAGCTCATGAAAACATGTTCTAAATCCCTCAAATGCAAATTAAAATTAAATGCAAATTAAAATTAAATTTAAGTTAAAATAACTCTGAGTTACCACCTCACACATAGCCAATTGGCCAAGATTACAGTAAAGGAAAGTGATAAATGTTGGAGGGGATATGGCAAAATTGGGACATTAATACACTGCTGGTGGAGTTGTGAATTGGTCCAGCCATTCTGGAGGGCAATTTAGAACTATGCCTAACTGCCTGCCCTTTGGTCCAGCCATACCACTGCTGGGTTTGTGCCCCAAAGAGATAATAAGGAAAAAGACTTGTACAAAAATATTCATAGCCTCACTCTTTGTGGTGGCATAAAATTGGAAAAATGAGGGGGATGTCCATTGATTGGGGAATGGCTAAATAAATTGTGGTGTATATTGGTTACAAAATATTATTGTGCTGAAAGGAATAAATAAATGAAGGAATTTCATGTGAACTAGAAAGACCTCCAAGGAATAGATGCAGAGTGTACACAGAGCCTGATGATACATTATGGCACAATTGAATACAATAGACTTTTCCACCAGCAGCAATGAAATGACCCAGGACAATCCAGACGAACTTGTGAGAAAGATGCTATCCCCATCCAGAGATAGATCTATGGGAGTAGAAATGCATTAGAAAAATATATGCTCGATCACGTAGTGTGATAGGGATAGGGTTTTGATGTTAAAAGATCATTCTTTAAATATGAATAACATAGAAATATGTTTTGAACAATAATACATGTATAACCCAGTGGAACTGTTTGTTAACTTTGGGAAGGGGAAGGAAAAAGTGGGAGAGAGGGGATTGTGAATCATGTAACCATGGAAAAATATTATAAATAAAAATTAAAAATTTTTGTGAAACTGTTACTATCCCTCTAATATCTGCCATATCTCAGGCCATCCTGCCTCCTCTCCACTTCTGGAATCCTTAGCTGTTTTCTGGGCTTAATTTGGGAACTATTTCCCTGTATGCTCTCTTACCTCTTCAGTCTATTCGATTGTGCCCTCCAATGGAATGGTAGCTCCTTAAGGGCAGGGACACAGAGAATAAACATTTCATCAATGTCTGTTGAACTGAATTGCCATACCCAAAATAAACCACAAACAATAATGAAATGTGGGTGATTATTTAAAAAAAACTTAATCAATTAACTTCTATCTGAATTAAACTTTCATATTTTATAAAATTATTGAATCAAATTTGAACATTAAAATGCCCTCCAAACCAAATCTGAACTAATCCAATATTTCATTTGGCTCAAGTCCTTGAGAATAACACAATCTATTTGCAAATGAAATACAGAATTCCTTGACCAAGCCCAATCCAGGTACTAGTATTCAAACATATAAATTAATATCTCCATGACTCTAAGGATAGAATCATTTGCCAAACTAGAGCTCCCACTAGCCTCTTCCTCATTGAAGACCAAGTGTATCTTTAAAGGGTGTGCCATGAAACTCCTCCAATTCTACACACAGTCCAATTCTAGCACGTTCCCCCGGTCCCCACCCCCAGCTGCAGTTTGCTATCTGCACGCCCAGGCTGAAGTTTGTGACAATAGCAGCTTTATCCTCTGAGTCACAAAGCTGTCTTCTATCCTCCAAGCCCTAGGGATGTAAAGGATGAAGAAAGCAAGAGATAAATAAAGAGATAAGTGAGAAGAAGACTCGGAATCTCAAGGCCTGAGTGGTGGATCTGGAAGCCTACATGCTCAGGAACCTTTCTTTCTTATCAATTTAACATTACCATATCATGGTTCTTCACAGAAAAGAGCATTTTGTTTAGAGAAAATCTCAATCTCAATCTTTTGGCCCTGCGAGTATAGTCCTTGCAGAAAGAGGTAGCTGAAGTTAGCTGCTGACAGTTTTCCTTCCATGTCTTTTCTTTGGTTTTATTTTCCACTCTTCTGGTCTTTCAAAATAACATTATTGAATTGTTTTTGTTCATTAGTCCCTAATTCCAGTGTCATTAGTATAAAGGGAAAAGGAGATTTGGTTCCCATTCCCTAGTTCAGTTGATTTAGCCACAGGACATAACCACAGGTGATGGAGTGGTTGGAAATCTGAACATCTAGAGATCATTCTACAATGTGTAAACACCTTTCTCTGATGGAATGAAATGTAAACTTGGCCAATAGAGCAAAAACTCTCATTCTTACCTGCTTGCAAGGGAAACTTTCACCCTTCTTCCCCCTACAAATGTTCAGCACTCCTTAATGTCTTGTCTTTCCTGACTAGAACAAAAGCTCTCTGAGGGTAGGGATTACCTTTCTTACTTATATTCATATCCTTTATGTTTAGCACAGAACTTGTAAAAATAAATGTTCTATCCATAACTCTAAAACTGGCTACAGCCTCTGGGCACTTTAAATAATTAAGTTCTAGAGACAACTTGGCAGTCAATAAGATTCAGAGTGAATTAGTTCAGGAGAGTTGAGATAGGCAGCAGCAGTTAGGGATAAACCCAGCTCTTTACCACTTAGGGGGAAGGAAAGGATTTCTCTATCCCCCATCAGCCATACCCAGGGCTCACCCAGAAGTAGTTGGAGAGTCAGTTTAAAAGATTCCCAGAAAAGTCTGAGGCACAGCTGAGGGAGGAGACATCCCATATATCCTTCAGAAAGACACAGATACAGAGAGGCAGTGGCTCAACAGAAAAAGCAATCTGTGGCAGCAGCAAAACTATGTACTCAAGAGAGATAGAACCCTGACAATTTAGTCTAGCTGTAGAGAGCACTCCTTGGGATCCCAAAGGAATAGCCTGCCCAGCAGAGGTGCTTCCTGAGGACTCCAGGAGAAAAAGAAAAGAGGATTGGATCCCTGAACTATGAGACTTGTGAGTAGCCTTGACCACATGTGTGTTTTATCACCAATGTACTCTTAAGTATGTGCCCACTCTTCCAAGTATAACTATGAAAAAGTGCACCCCATGGTTAGGAGGGTGATGGTTCATAGATATCGTTCTTACTATGCTCTCTCAGTGAATGTTTCTGATTTGAACTACATCCTTTAGCTGTTTATTAAAGGTAAGCACACTTGTTGGTGAAGGACCAACCCTGGAACCTATTTTCCCTTACCCCTAGAGCCCCTGCAGTCAAGTAATAACCAGTTACCTGGAATGTGCTAGAAACTGATAAGACCCCAGCCCCAGGAGTTCCTGTTCACGCCCCCCCCCCACGAATTCCTGTGCACTCCCTCTACCACAAAAGGGTAT
Organism: Monodelphis domestica; assembly: GCF_027887165.1. Lineage (NCBI taxonomy): Eukaryota > Metazoa > Chordata > Mammalia > Didelphimorphia > Didelphidae > Monodelphis > Monodelphis domestica. The sequence continues at coordinate 26,949,117 of NC_077235.1, read as the reverse complement.
AAAAGGCCTGAAACCCCAGACTCAGGGCCCAGCCATTTTTAGAGTGCTGAGCCCAAACTGCAGTTTGGCTAATAAACTCCCTACTGTGTGTTACATTATTGGTCTTGTTTCATCCTTGGGATCTTATCCAGGCACTTCATAGGGAGCTCCTGAGTTATACTTTGAGGAGTAGCCACCCAGAGGGCAGCCTAGGACCCAAGGAAGCTGCCACTTTCCAGGGAACCATCCTACTAGTGCTAATTGCAAGCTAAGGAAATACTTTGAAAAGAAGTGCTATATTCATTTTTGTTTAAAAAAAAACCCTAATCTGTAAAAGTAGGAGTTTGTATCCAGGTTCAATAATCTCTTCTACTATTTACTACTGTGTGACTCTGGGTAAGTCTCTTCCTGTTTCTAGGTTCACTCAATTTCCTCATAAGTTTAAGAAACCCTTCTTTCCTAGAATCTCACTCTCTTGACTGATTACTGATACTCACACAACACTATTACAGGGAGGCCCCATCCATGTTTCACTTAATTCTCTGCTCTCATATTCCCTCCTCCATGGCAACATAGAGCCTTTCTTTCCTCACCCTCCCTCCAGGGTTCTGGAACCACTATAAAATAACCCAATGAACTTTGACATTGCTCTTGAACAGGATGAATTAACTCACTTTAGCTGTACTAGTCATTCCTGCAACTTAATTAAACTGCTCTTTCCTTGCCACCACTCTCCTAAAAGTCCCATTTCCCCCCATTAGAATGTAAGCTCCAGTGAAGGCAGGGATTGTTTTTGCTGTGGTATTTGTATTTCTGGTGCTTAACAAATACTTATTCATTCATTCTTGCAAATAGCTGACCTCTTAGATCCCATCTTGCTATAAATTTGTGAATCAAAGACCCTGAGATTCAAGGGGGTAAAATATGCTAGGTTAAGATTCACATGATTAATACCAGGTTTTCCATAATTATAGACATTTCTTTATTATCTCTAATGCTGTTACTTCAAACTCTTATTTAAATAAAACCAAAATAACATTTATTCATCAAATACAAAATGTTGAGAAAAATCCCTACCTACTCAACTTCTGGTTGAGTTCTAACACCCCCTGACTACATGCTATATGAGTCAATGAAAATTCACAGATGTTCCTCATCCACACTTATGTATGAAGATGGTTACCAAAATCAACATAAAAAAACAGTTTCCTCTTGTCTTCTTGGCTGTCTGCCCATAAAGTGGCACAACAGTAAGAAGTTTCTAGAATGAAACCCTCCACTACTCAGTGACCTTCTGGCTCTAGCTGTTTCCTACCTATTCAGCAGGGTTCTTTTTATGATGGCATATTCAGTCCAGTGCTTGCTGCTGTCCCACTATGTACAGAAGTATTGTTCTGGGCTCTGGGCGATGCAAAAAAAGAAAAATACATGATCTACACCCTCAAGGAGCGTATGATCTAGTAGGGGAAATGAGATATGTTCACAGATGATAATTTTAATCTGAGTTAAAATATAAGGGCAAATTAGGACTCCCAGGAACTATGGCAGTTCTGAGAGGGAAGAAATCATTTTGAACTAGGGCAGTATGGGTGGCCAAGAAAACTAAAACTCCATTTTGTCTGTAGTTTTCCCCTGAGCCATGTTTATGTGGAAGTCTACACCCTCTTTTCAACCTTCATTTCTACTGTTTGTTGTTCACTACCGTTCGACTCTGTGATCCCCTTTGGGGTTTTCTTGGCCAAGATACTAGAGTAGTTTGCCATTTCCTTTTAAAACGCATTTTACAGATAAAGAAACTGAGGTAAAAGAAGAGTGAAGTGACTTGCCCAGGGTCACACAGGTAGGACATGTTTGAGGCCAGATTTAAACTCACAAAACAGAATATTCCTGACTTTGTGACTAGTACTCTATCCATTTTGTCACCTAGGGTGGGGTTATGGGAAATAAATAACTTGAAGAAGAACCTTTTCTGTTACTAACCCCAACAACAATTGGTCCTGTCCAATCAAGGGATACTACATCCCCCTAACTCTACTATAAAGACCCCCAACAATAATCTCAATCTAATCCAGAGGTATCTAATATCTGATTCATGTCCTGACTAAATTGAAACTCATATAAGTTTTGTCTTTTTATTACTTTGGAGAATCTCTGCCCTTGGGGGTAGGGTTCCCTTGCTGACAATCTCAATAAACCTTCCTTGGTTCCTAAATTTCTGGTTCTGGTTTGTTCTGGCACCAACATTTTACCCACAAGGGAAAGAAGAAGGGAGCTCATGGAAGACTTGAAGGAAGTGGCATTTGAAAGGTAAGTAGGTCAAGATGAAGAGAGTGGTAGAAATAATTCACTTGTAGTTGTCCCTGGTACCCAGGACCCAAGAGGCTTCATATTTTTAATAAAAACGATAGCATTGCTATAGCACTTTTAAGGTTTGTAAAGTGCTCTACAAATATTATCTCATTTTATCCTCAACAACCCTGCAAGCTGAGTCCCAATGGATGAATAAAGATTTGGTGCTGAAACACCCTGCTTTGTGCCTGTTTACTCTATCTAAGCTGACTAGACAGGAAGCTTCCCATCAGCCACCTTCTTGCCATCTCTCCTACACATTCCACCCCTCCTCCCACCCTCTTCCATCTCTTGCTCTGGATATAGTCATTAAATACAAATCAATGCTGTCATTGCTTCAGGAAAAGGCATGACAATTGACTACTGCATGTCTCCATTCACTATTTCTGTAACTCCCCAAAACAAAATTCCCTTTCCTGGCCACCACTTCCTAATATGTGGTATCACTCTCTATTAGATTATAAGCTCCTTGAGGGAAAAGTCTATGTTTATTTTGTTGTTGTGTCCCCAACACAGAGTGGAGTAGTGAATAAAAAAACAGCCATGGAAGCAGGAAGAATTGAGTTCAAGTCTAACCTCTTCCATAGAGTATGTATCCCAGGAGGCTCTATGACTTTTGACAAGCCTCAATCTGTAGACAGCTCTAAAACATAGAGAAGGTGCTAATCTGAACTGGTAGGGGGAATTTCCATATGTACCAATGAAATCCCTGGCCAAGTGACTATCCCTAATTTGCAAAACCAAGTCCTGTGTCTGATACATAGCAGGCACTTAACAATTGTTTTTTCACTCATTCACTCATTCATTCATTGGATATACTAGAAATAAAGAAGTAATATAAGATAAATGCAAGGTAGCTTGAGCAGGGAGGACATTACCAGATGGGCTGTAGGAGTAGGGGAATTTTAGAAAAGGCTTCATGAAGAGGACAGTGTCTTTTTTAAACCTTTACTTTCTATCTTAATATCAGTTCTAAGAAAGAAGAGGAGAAAGAACAAGGCAGTAAGGGGTTAAGTGACTTGCTCATGGCCTTGGAAAAATAAAGCATTTTCTGAGGCAGATGTGAGGAGGATAAGCATGCTAAGCATGGGGGATAACTAGTGCAAAAAGCAAAGAGCCCAGCAATGGCCTGGGCTGGCCTACCATGCCATTTCAGGAATAACTAGAAAACCAGCATGTCTTTGGAATATAACTATGACCCAGCACATAAGCTATTACTCCTTCGATGAGGTTGTCTGAAAGGTGATGGGCATGCTATCTTTGTCCGTGGCTAGGTCTTAATATAAACATAAAACAGTCCCGGGGCCAACCAGCACAAATCCTTGGGTTACCTTTCCTCCTTCCAAGCTGGTCCTGAATCATTAATGATTACTCCAAGTCTAGCCATTCAAACAGCTCCAAATCCACTTAATCATATGAGCTTCTAGCCCATATCTGTCTATTGTTTACACATGAATTATATGAGACAGTTTATTACTGGACACTGAATTTCTTGCTTACCCACCATCTGTTTCCTTTGCTTCTCCTAATCATATTGCTCTATGGAGCTAGAAGAAATCATGCAACTGGGCTACTAAAACAAATTTTTGTTAACTAATTTTGATTAAGCCTTCACCACAGTAATGCAATGTTGATACTTCTTTTATCTTAATTGATTCCCCATCTTAATCCCCTAAGAGGTTGTTGCAAACCTCTCCTTCTCTCCTCAGGCCTCCCATACCATTTCCCCTCCCTCCAGCCTCTTAGTTGGGGAACTTGATCTATACATGAGAAAATTAAGGCTATTCTTCACGATCTCCCTCTTTTCCCTTCTCTGTATATCAAATATTCATGACATAATCCTTGTTTCCTCCTCCTTTACTCATGTCTGTCATAATACATTTGTCCTCCTTGCCAATGCCAGCCCCTTTACATCAACCTTATAATCTCCTCTGATCTGCTGAGCAGATTGTTCCCATGATATGATTACTTTAACCCTAACCTTCTCTCTACTTGTCAATTTTCCTCTCTCTACTGGCCCCTTCACTGCTGCCTGAAAAAAAACCCAAGACTTCTCTAAGCATAAAAAACCCATATTAGATAAGAATTCACTAGAAATTTATGTTTCATAGCCTGACCTAGGCCCTCCTGTGTTAAGGCAATCCTCTTAAACTTCTCTAATTGACTTACTAGCTCACTCACCACATATTTCACTGAAAAAGTTCAGATAATTTGCTGAGTTCTCCATCTTTCCCCCTCATCTTCATCTTCTATCACCCAAATAAATGCCTTCTGCCACTATCTCCACCTTGACCTTTATCTCACATGAAGAGTTCCTTCTCTAACCAAAACAAACTTCTCTACCTGTAATGTAATCACATTCCACCTTATCCTTCTTGACTTCTCTGCAGCCTTTGACACTGTCGATCACCTCCTCTTTTCACTAAGCTTTCCCAAAATTACTTTATACTGGTTTTCCTCCCATGTATCACATCTCTCCTCAATTTCTTTTGCTAGATCTTCATCCAGACACACCCATTAAAGGCAAGGGCCCCCAGGGCTCTGTACTAGTCCCTTGCCTTTCACACTATGCTACTTCATGGATTCAGTTACCACCTCTGTGCTGATGATTCTCAGATCTACTTATCTAACTTCAGCCTCTCTCCTAACCTCCAGACTGACATGTCTGGCTGCCATTAGATATCTTGAAACAAATGACCAGTAGACATCTTAGACTCAGAATTCATTATCTTTCCCCAATATCCCTCGATTCCAAACTTCCCTGTTACTATTAAGGGTACCACTATTCTCCCAGTCACCCATACTTGCAAAATAGGTGTGATCTTCAAATCCTCACTTTCCTCCATATCCAATCTGCTGCCAAAGTCTATTGATTTTACCTTATTAAGATTTCATATGCCCCCTTCTCTCCTCTTATGTTACCACCACCCTGGTTTAGGCTCTCATTATTCCACATCTGGACCACTGCAATAGCTTGTTTATTGGTTCATCTTACCAAAAGTCCCTCTCTATGTCAGGCCACCCTCCCCTAAGCTATCAAAGTGCTGTTCCTAATATGAAGATCTGATACCACTTTGCCCTTACCCCACCCTGAATAAACTCAAGAGGCTCCCTTTTACCTCCAGGATCAAACATAAAATCCTCTTTGGTGTTCAAAACCATTTGTAAGTTGCACCAGTTTTCTATTTCTTTTTGCACTTGATATACCACCTCCCCCACTACCATATCCTCTGTGGTCTAGTGGTACTGACCTCCTTACTGTTCACTGGAGAAGACCCTCCCTTTCCCATCTTCAAGCATTGACACTGGCTCTCTCCCAGGTCTGTAATGCTCTCCTCTCCTTATTTCCATCTTTTGCCAGTTAAAATCCCACTTTCTATAGGAAGTCATTCCCAATCCCCCATAATTCTATTATTTTTCAAACAGATTTTATTCATATATTAATGATGAAGGTTTGACAAGTCTTCATTTTTAAAAGAAGAAAAGGAAAACAGTTTATGACACATAATCCTGTACAGAAGATAGATCATGCAGAAGGGGAAAAGACACACATACATACCTACACACACACACACACACACACACACACACACACACACACACACACACACACACACACACAATGAAGGGAAAGCAGACTGGCCAGTCTGGGTCAAAGTTCTTGACTAGTGGCATGCTTCAGGTAGGTTTCTAGTAGGCACTTTTTTGAAGGCTGTGAGATTTATCCAGATCTCAGTAGTATATGTTTTCATTGGGTTGTCAATGTTGTGCACTTCTAGAAGACTCTGGGTAGATAATAAGATGGTCCCAACATTATAGAAAATTGACCACTTGTCCTTAAGGATTTCCAAGTAGATATTGCCTTGGATGCTCACACTGTGATGGTAACAGAGTGTGACAAATTGCACAATGGAAGCATTATATGGGTAGTTGCTGGGGAACTCCAAGAAGAGCTTATACTTCAGGTCTTGATATACTGTCTTAGTTGCCCCATGAATGATCTCAACTCATTTGAAGAGATAGGCTCTGGGAAGTCAGAAATTCTTTTGTCTCATTAAGGTCATCAATTACTCTTGTAAGCTCTTGCTGATGGACCGATGGACCTCTTAACTCATTGCCTGTGGCTTGGCTCTCTTAGGATGAGGGATGGTGGCAGGGGCCAGTTCTAGAAGGTCAATGGGGACAGGAGTTAGAGAAAAAGAAATACCCAAATGGCAACAGCAGGGTTCCAGCCTTTCCACTTTAATTCTAGTATCTTCCCTCTGTTGATTATTTTTAATTTATCCTGCATGTAGTTAGTTTTTACATAAGTTTTTGCATACTCTCTCCCACAAGATTGTGAGCTCCTTAAGAGCACAGACTGTCTTTTGTCTTTCTTTGTAGCCTTAATGTTTAACAGACTATCCAGCAGATAGTAGGCATTCAATACATCCTTCCTTCCTATCACCATATATGTATATGTGTATGTGCATGTATATATATAATCCCCTTCAGAAACAAACTTGCAAAAAAGAGCTATATACACCAATTATTTCCACTTTCTCTCTTCTCTCTCATTACCTTTGCAATCTGGCTTGCATACTCATCATTCACTAGGAACTCTCTAAAGTTACTAATAATCTTTTAATTGAAACATCTAATGGCCTCTTCTTAGTCATCATCCTTCTTGACAACTTTGCATTACTGGACACTGATGACCACCACCTCCTCTTTACTTTTCATACCACTTCTCTTTCTTATTTCTTCTTCTTCCTGTCTGACAACACATCAGTTTCTTTTCCTGGTACATTAGCAATATAACAACCCACAAACTTCAGATATTCCTCAAGACTCTGTCTTGGGTCCTTTTCCTTCTGTCTTTATCATATTTTCCTAGGTGATCTCATTAGCTGCCATAAGTTTAATCATTTCGATGCAAATGACTCTCAAATGTATAGATTCAGTCCTACTGTTTCTCTTGAGCTCCAGCCATACATCTCCAACTGCTTATTGGATTCTTTTTTTTAATATAATTTTCTAATTTACCAAAAGAAAATATTTAGTGCATTAACTATGATCTTGCATGGATAATTAACTGAATTTATGTAACATTTTTCTGCTGATTTTCAGTGACAATTTGAAGGTTTCTTTACCTTCAAATGGTTACAAGTAACCATTAATCTAGTTAATTTTCTTATAAAAATAAAACACTACCAATAAATGTTTTAATATCAATTTACATTATTTTTGTAAATATTTTAATTAAATCTTCCCATATTAGGATCCCCCCAAAATATATGTAAGTTCCTTCTAGTTAGAATATGTAAAGCTAAAATATGCTAGCATAAAGTGTGTGTTACCCATGTAGGTTATGTGTATGTCTTCATGGCTCTGTCTAAATTCAGCTTCCAAGGAGTCATGAATAAAAATATGTAGACTCTTATTGAGGGATCTCTAAGGGAGATTTTGAGTCATACCTGGAGCAAAGAAAGAGAGAGAGAGACCAAGACATGGTTCCCTCTGCTCTCTTCAGAAAGGGGATATCTGACTATTACTATATCTATCTTCTTGCTTTGCTCATCTAGAAGAAACAATTTTCAGGTTCAAGTTGCTTTTTCTGGTCATCCATTAACAGGGAAAAGGTACCCTAAGCTATAACCAAAGACTAGAATCCTTTTCCCCATCAAATGTTAGTTACAGAAAGACTATCACAAATAGTGAATTGCAAATAAACCCATTTATTCAAGCTATCGGCAAACATAAATCAGAGAAGTTGTACAGATTAGAATATATCAAACAATTCATAGTATGAATGAGCTATCCTGCTGGGAGAAAGATAAATGGGTTTTTACCCAGAGAGTCCCCAATCTCACCCAAAGAAAAATTCCCTTAAGTCTCTAGTGTGACAAGCTAGAAATCAGGGTCATGCTTGAGGCTCCTCCTCCTTTTAATGTTGACTTCTTCCCACAGACTTTCTTTCAGTCTAGGGGCCTCTCCCTGAAGAGAGCCCCAAACCATATGTATTCTCTCTTAAAGTTGGGAAGCCAGAAGAAAAAACACTCCTCTCCCAAGTTCTCATCAACTCTGCCCCTCATGAAGGTAAAGAGCAGCAAGTAATCCTTCTCTTTATCAATAAGGAGAATCTTACACCAAGGCCCAGACTCGAACCCTTGAATTACTCTAAAGTAGTGTGCAAATTAACTGGGACAAAGTGAAATAAAGTTACCTGCACATAAGAAATCTTACAACTTTTCACATCTTTAAAAAAGTTTGAATGCAATCCTCCTTTTGCTGTCATAATTTATTTTACACAGTTTCAACATAAGATAAGATTTTGAAACAAATTCCTTAGTCCTTCAGCATGAAACCACACTTATAATACTGGCTATTAAGTATAATTTTGATCAGCAGTCCAATTTTCTAAACCTAGTTTTAATTATGGTCCATAGGATTTCAATCAAGTACATTTCCAGGCACATGAATGAACATGTTTAAAAATATTAATCTTTTGGATGAATTTTATTAATCTTTCATGGATTGTGGCATGCTTAATTCCAGAACAACTCTTAGGACAGCAATATGTTTATCAGTTCTGTCAAAGGTACCATCATCCTTCTGGTCATCCAGATTCATAATTGTGGCATCATATTTGGCTCCTCCTTTTCCTCACCTCAGCTATCTAATCCATGAACTAAGTCTTGCCATTTCTACCTCAGACATGTCTCTCACATCTGTCCCTTTCTTACACACAAAACACCTAATTCAAGGCCTCACTACATTTTCCCTGGTGCATTACCATAAGCCTCCCAATTGGTTCCCCCAAATCAGCTTTTCCCTCTTTCCAATACATTCTCCCCAAAGAAAGAAACATGGAAACCAGCATTTATTAAGCACTACTATGTGTTAGGTGCTTTGCTAAGCACATTGCAAATATCTCATTTCATCTTTATAAGAATCTGGGAAACAAGTTCTATTATTACCTTCATTTTATAGGTGAGGAAACTGAGGCAGATATAGATTAAATGACTTATCCAGGGTCACAGAGTTTATAATAAACTTAGGTCTTCCTAAATCAAAGTCCAAAATTCTATCCATTCTATCATCCAGCTAATTCAATGACTATGACTGCCAAAGACTACAGTATAATACCCTCCCCATTCCCACCTCATCAATAAAATCACATGGCTCCTTATTACTCTTATACTTAAATGTGAGGTCCTCTCTTTTGTATTTAAAATCATATAGAACCTGGACCCAACTTGCCTTTCCAGCTTTATTCGACATTACTGGCCTTCCCACTCTGTATGGTCCAGCTAACCTGGTCATCAGGTATCACCCAGGGGGTGGAAGAGTTATCTGGGGGAGGAGGAATTTCCTAGCATGTCTCAGATCACATTCCACAAGCATTCCCTTACTTTGCTTACTCTAAGCTCAGCCCAGATGCAGGGATATAATCACCAAGGTTCTAGTGACAATAATGTACCTTAAGGGAAGTATGCCCAGACTTCTCAGCATCCACTACTCTGGCTCCAGAAGATGACCCCATAGTGTCCCAGAAATCTCCTAGAGGAGAATATGCACTATCCACTTAACTGACACAATCATCCCTTCATGACCTTCTCAGACTTCTTCAAACAAAGACCACAGACCGGAGTAATCAGTCATCCTGGAAAAGGCGGGCGGAGGTGGGGGGAGCGGGGACCTAACAATGGGAATGTCTCCTGTCCTTTGGAAGCCTCAGAGGAATCACATGAATGAATGCATGTGCTGACAAACTGCTGTAGTGGTTGAAAAATATCCTGGAGTGAGAGTGAACTCTGAATCTCATGCCAGCCTTCCATGACCACTGGACCTTACAAAGTGTTAAACAGAATGCCATAGCTGGAAGGTACTTTTGAGATCATCTTGTTCACACCCTTCATTTTATAGAGAAGAATGTGGGAATACAGGGTCTCCTGTTTCAGATCCACACCTCTCAGACCTGTCTTCATCAAAGTTAGAAAATGTTTAGACAATCCTCTTTCAAAAGTGAGAAGAGGCATTTTGATCTTTTAGTAAAATGAAGTACCACAGGTCTAGGAGTCGATTTTCCCCACTCTGCCTGAACCTGCTAGATTGAATTCCCTGCCTGGTGTTCTCTCCAGAAATTCTATTCTTAGACCTTCTCTGCTGCCACCATGAGCAGTAATTGCTGGTTTGAACCTGAGGTCAAAAGACAACATGATCTTTGAAAAGAGGGAACAATTGGGGCAACTACAATTAGAGGACCCAGTGATGACAAGTCACCATGACCCAGGCCCAGCTGTTCCCACTGGCCTCCCCGCCTATTCTGGTGGAGCAGGTAGGAAGTCATTTTTACAGGGATGGTGAGATTCAGCGGGCTGGAATTAACCATGGGTACCTGTCAATTCAGATGCTACCGGGTAGGCAGGCAGCTACCAAGTATCTGGAAACATAACCCCAAAATGTGTCTCAGTTATAGATTAAAGATGAGGCTTAGGCCCTGTCCTCAGTTAAAAAAAGGACTCAGTAAGCAGACAGGCATGTAACTAGAGAGGATATTTATATACAAATCATTATAACAGGAGCTGTATCAGGGGAAACACATAGAAACTATGCTGGAATCTGAGAATGTGCCCCTACAGGAAGTAATCCTGAGTTGAAATTTACAGAGGATGACTGTCCTATGGCAGAAAATGACAAGTGACTTGTATACAGGTGCTCCACTCAGTCTAATTAACTTGTCTAGAACTTGTCTGTACACATTGCTTGCATGTTGCCTTCCCCTTTAGACAGTGAGCTCCTCAAGGGCAGGGAATGTCTTTCTTTCATCTTTCTTTTTATGCCCCAAACTTAGCACAGTGCCAGGTACTACTGGGCACTTAATAAGTGCTAATTTAGTGACCAATAGCAGACATTTCAATGGTGCTTTAAGATTGCTAAAAAACTTGCAATGCAATCCAGCATCTCACAAGTTTTGAGGCAATCCTGTGAGGCACAATTACAGATGTTGCTAAGAAGTGAGAGAGTCAGGATTCAAATTTAGGTGTCACCTGACTGCAAGTCTGGCACTCTTTCTACAGCATAGTATATGCCTCCTTTGGTGCAGTAAAAGGCTGCCTCTTTGGGTAAATTGAGTATAGGCAGTATATATAGAAAAATCTTTTCTAGGAAATGTAACAACACTGCAAGCTCTGACAGAAAAATAGGAAGACACAGAGAGGGAGGGCAGGGAGAGGGGGAGAGACAGAGACAGAGACAGTGGGAGAGAAGGAGAGGGAAGGGGGATGGAAAAGGGAAATGGAGAATGATAAGGCCAGCAGAGTAGAGGAGCAGAGAGGAGGGGAGGGAAGAACTTGGGAGAAAAAAACATCCTAATGTAAAGTCTATGGGAACATAGTGCATTTCATGGCACTATTCTCTTTCTCCTCATGGCACAGATGTCTTGATAAATTGAATTATTACCAACATGATCCAAATTGACTAGTGATGTGGAAATAGTATGTCCATACTTTTTGTGACCTTTTCTGATGTTCCATAGGGGCAAGAATTTGCTAATATGTTTCCCAGCCAGTAAGATAGCAATTAACTGGACAGCAAGGTAGTACAGTGCTGGTCTGGAGTTGAGAGGACATGGGTTCAAATCTGGTCTCAGATCTTTCTTAGCTATGCAACCCTAGCAGGCAAGTCACTGAACCACAGTTACCTAGCTTTTGCCACTCTTATGTTTTAGAATTGATAAAACAGAAGGTAAAGATTTTTTAAATGGTTTTTGAGATAACAATTGACTGTAAGTGGATACCTGAAAACATGCCTATTTATAAGTTCAAGCCATTTGGTCACCAGTGTTTGTGATTCTACAATAGTTTTCCATGTGCCAATTCTGAGGGCAAATGACAACCTTTTTTTCTAGTAACACATGATCTTTTCATGACATCTTTGGGAAAGAGTCACAAAGTACATAAGTATAAGGGTAGGACTAATCCTGAGATCTCACTGGTACAGGAAACTCCCAGATGGGGAAACTTTATCTTAGTCCATTTCCTGGAATTTAAAGTCTCTGAGACTTGATAGCCCATTGAGATTAGGCATCTTGGCCAGCGTCACAAGCCAGGATGTGTGAGAGATAAAACTTGAAGCCAGGTCTTATAGCTCTGAGGCCAGCTTTCTAACCCATCTATACCATGCTGGAAACTAAGATGGTGGCTTAGCAGCACAGAAAGCTGTAACTGCTCTGAGAATCCTCTCAAACCAACCTTAAAACAGCACCTCAAAATGAATGTTAAAGTCATAGAACGAATAAGGGGAACACAGTGAAGTAACTCTCCTGTAGAAAACAACTTGAAAGGTAGGCAAAGAGGTTCTATTTCATGGGGTAAGAGGAGAACAAGAACTGAAAACAGAGGAATGCAAGCTGCCTACCCCCAACAACTGTGCCAGGTACAGAACCTGGACACAAGCCAACTTCAATACACCAGGAGCCTGCCTAAGCTAACAGCAAAACACCCAATGCCCACCCCTTCCCAAGTCCTGGCACAAGCTTGCAATGAAGCCTCAAATCTGTGGTACTTGGCCCATTCAAGCCTGCAGTGAAGCCTTTAATCCTAGAGCAAAATCACTCATAATGGTCTGATTCCTATGAGCCATCAGCAATCCCTGAAAGAGACTGAATCAGCAATTTCCAGAAATCTCAGCCCACAGGCAGTCACACCACCTTGGAAGAACTAAGGCTTGCAGAGAACCAAACCTGGAGCTAAGGGTATCAGCAAGAAAAAAACTGAAGTTAAAAAAATGTCCCCTCTACCCTGAGAACAGAGTCTACTATTAAGATAAAAGTAAAAGTATGAGTACTCCAAGTCATCAGCAGAGGAACTTGAAAAATCAGTTTTTAGAACTCACAGTCCACAGTGACAAAAACGGGAAAATGAGCAAACATCAAAAGAAACACCTAACCATAGAAAATTTCTATGGAGACAAAGAATAACAAGGGAATAGAGTAGAGTAGAGTAGAGTAGAGTAGAGTAGAGTAGAGTAAAGAACAAAGCAGCCTCATTATATTCCTATATGGAGAGATAATATTCGTAACTGTTAAAATTTTTATCATTATCATAGCATTTAGAAGAAGTATACACAGACAGAGAGTATGGTAGTAAGTGGTTTAGGATGATATGCAAGGGTGAAAAAGAGGATTGTGTATAGAGAAAAAGAAAGAAGGAGGTAAATGGAGGTAAATTATATCATGTAAAGAGGTGCAGAGGGGAAAAAACTATTGCAGTAGAGGAGAGGATGAGACTGATAATGGGCTATACTTAAACCTTACTCTCATCAGAATTGGCTCAGAGAGAGAATAACAACTAGACTTAGGGGAATGAAAAAGGGAGTAGTGGTGAGGGGAATAACAAAAATAATAAATAAAATGAGGGAAAGGGAAATCTGATAAAACTCAACCCTATTTAAGTGTTACTGCTAAGACTTCAATGCAGAAATTTGGTTGGCTGGAAAGCTTCCAGTAAGCTTCCAACTTAATCAAAATAGAATTATAGAAAGGCAAAATTGTGGTTTTCACAGATATATTGTTGCTTTTAATGAAAGGGACTCAGAGACATAAGTGAAAAAACACAACCAAAGAAAAAAACTGTTCTATAACTCTCACTCCACCATAGATAGTGGCCAAAAGATCTAAAGAAACATTTTTCAAAAAATGAAAATAAAAAAGGAAAAAGAATTGTTTTTAATGTTTTGTCTTTTTTATGACAATTTTCCACATAAGTTTTCCAAAGTTATATGACTCATATTGTCTCTCTCCTTCCCCCCCCCAGAGTTGAAAAGTAATTCAATCTGAGTCATACGTGTATTATCACACAAAACATTTCCATATTTTTCATTTGTGTAAATGAATAATCTTATAAAACCAAAATCTCAAATAATATAGCCAAATAAGCAAGTGATAAATCATGCTTTCATCTGATGTAGTCTCCAATGATTCTTTCTCTGGAGTGGATAGCATTTTTTTTTTCATAAATCCATCAATTGTCCTGGATCACTCTATTGCTATTAGTAGCAAAGTCTATTGCATTTGATCATCCCACAATATTTCAGTTACTGTGTAGAAAGTTCTCCTGGTTCTGCTTATTTCACTCTGCATCCGTTTATGTAAGCCTTTCCAGCTCTTTCTGAAATCATCCTGTTAATTATTCCTTATAGTACAATATTATTCCATCACCATCATATCATACACCACAATTTGTTCAACTATTCCCCAATTGAGGGAGAGTCCTGTAGTTTCCAATTTTTTTCCATCACAAAAAGAACAGCTATAAATATTTTTGTACAAATAGATCCTTTCCCATTTTTTTTATCTCTTTGGGATACAGACCTAGTAATGGTATTGCTGGATCAAAAAGTATGCATTCAATTATCACCCTCAGGGCACAATTCCAAATTGCCCTCCAGAATGGTGGATTCAATTCACAATTCCACCAGCAATGTATTAGGGTCCCAATTCTGCCACAGTCCTTCCAACTTTATTTTACTTTCATATTGACCAATCTAATGGGTGTGAGGTGGTACCTCAGAGTTGTTTTATTTTGCATTTCTCTAAGCAGGAGTAATTTAGAACATTTTTCCATAAAAGTATTAAAAGCTTTGATTTCTTCATCTGAAAGCTGCCTATTCATATCCTTTGAGAATTTATCAATTGGGAAATGACTTGGATTCTTATAAAATTTGACTTAATTCTTTATATATTTGAGAAATGAAACTTTTATCAGAGAAACTTGTTACAACATTTTCCCCAGTTTGTTGCTTCCCTTCTAATCTTGGTTGCATTGTTTTTGCTTGCACAAAATCTTTTAAATTTACTATAATCAAAATTATTCATTTTATATCTTGCATGGTTCTTTATCTCATGTTTGGTCATAAGTTCTTTCCTTCTTCATAGATATGACAACTAAAGTGTTCTATATTCCTCTAATTTACTTACAATATCACTCTTTACATTTAAATCATATACACATTTTGATCTCATCTTGGTATAGGTTGTGAGATATTTATCTAAATCTACTTTTTTCCATATTGTCTTCTAATTTTCCCAGCAGTTTTTGTCAAATATTGAGTTATAATCCACAAAGCTGGGATCTTTGGATTTATCAAACACTATATTACTGAGGTCATTTGTCCCTAGTCTATTCAATTAATCCACCCTTCTATTTCTTAGCCAGTACCAGATTGTTTTGATGATTACTACTTTATAGTACAGTTTCAGTTCTGGTACAGCTAAGCAGCCATTATCCTTCACATTTTTTTCATTAGTTCCCTTGATACTCTTGACCTTTTGTTATTCCCAATGAATTTTATTGTTATTTACTTCTAGTTCTAAAAATAGTTTTTTTGGAATGAATACTATGTGCATAGGTATCAAGCAATAATACATATATAACACAGTGGAATTGTTTGTCAGCTCTGGGAGGGAGGAGGGACAAGGTGAGGGAGAGAATATAAATCATATAACCATGGGAAAATATTTTTAAATAAATAAATTTTAAAACTGCTATCCAAAAAAAAACCTTGTTTTTTGGTAGTTTGATAGGTATAGCACTGAATTAGTAAATTAATTAAGGTATGATTGTCATTTTTATTATATTACCTCATCCTACACATGTGCAATTAATGTTTTTCCAATTGTTTAGGTCTAGTTTTAATTGTGTGGAGAGTGTTTTGTAATTGTGTTCATATAATTTCTGTGTTTGTCCTGACAAATAGATTCCCAAATATTCTATATTGTCTACAGTAATTTTAAATGTAGTTTCTTTTTCTAACTCTTCCTACTGAGTTTTGTTGGAAATATATAGAAATGCTGATGATTTATGTAGGTTTATTTTGTGTCCTGCAACTTTGCTAAAGTTATTATTGTTTCAGTTAATTTTCTAGGATTCCCTAAGTATTCTATCATATCACTTACAAAGAGTAATAGTTTAGTTTACTCATTACCTACTCTAATTCCTTCAATTTCTCTTTTTTCTCTAATTGGTAAAGCAAGCATTTCTAATGCAATATTAAATGATAGCGAGGATAATTGGCATCTTTCCTTCACTCCTGATCTTATTGGAAAGGATTCTAACTCATCCCCATAGCAGGTAATACTGACTGATGGTTTAAAGGAATATTATTTACTATTTTAAGGAAAGGCCCTTTTATTCCTATGCTTTCTAGTGTTTTCAATAGGAATGAGTGTGGTATTTTGTCAAAGGTTTTTCTGCATCCATTGAGAATATCATGTGTTTTCTGTTAGTTTGATGGTCAATTATGTTAATGGTCTTCCTAGTCCCACCTTGTCATGGTGAATAATCCTTTTGATATATTTCTGTAGTCTGTTTGCTAGTATTTTATTTAAAAATTTGGCAGCTATGTTCATTAACGAGATTGGTCTGTAATTTTCTTTCTCTGATTTTGGTATTCTTTTTTTTTTTTTTTAAATATATTTTATTTGATCATTTCCAAGCATTATTCGTTAAAGACATAGATCATTTTCTTTTCCTCCCCCCCACCCCCCATAGCCGACGCGTAAGTCCACTGGGCATTAGATGTTTTCTTGATTTGAACCCATTGCTTTGTTGATAGTATTTGCATTAGAGTGTTCATTTAAAGTCTATCCTCTGTCATGTCCCCTCAACCTCTGTATTCAGGCAGTTGCTTTTTCTCGGCGTTTCCACTCCCATAGTTTATCCTTTGCTTATGAATGGTGTTTTTTTTCTCCTGGATCCCTGAAAGTTGTTCAGGGACATTACACCGCCCCTAATGGAGAAGTCCATTACGTTCGGTTATACCACAGTGTATTAGTCTCTGTGTACAATGTTCTCCTGGTTCTGCTCCTCTCGCTCTGCATCACTTCCTGGAGGTTGTTCCAGTCTCCATGGAACTTCTCCACTTTATTATTCCTTTGAGCACAATAGTATTCCATCACCAACATATACCACAGTTTGTTCAGCCATTCCCCAATTGATGGGCATCCCCTCGTTTTCCAGTTTTGGGCCACCACAAAGAGCGCAGCTATGAATATTTTTGTACAAGTCTTTGTGTCCATTATCTCTTTGGGGTACAGACCCAGCAGTGCTATGGCTGGGTCAAAGGGTAGATATTCTTTTGTCGCCCTTTGGGCATAGTTCCAAATTGCCCTCCAAAATGGTTGGATCAGTTCACAACTCCACCAGCAATGAATTAATGTCCCTACTTTGCCACATCCCCTCCAGCATTCATTACTTTCCTTTGCTGTTATGTTAGCCAATCTGCTAGGTGTGAGGTGATACCTCAGAGTTGTTTTGATTTGCATCTCTCTGATTATAAGAGATGTAGAACACTTCTTCATGTGCTTGTTAATAGTTTTGATTTCTTTATCTGAGAACTGCCTATCCATTTCCCTTGCCCATTTATCAATTGGAGAATGGCTTGATTTTTTGTACAATTGATTTAGCTCATTATAAATATGAGTAATTAAACCTTTGTCAGAGGTTTCTATGAAGATTTTTTCCCAATTTGTTGTTTCCCTTCTGATTTTAGTTATATTGGTTTTGTTTGTACAAAAGCTTTTTAGTTTGATGTAGTCAAAATTATTTATTTTACATTTTGTGATTCTTTCTATATCTTGCTTGGTTTTAAAGCCTTTCCCCTCCCAAAGGTCTGACATGTATACTATTCTGTGTTTACCCAATTTACTTATGGTTTCCTTCTTTATGTTTAAGTCACTCACCCATTTTGAATTTATCTTGGTGTAGGGTGTGAGGTGTTGATCTATTCCTAGTCTCTCCCACACTGTCTTCCAATTTTCCCAGCAGTTTTTATCGAATAGTGGATTTTTGTCCCAAAAGCTGGGATCTTTGGGTTTATCGTATACTGTCTTGCTGAGGTCGTTTTCCCCCAGTCTATTCCACTGATCTTCCTTTCTGTTTCTTAGCCAGTACCAAATTGTTTTGATGACTGCTGCTTTGTAATATAGTTTTAGGTCAGGGACTGCAAGGCCCCCATCATATGTGTTTTTTTTCATTAATTCCCTGGATATCCTTGATCTTTTGTTCTTCCAAATGAACTTTGTTATGTTTTTTTCTAAATCAGTGAAGAAGTATTTTGGTAGTTCAATGGGTATGGCACTAAATAGATAAATAAGTTTGGGTAGGATGGTCATTTTTATTATATTGGCTCGTCCTATCCATGAGCAGTTAATGTTTTTCCAATTGTTCAAGTCTAGTTTTAGTTGTGTGGCGAGTGTTTTGTAGTTGTGTTCATATAGTTCCTGTGTTTGTCTTGGGAGATAGATTCCTAGGTATTTTATTTTGTCTAAGGTGATTTTGAATGGGATTTCTCTTTCTAGTTCTTGCTGCTGAGCTGTGTTGGAGATATATAGAAAAGCTGATGATTTATGTGGGTTTATTTTGTATCCTGCAACTTTGCTAAAGTTGTTGATTATTTCAATTAGCTTTTTGGTTGAATCTCTAGGATTCTTTAAGTAGACCATCATGTCATCCGCAAAGAGTGATAACTTGGTCTCCTCCTTGCCTATTCTGATACCTTCAATTTCTTTATCTTCTCTAATTGCTACTGCTAGTGTTTCTAGTACAATGTCAAATAGTAGAGGTGATAATGGGCATCCTTGTTTCACTCCTGATCTTATTGGGAATGCATCTAGTTTATCCCCATTGCAGATGATATTAGCTGTTGGTTTTAGATATATACTGTTTATTATTTTTAGGAATGACCCTTCTATTCCTATGCTTTCTAGTGTTTTTAATAGGAATGGGTGTTGTATTTTATCAAAGGCTTTTTCTGCATCTATTGAGATAATCATGTGGTTCTTGCTAGTTTGCTTGTTGATGTGGTCAATTATGTGGATGGTTTTCCTAATGTTGAACCAGCCCTGCATCCCTGGTATGAATCCTACTTGATCATGGTGAATGATCCTTCTGATCACTTGCTGGAGTCTTTTTGCTAGTATCCTATTTAAAATTTTTGCATCTATATTCATTAGGGAGATTGGTCTATAGTTTTCTTTCTCTGTTTTTGACCTGCCTGGTTTTGGAATCAGTACCATGTTTGTGTCGTAAAAGGAGTTTGGTAGAACTCCTTCTTTGCTTATTATGTCAAATAGTTTGTATAGTATTGGGGTCAACTGTTCTCTGAATGTTTGGTAGAATTCACAGGTGAATCCATCAGGCCCTGGGGATTTTTTCTTAGGAAGTTCTTTGATGGCTTGATGGATTTCAATTTCTGATATGGGATTATTTAAGAATTCTATTTCCTCTTCTGTTAGTCTAGGCAGTTTGTATTTTTGTATATATTCATCCATTTCTCCTAGATTGGTGTATTTATTGCCATATAATTGGGCAAAGTAATTTCTAATGATTGCCTTAATTTCCTCCTCATTGGAGGTGCTGTCCCCCTTTTCATCTTTAATGCTGTGAATTTGCTTTTCTTCCTTCCTTTTTTTAATTAGATTGACCAGTACTTTGTCTATTTTGTTTGTTTTTTCAAAGTACCAGCTTCTTGTCTTATTTATTAAATCAATAGTTCTATCACTTTCGATTTTATTAATTTCTCCCTTAATTTTTAGGATTTCTAATTTGGTTTTCTGCTGGGGGTTTTTAATTTGATCGCTTTCGAGTTTTTTCAATTGCATTTCCAATTGATTGATCTCTGCTCTCCCTTGTTTGTTAATATGAGCTTTCAGGGATATGAATTTGCCTCTGATTACCGCTTTGGCTGCATCCCAAAAGGTTTGAAAGGATGTTTCGCCATTGTCATTTTCCTTGATGAAATTATTAATTGTTTCTATGATTTCTTCTTTAGCTAAACGGTTTTGGAGTATCATATTGTTTAATTTCCAATTGGTTTTAGATTTGGTTTTCCATGTACCATTACTAATCATTATTTTTATTGCCTTGTGATCTGAGAAGGCTGCATTCATTATTTCTGCTTTTTTGCATTTGTGTGCTATGTTTCTGTGACCTAATGTATGGTCAATTTTTGTGAATGTGCCATGTGGTGCTGAGAAGAAGGTGTATTCCTTTTTATCCCTATTTATTTTTCTCCATATGTCTATTAATTCTAATTTTTCTAAGATTTCATTCACTTCTTTTACCTCTTTCTTATTTATTTTTTGATTTGATTTATCTAAATTTGATAATGGTTGGTTTAAGTCTCCCACTAGTATGGTTTTATTGTCTATTTCTTCCTTCAATTCTCCTAGTTTCTCCATTAGAAATTTGGGTGCTATATTATTTGGTGCATACATGTTGATTAATGATATTTCCTCATTGTCTAGAGTCCCTTTTAACAAAATATAATTACCTTCCCTATCCCTTTTGATCAGGTCTATTTTTGCATTGGCTTTATCAGATATCATGATTACCACTCCTGCCTTCTTTCTATCAGTTGAGGCCCAGAAGGTCTTACTCCATCCTTTAATTCTGACCTTGTGGGTGTCAACCCGCCTCATGTGTGTTTCTTGAAGACAACATATGGTAGGGTTTTGGATTCTAATCCATTCTGCTATTCGTCTACGTTTTATGGGTGAGTTCATCCCATTCACGTTCAAAGTTATGATTGTCATTTGTGGACTCCCTGGCATTTTGATTGCCTTCCCTAATTCTAACCTTTTCTTCTTCGGCTCTACCTTTTAGTCCAGTGATTTACTTTGAATCAGTCCCCCTTGTCCCCTCCCTTGATGTTTCCCTTTTTAGTCCCTCCCTTTTTGTTCCCTCCCCTTCCCCCCTCTCTTTCCCTCCCTTTTTGTTCTCCCTCTCCCCCTCCCCCCCTTGGTTTTCCCTTCTCCTTACCCTTGTTGGGTAAGATAGAATTCAAGATCCCAATGGATCTGGATGTTTTTCCCTCTCAGAGTTGATTTCCCTGAGATTGAGGTTTAAGTAAACCCCCCCCCTCTCTTCCTCTCCTTCTTATAGGAGTTTTCTTCCCCTCCCCTTCCCCTGTGAATCTTTGTGTGAGAACCATTATTCTATTTGGTCTTTCTTTACCCCCTATTTATACATTACATTTTCCCCACATATTAGTATACATAGGTTGATATAAATGTAGTCCTTATAGAAGAGAGTTTGAGTAAAAGAAGATAACATTTTTCCCCTTTCCTTAATATTTACCTTTTCAGGTATTCCTTGCTCTTTGATTTTCGGTATCAAACTTTCCACAGAGCTCTGGTCTTTTCTTTGCAAAAAGTTGGAAGTCTTCTATTTTGTTGAATGCCCATACTTTCCCTTGGAAGTATATAGTCAGTTTTGCTGGGTAGCTGATTCTTGGTTGGAGACCCAGCTCTCTGGCCTTTCTGAAGATCATGTTCCATGCCTTACGATCATTCAGAGTAGAACTTGCAAGGTCTTGGGTGACCCTGATTGGCATTCCTTTATATCTAAATTGTCTTTTTCTGGCTTCCTGTAGGATTTTTTCTTTTGTTTGAGAGCTTTGGAATTTGGCAATTACATTCCTGGGAGTTGTCTTTTGGGGGTTTAGTGTAGAAGGTGTTCTGTGAGCTCTGTCAGTGGATGTATTGCCCCCTTGTTCTAGAATCTCTGGGCAATTTTCTTTGATTATATCTTGTATCACCATGTCCAGTTTGGTGTTTATTTCTGGCTTATCTGGGAGTCCAATTATTCTTAAATTATCCCTTCTCCCCCTATTTTCCAGATCTATCACCTTGTCGGTGAGATATTTTATGTTCTCTTCTAATTTCTTGGTATTTTGGCTTTGCTTTATTGATTCTTGCTCTTTTACACGATCATTGTCTTCCAGCTGCCTGATTCTGGCCTTTAAAGCCTGGTTTTCTTTTACAGTTTGGTCAAACTGGTTTTGTAGATGCGTGAATTTCTTTTGCATTATTTCCAACTTTTCCTCCCAGAAGGCTTCCATCTTTTTGGTCATTTCTGATTCAAATTCTTCATAGGTTTGTGGAGAGTTTCCATTTCCTTTGGAAGGTTTTGGAGCATTTTCTTTTATATTATCTTCTGTCTGCTCTGTATTTTGTATTTTGGCTCCATAGAATGTGTCCAAAGTCGCCCCTTTCTTCTTATTTTTCTTGGTATTTTGGGGCTTCTGTGGTTCTGTGGAGTTTGCCATTTCTGAATGTGGAGGATTAGTTTTTCTTGCCTCTGTCTGGTGTTCAGAGGCAGTCCTGGGCAGATAGTTCTATGAGCTTTCCCTGGGTTAAACTGAATATGCCTCACTGGAACTGGAATGGAAGGGTCGGACCACGAGGCCACACTCTCCCCCTGGCTCGATTTCCGGAAGTTGCCTTCAGAATCGCTGTGAGGCTGTTTCGTCGGCCTGCGGGGGGATGGGCTGCCGCTTCCCCAAGCTCCGAGAGCACAGACTTTCACTGAGACTTGGATAGCAGGATCCAGCCCGTGAGGCTGTCTTGCCCGCCCTGAGGGTTGCTGTTGTTTTGACCAGCTCTCTGCAGCGGAGGCCCCAGGCAGTAACTTTCCCCCGGACCAACGGGCTCTCTGCAGCGGAAGCCCCAGTCAGTAACTTTCCCCCGGACCGACCAGCTCTCTGCAGCGGAAGCCCCAGGCAGTAACTTTCACCCGGACTGGGACTTGGGTAGAAGACCCTGAGGGTTGTTGTTCCTCAGACCCTGCTCTCTGAGCCCGGCGCGGCTGCCGCTTCCGGGAGCCTTGGACTCTGCGCTCCTACCCCTGAGGTCCGAGTGATCTCGGGTTCTGGCTTTTAAGGGGAGCCGTACCTTTTGAACCGGGTCCAGGTCCAGGAGGAGGGTTCCCAGGGTCTGTGCTGTTGATCGTTTTGAATTTCGGCGCCTTAGGAGCTTCTAGTTTGAGATCGGTCGGGAAGGGTTTTCCGGAGATCTGAACTTCAGCTTTCTCTAAGCCGCCATCTTAACCGGAAGTCCCGATTTTGGTATTCTTGTCTTAGGTATTGGTATCATATTTGTGTCATAAAAAGAATTGGATAGGATTCCTTCTTTGCTTACTTTATCAAGTAGTTTGTATAATATTAGGATTAATTGTTTTTTAAATGTATTCACTTGTGAATCTATCTGGCCCTGGGGACTTTTTCTTATGAAGTTCCTTGATGGCTTATTCAATTTATTTTTTGAGATGGAATTATTTAAGTATTCTAGTTCCTCTTTTGTTAATCTAGGCAATTTATATTTTTGTAAATATTCACCCATTTCATCTAGATGATCAGATTTATTGTCATATAATTAGGCAAAATAGTTCCTAATAATTGCTTCAATTTCATCCTCATTAGAGGTGAAATCACCCTTTTCATTTTTGATACTGGTAATTTTATTCTCTCCTTTTTTTTTCATCAAGTTAAGCAATACTCTATCTATTTTGTATATTTTTCATAGAATCAGCTCCTAGTCTTATTTATTAATTCAATAGTTCTTTACTTTCAATTTTATAAACTTTTCCTTTGATTTCTTGAATTTCCAATTAAGTCCTTACCTGGGGGATTCTTTTTCTGCTTTCTTCTTTTTTTTAAATTTTATTTAGTCAATTTAGAACATTATTCCTTGGTTATAAGAATCATATTATTTCCCTCCCTCCCCTACTCCCACCCTTCCCGTAGCCTGCACGCAATTCCACTGGGTTTTATAAGTGTCTTTGAAAAGAACCTATTTCCATTTTATTGATGTTTGCAAAAGGATGTTCATTTAGAGTCTAGATTCCCAATCCTATCCCCCTCGACCTATGTAGTCAAGCAGTTGTTTTTCTTTGGTGCTTCTACTCCCAGTTTTTCCTTGGGAATGTGGATAGTGTTCTTTCTCATAGATCCCTCCAAGATGTTCAGGGTCACTGCATTGCAGCTAATGGAGAAATACATTACATTCAACTGTACCACAGTGTGTCCATCTCTGTGTACAGTGTTCTCCTGGTTCTGCTCTTTTCACTCAGCATCAATTCCTGGAGGTCATTCCAGTACACATGGAATTCCTCCAGTTTATTATTTCTTTGAGTACAATAATATTCCATCACTAACATATACCACAATTTGTTCAGCCATTCCCCAATTGAAGGGCATTCCCTCATTTTCCAATTTTTAGCAACCACAAAGAGCTCAGCTATGAATATTCTTGTACATGTATTTTTCCTCATTATCTCTTTGGGGTACAAACCCAGTAGTGCTATGGCTGGGTCAAAGGACAGACAGTCTTTTAGAGCCCTTTGTGTATAGTTCCAAATTGGCCTCCAGAATGGTTGGATCAATTCATAACTCCACCAGCAATGCATTAATGTCCCAACTGTGCCACATCCCCTCCAGCATTCATTACTTTCCGTTGCTGTCATGTTAACCAATCTGCTAGGTGTGAGGTGGTACGTCAGAGTTGTTTTGATTTGCATCTCTCTTATTATAAGAGATTTAGAACAATTTTTCATGTGCTTATTAATAGTTTTGATTTCTTTAACTGAAAATTGCCTATTCAAGTCCATTGCCCATTTATCAGTTGGAGA
The DNA here is from genome assembly GCF_027887165.1 of Monodelphis domestica. NCBI lineage: Eukaryota > Metazoa > Chordata > Mammalia > Didelphimorphia > Didelphidae > Monodelphis > Monodelphis domestica. Next base: position 26,924,338 of record NC_077235.1, on the reverse strand, counting down.
ATGGCTTGATGTAGATTTTTAATTTGTTCATGATCATTATCTAGTGTTTTTAGTTGCATGCCCAATTCATGGTTCTGCTTTTTCTTTATTTTAATGATATAACGAGATATAAAATTTCCCCTGAGTATTGCTGTGGTTGTATCCCATAAATTTTAATATGTTGTCTCCTCATTGTCATTCTCTTTAATGAAATCAGTGATTTTTTTCTATGATTTATTCTTTGACCCACCATTTTGAAGAATTAGACTAGTTTCCAATTAATTTTTAATTTGCCTTTCCATGAACTCTTATTGATTATAATTTTTACTGCATTATAAACCAAAAAAAGTTGCATTTATTATTTCTGTTTTGTAAAAATGGAGATTTGAACCCCAGACTTCAATCCCCAGAAGTCCTTGGCACTTCCCAGAATGCCCTATAATATCACCAGAGTCCTCACCTTGGCTGAGAACAAAATGGGTAAACTGACTGCACCACCTACTTGAGTATCTCGGCTTCTGCTTCTAAGGACACGCAGGCAAGATGTGAGTGGCTGTGAATGGGCTTTGTGCCCTAATCATGTGCTTTAATTCTTAATTCTAATAACCTTTAATCAACCTCTAAAAATATAATACTTTTAGTAGAAAAACTAATTTAATTTTTACAGTTTGGCTGACCATGTTGGTTGAGATGAAATACCTTCAATCTTCTTACCTTTTCTAAATCTTTTCTCTACTGTGATTAAGTTCAGCTTTTGATAGCTACTGCCTAGATTTTTTAAGCCAAGTTCTCCAAGGCTTTTCAGAAAAGTCTCTTGATCAGCTCCTGCTTGCCTGCTTGCCTGTCTCTGTGCTCCTGCAATCCAGATCTACCTGTTTGACCCAGAATTGCTCACCTGGTCCTGGCCCTGCTTGCCTGCTTGCCTGAGCTCCTGCCTGCAGTCATCTGCTTCAGACCTGGTCCCGGCTCTGCCCACCCCACCTTGGCTCTGGCTCCCACCCCTAGTCTCTCTCTCACTCACCTGGCCCAGCTGATCCCCCTCTGGCCTCAGACCCATAAGACTGCTGATAGCAGACCCAATTTCTTCAAGATCAAAAACCAGCTGGTAAAAATGGGGGTGATTTTTCCTTAGGCTACAATTAGTCTCCATGTGGCAAGGGGCAGGGGGCACAGAGGGTGGGGGGGGGAAGAAATAGGAGAATGTAGAAACTTTTCCAAACAGGAACTTACAAGCATGGCTTTAAAAGGATGTCTTTTTGAGTGCACTGGTCCTTTTATTTATCTCCCCAGATGGTTCCTTATCATTGGAAGTACCTGAGGAATCTTTGAACTTACTCCCCATAATTCTCTCAGAGAGTCAGGGGAAAATTTTAACTCCCTGCAACTCTTTGGCCCAATTTGAGATTTTAAAAACCCACCCTCACTATGGGGAGGCAGCTGAGTGGCTTGGTGAATTGAGAGCCAGACCTAGAGACAGGAGATCCTGGGTTAAAATCTGGCTTCCAACACTTCCCAGCTGTGTAGCCCTGGGAGGGTCCCTTAACCCCCATTGCCTACCCCTTACCAGTCTTCTGACTTCTGACAATAGGCATCTAAATGGATGATTTTTAAAAAGTCCAAATAACTTGAAAGAGACTGGAGGTTATATTTTAAGGCATCTCAGACTCCAATGTTTTATAAAAATCTCTGTATTCTATTGCATTTTATTGATTGTTTTGTTTAAGATTTAACTTTGTGATTCTAAGTTCATATATTAATGTATTCAATACTATTCTGTTACAATGAATTATTTTAATGTACTGGGTTTTAACTATTGTTAAATACTATTGCTTTCCCCCTATAACCATACTGAAGAAGCAAAATTATTGAGTAAGCCCATATAAAAACAGCTTTTCTATTTTTGACTGTATTGTGTGTCTCAGGTCTTTTTGCATGACCCTAACAGGAGGTAAGGTCCATTTTAGTACCTGAAGTGAAATACAATTATAATCTTTAACTCCCGCATTTAGAAAAATGCGAACGGAAGCTGGGAAGTTAACCCCAGGGTACCCCTGTGTAAACCTTAAAATTTCTTAGACTTATGAATTTTGGAAATTTCACCATTGGGAAATTTCATACTTGGAAAAAATTTCCTACTGATATTAAGAACTCTATTGGAATGTGAAACCCCTTGGCATGGGAGGATCCTTCTCCTCCCTACTTAAGACTACTTTAGGACAGAAACCTTTTGCTATACAATGGAAAGGGTTTTGACCTATGCTTAAGCATAGAACAGGAAATTCTTTGAGTCATGATTGATTTTAGAATTGATACAATAGAGATACTTGGAATGACAGAACCAGGTCTTGGAAAATACAATCTCCACCCTACTTAGAGTAACAGGATTTAGGAAGGGCTGCAGCAAAGATCAAGATTTAATTATTTGAAAATATGACCTTCAACAGACATGTGCAAAGCCACAGACCTCTGGGTGGTCCTGGGTTAAACTAGAGCCACCATTGGCACAGGGGAGATATCGACAGTGATTGGTAGATGTGAGAACTGAGGGGAGGGAACTTAGATGGGTTCCTTAAAGATAGCAGGGTCTGAGTCTGAGAGGAGGAGAATTTTTTTGCTCTGAGAGGTTTGGCTCTGAGGAGAGTTTTTTTGCTCTGAGAGGAGGAGGTTTTGCTCTGAAGGAGGCTGAGAGGAGAGAGGTCCTGGAGGGAGAGCTCCTGGAGAGGTCATGAAGGAGGCTGTGGAAGGAGAACTCAGGAGGAGTCAGGAGGAGAAGGCTCTGGAAACATTTCTTGAAAGGAGGCTCTCTTGAAGGTGGAACCTGAGGTTGGCATGAGAAGCCTTACCTAGAGAGATCTTGGGTGAGTGATAAAACCAACTGACTGATTTATTCATTCTTATTCCTTTCTTACTTTCTCTCTTTTTCTATTGATTAATCAGTGTATTATAAATTAAATTTCTCTATAAAACCCAGTTGTCTTGGGCATATTCATAAATTGGGAATATATTCCCTGGCGACCATCTTATATTGATATAAACCCAAGACACAGTAGAAAATATATTTCAGCGGTCATAATTGTTATATATTTCCCTTGCTCCTAAAACATTTTAATTATCACACCTGCATGGCTCCCCAAAAGAGGAGCATCTCTCATTTATAACTCTTCAGCTCACTTCACTTCCACCAGAATGATCTCTAGATTTCTTGATGATGTTCTAGACCCAAATAAGTTTCACTTTGTTTAAAATTATATTTGCCAAGGTTGAAAGATTTGCTACATTTGTAAAAACTGTGACAAATATCCATCAATTCATAGGCTTTTAAAAATGCCATACAGCAACTTATGTAAAAAATGATAGTGGTTTTTGTTTGCTATTGTATTTAACTGGGCTATTGAGAATTTGGGGGATATTGATACCTACATATTTGTACTACTGTTCTTTATTTAAAAAACAAACAAACTGTTACTTTGTGAAATTCATTTGGTTGTACTCACAGTGAATCATGGACAGATATGAAGAGGAAATGGATCCATTTTTGGTGAGAAAGTTTGTATTCTATATTTCCTTAGCTGACACAGTGTGTCAATGATTATAAGCTATATTTTTATTTTTAAAACTCTTTTATTATAATTTTCTTGCATGTGTTATATACTATTTCAGGCTTTTCTCTCCTTTTTATATTTGAAGCACATGCCACCAGTATTAAGATTTTCTTTAACTTTTTGATTAAGCAGTAATATAAGTTTAAAATATATTTGTTATAATGTCAATGCATTCCATAAAAGCTTGAGACTATAAAAATGATGCCACTAATTGTTTAAAAAAATTATGGGACTTTGCTTAATTATTCTGTCTGATTCCAGGACAAGATATACAAAAGAGCCATTTCACAGGGCCAAAGAAGCAAAGCTAAACCTGAATTGTGCCAAAAGAACACACAAGCTAACAAATAAACCAATCCAGGAAGTATTGATGTACTTCTAAGTCAATACAAAGGACTAGAACTTAGTGTGAAGACTCAAGGTTGTGATGCTTCCTTGTATCCACACTGACTCTAAAAATACTTGCAGATGAGTATCCCAAACTTGGCTTCTATAATTTATTCCCTTTTCTGTCTTTCATAATGTGGCAAACTTTCTGTAGTCCTGGCTACTGACTGGGTAAATGTTTACTTGCTTAGATCATTTTAATTGGGCCCTGATTCAAGGACCTGTTATAGATTTATTTTTCCCTTTCTTGGAATTTTTAAACATAAGACTTTGATAGTCTATATTTTCATCCAGAAATTATCTTTTTTTAATTGGGATTTTTCTGATGTCTTTTTAATTTCTCTTGCCAATTGATTCATATACCTTATAACTCAGCCATGCATCCCTAAATGATCCCTGTGTTTTTTAATTGCCCTCTTCATGGGGGAATGTAAAAATATTATTTTTAATTGCAAAGTTTAAATTCTTTTTGAGAAGAATTTTAGGTTAAGAAACATGATACCTCTGAACTGTTTGGAGAAGACACCATGAAGATGCCTCCAGATCACAAGTTGCACGAGAAAAGTCAAGAATGAACTTTGGGTGTGGTTTATTGAACATTTATTTGTATGTATACTTTAATGTCAAAGGGGACTGCCCCCTAACTGGCTTTTTGTCAATGCATCTAGCAATTATTGTTTTTGTTCTTTTCCTCTTATCCTCAAATTATTGTAGTCTTTAAGTTGACTATATTTTCATGATCCTTTTTGGGGAAACCTTTCCCAATAAGAATCAAACAGGGGAATGTAAAAAATGGAGATTTGAACCCCAGGCTTCAAACCCCAGAAGTCCTTGGCACTTCCCAGAATGCCCTATAACATCACCAGAGTCCTCACCTGGGCCGAGAACAAAATGGGTATTTAAACTGCCTACTTATGTCTCTTGGCTTCCACTTCTAAGGACACGCAGGCAAGATGTGAGTGGCTATGAATGGGCTCTGTGCCCTAAGCACATGCTTTCTTGTTTTGTATTTTCTTTCATTCTTAATTCTAATAATCTTTAATCAACCTCTAAAAATATAAAACTTTTAGTAGAAAAACTAATTTAATTTTTACAGTTTGTTGTTGTGATGTTTTTATGACCTAGAAGAGTGATAGAGAAACTTTTAGAAATTGAGTACCAAAACTGCAATCCTCATACCACGTGAGCCCCCCAGTTTACCTCAGACAGTGGAGAGAGGAAACCCTCGCATTGGGATTCGGATCAGGGGGCAGGTAATGTGAGAAATGTCCTCAGGTGTGTGTTGAGTGGGAGAAGGGAACAGTCCCCTCCATCATATGTGCCATAGGTTCAACAACATGGCCCTAGTACATGGTCAATATTTGTATATGTATCATGTGCTGATAAAAAGAAGATATATACTTTGTTATCCCTATTCAATTTTCTTCAGATATCTGTTAAATCTAACTTATCTAAAATTCCATTCACATCTCTTACTTCTTTCTTATTTATCCTTTGGTTAGATTTATCTAGTTGTGATAGGTGAAGGTTGAGTTCCCCCTCTAGTATAGTTTTATTATCTATTTCCTCCTTAAGCTCCTTTAGTTTCTTCTTTAAAAATCTGGGTGTTGTACCATTTGGTGCATATTTGTTAAGTACTGGTATTTCTTCATCGTCTGTACTGCCTTTTATCAAGATGTAATTACCTTCTTTATCTCTTTTAATCAAATCTATTTTTATTTTAACTTTGTCTGAAATCATGATTGCTACTTTGGATTTTTTGTCTCAGTTGAAGCCCAAAAGATTCTGCTCTATCCCCTTACTTTTACTCTATGTGTCTACTTGCTTCAAATGTGTTTCTTATAAACAACATATTGTAGGATTATGGGATTTTAATCTACTCTGCTATCTGTTTCCATTTTATGGGCGAGTTCATCCCAAATTCACAGTTATGATTACCATCTGTTTATTCACCTCCATCTTGAATTCCTCTTTTAATCCTTCCCTTTTTCCTTTCATTCTTTCCCTCTATGCCAGTGTTTTGCTTTCAGTTGGCCTCCTCCCTTTACCCCTCCCTTCTTATTTCCCTCCTACTTCTCTATATGGCCTATTAATTACCACTCAATTTCTCCATCCCTTTTATTTCTCCCCTTCCCACTACTCCATATCTTATTCCCCTTCTTCTCTATAAGGTAAGATAGGATTCTATACCTCAATTAATCTGGCTGTTCTTCCCACTCTGAGTCAACTCCAATGAGAGTAAGGTTTCAGTATTACTTGTCACCACCTTCATCCTTTCCTCCATTGTAATACTATTCCCCCCACCCCTTTATGTGATATAATTTACCCCATTTATACTTCTCTCTTCCCGTTTATCTTAGTACATTCCTCTTTTTCAGCCCTAATTTTTCTTAACATATCATCCTAAACAGCTTACTACCATATCCTCTGTTTATGTATACTTCTTATAACTACCATGATAATAATAACAATTTTTAAGAGTTACATATATCATCTTCCCTAATAGGAATGTAAACAATTTAAACTTTTTGAAGCCCTTAAATTTTTTCTCTTATTTATTTACCTTTTTATGCATCTTTTTATTTTTGTGTTTGGACATCAAATTTTCTTTTTAATTCTGGTCTTTTCTTCAGGAATGCTTAGAAATCTTCTATTTTATTAAATGAACTTACTTTCCCCTAGAAAAATATATTCTGTTTTGATGAGTGAGTCTGGGTTGTAAACTCAGTTCCATTTCCTTCTGGAATATCATATTCCAAGTCTTGAGGTCCTTAAATGTGGAAGCTACCAGATCCTGTATAATCTGGACTGGGACTCGATGATATTTGAATTGTTTCTTTCTGGCTGCTTGCACTATTTTCTCTTTCTCCTGGGAGATCTTAAATTTGGGTACAACATTCCTGGGAGATGTCATTTGGGGATTTATTGCAGGAGGTGATCTGCGGATTCTTTCAATTTCTATTTTACCCTCTTGTTGAAGAATATCAAGGCAGATTTTTTTGATAATTTCTTGTAATATGTTGTCTAGGCTTTTTTTTTTTGGTTATGATGTTCAGGTAGTCCAATATTCTTCAATTGTCTCTCCTGAATCTATTTTCCAGGTCAATTGTGTTTTTTCAATGCAATAGTTCACATTTTCTTCTATTTTTTTCATTCTTTTGATTTTGTATTATTGTTTTTTGATGTCTCAAGAAGTCATTAGCTTCTATTTGCGCAATTCTAAATTTAAAGACTGAATTTTTTCCATGACCTTTTGATCCTCCTTTTCCATTTTGTCCATTCTAGTTTTCATGGCACTTTTTCCTTCATTGGATTTTTCTGCCTCTTTTTCCAGTTGCTTTTTAAGCTTTCATTTTCTTTTTGTACTACTTTCATTAAATGTTCCCATTTTTCTTCAACCTGTCTTATTTGATTTTTTAATTCATTTTTTAGTTCTTCCAGAGTTTGAGACCAATTCCCATTTTTTAAAGTTTTGCATGTAGTTGCTCAGATCTCACCATCTACTATTGGTTCTGTTCTTTTCCCTTTGTCCCAATAAAATTTTTCATGAGATCACTTTTTTCCTGAAATTTGTTCATTTTTTCAGCCTTTTTTTTTTAAAGCTTGTGGAATGAGAATTCTGAAAGCTGGTTATTGATTTTATGTTTTCTGCTTCCTTGCAGGGTTTGCCCCATTAAGCTATTTTGCCCTGAGGCTAGGTCTTTGGTGCAGCCAGGGAGGCATGAAAAGGCCCAGCACTATGAACTTTTGGACCTTGCTGGTACTAGGACCTGAAACTTCAGAGGTGCGTCTGAGGTGCTCTTTTTGTTGGTGTAGCCCACTTCTCAGGATTCCAAAGTAGGCCTATTCCCAGGTTTGGAATCCAGTGCAGTAGAGTCGGGGCAGGGGGGTATTGGCCAGCATTCTTCTGCATCCAATTTTGCTTCAGGTTCTTCCTTATACCATGAAAATCAACTCTTTCTTTTTTCTGCCTACCTTTTAAGTTGTTTTCAGTGGGAGAGCCATCTGACTGCATCTTGCTAATAGATTTTGATTCCTATTACACTGAGGTGCTTTTTAAAGATTGGTTTGGAAGGATAGTTAGAATGGTTTCAGCTTTTGCTGCTACTAAGCCACCAACTTGACTCTTCCTCCAAGGAAACAAATTATTAACAATCAGTTTAAAATACTCATCCTCATTAATAATCATAGATGAAAATGAAAATAACTCTAAGGTATAACTTCATACACATCAATGTGGCAAAAAGAATGAAAAACTATGAAACTCATTACCAGCAGGCTTGTAAAGAAATGGTCGAGCCACTCATTGCTAGTGGAATTATAAATGTGTAGCCTCCTTTTAGAAAGAGACCTGATGAAATCAAGCAAAAGTTATAAAAATATCTTTTGATTCAATAATTGTGCTGCTGTAATAGTACCTTGAAGTGTTATCAAAAACAACAAAAATATTTTGTGGAAATATATGTAATTTTGAAAAAGTAGAAACAACTTAAATAGGTCCTTGTAGTTAAATAAATTGTTGTACATGGAATACTCGCTTATAATTAAACCCAACAGGATTACAAAGAAATCAGAAAAGACTTTTAAAACAGGCTTCCAAATTAAAAAAAAAAACATCGGATTTAGAACAAAATATACACTAACTCTGACTGAATGACGGGAGAAAGAAGGAAGCAAGAATCTTGCTGGGGACTTAAGGAGAGATCCAAGGATCCTGAACTTAGAATTAGAAGGAATCTCATAAGCCACTCAGTTCAATTTCCACCTTTTACAGAAGAGGAAATGAGGCCCATAGAGGAGAAATGACTAGCCCAAGATAACAAAGGTAGGCTGTAACAGCACAGGTGGGATTAGAAAACAAGTTGTAACAAGCAAAATTCAATGTCCATGTACACTATCATGCTGACTGAAAAGCTATACTGAAATGAATTTAAATAAAAAGAGCTCCTAATTTTAGTTTATTAATGAATGGTATTAAATTTTCTTTTTTAAAAATTTTATTTACTTAATTTAGAATATTTTTCCATGGTTACATGATTCTTCTTCCTTCCCTCCCTTCCTCCCTCCCCCGACCCAAAGTCAATAAGTAATTCGACGAAATTTACATGTATCATTGATCACGACCTATTTCCCTATTATTAATATTTGCAATAAGGTGATCATTTAGTCTAGATCCCCACTCATTTCTGAATGGAACCATGTGATCAAGCAAATGTTTTTATTTTCTGATTCTACTCCTACAGTTCACTCTCTGCAGGTGGATTGTATTATTTCTCATGTAGCAGTCCAGCCCATAGGTATTGTGGAGAGACAAGGATTGTGAGTGAGCACATGGCCATTCTGCGCATGGCAATGAATTCTATTCCCAGCATGGCTGAGGTAGGGCGCGAAATCTTGCTTCCCTTTGTCTCACTCACCTGAGGATAATAACCCCACCTTCACCTTGTCATAATTTGCAATTATCCAATGGCAATACACTATGTAACTCATCTATATGTATTGAGGCATCATGTAACTTATCAATATGTATTGAGTTCATTTGTGTATCAAAGAGAATAAAACATAGGAACACAGCCAGCTCCGCCCACTTCGAGGACATCCACAGATTTGCCCTACAGATTAACTTCTCCCCTTTCTCTCTCCTTTTTTTCTTTCCTGAGGCCTGGCCCTTCAGTCAGGTCTCTCTCTCTGTCTCTCTCTTTTCCTATGCTAATACCTAGCATTGTCTAACTCTTTCAGTCTCTCTCCCTACTGAGCTAGTATTATCCTCTGACCAGTGCAGTGTTAAATTGGGATCACTGGATGGGAATAGCCTTAAAAGTGGTTGGAGCATGGCTGTGGCTCCCTAATATTAATAATACTGACTCATTATTCATATCTCAAAGGTCGGCTCTTTCACGCCCTTCGCAGGATACGAAAACTTCTATCCTGTTTCTATTTTTCTACCATAAAGCTTCTCGCTGGCCGGGAGGCTTTATCTCATGAGTCCCACAGAAGTGTACTGTATCATTACATTGCTGCTAGTAGAGAAGTCCATAACTTTCATCTGTGCCACAGTGTATCAGTCTCTGTGAATAATGTTCTCCTGGTTCTGCTCCTTTCACCCTGCATCAATTCTTGGATTTTGTTCCAGTTAACATGGAATTCTTGCAGTTCATTATTCCTTTGAGCACAATAGTATTCCATCACCAACACATACCACAATTTGTTCAGCCATTCCCGAATCAACAGGCAACCCTCATTTTCCAATTTTTGCTACCTCAAAGAGTGCAGCTATAAATATTTTTGAACAAGTATTTTTCCCTATTATCTCTTTAGGGTACAAACCCAGCAGTACTATGTCTGGGTCAAAGGGCAAGCAGTCTTTAAAAGCCCTTTGCGCAGAATTCCAAATTGCCTTCCAGAATGGTTGGATTAATTCACACCTCCACCAGGAAAGCATTAGTCCCAATTTTGTCGCATCCCCTCCAACATTTATTATTTTCCTTTGCTGTCACATTAGTCAATCTGCTAGGCATGAGGTGGTACCTCAGAGTTGTTTTGATTTGCATTTCTCTAATTATAAGAGATTCAGAACAATTTTGGGGTGCTTATTGATACTTTTGATTTCTTTTTCTGAAAATTACCTATTCATGTCCATAGCCCATTCATCAATTGGGGAATGGCTTGATTTTTTTGTATAATTGATTTAGCTCCTTATTAATTTGAAAAGTTATACCTATGTTAGAGGTTTTTGTTATAAAGATTTTTCCTAATTGTTGCTTCCTTTCTCATTTTAGATGCATTGATTTTGTTTATAGAAAACCTTTTTAATTTCATGTAATCAAAATTATTCATTTTATGTTTTTAATATTCTTTAGCTCTTCCTCCATCTTAAATTCTTTCCTTTCTCACATATCTGGCAGGTATACTATTCTATGTTCACCTAATTTACTTATAGTTTCCTTCTTTATGTTTAAGTAATTTACCCATTCTGAATATATCTTGGTATAGAGTGTGAGATGTTGTTCTAAACCTAATCTCTCCCATGCTGTTTTCCAATTTTCCAACCAGTTTTTGTCAAATAGTGGGTTATTGTCCCAAAAGCTGGCATCTTTAGGTTTATCATATACTATATTGCTAAGGATATTTACCCTGCGTCTATTCTACTGGTACTCTCTTTTGTTTCTTAACCAATACCATATTGTTTTGATGAACACTGCTTTATAGCACAGTTTAAGATCCGGTACTACAAGGTCCCCATCCTTCATATTTTTTTCATTAGTTCCCTTGATATTCTTGATCTTTTGTTTTTCCAAATGAACCTTGTTATAATTTTTTCTAATTTAATAAAAACGTTTCTTTGTAGTTTCATAGTTATGACATGGACTAAGTAAATTAATTTGGGTAGGATTGTAATTTTTATTATATTAGCTTTTCCTACTAATGAGCAATTAATGTTTTTCCAATTATTTAGATCTAGTTTTAATTCTGTCGAAAGTGTTTTGTAGTTGTGTTCATATAATTACTTTGTCTTAGAAAACTGATTCCTAAATATTTTATATTGTCTAGGGTGATTTTAAATGGAATTTCTCTTTCTAACTCTTGCTACTGAGTTGTGTTGAAAATATATATAAATGCTGGTGATTTATGTGGGTTTATTTTGTATCCTGCAACTTTGCTAAAGTTATTCATCAGTTCCATTATCTTTTTTAGTAGATTCTCTATGGTTCTCTAAGTAGATCCTCATATCATCTGCAAAGAGTGATACTTTAGTCACTGCATTGCCCATTTTAATCTCTTCAATTTCTGTTTCTTCTCTAATTGGTAAAGCTAAAATTTCTAGTAGAATATTAAATAACAGTGAGGATAATGGACATCCTTGCTTGACTCCTGATTTTATTGGGAAGGCTTCTAATTTATCCCCATTGCAGATGATGCTCCCTGCTGGTTTTAAATATATACCCTTCATTATTTTTAGGAAAGGACCAGCAATTCCTATCCTTTCTAGTGTTTTCAATAGGAATGTGTGATATTTTGTCAAAGGCTTTTTCTGTATCTATTGAGATAATCATGTGATTTCTGTTGGTTTGCTTATTGATATGGTCAATTATGTGGATGGTTTTCCTAATAGTGAACCATCTTTGCATTTCCGGTATAAATACCACTTGATCATAGTGAAGAATCCTTGTGATCACTTCCTGGAGTCTTTTTTGCTAGTATTCTATTTAATATTTTTGCATTTATGTTCATTAGGAAGATTGGGGTTATAGACCCTAAATAACAACCCTAGTGCAAATATCAATAATATGGAAATAGGTATTGACCAATAACACATGTAAAACCCAGTGGAATTTGCGACAGTTATGGGAGGGGAGTGGGAGGGAGGAAAAGAACATGATCTTTGCAATCCTGGAAAAATATTCTAAATTAATCAAGTAAATAGAATTTTAAAAAAGAAAGAGAATTTTCCATCTATGTTCATTAAGGAGATTGGTCTGTAGTTTTCTTTCTCTGTTTTTCATCTGCCTGACTTAGGATTCAGTACCATATTTGTGTCATAAAAGGAATTTGGTAGAATGCCTTCTTTGCTTATTTTGTCAAATAGTTTGTATATTATTGGGATTAATGTTTCTTTGAATGTTTGAAGGAATTCACTTGTGAATCCATTTGGCTCTGGGTATATTTTCTTAGGGAGTTCCTTGATGGCTTGTCCAATTTCTTTTTCTGAAATGGGATTATGTAAAGATTCAGTTTCCTCTTTTGATAATCTTGGCAACTTATATTTTTTTAAATATTCACCCATTTCACCTAGATTGTCAAGTTTATTACCATATAATTGGGCAAAAGAGTTCTTAATAATTACCTTAATTTCATCTTCACTAGAGGTGAGATCACTTTTTTCATCTTTGATACTGTTAATTTGATTCTCTTTTCTTTTTTTATTAGATTAAACACTACTATATCTATTTTGTTTTTTTTTCAAAATACTAGCTCCTAGTCTTATTTATTAGTTCAATAGTTCTTTTACTCTCAATTTGATTAATTTCTCCTTTCATTTTTAAGATTTACAATTTAGTTTTTACCTGGGGATTTTTAATTTGCTATTTTTCTAATTTTTTAATTTGCAAGCCCAGTTCATTGACCTCTTCCCTCTCTGATTTGTTGATATATGTAATCAGGGATATAAATTTTCTCCTGAGTATTTCTTTGACTGCATCACATAGATGGTGATAAGTGGTTTCCTCATTGTTGTTCTGTTCAATGAAATCATTAATTATTTCTATGATTTGTTCTTTAACTATTTTGGAGAATATTATCTAATTTCCAATTATTTTTTATTTGCCTCTCCATGTACCTTTACTAATTATTATTTTTATTGCATTATGATCTGAAAAGGTTGCACTTATTATTTCTGCTTTTTAGTATTGTTTTGCAATATTTTTTGCCCTAGTACATGATCAATTTTTGTGAATTACCATGTGCTGCTGAAAAGATGCATTCCTTTTTATCCCTATTCATTTTTCTCTATGTATCTATTAACTCTAATTTTTTTAAGATTTAATTTACATTTCAACTCTTCATATTTATTTTTTAGGTTTGATTCATCTTGATCTGATAGAGAAGGGTTCAGGTCTCCCACTAGTATAGTTTACTAATTATTTTCTCTTTAATCTCTAGTAGTTTCACTTTTAAAAATCTGGATGCTTTGCCATTTGGTGCAAACACATTGAGTACTGATATTTCTTCATTGTCTGTACTGTCTTTTATCAGGATATAATTACCTTCCCTATCTCTTTTAATCAGATCTATTTTTAGTTTGGCTTTGTCAGATATCATGTTTGTTACTACTGCCTTCTTTTTCTTAATTAATGAGCAATAAATTTTGCTCCAGCCTCTTACCTTTATCCTGTGTGTGTCTACCTGGCCCATTTGGGTTTCTCGTAGACAACATATGGTAGGATTTTGGTTTTTAATCCACTCTATTTGCTTCCATTTTATGGTTGAGTTCATCCAATTAACATTGAGAGTTATGATTACTACCTGTGTATACCCTATCATTTTTATTTCCTCTTTTAGTCCTGTCCTTTCTTCTTTCATTATTTCCTTCTACACCAGTGTTTTGTTTTTAATCAGTCTCCCTATTTCCCACCCTTATTTTACTTTCCTTCCCACTCTCTCCCTACTTATTACACTCTTATTTTTCTTGAAGTTCTATTGAATTCCCTTGCCCCTCTCTTTTATTTCCTTTTGGAAGTCCCTACCTCACTTCCCCACCTTGGTTTTTCCTTTTCAACTTCCCGTTAGGATAACATAGAATTCTATACTCCAATGGATCTAGCTTCTCTTCCCTCTCAGAACTGATTACACTAAGAGTAAGGTTTAAGTATTACCTATTACCACTCTCTTCCTCTCCTTTTTATATAGTATTCCTCCCCCATGCACCTCTTTATGTGGTATAATATATCCTATTTTTCTTCTTTCTTCAAATTTTTCTTAGTGATGTCTTCTATTCCCCGCATTTTATAGATCATCTTAAACAACGTAGTATCCAAACTTCTGCCTATGAATAATTCTTCTATCTACTATGATAGTGAAAAGAATGTTTGAGTTACAAATATCATTTTTCCAGATAAGAATATAAGTAATTCTATCTTACTGTAGCCCTTAATTTTTTCCCTCTTTCTTGTTTACCTTTTCATGTTTCTCTTCAATTTTGTATTTAAACATCAAATTTACCATTTAGTTCTGGAATTTTCCTTAAGAATGCCAAGAGACTTCCGGTCAAGATGGCGGCTTAGAGGAAGCTAAAGTTCAGATCTCCGGAAAACCCTTCCCGATTGATCTCAAACTATAAGCTTCTAAGGCGCCGAAATTCAAAACGATCAACAGCATAAACCCTGGGAATCCTCCTCCTGGACCTGGACCTGGATCAAAAGGTACGGCCCCCCTCAAAAGCCAGAACCCGAGATCACTCGTACCTAAGGGGTTGGAGCGCAGAGTCCAAGGCTCCGGGAAGCCACAGCCCCGCCCGACTCAGAGAGCAGGGTCGTCTGAAACAACAGCAACCCTCAGGGCTGGCAAGACAGCCTCACCAGCTGGATCCTGCTATCCAAGTCTCAATGAAAGTCACTGCCCTCAGAGCTCCAAGAAGCCGTGGCCCCTTCCCCCGCAGAGAGCAGGGTCCTCTGAAACAACAGCAACCCTCAGGGCCGACAAAACAGCCTCATGGCCAGCTATTCTGAAGACAACTTCCAGAAAGCAACCCGACCCAGTCCAGTCGAGGGGGCACCTTAGCAGCAGGGAAACAGAGAGAACCGAGGGAGAGTGTGGCCCCCTGGTCCGACCCTTCCATTCCAGTTCCATTGAAAGTCATTACCTTAAGGCATACTCAGTTTAACCCAGGGAAAGCTCATAGAACCGACAATCTGCCCAGGACTAAAGCCTCTGAACACCAGACAGAGATAAGAAAAGCTAATCCTCCCCATTCAGAGATGGCAAACTCCACAGAAGCATAAAAGCCCCAAAATCCCAAGAAAAATAAGAAGAAAGGGGAAACTTTAGACACATTCTACGGAGCCAAAATACAAAATACAGAGGAGATAGAAGACGATACACAAGAAAATGCTCCAAAACCTTCCAAAGGAAATGGAAACTCTCCACAAACTCATGAAGAATTTGAATCAGAAATGACCAAAACGATGGAAGCCTTCTGGGAGGAAAAGTGGGAAATAATGCAATAGAAATTCATGCATCTACAAAACCGGTGTGACCAAACTGAAAGGGAAAACAAGGCTTTAAAGGCCAGAATCAGGCAACTGGAAGACAACGATCATGTAAAAGAGCAAGAATTAATAAAGCAAAGCCAAAATACTAAGAAATTAGAAGAGAACATAAAATATCTCACCAACAAGGTGACAGTTCTGGAAAATAGAGGGAGAAGACATAATTTAAGAATAATTGGACTTCCAGAAAAGCCAGAAATAAACACCAAACTCGACATCGTGATAAAAGATATAATCAAAGAAAATTGCCCAGAGATTCTAGAACAAGGGGGTAATACAGCCACTGACAGAGCTCACAGAATACCTTCTACACTAAACCCCCAAAAGACAACTCCCAGGAATGTAATTGCCAAATTCCAAAGCTCTCAAACAAAAGAAAAAATCCTACAAGAAGCCAGAAAAAGACAATTTAGATATAAAGGAATGCCAATCAGGGTCACAAAAGACCTTGCAAGTTCTACTCTGAATGATCGTAAAGCATGGAACATGATCTTCAGAAAGGCAAGAGAGCTGGGTCTTCAACCAAGAATCAGCTACCCAGCAAAACTGACTATATACTTCCAGGGGAAACTATGGGCATTCAACAAAATAGAAGACTTCCAACTTTTTGCAAAGAAAAGACCAGAGCTCTGTGGAAAGTTTGATACTGAAAAACAAAGAGCAAGGAATACCTGAAAAGGTGAATATTAAGGAAAGGGGAAAGGAGAAAAATGTTATCTTCTTCTTTTACTCAAACTCTCTTTTATAAGGACTACATTTATATCAATCTATGTATACTAACATGTGGAGAAAATGTAATGTATAAATAGGGGGTAAAGAAAGAACAAATAGAATAATCTTTCTCACACAAAGATTCACATGGGAAGGGGAGGGGAAGAAAACTCCTATAAGAAGGAGAGGAAGAGAGGGTTGTTTACTTAAACCTTTATCTCAGGGAAATCAACTCTGAGAGGGAAAAACACCCAGATCCATTGGGATCTTGAATTCTATCTTACCCAGCAAGGGTAGGGAGAAGGGAAAACCAAGGGGGGGGGAGAAGGAAAACAAAAAGGGAGGGAAAGAGAGGGGAGGGGGAGGGAGCAAAAAGGGAGGGACTAAAAAGGGAAACATCAAGGGAGGGGACAAGGGGGACTGATTCAAAGTAAATCACTGGACTAAAAGGTAGAGCCGAAGAAGAAAAGGTTAGAATTAGGGATGGATATCAAAATGCCAAGGAGTCCACAAATGACAATCATAACTTTGAACATGAATGGGATGAACTCACCCATAAAACGTAGATGAATAGCAGAATGGATTAGAATCCAAAACCCTACCATATGTTGTCTTCAAGAAACACACATGAGGCGGGTTGACACCCACAAGGTCAGAATTAAAGGATAGAGTAAGACCTTCTGGGCCTCAACTGACAGAAAGAAGGCAGGAGTGGTAATCATGATATCTGATAAAGCCAAAGCAAAAATAGACCTGATCAAAAGGGATAGGGAAGGTAATTATATCTTGTTAAAAGGGACTTTAGACAATGAGGAAATATCATTAATCAGCATGTATGCACCAAATAATATAGCACCCAAATTTCTAATGGAGAAACTAGGAGAATTGAAGGAAGAAATAGACAGTAAAACCATATTAGTGGGAGACTTAAACCAATCATTATCAAATTTAGATAAATCAAATCAAAAAATAAATAAGAAAGAGGTAAAAGAAGTGAATGAAATCTTAGAAAAATTGAATTGATAGACATATGGAGAAAAATAAATAGGGATAAAAAGGAATACGCCTTCTTCTCAGCACCACATGGCACATTCACAAAAATTGACCATACATTAGGTCACAGAAACATAGCACACAAATGCAGAAAAGCAGAAATAATAAATGCAGCCTTCTCAGATCACAAGGCAATAAAAATAATGATCAGTAATGGTACATGGAAAACCAATTCTAAAACCAATTGGAAATTAAACAATATGATACTCCAAAACCGTTTAGTTAAAGAAAAATCATAGAAACAATTAATAATTTCATCGATGAAAATGACAATGGTAAGACATCCTTTCAAACCTTTTGGGATGCAGCCAAAGCGGTAATCAGAGGTAAATTCATATCCCTGAATGCTTATGTTAACAAACTAGGGAGAGCAGAGATCAATCAATTGGAAATGCAAATGAAAAAACTTAAAAACGATCAAATTAAAACCCCCCAGCAGAAAACCAAACTAGAAATCCTAAAAATTAAGGGAGAAATTAATAAAATCGAAGGTGATAGAACTATTGATTTAATAAATAAGACAAGAAGCTGGTACTTTGAAAAAACAAACAAAATACACAAAGTACTGGTCAATCTAATTTAAAGAAGGAAGGAAGAAAAGCAAATTAACAGCATTAAAGATGAAAAGGGGGACAGCACCTCTGATGAAGAGGAAATTAAGGCAATCATTAGAAATTACTTTGCCCAATTATATGGCAATAAATACATCAATTTAGGGGATATGGATGAATATATACAAAAATACAAACTGCCTAGACTAACAGAAGAGGAAATAGAATTCTTAAATAATCCCATATCAGAAAATGAAATCCAACAAGCCATCAAAGAACTTCCTAAGAAAAAATCCCCAGGGCCTGATGGATTCATCAGTGAATTCTATCAAACATTCAGAGAATAGTTAATCCCAATACTATACAAACTATTTGACATAATAAGCAAAGAGGGAGTTCTACCAAACTCCTTTTACGACACAAACATGGTACTGTTTCCAAAACCAGGCAGGTCAAAAACAGAGAAAGAAAACTATAGACCAATCTCCCTAATGAATATAGATGCAAAAATCTTAAATAGGATACTAGCAAAAAGACTCCAGCAAGTGATCAGAAAGATCATTCACCATGATCAAGTAGGATTTATACCAGGGATGCAGGGCGGTTCAATATTAGGAAAACCATCCACATAATTGACCACATCAACAAGCAAACCAGCAAGAACCACATGATTATCTCAATAGATGCAGAAAAAGCCTTTGATAAAATACAACACCCATTCCTATTAAAAACACTAGAAAGCATAGGAATAGAAGGGCCTTTCCTAAAAATAATAAACAGTATATATCTAAAACCATCAGCTAATATCATCTGCAATGGGGATAAACTAGACGCATTCCCAATAAGATCAGGAGTGAAACAAGGATGCCCATTATCACCTCTACTATTTGACATTGTACTAGAAACACTAGCAGTAGCAATTAGAGAAGAAAAAGAAATTGAAGGCATCAAAATAGGCAAGGAGGAGACCAAGTTATCTCTCTTTGCAGATGACATGATGGTCTACTTAAAGAATCCTAGAGATTCAACCAAAAAGTTAATTGAAATAATCAACAACTTTAGCAAAGTTGCAGGATACAAAATAAACTCACATAAATCATCAGCTTTTCTATATATCTCCAACACAGCTCAGCAGCAAGAACTAGAAAGAGAAATCCCATTCAAAATCACCTTAGACAAAATAAAATACCTAGGAATCTACCTCCCAAGACAAACACAGGAACTATATGAACACAACTACAAAACATTCTCCACACAACTAAAACTAGACCTGAGCAATTGGAAAAACATTAACTGCTCATGGATAGGACGAGCCAATATAATAAAAATGGCCATCCTACCCAAACTTATTATCTATTTAATGCCATACCCATTGAACTCCCAAAATACTTCTTCACTGATTTAGAAAAAACCATAACAAAGTTCATTTGGAAGAACAAAAGATCAAGGATATCCAGGGAAATAATGAAAAAAAAAACCACATATGATGGGGGCGTTGCAGTCCCTGACCTTAAACTATATTAAAGAGCAGCAGTCATCAAAACAATTTGGTACTGGCTAAGAAACAGAAAGGAAGATCAGTGAAATAGACTGGGGGAAATCGACCTCAGCAAGACAGTATACGATAAACCCAAAGATCCCAGATTTTGGGACAAAAATCCACTATTCGATAAAAACTGTTGGGAAAATTGGAAGACTGTGGGAGAGAGTAGGAATAAATCAACACCTCACACCCTACACCAAGATAAATTCAAAATGGGTGAGTGACTTAAACATAAAGAAGGAAACCATAAGTAAATTGGGTAAACACAGAATAGTATACATGTCAGACCTTTGGGAGGGGAAAGACTTTAAAACCAAGCAAGACATAGAAAGAATCACAAAATGTAAAATAAATAATTTTGACTACATCAAACTAAAAAGCTTTTGCACAAACAAAACCAATGTAACTAAAATCAGAAGGGAAACAACAAATTTGGAAACAATCTTCATAGAAACCTCTGACAAAGGTTTAATTACTCAAATTTATAAAGAGCTAAATCAATTGTACAAAAAACCAAGCCATTCTCCAATTGATAAATGGGCAAGGGACATGGATAGGCAGTTCTCAGATAAAGAAATCAAAACTATTAATAAGCACATGAAAAAGTGTTCTAAATCTCTTATAATCAGAGAGATGCAAATAAAAACAAGTCTGAGGTATCACCTCACAGCAAGCAGATTGGCTAACATGATAGCAAAGTAAAGTAATGAATGCTGGAGGGGATGTGGCAATTTTTTCATTCGTTTGATTTTGTTTTATAGCGTCCTGCTGCTTTGTGAGGTCACGTAATTCAGGGCTCTAGGTGGGTGGAGTGAGGGGTCCTTAGACCTTCCTTCTGCCTTCCCCTTAAACCCGAGTGTTCTCAGATTCCGGCTTTTGGGGGGGGGGTGTACCTTTTGAATTGAGTCCAGCAGGAGGGTTCCTTGGCTCTGTCTTGTTAGGTTTGATCTGCAGTCCCCTAGGATCATTCAGTTTGTGATGGGTCAGGAAGGGTATTCAGAGTTCTGAACTCCTGCTCCATCTAGGCCACCATCTTGACTCCCAAATCCTTGGGTCCCAACACTTGCTGCCAAGGCCTTGCACTAACCTCAGGGGTAAGTCTGTGGTGTTCTCAGCTAGGCCCCAAGAATTTAGAGATTGCCCTGGCCCTCAGTCTGACACTGGTGTGGTAGGTGGTATGGGGGATGGGTGATCAGTGTGTGTTTTCATAGGTACAATTTTACCCCCTTATAGTATGAAAATGTCCACACCCTGCCTACCTTCAAGGTTGTACTCTGTGGAAGAGCCCCTTCAATCATCTGATTTTTATTTTTGTCCTTTTGAGATACTTTGTAGCGATTGGTCGTGAGGAGAGTCCGGCAGTTCTTGGTACTCTGCAGCCATCTTAGCTCCCTATAGGCTAGCATTTACATTTAAGTTTGTTTTTTAAAGATGCTTTTCTTCATAGCAACATTTTTTATGGAAGAAAAGGATTGTTTTGTAAACAAATTAAGTTTCTATTGATTGCTTAAACAACGTGAATGCTTACAGAAATTGTCATACATTTAATATAAGGAAGTATTACTGTGCCACGAATAATAACAAAAGTAAAGAATCCAGAGAAACTTGGAAAGATATACATGAAATAATTTAGCATGAAGTGGCAAAGCCAGGAAAACAATATACAAAATTATTATAATAATGGTGACATAAAGAACCAAAAAGAGGAAACTAAACACTGTACAAGTATACAGACTTAACCCTGGAGAAGAGTGGAGATAATGGAGCTTCCCCACCTCCCCTTCCTCTTGTTCTCTCCATCTCCTTCCACTGAAGAGATGGGAAACTCTACATGAGGAATATGTCAAACACTGTCCAAATATCAGCTCACCCATATGCCTGTATGTTTTTTCTCTAGATTTCCCTCCCCCCTAGACTATGCCAGTTCTCTGTCTTTGAGTTGCTGGTGGGTTTTGTTTTGATTTAAGATGCCCTATGATAGTATTCAAAGAGAGGCTAGATAATTACCAACCAGCTGTCAAGAATGCTACAGAAGAGAGTCCTAAAAAGCAAGGGAGGTGGAAGGGAAGGAGAGAGCAGAAAATAAGCATTTAATAAGCACCTACTACTTGCTAAGAACTGTGCCCATAACAACCCTGCAAGATCGGTGATATTATTGACCCTGTTTTATATGTAAGGAAACTTATAGAGGTTAAATGACAGTCATGAGGTTAGTAGTGTCTGCAGCTAAATTTGAACTCAGGTCTTCTTACTTCTAGGCCCAAGTGCTCTATTCACTGAACCACCTAGCTGTCTCAACTATTACACAGGAGAATGACTTAGAACAGCACTGGCAAACCTTTTCTGAGTTTGAGTGTCCAGAGGGCAAATTCAAGCTGTCTGTGAGCCCCTGAGAGAGCTCAGGGAGGAAGTACTGGCTTTGGTGGCTGGACAGAGGGGCAGGGCATGCAAGAAATATCCTCAGGCACTGGCAAGAGGGGGAATGGAGCAGCTGCCCAAGTGCCAGTTCTGCATGAGTGCCATGTCTTCTCTAACACTGACTGAGAGCTAGTGTGAGTAGTAGAGAGGGTGCTAGATTAGATTCAGGGATATCAAGTTTCAAATTCTGCTTCTGACACTAACTAGTTATTTGGCCCTGGGAAAGACATTGCCCTCTGAGGTTCTGTTTCTTCATCTCTACAATGGGGATAATAACTAGCTACCTCAGTGTATTAAGAAGTTCAAAGGAGATAAAGTAGCTAAAGCATTTACCAAGCTTCAGTGAGGAAAAAAGGGTTCCTTCTAATTGTGAGATTCCTAGATTCTCTGAAGCCTTTGATATTCCGATGCAGTTCCCCAGAAAGCTCTTCAGAACTGCTTAGTTTGCCTTCAGAGAAGCCCTACTAGTGGAGAAAATAGAATTCCTCTCATTGGTGCCAACTCTTCACTACCCCCCCCCCACTGTATATTTGCTAAGCCCCTCATAATGGTCACTTCAGGATATTCTTGGAGCATTTACCTCCTAACCCTTGGCAAGTAAAATACTGGCCTGGGCTCAAGAGCATCTATAGATTGGATTCTGCAAAGGCAGCAGGCAGAAAGTACACAGCCAAAGGCCCCATGGATGGGGCTGGGGTGGCCTTTTTTTTCTCATCTCCAAATAAAAGCTGGAGATAACCACCAACAATCCCTCACCATATCAGGTGCCTGGTTGTCTTTCAGGTAAATATTTTCTGCTGCTGACCCAATACCATATGTGACATGTTTTCCCAGTTAAGATTAGTTGCTTAAAGCTAGGCAAAGAAATCCATATGTGCTTGTATCCTCCCCCCACACCCTCCTCCCATTTTGACTGTAACCATGGAGCCATGGGATTCATCAGGGCTGGGGTGGTACAATGTGGGGCTCATTATTCTCCCCTGGTAGCTTCGTACAGTTCTTATTTAAGTGGGGGGAAAAGAATTTACATTTCTTGAGCATCTGTATTAAAGGGAAAATAGTCTGCCACAGGGAGATGGATGTTTGTGGGTAGGTTTATGAGAAGAAAAAAACACTTTCACAATAGAAACATATAACTTTGTCGTCTTTAAATGGCTTGTTACTTTTCATTTAAATATTTTTAGCAATGTGACATGCTCTCTGTTAAGATTCACAGACTCCCCATGACAGTTACACACAGCAGGCAGTTACAATTAAGGAAAAATGGAAGACAATGTGGGCAGCCCATGAAAAATTGAAATGGGACTACTTCCTCTGTGGATACTTCTTCCATTTGGGCCTGTCGTTCCTCAGACCTAACTAGCTGGGCCTTTCTCACTATCATACCCACATACGCCAAACTATAACTCTGAGGCCTTCATGGAAATAGGGCTCCTTGCCCTGGAGAAGAGATAGCTTAGGAATGAGGGGAAAGCTATTCACAAGTAGCTGAATGGCAGCTGAGTGGAAAAGGTAATACATTTATTCTGCTTGGCCCCCTAGGGAAAGACCAAGAGCAGAGGGTGGATGGTATAAAAGCACTTTTAGGGTTAACACAAGAAAAACCTTCTTAGTGAGGAGAGAAGAGCTGTCTCAACATGGAAAAGACTGCCTTTCAAGATCACACTGTGCTCTGTCTCCATCACTGAAGGCCTTTCAGCTGAGGCTCTGTAACCACTTTTTACTGGAAATGTTGGCAAAATACTCCTTTCGGTTATGAAGTAGACCACATAACATTTGGGGTCCCTCTCACCTCTGATATTTGGTGGCCTCTTCTACCCAGGGCTATTGAACCAGGGCAGACCTAAGGTCTCTTCATTCCCAAGTCCAATGCTGTCTTAATGATTTGGTCTCTTTTTCAAAGTAGAAACAGAGGCATCACCCTGGATGGCAGAGGAGGGGAGAGTTTTGTGCAGCATGGCAACTTGATCACTTGGCCCCTGTCTATATTTAGTGACTCTGGTGGCTACTGAGTACCTGTCCCCTGCAGGATGCACCAGTGTACAGATAGGCAAAGGAAGGGTGGCAAGCCAATGTACCTAGAAATATATTGGGAGAAAGCTTTGGAGAGCCTTCCCACATACATCCAAGTCATTTCATTTTTCAGCAACATTTTCTAGGGAATATGGCCACTGAACAGTAAGAATGGGAGGTTACTCTATTCCACTCCTCCTTGGTTCTTTCTCTCTCTTCCAATCTGATCCCTTCCTCACAACAGACCTTATAGGGATATTTCTAGAAGTTTGTCCCTCCAGTTTCACTCTTCCTCACATGCCCAGACAAAAGAAGACTTAACTAGGATTCTTTTTTAAAGTCATATTTTGTGGTTGATGTTGTTATCTCATTGACTGTTTGGGCCATTTTCCTGTCACAGAGTAAGTTCCTAATAATTGTCTTTTGACTGACTGCAGGAAAATCCATATTTTGTCTTTTCCCTGAATCCATAGAGATTTGTTCCTTTAAGCTAGATTACACTTCAGCTGACTAAGCACAGATTACTAGAACAGAAGAGTGAAAGGGAGGTAAATGAAGCTCTAGCTCTGAACAGGGCTTTCCACTCAGGTGGAAGAACTGAATAAATGAGTACCAAATTTATTCTTGTCAAAGGCCACTTCTAATCTGCCTGGGTGTTCCCATAGTTTTTCTTGCAATCCAAGGTGAACAACTTGCCCTCTTCCTTATAGCTCTCCTTTTTGGTAGCATTTTTGAGAAGAAAAAAATACCCCAAGAAAACCAAGAAAAATACCTGAAAAGATATGCTGTTTTTCTTGACTCTGTCTTTGTTGGTCTTCATTCTTATCCTGTCCTCTTCATGTTCATTTGCTTTGCTAGTTCCAGAGGAATTCTCCATTAGCTCCCTTAAGAAAAGAAAAAAATTTAAACTCTTTAATTTTCCTCTTTTATATTAAAGAGTAATTTTATTTTCCCATTTCAGAGTTTCAGCTCTTGATATCTCCTGTATATTGGGATTTATGAAAAAAGAGAAAATGACTAGGTCTAATGTCACGAGAAAAGAGACCAATCAACTCTTTACTTTGTACCTTTGAACCTAACAGAGCATCAATGATTTCCTTTAACAATAAGACTCTTTCTGTTCAATCCTACCACCCCCAATGGGAGATGAAAGGTGATGAAAAGGTAGAATCATCTTGAAGCTTCAGCCTTGCAAACATCAATTAGCCCCTTAGTTTTCCTCTGCTCCTGCAAAAGGTACCCCATATCATCACATTCAACCAACCTTTAGGAGTATTAGAAACCACTCCACAGTACTGAGTAAGCAATATACAGATTATTCCCAGTTACAGGTATATCTAATTAGAACCCGACTTTGTACAAATTCTGTGATGAGTGAAGTTTTGTTTCATAGTTCCCTTCTGCTTCCCACTCAAGCCAGAAAGCCTCATTCTCTTGTCCCCTAGTTCTTGAGAAAGCAAGATCTGTTCTGAATGGTTATCTGGGCTTTCTTCCTGGGTACAGAAGGCTCCTTTAGGCAATTCTCCCATCTATAATACCTTATGGGCTAGGTGCCAATGGGGAAGAACAAATGAGCCCTTCCTATTTGGTTTGAATTTCACAGCACTAGTAACAGGTTTCGTAAGTCTAATGTTCTTCTTTTCAGATGTAAAATTAATACAGTCCTTTGGTTTTTATACAGAAACATCACAATCCAACATACTGAGCTTTTGCCTTCTCCTGCCAAGCACCAGGCCTCAACATCACTACTCAACCATTTCCAAGCCATGATGATATGCATATCCCACCCTCTGCTGACTTCTTCAAGTTTGCTGTCTTTTCCCATTAGAATGTAAGTTCCTTGAGGGCAGGAATTGACTTTCTGCATTTGTATCTGAGCATGTAGTATAATGCCTGGCACAGAGAAAGCACTTACTACATGTTTATGTTTCATTCATTTTTCTCAGGAATAGCACGTGACTTATGCTCTATGCTTTTGGTTTTCCTGCTCACAGAACTTTAATGCCGTAAAGCAATAACTTTCCTTAGTCCCTTTCTCCCAGAATTCTAAATGTCATTTTCTCTCCCTCCCTTCTTCTCTCCCTGAGATGGTAAGAAATTTTATATAGGTTATATATGTGCTGACATGCAAAACATATTTCCATATCAGTAATGTTGTGAAAGAAAACACAGACTAACAACAGCAACAAAAATAAGAAACCGGGACAGCTGGGTGGCTCAGTGGATGTAGAGCCAGTCCTAGAAATGGGAGGTCCTAAGTTCAAATGTGGCCTCAAACACTAACTAGCCTGGGCAAGTCACTTAATCCCCATTGCCTAGCCCTTACCACTCTTCTTCCTTGAAGGTAAGGGTTTAAAAAAATAAAAAAATAAATAAGAAACAAAGTAAAAATCAGCATGATTCACTTTGCATCCGGACATCATCAGTACTTTCTTTGAAGGTGAATGGTATCATAAGTCCTTTGGAATTGTCTTAGATCATTGTATTGCTGAGAATAGTTAAGCCACTCACAATTGACCATTGTACAATATTGTTGTAGCTGTGTACAATCTTATTCGGGTTCTGATCACTTCACTTTGCATCAATTCATGTAAGTCCTCTCAGGTTTTTCTGAAGCCATCCTGCTCATCATTTCTTATGGCAGAATGATATTCCATCATGATCATATACCACAATTTGTTCAGACCTTCCTTTATTGATCAGCATCCCCTGAATTTCCAATTCTTTGCCACCACAAAAAGAGCTGCTAGAAATATTTTGGTACAAACAGGTCCTTTCCCCAATTTTTGATCAAAGAGTAAAATGGTTATAGAACTTTCAAATTACAAATGATATTCCCATTGTTAATTCTTGTTTCATATATTCCAAATGTGAGCATGGTTCATATGGTCATGATAGAGTAGACCTAATCTTGGGGGTATCTTGGAGCAGTATTGTTCCCAGAAAATATTTAACACTAACAGCCAGGCTAGGAATTGTAGATCTGCTGGTTCTTCCACATGAAGTTAATTTGGTATCAAGGGATGGTGGATCACTAACACATGTGAAGCAAGAAGCTGCTTATTTCAAAGAGAAAATGTGAAAACAACCTTAGCAGCTTCTCTTTTATCTGCCTACTAAGAATATTCCCCTTTAACAATATGCCTAATATATGTTTTGGATTCTCAACCAGCTGGAAAGAGTCCCTTGAGTTAAGAAATCAAAAGAAAAAAAGTTCCTGCCTTAAAATAGAGGTATCAACTCTGTATTCAAACGTAAATACTCAAGAAACCAGAAAAAAATACCAACCAGCCACACCCTGGATTCTTCCCCTACATGTCTAATCCTTTAAAGGTCACTCATTCTAGAAAATCTTCCATGATTTTGTCAGTCAGAAATGATCATTTCTTCTTTCAAACTCATGGCACTCTGTAATTCAAATGGGCATTCATCTTACTCTAACTTGGATTGCATTTATCTGGATACATAGCTCCTCTTTTCTAGATTTTCAGCTCCTGGAAGGTGGACCACATCTTTTTGAGATTTTGATTTCCCCCAGGATCCACCACAGTGCTCTGCATCCTTAGCACTAGTTGAATATTTGTGGACTGAGCAGTTTCATTGATTCAAACACCTACAAAAGCTTGCATGTTGAAGTTTTTGTGTTTGTTCATTTCCTGATACTGCATGGGAATGAATCCCTGAATAAAGGAAGACATAAGTGACCACAAATGAAGCATAAACATATATATGCTGATTCTCTTGAAAGACTACCTACATAGTTAAATCATTTACTCTATTAGATTGGTAGAATAAGGTTGGACCTCAGCACAACTATAAGGTGGAAAAAGTTTTCCTTTATCATCTCTAATCTCTTCCCATCCCCACCCCCCCTTTAGCACTTTCTTGTTGCTTCAAGAGCCCTGGTGCTCTCATGCTGCCTCTAGGGCAGCGGTTCTCAACCTCTCGATTTGTAGCAATGAGAATACATAACGCATATCAGGTATTTACATTCTGAATCATAACTGTAGCAGAATTACAGTTTTGAAGTAGCCACCAATATAATTTTTGGTTTGGGGTCACTGCAACATGAGGAACTGTATTGCGGGGTCACGGCATTAGAAAGGTTGAGAGCCACTGCTCTAGAGTGTCCCAGGCCACCAACTGGGGGGCCTTATCTAGACAGCATTCCAGATAGAGGGATTTTCTGCTCCTCTTTCCAAATCATTTCCTACACTATTTACACAAACTATCCCAGAAAAGGGTCTGATATTCAAGTTATATAGAGAACTAAAACAAATATGAGATCAAGAATTATTTCCCAAAGAATAAAGGAATATGGTTGTAGAAAAAGAATATCTCTCAAAAGAATTTTAAAGTGGTGGGAACTGACTCGGAGCACACAAGGTGGTACCACCAATGGTGAGCCTTGGATGCAACAACTTTGAGAGCTCTCAGCACAGAGACAGTAAGGTGGTCAGGAAACCAGTCAGAAGGGCATTACAAGGAATGCTTTACTGGCACTAGGTGCAGGACCCTGCTGCATTGCCCATATGTAGTTTAGGACCCCAGTTCTAGGGAGGAGAGGACTGCTTGTGAACTGTCACAAGACTAATGGGGCCTTGGCCACATTTACAAAGCAGAAAGGAGCATTAGTACTTTCTGGAGGGGAGCATGGACCCTTCCTGGGTAAAAAGACCAGGAGAATAGTGGCCACACCTCTCCATAGATCACACCACCTTGAAAGCACCAAAAACTTGTAGACCCTCCAGAATTAGCTCTGAAAATAGTAGCTTTTTGTGGTGGTAAAAAATTAGAAAATTGATGGGATATCCATTAACAGGGGAATGGCTCGACAAGTTGTGGTATATGAGTGTGATGAAGTGCTATTGTCTATAAGAAATGATATGGGGAGGTGCAGAAAAAAGTGGAAAGACCTATATGAATTGATACAAAGTGAAGTGAGATGGACTAGGAGATTATTGTGCACAGTAAAAGCAATACTGTAATAATGATCAACTGTGAAAGACTTAGCTACTCTGAACAGTATAAAGATCCAAGGTAATTCCAAAGGACTCATGATGAAAAAGTGCTATCCATCTCCAGAAAGAAAACCGATAAATTTGAACTCAGTACAAAATGCCTTCTCTGAGAATGGGAAAAAGCCTGGAGAAATAGAGAAAATTTGGAATTCAAAATATTTTAAAAGTATCTTAAAATCAATAAATAATAATTTTTAAATGAAATTTTAAAAAAGAATTGCAAACACTTGGTAATTATATTAATGATTGCTCCCAATCACTAATAATAAGAGAAATGTGAATTTCTTAAATCCTAAAGTTTTGCTTCATATCCAGCAAATGGGCAAAGATAAGGAATGACAGAAATAGTCAGTGTTGGTGGAATTGTAGAAAGACAAGCATATTAATTTAATGTTGGTTGAGTTGACCCAACCAGCAAGGAAAGTAGTTTGGAATAACATTTCCAAATGTCAGTAAAATGTCTATTTTGATTGTCTGAATATACCCCAAGTGAAAGACAGAAAGATCTTCAGGATACCAAAATATTCAGAGAAGCACTTTTTGTGAAAGGAAAGAACTAGAAAAATAAAGATGGGAATTAATTGGGGAATGACTAAACAACATGGTACATGAATGTAATGGGCTATTTTTTGCAGAATTAAGGGAGGCATAGCAAGACATAAATTAATGCTAAGTGAAGTAAACAGGATAATACATTCAATGGCACCAACAATGCAAATGAAAAGAAAAAATAGAATTGGACATCATATGTGCTGTCCTGGTACCGAGGAATAAATAGAAGAACCAGAAGAACCAGGGGAAAGCCACCAACACTTTGGGTGAGCTATGAACTATACTAGGGGATGAAGCATTCACATAGATGAGATCACAGACCAATCTTCACTGACATTGAGATGTTTGTACATTGCCTAGAATCTCTAGAATGTGAGCCTCAGAAATATGGGTTGTAGTAAAGAGGGAAGGGACCCTGCAGCACCATCTGGAGTGTACCCTCTGGGGCTGATTTACTTCTCTTCATGCAACACCCACTAAAAGAAGCAAACGAGATGGATTGAGGATATCTCTATTACAATTTTTTTTCTGCTGGGATTACAATATAATTTAAGAGAAGTAGCATGTCATAGAAAAAATGAGTGCTGAATTTGGAGTCAGCACTACCTAGACTTGTATATTAGATCTGCCTTTTAATAGCTCTGTGGCCCTAGGAAAATCATTTAGCCTTTTTGCTGTGGATTCCTTGTCTATAAAATGTTATGGTTGGACTAGATGATTTCCTAAATCCATGCATCTCTCATCCTATTTACTTCTAGAAGCTGCTCAGTAGCCAAAAGAAAGAGTCCAGCACAAAAAAAAAATCTCACTCCAGTTGTGAAATTCTTCTAACATATTTTTTAAAGAGTAACTAGAATTAAGTTGAATTAAAACAATAAATATATGCCACATAACACTTTTGGGAAAAGAGGGCAGGGCAGTTGTAAGCATTGCAAATAGCTATTGGGGCTCTCAGCTCCCCACAGGTTGGTGCTTCCTGGCTTAGAACAATGCCAGGCTGATTTTTCCCCCAGAGCTTAGCACAATGAGCCTGGAGAGAGGATATTCTGTGCTAGACACTCTGTTAAGCCCTGGATGTGCAAAGGCAAAAATGGAACAGTCTCTGCCAAGGATTTCCTGCTCTAACAGGGTAGGGAGACTACATGTGCATATGCAATGTACACACAAAACCAGATTTAAAGTAAACAGAGGAAAGAAGGCTCTTCCAGCTTGGGGGAGGGGTATCCCATGGAAGAAAGGTAGCATCTAAACTGTGTATTGAAGAAACCAAGGAACTGAAAGAGGGAGAAGGGTAGAGAGAGTGCATTTCATGCCTGTGGAATACTCAGCCAGAGCAAAGGTGCCAAAACCAGGAGTTGAGATTCAAGGTGGGAGCAGCTCAAGAATGAAATTCTAAAAACACAAAGGAAAAAATTGCAGTGAAGAAGAAAAAGGAGGTCTGTCTGAAAAGACCTATGTGGTTGTACAGGGAACTCACCAACCAATTTAAATGAAGAAATGAAGGTACCCAAAGATGAATAGAAGAATGTGGCACATCTCTGAAAGAATAGCATCAGGAAGGATAAAGTTTAGAATGAACAGAAGATGATAAGAAAAGCAAAAAGGCAACAAAATGGTTTTGAGAAACTCTCATGGGGAAAAGGGAAGATCAAAATAAGGATAAGACCTTTGCTTACGGTGGATGGACAATGATAACTGATATCAGCCAGAAGGCAGAGATACTCAATGGTTATTTTGTTTTCATTTTTTCTGTCTTTACACTGGAAATAGGAATGAGGACTTCATTGGTATGCAAAACTTCTGGGTGAGAAGGTCCCTCTACAATGCAAGTTGGCACCTTCTATGTTACTTATAGTCAAAATAACTGACTATGTCACTGAGAGACTCTGCTAAGAACTGGACATACAAAGACAAAAGCGGAACAGTTCCTGCCAAGGATTTCCTGCTCTAACAAGGGAGGGAGACTTAAGAGAGAGGTTACGTGATATGCCCAGTGTCACAGTCAGAATATGTGTCAGATAGGACTTGAAATCACATTCTGGATTTGACTCTGATCACATTGAAAATCACAGAACAGGCCCAGTAAAGATGGTAGAGAAAGGTGCAGCAGATAGCCTAGCTCTCTCCTGTAATTTCTTCATAAAGGATTAAAGAGCAGGACCACACCAAGCAGTCAATGGGAAATTGAATGTAAAACCACAATGGGCCATTTTACAACCCATGATTGAGGATTCAGCCCACAGGATAGGCAGACAGTATGGAGCCTATAGCCTTGTCGCTCTGGCTCTCAGGTAAGATCCTGGTTTTAATTCATAGACCTGGGCTGGGGCCTGCAACTGAGTAAAAAGGAACTGTGGATCATGGACCAGAGATGAGCCAACATGTCTATCATGCTAAACCTATAAAGTCTTATGCCTAGCTGACAAGGATCAAGGTGGTTAGAAATGAGATGACAAATAACAGGCATTGGGTAGGGAGCAACTGTATTGGGCTTTTAGTATAACTAAGATGAGTAGAGTAAGATAGACTGAGAAAATACTAAATATTGGGGAATAAATCCAGGCAGCATATCAGTGGATGAGAGTTCTGCTGGTGAAGGCAGGTAGACTAGAATGTTCAAAGTCTCAAGAGGAGTGGTATCTAGAAGCCCAGCATCCTGAAAAGTGAAAGAAGGGCCTCAACCCACTGTTGATAAGTTTGGTTGATGAATAACTCACCCTGCAAAACTGAATTTATTCCTATAAATAAAAAATAAACCTTGAATACAATAGCAGACTTTCAAACATTCCTGATGAAATGAATGAGCCAACTAAAAATTTTGAAATGTAAATGGAATCAAGCAAAGTCTAGAGAGATACATTTGAGCAACTACACAAAACTAATGCCGAACATTAGATTCACTGCTGCTGAAGTGTCCACATTCTAATAGGAGAAGAGACAAGTATAAATTCAGAATTTCACTATTTTCAAAGCACACTAGAGGGGTTAAGAAGGACAAACTCAGAGTCTGAGGGTGCTTTTGTTGTAATGTAAAGGTTTGAAAAGAGCAAAGAAAGGAGGACAATGAAAGAACTAGGGAAAGAAGGGGAAGGAACTTATTATTTCTCATAATTGGGGTATACAAGAAGAATATAAAAATGGAGGAAGGGGCAGGAAAAATGGATTTTTCATGAATTTTATTCTTACTTGAACCAGACCAAAAAAAAAAGGTTAAACACATACCCATGCACACATACATAGACAGAATAGAAATGCATTCAATTCAATGGGGATACAGGCAAGGAGAGAGCATGAGAGAAGGCAGGTTTAAGAAGTTAAGGACAGAGAAGAGATGGGCAGAATAAACTTTAATTTTAAAGGGTAGATCATAAAGGGAAATTTAAGAAAGAAAAGAAAAATGTACAAGAACTTTTTATTGTCTGGGAGTGATGAAGGAAGGAAGGACAGAGGACCTTTGTTTATGGTGTAAATCAGATTCCCTTTTCTCTCTCTATCCTTTATAAAGAAAAGAACAGAGAGAAAAAAGATGATATGATGATGGAAAATAAATAATTAACAACCATAAGCATGATGGTGACTGGAATAACTTGCCTCCTAAGAAAAAGAAAGGCAAGATAATAGGTTAAAAAGCAAAATGTTTAAGTATTGACAAGAAACACTTAAAATATAAAAATTCACACTGGTTCAAAATAAGGAGCTGGAGCAAAAATTGTTATTTTCCAGGCAATTTAAAAAAAATCAGAGTCAGAAACCATGACCTCAAACAAGGCAAGAATAAAAAGAAATATGATTAAAAGAGAGAAGCCTGGAAGCTAGATTATGCCTAAAGGCACTATAGAGATGAAAAATTATTGATACTACATTTTCTAAATGGCAATAACATCTGAACGCTTATAAGAAAAATTAATTGAATCATAAAGCAAAGTAGACAACAGACCTGTAATAATTGGGGACCCCAACATGTCCCTTTCAAACCTAGACAAATATAATAAAAGATAAATATGAAAGAAGATAAGAATCGTGTGTGTGTGTGTGTGTGTGTGTGTGTGTGTGTGTGTGTAAGATAGATCTTTGGTGATTACTGCATAGAACAAGAAAGGAGGAGTACACATATTTTCTCAGCTGTTAATGACACATTTACAAAATGTGACCTCTGTGTAAGGGCATTAAAACTTCATCAATGCAGAGAAGCAGAAATATTAAGTGCGTTCTTTACTAAATGCAACAAAATAAAATTATCAATAGTAAAGGGCATTTGAAGAAAAGATTTGGAGTTAAATGAAAATTAAATAATAGAATCCTAAAGACTAGGGATTCAAAGAATAAATCACAGCAATAACAGGTAATTTCGTTTAAAAAATAGCAATAAAACAATATATCAAGGCTGTTTTGATGGTGAAAAAGTGGCCCTTATGGGAAAATTTTTATAAACAAAGGAAAGGACAGATCAAAGAGTTGGGCATCCAAATTTTATTTTTAAATTGAAAAATAATAAATATAATTTATTTCATTATTAATAAATTATAAATTATTATTTATTATCTATATTTGTGCTATTATAAACTAATAAACTATTAATTATTAATAAAGCATTATTTATATTATCCTATTAAATACCAAAAGAAAAATTCTAAAAAAAAACAAAGAAGTCTTTAACAAAGCTGAAAACAAAAAAAGTAAAGTGCTAATTAAAACTAGGAGCTTTTTCATTTAAAAATAATAAAATTGATCATCCATTAGCTAATTTAATTTTTTTAAAAGGAAAACCAAATTATCAATATCAGAGACAAAAAAGAAATAGTCACAACAAATGAAGAGGAAAGGAGTAATTATGAGAAACTATTTGGCCCTATTATATGTCAAAAAAAACTGATAACTTAAATGAAATAGATAAATATTTTAAAATAAAATGTCCAGATTAGCAGAATAACAGTTAAATAATTCAAATAATTCAATCTCAGAAAAATAAATTGGACAAGCTCTAAAGGAATTCCCAAGGGGACAAGAACAGATGGATTTATAAGTGAATTCCATCAAATATTCAAAGTAAAACAAATTCCAATATTATATAAACTACAAAAAATAGGGGGAGGAAAGAAGCCCCATTAAATTTCTCTTATAAAACAAATTTAAACTTGATAACTTAACCAAGGAGAGAAAAAAATAAACTAATAACTCTAATCAATAAAAAAACTACTGAATAAAATAGAATAAAGGAAGCTATAGAAACCTATTTAAAGGTTATATACTATGAGCACGTTGTATTTAAACCAGGAGAGTAGAGTTAGTTCAATAGAACTATTAACATAATAGACCATATTCATAATGAAACCAATAGAAAACATCTATATCAATAGATTCAGAAAAAGCTTAAGACAAAATACAATAAGTATTTTTGTTTTTTAAAAAAGCATTAAAAAC
Source organism: Monodelphis domestica (assembly GCF_027887165.1). NCBI lineage: Eukaryota > Metazoa > Chordata > Mammalia > Didelphimorphia > Didelphidae > Monodelphis > Monodelphis domestica. The sequence goes on along the minus strand of NC_077235.1, from coordinate 26,889,322 downwards.
CACAGGAATAAATGGAGCTTCACTTAATATCTTCAATATTATCTATCGAAAGTCAAGAGCTAGCATTATTTAATAAAGAATCACTAGGCTTCTTTCCACTAAGGTCAGAAATAAAGAAAGAATATATCCTGTTGCCACTATTACCTTATATAATTCTAAAAATGTAATAACAATGAGAAAAGGAAAATAAATGGAAAGAATCAGAAAGTATAAGAGAAAAGAGAAAGTATAAAAGCATCCCCTTTGCAGATGAGATGAGGATTTACTCAGAGAAGTTTAGAAATTCAACCAAAATATTAAATGAAGCAACAGCCAACCTAAATGAGCACAGAAAAATCATCAATCTTTCTGCATATTACCAACAAAATCTATCAAGAAGAAACAAAAAAAAATCCTTTCAAAATGCCTAGAGAATGTATAAAATATTGAGAAGTCCACTTACTAACACACACACACACAGGGATACATGAATACAACTACAAAACACGAAAGAAAGAAAGAAAGAAAGAAAGAAAGAAAGAAAGAAAGAAAGAAAGAAAGAAAGAAAGAAAGAAAGAAAGAAAGAAAGAAAGAAAGAAAGAAAGAAAGAAAGAAAGAAAGAAAGAAAGAAAGAAAGAAAGAAAGAAAGAAAGAAAGAAAGAAAGAAAGGAAGAAAGGAAGGAAGGAAGGAAGGAAGGAAGGAAGGAAGGAAGGAAGGAAGGAAGGAAGGAAGGAAGGAAGGAAGGAAGGAAGGAAGGAAGGAAGGAAGGAAGGAAGGAAGGAAGGAAGGAAGGAAGGAAGGAAGGAAGGAAGGAAGGAAGGAAGGAAGGAAGGAGGAAAGAAAGAAAGAAGGAAAGAAGGAAAGAAGGAAAGAAGGAAAGAAAAGAAAGAAGGAAAGAAAAGAAAGAAAAGAAAGAAGGAAAGAAGGAAAGAAGGAAAGAAGGAAAGAAGGAAAGAAGGAAAGAAGGAAAGAAGGAAAGAAGGAAAGAAGGAAAGAAGGAAAGAAGGAAAGAAGGAAAGAAGGAAAGAAGGAAAGAAGGAAAGAAGGAAAGAAAGAAAGAAAGAAAGAAAGAAAGAAAGAAAGAAAGAAAGAAGGAAGGAAGGAAGGAAGGAAGGAAGGAAGGAAGGAAGGAAGGAAGGAAGGAAGGAAGGAAGGAAGGAAGGAAGGAAGGAAGGAAGGAAGGAAGGAAGGAAGGAAGGAAGGAAGGAAGGAAGGAAGGAAGGAAGGAAGGAAGGAAGGAAAGAAAGAAAGAAAGAAAGAAAGAAAGAAAGAAAGAAAGAAAGAAAGAAAGAAAGAAAGAAAGAAAGAAAGAAAGAAAGAAAGAAAAGAAAGAGATATTGGAGGGATTTAGTTGAGCCATGTGAATATAATTAAAATGGCAATATTATCTAAATGTGTTAACAGTTTCATTGCCATACCCAACTACTAATGGGAAACTTGAAAACCCGAGTGAGGTAATACTTCTCTTTATAGCAGTGTATGGTTTTATACATCTAATGAAATGCCATAAACTTGGTATCCAAGTAAAAACACATTAATAATCCATACATTTTTTCACAACCAAAATATTAAGACAAGCTATAGGTAACAGAGATGGACAGGAAGATCTTTTACTGTTCTTTGTATAAAGTTGGATTCATATTTATCAATATTTGTTAGGTTCATCAAAATTTAAAAAATACTTTTTTAAAGAACTAGAGATTACAGAGAACTGAATGGGTACCCATAGAATGTCAATGAATTTTAAGGATAGCCTCCATCATATTTAGTGGACAGCTTATGGAAGATTTATTTAGCTACCAAGTAGGTCCTGGTAAAAGGACTGGATGAGTTGGAGGGCAAAGACTCATCAATGAGATGGCTGAATGATTTATGTGGCTTAAAGCATTACTGCTGTATTATGCACTGAATAGACTTCTGTAGAATGACTTGCCATTCATTATTTTTGAACAGGGCTTGTCGTTGGCTCTCATTTCTCTAATAATTTTAGGTTTATAATGGACCCTCCTCAAAACAAGGACCTAGAATAGGTAGTCCAAATTTGGATGGGTTTGATTCTGGGTATGTGATTTCACTGGTATTTAGGAAACTCCTTTTTGGCCAGTGCTTATCAGCAACTATTCTGTAACCAATATGTAACCAATGTAACCAGATCATTCAGAGAATGATCTGAGGCCTTGCCTGGAGTCAGACATCCAAGATGCATCACATTCACTACTTGGAGGACATTTTCCTGACTTGTGAGATCATCTCTACGTTAGGCCAAGCTGCCTTCATATTATTCTGCTGGTTGTGTAGGTGAGAAACTGAAGCTCACAGACATGAAGCGACATGTCTTATGGTCAGCTAGGAAGTGTGAGAGAGAGCATTTCAAGCCAGATATCTAGACTCCATGGCCAACACTCTTTCCACAACACTCTTCTCTCTAAGCGACTGATTTGCAAATGAATTTTTGAAGTATAACAAATCTGTCAGTGACTGCCCCCACTGAATATTCCTTGAAGTAGAGACACTTAAGACTAAAGCTGAAAGAACCATAATTCTTGCATGTGTCATCCAGGGACTGTCTTGCAAGTAGATGTAGTGTGTAATTTGATGGGACACTAGGCAGGGCTCTCTGTCCAAAAATATTAACATTACCACCTGTCATTCCAACCCAGCATTTTCATTCTTTTGGATCATAAAGACTTTCCTTCCTCTTCAAAAGTCTGGAAACTTCATTATTGTATGCCCTACTTTGGTATTTTATACAAATACCCCTGGGAGGCATTAAACCTTTTATATTCGCCTTCACATTAAGTAAGCCTCAATATTCAGTGCAGCTAAAAAGGAGGAGAAAAGTGTTATTGGGAGAAATAAAAAAGAATTAGAGACAAATCTGACCTCCTTCACAAAACCACCAATGCCTTAAGTGGGAAGTGGAGGATCTCCAACACAGAAGCACGTTTCAGGTTCTAACTTGCATCCTTTTGAGACTAGACATGATTATCAAGGTAGCTGTACCAATCATCAGTAATTTCTATCCAATAATTCTAAGAAACTGACAAGTAGAACTCCTCTAGTCAATCAGATTTTTTTTAAAAAAGAAGAATGCTTTTATTTATCCAAGCAAATACTGTCTCCCCATCCCCACTCAGCCCCATTGTGGGAGTCAAATACATTTGCATGCTACTCAATAACCATTTAGAGAAATCAGTAGTAACATCTGCACGCTGACATTCACTTGGTACAATTTTAATAATGATTTCCTTCAGGCAATTATTTAAAGTGGACTGTTCCAAGATAAATTAAAGAATACTTCTCAAAGTCAGTCAAATGGATCAGATTTGGTGATCTGGGTCTCAACCTTTCCAAGAACACAGTCAGCCAATACCATCTCCAGAGCCATTTCACTTCATGGCTGTGGTCCAACATATTGGTGCCAGTACACCCCTAGATGCTCACTGAGGTCAGAGTCAGAAGGACTGGTAATAAGGTAAATAAGCAAGGATGAGCACAAAAATAATATCTCAAAGAACTTGGAGCAAAGGTTTTCAATGATTACAGAACTGACTTTTCATGTTATACAATCAGAAAACATGAGAGTCAACTTCCTCCTTATACAGAGATAGGAGATTAAGAAGCTAGTCAAGGCTGAGTCAAGGCTGAACCAGGACTCTGGGTCTTTGGAGACCTAGTCTATTGCTCATTATACAATATGGTATGCTGCAATTCTCATTGCTCTAAGGGACACTGAAAACTCATATGTGACAGTTTGAGCTCCATAGGCTAACATTTTATAATCTGAAAATAGAAGGGAGTTTTGAGATCATCTAATTCAGTTTCCTCATCTTACATATAGGAAAATTAGGGCCTAGATGGGGGAAGAGTCTTGCCCAAGGTCACACAGAAAATAAGGAACAGAGAACAGATTGGAATTCAGATCTCAGATTCTTAACCAAGTACTCTTTTTAGTGTAGCTCTGAAAAACTTAATCCTAAAATTACCACTTTTCCCTTCCAAAATCTTGTGCCCCACATATTGTTCAAGGCCATTCCTACACACTGTAAAAGGCTATACTCCTCTCCTCAGCCATGTCCCTCTATATCCCCCCCCCATGTCCTAACTAGCTAAATTATTTTCTTATTTGAATTGAAGTCTTTGGCAAAGTTATAAAGATGTATTTTATTTGAGAGATAAATAAGGCTGTATGTCATTCTCCTCTCCACTCTTCCCTCCTCTCCTGTCCTCCCTGTGGACCCTAAAGAAATGAGATGATACAGAGCCTAAGGTCATCTTGTCAAGGAAAATTTCACTAGGTAAATAAACTATCAGAGCTACTTGGTGCACTGTTGACTTCTGCAAACATGACTTGGAGGATGTTACTGTGAATATCATAGGAGGCTAATGGAAACGATGGAGAAACCCTAGGTCAAGAACATAATAACAAATACAGTCCATATTTCTCAAGGCTATGAAATGCGGAAATTGGAATTATAATTTCCCTTTTAAATGAGAGATTCTTGGAAACACTGCCTGAGGAACACTGCCCCAGAGGAGCCTGACAGACATTTTCTCAGAAAGGCTCAATGTGCAAAAATGCTGATACTGTTTAGCCGTTCCTAAAATGGAACAAGAGGGTAGGGGAATAGAGCAAGCTGTGGAGAATAGGAGGGAGAAGGCAGACAAGTCACCTACTTCTTTTCAGGAGATCCTGAAAAGGCCCAGTTAGCCAACCTTGTACCAACTTGCCTAGGAAGCCTAGACATGTGAAGAGAATATTTTGCCACATCATTTCTCTTGTCAAAATGATACATCAGCTAACAAAACCAACTTTGACAGGCTCTTGCTTCTCTTCATTGTCATCAGGGATGCATTGAGATATAGAGGGGACAGAATGCTGGATCTACAGATCATATACATGGTTTCTAGTCCGGGCTCCAACACTTACGAATTTTGTGACTTGGTTAGCTCTTTGTATCTCAGTTTCCCCATTCTATCAAATGAGAATAACATTTGCACTACATACCTTTAAGCACTGTTGTGGAGAGAGTGCACTGTAAACTAGAAAACTCTGGATAAATGCAGGCTATATATTATTGATAACTAAAATGCCTTAGCCATATGACATTGGACAAGTCATTGGATTTTCAGTATCTCATTTTCCTTACATTAAAAGTGAGGATGATAATTAACCTTCCATTATCACTATCATGAGGTAATGAATTTCATTATTCAGAGCATATTATAAATAACATCCAGAAAGGTGTTCAAGGATTACAATGTGCCCTGGTGGAGGGAGCACCCACACAGATGAAATAATCGTATTTTGAAGTCAAGTAATAATGGACGTCCCTACCCACAGAGGTGTTGGGAATATCAGATGAGCTGAACGAGTAGGAAGGCACTTGAGAAAGCAGAATGTGCTAAGCAAGTCTAAGGTATTATTAATTATAATAACTATCCTTAAAACTCAGTTAAAGTTGGTCTTAACTCTTTAGAAAAGTAAGGTGCTTAAAGTTACCAATTGTCAAGGCAGTGTGAGAAGTCAAAAGAGCATTAGCTCTTAAGTCAGAGAGCCCAGATTTGAATCTCCTCTCTGATACTTATGGCCTTTGTGATCTTGGGCAGGTCATTTGGTCTCCCTGAGTCTCAGTTTCTTTATCTGTTAAATGGATGGTTAAATTCTGACCTATTTTTTTGCCATGGCCAAAAGAATGTGGGACCAAAGGCCAGCTACCAAATCTTGAGGGGGAAGGGGGAGTTCAAAGCTTTGACAAGCTACAATAAGCCATCATCATAGGTACAAAATACCTGCTCAGAGTAATGTTTACCATGGGGTCTTAGGCAAAAAGGAAGTATTCAACAAGGCTTTAGAGAAGTTATTATTATAATTGTTGTTGTTGTTGTTATTAGAAAGAACAATACTCTCTAGTCCAATCCTCCCCCCGTTTTATGGGGGAGAACACTGACACCCAGAATGGGGAAGTAACTTGCCCAAGGTCACACATCAAGTCACACAAGCTTACAAGAAAAACAAGCAAAGACAAGTACAGAAAAAAAGTCACAATTTGTATAAGAGTTCATAGGAAAAGTATAAAGTGTTATAAAAGATAAAGAAGGACAGATTTGTTCAGGCTAGAGGAAGTTCAAAGAAGCTTTTGTGGAGGAGGTGGAATAGCTATTTTTAACTTGAGAAAACATTTTCATTCACTTCTAGATTTGAAATTTCATTCTTGGGGGAATGAGACTTCTGGAAGTTAGGCCTCTGGTTAAATAGCAGAGGTGAGTTTCTATTGAATTAACTCTTGAATTTTTCCCAACATTTTGGAAACTAGTTTTGAGTCACAAGGATATCTGAGTAGACATGAATACAGAGAGAAAATGTTCAGTTCTAGAAAAAGAAATACATACAAACACACCACAGGCACACCAATGATTCTTGTCACTCCCCCTAGTAATGAGTACCAGGCAAGGCAAATTGTCTTGAAGCTCAGAGATGCCTCGAGGGACCACTAGAAACATCAAATGAAAAGGGGCAAAGCTGGCAGGGGCTACCTGTGAGGCCCAAACCCATATAAAGCACAGAAACACACACAGTCTGAAGCAAACATTGTAAGCTGGGGGCTTTGACTTTGATTTTTAAAAACTATTTCAACAACTATATTCATATCCTGTGCAATTTTATGTTTATTTGATGTATTTAGAAACACAATTCTGAGCAGGGGTTCCTAAGCATCACTGGACTAACTGCAACAAAGGTCAGAGTGACTGTGTGGCAAGAGCCGGTGCAATAAGGTAAGAGCTGGACTTTAAAAAACCTCGTCTACGTTCCGTGCCTTGTGAGTGATTTTCCTAAAGTGCAGGTCCAAGTATGTCACCTCCCCCACTTCACTCAATAAACTATGACCTCCAGGACCAGTTACAAAAGACTCTGGTTCTCAAAGCTCTTCACAACCCAATCCCCTCCTCCTTTCCATTGTTGTTACACCTAGTGACACTGTCCCCGCTGTTCCACAAACTACACTCTCTATCTTTCCTCTCTTGGCATTTTCTCTGACTGTCCCCCATGCCTAGAATGCTCTTCCTAGTCATCTCTGCCTCCTGGTTTCCCTGGTTTCTAACTTATATCTTCTAAAAGAGGCCTTCCGCAACCCAACTTGATTTTAATATCTTCTCTCTATTAATTATTTCCTAATTATTCTGCCCAGAATTAATTGGTATACATTTATTTGTTGACTCCCCCATTAGTCTGTGACCTCCTTCAGGGCAGGGTCTCTTTTTTTGTATCTCTCATGCTTAGCCTAGTGCCTGACATATAGTAGGTTGAGTGAGGTATGAAGTTGCAATAGGACTAACTCACAGACATCAATAGAACCCTACAACCTTTTTTGGAAACCCTCGCCTTCCATCTTAGAATCAATACTGTGTATTGGTTCCAAGGCAGAAGAATGGTAAGGGCTAGGCAATGGGGGTTCAGTGACTTGCCCAGGGTCACACAGCTGGTAAGTGTCTGAGGCAGGTTTGAACCCAGGACCTTCTATCTTTAGTCCTGGCTCTCCATCCCCTGAGCCACCCAGCTCCCCCTTGCCTATTTTCTTTCATAACCACTGACATAAGAATCCAGAAGAAGAAACAACCAGGCTTCTTGCTCCTCCCATTCACTTCCAGACATTCCTCCCAACCACCATCATTCAGCAACCTCTCCTGTTCAGTTCATTGGTCTTCTGGAATCAGGCTTGGTCATTGTGTTGATCAGACTTCTTAAGCCTTTCAAAATCAACATGATAGAAATGAACAATACTCAATTTACATGTTGATGTTCCCCCAAGTGCCCTTGCTTTCCTATCCCTAAACCTCAACTCATGATCTTCACCTTAATTCCACATCATTCACAAGCAGAAATAGTCAGACTCTTGATCTAATCATCACCCACAAGTATTCCACTTCCACAATCAATAACTTTGGAATTCCTCTGATTATAACCTCCTCACCTACCATATTTCACTATGCCACACCCTTCTTTTTTTAAACCCTGACCTTCCATCTTAGAATCAATACTGTGTATTGGTTCCAAGGCAGAAGAGTGGTAAGGGCTAGGCAATGGGGGTCAAGTGACTTGCCCAGGGTCACACAGCTGGGAAGTAGCTGAGGCTAGATTTGAACTCAGGATCTCCCACATCTAGACCTGGCTCTCAATTCACTGAGCTACCCAGCTGCCCCACACACCCTTCTTAAATATATTCTCTGCCCTCACTGCAACCTCCATAAACATATTTTTACTTTCCCAGACACTCACCCCTGCTTTGGCTTCATTCTTCTCCCGTCATAATCTTGACCCTATAGTTAAACACATTAACTGTACACTTTCATCCACCCTTGAAACTCTTATCTTATTTCTGCTCATCTCTCTACAAACTCCAACCACAGATTACTCTCACTATATACTTCTGTGCTGACTGGGTCTACTACAAATGTATGTTATCTAGGCCTGAATGAGTCCTAATAGTTTCACAACAATTCTTTTTCTCTTTTCTGATTTGCTTTGTGCCTTTTCCAGATTCTTCTTTCTTCTGGAGCCATCTATGCCACCCATTTCTTTCCTAATACTTCTCAGTAGAGGACCTTTCCTCATCCTTTACTGAAAACCTGAGGCTATGTGTTATGAGCATCTCCTCCCAAATTCTATACAGTAAATCACCTAAACAGCAACCCCCATTCTCTTTTCTTTTGCTCCCATCTCTGAGACAGATATGGCCCTTTCTCCTTGCTCAGGCTAATTCATCCATTTGTGACTTTAACCCATCTGCACATAACTCCCTTAGGAGACTTGTCCCTTTAAGTATGCCCTCTCTCTAATTTTCTTTTTCTCCCCCACCAACTTCTTCCCTGTTGTCTATAGGGCATGCTTACATAGATCTTCTCCATTCTAAAAACAAACAAAATAATACAATTTGCTAATCATACTGTTCCTTATAGGTATCATTTATATTTCTCCTTTTCAAAGCTGAACTCCTAGAAAAAGCTTATCTACACTCATAGACTCAACTTCCTCCTGTCTTGTTCAGCCCATCAGTACTTTGCAATCTAGCTTACATTGCCACCATTTGACTTAAAATAATCCTTCCTAGGTTACTGGGAAATGATGATCTCTTTATTACATTTTCACACTCTTCATCTCTCTTGACATCTCTGCACTGTTGATCACATTCTCTTGAACAATTTCCCTTTGGGTTTTCATGGCACTGTTCGGTCCTGGCTTTTCTCCGTTCTGTCTCCCTGATTCTTTTCTGACCTCAAGGCTCTCTCTGAGTCTTCCTTTTTCTATCTAGACTCTCTTTCTTTGACAGTTTTGTCAGCTCTCTTAGATTCCCTTATTATCTATCTCTATGTAGATGACTCTCAAATTCACATATTAGAGACCTAGTTTCTTTCCTGAGCTCCGATTCCACAGCTCCACATGCATGTCCTAAATGAATCTTAAATTCAATATGTCCAAAACGGAACTCATTCTCTTTCCCATTCAGCCTATTCTCTTCTTCATAACTTTCCTATTTCTGTTGAAAGTAACACACAGGTTCCTTATCTATATTTAAGTCATACTCAACTCTTCATTTTCCTTTCATTTTACTCTATATCAAATCATTTGTCAATTCATTTCCATTCTAAGTCTCTATGACATCTTTCACATGTAGCCCTTTTCTCTCTATTCACATAACTACTACCCTAATTCAGATCTTCACTACATTTTACCTAGATCATTTGTAACAACTTCTTTTTTTTTAAACCCTCACCTTCCGTCTTGGAGTCAATACTGTGTATTGGCTCCAAGGCAGAAGAGTGGTAAAGGCTAGACAATGGGGGTCAAGTGACTTGCCCAGGGTCACACAGCTGGGAAGTGTCTGGGGCCAGATTTGAACCTAGGACCTCCCTGTAACAACTTCTTAATTGAATTCCCTTCATCTACCCTGTCCTACTGAAAATTCATTTTATACATGGTTTGTAATTGTTTTTGTCCAATTGTTCATTAGTGTCTTACTCTTCATGACTCTGTTTTCTTGGTGTTTTCTTGGCAAAGATACTGAAGTGGTTTACCATTTCCTTTGTCAGTAGATTAAAGGAAACAGAAGTTAAGTGACTTGCCCAAGGTCACATAGTTAGTGAGTATCCAAGGCTAGATTAGAACTCTAGTTTATCTGATTCCAGGTCTGGCCCTCTAGCCATTGTGCCAGATATTTGCCAAATTAGGCATTTTATATTTCACCATTTCCCTCAAAGTCCATGTTTTCTGTTAATCTAGTCCAAAGTCTTCCTCTTGTCTTCATTATGGAAGCCTCCTTTGCTACCAGTCAGACCTGCTCCATAGACTCCAAAACTCCAGACCTCTCAAACTCAAGAGGTATTTTCCAAACCTGGACACAGTCCCTTGAGATTTATCTTTCATCATGTATTCCGGAAAGGAAAACCAAAGTATAATAAGTAACAAAGTCTCAAGCACAAACTCGTCTGGTTGATCTCTTCTGTTCTATCCTCATAGGAAGTCTAGAAACAGAGCACTACTTAACACATAGAGTCAAAAGCAGAAAACAGGGTAAAAACTCTCTCTCTCTCTATCCACTCTGCCCTGCTGCTACAAGTCCTTTTAGCTGAGTCACAACATAGCCAAGAGTAGCCAAGAATTTAGACATCTCCAATATTAAATATTAAAAATAGAAAACAGTAAGTTATATATTAGTCAGGCAAAAACAGGAAATAATAATAACAAGCATTTATATAGTGCTTTATGGCTTGCAAAGTGTTTTACAAAATATCTCATTTTATCCTTATAACAATCCTGGGAGGTAGGTGCCATTATCATCTCCATTTTACAAATGACAAAACTTGGGCTCACAAAATAACTGACTTGTTCATGATCAGCAAGAGTAGTGACTGTCTCCAGATGTGTAGTAGGGTCTCCCCCAGTCCAAGTCCAGCACACTATCCTCTGCGCCACCTAGCTGTCAACTTTGTGAATATTCCAAGGGATGGCCTTCATTATACTCACATTTAGGGAATAATACAGTGCTTTTGATGATTCCAGATGTTCACTAGCATAAAAGCCCATTTTTCTTAAACATTTTCTCCAATTTGTTTAATTTTAACTCTTAAATTTTTTTATATTAGCATGTGATTTTTTTTCCTGGTACATATTCTGTCCCTTGGTACCTATGTGATCTTTGTAATATATATTCACAGTCAAGCTAAACTCATTCCCTCATTGGCCATGTCCAAAAAAATATGTGTCAGTCTGTACAATGAGTCATCACCTCTCACTCAGAAGATGAGTAGAATTCCTCTGGAATTCTGGTTGGTCATTGTATTGATTAGCATTCTTAGGTTTTTCCAAATTTTTTTACCTCTAAAATGCTGTTGCTATTATATAAATTTATTGTACAAATTGTTCTCCAATTTGCATCAGTTCACAAAAGTCCTCCCCAAGTTTTCCAAAGTCATTCCCTCCATTATTTCTTAGGGCACAATATTTGTTTAACCATTTCCCAATGAAGGACATTCTCACAGTTTACAGATTTTTGGTACCACAAAAAGAATTGCAATAATTTTTAAAATATATAAGTGCTTTTATTCTTTCTTTGGACTTTCTGGGAATATAGGCCTAGTAGTAGCAGCTTAGAGTCAGCTAGCTGGAATGGTGGATAGTGTTTGAACACAGACTCAGGAAAGTCTAATTTACCTCTGATACGTACTAGCTTTGTGATTAGGCAAGTTGCTCAGTCTCCATTTGCCTCAGTTTCCTCATTTGTAAAATTAGTATAACAATAGCACCTATCTCCAATGTTGTTGAGAGAATATTATGAGATAACATTTGTATAGCACAGTGGAAACCTTGAAGTGTTTTATAAATGCTAGCTATTATTATTAGTGAGGCAGGTAGGTAGTGCAGTGGATAAAGTGCTGGGCCTAGAGTCAGGTTTTCCTGAGTTCAAATTTTGCCTCAGACAACTTACTATGATCCTGAGCAAGTCACTTAACTCTGTTTACCTAAGTTTCCTCATCAATAAAATGAGTTGTCTGAGGAAAAGGCAATCCACTCCATTATCTTTGCTAAGAAAAGCTAAAATGGGATCATAAAGAGTTGGACATAACTGAAATGACTAAACAACAAAATTACTATTAGTGCTATTGGTAGGTCAAAAGATACGTGTACAAAAATTTTTTAAAGGTATGTGTATTTTAGATTTGGGAAGCATCATTCCATGTTGCTTTTCAGAATGATTGGACTATATGTACATGTAATACATATGTATTTCCCATAGTTCCTCTAACATTTGTCGTTAAAAAGACCACTTTTAAAAAAATAGATTTAAATAATACATTTGGTTTTTTATTTCATTTCTATTTCCCACTGTATTCCTCCCTCTCCCATTCCCAGAAAGCCTTCCCTTATAACAGATATTTTAAAAACTTCAACAAAGCCAGTCAACACATTGGAAAAACATGACATTATAATTCAGTGTTCCACAACTGTGAATCCCTACATAGGCAAAGGATCAGGGAAGATGTCTTCTCATATCTCATCTTTGGGTACAAACTTGATCTTTATCATTTCATAGCATTCATTCATTTTCAATTGTTTTGAGTGTTGTTATTTCATTTTCCATTACTGAAGTACTCTTAGTCTTTGTTTTTCAGCAAAAGCTGGATTACCAAAACCAACTTGCTAGTAAAATGAACATTCCCTTAGAGAATTTCCAAAAGCAGATGACTGAGAGAAACTAGACTGGATATTACTAATTACTAATGCTAAAGCCTCAGACAAAAAGAAATTTTTAAAGGGACAGAACACTTGGTGCCTTGGAGCTTACCATTAAAAAGCACAAAGGTGCAGATTCACAAATGAAATCCAAACCTAGGACTTGCCATTTATTAAAAAGGACCAAGACGACTATTGGGATTTCTCCCCTCACTCTCCATATTGCCAGTAACTGCTAGAGTGAGCAGAGTCAGCATATCTTGGTTCAGCCTGTTTCTTCTATTTAACAGCTATAAGACCTCAATGAACCTGAGTTTCTTCATCTGTAAAATAACAATGCCAGGGTAGGTGGTATAATATTAAGAGAACCAATGAAAAGTCTCCTTCTCTTCTCTCCCCTGAAGGTTTGTCATAGTGTTTGAAACACCATCATTTGAGATCTATTCCTTGTGATTTTCTCCACTTTTTTGTTGTCCAGTTGTGGCCAATTCTTTGTGACTCCTCTTAGGGTTTTCTTGGCAAAGATACTCAAGTGGTTTGCTATTTCCTTCTTCAGCTAACTTTATAGTTGAAGAAACTGAGACAAACAAGGTTAACTGATTTTCCCAGGGCACCTAGTGTCTGAGATCAGATTTGAACTCAGAGAGATTAAGTCTTCCCAACTCTAAGTCAGGTAATCTATCTACTGTGCGCCCAGCTGCTCCATCTCTAAATTTGAAAACCCATTAAAATATAACTCTTATCTAATGCAATGGTGTCAAATTCAAATAGAAAATGGCTGCTAAATCACATATGAGGATCCCTGCAGACAACACATGTTAACTTTGAAAACCACAGATTAACATTATACTCTAATATATTTTTCTTTTGATAAATATTTCCCAATTACATTTTAACCTGGTTTACAGCACTGGGGAGTATTGTAGACTAATGCATACTTATACCTCTAATCTAAGGGTAACACCTGGACTTGTTAGCAACCACTAACATTTTTTAATAATGTCCTATTATTGATTCACAAAGGCAGACACTGAGCACACATAATGCTAGCTTCCCATCACACCTGATAGGTAGAGGAGAGGTATTTTTATCCCTATTTTACAGTTGAGGAAACCAAAACAGATAAGTAGGACAACTTTCTAAAAGTCACACAGTTAATAAATGGCAGGGACATGAATAGATGCAAACCAAAGTGAGCAGAACCAGGAGAACCCTGGACACAGTAACAGCAATATTGTATGGTGACCAAATGTGGAAAATTTTGCTTTTCTCAAGTGATACAATGATCCAAGACAGTTCCAAAGAACTTATGATAAAAAATGCTCTCTACCACCAGAGAAAGAACTGATGGTGCTTGAATGCACAATGGAGAATCATTTTTTTTAACTTTCTTTATATTTCTGGGGGATTTTTGGTCTGTGTTTTCTTGCACAACATGGCTACTATGGAAATATGTTAGGCATGACTATGCATGTTTAACCTATATCAAATTGCTTGCCTTTTCAATGAGAGAGATGGGGAAGGAGGGAGAGAATTTAAAATTTAAACTTTTTAAAAAACTAATGTCAAAGAATTTTACCTATAATTGGGAAAAATGAAAATATTTTAAAATGTTTAAAAATGGCAGAGTTAGGATTCAAACCCAAGATTCTTCTATCACATGTTGCATCTTTGGGGGATACAAGGCAGGTAGGCAAACTTTGATGAGAGAAAGGAGCAGAGGTTACTGCAGTAAGAGGCCCTGGAGATGCAGAAAGGAGAAGGGTAGGTCAAGATGGCGGCTTAGAGGCAGCGAAAGTTCAGACCTCTAAAAACCCTTCTTTACCGATCACAAACTAAATGCTCCTAGGACACTGAAATTCAAACTGAACAACAGGACAGACCCAGGGAACCCTCCTCCTGGACTTGGAACAAAAGGTATGGCCCCCCAAAAGCCAGAACCCTAGATCACTCGGATCTAAGGGGTAGGCAGAAGGAAGGTCCCAGGACCCATCCCGCCCAACCCAGAGTGCTGAGCCAGCAGCAGCAGTGGGAACCTCAGGGTCGGCAAAAGGGCCTCAGGGCTGGCTATTCTGAAGGACTCACCTTGAAAGCAACCTGAGTCAGTCTCCAGGGCGCCCATCACAGACGGCAGGGAAACATAGAGAGAAGGGGGAAGCCTGTAGCCCCCGGGCTGGGTCCTTCCATCTCAGTCTCAAGGGAGGTTTCAGCTTTAGGGCACCAGCTGAACCCAATCCCATCAGGAGCCCTCAGAGCTTATGAAAGGACAGAAACCTCAGGGCCAGCAAAGGGGTTACTCCAAAGGACTTACCTTGAAAGTAACCTGGGCTAGTCTCAGGGCTTTCAACACAGATTGTAGAGGAGGAGTTTTTTTTTTTTTTTGCTTCAGGGCTCATTTGGCCCAAACCAGCTGAACTTAATCCCATCAGAAGCCCTCAGAGCCCAGGGAGGCCATGACCCCCCCCCCTTAGAGAGCAGGGTCTTCTGAAAGAACAGAAAACTAGAGGCAGAGTCAAGATGGCGGCCTAGAAGGAGCATAGACCTGGCAGCCTGGCCAGAGCTTTGGAGATACTCCATGTTTGCTCCAGCCATCCAGGAAGTTTAGAACTCAGAGCAAACCCAGTCCAACCAAGCTGAACTTAATCACATCAAAAGACTCCAGAACTCAAGGAAGCCCAGGCTCCCCACCCATCCTCACTGACTGCTGAACTTTAAGCCAATCAAAAGCCTCCAGAGGACAGGGAAACTCAAACCGGCAACAACCCTCTCCCAGAGACTACACCAAGATATCTTCTGTTAAAGCTCCAAGAGGGGAGACTGATAGAAATCCCAAAAAACAAAAAAATGAGAAGAACAAGAGCACAGACAAATACGGGGAGTAAAGAAGGGATGAATTTGAGCAAACAACAGAAAAAAGAAGAAAGAAACTACAAAAGACAGTTTCTACTCAGCAAATGGAACAGAGGAGGAGAGATCAGCAAACAATAAACCAGAAATCCCAGCAAAATGGATACAGGCTGTGGAAGAACTTAAAACACAACTAAGAGAGGCTAAAGACAATTGGGAAAAGAACTTAAAAATTAAGATAAGTCATCTGGAAACAGAGGCACTTGAACTAAACGAGAAAATAGTGTCTTGAAAGCCAAAATCAACCAGCTGGAAAATGAGGCAAAGGAAATGAAAGATGAGGCAAAGGAGATGAAAGACGAGGTAAAAAGAATGAAAGATGATCTTCAAAGAAAAACAGAACTGAAGGAAAAGGATGACCAAAAAGCCAGAGATGAAATCCAATCTTTAAGAAACAGAATACAACAACTGGAATTAAGTGACCTCACAAGGCAGTAGGACACTATAAAACAAAACAAACATGAAAAAAAAAGAATGAAAAATTGAGGAAAATGTGAAGCATCTCATTCACAAAACAGACGATTTAGAAAATTGTTCAAGAAGAGACAATTTAAGAATAATTGGACTAACAGAAGACCACGACAAAAGAAAAAGCCTGGACATAATTCTAGAGGAAATTATCCAGGAAAACTGTCACGATATCCTAGAACAAGAGGGGGAAGTGGAGATTGAAAGAATCTATAGATCACCCCCTGTATTTAATCCCCAACTGATAATACCAAGAAATGTTATAGCCAAATTCAAAAACAATCAGATGAAAGAAAAGATATTACAAGCTGCCAAGAAGAAGCCATTCAGATACCAGGGAAACACGATGAGGTTAACACAGGATCTGGCTGCATCCACACTGAAGGACCAAAAGGCACAGAATACGATATTCCAGAAAGCAAGGGAACTAGGTCTACAACCAAGAATAAAATACCCATCAAAACTGACTATATTCTTACAGGGGAAAGTATGGTCATTTAACACAACAGAAGAGTTCCAAGCATTCATAAATAAAAGACCAGACCTGAACAGAAAATTTGATGTCCAACCACAGAACTCAAGAGAATCATCAAAAGGTAATTAATAATGAAGAGAAAAAAACAAACAAAACAACAACAAAATTTTTTAAGAGACTCAGTAAGTTAAAATGATATGTATCCCTATAAGAAAATACTACATTTGTAACTCTTAAAAACTGTTGCTATCACCTGGGCAGCTAGAAGAATTACACTTAGAGGGAACAGTGACAAACTGTATAGGATTAAAGGACAAGACATAAGTAGATATATAGATATATGCATGCATAAATACATATACATTTGTATATATATATATACATATACATGACTAGAGCTAAAAAATAGAGGTTATGACTAAAAGAACTGGGAAAAGAAACAAATGGGGGTAAATTAATATGTCACAAAGAAGGTCATGGCGGGAGGGGAGAGAACATTGATACACTGGAAGGGTAAAGAGGTTGAGATAGGAAATACTCAACTCTGACATACTTAGAAACTGACCCAAAGAGGGAAGAATAATACAATTCATTGGGGAAGAGAATAGATTTGCACCCTATAGGGGAGTAGAAGGGTAAAAAACGGACTGGTGGGGAAGGAAGCAGTACAAGGGAAGGAGAGGGTGTGGGGGAAATTTTTAAAAAGACTACAGGGGAAAATAAGAGAGGGAATGAGAAGGGAGGGGGTAGAAAGGGAAGTAAAATAAGAGGGAGAACTAGGGAGACTGACTATAAACAAACATTGGTGTAGAAGGAAATAGGGAAAGAATAAAAGGCAGGACCAGGAGTAGAAATCAAAATGCTGGGAAATACACAGCTAATAATCAGAACTCTGAATGTGAATGGAATGAACTCACACATAAAATGCAAGCAAATAGCAAAGTAAATTAGAATCCAAAACCCTACCATATGCTGTCTGCAAGAAACACACATGAGGAAGGTAGATACGCATAAGGTGAAAGTAAGAGGATGGAGCCAAATCTATTCGGCATCAAAAGATAAAAAGAAGGCAGGAGTAGCAATCATGATATATGAAAAAGCCAAAGTAAAAATAAATATATTTAAAAGAGATAGGGAAGGTAATTACATCCTGATAAAAGGCAGTATAGACAACAAGGAAATATCTGTACTCAATATGTATGCACCAAATGGCAGAGCATCCAAATTTTTAAAGGAGAAACTAGAGGAGCTCAAGGATGAAATAGATAGAAAAACTATACTAGTGGGAGATCTGAACCTTCCCCTATCCGAACTAGATAAATCAAATAAAAAAATAAATAAGAAAGAGGTGAGAGAAGCAAATGAAATCTTAGAAAAATTAGAGTTAGTAGATATATGGAGAAAAATAAATAGGGACAAAAAGGAATACACATTCTTTTCAGCAGCACATGGTACATTCACAAAAATTGACCATGTATTAGGGCACAAAATCATTGCAAACAAGTGCAAAAGGGCAGAAATAATAAATGCAAACTTCTCAGACCATAATGCAATAAAAATAATAATTAGTAAGGGTATATGGAGAGATAAATCAAAAATTAATTGGAAATTAAACAATATGATTCTCCAAAACCAGCTAAAGAACAAATCTTAGAAAAAATTAATAACTTCATTGAAGAAAATGACAGTGGTGAGACATCCTTTCAAAACCTATGGGATGCAGCCAAAGCAGTACTCAGGGGAAAATTTATAACCTTGAGTTCATATATAAACAAATTAAGAAGGGCAGAGATCAATGAATTGGGCATGCAAATTAAAAAACTAGAAAGTGAACAAATTAAAAATCCTCAGATGAAGACTAAATTAGAAATCCTAAAAATCAAAGAAGAAATTAATAAAATTGAAAGTCAAAGAACTATTGATTTAATAAATAAGACTAGAAGCTGGTATTTTGAAAAAACAAATGAAACAGACAAAGTACTAGTCAGTCTAATTAAAAAAAGGAAAGAAAAAAACCAAATTGACAGTATCCAAGATGAAAAGGGAGACCTCACCTCTAATGAAGAGGAAATCAAGGCAATCATTAAAAACTACGATGCCTAATTATATGGCAAAAAATATGGCAATCTAAGTGGTATGGATGAATACGTACAAAAATATAAATTGCCTAGACTAAAAGAAGAAGAAATAAATTACCTAAACAACCCCATATCAGAAAAAGAAATTTAATAAGCCAAGGGTTATCCACTATGATCAGGTAGGATTCATACCAAGAATGCAAGGTTCAATATTAGGAAAACCATCCACATAATTGACCATATAAAGAAACAAACCGACAAGAATCACATGATTATCTCAATAGATGCAGAAAAAGCCTTTGACAAAATACAACACCCATTCCAATTGAAAAGACTAGAAAGTATAGGAATAGAAGGGCCTTTCCTAAAAATAATAAACAGTATATACCTAAAACCATCAGCAAACATCATCTGCAATGGGGAAAAACTCAAAGCCTTCCCAATAAGATCAGGAGTGAAACAAGGATGCCCATTATCACCTTTATTATTTAATATTTTACTAGAAATATTAGCAGTAGCAATTAGAGAAGAAAAAGAAATTGAAGGTATTAAATTTGGCAATGAGGAGACCAAGCTGTCACTCTTTGCGGATGATATGATGATTTACTTAAAGAATCCTAGGGAATCAATCAAAAAGCTAATCGAAATAATCAACAACTTTAGCAAAGTTGCAGGATACGAAATAAACCCACATACGTCATCAGCATTTCTATATATCTCCAACCCTGTTCAGGAGCAAGATTTAGGAAGAGAATTTCCATTTAAAGTCACCCGAGACAATATAAAATACTTAGGAATCTATCTGCCGAGACAAACACAGGAACTATATAAACACAACTACAAAACACTCTCCACACAATTAAAACTAGATCTAAACAATTGGAAAAACATTGATTGCTCATGGGTGGGATGAGCTAACATAATAAAAATGACCATCCTACCCAAACTCATCTATTTAGTGCCATACCTATTGAACTACCAAAAAACTATTTTACTGAATTAGAGAAAACCATAACAAAGTTCATTTGGAAGAATAAAGGATCAAGGATATCCAGCGAAATAATGAAAAAAAAAATACAAAGGAAGGTAGCCTTGCAGTCCCAGATCTCAAACTATATTACAAAGTAGTGGTTATCAAAACAATTTGGTACTGGCTAAGAGACAGAAAGGAGGATCAGTGGAATAGACTTGGGGTAAATGACCTCAGCAAGACAGTCTATGACAAACCCAAAGACCCCAGCTTTTGGGACAAAAATCCAGTATTTGATAAAAACTGCTGGGAAAATTGGAAGACAGTGTGGGAGAGATTAGGTTTGGATTAACACCTAACACCCTACACCAAGATAAACTCAAAATGGGTGAATGACTTGAATATAAAGAAGGAAACTATAAGTAAATTAGGTGAACACAGAATAGTATACATGTCAGACCTTTGAGAAGGGAAAGATTTTAAAACCAAGAAATACTTAGAATGAGTCACAAAATGCAAAATAAATAATTTTGACTACATCAAATTAAAAAGTTTTTGTACAAACAAAACCAATGTAACTAAAATTAGAAGGAAAGCAACAAATTGGGAAACAATCTTCATAATAAAAACCTCTGACAAAGGTCTAATTACTCAAATTTATAAAGACCTAAACCAGTTGTACAAAAAATCAAGCCATTCTCCAATTGTAAAATGGGTAAGGGACATGTCTAGGCAATTTTCAGTTAAAGAAATCAAAACTATTAATAAGCACATTAAAAAGTGTTCTAAATCTCTTATAATCAGAGAAATGCAAATCAAAACAACTTTGAGGTATCGTCTCACACCTAGCAGATTGGTCAACATGACAGCAAAGGAAAGTAATGAATGCTGGAGGGGATGTGACAAAGTAGGGACATTAATGCATTGTGGGTGGAGTTGTGAATTGATCTAACCATTCTGGAGGGCAATTTGGAACTATGCCCAAAGGGAGATAAAAGACTGTCTGCCCTTTGATCCAGCCATAGCACTGCTGGGTTTGTACCCCAAAGAGATAAGGAAAAAGACTTGTACAAGAATATTCATAGCTGCGCTCTTTGTGGTGGCCAAAAATTGGAAAACGAGGGGATGCCCTTCAATTGGCGAATGGCTGAACAAATTGTGGTATATGTTGTTGATGGAAGACTATTGTGCTAAAAGGAATAATAAAGTGGTGGAATTCCATGGAGACTGGAACAACCTCCAGGAAGTGATGCAGAGTAAGAGGAGCAGAACCAGGAGAACATTGTACACAGAGACTGACACACTGTGGTACAAGAGAACGTAATCGACTTCTCCAGTAATGGTTTTACAATGTCCCTGAAGAATCTGCAGGGATCTATGAGAAAAAAAAAAACTATCCTCAAGCAGAGGACAAACTGAGGGAGTAAAAACACCGAGGAAAAGCAATTGCTTGACTACAGAGGTTGAGGGGACATGTTTGAGGAGAGCCTGCTAAATGAGCACCCTAATGCAAATACCAACAACAAGGAAATGGGTTCAGAGCAAGGACACAAATGATACCCAGACGAATCTCATGTCGGCTTGGGGAGGGGTGGGGAGAGAGGAAAAGAAAATGATCTGTTTCCAATGAATAATGTATGAAAATGACCAAATAAAATAATGCTTTAAAAACTAAAAAAAAAAAAAGAAAGGAGAAGGGGAAAAACACTGGACATGTCAAGATGTCAGAGAGCAGGCTTTGACAATTACTGAAGTGGTCCTGCACAATGGTTCCTTACATTACAGTGTGCAACAAGGATGGGCTTTCCTTTTTGATTACTTCTTTATTCTCATCATAGTGCTTTTTTTCAAGGACATGGCAAGAAGCAAGCCCCTTGGGGAAAACTGTGCCTCACACTATATTCTGGAAGATAGCTGCCATTTAACAAATGGTAAATAGCAGTCATCACAATGACTCAAAAGCACAGAAGACTCATTTTAGGTAAATTAAATGAGAAAGTCATATACTGCCTACACAGAAAACGGAAAACATTAAACTGCACTAGGGCATCCATTCCACTGTTCAGTCCTGAAATTGGGTATTGGTTTGGTCACATAAGTTTTGGGGAGCTCTCTTCTCTCCTTTCCCATCCTAGGGTATACTGGAACCTCCTGGGTACAGGGGAGAAATTCTTGGCCCCCATCAAGGTAGACTTGATGTAAGCTTGGAGAGAAGATTCTCTTGCCTAGATCCAAGAAAGTGCCCGAACAGGGCTGGAATGCAGACCTTGGCAGAAGAAGGTGGCTATGCTAACACAGAGCAGAGTGCCTACCTCTGTCCAGGCTTAAGCTCAGTCCAATGGAAAGTCACCAAGGGAGGGGGCAAAGTCTTGTGGTGTAGCTTCTACACCACAAGAAAGAAAAGCACTCAGTAATCCATGGCTAGATAGCATGCCAGTCAAGTGACTGGTGACTTTCAGCATCTTGCTTTGTCACTCAGAGTTGTGAAGGGAAGAAGATGGGAACTGAGCTGTGTGCTGTCATGTGCACACTTCAGTGGCTTCAGCCACGCCATCAACCCTCATAACTATACCTCCAGGCAGTTGCAATTGGTTTTTATGGACAAAAAGAATCCTATTTTAATAAACCCCAATATAACAGCTGGTGCTCAGTAGGAAGGCCATTTTCATTTTGAAGTATATTTCCAGGTTTCTGAGACAGCATGGAATAGTAAAAAGTAAAGGAATACTCAGGTTCGACTTTTAGCTCTGACAATGACTATGATTTTAGGCAAGTCACTTAATTGTCTCTGAGGCTCAGGTTTCTCAGTTGCAAACTGGAGATAATACTTGTACTACCTGCCTTACAGTATCCTTATAATAAATATGCTTTTAAAATCAAAAAAAGCACCAAAGAAATGGGAATTATTCATTTATTTCCTTTCTATTACTAGGGTTTTGCTGGTTTTCTTACAATAAATTCTAGGTCTGTCTGCTTCAAGTCTCTTCCCACATTTAGCCAGTAACATGATTTTCCTATAACATAGATCTGATATGCTATTTCCCCACTCCCCACCACTGCCTCAATTTAATAAACTCCAGTGGCTTCCTATTGCCTACAAGAGCAAATATAAAATGTTCTATTTGGCATTTCAAAGCCCTTCCTAATCAAGGCTCCCCCTACCTTTCAGACTTCTTGCACGTACTCCTGACATGTACTCTCCCATCGAGTGACACTAGCCAGCTGGGTGTTCCATCTCTCAGTTCTGGGCATTCTCTCTGGCTGTTCCCCATGCCTGGAACACTTGTCTTCCTTTTTTCTGATTACTTATCTCCCTGGCTTCCTCCTCTGTCTTTTGCCTCTTTTTATAGTCCTAGCAATTAATACAGTGCCTCTGCAATCAAGGAACTTACAATCTAATGGGAGAAATAATATGCAAAAAAATATAGACATGCTATATACAAGATAAATAGAAAATAATTAACAGAGGGAAGGCACTGAAATTAAGAAAGATTGGGAAGGCTTCCTATAGAAGGTGGGATTTTTGTTGGGACTAAAAGGATTTATTGATTAAATCATCACCCAATCCAAAAGAAAAGCAATTTCCAAATCTGCCAAAGTGCTTTAGAAATGTTTTTCCCCTTCTACACTGATGTCCAGTTCTCTGTCACTTGCCCAATAGAGGATTATCAAGTAAAAAGGCATGATCTTTTAATACATTAAAATGACACTTGTTCTATATTATAGTAACTAGAAACAGCAGTGGTGGGGTTTCATAACACAGTAAATATAAGCTTCAGAACGGAATATTTTTATTTGTCACAAAATTAGGAAAATTGCCTAAGGAATTTTTTTCCTTAATTAAATTAGTTAAATTCTACAAATTAAGTTAATAATGACTTCAGAAATCCATAGTAAGCACAAATTGATGCAAAGTGAAGTGAGCAGAATCAAGAGAACATCAGACACAGTAAGAGAAATATAGTAGGATGAACAATTGTAAAACACTTAGCTCCTCTCATAAATACAATGCTCTGAGACAATTCTAAAGGATTTATGATGAAAAATGCTCTCCACTTCCAGAGAAAGAACTGATAGAGTCTGAATACAGAAAAAGCAGACACTTTTTCACTTTATTTTGTCTGTATTTCTATTTTGGAGTCTGGGTTTTATATGAGTAGTCTCTCACAACATGATAATGTAGAAATATGTTTTGTATGATCACACAAATATAGCCCAAATCAAGTTTCTTGCCACTTAGGGGAGAGGGGAAGGATAGGAAACAATTTAGATCTCAAAGTTTCAGAAAACATATGTTAAAAACAGTTATTTAAAAAAAATGAAGTGTAAGAAAAAACAGTTTTTGAATGTAATAGGTAAAAAAGGGTTTGAATTGTTAAAAAGAAATTGGTAATC
The DNA here is from genome assembly GCF_027887165.1 of Monodelphis domestica. Classification (NCBI taxonomy): domain Eukaryota; kingdom Metazoa; phylum Chordata; class Mammalia; order Didelphimorphia; family Didelphidae; genus Monodelphis; species Monodelphis domestica. Next base: position 26,865,319 of record NC_077235.1, on the reverse strand, counting down.
ATAGGAGCCTCAAGATCCAAAATTTGAAGGAACCTTAGAAGTTCCATTCTTTAGGTGAGGCATAAATTCTCCCCCTAGCATCCCAAAGAAATGACACACAACAACCTCCACAACAGAGAATTCACTCCCTTAGGAAGCAGCTCATTCTGTCATTGGACAGTCATCATTTTCAGCAAATTCTTGCTTGTATTGAATTGAAACTTGTCTCTTTACACCTTCTGCCCACAAATCCCAGTTCTAGTTTCAGGTGCAAAGCAGAAGAAATCTAATTCATCCTCCACATTACAGACATTTGTCCCATGTCTTCTCTGCTTCAAGTTAATCAACCTCAGTTCATTTATGCAGTCTTCCCTACCTCTTTATCAAAAAGTTTGGGTCCTACATTTTTTTCTCATATTCTCGTGGGAAACTGGCAACACTCAGAAGACCTAGCTTGTCTAACCCAGGTTCCAAATTCTTTTCCCTTTAGAATGTAACTTCTTATCCCTGACCTCTGCCTTAAGTAGTTTTATTCTTGGCATTATCTTTCAATAGCTTTGAGGGTCCAACAACCCTATACCCTAAACTTCATGACACCCTTGATCACTTAGAATATTTCCCTTCTTTGGAAAATAGAATTATGTAAATTGAGTCAATCATCTCATTTTGGTGAGACAGGTCTAGGTTATTAAACCCTTCCAGTCTGGTCTTTAGGTTGTCTGAAAATCACAAGATAACAGCTAGAAAGATTCAGCACATACATTTTCAGATGAGGAAACTGAGACAAGGACAGGCCAGGTGACTTTTCAAGTCTCATTGCCAAGAAATAACAGCTAGGTCAATTTCTTGGCAAATCTTCTAAATCAAGAAATCAGAAAAAAGTGGAGTCAAGATGGTAGCTTAGATGCAGCAAATATCCAGACCTATAAAACCCTTCCATACCAATCAAAAACAAAGTGGTTCAAGGGGACGGAAAACCAAATCTAACAATAGGACAGAGCTGGGGGACCCTCTGGGTAGATTCAACTTAAAAGGTATGCAAAAAAGTCTGAATTCATGAACTCTCAGGTTCAAGGGAAAGGAAGAAGGAAGGTCCCAGGACCCTTCCCCCACCTACAGTGCTGAGTTTCCAATGGCGGCTGGAATCTCTGGGCAGGCAAGGGCACTAGTCCAGAGGGAGTGCCTTGCTGGCACAGCTGTGCCAGGCTCAAGGTGTTGAACACAGTTGGCAGGGAGGCAGCTGGAGGAGAAACACAGAAAGGAAATCCTAGTCTCAGCACCCAAAACACTCCATCTTGCTGGGTCCCCTTTTATCTAGGTTTTGGCCCCAGGGCACATCCAACACTCTGCAAATCAACTCCACCCTGGCTTAATCTTTTCAATAGGGCAGATAAGAAGCCTTCAGAGAGCAGAGAAGCTCAAGTTCCAACACCCCTCCCCCACAGAGTACACTGAGAGGAGCTGTAAGAACCAGGCTGACTGCTATTAAAGGGCAAAGGCTGTAGAATACCTTGCTAACAAGTATGGAAGCACAGCTCCCTTTACCTACACCTTCAGCTTCTGTTGCCAGTTGGGGAAGATCTGATCTCAGGGTTCATCACTACCGTAAGCCTAAACTAGTCAATCAGCAGACCAGTGAAGAAGCCCGTTCAGGATAGAATAGCCCAAACCCACAGATCCAGCAAATAATCAGAGGAGCAAGATTAAAGCCAATTACAAGGGGATAGAAGGGGAAAAAATATGAGTAAACAAGAAAAAAAGAAAATCAGCAGCTTCTATCCAGGTAATGAACAAAAATCAAATGAAACAAAGGATGACCAAGGAACACCAAAAAAAAAACCACAGGAACTCAACCAATTTGGACACAGGCTTTGGAAGAGCTCAAAATACAATTCAAAAAACAATTAGGAAAGGCTAAAGACAATTGGGTAAGGAACTTAAAAAGCAAAATATGCCATCTGGAATTAGAAAATAGTATCTTGAAAGCCAAAATTAGTCAGCTTGAAAACAAGGCAAAGAAGATGAAAGATGACCTACAAAGAAAATCAGTCCAGAAGGAAAATGATGACTAAAAAGCCAGGGATGAAATTCAGTCTTTAAAAATTGGAATCCAACAACTAGAAGCAAATTACTTCACAAGGCAGCAAGAATATATGAAACAAAATCAAAAGAATGAAAAAATTGAGGAAAATATGAAATGCCTCATTGACAAAACAACAAACCATGAAAAAAAGATCTAGGAGAGACAATTTAAGAATTCCTGGACTACCGGAAGATCATGACACAAGAAAAAGCCTGGACACCATACTACAGGAAAGTATACAAGAAAACTACCCCAACATTCTAGAGCTAGAGGGAAAAGTGGAGATTGAAACAATCCACAGATCACCTCCTGTACTTAATCCCCAACTGATAACACCCAGGAATATTATAGCCAAATTCAAGAACTACCAGACCAAGGAACAAATATTACAAGATGCTAAAAAGAATTCATTCTGATACCATGGTACGACAGTTAGGATAACACAGAATCTGGATGCATCTACACTGAAGGACCAAAAAGCATGGAATATGATATTCCAGAAAACAAGGGAACTGGGACTACAACTAGGAATCAACTACCCAGCAAAACTGACTATATTCTTGCAGGGGAAAGTATGGTCATTTAATGAAATAGATGACTTCCAAGCATATATACAGAAAAGACCTTACTTGAACCAAAAATTTGATGCCCAAATACAAAACTCAAGAGAATCACCAAAAGGTAATTAAGAAAGGGGGAAAAAACTTTTTTAAGGGACCCAATAAGTTAAAATAATATGTATACCTACAAGAAAAGAGGATATTGGTAATTCTTAAAAATTGTTATTATTATTATATTATATATAATATATTATTATTATCACCTGGGCAACTAGAAGAATTATACTTAGAGGGAACAGTGACAAACTGTATAGGATGAAATGCCAAGACATACATACATATATATATATATATATATACACACACACACACGCAGAAAGAGAGAAGAAAAAAAGAGGTTAATACAGAGAGAAATGGGAAAAGAGACAAAATGGGGTAAATTTATATGTCATAAATGATTGCATGGTAGGATTGGGGGAGAACACCAATATACTGGAAGGGTAAAGAGGTTGGAGACAGGAAATACTTAATTCTTACATGCATTGAAATTGATTCAAAGAGGGAAGAACAATCACATCCATTGAGGGAAAGAATTGATTTGGGCCCTATAGAGAAGTAGTAACAAATGTTACAATGTAACAAAGGTAACAAATGGACTGGTAGGCAGGGAAGCAATACAAGTGAGGGAGAGCATTGGGGGGGGGGGTAGATTTAAAAGACCCTAAAGAAGAAATGAGGGGAATAATAAGGGGGATGAAGAGAAGCAAAATAAGTGTGGAAAATACGAGAACTGATTAAAAACAAAACACTGATGTAGCAAGAAATAGTGAAAGAAGAAAGGGTAAGACTAGGAGTGGAAATCAAAATCGTGGGAAATACACAGCTGGTAATCATAACTCTGAATGTGAATGGAATTAATTCACCCATAAAATGGAAGCAAATAGCAAAGTGGATTAAAAACCAAAATCCTGCCATATGTTGTCTACAAGAAACACATGAGGAGGGTAGACACTCACGGTGTAAGAATTAAAGGTTGGAGCAAAATCTATTGGGGCTCAACTGAGAAAAAGAAGGCAGGAGTTGCAATCATGTTATCTGACAAAAAAAATAGTAAAATAGATCTAGTTAAAAGAGATAGAGACTTCCGGTTAAGATGGCGGCTTAGAGAAAGCTGAAGTTCAGATCTCCGGAAAACCCTTCCCGACCGATCTCAAACTAGAAGCTCCTAAGGCGCCGAAATTCAAAACGATCAACAGCACAGACCCTGGGAACCCTCCTCCTGGACCTGGACCCGGTTCAAAAGGTACGGCTCCCCTTAAAAGCCAGAACCCGAGATCCCTCGGACCTCAGGGGTAGGAGCGCAGAGTCCAAGGCTCCCGGAAGCGGCAGCCGCGCCGGGCTCAGAGAGCAGGGTCTGAGGAACAACAACCCTCAGGGTCTTCTACCCAAGTCCCAGTCTGGGTGAAAGTTACTGCCTGGGGCTTCCGCTGCAGAGAGCCCTTTGGTCCGGGGGAAAGTTACTGCCTGGGGCCTCCACTGCAGAGAGCTGGTCAAAACAACAGCAACCCTCAGGGCGGGCAAGACAGCCTCACGGGCTGGATCCTGCTATCCAAGTCTCAGTGAAAGTCTGTGCTCTCGGAGCTTGGGGAAGCGGCAGCCCATCCCCCCGCAGGCCGACGAAACAGCCTCACGGCCAGGGATTCTGAAGGCAACTTCCGGAAATCGAGCCAGGGGTGTGGCCAGCTCGAGTGTGGCCTCGTGGTCAGACCCTTCCATTCCAGTTCCAGTGAGGCATATTCAGTTTAACCCAGGGAAAGCTCATAGAACTATCTGCCCAGGACTAAAGCCCCTGAACACCAGAAAGAGACAAGAAAAACTAATCCTCCACATTCAGAAATGGCAAATTCCACAGAACCACAGAAGCCCCAAAATACCAAGAAAAATAAGAAGAAAGGGGCGACTTTGGACACATTCTATGGAGCCAAAATACAAAATACAGAGCAGACAGAAGATAATATAAAAGAAAATGCTCCAAAACCTTCCAAAGGAAATGGAAACTCTCCACAAACCTATGAAGAATTTGAATCAGAAATGACCAAAAAGATGGAAGCCTTCTGGGAGGAAAAGTTGGAAATAATGCAAAAGAAATTCACGCATCTACAAAACCAGTTTGACCAAACTGTAAAAGAAAACCAGGCTTTAAAGGCCAGAATCAGGCAGCTGGAAGACAATGATCGTGTAAAAGAGCAAGAATCAATAAAGCAAAGCCAAAATACCAAGAAATTAGAAGAGAACATAAAATATCTCACCGACAAGGTGATAGATCTGGAAAATAGGGGGAGAAGGGATAATTTAAGAATAATTGGACTCCCAGATAAGCCAGAAATAAACACCAAACTGGACATGGTGATACAAGATATAATCAAAGAAAATTGCCCAGAGATTCTAGAACAAGGGGGCAATACATCCACTGACAGAGCTCACAGAACACCTTCTACACTAAACCCCCAAAAGACAACTCCCAGGAATGTAATTGCCAAATTCCAAAGCTATCAAACAAAAGAAAAAATCCTACAGGAAGCCAGAAAAAGACAATTTAGATATAAAGGAATGCCAATCAGGGTCACCCAAGACCTTGCAAGTTCTACTCTGAATGATCGTAAGGCATGGAACATGATCTTCAGAAAGGCCAGAGAGCTGGGTCTCCAACCAAGAATCAGCTACCCAGCAAAACTGACTATATACTTCCAAGGGAAAGTATGGGCATTCAACAAAATAGAAGACTTCCAACTTTTTGCAAAGAAAAGACCAGAGCTCTGTGGAAAGTTTGATACCGAAAATCAAAGAGCAAGGAATACCTGAAAAGGTAAATATTAAGGAAAGGGGAAAAATGTTATCTTCTTTTACTCAAACTCTCTTCTATAAGGACTACATTTATATCAACCTATGTATACTAATATGTGGGGAAAATGTAATGTATAAATAGGGGGTAAAGAAAGACCAAATAGAATAATGGTTCTCACACAAAGATTCACAGGGGAAGGGGAGGGGAAGAAAACTCCTATAAGAAGGAGAGGAAGAGAGGGGGGGGGGGTTTACTTAAACCTCAATCTCAGGGAAATCAACTCTGAGAGGGAAAAACATCCAGATCCATTGGGATCTTGAATTCTATCTTACCCAACAAGGGTAAGGAGAAGGGAAAACCAAGGGGGGGAGGGGGAGAGGGAGAACAAAAAGGGAGGGAAAGAGAGGGGGGAAGGGGAGGGAACAAAAAGGGAGGGACTAAAAAGGGAAACATCAAGGGAGGGGACAAGGGGGACTGATTCAAAGTAAATCACTGGACTAAAAGGTAGAGCCGAAGAAGAAAAGGTTAGAATTAGGGAAGGCAATCAAAATGCCAGGGAGTCCACAAATGACAATCATAACTTTGAACGTGAATGGGATGAACTCACCCATAAAACGTAGACGAATAGCAGAATGGATTAGAATCCAAAACCCTACCATATGTTGTCTTCAAGAAACACACATGAGGCGGGTTGACACCCACAAGGTCAGAATTAAAGGATGGAGTAAGACCTTCTGGGCCTCAACTGATAGAAAGAAGGCAGGAGTGGTAATCATGATATCTGATAAAGCCAATGCAAAAATAGACCTGATCAAAAGGGATAGGGAAGGTAATTATATTTTGTTAAAAGGGACTCTAGACAATGAGGAAATATCATTAATCAACATGTATGCACCAAATAATATAGCACCCAAATTTCTAATGGAGAAACTAGGAGAATTGAAGGAAGAAATAGACAATAAAACCATACTAGTGGGAGACTTAAACCAACCATTATCAAATTTAGATAAATCAAATCAAAAAATAAATAAGAAAGAGGTAAAAGAAGTGAATGAAATCTTAGAAAAATTAGAATTAATAGACATATGGAGAAAAATAAATAGGGATAAAAAGGAATACACCTTCTTCTCAGCACCACATGGCACATTCACAAAAATTGACCATACATTAGGTCACAGAAACATAGCACACAAATGCAAAAAAGCAGAAATAATGAATGCAGCCTTCTCAGATCACAAGGCAATAAAAATAATGATTAGTAATGGTACATGGAAAACCAAATCTAAAACCAATTGGAAATTAAACAATATGATACTCCAAAACCGTTTAGCTAAAGAAGAAATCATAGAAACAATTAATAATTTCATCAAGGAAAATGACAATGGCGAAACATCCTTTCAAACCTTTTGGGATGCAGCCAAAGCGGTAATCAGAGGCAAATTCATATCCCTGAAAGCTCATATTAACAAACAAGGGAGAGCAGAGATCAATCAATTGGAAATGCAATTGAAAAAACTCGAAAGCGATCAAATTAAAAACCCCCAGCAGAAAACCAAATTAGAAATCCTAAAAATTAAGGGAGAAATTAATAAAATCGAAAGTGATAGAACTATTGATTTAATAAATAAGACAAGAAGCTGGTACTTTGAAAAAACAAACAAAATAGACAAAGTACTGGTCAATCTAATTAAAAAAAGGAAGGAAGAAAAGCAAATTCACAGCATTAAAGATGAAAAGGGGGACAGCACCTCCAATGAGGAGGAAATTAAGGCAATCATTAGAAATTACTTTGCCCAATTATATGGCAATAAATACACCAATTTAGGAGAAATGGATGAATATATACAAAAATACAAACTGCCTAGACTAACAGAAGAGGAAATAGAATTCTTAAATAATCCCATATCAGAAACTGAAATCCATCAAGCCATCAAAGAACTTCCTAAGAAAAAATCCCCAGGGCCTGATGGATTCACCTGTGAATTCTATCAAACATTCAGAGAACAGTTGACCCCAATACTATACAAACTATTTGACATAATAAGCAAAGAGGGAGTTCTACCAAACTCCTTTTATGACACAAACATGGTACTGATTCCAAAACCAGGCAGGTCAAAAACAGAGAAAGAAAACTATAGACCAATCTCCCTAATGAATATAGATGCAAAAATTTTAAATAGGATACTAGCAAAAAGACTCCAGCAAGTGATCAGAAGGATCATTCACCATGATCAAGTAGGATTCATACCAGGGATGCAGGGCTGGTTCAACATTAGGAAAACCATCCACATAATTGACCACATCAACAAGCAAACTAGCAAGAACCACATGATTATCTCAATAGATGCAGAAAAAGCCTTTGATAAAATACAACACCCATTCCTATTAAAAACACTAGAAAGCATAGGAATAGAAGGGTCATTCCTAAAAATAATAAACAGTATATATCTAAAACCAACAGCTAATATCATCTGCAATGGGGATAAACTAGATGCATTCCCAATAAGATCAGGAGTGAAACAAGGATGCCCATTATCACCTCTACTATTTGACATTGTACTAGAAACACTAGCAGTAGCAATTAGAGAAGATAAAGAAATTGAAGGTATCAGAATAGGCAAGGAGGAGACCAAGTTATCACTCTTTGCGGATGACATGATGGTCTACTTAAAGAATCCTAGAGATTCAACCAAAAAGCTAATTGAAATAATCAACAACTTTAGCAAAGTTGCAGGATACAAAATAAACCCACATAAATCATCAGCTTTTCTATATATCTCCAACACAGCTCAGCAGCAAGAACTAGAAAGAGAAATCCCATTCAAAATCACCTTAGACAAAATAAAATACCTAGGAATCTATCTCCCAAGACAAACACAGGAACTATATGAACACAACTACAAAACACTCGCCACACAACTAAAACTAGACTTGAACAATTGGAAAAACATTAACTGCTCATGGATAGGACGAGCCAATATAATAAAAATGACCATCCTACCCAAACTTATTTATCTATTTAGTGCCATACCCATTGAACTACCAAAATACTTCTTCACTGATTTAGAAAAAACCATAACAAAGTTCATTTGGAAGAACAAAAGATCAAGGATATCCAGGGAATTAATGAAAAAAAACACATATGATGGGGGCCTTGCAGTCCCTGACCTAAAACTATATTACAAAGCAGCAGTCATCAAAACAATTTGGTACTGGCTAAGAAACAGAAAGGAAGATCAGTGGAATAGACTGGGGGAAAACGACCTCAGCAAGACAGTATACGATAAACCCAAAGATCCCAGCTTTTGGGACAAAAATCCACTATTCGATAAAAACTGCTGGGAAAATTGGAAGACAGTGTGGGAGAGACTAGGAATAGATCAACACCTCACACCCTACACCAAGATAAATTCAAAATGGGTGAGTGACTTAAACATAAAGATGGAAACCATAAGTAAATTGGGTAAACACAGAATAGTATACATGTCAGACCTTTGGGAGGGGAAAGGCTTTAAAACCAAGCAAGATATAGAAAGAATCACAAAATGTAAAATAAATAATTTTGACTACATCAAACTAAAAAGCTTTTGTACAAACAAAACCAATATAACTAAAATCAGAAGGGAAACAACAAATTGGGAAAAAATCTTCATAGAAACCTCTGACAAAGGTTTAATTACTCATATTTATAATGAGCTAAATCAATTGTACAAAAAATCAAGCCATTCTCCAATTGATAAATGGGCAAGGGAAATGGATAGGCAGTTCTCAGATAAAGAAATCAAAACTATTAACAAGCACATGAAGAAGTGTTCTACATCTCTTATAATCAGAGAGATGCAAATCAAAACAACTCTGAGGTATCACCTCACACCTAGCAGATTGGCTAACATAACAGCAAAGGAAAGTAATGAATGCTGGAGGGGATGTGGCAAAGTAGGGACATTAATTCATTGCTGGTGGAGTTGTGAACTGATCCAACCATTTTGGAGGGCAATTTGGAACTATGCCCAAAGGGCGACAAAAGAATATCTACCCTTTGACCCAGCCATAGCACTGCTGGGTCTGTACCCCAAAGAGATAATGGACACAAAGACTTGTACAAAAATATTCATAGCTGCGCTCTTTGTGGTGGCCCAAAACTGGAAAACGAGGGGATGCCCATCAATTGGGGAATGGCTGAACAAAGTGTGGTATATGTTGGTGATGGAATACTATTGTGCTCAAAGGAATAATAAAGTGGAGAAGTTCCATGGAGACTGGAACAACCTCCAGGAAGTGATGCAGAGCGAGAGGAGCAGAACCAGGAGAACATTGTACACAGAGACTAATACACTGTGGTATAATCGAACGTAATGGACTTCTCCATTAGGGGCGGTGTAATGTCCCTGAACAACTTTCAGGGATCCAGGAGAAAAAAAACACCATTCATAAGCAAAGGATAAACTATGGGAGTGGAAACACCGAGAAAAAGCAACTGCCTGAATACAGAGGTTGAGGGGACATGACAGAGGATAGACTTTAAATGAACACTCTAATGCAAATACTATCAACAAAGCAATGGGTTCAAATCAAGAAAACATCTAATGCCCAGTGGACTTACGCGTCGGCTATGGGGGGTGGGGGGGAGGAAAAGAAAATGATCTATGTCTTTAACGAATAATGCTTGGAAATGATCAAATAAAATATATTTAAAAAAAAAAAAAAAAAAGAGATAGAGAAGGTAATTACATCCTGATAAAAGGCAGTGTAGACCATGAGGAAATATACAGTACTCAACATGCATGCACAAAATAGTATAGTATCCAAATTTCTAAAGGAGAAACTAGGGGAGCTTAAAAATGAAACAGATAGAAAAACTATACTAGTGGAAGATATGAACCTTCCTCTATAAGAACTAGATAAATCAAACCAAAAAATAAATAAGAAAGAGGTAAGAGAAGTCAATAAAATTTTAGAAAAATTAGATTTAGTAGATATGTGGAGAAAATAAATAGGGACAAAAAGGAATAAGCCTTCTTTTTAGCAGCACATGGTATATTCACCAAGATTGACCATGTACTAGGGCATAAAAACATTACAAAAAAGTGTAAAAGAGCAGAAACAATAAAAGCAAACCTTTCAGATCCTAATTAAATAAAAATAATAATTAGTAAGGGTACATGGAGAGGCAAATAAAAATGAATTGGAAATTAAATAATATGATTCTACAAAATCTGTTAAAGAACCAACAATAGAAACAATAATTTCCTTGAAGAAAATGACAATGATGAGACATCCTGTCAAAATCTATGGGATGCAGCCAAAGCAGTACTCACAGGGAAATTTATTTCCTTGAGTTCATATATTAACAAATTAAGAAGGGCAGAGATCAGTGAATTGGGCATGTAAATTAAAAAACAAGAAAGTGAACAAATTAAAAATCCCCAGATTAAAACTAAATTAGAGACCCTAAAAATTAAAGGAGAAATTAATAAAATTGAAAGTCAAAGAATTATTGATTTAAGAAATAAGACAAGAAGCAGGTACTTTGAAAAAAACAAAATAAGCAAAGTACTGATCAAATTTATTAAAAAAGGAAAAAAAAAAACAAACAAATTAAAAGTATCAAAGATGAAAAGGGAGAATTCATATTTAATGAAGAAGAAATTAAGGCAATCATTAAAAACTTTTACCCAATTATATGGCAATAAATATGGCAATCTAGGTGATATGGATGACCAAGAAAATATAAATTGCTTAGATTAACAGAAGAAGAAATCGAATACCTAAATAATCCCGCATTAGAAAAAGAAATTGAACAACCCATCAAAGAACTACCTAAGAAAAAATCCCCAGGTCCAGATTGATTCACAAATGAATTCTATCAAACATTTAAAGAACAACTAATCTCAATACAATACAAACTATTTGACAGAATAAGCAAAGAAGGAGTTCTACCAACTTCCTTTTACAACACAAAGATGGTTCTCATTCCAAAGCCAGGCAGGTCAAAAATAGAGAAGGAAAATTATAGACCAATCTCCCTAATGAACTTAGATGCTAAAATCTTGAATAGAACACTAGCAAAAAGACTCCTGCAAGTGATCACAAGGGTTATTCCTTATGATCAGGTAGAATTTATACCAGGAATGCAAGGATGTTTTAATATCAGGAAAACCATCTACATAATTGACCATATCAACAAGCAAACTGACAAAAATCACATGATTATCTCAATAGATGCAGAAAAAGTCTTTGACAAAATACAACACTCATTTCTATTGAAAAACCTAGAATGTATAGGAATAAAAGGGACTTTCCTAAAAATAATATACAGGATATATCTAAAATCATCAGCAAGTATCATCTGCAATGGGGATACATTAGAAGCCTTTCCAATAAGATCAGGAGTGAAACAAGGATGCCCATTATCATCTCTATTATTTAACATTGTACTAGAAACACTAGTAGTAGCAATTAGAGAAGAAAAAGAAATTGAAGGTATTAAAATAGGCAATAAGGAGACCAAGTTATCACTCTTTGCAGATGATATGACGGTCTACTTAAATAACCCTAGAGAATCAACTAAAAAGCTAGTGGAAATAATCAACAACTTTAGCAAAGTTACAGGATATAAAATAAACCCACATAAGTCATCAGCATTTCTATATATTTCCAACATATCTCAGCAGCAAGAGTTAGAAAGAGAAATTCCATTTAAAATCACCCTAGATAATATAAAATACTTAGGAATCTATCTGCCAAGACAGACACAGAAACTATATGAACACAACTACAAAACACTCTCCACACAATTAAAACTAGATCTAAACAGCTGGAAAAACACTGATTGCTCATGGGTAGGATGAGATAACATAATAAAAATGAAAATCCTACCCAAACTAATTTATTATTTTGGTGCCATACCCATCAAACTACAAAAAATGTTTTTACAGAATTAGAAAAAGAATAACAAATTTTATTTAGAAGAACAAAAGAACAAAAATATCAATTGAAATAATTTTTAAAATGTGATGGAAGGTGGCCTAGCAGTACCAGGTCTTCAACTGTACTATAAAGCAGTGATCATCAAAACCACATAATATTGGCTAAGAGACAGAAGGGAGGATCAGTGGAATAGACTTGGGGAAAGTGACCTCAGTAAGACAGTCTATGACAAACCCAAAGATTCTAGCTTTTGGGACAAAAATCCACTATTTGACAAAAACTGCTGGAAAAATTAGAAAACAGTATGGGAGAGATTGGATTAGATCAACACCTTACACTCTACACCAAGATAAACTCTGAATGCGTGAATGAGCTAAACATAAAGAAGGAAACAATAAGTAAACTAGGTGAACACAGAATAGTATACTTGTCAGATCTTTGGGAAAGAAAAGATTTTAAGACCAAGCAAGAGCTAGAAAAATTATAAAATGTAAAATAATTTTGATTACATTAAATTAAAAGATTTTTGTACAAACAAAACCAATGCAATCAAAATTAGAAGGGAAGCAACTAATTGGGAAAAATCATTACAAAAAATCCCCTGACAAAGGTCTAATCACTCAAATTTATAAGGAACGAAATCAATTGTACCAAAAAATCATGCCATTCCTCAATTGATAAATGGGCAAAGGATATGATTGGGCAGTTTTCAGATAAAGAAATCAAAACTATTAATAAGCACATAAAAAATTATCTAAAACTCTTGTAATCCGAGAAATGTAAATCAAAACAATTCCGAGGTATCACCTCACACCTAGCAGATTGGCTAACATGACAGAAAAGGAAATTAATGAATGTTGGAGTGGATGTGGCAAAATTGGGACATTAATGCATTTCTGGTGGAGTTCTGAATTCATCCAACCATTCTAGAAGGCAATTTGGAACTATGCCCAAAGGACTTTAAAAGAATGCCTGCCCTTAGATCCAGCCATAACACTTCTGGGTTTGTACCCCAAAGAGATAATAAGGGGAAAGAGTTGTACAATAATATTCATAGCCACGCTGTTTGTGGTTGAAAAAACTGGAAAGTGAGGGGATGCCCTCCAATTGGGGAATGGCTGAACAAATTGTGGTATATGATGGTGATGGAATACTATTGTGCTAAAAGGAATTAATGAACTGGAGGAATCCCATGTGAACTGGAAAGACCTCCAGGAATTGTTGCAGAGTGAAAATAGCAAAACCAGGAGAACATTGTACACAGAGACTGATAAACTGTGGTAAAATCAAATGTAATGGACTTCTCTACTAGTAGCAATGCAATGATACAGAATTATTCGGAGGGACATATGAGAAAGAATGTATCCACATCCAGAGGAAGAACTGTGGGAAAAGAAACACAGAAGAAAAACAACTGCTTGATCACATTGTTTTATTGGGCTATGACTGGGAAAGTAAATGATCACCCAAGTGCAAATATTAAAAATATGGAAATAGGTCTTGATCAATGAAACATGTTAAACCCAGTGGAATTGTGCATCAGATATGGGAAGGGGGGGAGGGAAAGAACATGAGCCTTGTAACCATGGAAAAATATTCTATATCATCTAATTACATAAAACTTAAAAAAATTTAATAGGCAATGAGGAGACCAAACTATCACCCTTTTGCACATGATATGATGGTCTACTTAAAGAATCTTAGAGAATCAACTGAAAAGGTAGTAGAAATTATCAACAACTTTAGGAAAGTTGCAGGATATAAAATAAACCCATATAAGTCATAAGCATTTCTATATATTTCCAACCCATCTCAGCAGCAAGAATTAGAAAGAGAAATTCCATTTAAAATCACTCTAGACAATATAAAATACTTAGGAATCTATCTGCCAAGACAAACATAGGAACTATATGAACATAACTACAAAACACTTCCCACATAATTAAAACTAGATCTAAATAATTGGAAAAACATCAATTGCTCATGGGTAGGATGAGCTAACATAATAAAAATAACAATCCTACCCAAACTTATTTATTTATTGCCATACCCATTGAGTTACCAAGAAACGTTTTTAATGAATTAGAAAAAACCATAACAAAGTTCATTTGGAAGAAAAAAAGATCAAGGATATCCAATGAAATAATGAAAAAAAATGTGAAGGAAGGTGGCCTTACAGTCCCAGATCTCAAACTATGCTATAAAGCAGTGGTCATCAAAACCATATGGTACTTGAGACTAAGAGACAAAAAGGAGAATCAGCAGAATAGACTTGGGGTAAGTGACCTCAGCAAGACAGTCTATGATAAGCCTAAAGATCCCAGATTTGGGGACAAAAGTCCACTATTTGACAAAAACTGCTGGGAAATTTGAAGACATTTTGGGAGAGATTGGATTTGGATCAACATCTCACACCCTAAACCAAGATAAAAAGGAATTGGTGAATGACTTGAATATAAAGAATACTATACATGTCAGATCATGGGAAAGGAAAGATTTTAAAACCAAGCAAGAGCTAGAAAAAATTATAAAATGTAAAATCAATAATTTTGATTATATTAAATTAAAAAGGGGTTGTACAAACAAAACCAATGCAACCACAATTCAAAGGGAAGCAACAAATTGGGGGGAAATCTTCATAACAAAAACCTCTGACAAAAGTCTAATTATTCAAATTTATGAAGAGCTAAATCAATTGTACAAAAAAAAATCAAGCCATCCCCCAATTGATAAATGGGCAATGGACATGAATAGGCAATGTTCAGATATAGAAATCAAAACTATTAATAAGCACATGAAAAAGTGTTCTAAATCTCTTATAATTAGAGAAATGCAAATCAAAACAACTTTTAGGTACCACCTCATGCCTAGCAGATTGGATTACATGACAGTAAAGGAAATTAATGAATGTTGGAGGGGATGTGGCAAAGTGGGGACACTAATTCATTGCTGGTGGAGCTGTGAATTGATCCAACCATTCTGGAGGGCAATTTGGAACTATGCCCAAAGGACTTTAAAAGACTGTCTTACTTTTGATCCAGCCATACCACTGCTGGGTTTATACACCAAAGAGGTAATAAGGAAAGGGACTTGTACAACAATATTTATAGCTGGGTTCTTTGTGGTGGCAAAAAAAAGGGGAAATGAGGGGATGCCCTTAGATTGGGGAATGGTTAAATAAATTGTGATATCTGTTGATGATGGAATATTATTGTGATAAAAGGAATAATGAACTAGAGGAATTCCATGTGAATTGGAATGACCTCTAGGAATTGAAGCAGAGTCAAGGGAGCAGAACCAGGAGAACATTGTATACAGAGACTGATACGCTGTGGTACAATTGAATGTAACAGATTTCTCTATTAGTAGCAATGCAATGATCCATTTCCATTCTGGGTGATTTATGAGAAAGAACACTATCCACATTCAGAGGAAGAACTGTGGGAATAGAAACACAGAAGAAGAAAAACTGCTTGATCACATGGGTCAATGAGGATATGATTGGGGATGTAGTTTCTAAATGATCACCCTAATGCAAACATCAACAACATGGAAATAGGTTTTGATCAAGGACATATGTAAAACCCAGTGGAATTGTATGTCAACTATAGGAGGGGATGAAGGAAGGGGAAGGAAGGAACATGGTTCTTGTAACCAGGGGAAAATGTTCTAAATTTACTAAATAAATAAAATTTTTTTAAAAATTAAAAAAAAAAACAAAGAATGAATGCAAAACAAGAGCATTTCCTAAAGGAATAGTATCTGAAATATTAAAGGCCAAGATAAGCTGAGGCTTGTGACAGATGTTGAGAACAACCAAAAGGTATTTTTTTAGTTCAACTAAGGGCAAGAATAAGATCAAAGAAGGGAAGGGACAGAACCATAATTTGAGTGGATGGGACTATTATCACAGATGGTACTGAGAAGGTAGAATTCCACAGCTCAGATTTAGGTCCTGTTTTCTTTTTTAAGGAAAGTGATTGTTGGCTTGGGAAGAATAGCAAAAAAATGGCAAACCAAGAAGTTGAAAACTAATATAAATAAGTTGTTAAGAAGACCTAACTGTTTTTCATGAGTTCAAGTGGGCAGGTACAGAAAATTTCAGAGTATTGCAAAGATATGTCAGAGTTCCACAAGAACTGCTAGATTTGATTACTGAACCAATGCCAATGATCTCTGAGAAATAATGATGTGGAATACATGAAGTGTTTCAGGATTAGGGAAGGGAAGATGTTCCAATTTTTCAAAACAGGAAAGAGTGTAGAATCTGCAAACTAAAGATTGAATGTGACCTGCAGTGCCATCTTCAGTGGAGTGACACAGGTATCTCTTCTTAGCTCTATTCCATTCAATATTGTTATCAAGGACTTGGATGAAGCATGATGGCACGCTTCCAAACTTGCAGATGACACAAAGCTGAGAGGAAGAGCTAATGCAATGGATGACGAGTCACCATCCAAAATAGCTTGACCCACTAGAATAATGGATCAAATTTGATAAAATGAAACCTGGATGATGAATGTATAATTATACACTTGAGTTCAAATAATCAACTTCAGAAGTAAAGGTTATAGGAGAATAACTAGACAACAGTTTTAATAGATTAAAAACTAAAAAATGCAACCAACAGGAAAGTTCTCCAAAGCCATTTATTCTATATGTGCCCCAAAAAGAAACACACATACATGTCTAAATGATCATTCAACCTTTGAAGATGTCCTATTGACAGTGAACTTGTTAACTCCTAAGGGAACCCCTTCTGCTTTTGGATAACTTTAACTGTTTTAAGTTTTTCCTTATAATAAGCTTAAATGTGCTCCTTTGTAACTTTCACCCACAGCATCATGTTCTTCTTTTTTAGTCCAAGAAGAATAAGTCCATCCCTATATGCCTGGAGCCAGCTATCACATTCCCCCAAAGTCTTCTCTTCTCCAGGCCAAATATACTAAGTTTCTTCCATTGACCCTGGTATGGAATAACCTTGTGGCCCTACATCATGCTGGTCACCACTCCCTGAACAATCTCAGGTTTACAAATATCCTTCCTAAAGTGTGACCTCAAGAACCAAGAACAATGCTTTAGATGTGGTTGGGGCAGGTTAGAGTAGCAGAACTATATGACTTTCCTGGTGATGGGTACTAAGAGCCACTTAAGGCAACCTAGTTATTTAAGGGATATGACATGGATGCCAGAAAAAATTATCATCCTATTCCATATCACACTGAGAGATATAACATCTGGGACAAGGGTATTAAATGTCCCATTGTCCCCTGGGACTTTTGTATTGAGTTCTGGAAAAGACACTCTGAAAAGTGAGAAGGGTAATCTGGAAGATGGAGGGACTAAAAACTATGCCACAGGAAGATCACCTGGAGGAAATGGGAATGTTCTGCCTCAGGAAGAAAAGGCTTTAGGGAGTACCTTGGAACCATCTTTTGAGTATTTCAAGGCCTGGCCTCAAAGGGATTCTATTTTTTCTTGGTTTCACTGAGGCAGAACAAGGAACATAGGGGCAGACTTCAATTTGCAATAATGAACAACTTTAAAAAAAATTTTTCCAAGTAATTATTACATGCAGTTCATCCCCCTAATTGAAGCCCTCCCACCTCTTGAACTATTGCAATGTCTTCCTGATTAGTCTTTTTTTTTAATTTTATTTAGTCAATTTAGAATATTATTCCTTGGTTACAAGAATCATATTCTTTCCCTCCCTCCCCTCCCTTCATCCCTTCCCGTAGCCAACATGCAATTCCACTGGGTTTTACATGCGTCCTTGATCAGAACCTATTTCCATGTTGTTGATGTTTGCACTAGGATGATCATTTAGACCAGTGGTTCTCAACCTCTCAATTTGTAGCAATGAGAATACATAATGCATATCAGGTATTTACATTCCGAATCATAACTGTAGCAAAATTACAGTTTTGAAGTAGCCACCAAAATAATTTTTTGGTTTGGGGTCACTGCAACATGAGGAACTGTATTGCGGGGTCACAGCATTAGAAAGGTTGAGAACCACTGATTCAGAGTCTACATCCCCAGCCATATCCTTTTGACCCATGTATTCAAGCAGTTGTTTCTCTTCTGTGTTTCTGCTCCCACAGTTTTTCCTCTGGATGTGGATAGTGTTCTTTCTCATAGATCCCTCCAAGTTAATGAACAACTTCTTAAAAATCCAAAGGGTCCCAAAGTAGAGTGGGTTTCTTTTCATTGGAAGACTTCAAGAAAATGGTGAAATAATTACTAGAGATGTGATGGAGAACATTTCTCTCTGTGTATGGGTTGGATGACTTCTGAGGTCCTTTCCAACTCCAAGATTCAATGTGTTACCTATGAGAGTTCTATTGGGCTTAGATCCTGCCCCTGCAGATGAAGGCTATGACCACAATCTCTTTTGCTTTATAGATCTCTCATCTTTTATATGGCTATTTTTTTATCCTCATGTATTATCTTGGAAGTAACAGGACTGGAAGCAACTGGAGAGATCACATAAGCCAATAAGTTCATTTAAAAAGAGGAGGCAACAGGCCTGGAAAAGGAAAGCACTACATCCATCTTTTCTACTACCTCTTGTCTGCATTTCTCCTAATTAGTCAAGCTAGTTATAGAACTCAAGTCTCCTAATTCCTAGCCAATCAGCCTTCTAACTTCATCAGACCTCACCTTGTCTCCCACCTCTTTTTCCTTGGACCTCTACTCCTAGACATTACCTCACAATGACTGATCTTTAGGGATGAGAGAATTTCCCAAACCAGTGCCACTAGATCATAATATTTGAAATATACTTCACAATAATAACAACAAAAATGGCACTTTCTATTCTCTTTGACCTCATATTATGCGGTGTCACAATGCTTTGCCTATTCATTTTAACCTTTAAACTTTAACGTTGGGACCTCTCCATAAATTCTTTATTCATTAAATGTGAGTTCTAGGGCAGAATTAGGCCTGATGGGCTTCTCTTGTTCAAATCACCAAACAATGATATTAATCATGGGCATAGCTACTAAGCAAAAAGCCCTGATGGGAAATAGAAATCTTTTGAAAGGTAGTTTCCTTGGGTTAGGGTGTCTGGGTCTAGTGGAAAGGGCAAGTGGGATTTCAGTTTGAGCTGTACTGGTCTTCATTTATTGTTTTTCCACTATGAAGCCAGGTATATGGTGCTTTCCTCTTACCCAAGGCCCTGAAAGCAGCTTTCTGCCAGAGAGAGCAGAGGAGCTTCTCATGTCTCCTATTCCCCCCACTCCCACCACCACCCCACTCTTCAGGGGATCATATCTCTGACATACAGTCTACTGAATCCTATGAGGGACTGCAAATCTAGAAGTGTCCCAGAGACCAATTCAGAAGGATTGAGGACTGTGGGTGGGCTTTATACCTTTTGACCAATACTTTTATGAGACAGTGCTTGGAAACCCTGAGGCAGATTAGGTGCCTAGTCTGTAGTCATTCATTCATTCTCTGCAACATCTACTTTAGGAGTTTCCACCTGATTTTCATCCATGCTCCAGGACCTAGAACCCAACTCTTACTAGCAGCTCCTTAAAGCTACCTCCTCCTAGATACAAGAGATGGCTTTCTCTCTTAGCTGCTCACACTGTTTTCAGTAGTCAGGCATGAATTATGGAAAGAGCTCCAGAACAGGTTTCTTTGTGCTTGCCATTGGCTCCACCCTGCTGTCTTAAATGGGCTAAGTCAAGGCCATGTTTTCATTCCATGTTTTTGTGCTATTCACATAGCAGTATGACCACATTGGAAAAGCCTGCCCGCATCACTTCATAGCCACAGATGTCTGTTACATCTGGCAAGGGCTGCTTCTCTGCATGTCGGCAGGAATTCAGTTTAACAGCTGTCTCTTTTGACAGGCTTAGTGGCAGACTCTAAAATGACAGGGTGACAGTTTCCCTTTTCTTGAACAGAACACAGTGCAAATTAACCATTTGAATACAGGAGCACTGAATGCATTTAAAGGTCCCCCTTCCCTTTTTTTAAACAAGCTGAATAGGCTTAAAAAACTTGTTTCTATGATTACTGGGACTGGAGAATCAGAGAGGCTAATGATTCAGGCTTATTTTGGACAACAGAAAGCTATGCCTGAAATTTGAATGTAAAAATGGCCTTAAATGGTGGCAAAATGGACAACACAAATGAGCACTATACAATGACAAATTGGCAAATGAATCATAGGGGGTACATTGTCTAAGGAGACCAGAAAATGCCCTGTGTATTTACACAACAAAGTGAGAGTGCCTGTGACTGTATCAGCTAACAGCACTGACTTCATCCTTTTAGCAACAGGCTGTTCACATACTGTTTTGTCTAAACACCACCAGCTCTCAGGGCCTACTCTGGTCAATTCTGTCAAAATGGGGAAAATGTGTCTTTAGTACCTTTCTGTCTCTCTTCATTGTGCCTTTCTCTCCAACTCCTGTCTCCTAACTACTTAAGATCTCCACAGTGCAACACAGATGGCTACTGCCATAATGAACCAGTGTATGCTCTATACAGATTCTTCTTTCTCCTCTAAGCCTCATCAAAACTTCACTGATAGCCATACCAGATTTCAGACTATACTATAAAGTGGTAATTATCAAAATGACATGGTATTGGCTAAGAAATAGAGTAATGGATCAGTGGAATAGGTTAGGTCAGTGATGGTGAGCCTTTTAGAGATCAAGTGCCCAAACTACAACCATCATATACATGGAAGCCTCCCCCCCACCCTACCCCAGACAGGGGAGGGAGGAAGTGCTCCCAATGGGCTGCTGGGCAGAGAGGGAAGTGATGTAAGAAATGTCCTTAGGCACATGTGGAGAAGGAGAAAGGAGCAGCCCTCTCTAGCACATGTACCATAGGTTTGCCAACACAGGGCCTGGTAATCAACAGACTAGTTAATGATCACAGTAACCTAATATTTGATAAATTCAAAGAACTAAGTTTTTCAGGGGAGAATTCAGTATTTGGCAAAAATTTCTTAGAAAACTAGAAAACAGTAGAGACTAAACATAGACCAACATCTCACACCATATAGCAATGATGGTGAACCCTTTAGAGATGGAGTGCCATGCCTACATCCTCAGGCTGTGTGCCATTCCCCAACCCCCTTACCCCCAAACAGGGGTGGGAGAAAGTACTCCCATTGGGCTACTGGGCAGAGGGGCAGGTGAAGTGGAGGAATGTCCCAAGCACTTTGCTCCCCTCCAGCTCCGCCACCAGGGTTATGTAAAAAAGTCTTCAGGCATGGAGGAGAGTGGTAGGGGAGCAACTCTCCAAGTCCCTCAGCCTTACTAGTAACAAACTCTGGGGGTAGGGGGTGGGGAGGGTGAGGATGTGCCCACAGAGAGGCCTCTGAATGCCATCTTTGGCACCCACCCATGCCATAAGTTCACCATCGCTGCCATACAGCAAGATAAAGTCAAAATCAATATTTGATATAGAAATAAAGGGGGACACCACAAACAAATAAGGGGAGCACAGAAAAGTTTACCTGTCAGACTTATGGATAAGAGAGGAATTTATAACCAAATAAGACACAGAAATCATTAAGAAAAATTAGTTTCCTTTACAATCCTATTCATTTTACATAATTCTGAGATGGGGTTCACAGCCTTCATCATTCTTCCAAAAGGATCTATGACACAAAATATGTTAAGAATCCCTGCTCTATTTCAGATAAAGAAATCAAAACTATCAATAAGTACATGAACAAAAAGTTCTAAATCTCTTGTAATTAGAGAAATCCAAATCAAAATAACTCTGAGGTACCACCTCACCCCTAGCAGATTAGCTAATATGACAGTAAAGGAAAATAATAAATGTTGGAGAGAATATGGCAAAACTGGATCACTAATTCATTGCTGGTGGAATTGATTGGAGGTGTGAATTGATCCAACCATTCTGGAAGGCAATTTAAAACTATGCCCAAAGGGCATGTCTGCCCTTTGATCCAGCAATACCACTGCTGGGTTTGTACTCCAGAGAGATAATAGGGAAAATATGTGTACAGAAATATTTATAGTTGTGCCCTTTGTAGTAGCAAAAAAAAAAAAATAGAAAATGAGGGGATGCCCTCTGATTGGGGAATGGCTGAACAAATTGTGATATCTGATGGTGATGGAATACTACTGTGCTAAAAGGAATAATGAGCTGGAGGAATTCCATGTGAACTGGAAAGACCTCCAGGAATTGATGCAGAGTGAAAGGAGCAGAACCAGGAGAACACTGTTCACAGAGACTGATATACTGTAGCACAATTGAATGTAATTGATTTCTCTACTAGCAGCAATTCTAAGGGACTTATGAGAATGCATGTTATCCACATACAGAGAAAAAACTGTTGGAGTAGAAACTCAGAAGAAAAACATATGATTGATCACATGGTTCAATGAGTATATGATTGGGCATGTTGATTTTAAATGATCACCTTATTGCAAATATTAATAAGATGGAAATAGGTTTTGAACAGTGATACATGTAAAACCCAGCTCATTGGCTTTGTGAGGAGGGAGGGTGTGGGGAGGGAAAGAACATGAATCATGTAACCATGGAAAAATATTTTAATTAATTAATCAATTAAATTTTTAAAAAAAGAATCCCTGCTCTAAGACTCTAAGCTACAAGTAGGTGCTGATCTGACATGTAGAGAGAAATTTTCCACACTAGTTTTTTCCTGCACCAAAGATATTATAAACCTACCTACCATCTACCCCACCAAAAAGTAAATAAAAACTGTCCTGAATACTGAGGGAAGATCCCTACTGTCAGAAAGATTATTGTCTAATACAAAAGAGAAGATACTTCTCACTTCCCTGTGATCTTATTGATGTTAGTATTCCCCTCAATATTGCAGCCCATCCATACTTGCCCATTCTCAGCTATTCCTTTCTAAGCCTCCCTGGGAAGTTGTCATAGGGGTATACCCAATGTGCTGGGAGCTTTTTTCTCATATCTTTAATGGACATGGATACCAATGGATAGCCCTCTCCAATCTACCACATTTTCATTTTTCTTATAATTGTGTCCCTCTAGTCTACTTAACAAATCACTTCCTGCTTAGATTTTCAGGAGAGTCACTAGATTAAGGGCAATGAGTCTATAACTGACTCTAACTGTGACAATTTGTCTCTACTTGAAATTCTTTAGTCATGTCTACTCATGCCATATTAAAAGGACTCCCACCAAAGAGAAGGCTTTTGACAGAAATTTCCAGGAAAACAAAGCCAAGATGGGAATTTGTCAAGCATTTTGCCCCATTGCCCTTCTTCACTTGATGTATATGATATACATTTTATATATGTCTTATATATATATATACATTTATTTATATATATTATATATATTTTATATACATTCTTCACTTGATATATATGATATACATATATATGTATATAAAAATATACATAATTTAAGATAATTTAACACTAGCAAATCAAGTAATATCACTCATGGTGCATATTTTAACATGCCAAACTATTCAGGTATCCTAACCAATAAACGACTAGGCATTGCTATATGAACAGGAATAGTCTCATCAAAAGAGTCATGTGGGCTGCTAATATATGCCAAGGGCCAAAGCTCTACTCTTTGATCCAACAGGAACTCCATTTTTGCATTAACTCAAATTGTCCATGAGATTTCCAAGAGATTCGGATGCTGGAGAAATGGAGATACTGCTGTTGGCAAAGAGCCCTGAAGGTAAATACACACACACACAAAGTTCTAAACTCATCTATAGTCCTGATAAGTCAGAGAATTCTAGGATTTAAAGGGATCTTTAAAATCACCTAGTTCAATGTTTTCTTAAAAGTCTGTTTGTTCTGAGTTGACCACAGTCATCTGTTAAAAATATGGCTAAATCACTGAGGAGAGACTCTAAATGAACACTCTAGTGCAAATACCAATAACATGGAAATGGGTTCGAACCAAGAACACATGTGAAACCCAGTGGAACTGTGTGCCGGCTATGGGAGAAGTGGTGGGAGGGGGGCGGGGAGAGGAAAAGATAATGATCATTGTTTCCAATGAATAATGTTTGTAAGTAACCAAATAAAATAATGTTTAAAAAGTAAAAAAAAAATATGGCTAAATCTCTGCTTCTGTTCACAAGGATTTGTTAATTAGATCACATTATGTATCACTTAACTACAACTTCAGGGGAATGCCAGACCTAGACTTAGAAGGTATGGATTCAAATCCTACCTGCCAGCTGTGTGACCATCTGGAACAGGGAGATAAGAATACCCTTCTCATAGGAATGGTAGGAAGCTCAAAGAAAATAACATAAAGTACTTTGCACAGTTGCAAATGTTGAAACATACTCCTGGCTCTGAGCACGAAACTCTCCTGTCTTATTAAACATCATTCTCCTTCATATACTCTGTGGTCCAGTCAAATTGGTCTTCTTCCTCATAATACTAATACTTAAAATTTAATGTTTGCAAAGCACTTTAAAATGTTATCTCATTTGATTCTCAAAACAACTTTGTGAGATAGATGCTGCTGTTATTCCCATTTTACATATGAGGAAATTGAAGCAGGCAGAGCTGAGTTAACTTGTCCTGGATCACACAAATGATAATTATTCTCACAAACATCATTACCTCTCCTATTTCTATGCCTTTGCACAGGCTGTGTTCAATGTCTAAAATGTTCTTCTTGACCTATCCTTGTTAGGATTCCTTGTTTATGTCAAAACTCAGTTCAAATGCCACCTCCTAAATCAGGCTTTTCTTTCTCTCAATTACCAGCATCCTCCCCAAACTCCTGAAATTGATTTTTAATATACTTCTATGTGAATACATTTTAATACCCAGCAGAATATAAATTCCAGCAGGGCAAAGCCTGTTCATACTTTTGACTTTGTATTCTCAGTGCTGAGCACAATTAACACATTTAAGCACTTAAGAAACTCTGGGTGCCTGATTGCTATATCAGTAACAATGATAATGATGGCAATTTGGAGAGAATGTGCTGGTACCCTTGAGGCAGAAAGAGGATCAGGTTGTAAAGAGAGATCCCTGATCTAGGGCAAACCTTCCATTTCCCAGAGACAGAAGACTTGCCCAAAGTCACATGGCTTGTATATTTCAGAGCTTGGGTGTGGGAAAGGGTGGAACTTAGGCTTCCTCATTTTGAATTCAATGTTCTTTTCTGATCTCGTTTTGCTGGCCTCTTCTATTTATCTTTGGTTTCCCTACAGTTTATGCCCAGGCCACTAACAATAAGTAACCTGGATTGTTTTCAAATTATCCCTTCCTGTTCAATGTGCATTACCTTGCAGTTAGGTGAAGACCCTGGATCTATTATTTCTTTGATATAGGGAGTTTCAAGTAAAGGAAAACGCCCTGACCAATACAGGTCAGCGTCTTTGCAGTCACTTTCAATCTTGAAGAGCTGCCTCAAACACTGAGAAGTTAAATGAGTTGTCCAGGATCACAAATCCAGGATGGCAGAACTTGAGTCCAAGGCTTCCAGACTGCCTTTTTATCTAGTCCACCATACAGCCTCCATCTTGCAGTAATACAAATGACAAAAGTAAAGAGAGAGGGAGGGAAGAGGTGAAGTCAAACATAATTCAAAACTGTACAACTCTTCCAAGAAGAAAGGCTACCCTGATTACTCCAGCTCACAGCTTGAAATTTCCTTGAAATATCTACTACACTTCATGTCTAACTTACTGTGACACTGTGTGTGAATATTTCCCAATTGCCCATGAAGCAGAAACAATTTCATGAGGTTCTGAGAGTTAAAATCAGAGGACCTTGTCCAATCTTTGCACTTTATCAGAATGAGGAGGTAGGAGATGAGGTCCGAAAAGGTATGTAGGCCAAGGCCTCATCAAAAGTTGAAGGCAGGGGGCATCTCAATGGTTCAGTGGATTGGGAGTCAGGCCTAAATATGGGAATGCATGGATTCAAATCTGGCCTCATATACTTCTTAACGGTATGACCCTGGGCAAGTCACTTATCCCCAAATGCTTAGCTCTTACTGCTTTTCTGCCTTGGAACCAATACACAGTATTGATTATAAGACAGAAGGTGAGGGTTTATAAAAAGTTGAAGACACAACTCTGAACTCTAAGAGATTTTTCTCTTTTAGCCAGATGCCCCTTAAAATAGTTTTCATTTTCAAAGAGGAATTGAATATTTTTCATTAGATTTTAATGTACTGAAAATGGTGCGAAGTCAATAAACACCCACGCTGCATTCTAAATAACAATCTAGGTTATCATTCAATATTCAGAAAAGAATAGGTACTCGTACTGGGTGGTTAAACAGGCAGACTGCTATAATTCAATCTCCTTTACTAACTTAACTTACACATATTTACTTGTTCTTAACAAGATTAATTATAGAATATTTAGTGCAAATGGCATCTGTAAAGGTATAGAAAAGAGTAGGAGAATACATTACTTTTCAATGACTAGTTACAAAATATTCCAGTGATGAAGAAGCTCATCTTTAACCTCAAAAGGTTAAAGAAACAAAAAATTACAGTATGTATAATCTTTTTTACATTAGCTTCCACAAAGCTAGAAAATTCACTTTCTGGATATAAGACTTGATTTTCTGATCTTTGCATTAAATATTTACTTCTAATTATAAACTTATATGCAACAAACAAAAACTGATTTACATTATTAATGATGCAAGAAGTGTAAAATTTCATCTCTCAAAAGTGGTAATAAAGAGGAAAGATTTGCTTAACTTTTTTAATTTTAAAAGATGAGTTGAAATGATAAAACTTGTTTAATTAGCCACTTACAAATTACATCTTTTTGCCAGAAAGAACGTGAAGGGGGTGCTGTCTGAAGTGGAAAGTAGACTATAAAGGATCCATTTCCATTCACAGAGTCTCCAGAGAAAAATCAAAGGGTTTCTTTCTTTCAACAGTTTGGGTGAGATGATGTTTGGAAATGTTGACAGCTGCCAAACTGCAAAACCAGTGAAAAAACTTCCCAAGTGAAATTCCCCTTCTGATCTTTGTGAATTTTCCTGTGTATTCAAACCATCATTCCTTTTTTAACTTGGCCCCAATTCTGGTGGTTTCCAAGATCATAGCCAAGCCCAGTTTAGTGTCTAGCTCAACCACTCAGGAAGATTCATCTCCCAGAGTATCCATTCTTGGAGTTGAACTTGACTCCCTTGGCTTCAATCCTTCAAGAATCCCTGATGTCCCTGGCATAGGTACTCACACCACTAAAAGAGAATACCAGTCTTTCACAGATTCGAAGTCAGTTAAATGAGTCACTATGGCCAAAGTCCTTCATTACCTGATAGCCAACATACTGTTAATGAGCTTCTTGCAATTTAAAGAGTCTGGCACCGAGATAATACCCAGTCTGGTGAAAAGCCTCAACTCTCCAGCTTGGAGAGACCTTAAGAATTCATGGTCCCAAATTGTTATTATTTGTAATAAGGAAGAATTGGAAATAAAGCAAGTACCCATCAACTGAAGGACTTAACAATTGGGGTTATGTGAATGTAATGGAATATAATGAGAAATGATAAGCATGAAGAATTCAGAGAAACATGGAAAGATTTGTAGAACTATAGTATAGAAGAATGAAAGAGAGCTAGAAGAATATGAACTGTGACTAAGATGATATACATGAAAAAAGCATTTAAAAGAAGCCACATTCTGATGAATTATAACCAACTCTGTTCTGGACAGAGAAGGATCCACCTTTCTCCTCTTAGCAGAGAGGGAGTAACACACTGGGATACTATGGGCCAGAATCTTGTCATTCATTCATAGATAGATAGATAGATAGATAGATAGATAGATAGATAGATAGATAGAGATAGATAGATAGATAGATAGATAGATAGATAGATAGATAGATAGATATGTAATAATTGCAGAGTGTTTTTTCCTTGACTTTTTGTTTTAAGAAAGATTAGATTCAGGGACTGTGGGTGAGAAGGGGTGTATTAGATCCAGAAAATATTGATGTAAAACAAAATGCATCAATAAAACTAATTTTCAATGTTTTTTATAGAAATTATGGTAGAACTAAAAAGATAGGGAAGAATGAAACTTTTAGAAGTGAGAGTCTGGCCTGGGACAAAGAAATGGGGAGGTTATTCGCATGTGAGAAGCAACTGGGAGCAATTTCTAGCAAATCAAGCTGCAGGTACCCAGTGACACCACTTTTAAAAAATATAACAAGGCCGCATAAAAGGGGAAAAATTCAAACTTTGGATAATTCACTCATAAAATTGAAAAGAAGTAAAGTGGACTAGAAACCTAAGGCCCAATAACTTATAATATAAAAAGAAAAAACAACTTAAAACATAAAGATATATAAAAGAAAAAGAATTAAATTTATTATGCTTCAGCTGAATCTAAACATAAATTATGGTTATTTCAAATAAGATAATAGTAAAGATAGACACTGCCAAAAAATAAATACGATAAATAAGATAACTACATTAAAGTCCAGGAGTCAGAATACTCTTGATTCCACTGATACTTCCAGACTCTCCTTTGAAGTTTACCTTCTCAACATTTTTCACTCTGCTGATCATGATGGCCAATGACTTTTGACCACCCCCAGGTCATTCTATTTTCTACCTCAAGGAGTTCATTACCTGATTCACTGTCTTCCCCTCCCCAACTCCTGCCTTTATAATAGGCCACTTCAACATTCATGATGACACTGCAAATACTCTAAGCTATTGTATCCTCCATCTCCTCAAATCCATAATCTCTATTTCCATAATACACAAGACTGATCACCTCCAATATATCAAAACTACATTTAAGCCTACCATCTCCTTAACCAAAAAGTGACTTTCCTACATTCAAAACTTTTTGTCATTTCATCATCTCCTATGTCTTTCCTCTCTTAAACCTATTCTTCATATTTATCATGACTTCTACCCATCAGTGATTTCTCAAACCAACAAGTTACCAATCCAAACAAAACACAAAAGTAAAAATTTATAGATAAACAAAATTGAAACCAGTAAGACTACTGAATTTATAAACAAAACAGCTATTTTTAAAAGAGAAAGAAAATCAATAAACCATTAACTAATCTGATGAAATAGAGGGAAAAAGAGGGCAAAACCAAATTACAAAAATAAAAAATGAAAAATGGGAATTCGCAACAAATGAAGAGAAAAATAAAGGAAAAATTCTGAAACCACTATACTGAATTAGTTGTTGACAAAATTTAAATATAAATCAAATGGATGAATACACAAACATATAGATGTGTGATATCAAAATGAAACAGGAAATCAAGAATCTAAATGATATGTCAGAAGTAAATTTTGTGACTAGATGGACTTACAAGTAAATTCTATTATGGATTTAAAGAAAAAATCATTAATATGCTACATAAAATGTTTCCTTAAAAAGACAGAGAGGAAATAAGATATCCTACAGAGCTCCTTTTGATACAGAGTTTACTGAGAGTATAGCAAAGCATTTGATTAAATCTCTCATGCAAATCTTGTAGACAAGGTGAAAGGATTTGGGTTAGGCAATAATGTAATTAAGTAGATAGCTCCTAATGACTTCAGCAGTTTCAAGCACTATCTTGTCCTGTGTTTCTTTTTCCTAAGTGCCTTTAACTAAAGGGTATTGGCAAAATCTATGGCTCAGTTCTTAAGAAATTCAAAAATTCACATTATTCCATAAGGATACAAAGGTAGCATAGCTGGTGGGCCTGAAGATTACACTGGTTGACAGATCTCATAGGCTACCACTTCTCTTAAGGCTCACAAAAGCTTCCCCCCAAGCCAAAGACAATAACATAAATAAAAGGAGAAAAGAAAAGAAAATTTCTTGCAAAAAGAGGGAAATTCTAGCCCCAATTGAGTATCTAACACTCTTAGGGAATCTGAGATTAACTTGAACTCACCCCTTACCTACAGATAAACCAAACTTGTCCTTGTCCATATATAGGACATTGCAACAAACAGAGAAATTTGATATAGTTTTAAGAAGAATGACATTATTGTATAACATTGACTTCAAGGTTTAGAACCTGAGTGACTAAAAGGATGATAATACCTTCAACAGAAATAAGCACATTTTAAAGAAGGGTGACTACTAGAAATTAAGATCAATTCTATTTTGGAAATCTTGAGTTCTATTTGGAGAAATTCATGAAGCAGTTCATGACGTGGCACTGAAGTTCATGAGATAGACCAACACTGGATGAAAAGGCTATTTTTTCTAGGAACTTGGCCATGAAAGTCAGGAAATAAATGCAGGTGTGGTAAGGTCTACTGAAAGTTTTTTTTCTAAGTATGGAGTACAGGTCAATATGTCTTTAGGCAGGAGTGGAAGCCAAGGTAAGGTTGAAAATTAGGAAAAGAAGGAATGGGAATAGGGCCAAGTTCTAGGAGAAGACAGAAGGGGATAGGATTAAAGGTATAATTAGGTGTCTTGGACTTAATAAAAAGGTCCATGCCTTCTTCAGATACTAGAGAAAAGGCAGTGAGAACAAAGGATGGTTGTTAAGGATTTAAGGGATAGAAATGGGGGAAAGAGAGAGTTTCACAGGAATAGCTTAAATTTTCCTAGTAAAGGATAATGTGAGGCCCTGAAAAATTAAGCACCACAATGGTGTAGGTTGCTTGAGGAGAAGAGAAAATTTGGAACAGGTGTTTTGTATGATAGAACCAGTCAACAAAGAGTTAAAACTTAGTCTGCAGCAGTGAAGACCCAGGTTAAATTCAAAAATACAAATTTATAATGCACCAGCAGAGTTCAGGGGATAGGAGAGGCAAAGGAATATTATAAAAATAATGTAGGGTTAAGTAAGTTAGTCAATATGCATTTGTTAAGCATGTATTATGTACCAGGCACAGTACTAAGCACAGGCTTAGAAATGAAAAAAAAAAACATAGTCCCTGTCCTCAAGTAGCTCATAGCTAAATGGAGGAGACAAAAGGTTAGCAACTGTACACATACAAGAACACCTATACAGAGAACCTGCTTTAGCCCACTGGAACCAATTGTTCTTATCCACCCATTCCACCAGGTGAAGTCTTCATATATTCAAGGGCAGATATACCTCTAACTCACCAACACTTTTCAGGCCTGCCACCTGCTTTAGCTCTGCCATTGAGTTGGTTTTATTGGGATGTGGCCCCTGCTCACGCTACAGCTTCTTGGAGCCACAAGTGAGAGTTTTGAGAAAGACACCAAAGATGGATGAGCAGCCATGAAAAGGTCTAACCAAGCCCTTCTACTAGAGGTTCTAGTGCTCCCAGAACACCCCACAGATCCAACCCAGAGTAGATGAAAGGTAATCTCAAAGTGCAAACACCAGCAGTGGGGGAGGAGGGGAGGAGAAATGAGGGGTTAGAAAACAGAGAAGGGCCCCCTGAAGGAAAAGCAATTTGAGCTGAGTCATAAGGAAAGCCAGGTATCTGAGGTAAGGAGGGAAAGCATTTCAGGGATAGGGAATGAACCAGTGAAAAAGAATGGAGTCAGCAAAAACATTGTTGTATGTGACAAACAGCAAGATCACTATAGAGTACATGGAGGGGAGGAAGGTATATGAAAACTTGAAAAACTGGAAGAGGCCAGGTTATGAAGAACTTTAACAGCCAAACAGAAGATTCTATATTTGATTCTGAAGATAAGAGGGAACTTACTGATAGTAGCTTACTGGTGCGGTGGGGACTGAGGGTAGGGATAGTATTTTTCAGATTTGTGTTTCAGTAAAATTGCTTTAGTGGCTGAATGGAGAAGGATTTGAGTGGGAGGACTCTTGAGACAAGCAGAACAACCAGCAAACATTGCAATAGTCTAGGCCAAACGTGTTGGGTCTTTGTACCAACTAAGGTAGTGATGATATCAGAGGGGAGAATCAGAGTACAGAAGAAATGTTGTGAAGGGTCGAAGTTGAGAAATGATAAAAAAGAAGGCAATGTGGTTTTTGATGAGATGAAGGGAGAATTAGGGGTCAAGGCTACGGCCCCAGGCTAGTACAACTGGCTGAGGCAGGAGAGCAATTCATTGTGAAAAGTCTCAAAGGATACAATTATCAGCATAAAAGGTATCAATTAAAATTGTTAAAAACAAACAAATAAATATACACTGAGAGAGAAACAGTGTGGCATGGGGTTAAAGAATCAACTTGAGTCAGGAAAACAATGAATACTGACTAGTTTTGATGCCTCCAGGCAATTCTCTAGGATACCAAGTGGTAGAGCCCTTATTTGATCAGCACTGGTAGAAGGAATTTCCTTACCAGGAGTTTCCTACCCCTGAAATCACAGACCCCAATAAAAGAAGAGAGGCATCAGAGTCGAACTTCAGTGGAGGCCTCAACAAGGTATAACAAAATGAAAGCCACAGAGCCATGTGCTTACTTTCAAGGGCTAGGGAGACAAGTAGGCAGCCAATTCTCCTCTTCAGTCTTATTGGGTACAGGTTTGCAGTGAATGGTGGTTTAGATCTGCACACAATTCTGTTCCAGTAATCCATACTAAGCTTTGAATCAAGGGGAACCAAAACTCCGGATACAAAGTGAGAAACCATCCAATGCACTGAATATTTTGTGTAACCTGAAGTCATTCCCAAAGTGCCAGATGTTTGGCATTATAAAGAAAACACAACTAATAATGGTAAAATGAAACCAGATGCTTTGGTACAGCCTGGAGATAGCCTTCAACCAGCTATGGTAAAGATGAGTAAAGAAAAACATTGCTTCATCATTTCATTTTTTTTTAAATTTTAAACATTATTTTATTTGGTCATTTCCAAACATTATTCATTGGAAACAAAGATCATTTTCCTTTCCTCCCTGCCCCCCCTCACACCACCTTTCCCTCTCCCATAGCCTACACACGATTCCACTGGTTATCACAAGTGTTCTTGACTCGAATCCATTTCCCTGTTGTTGGTATTTGCATTAGAATGTTCATTTAGAGTCTCTCCTCAGTCATATCCCCTCAACCCCTGTAGTCAAGCAGTTGCTTTTCATCGGTGTTTTTACTCCCACAGTTTATCTTCTGCTTGTGGGTAGTATTTTTTAGATCCCTGCAGATTGTTCAGGGACATTGCATTGCCACTAATGGAGAAGTTCATTACCTTCGATTGTACCACAATGTATCAGTCTCTGTGTACAATGTTTTCCTGGTTCCGCTCCTTTCGCTCTGCATCACTTCCTGGAGATTGTTCCAGTCTCCATGGAATTCCTCTACTTTATTATTCCTTTTAGCACAATAGTATTTCATCACCAACATATACCATAATTTGTTCAGCTATTCCCCAATTGATGGGCATCCCCTTGTTTTCCAGTTTTTGGCCACCACAAAGAGTGCAGCTATGAATGTTCTTGTACAAGTCTTTTTCCTTATTACCTCTTTAGGGTACAAACCCAGCAATGCTATAGCAGGATCAAAGGGCAGACAGTTTTTTTTCGTCCTTTGGGCATAGTTCCAAATTGCTCTCCAGAATGGTTGGATCAATTCACAACTCCACCAGCAATGAATTAGTGTCCCCACTTTG
Organism: Monodelphis domestica; assembly: GCF_027887165.1. Lineage (NCBI taxonomy): Eukaryota > Metazoa > Chordata > Mammalia > Didelphimorphia > Didelphidae > Monodelphis > Monodelphis domestica. The sequence goes on along the minus strand of NC_077235.1, from coordinate 26,831,442 downwards.
CCACATCCCCTCCAGCATTTATTACTTTCCATAGCTCTCAGGTTAGCCAATCTGCTAGGTGTGAGGTGATACCTCAGAGTTGTTTTGATTTGCATCTCTCTGATTATAAGAGATGTAGAGCACTTTTTCATGTGCTTATTAATAGTTTTAATTTCTTTGGCTGAGAACTGGCCTGTTCATGTCCCTTGCTCATTTCTCAATTGGAGAATGGCTTGATTTTTTGTACAATTGATTTAGTTCTTTGTAAATTTGAGTAATTAGACTTTTGTCAGAGGTTTTTATGAAGATTGTTTCCCAATTTGTTGCTACCCTTCTGATTTTGGTTACATTGGTTTTGTTTGTGCAAAAACTTTTTAATTTGATGTATTCCAGATTATTTATTTTGCATTTTGTAACTCTTTCTAAGTCTTGCTTGGTTTTGAAGTCTTTCCCTTCCCAAAGGTCTGACATGTATGCCATTCTGTGTTCGACTAATTTTCTTATAGTTTCCTTCTTTATGTTCAAGTCATTCACCCATTTTGAATTGATCTTGGTGTAGGGTGTAAGGTGTTGATCTAAACCTAATATTTCCCTTACTGTCGTCCATTTTTCCCAGCAGTTTTTATGAAATAGTGGATTTTTGTCCCAAAAGCTGGGATCTTTGGGTTTGTCATATACTGTCTTGCTGAGGTCGCTTGCCCCCAGTCAATTCCACTGATCCTCCTTTCTGTCTCTTAGCCAGTACCAGATTGTTTTGGTGTCCGCTGCTTTATAATATAGTCTGAGATCTGGGACTGCAAGACCGCCTTCCTTTGTATTTTTTTTCATTATTTCCCTGGATATCCTTGATCCGTTGTTCTTCCAAATGAACTTTGTTATGGTTTTTTCTAAATCAGTAAAAAATTTTTTGGAAGTTCCATGGGTATGGCACTAAATAGATAGATGAGTTTGGGTAGGATGGTCATTTTTATTATATTGGCTCGTCCTACCCATGAGCAGTTAATGTTCTTCCAATTGTTCAAGTCTAGTTTTAGTTGTGTGGAAAGTGTTCTGTAGTTGTGTTCATATAGTTCCTGTATTTGTCTCGGGAGATAGATTCCTAAGTATTTTATTTTGTCTAAGGTAATTTTGAATGGGATTTCTCTTTCTAGTTCTTGCTGCTGAGCTGTGTTGGAATTATATAGAAATGCTGATGACTTATGTGGGTTTATTTTGTATTCTGCAACTTTGCTAAAGTTGTTGATTATTTCGATTAGCTTTTTGGTTGAATCTCTAGGATTCTTTAAGTAGACCATCATGTCATCTGCAAAGAGTGATAATTTATTCTCCTCCTTGCCTATTTTAATGCCTTCAATTTCTTTTTCTTCTCTAATTGCTACTGCTAGTGTTTCTAATACAATGTCAAATAACAGAGGTGATAATGAATATCCTTATTTCACTCCTGATCTTAATGGGAATGGATTTAGTTTATCCCTATTGCAGATGATATTAGTTGATGGTTTTAGATATATACTGTTTATTATTTTTAGGAACGACCCTTCTATTCCTATGTTTTCTAGTGTTTTTAGTAGGAATAGGTGTTGTATTTTATCAAAGGCTTTTTCTGCATCTATTGAGAAATCATGTGGTTCTTGTTGGTTTGCTTGTTGATGTGGTCAATTATGTGGATGGTTTTCCTAATATTGAACCAGCCCTGCATCCCTGGTATAAATTCTACTTGATCATGGTGGATGACCCTTCTGATCACTTGCTGGAGTCTTTTTGCTAGTATCCTATTTAAGATTTTTGCATCTATATTCATTAGGGAGATTGGCCTATAATGTTCTTTCTCTGTTTTTGGCCTGCCTGGCTTTGGAATTAGTACCATGTTTGTGTCATAAAAGGAGTTTGGTAGAACTCCTTCTTTGCTTATTATGTCAAATAGTTTGGAGTATTGGAGTTAGCTGTTCTTTGAATGTTTGATAGAATTCACTGGTGAATCCGTCAGCTCTGGGGATTTTTTCTTAGGTAGTTATTTGATGGCCTGTTGGATTTCTTTTTCTGATATGGGATTATTTAAGAAATCTATTTCTTCTTCTGTTAGTCTAGGCAATTTATATTTTTGTAAATATTCATCCATATCACCTAGGTTGGTATATTTATTGCCATATAGTTGGGCAAAGTAGTTTTTAATGATTGCCTTAATTTCCTCTTCATTGGAGGTGAGATCCCCCTTTTCATCCTTCATGCTATTAATTTGCATTTCTGCTTTCCTTTTTATAATTAGATTAACCAGTACTTTGTCTATTTTGTCTGTTTTTTCAAAGTACCAGCTTCTAGTCTTGTTTATTAGCTCAATAGTTCTGTCACTTTCGATTTTATTAATTTCTCCCTTAATTTTTAGGATCTCTAGCTTGGTTTTCTTCTGGGGGGGTTTAATTTGTTCTTTCTCAAGTTTTTTGATTTGCTTTTCCAATTCCTTGATCTCTGTCCTCCCTAATTTGTTAATATATGCACTCAGGGATATGAATTTTCCTCTAAGTACTGCCTTGGCTGCATCCCATAAGGTTTGAAAGGATGTCTCGCCATTGTCATTTTCCTCAACAAAATTATTGTTTCTATGATTTCTTCTCTAACTAACCGATTTTGGAGTATCATTATTTAATTTACAATTAATTTTTGATTTGGCTCTCCATGTACCCTTACCGATCAATATTTTTATTGCCTTGTGATCTGAAAAGGCTGCATTTATTATTTCTGCTTTTCTGCATTTGAGTGCCATGTTTCTGTGACCTAGTGTATGATCTATTTTTGTGAATGTGCCATGTGGTGCTGAAAAGAAGGTGTATTCCTTTTTGTCCCTATTTTTCTCCATATGTCTATTAACTCTAATTTTTCTAAGATTTCATTCACTTCTTTTACCTCTTTCTTGTTTATTTTTTGGTTTGATTTATCTAAATTTGATAGTGGTTGGTTCAAGTCTCCCATTAATATGGTTTTACTGTCTATTTCCTCCTTCAATTCTCCTAGTTTCTCTATTAAAAATTTGGATGCTATTCCGTTTGGTGCATACATGTTGATTAGTGATATTTCCTCATTGTCTATACTCCCTTTTAACAGAATATATTTACCTTCCCTATCCCTTTTGATCAGGTCTATTTATGCTTTGGCTTTGTCAGATATCATGATTGCAACTCCTGCCTTCTTTCTATCAGTTGAGGCCCAAAAGTTCTTACTCCAACCTTTAATTCTAACCTTGTGAGTGTCAACCCGCCTCATATGTATTTCTTGAAGACAACAAATGGTAGGGTTTGGTGTTCTAATCCAGTCTGCTATTTGTCTACATTTTATGGGTGAGTTCATCCCATTCACGTTCAAAGTTATGATTGTCATTTGTGGATTCGCTGGCATTTTGATATCTTCCCCTAGTTCTGAACTTTCTTCTTTAGCTATCTCATTTTGAACCATTGATTTACTTTAGGTCAGTCCCCTTAGTCCCCTCCCTTGAGATGCTTCCCTTTCTAACCCCTCCCTTTTTATGCTCCCTTCCCCTCCCCACTCTCCTTCCCTCCCTTTTAATACTCCCTCCCCCCTCCCCCTCCTTAATGTTCCTTTCTTTCTTGCCCTATTGGATAAGATAGAATTCAGGATCCCACTGGATCTAGATGTTCTTCCCTCTCAGTTTTGATTTCACTGAGAGTAAGATTTAAGTAATTCCACTTCACGCTCTCTTCCTCTCCTTCTCATATGAGAGTTCTTCCCCTCCCCTTCCCATGTGTATCTTTATATGGGAAAGATTATTCTATTATTCCCCCCCCCCTATTTCTTGAAGTAAATCTTAGTATTATCTATGGTTCCCCCCCTCCCTTTTCCTTTCTTTGCCCCCACTTTCCCCAAATCTTCTTAATGCCCCAATCTTTCCCTCTGCATGTTTCTTCTAACTACTCTTACGATACAATTTTTGAGAGTTACACAAAACATTTTCCCCACATATTAATATATATAATTTGATGTAAATGTAGTCCTTATAGAAGAGAGTTTGACTTAAAGAAAAAGATAAGATTCATCTCCTTTTCCCTTTCTTTCATATTTACCTTTTTATGTTTCTCTTGCTTTCTGTGCTTGGATATCACATTTTCCACTAAGTTCTGGTCTTTTCTTAGCAAATGCTTGGAAATCTTCTATTTTGTTGAATACCCATACTTTCCCCTGGAAGTATATAGTCAGTTTTGCTGGGTAGTTGATTCTTGGTTGGAGACCCAGCTCTCTTGCCTTTCTAAATATTGTGTTCCATGCTTTGCGGTCTCTTAGTGTGTTAGCCACTAAGTCATGTGTGATCCTTATGGGAGACCCCCTATATCTGAAGCTCCTCTTCTTGGCTTCTTGTATGATTTTCTCCTTTTCTTGGAAGCTCTTGAATTTGGCAATTACATTCCTAGGGCTTGTCTTTTGGGGATTTAGTATAGAGGGTGTTCTATGAACCCTTTCTATTTCTATTTTGCCCCCTTGCTCCAGAATGTGTGGGCAATTTTCTTCAATAATCTCTTGTAAAATAATATCGAGTTTATTGTTTATCTCTGGTTTTTCTGGGAGACCGATAATTCGGAGGTTGTCTCTTCTTCCTCTGTTTTCCAAGTCAGTGAGATATTTTATGTCTTCTTCTAATTCATTAATTTTTTGGCTTTGCTTTATTGATTCTTGCTGTTTTATGATCTCACTTTCTTCGAGTTGCTTAATTCTGGTCATTAGGGACTGGTTTTGCTTTTCAGCTTTGTCTGCCCTTCTATTGGATGCTTCGTGCCCTTTTTCCAATTGAGCAATCTTATCTGTCAGACTGCTGATCTCTTTCTCCCATTTTTCTTTCCAGGTTTCCATCTTTTGGGTAAGCTCCAGTTTGAGATCTTCCAGAGCTTGTTGATAGTTTCCATTTTGGGAGGCATGTTCTGATTTTTTTTGGATTTCATCCTCAATCTCTTCTTTTCCTTGGGTACTTCCACCATAAAAGTTTTCAATAGTCACCCTTTCCCCTTTCTTCTTGGAGGCTTGATTTTGAGCCATGTGAGCCATCCCTTTGGTGGTTTTATTCCCCTTTCCTTTTTGGTCTGGGGTCTGAGTGATATGGGCGGGTTTTCTGTGAATTTAGGTTACCTCAGACTAGTTCTTCCCAGCCTCCAAGGTTTCTTAGAGTGCTGGGCCCCTGATCACAGCCAAACTGCCCAGGTGTTCAGCTCCACCCAGATAATCAGAGTGTGGTCTGCCGCTGGTGTTTAGCTCCGCCCAGATGTTCAGCACAACCTCCCCAAGTACAACTCCCTGGGCCCCCTTTGCTCAGCTCAGGATTCTCCCATGTTTTTTCCTGGGAGTCCCCAGATCCTAAGGACTCTGGAGTGCCCCCCCAGACAAAGACATTCCCCACTCACTCGCTGTCCCAGTAAGTGCTCCAGTAGCTCACTCTGGTTTGGTGGGGGAGGTGGGGGGGGGAAGGGCGGCTCAGTTCACGTTTCTGTGCAAGCTTTTCCTCCTTATTATCATAGTGTGGAAATGTTCAAACCCCACATACCTTCACCTCTGTGGGGTACTGGGGAGTACTGGGAAGTCCTTCTGTTCCTCCAAAGGTGATTTTTATGCTCCTTTGATGTAGTCTATTTCGTTCGGTGCCGGGGAGAGGAAGCGTGTGGCGTCTAGATTGCAGCCATGATTACCCGGAAATCTCCATCATTTCATTCTTGGAAATGTATTGAATTGGAAAATGCCTGGGACTTTGAGGACAAGGCCCTGAAAAGCCGACTCAGTCAATTAGGGCTTCACCCACTGTGCCAGGATCCTAAAAAGACTGCTGGGGTTACCTTAACAGTATGATTCTCCTTGGTACAGGGAGAAATGTATCTTTCTCAATCGGAAGGGGGAGTTTTCATTGTATCTCCTTTTAAATTGTATCCTGAAGCTCAAACTACTTGGATCTTAGCAAAATCCTTGACCTACGATACTACTATGTGTTCTTCCTTGCTTCTCTGAGATGTGTGGAAAAAGTGGCTTCTTTAGAGATCATTGTCTACACCAGTGGTTCTCAACCTTTCTAATGCCGTGACCCCGCAATACAGTTTCTCATGTTGCAGTGACTCCAAACCAAAAAATCATTTTGATGGCTACTTCAAAACTGTAATTTTACTACAGTTATAATTCAGAATGTAAATACCTGATATGCATTATGTATTCTCATTGCTACAAATTGAGAGGTTGAGAACCACTGGTCTACACTGAGAAAATGCCATGCCAAGGGAACATGGATCTCACCTATGGGAATGGAATGGCCACATGAAGAGTTTCTTTTCTCTTAAAGTGGTCTAGGACAGAGAGATGAATCTTTCTACCACTTAAACCTAAAAGAAGGCTGTCATAATCTTTTTTGTGCCAAAGATTCTGTAACAGTTTGATGAAGTGTAGGGACCCCTTTTCTCAACTTCAAGTTTTTAAATGTGTAAAACAAAATACAAAGGATTGCAAAGGAAACTAATTGTATTGAAATGGTCATTAGAGTATGTTTTCAAAGTTCATGCACCACAGGATAGCCTGGCTTCACTTCCAAATGTTTACAACAGTCTAGTCTCTAACTTGCAGACTGGAGAGGCTCGGTCATTTCAGCTAGCCAGTTTTCTATCTCTTGGTCCTATGACCATATCAAATGGTGATGCCTTAACATAAACCCTTGTTCCAACTCCCCACCCACTCTGAGCAGAAGTTGGAAGGAAACCTTTTTGTCCTACTTTCATTTCAAAATGTTCAAAGCTCTTTTCTTGAAGACTTATTCTCCCTTTCACACAGGATGGACGTATAAGGTGTACCCACAAGCCCAATCCACCTATTGATCCTCAAAAGAGCTTTTCCCTGGCCTATAGTGGGGACTTAATAAATGTTGATTGACTGACTTTGACCTGCTCCATTTCTGATCTGGGCCTGTTCATCCAACCTGAGGCATGTTGAGGGGAGGCCTTCTATTCCTAAGGGTTCACCATACTGATGTCAAACTTAGTGTTGACTCCTGCTTGACATAGCCTATGGTAGCTCAGAACTCCTTAACTCACATAATGCCCTAGCTTTGGCCTCCCAAGTAGTTGGGGTGCCAGGCATATCCCAAATGTTCCAAATACTTTAGTTTGACATTTGGGCACTTTATCTCTGGACTATTTTCTTATCTTATGTTTTTGTTCTTCTTCAGTCATATCTGACTCTTCATGACCCCATGGACCCTTTTATCCTACACTATCACCCAAAGTTTGTCCAAGGTCACGTTCATTGCTTCCATGATACTATCAATACATCTCATGCTGTCCCCCCTTTTTCTTTTTTTTCAATTCTCCCAACATCAGGATCTTTTCCAATGACTCCAGTCTTCTCATTATGTGAGTATTTAAGTACTAAGTATTAAAGTAGTTAAGCTTCAGTTTCAGTATTTGACCTTCCAGCAAATAGTTTGAATTAATTTAAGTATTGGCTGCTTTGATCTCCTTGATGTCCAAGTGACTGTCAAAAATCTTCTCTAGCACCACAATCTGAAAGCTTGGTGCTCAGTTTTCCTTATAGAATTCCTCATTCATACACCCTACATACTCCCACCAAACTTATCTATGTGCTATTTCCTGTCCCTAGTGATGTGGCCAAGCTGCCTCTATTCCTGAGACACATTTTATCTTCACCTTTTACCTATAAGAAACTTGAGCCTTTACTCTCAGAAATACAACCTGGGATAATCCTGAAAGACATAATAGGGAATGCTATCCCACTTCCAGAGAGAGAACTATTGGAGTCAGGTGGATGTGGATCAAAGCAGACTATCTTTTATATCAGTGTATTTATGTTTTTATTTGGGGATTTTGGTTGTGTATTGAGTGTGTTCTTATTACAATGACCAATATGGAAGTGTGTTTTTCATGGCAATAGAAATTAAATTAAAATTAAAAAAAAAAGAAATGAGCCTTGTTTAAGGATAAGCTCAGGTGCCATCTCTTCTGGAAAGCCTGGATTCATCCCCTCTCCTCAAATTAGCTTGTGCACACTTACATGCACAAATTATCTATACTGATCATAAAATCAAAGGCCTCTGAAAGTAGGGACTGCTTCACTTGTGTCCCTAGTAAAATATTTTGTACAGAAGGTCATTGATATGAAGCTGGAAGGGACCTTTGAGTCTAACCTCTTTAGATTTATCGATGAGAAGACTAATGCCCAAAGAGGGGGAGTGATCTTTTTCTCTTGGGCCCAAGGTCTCTACCACATGTAACAGAAACAAAATTTGGACCAAGATCCTCCAAGGCCAAAATCAACTCCACATTAGGTGCTTAAGGTGTGATTATGAAATTGAAAGGAAAGGAAGAGATTGAATTCAAGTGAAATGCAAGCTTTTCATAAGCAATCTGTTGGGAAGGAAAAGAGACTAAGACAAGAATGTGTGCTTTAAGTTAGGGTATAATAAGAAACAGGAAGGACTCCCTAGGGCTCTAGGAAAATGGAGCAGGTAGCTTCTTTTCAACCCAGGAGGATCAGGAAGGGCTCTGTGGAAGTTGTAGCTAAGCTTAGCTTGGAAGAGAGAAGAGGAGGTATGCAGATTAGATGTGAAGAATCTAGCCAGGTTTTTAGAACTGGCAGGGGCCTTAGAAGTCAAACAAATTCAATGCTTTCATTCTACTGAGGATACTAAGGCCCAAGAAGGGATTATGACTTGCCCAGGGTCATACAGCTATCAAATATCTGAGGCTGGATCTGAATTTGGCCTAACCTACTTTCAGAGGGCAGGACTGAGTCACTTCCCACTGCTGTCTCTCACCACAGGGCAGCCTAGACAAATGCTAAGAGGGAGGAAGGAAGGGTTGTGACAACTTCTGGGATCAGCTGAGGAGCCAGTTTAGCTGAACAAAGAATGTGAAATTAAAGCAAAAGAAGAAGGCTAACCAGTCCTTAAACAAGCAGAACTCTGGCAGGTCTCCAGACACAGCAACCTCAGGGTCTCCCCAGCAGTTCTTTGGCTTTGACTGGAGAGCATGCACCACCCTAGACTGCTAAGCCAAATTCTGCCAGGCTAGGCAAATGACAGTCATATTATGCATTTAGAACCACTGCTGTACACACAGGAGCAAAGAGGAAACACGTCAGTTCCAAAGGGGGAAATCTTACTGAGGAGTTGAAAAATCAAGAAGAAAGTCTGAAGCCTCCAAGACAGGTGGGTATTATGGAAGGATGGCAAACACAAATGGAAGGAAATTCTCCTTTCAAGAATGTTTAACAGAAGTATTTAGGTGGGAATCATTTTTGCTGGCAGGGTTTTTTTTTATCTATAACCATTCACTATTTTCTACTCATTTCTAATACATGTATTTCTATTTCTAAGCACATTTTAAAGGAAAATGAATATGAGAAACATAAAAGAGGACTGTATCCTACCATCTGTCTGAGACCCATGGAAAAACACTATCATGCAGGATTAATTTTTTATTCCAATGATGATTCCACAATACTACTTCACAATTTCTCTATTTCCACTTAAGGGAAAGTCACCCTTCTTAGGGAAGGAAGGTCTCAGAGCCCAAAGAATCAATGAGTTCAACCCTCCGGTAAAAAGAAAATGAGCCCCAGAGCACAGAAGGGTCTTATCCAAGGACACACAGCTAAATACAAGCTGAGCTCAGATCCATTGTTCAATACTACCTACCTCTCAGGACCAACTTGGTCTGCAGTACCTTCTCCTCCTCTTCCTCCTCAATGTACTTATTTCTGTGCATGGACTGTCTCCCCATTCCCTTCTCCTAGTCAAACAGAAGTTCCTTTCAAACAAGGGCTGCTTTGTTTTTCTGTTTCTATCTACAGTACCTGAATACAGTAGGTACTTAACAAATGCTTATGGAATTAGATTTATTCTAGGCATGTCACTTTAGATCTGAACTTCATTTTTTTCATCTAATGAATCTGAATAATTCAACAACAAATTCACTGACAATCATAAACTACCTACTAACAAGTTTCCTATAGCAGAATTCATTAAATGTATACAGATTAAATCATAAGTCATTTACTAGCCATAATTAAAGCATCAGTTGTTATGATGCAAATATCTAAGCGCAGGAATTCTAACATTACATATTACTAGCCTTGTGAACAGCATCTGGAACTAAGAGAAGAAAGTAAGGGAATAATATGCATCTGGTCCAGTCAGCTCAAAATAAATGGAGAGAAAATGGCAAGCTGGATACTGTCAACTATAGTCAAAGAAATGAGCATGTGTCATCCATTAGACATCTTTCATAGCATCTAGCTCCCTTAGGAGCAAACAGACATCCTCTCAACATTCCTGAAGGTTCCCAATGTTGTCCATTTTTCAATCAGGATCACTGAGGCATGAATAAAGTGAGACCGTTTGTCCAGTAAGTCCCCAAAACATCCTGAGGGGAAATGAAGGGGCATGAATACCAAAGGAGTAGCATTCATTTTTAAAAAGCAACAAAGGAAGGATTAAAAAAAATGGAGGTTACCAGAGGCCCTTCCTTCTGTAGTTCCCTACATACTCACTCCTTCCTATTCCTGGATCACTGGAAAACTTGAGAATCTATTGAGATAACACCAAAAGACAGTGAGACAAACAAGAACCTTTTTAAAAGGGGGTGGAAGGTAAGAGATTTCTTTTCATTCATCTAAATCCTGTTCCTGTCTAAGAGAACCAGCTCAAATTCCTCCTCCCTGAAGACCTTTTCTAACTCAATCTTGCTTCTAGTGACCTCTATTTCTTCTGAACTCCTACACTAATTTATTATCTGTACCATTCTTCTGGGTATTATTACTTGCATATCACTTAGTCACAGAGTTAACACATGTATTTACCTCTTATTTAAATCTGGCTTGTAATGTAACTTTAAGGGTTATATCTGTCTCTACAAATAGACACCAAGTGTCTTGAGGGTAGTATCCTGATTCTGTATCCTCTATAACAGAGAACATATTATCTTAGTATATGAAAAGATGAGTAAGTCAATCAATAAACATTTATTATGTACCTCAGTGCTAGGCACTATGATAAGTGACAGCAATACAAAAGAAGGCAAAAAACAGTATAATAGGGAGGCAGTATGCAAAAAACTATTAGCAAACAAGACACAAAGTATTGATGTTAAATCATCTCAGTGGGAAAGAAGGCACTATCAGTGTGTGTGTAGGGAGGTCAGGCCAGAAACAAAGAACTAGTAAAAGCTTCTTGCATTAGGTATGATTTGAATTGAATCTTGAAGGAGGCCAAAGGAAAGGGGAGGGAGAAGTGAGGAGGGAGAACATTGCAGAAATAGGGGCAAGGCAGTGAAAAGGCACAATCAAGAGACAGAGTGTGTGAAGAACAGCAAGTAGGCCAAGGTATCTTCATTTTATAATGCATAAAGGACAGCAAAACAGGCTAGGAAAACGAGGGAAATGCAATGTTGTGAAGAACTTCAAAATGTAAGCCATTTATATTTAATCTTGGTATCAATAGGGTGCCACTGGAGCTTACTGAGGGGAACAATTGGACCTGCACTTTAGGAAAATCACTTGGACAGCTGACTGGAAGAGGGGTTAGAATTAGAATTAAACTTAAGACCAGGAGACCAACCAGCAGGCTTACTGCAATAGTCCTAGTAATAGATAAAAGGGTAAGAGCTATATGATTGATTAGCAAGAAGGGGCCTTATAAGGGGAGCTAGGTGACTAAGTAAATAGGGATGCCAGACCTAGAGTTTGAGGTCCTGGGTTCAAATCTGTCCTCAAAAACTTCCTAGCTATTGACCTTGGACAGGTCACTTAACCTCAATTGCCTAGCCTTTTGCCTTGATTCTGATACTTAGTATTGATTCTAATACAGAAGGTAAGGGTTTTCTTTTAAAAGGAAGTGGAAGCTTCCTTATATAAGAGGTATTGTGATGGTAGAACAAGATTTGATAAGAGACTGGATACTGTGAAGATTGGATTTAGCTAACTCCTGATTGTAACACTGAAGGTATTTAGCTCTTCCTTTATTGCAAAGATTAAATTGTAATCCCTGGTCTATTTTTAGATTTTAATACCCAAAGTATTAACTCAGTATTTAAAGTAAATCTACCCATTTTAACTACAAAAAGGTGTCAACTAACTACAAAAAAGGTGTTAACTAACCAAAAACGTTTCAACTAACCACAAAAGGTGTAAATTAACTACAAAAGGTGCGACATCGATTTCATACAGTGAGTGGGCAGTCCTGAAGTTGAGCCCTTACTGTGATTAATAGACATAAAGTTTAGGGAAAGTGACACAAGAGAAAAACATCTTTAAATAGAAGAAACAGAGGCACACAAGGATCAATTGAGATGAATCAAGAGATCTTTAGTCACTTGTAGTTGGACTGGATAGAACAGTCACTTAGGCTTGGAGTAAAGAAGAGTCACTCGAAGGAGAGCCTGGAAGACAGACACTTGCGAGACTGGAAAACAGACACTCAGACTCAGAGTGAAGACAATTGGCTGTGGAACTGGACCTGTGGAGGAGCTCATGCAGGAGACCTCAGACTGCTTTCTGTTTAGATGGTCACCATGGTGAGTGGAAAGACTGACTTAGTTTCCTTGTCTTTCTGGAGGTGTCTTTCTGGAGGTCTCAGAAAGGCCCATCATCTTAAGACTCCTTTCCCCTGGCAGGGGCTTAGAATTTCTACCTGTCTCTGAAGAAACCAGAGCTTTTGCTCCCAATCTCTCTCTCTCTGTCTCTCTCTCTCCCCCCTTTTCTCTCTTCCTTAATATCTTCCCTATGTTGTAAAAATAAACTACCATGAATTACATTTTACAATAGTAATTCATTTTGGGATTTATAAATGAAATCCCTGGTGACCACCAATTAAATATATTCACCAAAAAAAAAATAAACAAATTGTAAGGTGAATATAGTTAAGGAATTGGTAATAACATTGAAACTGGGTGACTGTGAGGATGGGGGTGCTCCTGACAGGAAGAATAAAGTTGGAGAGGGAAGGTTTTGGCCATGAAGATAAGGAGTTCCATTTTGGACAAGGTGAGTTTCAGAAATCTACAAGACATTTAATTTAACGTACCCAAAAGGCAGTTAGTCATGTGGGATAATAGCTCAGAAGAGAGGTCAAGATGGTGGACTTGAAGGAGCAGAAGTTCAGACCTCTAAGTACCCTTCCTTACAGATCACAAACTGAATGCTCCTAGGGGACTGAAAATCAAACCTAACAACAAGACAGAGCCAAGGAAGCCTCCTGCTGGACTCAATTCAAAAGGAACACTCCCCCAAAAACCAGAATCCAAGAACACTCGGGTATAAGGGAAAGGCAGAAGGAAGGTCTAAGGATACCACCCACCTAGAACACTGAGCCTCCAGCGGCAGCGGGAACCTCTGGGTGGGCAAAGGTGCTGGTCTGGAGGGTGTACCTTGCAGGCAGAGCTGTGCCAAGTTTAGAGCGTTGAACACAGATGACAGGGAAGGAGCTAGAGAGGGAGCATAGAGCTGGCAGCCTGGCCAAAGCTTTGGAAGAAATGATATGTATCCCTATAAGAAAAGAGGACATTGGTAACTCTTAAAAACTGTGGTTATCACCTGGGCAGCTAGAAGAATTACACTTAGAGGGAACAGTGACAAACTATATAGGATGAAAGGACAAGACATAAATAGATATATAGATATATGCATGCATAAATATATATACATGTGTATATATATATGTATATATATATATATACAACTAGAGCTAAAAAAGAGGTTAATACTAAAAGGAATAGGAAAAGAAACAAATGGGGGTAAATTTATATGTCACAAAGAAGCTCATGGCAGGAGGGGGGAGAATATCAATACACTGGAAGGGTAAAGAGGTTGGACATAGGAAATACTCAACTCTTACGTGCTTTGAAATTGACCCAAAAAGGGAAGAACAATCCAATCCATTGGAGCAGAGAATAAATTTGCGCCCTATAGGGGAGTAGAAGGGTAATAAATGGACTGGTGGGAAGGGAAGCAGTACAAGGGAAGGAGAGGGTGGGGGGTGATTTTAGAAAGACTACAAGGAAAATAAGGGGGGAATAAGAAGGAATGGGGGTAGAAAGGGAAGTAAAATAAGGGTGGGAACTAGGGGGATTGATTAAAAACAAACATTGGTGTAGAAGGAAATAGTGAAAGAATAAAAGGCAGGCACCAGGAGTAGAAATCAAAATGCTGGGAAATACACAGCTAGTAATCTTAACTCTGAATGTGAATGGAATGAACTCACCCATAAAAAGCAAGTGAATAGCAGAGTGGATTATATTCCAAAACCATACCATACATTGTCTACAAGAAACACACATGAGGAAGGTAGACACACACAGGCTAAAAGTAACAGGATGGAGCCAAATCTATTGGGCATCAACTGATAAAAAGAAGGCAGGAGTCACAATCATGATATCTGACAAAGCCAAAGTAAAAATAAATCTAGTTAAAAGAGATAGGGAAGGTAATTACATCCTGATAAAAGGCAGTAGAGACAGTGAGAAAATACCGGTACTCAAAATGTATGCACCAAATGGCATAGCATCCAAATTTCTAAAGGAGCGACTAGTGGAGCTCAAGGATGAAATAGATATAAAAACTATACTAGTGGGAGACCTGAACCTTCCTCAATCCAAACTAGATAAACCAAACCAAAAAATAAATAAGAAAGAGATGAGAGAAGTGAATGAAATCTTTAAAAAAATAGTTAGTAGATATGTGGAGAAAAATAAATAGGGACAAAAAGGAATACACCTTCTTTTCAGCAGCACATGGTATATTCACAAAAATTGACCATGTATTAGGGCATAAAAATATTGCAAACCAGTGCAAAAGAGCAGAAATAATAAATGCAACCTTTGCAGATCACAATGCAATGAAAATAATAATTAGTAAGGGTACATGGAGAGGTAAATCAAAAATTAATTGGAGATTAATATGATTCTCCAAAACCGGTTAAAGAACAAATCATAGAAACAATTAATAACTTCATTGAAGAAAATGACAATGATGAGACATCCCTTCAAAACCCATGGGATGCAGCCAAAGCAGTACTCAAGGGAAAATTTATATCCTTTAGTTCATATATTACAAATTAAGAAGGGCAGAGGTCAATGAATTGGGCATGCAAATTAAAAAACTAGAAACTGAACAAATTAAAAATCCTGAGATGAAGACTAAAGTTGAGATCCTAAAAATCAAAGGAGAAATTAAAAAAAATTGAAATTCAAACAACTATTGATTTAATAAATAAGACTAGAAGCTGGTACTTTGAAAAAACAAATAAACTAGACAAAGTACTGGTCAGTCTAATTAAAAACAGAAAGAAGAAAACCAAATTGACAGTATCCAAGATGAAAAGAGAGACCTCACCTCAAATGAAGAGGAAATTAATGCAATCATTAAAAACTACTATGCCCAATTATATGGCAGCAAATATGGCAATTTAGGTGATATGGATGAATAATTACAAAAATATAAATTGCCTAGACTAACACAGGAATAAATAAATTTCGTAAATAGCCCCATATCAGAAAATGAAATTGAAGAAGCTATCAAAGAACTCCCTAAGAAAAAATCCCCAGGTCCAGATGGATTCACAAATGAATTCTACCAAACATTCAAAGAACAACCAATCCCAATATTATACAAACTATTTAACAGAATAAGCAAAGAAGTAATTCTACCAAATTCATTTTACAACACAACATGGTACTGATCCTAAAGCCAGGCAGGTCAAAAACAGAGAAAAAAAACTATAGACAAATCTCCTTAATGAATATAGATGCAAAAATCTTAAATAGGATACTAGCAAAAAGCAAGTGATCACGAGGGTTATTCACTATGACTAGGTAGGATTCATACCAGAAATGCAAGGATGGTTCAATATCTCACACCCTACACATCCACATAATTGACCATATTAACAAGCAAACCGACAAAAATCACGATTATTTCAATAGATGCAGAAAAGGCCTTTGATAAAATACAACACCCATTCCTATTGAAAACACTAGAAAGTATAGGAATAGAAGGGCCTTTCCTAAAACTAATAAACAGTATATATCTAAAACCATCAGCAAACATCATCTGCAATGAGGATAAACTAGGAACATTCCCAATAAGATCAGGAGTGAAACAAGGATGCTCATTATCAACTCTATTATTTAATATTCTACTAGAAACACTAGCAGTAGCAATTAGAGAAGAAAAAGAAATTGAAGGTATTAAAATGGGCAATGAGGAGACCAAGCTATCACTCCTTGTGGATGATATGATGGTTTACTTAAAGAATCCTAGAGAATCAATGAAAAAGCTAGTCGAAAGAATCAACAATTTTAGCAAAGTTGCAGGATACAAAATAAACCTGCAAAAGCCATCAGCATTTCTATATATCTCTAACACATTTCAGCAGCAAGAATTAGAAAGAGAAATTCCATTTAAAATCACCCTAGACAAAATAAAATACTTAGGAATCTATCTGTCGAGACAAACACAGGAACTATACGAACACAACTACAAAACACTCTCCACACAATTAAAACTAGATCTAAACAATTGGAAAAACATCTCATGCGTGAGATGAGCTAACATAATAAAAATGACAACCCTACCCAAATTAATTCACTTATTTAGTGCCATACCTATTGAACTACCAAAAATACTTTTTTACTGAATTAGAAAAAATATAACAAAGTTCATTTGGAAGAACAAAAGATCAAGGATATCCAGGGAAATCATGAAAAAAAATGCAAAGGAAGGAGTACTTGCAGCCCCAGATCTCAAACTATACTATAAAGCAGTGGTAATCTAAATAATTTGGTACTGGCTAAGAGACAGAAAAGAGGATCAGTGGAATGGACTGGGTGTAAATGACCTCAGCAAGACAGTCTATGATAAACCCAAAGATCCCAGTTTTGGGGACCAAAACCCACTTTTTGATAAAAAAAAAAAAACAGCTGCTGGGAAAATTGGAAGACAGTATGGGAGAGATTAGGTTTGGATCAACATCTCACACCCTACACCAGGATAAACTCAGAATGGCTGAATGACCTGAATATAAAGAAGGAAACTATAAACAAATTAGGCGAACACAGAATAGTATACTTGTCAGATCTTTGGGAAAGGAAAGACTTTAAAACCAAGTAATAGCTAGAAAAAACCACAAAATATATGATCAATAATTTTGATTACATCAAATTAAAAAGGTTTTGTACAAACAAAACCAATGCATCCAAAATTGGAAAGGGATACAAACAATTGGGAAACAATCCTCATTACAAAAAGGTCTGACAAAGTTCTAATTACTCAAATTTATAAAGAGCTAAACCAGTTGTACAAAAAAAATCAAGCCATTCTCCAATTGAAAAATGGGCAAGGGACATGAATAGGCAATTTTCAATTAAGGAAATCAAAACTATTAATAAGCACATGAAAAAATGCTCTAAATCTCTTTTAATCAGAAAAATGCAAATCAAAAAACAACTCTGAGGTATCACCTCACACCTAGCAGGTTGGCTATCATGACAGCAAAAGAAAGTAAAGAATGCTAGAGGGGATGTGGCAAAGTTGGGACATTAATTCATTGCTGGTGGAATTGTGAATTGATCTAACCATTCTGGAGGACAATTTGGAACTATGCCCAAAGGGTGATAAAAGACTCTCTGCCCTTTGATCCAGCCTTAGCACTGCTGGGTTTGTACCCCAAAGAGATAATAAGGAAAAAGACTTGTACAAGAATATTCATAACTGCGCTCTTTGTGGTAGCCAAAAATTGGAAAATGAGGGGATGCCCTTCAATTGGGGAATGGCTGAACAAATTGTGGTGTATGTTGGTGATGGAATACTATTGTGCTGAAAGGAATAATCAAGTGAAGGCATTCTATGGAGACTGGAACAACCTCCAGGAAGTGATGCAGAGTGAAAGGAGCAGAACCAGGAAAACATTGTACAGAGACTGATACACTGTGGTACAATCGAACATAATGGACTTCTCCATTAGTGTCAATGCAATGTCCCGGAACAATCTGCAGGGATCTAGGAAAAAAAACACTATCCACAATCAGAGGACAAAGTGTGGGAGTAAAAACACCGAGCAAAAGCAACTGCTTGACTACAGGGGTTGAGGGGATATGATTGAGGAGAGACTCTAAATGAACACCCTCATGCAAATACCAACAACATGGAAATGGGTTCAAATCAAGGATACATGTGATACCCAGTGGAATCGCGCATCGGCTATGCGAGGGGTGTTGGGAGGGGGGAAGGAAAAGAAAATGATCTTTGTTTACAATGAATAACTTTTGAAAATGACCAAATAAAATAATGTTTAAAAGGAAAAAAAATAAAGATTGAAAGTGGCTCAATACCTCAGAGACCAAAAAAAAAAACAAAAACAAACCAACCCAAAATAAAACAAAACAAAATAAAATATACCCACATAAATCATCAGCATTTTTATACATTACCAACTGTTAAAAGGTGCTCCCCAGGGATTTAATCTCTAAATCCCAAAATGAATTACTAAAGTAAATGGAATTTATGGTAGTTTATTTACAATAGAGGGAAGATATTAAGGAAGAGAGAAAGGGGGAAAGAGAAAACACTGGCTTCCTCAGATACCAAGTAGAAATACTAAGGCCTAATCAGGGAAAAGAGTTTGGGTCACTAAGTCAGCCTTTCTCTCACCAACGGTGACCATCTAAATGAAAAGAAGTCTGTCTGTCTGTCTTCCGGTTGCTCCTCAAGTGTCTGTCTTCTAGTCTCTCCTCTGAGTCAGAGAGCTCCCATTGAATCCAAATTCAAGAGGCTAAACTTCCAGTCTCATTCCGAGTCAGAGATCCTCCATTCAACTCAAATCTCGAATTGAATATATTCTTCTGGCCTCTGATCCTCTTTTTAAAGATCTTTTTCTCTTGTGTTACCTCCCCTAAATTTCATGTCTACCAATCACAGCAGACGCTTTTCTCCAGGACTGCCCACTCTTTAGTTCACACCTTCTTTGGTTAGATTATATCTTTTGGGTTACTTAACACCTTTTTTGATTAGTTCATCTTTTGTAGTTACTTAACACCTTTTTGTAGTTAAATGGGTAGATCTACTTAAAATACTGACTTATCACCTTTTGGGGATTAAAATCTTAAAAATATATTGTGGATTACAATTCAATCTTCCCAATAAAGTAAGAGGTAAGTTTCTTCATTGTTACAATTAGGAGATAGCTAAATTCAATCATCACACAACAAAGCAAAAAATATAAAGAGAAATTCTATTTAAAATATCTAGATGATACAAAATACTTGAGAATCTACTTGCCAAGAAAAACACAGGAATTATATGGACACAATTACAAAACACTTTTCACACAAATGATTTCAGATCTAAACAACTAGAAAAATATTAATTTCTTAGAGGTAGGCCAAACTAATATAAAACACTAGAAAGTATAGGAATAAAAGGACCTTCTCTTAAATTAATAGTGGTATTTATTTTAAACCATCAGCAAGTATCATATGCAATAGGGCTATGTTAGAAATCTTCCCAATGAGATCAAGAATGAAGCAAGGATGCTCATTATCACCACTATTATTTAATATTGTACTGGAATGCTAGCTTTAGTAATTAGAAGAGAAAAAGAAACTGAAGGAATTAAAGTAGGCAATAAGGAAACTAAATTATCACTCTTTGCATATATGATGGTATACTTAGAAATCAACCAAAAACTAGTTGAAATAATTAATAACTAACAAAGTTGCAAGATAAAAAATAAACATAAATCATCAATATTTCTATATATTTCCAACAAAGTTGAGCAGCAAGAGTTAGAAAGAGAAATTCCATTTAAAATCACTCCAGAACAATCTAAAATACTTAGAAATCCATTTGCAAAGACAAACACAGGAATTATATGAACACAATACAAAAAAATTTCACACTAATAATGTCAGATCTAAATAATCTGAAAAATGGTAATTACTCATGAGAAAGCCAAGCTAATATAATAAAAATGACAATCCTACCTAAATTAATTTACTTCTTTAGTGCCATAACAATAAAACCACCAAAAAGCTTTTATAGAACTAGAAAAAATAAAATTCACCTGGAAGAAAAAAGATCAAGAATATCAATGGAATTAATAGAAAAAATATGAAGGGTGGTAGCCTAGCAATAACACATCATAAACTGTACTATAAAGCAGTAATCATCAAAACCATCTAGTACTGGCTAAGAAATAGAATGGTGGATCAATGGAATACTTTAGAGGTAAATGACCTCAGCAATCTAGTGTTTGATAAACCCCAAAATCCCAGCTTTAGGGATAAGAACTCATTATGTGACAAAAACTGCTGGGAAAACTGGAAAACAGTTTGGCAAAAATTAGTCATAGACCAGTATCTTATACATATACCAAGATAAGATCAAATTGGTATATGATGTAGCTGTAAAGGATACTATAAGTCCATTAGGGGAACATAGAATAGTTTTCCTCTCAGGTCAATGGATAAGGGAAGAAATTATGACCAAACAAGAGATAGAGAACATTATATTACAAAGGTAAAATGAATAATTTTGACTATACTAAATTAAAAAGGTTTTGTACAAATAAAAGCAATATAACCAAGATTAGAAGGGAAACATTTTTATAGAGGACTAAGTCTAATTTATAAGAAATCAAGTCATTCCCCAGTTGATAAATGGTGAAAGGATATGAATAAGTAGTTTTCAGATGAAGAAATCAAAGCTATCAATAATCACTTCAAAAAATGTTCTAAATCACTTAACTACAGAAATGTGAATGTTCAAAATGTTTGTATAGAATAGTCTTTGAATAGTACCTCAAAATGAAGAAATCACAATAAATTTGATGATAATAGTACTCAGAAAAAAGAAAAGATGAAAAGATTTCATAAAGAGCTGGAAAGACCTGTATGAACTGATATAAAATAAAATAAGGAGAACCAGTAGAACATTGTACACAGTAACAGTTAATATTGTTAGAAGACTGACAGTAAAATGTTTAACTATTCTCAACAATAAAATGATCCAGGACAATTATGAAGGAATGCTATCTTCGTCCAGAGAAAGAACTGGTGAAATCAGAATGCAGATCAAAGCATACTATTTTTCACTTTAGTTTACTTATGGTTTTATTTGTGGGTTTTGAGTTTATGAGTATTACCTTACAATTATGAACAGTTGTGCATGATAATATATGTTTAACACAGATCAAATTGCTTAGCATTTCCAAGAGGGGGAAAGGAAGAGAGGAAGAGAGACAACCTGTATCCTATAACTTCAAAAAACATATATGGAAAATTGTTATTACATGTAATTGATAAAATAAAATATATTTTATAAGAAGAATTTAGAAAAGAAGAGGTTAATGAACCTGGCATCAAATTTCATCTGGTATTTGTTCTCTCCCAAACCATTTTTAAAATTCTAAAAGGGGGTTTTAAGTTTTTCCTTGTATTAAATAAATGTTTAAGTGAACAAAATGTTTCTAAATGTAAAAATGGGAATTTAAACCCTCCCCACTCCACTTTGATATAGGTATTTAATGAGTAAATTGCTTCACATCTGAATGACTTCTATTTTTTATGTCAGTGATTATCAATTTTTTTGGTCTCATAACCCCATTACACTCTTAAAAATTATTGAGCTCACCATTCCCCAATTGACAGGTGGTCAAGGGATACAAACAGGCAGTTTTCAGATGCAGAAATCAAAACTATAAATAATCACATTAAAAAAGTGTTCTAAATTCCTCTTGATTAGAGGAATGCAAAAAAAAAACAACTCTGGGGTACCATCTTGCAGCTAGAAGATTGGCCAATATGACAGTAAAGGAAAACAATAAATAGTGGAGATGTGGCAAAGTTGGGACACTAATGCATTTGCTGGTGGAGTTGTAAATTGATCCAACCATTCTGGAAGACAATTTGGAATTATGCACAAAGGGCTTTAAAAGAATGCATACCCTTTGATCCAGCAATACCACTACTGGGTTTGTACCCCAAAAAGATAATAATGAAAAATGTTTCTACAAAAACATTCATAGCCATGCTCTTTGTAGTGGCAAAAATTGGAAAATGGGGAGGGGTGTCCTTCGATTGGGGAATGGCTGAACAAATTGTGGTATATGATGCTGATGGAATACTACTGTGCTATAAGGAATGCTGAACTGGAGGATTTCTATATGAACTGGAACCAGGAGAACATTGTGCACAGAAACTGAATCATTGTGGGATGATCAAATGTGATAAGACTTTATTACTAATAGCAATGCAATGATCCAGGACAATCCCGAGGGACTTATGAGAAGGAATGCTTTCTACATTGAGAGAAAGAACTGTGGGAGTAGAAACACAGAAGAAAAACATATGATTTGTCACTTATTTATATAGATATAGGATATGGGCTTTTGGTTTTAAAAGATTACTCTATTACAAAAATGAATAATATGGAAATGGGTATTGAGCAACAATACATGTATAATCCAGGGGAATTGCTTATTGGTTCCAGGAGGGGGAAGAGAAAGGGAGAGGGAAAGAACATGAATCATGTAACTATGTAGAAATACTTAAAAATAAATAAATGAAAAAAATTACTGAGCCTCCCCACAAGAGCTTTTGTTTAAGTGGTTTATAGTAATTGATAGCATGATATATTCAAAATGAAAACATGACACTATTAATTTGATAATAGTTCTGACCTCATAGACTCTGAGGGGTCCCTGGGTCACACTTTGAAAACCAATGTTTTATATGATTTTCATTTCTTCTTGAATAATGTTTGAAAATGACCAAATAAAATAATGTTAAAAAAAGAAATGAACAATTTGAATTTAAAACCAATGAACTAAAATATTTCTAAGGTCTTTCCAGATATAACTTTGTATGGTTCCATGATAATCAAGAACCTACTGTGGCTCCCTATTGTTTACTGCATTCAGTCCAAACTCCTCTTCCTGATTTTCAGTGTTCTTTATAACCTGGCCCCAACTTATCCAACCTTATCTCCAGTCACTCTATTAAAATACTATTATTACTCTATTATAAGACCAGTCTCTTCACTGTCCCCTCCCAGCTAGAAAGCTCCTTTCCTCTTGTGCTCTAGCTTACACTATTCCCTTCTTTACCTTTTTCCCTTCAATCCATCCTTTGAGGCCCAGCTCAAGTTTCACCTTTCATCAGTCCTCACTCATCTCTCCTTCTTGTAACATAGAATCTATATTGTGCAGTTTCTTAATAATTTAGTATACATTATCTTTGTTTCCCCAGATGGTTTGTAAACTTGAGTAAGAACCTTGTAACATGTACTTTTTCAGTACCTCCATTCTAGCATTTAGTAAAGTGCTGAGTATATGATAAATCAATAAATATGGTTACCTGACTGATAAGGTTTTTTTTTCCTTTTTTAATTTAGAATATTTTCCATGGTTATATGAGTCATGATCCCTACCCCGGCCCCACTCTTTCTTCCCCCCTCCCAGATTCCACAAGCAGTTCTACTGGGTTATACATGTATCATTGTTCAAAACCTATTTGCTTATTATTCATATCTGCATTGACTGATAAGTTTTAAAGGAAATACTAAACATTCTAGATGTATCTTGGCCACTTTTAATCAACAGGCAAGGGTGGGTCCTACAGAACATAATTACGATGGCCTCGAGGAGCATATATCACAGGAGGTGACCTATATACACACATGGAAAGAGGGGCATTGAATGAAAAATTTTAAAAATAAAGAGATGGAGTTGAGCAAAATCCCCACAGGCCCAAAGAGTCCAAAGGAAAAGGTCTCATTGCTTTAGTAAAAACCTCTGGGAAAGAAATCAGTCCTTGGGAGGCTCTAAGCCATTCCAAGCAAAAATTCTTGGCAGAACCATTTATGTCAACAAGTCTTAGACATCATATGTTCTAGGATGACTTCGGGGAGGTCCCTCCAGGAGATTCTCGGGTTAGAGAAGAAGGAAATTGCTAGAACTGGCATCCATGTGTTTCCTTTCTGGACAGATGTAAGAAGTTTTCTATTTTCTATTTAGCATAAGTGAAATGTTTAGTTGTGTCAAACAAACTTTGGGTCTAAGTCACCATTTGAGCTCATCTTTGGCAATGAGCAAAAGGCTAGGCTTATCCAGCTTCAACTTATAACCATGCCAAATACTTGCCCCAATGCAGAAAATCCAAGAGAATGAAAAACAAGAGACAACAATAGACCAATTCATTACTGGCAGCAGATAATACTACTTTTAGTTGGTCATGCTTCCCATCCCTGCCACTAACTACCTTATGAATGTGAACTGTCACTTAGCTGTTCTGGATCTCAGCTTTCTGATTAGTAAAAGCAGGAATTAAATAGACCATTCCTAACATTCTGGATGCTGGGATTTCTTAGGGATCAGGATTAGAGCAGAGATGTCTACCTCTAGCTATGTAACACCATAAAGTGTTAATATTAATCTTAGAATTACAAAGTGTCAGAAATGGAAGAACTTAGATGCCAAGTAGTCCCACATTCTCCTTTTGTAGAAAAAGAAACCAAGGCCCCAAGGGGTAGAATGACTTGCTCATGGTCATAAAGCATGAGCACCCTTACTCCAATTTGGCACCATGCCAAAATTCCACCTTCAATGAGGTGTCATGAAATTCTCAGATCAACATTTATTTTAACACACCATTATTTTCAAATGCCAAATACAACACTTGCAAGAGAGACTATTCTAAAAATCTTAAGAATCAAAAATCCAAACAGATAACGACAATGTGTCACAACTACAGAGACTGGGAATTGCTAAGCTAGATGTCCATCTATGTGACGACAGAAGGAGAAGCCATACCTACCAGCAGGTCAATAGTTATTATGCCTCTAATTAGCAGCAAAGTTACCACAACATAATTATCAACAACAATATAAGAAAGTTCATTACAGAGATCATTTTTGTTTTAAAGCAAATAGTGAAAAACCTACATCAGCCAAGTCAGATGTAAGGAACAAGATACATTCTTTATGAGTCACTGATTGCTAAACCTGTGTGTAACTCCCTTTGATGATGGCTGGCTGGGCACACATTGGGTAGAGAGAAGTCTGGGTGAAAAAATTGAGGGTTGAAGGACAAGCAATAGTTGAGGCAAACAAACTGCAAGACCAGGTACACAAGGACAGGAGCAAGGAAAAGCAGGTAATACTAAAACCAAACTTGACACTGCTCCTGTGGCTGGGGACCATCCAGGAGTATACACCAGTTGTAGAGATTGTGTCTGTGCTAGCCTTCATTTACCAGTACTAGCAGCCTTCAGTTTGCACGACCTTGAGGTCCAGATTCATCTTGGGGAAGTATGCAAAAGGCTATAGAAGGAAATTGTTCTCATTAGGGAGCATGACTAATATTGTTTCCATTTTTTCTGTTCAAATTAAACTACTTGCTGTTCACTGTTGTTCCTTATCTGGATCTGTTGGCATACTGAGAAAATAAATACATATACTTGAGCTAATAAACAGAAGAGATTCATACTTTCCAGAAGGAATGGAAGCAAAGGAGCAAAGGTAAGTAAGTTTACCACTTAAACCCCACACAATTCAAACCTGAGTCAGAGCACTTACACTCTATACTCGAAAAAGTGTTCCTCTTAAACTATGAAGCAAACAGTGGTTTGACACTACTAACACCAAGCAAATCCACAAAGGTCCCCTGATAGGCAAACTATTAGTATATATGACAAACATCATACTCCCACAGGATTTGTTCAAAAATAAGAATGGAGAACTTTGGGGTTGGAAGACACCTTATAGGTGATCAAATTGCTTAAGCTTCCTGAATCTCAGTTTCCTTTATCTGGAAAGCAGAAAGTTCCCTTTCAGATCTAGAGCTATAATGATTCTATGGTGATGATTCATTCTTTCTCACTCATTTTGCATGCATGAGGCAAATTGCATACAACAAACAAAAGTACAAAATCTAGGCAGAGACAATGGCTTACTTTTGACTACCCAGTTAATTAGTGGCATAGTGAAGATGAGAATGGACAGTATCCTGACCTTCTCTGCTCAGATCAAGTGATTCATGTGGTTTTTAATTTATAACCATGATTTATACTTATTTTCCCCTTGGAAAGCATTATTTAGGACAAAATCAGGTACCATATCTCATATTTGTATTCCAAACAAAATGACAGACTAAGATACTCTCTACTATTCCTATTAACTCTCTTAAAACCCTAAAGAGAGTTATTAGGTATCATGTTGAACAAATACACATGAATCCACAGAGCAAAAAAGTGAAAACTAATCCTTAAACATGCTTACTCAGCATGCATACTTCTGGAAGGGACAAACTTTGCGTCTTGAACCCAAAAAGGGATTCTTCCTTTCCTCCACTGCAGAGTACCAAAACACTCACTCTCTCTCTCTCTCTCTCTCTCTCTCCCTCCCTCCCTCCTCCCCACCCCTCTCTCGACTATCTTTGATCCAGTCAGGTGAGGAAGTATAGGGGCTAGGAATGTAGGCTGCTTTCTGCCAGGGGAGGCCTGACTATCTAGACCATCCTTCTTATCTACCTCCAACCCAAATGAATTTAAAAGATCAGACAATCTAATCTTAGGTAGACAATGTTTCATTTCTTTGACTTCTTCACCATTGTGCTCCACACATGCTGGAGCCTGGCAAATCAATGAAATACAAAAGAAAAAAAAAACCTTTCACTTTTTCTGCTTTTTTCCTGCATTCAAAGTAATGATGCTTTCACTAGATTAAGTCAGCCATCTGGCTTGTCTTCCTGTGCTGTCTTGCCTCTCAAGTGAATCTATGATTTCAATGACTTGTGATCTTTTAAGTGAAAAAGATCAACAACCCAACCATGCAACTCTTATGCATGTCCTCCCAGAATTTTCCCATAAGAAACCAACCTAATACAATGTGAGTCTTTCTCAGTTTCTCCTGACATGGAAAGGAAATGAGTGATATCTAACATGGATTATTATATACATCTTACAAGAAAGTGCAAGACATATACAATTACTTGATTGGAAGGTCCCTGAGGCCAAAGACACTATATGATTTCATCTTTGCTTAAAGGTGATGTTTGCAGAAACTTCAAAACTTAAACTGAATTAATCAAAAAGATGAAGTAAGTACAAACAAGACCTAGAACCTAGACATCTCTCAATCTAATGAATCAAACAAAAACACATTTTAACTAGGTAAAGCAGGAAGTGTTTTGGGATTGACTGGAGAGACTCAATCATACTCTGTGGATTCCGTGTCTCGAAGCTCAGAAAAGAAAACAATCCCAGTCAAACCTCAGATCAATCTCTTTGGGGCAGGGAGGGGAGAAAGGGGGAACTTTTGACTTCCTCCACTCTATTCCTTGATCAGAGGACAGTCTTATGACCTTCAGAGGAAGTAGAAGATAGGCTTTCCCAGCAATAGCCCAGAAACTGCATTAGGAGTCAAAAAAAATAGATACACTAAGGAAAGGAAGTTTCAGAACTGTACAAGGAGCCTAGGGAAAAGTCACACTGTACTGAAGGGGAACGTCTTGAGCCAAGGGACTTTCAGGAGCTCTCTAAGCTTGAGTCCATTTCACCCTAGACTCTGTCAGTTTTCTAAGTCCCAGATTTTGGGGCATGTTGTGCACAAACTGCTCTTATTCTAATCAGTATCAATTGAAAATAAATGGGAAGAAGCATTCCAATGTGGGCTTATAAGCTATGATAACAGAAGACTTACCTGGTCCATCAGAGGCCTCTAAAACCTTGAAAGAAAAAAGAGTGGCTATTCTCTAGAGTTTCAACTTATTAGTGTGACTGGCAGTTAGGAAAGTAACCCCAGAAAGCGTGATATATTTGTATCTTCAGTGCCAAGCAAAATGGCTTGCCCAAAATGGATTTACAATAAAGGTTTTATGAATGAAATTTTATGTCCAGTAAAAAAATTAGGCTCTTTAAGAGGGCCATACAAGATCCAGTGTGTTTTAAGACCATAGAACTTTAATGGCACAAGAAAATAAGACCCAAAAGTATACAAGCAGAGGGACTTGAAGTCGTTTCCACATTCACCTTTGGACTATTGTTGCTTATCACAATAAGGGGGCAGATTCACAAACCACCAAAATCAATGATCATTGTTTCCATCTCTACCTAAATAACTAGACCATCAGTTTATGGTAACAAATTTTTACTGTCTAAGTTCACCATTTGTTCTGATCCAACATGCTAGTCGAGGAGTTCATCCATTTTCTTACTCTGTATCTTCTTTTCACATTGTCTCCCTCATTAGACTGTGAGCTCCTTGTGGGAAGGAACCCTGTTTTTGCATCTGTTTGTATAATTAAGGCTTAGCACAATGCTAGCCACATAGTAGGTTCTTAATACATGCTTACCAAAGAAGTATTTTTACATGATAGACTTTCTCTAATATGTATCTTCCACCCCATCATTACATTCAACTAATTTATACTAAATTTAT
Organism: Monodelphis domestica; assembly: GCF_027887165.1. Classification (NCBI taxonomy): domain Eukaryota; kingdom Metazoa; phylum Chordata; class Mammalia; order Didelphimorphia; family Didelphidae; genus Monodelphis; species Monodelphis domestica. The sequence continues at coordinate 26,802,993 of NC_077235.1, read as the reverse complement.
ATTTCTTTATATGAAACTTCCCAAAATTAATTTACACATTTTTCCTTCCATTGCACAAACTGACTACAAAATGATATTTTGTTGTTGACCAGACATTGGAAGAGGAGGAGGAAGAAGAGGACTGTGATGATGGTGTTAGTGATGATAATGATGATGATGGAGATGTCAGGGCACTGTGTATGGAGATGAAATTTTTACTGTTTCTCAGAGTTATTTGACCAAAGCTTGATTTGACTAGCATTTCTTACTCTTCTCAGGAGAGGCTAAGAGCTCATGAAGACCAACCTTCACATTCTGAGTTCTAAATTCTTTATGGAGGTTGCTTACTAAACAATGCAAATTCCTCATTCTATCAGACAAATCATATGGTAAAGTTATGAAATAAGATGAAATTCATCAACAGACATTAGCCATAATTTAGAATGACCATAGAAATTAATTAGTAGTTTCTACCAAAGAGCAAAACAATATACCTCAACCAATGAAACTCCAACCAACTGGAAGTCCAAATGAACCAGAAATTTTGACTGAAAAATGAGACTATTAGAAATAAAATAGCTTATTAGTGACTTACTCAAAACAAAAATAAAAATTAGAGAAAATAGTTTGGACTCTATACAGATTTAGCTTAAATACTTTGTATGTTTCATCTTTTGAAAGAAGGCTTGAGGCCCTATAGGCTCCTCCAGCAACAGAGAATAGTCCAGTTATTGGAGATAAACTCTGCTCTCTAATGCAGGAACAAAGACTTGAGCAATCTAGAAAGGTTTCCAATGATAACGGTTAACTTTTAATTAACCCCAAAATACATTTCAACAGAAATCTGCCATTGCTTGAGTATTACAGTTAACTGGGTTTTATTATATGTAGAATATTTTTGTATTAGAAAATTAAGATTTTCTAAATGATAAGCTGACCACATGCTTGCCTACATTTGTATGGCCTCTAAACGTTCAGCTTCATTACACTCACTCTAATGTCAAATCCATAGGCCAGCTTAACAAAATCATTCAGGGACACAAAAAGGCAACAAGGAAAATGACACAGACAGAATTGGTGGTCAAGAGGGCTTGAGGTACTGATAGCAAGGAAAAGCACTTTATTGAAGATAAAATCTACTTTTTTTAAAAATTGTATTTAATTGATTAAGAGAATTTTTCCATGGTTACATAATTGTTGCTTATCACAATAAGGAGGCAGATTCACAAGTAAGGTTTGAGTACTACCTATTAGCACTCTCTTCTTTTCCTTGTTATAATAGTATTCTTCCCCTCCCCTCCCATGGGCCTCTTTGTGTGGTATAGATTATCCTATTTTTCTTATTCCTTCAAGTTTCTCTTGATGCCATCTTCTATTCCCCGCCTTTCCTTTTTTTTGCATATCATCTTAAACCACTTAGTACCCCAACCTCTACCAATGAATAATTCTTCTAAGTACTATAATAGTGAATACAATTTTTGAGAGTTACAAATAACATTTTTCCATATAGGAATATAAATAATTAAACCTTATTGAAGCCCTTAAAAAATAAATTAATTAAAAAATAATCTCCTCCTCTCTTATTTACCTTTTCATGTTTCTCATGATTTTTGTATTTGGATATCAAATTTTGTGTTTAGTTCTGGTCTTTTCTTTACAAATGTTTGGAAATCTTCTATTTTGTTGAATGCCCATACTTTCCCCTATAAGTATATAGTCAATTTTGATGGGTAGGTGATCCTTGGTTGTAGACCCAATTCTCTTGTCTTTCTGAATATCATATTCCAAAAGCCTTGCAGTTCTTTAGTGTGAAGGCTGCCAGATTCTGTGGAATTCTGATTGGTGCTCCATGATATCTGAATTGTCTCTTTTTGGTTTCTTGTAATATTTTCTCCTCAGTTTTGAAGCTTTTGAATTTGGCTATTACATTCATGGGGGTTGTCTCTTGAGGATTTAATGTAGAGGGTGATCTATGGATTCTTTCATTGTTTACTTTGCCCTCTTATTGAAAAACATCAGGGCAGTTTTCTTGGATATTTTCTTACAGAAGGATGTCAAATTTTCTGTTTATTTTGAGGTTTTCAGGTAGACCGATGATTCTCAAATTTTCTCTTTTAGATAAGTTTTCCAGGTCAATCATTTTCTCAATGAAATATTTCATGTTTCTTTTTATTTTGTCATTCTTTTGACTTTGCTTAATTAATTCTTGCTGTCTTGTAAGATCATTAGCTTCTACTTACCCAATTGTTGTCTTTAAAGACTGGTTTTCAGCTATGATTTTTTTATTTTCCTTTTAGATTTGATCTATCCTGCTTTTCATGGCTTCCAGCAGGTAATTTCTGATCTTCAATTAACTTATTACTTCATTTGATTTCTGGGCTTCTTTCTCCAAGTGGGAGATTCTGTCTTTTAAACTATTAATTTTTGCTTTGAACTATTTCCCACTTTTCTTGACAAGTTTCTTCTATCTTTCTCATTTGCTTCATCATCTCAAATTTAAGTTCCTCAAGAGCTTGTGACGAATTTCCATTTTGGGGGGGAAGGTTTGGATGTGTTTACTTGTTTGTCATCCTCTGCTGTCTCTTCTGAAGTTTGAATTTTTTCTCCATAAAAATTATTCATGGTCAATGTCTGTCTCTTTTTCTTTTTGGTGTTTATAGACTGTATTTCTTACCTGTAAGTGACCATTACTTTGTTGGTTTTTCCTTCCCTTCCCATCCAGAAGTCTTAGTGAGGAGGGCAGGCTCTCTGTGTATTGAGCTACAGAGTGGTTTTTTACCTTAGGCTATTTTTTGAGTCTCTGTGGCAACTGCTGTGTGCCACCCCTCTCTGCTCTATCTCTGCACCCAAGCTCCACATTCCTCAGCCCCTGGGGTTCCAAGTCTTGCTGCTCTTAGGGGTGAGTCTGTGGTGTCCTTAGGGGTGAGTCTGTGGGTCAGCCCCCCACCCCTGCTGAGAACATAGAGGTTGCCCCACGCTCACTCTGTCTCTGGCACCATAAGTGTATTAGGGGAAGGGTGATGAACTCACATTTTGTTGGGAGTAATTTTGCCCCCTCTTTAGTGTGGAAATGCCCCAAACTCTAACTACCTTCAGTGCTGTGCCCTACAGTGTAGCCCCTTAACTTTTTTTGGATTTGGCCTTTTAAGGCACTTCATATCAGTTGGTGGAGAAGAGAGGAAGAACCTTGCTTCTACTCTTGGGTCATCTTAACCTAGAAACAGCATCTACTTTTACATGGGGGGAAAGCAAGCTAGGTATTTTGCACAAGTTTCTACCTACACAATGAAGGTAAATGATTGACGTGATCTCAGTTACCTCATCGAGTTTACACAATAACTTCTATTGGTCATAAATCAACATATAACAATCTAGTTTGGATTCACAAGGAAAAAGGCATACATCAGTGATTTCATGGGTACATTACGTACAGGGAGCGGGGAGAGCTTGAGGCCACATGCCTCAGGGTGAAAAAATGAGATATGTGCTGAACTTTAGCTGAGCTATGGCTTTGATTTTACTGGGGTCAGCTTTCTACACAACTTTTCTGAATGAAGTCTTTAGGCCTTCCAGGGCTTTGCTCAATGGAAGCCTCTGCTTTTTTTTTTTAAGTTATATTTTATTTGATCATTTCCAAGCATTATTCATTAAAGACATAGATCATGTTCTTTTCCTTCCCCCTACCCCCCCACCCCCATAGCCGACGCGCAAATCCACAGGGCATTACATGTTTTCTTGATTTGAACCCATTGCCATGTTGATAATATTTGCATTAGAGTGTTCATTTAGAGTCTCTCCTCTGTCTTGTCCCCTCAACCGCTGTATTCAGGCAGTTGCTTTTCCTCGATGTTTCCACTCCCATAGTTTATCCTTTGCTTATGAATAGTGTTTTTTTCTCCTAGATCCCTGCAAATTGTTCAGGGACATTACACCGCCATTAATGGAGAAGTCCATTACATTCGATTATACCACAGTGTATCAGTCTCTGTGTACAATGTTCTCCTGGTTCTGCTCCTCTCGCTCTGCATCACTTCCTGGAGGTTGTTCCAGTCTCCATGGAACTCCTCCACTTTATTATTCCTTTTAGCACAATAGTCTTCCATCACCAACATATACCACAATTTGCTCAGCCATTCCCCAATTGATGGGCATCCCCTAGTTTTCCAGTTTTTGGCCACCACAAAGAGTGCAGCTATGAATATTTTTGTACAAGTCTTTTTGTCCATTATCTCTTTGGGGTACAGACCCAGCAGTGCTATGGCTGGATCAAAGGGTAGATATTCTTTTGTCGCCCTTTGGGCATAGTTCCAAATTGCCCTCCAGAATGGTTGGATAAGTTCACAACTCCACCAGCAATGAATTAATGTCCCTACTTTGCCACATCCCCTCCAGCATTCATCACTTTCCTTTGCTGTTATGTTAGCCAATCTGCTAGGTGTGAGGTGATACCTCAGAGTTGCTTTGATTTGCATCTCTCTGATTATAAGAGATTTAGAACACTTCTTCATGTGCTTATTAATAGTTTTGATTTCCTTATCTGAGAACTGCCTATCCATGTCCCTTGCCCATTTATCAATTGGGGAATGGCTTGATTTTTTGTACAATTGATTTAGCTCTTTATAAATATGAGTAATTAAACCTTTGTCAGAGGTTTCTATGAAGATTTTTTCCCAATTTGTTGTTTCCCTTCTGATTTTAGTTACATTGGTTTTGTTTGTACAAAAGCTTTTTAGTTTGATGTAGTCAAAATTATTTATTTTACATTTTGTGATTCTTTCTATGTCTTGCTTGGTTTTAAAGCCTTTCCCCTCCCAAAGGTCTGACATGTATACTATTCTGTGTTTACCCAATTTACTTATGGTTTCCTTCTTTATGTTTAAGTCACTCACCCATTTTGAATTTATGTTGATGTAGGGTGTGAGGTGTTGATCTATTCCTAGTCTCTCCCACACTGTCTTCCAATTTTCCCAGCAGTTATCGAATAGTGTATTTTTGTCCCAAAAGCTGGGATCTTTGGGTTTATCGTATACTGTCTTGCTGAGGTACTTTCCCCCAGTCTATTCCACTGATCTTCCTTTCTGTTTCTTAGCCAGTACCAAATTGTTTTGATGACTGCTGCTTTGTAATATAGTTTAATGTCAGGGACTGCAAGGCCCCCATCATATGTGTTTTTTTTTTTCATTATTTCCCTGGATATCCTTGATCATTTGTTCTTCCAAATGAACTTTGTTATGGTTTTTTCTAAATCAGTGAAGAAGTATTTTGGGAGTTCAATGGGTATGGCACTAAATAGATAAATAAGTTTGGGTAGGATGGTCATTTTTATTATATTGGCTCGTCCTATCCATGAGCAGTTAATGTTTTTCAATTGCTCAAGTCTAGTTTTAGTTGTGTGGAGAGTGTTTTGTAGTTGTGTTCATATAGTTCCTGTGTTTGTCTTGGGAGGTAGATTCCTAGGTATTTTATTTTGTCTAAGGTGATTTTGAATGGGATTTCTCTTTCTAGTACTTGCTGCTGAGCTGTGTTGGAGATATATAGAAAAGCTGATGATTTATGTGGGTTTATTTTGTATCCTGCAACTTTGCTAAAGTTGTTGATTATTTCAATTAGCTTTTTGGTTGAATCTCTAGGATTCTTTAAGTAGACCATCATGTCATCTGCAAAGAGTGATAACTTGGTCTCCTCCTTGCCTATTTTGATGCCTTCAATTTCTTTTTCTTCTCTAACTGCTACTGCTAGTGTTTCTAGTACAATGTCAAATAGTAGGGGTGATAATGGGCATCCTTGTTTCACTACTGATCTTATTGGGAATGCATCTAGTTTATCCCCATTGCAGATGATATTAGCTGATGGTTTTAGATATATACTGTTTATTATTTTTAGGAATGACCCTTCTATTCCTATGCTTTCTAGTGTTTTTAATAGGAATGGGTGTTGTATTTTATCAAATGTTTTTTCTGCGTCTATTGAGATAATCATGTGGTTCTTGTTGGTTTGCTTGTTGATGTGGTCAATTATGTGGATGGTTTTCCTAATGTTGAACCAGCCCTGCATCTCTGGTATAAATCCTACTTGATCATGGTGAATGATCCTTCTGATCACTTGCTGGAGTATTTTTGCTAGTATCCTATTTAAGATTTTTGCATCTATATTCATTAGGGAGATTGGTCTATAGTTTTCTTTCTCTGTTTTTGACCTGCCTGGTTTTGGAATCAGTACCATGTTTGTGTCATAAAAGGAGTTTGGTAGAACTCCCTCTTTGCTTATTATGTCAAATAGTTTGTATAGTATTGGGATTACCTGTTCTCTGAATGTTTGATAGAATTCACTGGTGAATCCATCAGGCCCTGGGGATTTTTTCTTAGGAAGTTCTTTGATGGCTTGTTGGATTTCATTTTCTGATATGGGATTATTTAAGAATTCTATTTCCTATTCTGTTAGTCTAGGCAGTTTGTATTTTTGTATATATTCATCCATATCTCCTAAATTGGTGTATTTATTGCCATATAATTGGGCAAAGTAATTTCTAATGAATGCCTTAATTTCCTCTTCATCGGAGGTGCTGTCCCCCTTTTCATCTTTAATGCTGTTAATTTGCTTTTCTTCCTTCCTTTTTTTAATTAGATTGACCAGTACTTTGTCTATTTTGTTTGTTTTTTCAAAGTACCAGCTTTTTGTCTTATTTATTAAATCAATAGTTCTATCACTTTCGATTTTATTAATTTCTCCCTTAATTTTTAGGATTTCTAGTTTGGTTTTCTGCTGGGGGTTTTTAATTTGATCGCTTTTGAGTTTTTTCATTTGCATTTCCAATTGATTGATCTCTGCTCTCCCTAGTTTGTTAATATAAGCATTCAGGGATATGAATTTACCTCTGATTACCGCTTTGGCTGCATCCCAAAAGGTTTGGAAGGATGTCTCTCCATTGTCATTTTCCTCGATGAAATTATTAATTGTTTCTATGATTTCTTCTTTAACTAAACGGTTTTGGAGTATCATATTGTTTAATTTCCAATTGGTTTTAGATTTGGTTTTCCATGTACCATTACTGATCATTATTTTTATTGCCTTGTGATCTGAGAAGGCTGCATTCATTATTTCTGCTTTTCTGCATTTGTGTGCTATGTTTCTGTGACCTAATGTATGGTCAATTTTTGTGAATGTGCCATGAGGTGCTGAGAAGGTGTATTCCTTTTTATCCCTATTTATTTTTCTCCATATGTCTATTAATTCTAATTTTTCATTCACTTCTTTTACCTCTTTCTTATTTATTTTTTTATTTGATTTATCTAAATTTGATAATGGTTGGTTTAAGTCTCCCACTAATATGGTTTTACTATCTATTTCTTCCTTCAATTCTCCTAGTTTCTCCATTAGAAATTTGGGTGCTATATTATTTGGTGCATACATGTTGATTAATGATATTTCCTCATTGTCTAGAGTCCCTTTTAACAAAATATAATTACCTTCCCTATCCCTTTTGATCAGGTCTATTTTTGCTTTGGCTTTATAAGATATCATGATTACCACTACTGCCTTCTTTCTGTCAGTTGAGGCCCAGAAGGTCTTATTCCATCCTTTAATTCTGACCTTGTGGGTATCAACCCGCCTCAAGTGTGTTTCTTGAAGACAACATATGGTAGGGTTTTGGATTCTAATCCATTCTGCTATTAGTCTACGTTTTATGGGTGAGTTCATCCCATTCACGTTCAAAGTTATGATTGTCATTTGTGGACTCCCTGGCATTTTGATAGCCTTCCCTAATTCTAACCTTTTCCTCTCTCGGCTCTACCTTTTAGTCCAGTGATTTACTTTGAATCAGTCCCCCTTGTCCCCTCCCTTGATGTTTCCCTTTTTAGTCCCTCCTTTTTTTCCCTCCCCCTCCCCCCTCTCTTTCCCTCCCTTTTTATCTTCCCTCTCCCCCTCCCCCCCTTGGTATTCCCTTCTCCCTACCCTTGTTGGGTATGATAGAATTCAAGATCCCAATGGATCTGGATGTTTTTCCCTCTCAGAGTTGATTTCCCTGAGATTGAGGTTTAAGTAAAAAACCCCTTTCTTCCTCTCCTTCTTATAGGAGTTTTCTTCCCCTCCCCTTCCCATGTGAATCTTTGTGTGAGAAAGATTATTCTATTTGTTCTTTCTTTACCCCCTATTTATACATTACATTTTCCCCACATGTTAGTATACATAGATTGATATAAATGTTGTCCTTATAGAAGAGAGTTTGAGTAAAAGAAGAAGATAACATTTTTCCCCTTTCCTTAATATTTACCTTTTCAGGTATTCCTTGCTCTTTGTTTTTCGGTATCAAACTTTCCAGAGTTCTCGTCTTTTCTTTGCAAAAAGTTGGAAGTCTTCTATTTTGTTGAATGCCCATACTTTCCCTTGGAAGTATATAGTCAGTTTTGCTGGGTAGCTGATTCTTGGTTGAATACCCAGCTCTCTTGCCTTTCTGAAGATCATGTTCCATGTCTTACGATCATTCAGAGTACAACTTGCAAGGTATTTTGTGACCCTGATTGGCATTCCTTTATATCTAAATTGTCTTTTTCTGGCTTCCTGTACGATTTTTTCTTTTGTTTGAGAGCTTTGGAATTTGGCAATTACATTCCTGGAAGTTGTCTTTTGGGGGTTTAGTGTAGAAGGTGTTCAGTCAGCTCTGTCAGTGGCTGTATTGCCCCCTTGTTCTAGAATCTCTGGGCAATTTTCTTTGATTATATCTTGTATCACGATGTCGAGTTTGGTGTTTATTTCTGGCTTTTCTGGAAGTCCAATTATTCTTAAATTATCTCTTCTCCCTCTATTTTCCAGATCTGTCACCTTGTCGGTGAGATATTTTATGTTCTCTTCTAATTTCTTAGTATTTTGGCTTTGCTTTATTAATTCTTGCTCTTTTACACGATCGTTGTCTTCCAACTGCCTGATTCTGGCCTTTAAAGCCTGGTTTTCCTTTTCAGTTTGGTCACACCGGTTTTGGAGATGCGTGAATTTCTTTTGCATTATTTCCCACTTTTCCTCCCAGAAGGCTTCCATCTTTTTGGTCATTTCTGATTCAAATTCTTCCTGGGTTTGTGGAGAGTTTCCATTTCCTTTGGAAAGTTTTGGAGCATTTTCTTGTATGTCATCCTCTATCTCCTCTGTATTTTGTATTTTGGTTCCATAGAATGTGTCCAAAGTCGCCCCTTTCTTATTTTTCTTGGGATTTTAGGGCTTCTGTGCTTCTGTGGAGTTTGCCATCTCTGAATGGGGAGGAGTAGCTTTTCTTATCTCTGTCTGGTGTTCAGAGGCTTTAGTCCTGGGCAGATTGTCGGTTCTATGAGCATTCCCTGGGTTAAATTGAGTATGGGCAATGACTTTCACTGGAACTGGAATGGAAGGGTCTGGCCAGGGGGCCACACTCTCCCCCGGCTCTATCTGCTTCCCTGCAGGGGTCGGGTTGCTTTCCGGAAGTTGCCTTCAAAATAGCTGGCCGTGAGGCTGTTTTGTTGGCCCTGAGGGTTGCTGTTGTTTCAGAGGACCCTGATCTCTGCAGGGGGCTGGGCCACAGCTTCCTGGAGCTCCGAGGGCAGTGACTTTCACTGGGACTCAGATAGAAGGCCCTGAGGGTTGCTGTTGTTTCAGATGCCCCTGCTCTCTGAGCGGGGCGGGGCTGCGGCTTCCTGGAGCCTTGGACTCTGCGCTCCTACCACTTAGGTCTGAGTGATCTCGGGTTCTGGCTTTTGAGGGGGGCCGTACCTTTTGATCCAGGTCCAGGTCCAGGAGGAGGATTCTCAGGGTCTATGCTGTTGATCGTTTTGAATTTTGGCGCCTTAGGAGCTTATAGTTTGAGATCGGTCAGGAAGGGTTTTCCGGAGATCTGAACTTTAGCTTTCTCTAAGCTGCCATCTTGAAGCCTCTGCTTTTTACATGCGTCCTTGAACAGGGCCTATTTCCATTTTGTTGTTTACACTAGGTTGTTCATTTAGAGTCTACTTCCCCAACCATATCCCATTGATCCATGTAATCAAGAAGTTGTTTTCCTTCGGCGTTTTTACTCCCACAGTGTTTCCTCTGGGTGTGGGTAGTGGTTTTTCTCATAGTTTCCTCCAAGTTGTTCAGGGTCACTGCATTGCCACTAATAGAGAAGTCCATTACATTAGATTGTACCACAGTGTATTAGTCTCTGTGTATAATATTTTCCTGGTTCTGCTCCTCTCACTCTGCATCACTTCCTGGAGGTTGTTCCAGTCCCCATGGAATTCCTCCACTTTATTATTCCTTTGAGCACAATAGTATTCCATCACCAACATATATCACAATTTGTCCAGCCATTCCCCAATTGAAGGTCAAATCACTATTCTTAAAGGACAAGTCATGACTGAGCCAAACTAGACTAATGCTGTTCTCCTATATATGATATCCTTCCTCTACCTCTGTACATTTGTAGAGACTGTCTCCCCTAATACTGAAATACATTCCCACTTCAACCCTTCCTCTTGCAATGCTAAATTATCTTTAAAGCAAACTTCAGGTACTACTTTCTAAAGGAGGCCTTTCCTGATCATCTCAGTTGTTGGCCTTTTCCTCCCCACTCCCAGATCCTTGCCCCACCAGTGACTCTGTGTTTATATATTTTGCATATATATATATATATATCTATATACATGCTCATTCCCAAGTAGGATGTAAGTTCTTTTAGGTCAAGAGCTGTTTGGTTTTTATATTAATATCCCTATCACCTGACACAGAACATACTCACAACTGCACTGACTTCTCTTCCAGGTATATTTTAAAATTCAAAATCACAGAGTTTTATAATTGCAGGGGACTTCAGAGTCTTCTAATACAATCCATATTTTTAAACATATTCACTATAACATATAATTAAATTTGATTAAATTTGAATCAAATGCAATGAGGAGGAAGAAATAAGGCCCATGCCTTAGAGTGTGCTCAGTGATGCCCAAGAATGACTTGTACTTTGGACTGATACCTGGGGTTGATAGCATTTTCTGGTTGACTGAGGAACTGGAAGAACTAATACATCAAGAATTTCTAAGCTCCAACTGAATTTAAATACAAAAGGACAAATATAGTCTTCCAATAATCCTTATTATTTTCCTTCCAACCAGTAGAGAGGATAAAGCTGCTATGAGTTCCTCTGTGAGGACAAGGCCATTGGGAATTGATTCCCCCACCAATCTACCTACCATGTGTTAATGAGGATAGTCTCTTCAGTTTGTTTTGTATTTAGTCTTTCCTTATTTTAAGTGAAGGAGGAGTATCCACATGACTGTTAAAGTTGGGAGATCTCTTATAGCCATCAGAAGATCCACCAGAAATGGAAATTGATAGCAGAGTCCACCAGAGTGGGTAGAAATGGCAATTGAGTTGAGTGAAAAGCCAGAGTAGGAACCAAGGTCTATGAGGAGCAAGTACATCATCTAGGTGACCCACTTGACCCATCTGATGAGACACTTTAACCTTCAAGGAGTTAGGCCAGTTGCGCAAGGGAGTGACTTATCAATCATTAGTGTTATGCCCAGATGAAAACTTGGTGGAGATTCTGCAAAAGTAAGAAAAAACTACCTAGGGCTTAAGTACCCCTCAGCTGAATGTTTTCCCTCTGTGCTGCACTACATTTATGCTTCAAATTTGGGCCTACTTTTCCACAGGACCTAGTATGTACAAGGGGAAAGTACACATTGCTTTGGGGGGGGGGGTAATAATGTCTGTCCTTACTATAGCTTCTCAGTAAATATACTTTCTATATAAGCTAATTGTTCTCCAATTGATAAGTGGTCAAAGGATACGAACAGACAGGTTGGCGGGGGGAAGAAATCAAATATATGTGTGTGAGTAGTCATGTAAAAATGCTCTAAATCATTATTGATTAGAGAAATTAAAATTAAAACAATTCTGAGGTATCATCTCATACCTATCAAAATGGGTAAAATGACAGAATATATGAGAAGATATAGAAAAATTGGGACAATAGTACATACTATTGTAGAATTGTGAACTGATTAGATGATTGTGGAGAACAATCTAAAACTATGCCCTAAGAGGTATAAAACTGTGTATACCATTTAACCCAGTAATATCACTATTAGGTCTGCTTCCCAAGTTGATCAGAGAAAAAGGAAAAGAACAGACATGCACTAAAATATTTATAGGAGCTCTCTTTGTGCTGGCACAAAATTGGAAATTGAAGAGATGCCCATAAACTGGGGAAAGATTGAATAAGTTCTGGTATAGGATTGTGATGGAATACTGCTATGCTATAAGAAATGATAAAGTTGATTTTAGAAAAAATATAGAAAGACTTGCATGATATAAGGAAGAGTAAAATAAACAGAATCAAGAGAACATTACATACAGTATCAACAATAATGTTCAAAGAATAACCATGAATGACTGTGCTATTCTGAGTCATGTGTCTATTCAAATCAACTACAAAGGACTATGGAAAGAAGACACTATCTACTTCCAGAGAGAGAATTGATATAGTTAACTATGTATTGTAGAGTTTATATGTGAAAGAGTGAGGGGAAGACAGAGAGAGAGAGACAGAGACAGAGACAGAGACAGAGAGAATGATGGTCTTCTCTAGTGTGAAACTGAGAGGGTGGGAGAGAAAAAAGCTTGGAACTCAAATGTAACCCCCTAAATAATATAAATATATTTTTTAAATCTAAAAAAAGCTAACTGATAACTGTCAGTTTGTCTGTCAATATCAACTTCTTAATTGCTATTGGGAATCACATGGATATGAACTTATGACAGTAACAGAAACTATCACCCCCCAGTGTTACCCCCTAGAATCCAGGGGTGAGAAATGGTATTCTCCCTTCTGAAAACCTAACCTACTAGTGGCATTAGCATTGGCTAACTGTACAAATGATCCCAGAGAGTGTGCAACAAAAACATTTATCAAATCTACACTAAAAGCACCATTAAAAAGTGCTAAGAGAAATTCAAATACATTATCATAATTTTGTTTGTGCCCTCAAGGAGCTTATCTACTTACTCTCACTTTGGATACCCTAACAACTAACCCATGTCATTCCAAAGGGTAGACTATAAACTATAAGCCAAAGTTACTGGGAAAACTAATGTTGTGGTGACACAGATTTTAGAGTTGAAAAAAACAAATTCTTATTCATTTTTACCATTAACTAGCTTGGATAAATCATTTACCCTAAACAGCCTCAATTTCCTCACCTCTAAAATGAGAATTTTATAACAAGATATCTAAAGATCCTTCTACCTGTGACATTCAATACTCACATGTAATCTTCCACCAAAGTAACAAATTATTTGTTATTTATGGTTCTCCTCAACTGGGTCATAGTGAAACAATATTCATAGCTGCATGTTTTTGTGGTGGCAAAAAATTGGAAAATGAGGTGATGCCCTTCAATTGGGGAATGGCTGAACAAATTATGATATATGTTGGTGATGGAATACTATTGTGCTCAAAGGAATAATAAAGTGAAGGAATTCCAGCAGACTGGAACAACCTCCAGGAATTGATGCAGAGTGAGAGGAGCAGAACCAGGAAAACATTGTACACAGAGACTGATACACTGTGGTACAATTGAATGTAATGGACTTCTCCATTAGTGGTATTGCAATGACCCTGAACAACTCAGAGGAACCTACAAGAAAAACCACTATCCACATCCAGAGGAAACACTGTGGGAGTAAAAACACCAAAGAAAAACAAGTGCTTGAATACATGGGTTGAAGGCATATTGTTGGGGATGTAGACCCTAAATGAATATCCTAGTGTAAACAGCAACATGGAAATGGGTTCTGATCAAGGTCACATGTAATACCCAATGAAATTGCGTGTTGGCTATGGGAAGAGTGGGTGGAGGGGAAGGAGGGAAATAATGTGATCACTGTAAACAAGGAATAATGTTCTAAATTGACTAAATAAACTTATTTAAATGGAAAAAAATAATAATAATTTTTTTCTAATTGAATAAAAAATGTTTCTGGTAGTTTCATATGAATGGCACTGAATAAGTAAATTAACTTGGATACAATTATCATATTTCTTATATTAACTTGTCTTACTTAAGAGCAATTAATGTTTTTCCAATTATTTAGATGTAGTTTTAATTGTATGGAAAGTGTTCTGTAGTTGTAATCATAAAATTCCTGTGTTTGTCTTGGAAACTTGATTCCTAAATATTTTATATTGCCTGAGGTGATTTTAAATGGAATTTCTTTTTCTTTTAATTCTTGCTGCTGAGTTGTGTTGGAAATATATAGAAATGCTGGTGATTTATGTGAGTTATTTTGAATCCTGAAACTTTCCTAAAGTTGTTAATTATTTACACAAGCTTTTTAGTTGATTCTCTAGGGTTCTTTAAGTAGACCATCATATCATCTAAAAACAGTTATAGTTTAGAATCTTCACTGCCTATTTTAATCCCTTCAATTTCTGTTTCATCTCTAATTGGAAAAGCTAGAATTTCTAGTAAAATATTAAATAATAGTGGGGATAATGAGCATACTTGCTTCAACCCTGATCTTATTAAGAAGGTTTCTAACTCATCCCCATTGTAGATGATACTTGCTTATGGCTTTAAATATATACTGTCCACCATTTTTAGGAAAGTCCCATTGATTCCTATAATTTCTAGTGTTTTCAATAGGAAGTTTTGTATTTTGTCAAGGGATTTTTCTGTATCTACTAAAATAAGCATGTGATTTCTATTGGTTTGGTTGTTGATTTGGTCAATTATGTGAATGGTTTTCCTAATACTAAACCATCCTCCCCTACATTCATAGTATAAAAACCACCTGATCATAGTGAATAATCCTCATGATCACTTGCTGGAGTCTTTTGCTAATATTCTATCTAAAATTTTGCATCTATGTTCATGAAGGACATTAGTCTACAGATTTCACTCTCTGTTTTTAATCTGCCTGACTTTGGAAGCAATACCTTATTTGTGTCATTAAAGGACTTTGGTAAAACTCCATCTTTGCCTATTTTGTCAAATACTTTGTACAATATTGGGATTATTCTTTAAATGTTTGATAGAATTCACTTGTGAATACATCGGGTTCTGGGGATTTTTCTTAGGTAGTACCTTGATGACTTGTTTAGTTGCTTTTTCTGAGATTGGATTGTTCAAGAATTCAATTTCCTCTTTTGCTAATCTAGGAAATTTATAGTTTTGTAAATATTCACCTATTTCTACTGGATTGTCATATTTATTGCCAGATAAGTGGGCAAAATAGCTCTTAATAATTGCCTTAATTCCTTCTTCATTAGAAGTGAGATCACCCTTTTCATCTTTGATACTATTCATTTGATTTTCTTCTTTTTTTATTAGATTAACGATTAATTTATTTTATATGGTTTTATTCAAAGTACCAGCTCCTAGTCATTTATTAATTCATTAGTTCTTTTACTTTCAAATTAATTATTTTCTCCTTTAGGAATTCCAATTTGGTCTTCATCTGAAGGTTTTTAATTTGTTTTTATTGCTAGTTTTTTTAGTTGAATGCCCAATTCATTGACCTCTTCCCTCTCTGATTTATTGATATATAAACTCAGGTATTTAATTTTTTTCCTTACTTGGCTCCATCCCCAAATTTTGAAATATTGTTTCCTCATTGTCATTCACTTGAATGAATTATTAATTTTTTCTATGACTTGTTCTTTAACCAGACAATTTTAGAGAATCATATTATTTAAATTCCAGTTAATTTTTTTATTTGAATCTCCAGGTACCCTTTCTATTTATTATTTTATTGCATTATGATCTGAGAAACATTGCATTTATTATCTCTGATTTTTTGCATGTGTTTGCAATGTTTTTATGACGTAGTACATGGTCAGTCTTTGTGAAAGTACTATGTGCTGCTGAAAATGTGAATTCCTTTTAGTCCCTATTTATTTTTCTCCATATATCTACTAACTCTAATTTTTCTAAGATTCATTCACATCTCAACTATTTCTTATTATTTTTTAGATTGATTTATCTAGATCTGATAGAAGAAGGTTGAGGTCTCCCACTAGTATAGTTTTACTATCTATTTTGTTTTTTTAACTTCAATAGTTTCTCCTTTAAAAATCTGGATGCTATAGCTGCACTCTTTGTGGTGGCAAAAAATTGGAAAATGAGGAGATGCCCTTCAATTGGGGAATAGCTGAACAAATTGTGGTATATGTTGGTGATGGAATACTATTATGCTCAAAGTAATAATAAAGTAGAGGAATTCAATGGGAACTGGAACAACCTCCAGCAATTGATGCAGAGTGAGAGGAACAGAACCAGGAGAACACTATACACAGAGACTGATACACTTTGGTACAATCAAATGTAATGGACTCCTCCATAAATGGCAATGCATTGATCCTGAACAACTTGGAGAAATCTACGAGAAAAACCACTATCCACATTCAGATGAAAAATTGTGGGAGTAGAAATACAGAAGAAAAACAACCACTTACATACATTGGTTGAGGGGATATAGTTGGGGATGTAGACTCTAAATCAACATCCTAATGCAAACACCAAGAACATAGAAATAGGTTCTGATCAAGGACACAAGTAATACCCAATTAAATTGTGTGTCGGCTGTGCGAAGGGTAGGTGGAGGGGAGGGAGGGAAATAATGTAATTATTGTAACCAAGGAATAATGTTCTAAATTGACTAAATAAATTAATTCAAATTAAAAAAAATATGGATGCTATGCCATTTGGTGTCTACACCTTGAATACTGCTATCTTGTCATTATCTATATTGCCTTTTATGAGGATGGGATTACCTTCCCTATCTCTTTTAATGAAATCTATTTTGACCTTGGCCTTTTCAGATATCATGGTTGCAATTCCTGCCTTCTTTTTCTCAGTTGATGACCAATAGATTTTGTTTCAGCCTCTTACCTTTTCCATTAGTGTGTTTACCTGGCTCATGTATGTTTCTTGTAGACAGCATATGGTAGAGTTTTGGATTCTAATCAACTCTATTTCCATTTCATGGGTGAGTTCATTCCATTAACATTCAAAGTTATGATTACTAGCTGTGTATTTCCCAGAATTTTGATTTCTACTCCTGGTCCTGCCTTTTCTTCTTTCACTATTTCCTTCTACACCAATGTTTTGTTTTTTAACCAGTTCCCCTAATTCCCACCCTTATTTTCCTTCCCTTTCTACCCCCTCCCTTCTTATCTCTCCTTATTTTCTTTACAGTCCATTTAAACTACCCCCACCCTCTCCCTCCCTTGTACTGTTTCCCTCCTCACCAGTCCATTTCATACCCTTCTAATCGCCTATAAGGTGCAAATAAATTCTCTTCCCTAATGGGTTGGATTGTTCTTCCCTCTTTGGGTCAATTTAAATGCACGTACAAGTTGAGTATTTCCTATCCCCAACCTCTTTACTTTTCCAGTATATTGATGTTCTCCCCCCTCCCGCCATAAGGTTTTTTATGACATATAAATTCACCCCCTGTTGTTTCTTTTCCCATTTCTTTTAGTATTAACCTCTTTTTTAGCTTTAGTTGTGTGTGTGTGTGTGTGTGTATATATATATATATATATATACACACACACACACACAAGTATATGTATTTGTGCATACATATATCTATATACATATTTATGTCTTCTCATTTCATCCTATACACTTTGTCACTGTTCCCTCTAAGCGTAATTCTTCTAGCTGCCCAGGTGATAATAACAATTTTTAAGAGTTACCAATGACCTCTTTTCTTATAGGGATATATATAATTTTACCTTATTGGGTCTCTTAAAAAAAGTGTTTTGTTTTGTTCATTTTGTTTTTCTTTTTTCCCTCTTTTTAAATTACCTTTTAATGACTCTCTTGAGTTCTGTGCTTAGGCATCAAATATTCTGTTCAGGTCTGGTCTTTTCTTTGCAAATGCTTGGAATTCTTCTATTTTGTTGAATGACCATACTTTCCCCTGTAAGAATATAGTCAGTTTTGCTGGGTAGTTGATACTTGGTTGTAGACCTAGTTCCCTTGCTTTCCAGAATATCATATTCCATGCCTTTCATTCCTTCAAGGTAGATGCATACAGATCCTGTGTTATCCTCACTGTGGTTTCATGGTATCTGAATGACTTCTTGTTGGCAGCTTGTAATATTTTTTCCTTGGTCTGGTAGTTTTTTAATTTGGCTATAATATTCCTGGGTGTTTTCAGTTGGGGATTAAGTACAGGAGGAGATCTGTGGATTCTTTCAATCTCCACTTTTCCCTCATGTTCTAGAATATAGGGGCAGTTTTTTTGGATAATTTCCTGTAGTGTGGTGTCCAGGATTTTTCTTTTCTCATGTTCTTCTGGTAGACCAATGATTCTTAAGTTGTCTCTCCTAGAATGATATTCTAAATCTTCTGTTTTGTGAATGAGATGTTTCATATTTTCCTCATTTTTTTCATTCTTTAGATTTTGTTTTATAGTGTCCTGCTGCCTTGAAGTCACTTGATTCTAGTTGTTGTATTCTGGTTCTTAAAGACTGGGTTTTATTCCTGCCTTTTTGGTCATCCTTCTCATTCTTGTCTGATTTTCTTTGGAGGTTATCTTTCATTCTCTTTACCTTATCTCTCGTCTCCTTTGCTTCATCTTTCTTCCTCGTTGCCACATCTTTCATCTCCTTTGCCTCATTTTCAAGCTGGTTGATTTTGGCTTTCAAGACACTATTTTCTGTTTCCAGATGACTTATCTTAGTTTTTAAGTTATTTTCCCAATTGTCTTCAGTCTCTCTTAATTGTGTTTTGAATTGCATTTTGAGTTCTTCCAAAGTCTGTATCCAATTCGCAGTTTTTTCTGTATTAATGCTTGATGTTCCCTCTTCCTTCTCTGTTCCATTTGCTTTTTTTTCATTGCCTGTATAGAAGCTGTCGATTGTAATTTCTTTTTTTCTGTTTTTTTTTGCTCAGATTTACCCCTTCTTTACTCCCTGAAGTTGTCTTTGCTCTTGTTCTTCTCATTTTGGGCGGTTTGGGGGTTTTCTATCAGTCTCCCCTCTTGTAACTTTGTCAGGAGATCTCTTAGTGCAGTCTCTGGGGGAGGGGTGTTGGAGCTTCAGATTCCCTGACCTCTGAAGACTTTTGATGGGATTAATTACAGCTGGGTTGGGCTGGATGTGCCCTGAGGCCAAAACCTCCTGGAAGGCTGGAGCAATATAGAGGATTTCAGCTACTATGACCAGGCTGCCTGCTCTGCACTCCCTCTCCAACTCCTTCCCCCACCACCTGTGTTCGATGCTCTGAGCCTGGCACAGCACCAGCTCCTTTGCCTGCTCAGAGGTTCCCTCCGTCCTTGAATGCTTAGCGCTCTAGGTGGGGGAGGGGTCCTTTGACCTTCCTTCTTCCTTCCCCTTAAACCCGAGTGTTCTCAAATTCCAGCTTTTGGGGAGTGTATCTATTGAATTGAGTGCAGCAGGAGGGTTCCTTTGCTCTGTCTTATTGTTACGTTTGATTTTCAGTCCCCTGGGAGCATTTAGTTTGTAATTGGTATGGAAGGGTTTTCAGAGGTCTAAACTTTTGCTGCCACTATACCGACATCTTGACTCTGATTCCCCTATATATCATCTTAAACTACTTAGTACCCCAGCCTCTGCCTATGAATACTTCTTCTACCTACAATTATAGTGAATACAATTTTTGAGAGTTACAGATATCATTTTCCATAAAAGAATAAAAACAGTTTGACCTTATTGAAGCCCTTAACTTTTTTCCTCTTTCATGTTTACCTTTTCATGTTTTTATTGAATTTTGTATTTGGACATCAAATTATCCATTTAGTTCTGGTTTTTTCTTTGAGAATGCCCAGAAATTTTCTATTTTTTTTTTAATTCTCTTACTTTCCACTGAAGGTATATCATCAGTTTTGATAGGTAGATGATTCTTGGTTGTAGACCCAATTCTCTTGGCTTTCTAAATATCATATTCCAAGCCTTGCAAGTCCTTTAGTGTGGGGGCTGACAGATCCTGTGTAATCCTGACTAGGGCTTGTGATATCAGAATTGTCTCTTTCTGGCTACTTGCAATAATTTCTCCTAGGCTTGGAAGCAATTAAATTTGACTCTTAAATTCGTGGGGGTTGTCTCTTGAGGATTTAATGTAGAGGGTGATCTATGGATTCTTTCAAAGTCTATTTTGCCCTCTTGTTCAAGAATATCGGGGCAGCTTTCTTGGATAATTTCTTGTAATATGATGTCAAGTCTACTATTTTTTCCAGGTTTTCAGGTAAGCTAATGATTCTCAAACTCTCTCCTAGATCTGTTTTCTACATCAGTTATCTTTTTAAAGAGACATTTCATATTTCCTTCTATTATGTCATTCCTTTGTGTTTCCTTTATTAATTTTCACTGTCTTGTGAGATCATTAGCTACCCCATTCTAGTCTTCAAATATTGGTTTTCAGCTATGATCATTTGATTTTCCTTTTTGGTTTGGTCTATCCTGCTTTTCATGGGTTGCAGCAGGTCAATTCTGGTCTCTAATTTGCTTATTACTACATTTGATTTCTGTGCCTCTTTTTCCAAGTGGGAAATTTTGTCTTTTAAACTTTTATTTTCTTTTTGAATTACTTTCATTTCTTTTTTCTACTTTTCTTCCCATTTTTCATAGATCTTTCGTACTTGGTTCTTGAACTCCTTTTTGAGTTCCTAGAGAGCTTGTACCCAATTACCTTTTTTAACATTTGGATGTGTTTGTCATTCTCTGCTGTCACTTCTATATTTTGTTCTTTTCTCCATAGAAATCATCCAAGGTCAAAGCCTTTTTCAGCTGCTGCTTATTTCTTTTGGAACTTGTTAATTGAGGTTCCTGCATGTTGGTCGCCATTTCTGTCTCAGTTTTCTGCCTCTGTATTATCTTCCCTTCCCAGCCACAAGTATGAGTAAGGAGAGCATATGGTTCTTTGTGTAGCTAGCTATAAAGTATTTTGCCCTGACACTATTTTTCCAGTGTCCATTGTGTCTGTTTTGACCAGCCCACTTCTGCCCTATCACCTCATGCCCAGGCTCCACACTCTTCAGTCTTGGGTCCCAAATCATGCTGCCAAGGCCTTTACTGCCTTCAGGGAAAAGTCTGTGGTACCCTTATCCAGATACTGACAATTTAGAGATTTCCCCAGCTCTTACCCTGACTCAAACTCAGTAGGTGGTGTGGGGGATGGATGATCAGCACAGGCTTTGGTAAGTGTGTGGAAATGACCAAACACTGCCTACATTCAAGGTTGTGCCCCGTGGCAGAGCCCCTTCACTCATCTGATTTTGACTTCTGTCCTTTTGAGACACTTTGTATCAGTCAGTTGTGAGGAGATTATGGTCCTTCCTTCTATTCTGTGGCCATCTTCAACCATAAGTTCAGTGCTGCAGTTTTGCCAAGAATTCTTCCATCTTTTCCACCAATTTCCTCTTCTTTGTAAAAATAAAGTGCATGTGGAACTGAAAGCAGATGGTTTCTGAGACTATCTAAGTTGTAGATTGTTGGTAGGAAAACAGCAGAGCAGGAAGAAACCCTGAGGGGGGTCTAGTTCCTCTGGCCCATCCCCATTCCCGTACTCACCAAAGTCCTCTACACACTTCTTGAGGGAATGTCTAGACTTATCTTTTATCCTGTGGTTAACCATTTGGTTTTAGAGTAATGATGAAATAGAAATCAAAACATGATTTTAAAAACAGGAGTTGGAAAACAAGCTCATTTTCCTTTTGATAAGAATCAAGTAAAAATGAATCAAAAGATGAAAAATTGGAAGATTCACTATTCCTTGTCCTAAGAGAAAAACAACATCAGATACTCTATACCTGTACCATGTGGCTTCCACATAGATTTGCTACAATTTTTGTCATGTTATCTCAAGGATTTCTTTTGCTGATTTGCTTAAAGTTTTGGTGACAGAAGAAGCAGCAATTTTGTGCTGAGCTCGTCTCACTATTGCTTTCTTGGAGGATTGAGTATTGTGTTATTCCATGATTTCAAGGGCAACATGGGCTGAAGACCTGCATGCATTCACTGCTATCCAGGGAACAATGATTAAAAGCAAAATCTGATAACTGTCCCTCCCCTCCGCAGCCCAACCTCAATATGAGCAATACAAGTTCCTCACCTGGGTTTAGATTTGAGCTAAATTTGCCTGTGGACTTACCCCTGTTCAAGTTGCCATAGATCACTGCTGGATTCAGCCACTATTAGCTGTTGGAAAGCTCTGCTGTTTCAGAGTGACAGAACTGTGAGTTTCTATATGCCAATTTAGGCTACAAAAAATGACTCTTGGATATTTTTTCTTGGATTTCCCCATCAGTACTGGATCTGACATGCTTCAAAATATTTTTGGTGGAATTGATGGGGTTGAGAGTGTGAACTTTAGATTACTCCACCCTACTTAGTCTAACAAAAATTAGGAAATTTTAAACTTTAAATTACTCCACCCTACTTAGTCTAACAAAATCAGGAATGTCTACACCCATACATAAGGATTAAGTATTTAGGAGGATGGCCTATAACAGACATGTTCTAGCAAATGACAAATCAGAAACAACTGACAGACCCCTCGCCTGTCCTAAGTCAAGCCTAAGATATCATTGGTATATGTGAGATAATAGGAAAGTGATGTAAAACCATCTATATATTTCACATCACTTCCTCTCTCAGGCCTCTTGGACGGCGGAGAGGTGGCTGGCAGCCCCTTGTTGAGCATGTCAGCATCTTGGCATGGTGGCTATCTTCCAGGTTTAGTGGTGAGTTTTCCTTGATACCATACTAGAGGAAGTCTAGTAACCTAGTTCGGTGAAGCTCTTTTCTGAGATCTCTCAGAGTTTAGGCTGATTTTTCTCTCCTTTACCTTCCAAACACTATCCTCTTAGATAAGCCTCTATTTTTCAAGGACCTTGTGGCTTGCCTGGCACAGGCCGGGCAGGAGAAATCCTATACCTTTTCCCTCTCTCTTCTCCTTGATTTCTTCCCTATATATTGATTAAACCACCATATATTTCCAAACTGACTTGGGTATTTTATTTGGGATATCTCCTGGCGACCAAAAGTCAAATTTAGATTAGGTCACAACCCTAAATTATCCTTACAAGAGGAGCAGAGCTCAACCTGTAACTATACTTCTTCCTACTTCTCCACCATCTTGACTCTACCTCTGTATATTTTATGATGTATATGTTCTGGTTAGGCTGATGAATCTTCCCCCTTGAGGGTTCTCAGGAACCCTAAGAGCCTTAAGATTGTCTATACTACCATTGGATTACTCTCCAGTTCATTACTCCCATTTGGCAGGGGCCCATAAATGAGCACTCTGTTTCCACTTCAAGTAGTTTTTACCTATAAATAGTTACTTCAAAAATATATTAAGAACAAACATACTGAGTTAGAGCCAATATGGTAAAGTAGAAGCAAGGACAGCTTGGAACCACCATAAGAATACTCTCCAAATAATCTTAAAATGAAGCCATGAAACAAATTCTATAGTAAAAGAACCAAGAAGGAAAGAGAGTGAAACAACTTTCATGCTGAGAAAAACTTGAAAGGTAGCAGAAAACATATGGTTCACCAGGGTGAAAGGAGAACACAGTCAGCAGGAGGCTATAAGATGTAAAGAGCAAGCCAATAGCAAGTCCCCCCATTCTAAATCTATTGTTCCAGGTTTTGAACCTGGGCCCAAGTCAACAACCAAAACTATGAGACTGGCTAAGCCAATAGCAGGGTAAGCCAATGCACATCCTTTAAAGTGCCAAGCAAAACTGCCATAAAGTCCAGAATTCCAGTGAGGCATTCTGTACTAAAAGCCTGATCTATGTAAGAGCAAGGTCAGGAACTCTAGCCTGAACTGGTAGTGAGTACTTGAATCACAGTTTGAGGCAGTCTGTGTGGAATTCTGAGTAACTGTAAACCCAGAGATAGGCCCCTGGAACCTTAGATAGGATAGTCCCCAGGGTTCTAGGTTCTGGGAGCCCAGACTCCACTAGTCTTTACCAAAGCTCAAGTCAGAGGCCTAGGGCAAGGCAGTCCATAGTGTGCCTGACCTTATCAAGCCAAGGATGAGAACAAAAACTTCCACACCAAGCCCAAGACTAGACTTGGAGCCATTAGAAGTCTCAGGTGGTTAAATTAGCAGTGGGGGTGGCTTTCAGAGCTCCCAGTACATAGGCCATCATATCACCATGGAAGAACGGAAACTTGCAGAAACCCAGAAATAAGGCTAAGGATAGCATCAAGGAATGAATACAGTTTAAGAGAGTGCTATATCCTCCCTAAGAAGAGAGCCTACCTTTAATATAAAAGTGAAAGTCAAGAAAAAGGCTGGGAAAATAAGCAAACATCAAAAAATATCTAACCATAGAAAATGGTTATGGAGGCAAGGAATAAGACACAAACACAGAAGGGGACAATGAAAGCAAAGCAAAAGAACACACAGCTTCAAAGAAAAATATGAATTAGACTGAGATTCTGGAAGAGCTCAAAAAGGATTTCAAACATTAACTGAGAAGCAGAGGAAAAGTGGGGAAGAGAAATGAAAGCAATGTGAGAAGAAATGGGCTGAATGAAAAAGAAGGCTCAAAATCTCAAAGAAGAAAATCATTTCTTAAAAATTGGAATTGGGCAACTGGAAACTAGTGATTTCATGAGACATCAATAAACAATAACAAAGTAAAAATAATGAATAAACAAAAGAAACCATGAAATATCTACTTGAAAAAAAAATTGACCTGGAAAATAGATTGAGGAGAGAAAATTTAAGAGTTCTTGGATTACCTGAGAGCCATGATTAAAAAAGAGAGCCCAGACATCATAATGCAAGAAATTGTCAAGGAAAACTACCCTGATATCTATTAAAATGAAAGTAAAATGGAAATTGAAAGAATCCACAGATCACCTCCAGAAAGAAATACCCAAATGACAACTCCCAGGTATATAATACTTAAATTCAAGAGTCCCCAAGCAAAGGAGAAAATACACTAAGAAGCCAGAAAGAAACAATTCAAATACTATGGAACTACAGGCAGGATTATACAGGACTTAAAAGTTTTCACATAAAAGGGAAAAAAAGTGTGGAACATGATATTCCAGAAGGTGAAAGTTCTAGGTTTACAACACAGAATTGCCTATCCAGCAAAGGTGATTATATACTTTCAGATGAGAAAATAGTCATTAAATAAAATATAAGATTTCTAAGCATTCCTGATGAAAAGACCAAATCTAAACAGAAAATTTGATGTCCAAATACAAGATCCAAAAGAAGTCTAAAAAGATAAGAAAGAAAAATTTTAAGGGACTTAATGAAGTCAAACCATTTGTATTACTACATGGAAAGAAAATATTTGCAATTCTTAAAAATTTGTATCAGTAGTAGAGCAATTAGGAGTAAATATAGACACAGCATAGTGAAGTAAAATAATTAGGATATCATATACAAAAATCTTAAGGTATGAAAAAGAGGATTACATTGAAAGAAGAGGAAAAGGAGAGATGGAATGGTGTAAATTATCTCACCTAAAGCAGTTTGAAAAACTATTACAATGGAGGGGAGTGGAAGGTAGTGATGGGCAATGCGTAAACTTTACTCTCATTGTTCATTGTAACTGGCTCAAAGAGTAAATAATAACCATACTCATTGGGGTAACGAATACTACCTTACCCTATTGAGAAATAGGAGAGGAATAAGACAAGGGAAGGAGAGGTGTTAATAGGAGGAATGGGGAAGTGGAATGAGTGCTAAAAAAGCAAAACACTAGTGAGGAGGGACAAAGTAAAAGAAAAAATACTATGATGAAAAGAGGAAGACAAGACAGAGAGGAATACAGAGCTGGTAATTATAACTGTGAATGTGAATGGGGTGAGCTCACCCATAAAACAGAAGTGAATAGTAGAGTGGATTAAAAAACAGAATCCTACTCAATGTTGTTTACAAGGAAAACATTTGAGGCTGGGCAATACACACAGTGTAATGGTAAGGGACTGGAGAAGATTTTATTGTGCATCATCTAAAGTTTAAAAAATCAGGAGTAGTGATCATAATCTCAGACAAACCTAAAGCAAACATAGATCTGATTAAAAAAGATAAAGATACAAAAGTAGAAAAAGTTATAAAAAATTCCATTTGGAAGAACAAAAGATCAAGAATGTCAAAAGAACTAATGAAAAATGTGAAGGATAGGGGCCTAGCAGTACCAGATCTTAAACTGTACTATAATGCAGTGGCCATCAAAACAATATGGAACTGGCTAAGAGACAGAAGAAAAAAGATCAATGGAATATAGTTGGGGTAAATGCCCTCAGCAAGACAGTGTACAATTCGCCCAAAGATCCAAGCTTTGGGGACAAAAATTCACTATTTGACAAAAACTAGTAGGAAAATTAGAAAACAGTATGGGAGAGATTAAGTTTAGATAAACATCTCACACCTTATAACAAGATTAATTAAGAATGGATAACCACTTAAATATAAAGAAGGAAAGTATAAGTAAATTGGGGGAACATAGAGTATACCTGTCAGATCTATGGGAAAGCAAAGAATTTAAGAACAAGGAAGAGACAGAGAATACTACAAAATATAAAATGAGTAATTTTGATTACATTAAATTAAAACCTTTTGTACAAACAAAACCAATGCAACTAAAATTAGAAGGGAAGCAACAAACTGGGGAAAATCTCCATAACAAAAACCTATGACAAACGTCTAATTTCTCAGATTCATGAGGAGCTAAATAAATTACAGAAAAAAATCAAGCTATTCCCCAATTGATAAATAAGCAAGTGACATGAATAGGCAGTTTTCAGGTAAAGAAATCAAAATTATCAATAAGCACATGAAAAAGTGTTCTAAATCTCTCATAATTAGAGAATTACAAATCAAAACAACTCTGAGGTACCTTTCACCTAGCAGATTGGCCAATATCATAGCAAAAGAAAGCAATACACGTTGGAGGGGATATGGCAAAATTGGGACACTAATGCATTGCAGGTGGAGTTGTGAATTATATAGCCATTCTGGAAGGCAATTTGGAATTATGCACAAAGGACTTTAAAAGACTGATTGCCCTTTGATCCAGGCATACCACTTCTGGGTTTATATCCCAAAGAGATAAAAAATAAAAATACGTGTATAAAAATATTTATAACCATGCTCTGTGTAGTGGCAAAAAAAAATTGGAAAATGTGGGAATGCCATCTGATTGGGAAATCACTGAACAATTTGTGGTATCTGATAGTAATGGAATACTATTGGGCTGAAAGGAATAATGAACTGGAGGAATTCCATGTGAACTGGAAAGACCTCCAGGAATTGATGCAAAGTGAAAGGAGCAGAACCAGGAGAACATGGTACACAGAGATTGATACACTGTGGTATAATCAAATGTAATGGACTTCTCTACTAAAAACAATGCAATCATCCAGGAAAATTCTAAGGAACTTATGAGAAAGAATGTTATCTACATCCAGAAAAATAACTGTGGGAGTAGAAACTCAGAAGAAAAACTTATAATTGATCACATGGTTCAATGGGTATATGACTGGGGATGTTGACTTTAAAAGATAACTCTATTGCAAATATTGATAATAGGGAAATAGGTTTGATAAATAATACATGTAAAACCCAGTGGAATTGCATGTCAGCTCTGGGAGGAAAGAATATGAATCATGTAACCATGGAAAAAATTCTAAATTAATTAATTTTTTAAAAAAATGTTTAAAGAGATAAGGAAGGAAATTACATCTTGCTAAAACAATGAAGTAATACTAATACTAAACATATATGCATCAAATAATATAGCCTCCAAATTTTTAAAGGAAAAATTAAATGAATTTCTGGAAGAAATACACAGTAAAATTATACTAGTGAAGGACCTCAACTTCCACATTGCAGATCCAGATAAATCAAACCACAAAATAAACAAGAAAGAAGTAAATTACATGAAAGAGATTTTAGAAAAGTTAGAACTAATAGATCTCTGGAGAGAAATGAATGGCAATAGAAAGGAATATACATTTTTTTCAACAGTACATGGCTCCTACACAAAAATTCACCATCTGTTAGGACATAAAAATTCACAATCAAAGGCATAAATGCAGAAATAATAAATGCATCATTTTCAGATAATAACAATAGAATTTGTAATCAAAAAAGTTCCATGGAAAAGATAAATCAAAAATTAATTGGAGATTAAATAATCTATTGCTAAAAAAGGGTAAGGTCAAAGAACAAATTATAGAAACAATATTTTTATTAATGAGGATGACAATCAGGAGACTTATCAAGTCTCCTTAATCATAAATATCAAGATTTATGAGATACAGCCAAAGCAATACTTAGGGGGAAATTTATATCTCTAAATGCTTATATCAATAAAATAGAGAAAATTCAAATCAATAAATTGGGCATGCAACTAAAAAGACTAGAAAAAGAACAAATTAATAATTCTTATTGAAAGCCTAAATTGGAAATCTTAACAATTAAAAGAGAAATTAATAAAACTGAAAGTAAGAGAACCATTGAACAATAAATAAGTATAGGAGTTGATTTTATAAAGGAAAAAAAGAAAAGAAAATAGAAAAAGTAGTTTGATTATATTTAAAAAGGAAAGCAGAAAATCAAATAATCATTATCAAAAATGAAGACAATAAACTCACCACCAATGGAGGAGAAATTAATGCAATCATTAGGAGCTACTTTGCCCAATTATATGGCAATAAATATGACAATCAAAGTGAAATGGCTGAATATTTAAAAAAAATACAAATTGACCAGATTAGCAAAAGAGGAAATAGAACTTTAAATAATCCCATGATAGAAAGAGAAATTGAACAAGCCATCAATGTACTCCCTAAGAAAAAAATTCCCAGGGCCATATGGATTCACAAGTTAATTCTAGTAACCATTTAAAGAACAATTAATCCCAATACCATGTAAACTATTTTGGAAAATTGGCAAAGAAGAAATCCTACCAAATTCTTTTTATGAAACAAATATTGTACTGTTACCTGAGGAAGAACAAAAACAGAGAATGAAAATTATAGGCTAACTTCATTAATGAATAAAGATGCAATGTTTGGAAATGACCAAATAAAATAATGTTTAAAAAATAAATAAAAATGCAAAAAATTTTAATAAAATATTATTCAGGAGAGTACAGCAATATACCATCAGGATCATTCACTAAGACCAGATGGGATTTACACCAGAAATGTAGGACTAGATTAATATTAAGAAAACTGGAACCAAACCAAAAGAAATCACATAATTATCCCAATAGATGAAGAAAAACCCTTCAACAAAATACACCACCATTCCTATTAAAAACACTAGAAAGCATAGGAATAAATGTATCTTTTCTTAAAATGGTAATTAGTATCTACCTAAAACCTTCAGCATGTCTCATCTATAATGGGTATAAGTTAGAAACCTTCTCAGTAAGATCAGAAGTGTAGCAAAGATGCCCATTATCACCACTACTATTTAATATTATATTAGAAATGCTAGCTTTAAAATAAGGAAAGAAAAGGAAAGTGAAGGAATTAAAGTAGGCAGTGAGAAAACTAAACAATCATTCTTTGTGGATGATATGATGGTATACTTAGAGAATCCTAGAGAGTCAACTAAAAAGCTAGTGGAAATAATTAACAAATTAAGCAACGTTGCAGGATACAAAATAAACCTACATAAATCATCAGCATTTCTACATATTTCCAACACAATTCAACAGCAACAGTTAGAAAGAGAAATTCCATTTAAAATCACCCTAGACGATATAAAATATTTAGGAATATATTTGCCAAGACAAACACAGGAATTATATGAACGCAACAAAACACTTTCCACACAATTAAAACTAAATCTAAACAACTGGAAAAACAATAATTGCTCATGGGTAGGACAAGCAAAAATAACAAAAATGAGAGTCCTACCCAAATTAAATTAATTTGCTTATTCAGTGCCATACCTATCAAATGACCAAGAAACTTTTTTTATTGAATTAGAACAAATTATAACAAAGTTCACTTAAAAGATCAAGAATATCAAGGGAAGTAATGAAAAAAATGTAAAAGATGGGTGTGTCAAAGTTCCAGATCTTAAACTGTATGATAAAGCAGTGGTTGTCAAAAAATATGGTACTAGCTAAGAGACAGAATGTAAAACCCAGTGGAATTATGCATTGGTAATGAGAGGGAGGTGTGGACATGGAAGGGAAAAAACAAAAATGTTGTAACCATGGAAAAATATTCTAAATTAATTAATTAAATAAAAATTTCCAAAACTTCCCCCCCCAAAAAAACAATATGGTATTGGCTAAGAGAGAGAAGGGAGGATCAATGGAACAGACTTGGGGTAAATTTCCTCAGCAAGATAGTATATGATAAACCCAAAGATCCCAGCTTTGGGGACAAAAACCCACTATTTGACAAAAACTGCTGGGAAAATTAGAAAACAGTATTGGAGAGATTAGGTTTAACAACATCTCACATCCTACAGCAAGATAAATTAAGAATGGGTAAGAGACTTAAATATAAAGAAGGAAAGTATAAATAAATTAGGGGAACATAGAATAGTATGTCAGATCTATGGGAAAGGAAAGAATTTAATAACAAGCAAGAGATAGAGAATATTACAAAATGCAAAATGAATGATTTTCATTACATTAAATTAAAATGTTTTTGTACAAACAAAACCAATGCAACTAAAATTAGAAGGGAAGCAACAAATTGGGGAAAATCTCCATAACAAAAACCTCTGACAAACATCTAATTTCTCAGATTCATGAGGAGCTAAATCAATTGTTAAAAAAACCAAGCCATTCCTCAATTGATAAATGGGCAAGTGACATGAATAGGAAGTTTTCAGGTAAAGAAATCGAAATCATCTATAAGCACATGAAAAAGTGTTCTAAATCTCTCACAATTAGAGAAATGCACATCAAAACAACTCTGAGGTACCACCTCACACCTAGCAGATTGGCTAATATAACAGCAAAGGAAAGTAATACATGGTGGATGGGATATGGCAAAATTGGGACACTAATTCATTGCTGGTGGAGTTGTGAATTTATCCAACCATTCTGGAAGGCAATTTGGAACTATGCCCAAAGGGCTTTAAAGGACTGACTGACCTTTGATCCAGCCATAGCACTGCTGGATTTGTATCCCAAAGAAATAATAGGGAAAGATACATGGACAAAAATATGTATAACTGTGCTCTTTGTGGTGCCTGAATCCTTAAAGGATTTCTAGACTAGCAGCAGCCTATCCCCATTTACTGCCCAAGTCAATTTTAAACTAACTGAGGGGGCCTTCCATTCTCCTGGCTGTGGTGGTGGGGACTGAGTTGTTGTGTGGACCCTGGCATTTTTCCCCCAAGGCAAAGAGGATGGTTACTCTTCGAAACAGGAAGTACATTTACAGCCAATTTAATAAGTAGAATTGCAAGTATGGCTCAGTTTCCTGTCTATCTCAAACAGCTCCCATTCTGGGAGAGCATTACAGAGTTCACAAAGCTCAAAGGTTTGGGGTATCTTCTCTTACCACTGTTTCTCGATGCAATGGTCCTTGAGATTAGTTTGAGTAATCCTGAGATTGGGGCGGGGGGAGATTCATCTCCCTATACCCCCTTGCCATTTTGTCCTGACCAATCTCTACAACACATACAATAGGGGATTTGTCCACACTATGCTCAGTGTGAGTATGAGAAACCCCAGAGGTGTGACCAAAGGAATCTAGATGGATGATGATACTGGGGATGGGAAGGAACCTTACAGAGTCTGGAGGTGAATTTTTAAGCCTTTTCAGACTCCATTGTTAACTCTTTCAGTTTTGTTCCCCTCCAAATAGTGAAGAAGTCTCTGTAATGTAGCCAGCAGAAAAACTCAGCCATTGGGGGGAAAAGGGACTCTTGAATTCAGTGCATGCATCCTGTCACATATATTGTATTTGCTGATTGTTTAAGAGTTAATTTTGTTTTTTTGAGTTTACTTATTGATCTAATCTAATACTATTCTGTTATGCTGAATCATTTTAAGTTACTGTGTTTTGACCATTAGCTATATGTTCTGTTACTATCTTTATTTGTACCTCCCATATGACTGGACTGGAGAAAAATACCATTGTAAAAGTCCATAAACAAATTGTGCAAACTCTTTTCCATGGCAAAAACATAGATCCTTATAGATGCTGGGTTTGTCACCAGATCCATCAAGGTCATACATTGCCTAAACAACTTTTTGTGCCTTTTTGTCTTTGTTAATCATCTCATAGATGATGATGGATGGACTCCATCAAACTGCTTGCAAACTTTGGAGAATTTAATGACCTAAAAACAAATTAATTTTAAGGGGCCTTCAGAAATGATTTTTAGATATCCAGTAGCACCACTACCTCTAACTAACCATTTGCCTATCCCTGAGTTGTTTGTAACAAGAGGTAAAGGGTCCATTTAGTAGCTGAAGTGAAGTACTGTAGCACTATTATATTTCCCACCTCCCCATTTATAAAAATGTAATGGATGAGACATCTGAAGTGATTTTCTCTATTGTAGCCCTCTCCTCCACACTGCAGTTGGGACATGAAGACATGCCTTTTATGGCTGTTACAGTCTAATGACAGAGGAGGGAGTTTTATCTGGAGGTGGTAAAGTTTTTCCTAGGGGGTATGGTACCCCTGAATGGCCCATGAGAGGGAGAATTTTGTATGAATCCTAGTAGATTCTGAATGGTTTGTTATATTTGTAATTCTTCAGCTTACTCTACCATTCCACCATAATGATCTAGATTCTTGATGACGTTTTGGATCCAAAAATTTTCATCAGCATTACAGAGGTTTGTGTTTTTTTCTGGACTCTCATGTCAAATTCTATTTTAGAATGATGGCAGTAATAGATGTTGTTAAAAATATCTCAGCCAAGGTTAAAAGATTTGCTAGATCTATAGAATTTGTGACAAGTATCAATAAGCTTCAGTGGCCATAGAGACTCATGTGAATCGTAATAATATAGGGTTTGTTTGCTATTGTCATCAAACAGGCTATTATGATTTTGGGGGTTTTGGTACTTCTTGAATGTGCATTAGCTGCTATACCACTGTTTTTAATAAAGCTGTTTTCTTAGTGAAAATTATGTAAATTCACACTGTGGATTATAGCTAAGTTAAAAAGGAAATGGATCTCATTTTTGAGTGAGAAACCTTTGCATTCTGCCTCTCCTTGGGCAAACACAATGTGTCAATGATTGTGAACCATATGTTTATGATTTTTAAAAATTGTATTATTTTTTTCTGGTATGTGCAATAGAGTATTGAGTTTTCTTTTTTCTCTCATTTTTTCTTCTTGAGGCACATGTTACCAGCATTAATGATTTTTTTAAATTTTTCACTAATATAAGTTTAAAAGATCCATTTGCTCTAATATTAATACATACCCATAAGCTTTAGACTACAGAAACCTGCCATTGATTGTTAAATATTATGGGACTTGAATGATTGTATCTGATTCCAAGAAAAGGGATCACAAAGGAGCCATTATACAGTGCCAAGGAAGCACAAAGTTAATCTGCACAGTGCCTACAACCCAAGGTCTAGGAGACCATCCAATCCTGGTGGAATTGATGGGAATCTGTGCAAGACAGGGGACTTGCTTTGGGGTTCAAGGAAGTAGCTGTTTGACAACGTCATATTCAGGATTTCCCCATGCCATATTCTGAAAAGTACCTCAGATTAGTTAGAATATTGGCTCCTCTATCCCTGAGAGCAAAGGTAAAATCAGATCAGGGAATGCTATTTCCCATTTGCTACAAAAATCTAGTCCCTTTTTTGTCTTTCATAAGTGTGGCAATTTTCTGTAGTCTTGGCTGCTGATTGGATAAGTACATATTGCTGCAATGGTACTACAGGCTTGTGGGACATAAATCACTTTAATCAGGCCCTGATTCATGTTATAGGTTTATTTTTCCTTACTTGGAATTTTTACACATAAGACTTTGATATTTTCTATTTCATCCAGAAGTTATTTTTTTCACTTTTACTTGGATTTTTTAATATTTTTTTATTTTCTTTTGAAAATTGATTCATATACCTCATAACTCAGCTATGCATCCCTCCGTAATCTGTGTGTTTGTCAATATCCTCCTCAGGAGGGATTGTATAATTGTCATAAAATTCTCACTTTATAAATTTTTTTCTTGTTTGAGAGTAATTTTAGGATAAGAAGTTTGTTACCTCCCCAAATCAAGAATGTGAACTGCTTGGAGAAGGCACCATGAAGATGCCTGCAGAAACCACACACTGCACCAAAAGATCCAGAACAAACTTTGAGATGTAGTGAAATTGAACTGTGTGTGTGGGGGGGGGGTTGAATGTATTTATTTTTAATGTAAACTCTTATACCAAAGGGGACTGCCACCTAATTGTTTTTTGGTCAATGTGCCTAGCAAACATTGGTTTTGCTCTCTATCTTCTATTTCCCTCTTATCTCTAACTATTATAGTTTCCTCTTATAAAGTACAATATTGCATGCGCCTTTAGTTAGAAGATCTTTAGAGGTATAAGATAGTTATGTTTAAATGACCCATTGGGGTGACTAGTCTCCCCAAAGGATCACAGGGAGATTTGTGTAATTTGAATCTCTTACCCTAAAAACTACAATTCCCAGCACCCCACTCTCCTCACATTATGTACTGACATAGGGAAGATATAAATTTTGTGTAGCCCCACCTCTCTCTCTCTTGTCTTCCTGTCAGGGATTTGGTGGAGCAAGCTTTTTAAACAGGTGGAGAACTTAGTCACATGTTCTTAATTTTGTTAAATAATTAAGTTTTTTTACTTCCATTTCCTTTTTATTCCTTCTACTTCAAGTGATGATTAATAAACTTCATAAAATATAATTCTTGGAGTGTTAGAAATTAATTTAAGTTCTATACAATGAACTAGAACAATCTGAAAAATTTATGAAGGGGAATGCTCTCCATCTCCAAAGAACTGTTGGAGTCATATTTCACATCAGTGGATTCATGGTTTTATTTTGGGGTTTTGATTATTTATGAGTATGCTCTGACAACAATGACTGAAATAGAAGTATATCTTGCATGAGAACAAAAATAAAAATAAAAAGAACATACTGACACTCTCTTCAAGAACTCTGGAGGCATCCTCTTCCCTTTACTACCTTGGTTTCTGATGAGAATAGGCCCTAAATTTAGCTCAGTTCCTAAATAGTTTCACCAGGTTCATGTTTGGATCCCAGAAGACTGCCAAATGAAGATGTCCAA
Organism: Monodelphis domestica; assembly: GCF_027887165.1. Taxonomy (NCBI): domain Eukaryota; kingdom Metazoa; phylum Chordata; class Mammalia; order Didelphimorphia; family Didelphidae; genus Monodelphis; species Monodelphis domestica. The sequence goes on along the minus strand of NC_077235.1, from coordinate 26,767,783 downwards.
TGTGTTGGTTTCACTTTGAAAGATTGCTCCTGGCTCACCCAAACATTGAAGCTACAATGGCTGAAATTCCATAGCTCACTCTCCCAACTTTTTGAAACTTGAGTTCACACATATTCCTTTCACCAAAAGCCATAAATGAGCCCCCAAGATCCCCTGAAAGTGAATCAGGGTAATAGACAATACCTGAAGCAGACAAACCTTTTTTGAATGCCTCTGCAGCTATCAAAGAACCTCTACCTCAATATGTAGTTAGTCTTAGCCAATCAGAGGCAGACCCAGAATATCTACACAGCTCAACAATCTGTCTCTCTAAGGCACTTTCCTTACATATTATCATAATTTTTCCATAAACAGCTTTCTAGTATCTTCCATGTAGAAAAATTTCTCCCTACTATCCTTTACAATGAAGCATCATCTGAGGCATTCTGGGAATGTACCAGATCTCTATTCTACTTTTGAAAATGTTTTGATGACCCTCTTTTCTTTGTTTTCTTTTTCTTTCTTTCAGCTACCCTCTTCCTCTCTTCCACTCTCAAAAAGTTGAGAAAAAAGAAAAATAAAACTTTTGAAACAAATACTTATAATCAAACAAGACAAGTCCCTGTGTTGGCCATATCTGAAAATATGTGTCTCATTCTGCATCTTTACATTACCTGAGACCTAGAATGGTACAGAGACACACCCAAGGTAACACAAGGATTTAGAGAGGGAAAAGTTGGAAATGATCTGGTGACATCAGTCAATCATTTCCAAGAGCACAATCTCATAGTCAGAAAAATAACAGGACAAAATATAGCAATATAGTTCCATAAAGCTTTTAAAGTTCCCTTGTAGAATACTAACAGCATCCACAGTTCTAGGCTCTGGTCTCAGCTCAAGTTTTCATCTCCCAAAGGTAGTAGTTCCCTTAGAATTTAAATTAAGCAACTACTGATTCAAGCCTTGGTCATTGTTTTACTTCTGTGTAGCACATAGCCTCCTGTGTATTGAATTTATGTTAATAACAGTATTAATCATAAAAACACTGATACTAATGAGAATAATCATTATAGAATATAGACATTTTATACTTAGAGGAATAAGAGTGAACTTTTATTCATAATCACCAGCTCTATAGAAAGTCCATATAAAAGAATCACACAATGTCAGAACTGGAAGAGCTTAGAGACTATTTAACCCCACCCCACCCCCATCTGACCCAGGGGAAAACTGAGATCCAAAGAGGCCAAGGGATTTTGCCACAGTCACACAGCTGGTTAACAGCATGATGGATCAGAATTCAGCTCTCCTGATGCTCAGACCAAAATTGTTTCTATTTCACAATGGAAAAATATGTTCATATAATATAACAGCATGACTTAAAAAACTACTTATATTTTATTTCACCATGTAAAAATTAATTTTATATTAAGACCAAGCATGGAAAAGAAATCACATTCACTTACCAAAGTAAACCTATATCAGATTATTCACCATTGTATTATTGGGTGTATTCACATATACATACTATTCCAGGCATAGCAGAAAATTAATTCTGAATCACAGCACCTTACAATCACATGGTTTCATAACATTGTACTCCCTGGAATTACAGTGTGACATTTCAGGATGAAATTAATCAGAATATCAGAGTGGGTCTGCTGAACTATCAATCAATAAGATATGTTCCTTTCAGAAGGAGAAAGCTACATTTTTGTAAAAAAAAAAAGGAGAGAAAAAGCATCTACCTCTAGATTTCTGGAAAATATACACATATATACATACATACATACACATACATATAGAGGTTTGTGACATATTTCACTGGCTTTGGTGCTGAAGACATTTCAGGGACCCATGCTGCATCCTTGCTTCAAAATGTTGAAAATGAAAACCATTGTATTCCCATTAATGTTGGACAAAAAATTCTTATGAGGCATAGTTTTCATCAGCAAAGGCTGACAAGTGATTTTATACTTCTGGGAGGAACAATGGATACTAGAAGATGGAGTCACAATATATTTGCTGAGCTGTTTTGCTAAGTAGTGAATGGTAGAACATATTTTTTTGTAGTTACTAGTGAAATGTCCAATGGTGTTCATGTTGACATTGCACTGCCATTAGTCAAGGAAGAACATGAAATCCCCTTTTCAGTTTGTAAGACTCAAACAAGGCATTATTTGCGCGAAACAAATGTTAATGAAATCAGAGTGACTTGATTATGCAATTCATTATGCTGGTTGCAAGATGCAGGCCTTCCCATTTGCCACCAATCACTAAATCAAACGTGTGGTGAAGGAGAACACTCCTCAGAAAAGCTCATGACAACAAAAAAGAGCCAACTAATAATGGATGAGGAGGTCCTGAGATCCAAACCCCAGACTAACTCAGAGGTAGCCAAAGCAAGCCTAGTAAGCAAGAGGATTTCCTGATTAAATGAACCCCCAAGTATTTATTGGACATCTATGCAGGTCTCTGTGCAGGGGACACTGTGGGGTGGAAGTATATGGTTAATAAAATACTCTACACAATATATCAAGGGCTTACTTGAAGAAAAAAAGCACACATCCTTACTTTCCAAACAAACTCAAGCACTGTATTTCGCTTCTTGGTCTGCTCCACTTTTGAATGGAGGCATCTTTCACACCAGGAAAAACAGCATATGGCAATGGCTCATGAAGATGATTCATTGGTTTAAGTTAGCAAAAAAGAGGGTATCTACTACAACAGCCCTTTTGAAGAACACAGAAAATACCCACAAATAGGCTGGGCTTATAAACCTAGCTGTGCAAGAAAAGAACAACTTTCTCTACTTTGAGGAGTAATATTGTTGGCTAAACCCAGATGCACAGTTAAGTCACCAATTTCAATTATCTGCTTTAATTCTGATGTGACCAGATCGCAGGTATGAATACCAGAGAGTTATTTCTAATCACAAAGCCATAATGCAGAAATAACTGTGTCACAGAATGGAAAAGGTTCAAGGACACTGTCTAAAATCCTTCTTAAAAAACACATTAAGTTTTAGTTTATAACTTTTCAGTATTTTACTAATGACATCCACGCCCAAAAGAGTACATAAAAATGCTAATTTGGCTAATCCAAATGTGTCTAGAGCCACTGTGGCACAGTGGAAAGCATTGAATTTGAAGTAAAGAAGTCACAAGTTCAATTCCTGACCTTAACCCTTCCTAATTGTGAGACCCTGAGCAAATCCCTCTCTAAACCTCTTAATTCACTAAGATCCTAAGTCAGTGATGGTGAACCTTTTAGAGACCAAGTACTCAAACTACAACCCTCACACCACATGTGAGCCTGTTGCCTTACCCCAGACAGGGAAGGGAGGAAGCTCTCCCATTGGGCTGCTGGGCAGAGGAGAGGGTCATGTGAGAAATGTCCTCAGGCACAAATTGGTATGGTGTTGAAAGTCCGCCATCTCAAAACAACTCAAATAACCCTCACAAAGGCTCTTAGTAAGCAATGCACATATTATACAAATTTATTTTCAACACCAGGTTGCTTTCTTGATACATATTCCAACTTTGAAAAATAATATGCTACTCTTTGGATATGCATGTAACTTGGAAGCAAGCATGAATTCTCTCTGGTTTCATTCATACTCTCACTCTTCCTTGTGACCAAGTACACAAGCCATGGTACAGAGCAAAGCCGATTAGCTCACTCCAAAACTGACACTTTGTCCTAAGCCTCTCACCAACTGACTAAAACCTATCTAAACCAACCACAGAATGCTATGTACCATAAGGGATGAGTATGAGTTATCTGAGTCAATCAAGCAACTAGCCCCTTCTCCCCTTAAAGTAAGTGAAAAGATGCTGTACTTAAAATATTTGTCAATTGAGAACAATTTCTGATGATAGGTGTGAACAAAAAGTAGTGTATCAATTAACCAAAGGCCTTAAATTAAGTGTGAAACATTAATTAATGTACAAGTCCCTGAAAGCCACTGAATGAAGTGAAATGCTGTCAAATAGAAAGTATGTTTGGACTGTTTGAGGGGAGGGTTAGGTCCTGAGGATCTCTATATAAACTCTATATAAAAATATATACCAATTTGGAAGCTGAGACAGGAGTATTTGCTGGCTTAATTATAGAAGCTTCCAGAAAAACCCTAAAGAAGGAAATGATATTAGAAGAAAATAAAATACTTGTAAGTCATCCAGAAGTTAACATAAGGGGGTTTAACTTAGCCCTAGTTAAGAAGGATATTAGCATGACAAGGATATTCAGCAAGGATACTATAGTACTTAGTTTAGGTACATGCACCTCCCCCACCAACATATTCATATAGACAGCATCTGGTCAGCAGGATGGGGAGTGGTGACTTGCCAGCCCTTGGGACATCATCCACCAAAGTCGGATGGTCCAGATGACACATTTGGCTCAATTAAGGCAAGGCTGGCAAGTCTTTTTGAGATCCATGCCCAAACTGCACCTTCAAGCTGCCTGTGAGCCCCCTGAATTACCTCAGACAGGGGAGGGAGGAAGTGCTTTCCTTGGGGTACTGGACAGAGGGGTGGGGCATGTGAGAAAAGTCCTCAGGCATAGTGGAGAAGGGGAACAGAGCAGCTCCCTCCAGCATGCCGGGGCATATGTGACACACCTTTGCCAACACAGTCCTAAGGTCACCAGGAAGCCCTAGCAATATGACTAAAAACCACCAGGAAGCTGCCAATGGAGACTGAGCTTGAGCTTTAACTTCATGGGCCAATCAAGTCTAAGAATTAGCTTCTTTGTCTTTTAGGAAAAGAATTAGCCTATACTCATAAGACAAAGGGTAGGGTAAGAATGCACTAGTACACACAGTAAGAACACAGTAGATATTAATGCTAACATAGAACCATCAAGTCATATTTTTACATGTGAGGAAACTGAGGCATAGAAAAGTTAAATTACTTGCCCAGGGTAACACCCTATCCAGTATGTAGCATTACTATTCTATAGCAATCTCCCTCTTCACCTTCACCTCTTAGATTCCCTGGCTTCCTCCAAAACATACTGAATCCTAATTTTTCAGAAATATATTGATTAAAAAAGGAACACAAAGTGTTTTAAATAATATATTCTTAACTTAATTTTTCAAAACTCACTATTTAAAATATACTGATAGCACATAGCTTATTTTTGAACTTCACTGGTTTTTGGAGCACTGAATCAAACCTCTCTGGGTTTATGCCAGTCAATTGTTGCCAATGGGCCTTTTTTGGCATTTTGGCCTGCCATAACACATTTGTAATAGCATTTCATACCACACCAATATATTCTCTTCACTTCAGGAATGTCTCTGAAATGTCCACATTTCCTTTATAGCTAGTAGCAAAGATAGAAGGTAATACTGAGAGATAACCATCTCTGTTGACTCTAAGCAAAATCTCTTGGAGCATAAGGTTAAGTACAGGGCTTGAAGAGCCTCAACCATTAAGGAAACACCAATAAAGGGAAAGCAAATATGAGCTGGCTCCAGGGAATATGGCTCATTTTTCTTCCTCATGGAATTTTCATGATCACATCCTGATTGGAGGAACATACCACAAGTGAGATTGAATTCAACTCAATTCAACAAATATTGATTGAAAGCCTACTTTGTACATTTTACTTTTAATTTCTAATGTTCCAAGATGCTTTTTCTGCCCTAGAATATCTTTCATTCTAAATCACAAGCCACTTCTTGGTTTGTCAGAATAGTGAAACCATTTATGGATTTGTTTGCCTTAGGCCAAGTATGGCAGTAGCATGATACAAGAGAAAGAATTGTGAATATGGAAGTTCTAACCTTAGCTCTGTAAGCCACTAGTAGTATGACCTTGGGAAAGGTCACTTCCCCTCTCTGGGCATCAGTTTCCTCTACGGTAAAATGTAAGGATTAGACTAGATAATATCTAAGTTCTATGATCCTATATCCTAATGATCACTAAAAAAGGAGAGAAAAATATTTGTGCCCCTAACAATATTAAGAAATCAAACTTCTGTTTTCTTTTTTTTTTACTTTTTAAACATTCTTTTATTTGGTTATTTACAAACATTATTCATTGGAAACAATGATCATTATCTTTTCCTCCCCCCACCCCTCCCACCATTTCTCCCATAGGTGGCGAACAATTCAACTGGGTTTCACATGTGTTCTTGGTTCAAACCCATTTCCATGTTGTTGGTATTTGCACTAGAGTGTTCATTTAGAGTCTCTCCTCAGTCATTTCCTCTCAGCCCCTGTAGTCAAGCAGTTGCTTTTCATCAGTGTTTTTACTCCCACAGTTTATCCTCTGCTTGTGGATAGTGTTTTTTAGATCCCTGCAGATTGTTTAGAGACATTGCATTGCCCCTAGTGGAGGAGTCCATTACCTTCGATTGTACCACAGTGTATCAGTCTCTGTGTACAATGTTCTCCTGGTTCTGCTCCTTTCGCTCTGCATCACTTCCTGGAGGTTGTTCCAGTCTCCATGGAACTCCTCCACTTTATTATTCCTTTTAGCACAATAGTATTCCATCACCAACATATACCACAACCATTCCCCAACTGAAGGGCATCCCCTCATTTTCCAATTTTTGGCCACCACAAAGAGCGCTGCTATGAATATTCTTGTACAAGTCTTTTTCCTTATTATCTCTTTGGGGTACAAACCCAGCAGTGCTATGGCTGGATCAAAGGGCAGACAGTCTTTAGGCGCCCTTTGGGCATAGTTCCAAATTGCCCTCCAGAATGGTTGGAGTAATTCACAACTCCACCAGCAATGATATAATGTCCCTACTTTGCCGCAAACTGCTGTTTTCTTACTTTAGATTTGTGTTTTTGTTTTCTTTGCCCAGAATTCAAATAATGGAAATATGTTTGATTCAGTCTCATTCAGTTGGGGGATTTTGCTATTCTGTTTCTTCTATTACAGGTAGAACACTTTTAAAAATTATGTAGCATTGATTCCAGTTGAAACTAGAAGTTGGGATGAGAAAGGGAGAGAACCCTGCATTTAATTTATAGCTCAGCTCAAAATAAATATTTGAATTGGGTTTAATGGGGGGAGAGTGAAAGGAAATATTCAGCCAATTTTAATGGCTTATTCTGGTTTTGAGGTTCAACATTTGATTCAGTTAAAATCTTTCAGTTCACAAAAGGCAGAAGCTAATGGCCTGCAGAATAAACAATAGGCAATTAGGCCAATCACTTCCCTGTCCCCCAATGGGCAGAGATAAAACTGGCTTATTGGCCTCAAAGGATAGGACTAATAGAGAAGCAAATTCTCCTTGGTTTGTTAGAGCAAATCAGCATTCCTCAAATTCAGCAGGGGATTGTGTGGTATATTATACATTCTCTATTTCCCCTCCTATACAAAATTCAGGGGACACACAGTGGCAAAAGGCCAGTCTTTAACCAAAGCAAGATAGTGAGTGTCAAGTGAGATGGTAGCTTCCTCAGTGGAAGGAGATCAGACTTTTTCACTCAACTTATAGAGCAAGTAAGCTCCAGTGGCAGCCAGATCTGTTCAATGAGGCTGTATGAGTTTAGTGGCAGAGACTAGAACCTAGATCTTTTGACTTCTCTAGTTACTATGAATATTTAAGCACTGATAGGACAGCTGGGTGGCTCAATAGATTAAGAACCAGGCCTAGAGACAGAACGTCCTGGGTTCAAATCGGGCCTCAGACACTTCCTAGCTGTGTGACCCTGGGCATGTCACTTGACCCCCATTGCCTAGACCTTACCACTCTTCTGCCTTGGAACCAATACACAGTATTGATTCTAAGACTGAAGGCAATAATTTTTAAAAATATATTTAAGCATTTATTCTATGCCTGAATAGCTTAGCCCCTGTCTTCCAAACCTCCTTGATGTTCTCCCTGTTCAACTTTAAGCTCAGGCAGGAGAGAAGATAGAAAAGAGAGACAGAAAGAATGCACTTAATGTCTGACAATGCACTAGGAATACAAATACAAGCAAGCAAGATCAACAGCTTGATCTCAAGGGGGAAGACCACACACTGAGAGCATGGAAGCATGGTATGGGAATGGCTGAGAAGCCAGCTTAGTGCAGCAATTTCTATATTCCTCATTCTAGCAAGAGATACAGGGAAAAAATTTTATTGTAGGTTGTGCACATTGAAAGCTAATGAAATTAAAACTACTTCAAATAGTAAGCTAGATTTTAAGCCAACTGTTTGGAGATGATTATTATTAATAATAATAAGGGTTGACATTTATATAGCACTTTAAGGTTTACAAAGTGCTTTACATTCATTACTCATATTACAATAAGGCATAACCAATCCACATAGCCACATAACTTTTAAAATCATTTCTATAATACAGAAGACTTAGCTTTTATAAGAAGCTTTGAAGCAAAATGCAATATGTAATCAAATAATTATTTTATTCCCAGGAACCGAAAGGTAAATAGTTATTCATTCTTCAATCATTCATACCTTCATCCTTTCCTAGGCTCATTTTCATAAGCAATATTACATTTTCTGAACAATAATCCCCAAATGGGCCTGGGGAGGGAGTTATATGACCCCATTTTTAATCTTTAATTGTTCTGTTTCAGGCATGTTCTGTGTTGTCTATGTTCACACATTTAAGGAGACCTTGGCACTTGTGGCTACTTCAAATCCTTCTCCCTGCTGTTTGTTTGTTTTGCCCAGAAATGTAATTTCATCAGTGCAGGGAACTCTTGGTAAGGTAAGGGCAAGTTGGGCACCTGTTCTGCATTTTAAAATCTTAGAGAGTTGCCTGAGGCACTGAAAAAGATTAAGTGACTTGTTCAGGGTCCTAAAGCCTGTAGAAGTCAAAAGTGAGACTAACACTTCTCGAAAAGGTGCCAGCTCTCTAGCCATACTGCCTCTCATTTCTTTTACCACTAGTTACTTAAGATGGAGGAGCACTTTGGCACATACACACCAAGGCCACCCAGCCAAGTAATTTGTGCAGTAACTACCAGCTGAACTGGGTGAAACTTCAGAATTGGGTAAATTCTTGTCTCCTGTGAAAAACTCCCTAAGGAAGCTGGAAGACACACAAGCATGTACTCCAAGATGAAAACTACATCATCAGATCCACTCCCTCAGGACTTCTTGTTAAAATGGCCAACTCAGTCGAGAGAAGTAAGCTACCCAGTTTCCCCACAGCACCTGTTCCAACAAATACCCCCAAATCACAATAAACCAAACTAAATGATTAAAACAAAAATTAAATCAGAAACCATAGTAAGTAAACTAGAAAAAGATTTTACTCATTCTAGAACTGCATAAAAGTCATTCAGAAGTCCACAGACAGGCAATAAGAGAGAGCCACCAGAATAGCCACTACCTACATTTAAGCAAATAAGAGGGTATTTTCCTAGTGTGACCAGAGACCAGCCAAGGATATATGTAGCCTGAAAAGGTCACATTCATAGACAGTGAGAGCAGAAGTCTCCTCCAAAGAAGTCTCAGGTGGTCAAAAACTCACAATAGAAACTTGGAAGTCACCAGGAGCTTTATTAACCAGGCTGGGCATGGGAGGGCTCAGACTAGGTTCATAGCCCAGGTCCCTCACATTCTATCCTGAGATGCCACAGAGGGCCCTGAAGATCCAGCTTCTGAACCTCAAGGGGAGTCTAACCCAGAGAGATGGAAGTCAGAGCAGGAACCCAGTTTAAGGCCAAGCAGGACTAACTATTCCATGCAAAAGCACCATAATTGGATAGAGGCTGGCCCAAATTCTCAATTCAGAGACCCGTATTAAAAAGAGATGAACAAGCAGAGAATGGTGCACAACATTATAAAGAATTATAACAGAGCCAAAAAGGTAACCTAGTGGTTCCCTGTAAAGGTCAGGAGCAAATAACAAATGCCCATTCTGACACTCAAAGTTCTTCCAAACATAACCCCCTCCTTCCTTTTCAGTCTTTGTTTATCTTACTCCTCGACATGTACTCTTCAGTCCAATGATGTCCTTCTGCCTGTTCCACAAAAAATAAGATACTCCATATCTTAGTTCTAGGCATTCTCTCTGGCTATCCCCCATGCCTAAAATACCCTCCCATGACATATAGATATAGATATATGCATATGTGTGAGAGAGAGGAAGGAAGGAAGGAAGGAAGGAAGGAAGGAAGGAAGGAAGGAAGGAAGGAAGGAAGGAAGGAAGGAAGGAAGGAAGGAAGGAAGGAAGGAAGGAAGGAAGGAAGGAAGGAAGGAAGGAAGGAAGGAAGGAAGGAAGGAAGGAAGGAAGGAAGGAAGGAAGGAAGGAAGGAAGGAAGGAAGGAAGGAAGGGAGGGAGGGAGGGAGGGAGGGAGGGAGGGAGGGAGGGAGGAAGGGAGGGAGGGAGGGAGGGAGAGAAGGAGGGAGGGAGGGTGGGAGGAAGGAAGGAAGGAAGGAAGGCAGGCAGGAAGGAAGGAAGGAAGGAAGGAAGGAAGGAAGGAAGGAAGGAAGGAAGGAAGGAAGGAAGGAGAGAGGGAAAGAGGGAGGAAGGGAGGAGAAAGAAAGCCTAGATGTTATATTGCTTTTTTAAGGAAGTTTATCATGTGGCTTTCACCCTGGGGAAGGGCTGAGAGTAAGGCACTGACGTTATAAAAGTTTTGATAAGGATGAAGCTCTTCTCAACCCTATTATCCATGCCCTTCCCAAATCCTAAAATTCATTCATAATCATAAGAGCATAGGTTTTAGAACTGGAAGAAACTTTATAGATAATATTCTCCAATCCTCTCATTTTATACATAAGAAAACTGAGTATAATCCTGGAGGGTGGAGAAGTGGGAGTGAAATAGATTTTCCTGTATTTAATAAAAAGACCAGAGTAGAGTAGAAAATTTGAAATACGAAGACAAGAGTCAAGAGGAGAGCAGAAAAATAAATTTATTAGAGTATTTGGCAATGGCTGTTATGATGATAAGGGGCTAACATTCTAATGTAGGAGAAGAAGCAAGTGTCACTTCAATTTTATTGTCTTCAAATTGTATTGAAGATGTTAAATAAGAAAGTTAGAGGCCCTTCCTGGGGCTGAATTGGTTTTTTGCGGAGGATTTAAAATGGGAAAAAGAAGGGGAGAAAAAAGGAACACATTACTATACAAAGAAAGGTGTTTGAGAAGAGAATACAAACATGGAAGAAGGGATAGAGCCAGCAGCCAGCAGTTGAGTCTCATTCTCATCTCAAACACAGAAAGAGTTTGGACACCAAACTCAAAAGAGAAGTGGTTGGGGGTGGCATCAAAAGGGAGGATAATATCAGGGAGGGAATAGTTTCAAGTGAAACAAATTTCTTGATCCAAAAGTATGGATTAAAAGGGGGGGAGGTAACAAAGAACTGGAAACTGAGGGGGTGCCCATTAACTGGGGAATGACTGAATAAATTGTGTTATATGTCCATAATGGAAAATTATTACACTGTAAGAAATGACAAAATAGCTATTATTAGATATCTATTATTGCACTGTAAGAAATGGCAAACGAGATAATTTCAGAGAATCCTGGGAAGTCGGAACTGATGCAGAGTGAAGTGAGCAAAGCAAGAACAATTTACTGAATGGCAATAACCCTATAAAGAAAAACAAAGAGCAGCTGGCCCTATGTCCAGAGGGCCTGGTTGAAAAGTATTAACCACCTCCTGCCAAAGGGCCTGAGATGAAACATTTGAGCTGCCTCCTGACAGAGGGAGGGCCTGAGATGAAGTGTGTAAGCTGCCTCTTGACAGAGGGGGTTGACTAAAGCTGTGGAAGGAGAAATATATTTTTAGACATGGCTACTGGGTAGATGGGGGCACTAAACTCTGCCTATCTGCTAATTAGAATTTATATTTTCCCTCTTTTTAATTGGGGGTAAGGTAGGGGTAAGAGAGGAGACAAAAATAGTGATGGGGTGGGGGGAGGAGACAGAAACAGAGCAGGGTCATTGACATTTAAAAAGTACACAGAGGAGTAGAGATGGCAGTTCAGACAGAAGAACAGATGAGCAGGACAATTATAAAAGTAAAATTTTGCATTGATTAAATAGTTTTTATCTAAGCAAACAAGGTATGAAATAGAGATATATACCTGATTTACATATACATTTACATACATTTTTTTTCTACCAAGAAAGTACTGAGGATTTATTATACAGGTGCTATACACTCAGCCACAAAACAAAGCAGTCCGTAAAGACCAGAGTCCCGTGGCACCCAATCAAAAGGCAGGGGGGTGGAATTTGCATGAAAAAAAGTGGCTTGTCCTTCAGTCCTGGAGGCGGGTCATCGATGATGGTGTTGAGCCCTCTATCAGATGGTATGGGCAGTCCTCCTTGGGGTGGTGACAGCTCTCGAAGATTCCTGCCTTCCTAAAAATGTCACCAACGGTCATTCCATTTCTGCTCCTGTGGCCAGTGATCAGCAGTCTTATTACTTGGACCTCTGCTTCATCTTTCTTCTCTTGTGTTTCAGTCTACGCATTCGCTTCTTCCTCCACTTGGCCCTCATGGCTCAGTGGAAGTCAACAAGATGGAGTAAAGAACAAGAGCTTTTTTTTTGGTGTGTTTTCTTTTGTGTTATGCTTTCTATATGGAAACACTCATTTGGGGGGTTATTTGCAAGGTTCGAAATTTTTTTTTTAATTTTAAGTTTTGAATAACTCAAAGTCAATGCTGCTGAGTGGGACATAAACATACTATGTTCCCCATAATCCTCCTATCTCACAGCCAGAACACCATGGCTTAGCACCTGATAATGACACATACACCAGCTCCACCAGTTTACCAGTCGTTTTAGGATACATATACTTTGATTCTCCACTGAGAACGTAAACTCCTTAAAAGACTGTTTTATGCTTCTCTTTTATGTACCAACTCAGACAGGTCACATAATAAATGCTCATTAAATTTCTGCTGGGATGATGTTGGGAGTTTTAGTTGTATCTAGAGAGAGGGACTGGCTCTTCCATTAGCAGCAAATGTTCCACTGAGAGCTTCAGTTAGAGAATAAAAGAAGAGGCTGCCAACAGATCAAAAGGGGAACCTACTAGAACACTTATTTTTAAGGTTTGACTCAACTATATAAAAGAGGAAATATTATCACAGGCTGTTTGGGGTAGAAGAGATCTTAGTGATCAGGTAGAAAAGATCTTAGTGATCACCTAAGACCAACCCCTTCATTTTATAAATGAGGAAACTGAGGTACAGGGAGCTTAAGGAAGTTGCCCAAGGTTATATCAACTAGTAGCTGTCAGAGGTCAGACTTAAACCCCTATATTTTGATTACAAGTCCAGAGCTCATTCCAATACTCCACTAGCTCCACACAAAAATGCTTCAACCAAACAGTACACAATGAGATGCTTTCTTTATTAAATGTGTTTGGAAATAAATGCATACATAAAAATGAGAAAGTTGAACTAGATGATCCCTAAGATTTCTTTCTGCTCTAAATTTGGAATGTAAGTCTTTTTCCCCTGTGGAGAGATACACTATGGAAAAGAATCTCCATAAACCCATTTGGATAGCTAATGCTATGGGATTCCTAGCTGTAGGAATGAACTGGGCAGATCCAAAGAGGTAGAGACAAGATGGCAGCCTAGAAGCAGCAGAAGTTCAGACCTCTGAATACCCTTCCTTACCAATCACAAACTGAATGCTCCTAGGGGACTGAAAATCACACCTAACAACAAGACAGAGCCAAGGAACATTCCTGCTAGACTCAATTCAAAAGGTACACCCCCCCCAGCCAGAATCCAAGAACATTTGGGCTTAAGGGGAAGGCAGAAGAAAGGTCCCAGGACTCCTCCCCCCACCTAGAGCACTAAGCCTCCAGTGGCAGCAGGAACCTCTGGGTGGACAAAGGCACTGGTCTGGAGGGCATACCTTGTGGGCAGGGCTGAGCCAGGTTCAGAGTGGCGAACACAGGTGGCTGGGATGGAGCTGGAGAGGGAGCATAGAGCAAGCAGCCTGGTCAGAGATGTGGAGACCCTCCATATTGCTCCAGTCTTCCCAGAGGTTTTGGCCTCAGAGCACACCCAGCCCAACCCACCTGAACTTAATCCCATCAAAAGTCTTCAGAGGTCAGGGAAGCCCAACTCCAAAACCCCTCACCCACAGAATTCTGGACATTAATCCAATGAAAAGCCTCCAGAAGACAAGGAAGCTCAAACTCCAACAACTGTCCCCCACAGACTGCACAGACAGATCTCCTGACAAAGTTCCAAGAGGGGAGACTGACAGAAAGCCCAAAAACCAAAAATATGAGTGGACCAAGAGCACAGACAAATACTGGGAGCAAATAAGGGGTAAATATGAGCAAACAACAGAAAAAGTAAAAAGAAATTAAAATACACAGCTTCTGTCTGTGATCTAAGAGCAATGATCTAAGAGCAAACAGAACAGAGGAGGCAAGCTTAATAAAAGAGAAATCCCAGTGAACTGGATATAGGCTTTGGATGAACTCAAAATACAATTCAAAACACAATTAAGAGAGGCTGAAAACAATTGGAGAAAGAACATAAAAACTAAGATAAGTCATCTGGAAACAGAAAATAGTGTCTTGAAAGCCAAAATCAAGCAGCTTGAAAAATGAGACAAAGGAAATGAAAGATGAGGTAAAGAAGATGAAAGATGAGGCAAAGAACATGAGAGATGAGGTAAAGAGGATGAAAGATGACCTCCAAAGAAAATCAGAACAGAAGGAGAAGGATGACCAAAAAGCCAGGGATGAAATCCAGTCTTTAAGAACCAGAAAACAACAACTAGAATTAAGTGACCTCACAGGGCAGCAGGAAACTATAAAAGAAAACCAAAAGAATGAAAAAAATTGAATAAAATATGAAGCATCTCATTCACAAAACAGAGGATTTAGAAAATCATTTGAGGAGAGACAATTAAGAATCATTGGTCCACCAAAAGATCATGACAAAAGAAAAAGCATGGCCATAATACTACAGGAAATTATTCAAGAAAACTGCCCCAATATTCCAGAAGAAGAAGGAAAAGTGGAGATTGAAAGAATCCACAGATCACCTCCTGTACTTAATCCCCAACTGGCAACACCCAGGAATTATAGTGATAGCCAAATTCAAGAACTACCAGACCAAAGAAAACATATTACAAGCTGCCAATAAGAAGTCATTCCGATACAATGAAACCACAGTGAGGATAACACAGGATCTGGCTGCATCCACATTGAAGGACCAAAACGCATGGAATATGATATTCTGGAAAGCAAGGGAACTAGGTCTACAACCAAGAATCAACTACCCAGCAAAATTGGATATATTCTTATAGGGGAAAACAAAATAGAAGAATTCCAAGAATTTGTAATGAACAGACCAGACCTGAACAGAAAATTTGATGCCCAAGCACAAAACTCAAGAGAGTCATCAAAAGGTAATTAAAAAACAAAACAAAAAAACCATTTTTTTAAAGAGACCCAATAACTTAAAATTATATGTATCCCTATAAGAAAAGAGGTCATTGGTAATTCTTAAAAATTCTTATTATCACCTGGGCAGCTAGAAGAATTACACTTAAACAAACTGTATAGGATGAAATGACAAGACATAAATAGGTATATAGATATATGTATTCATAAATGCATATGCATGTGTGTATATATATATAAAATGAGCTAAAAAAGAGGTTAATACTAAAAGAAATGGGAAAAGAAATGAAAGGGGGTAAATTTATATGTCACAAAGAAGCTCATGGCAGGAGGGGGGAGAATATCAATACACTGGAAGAGCAAAGAGGTTGGAGATAGGAAATACTCAACTCTTACTTGCATTGAAATTGACCCAAAGAGGGAAGAACAATCCAATCCACTGGGGCAGAGAATAGATTTGCACCCTATAGGGGTTAGAAGGGGGAACAAACAGACTGGTGGGGGGGAAGCAGAACAAGGGAGGGAGAGGGTGGGGATAGTTTTAAAAAGACTGCAAAGAAAATATGGGGGGAATTAGAAGTGGGGGGTAGAAAGGGAAGTAAAATAAGGGTGGGAACTAGGGGGACTGATGAAAAACAAACATTGGTGTAGAAGGAAATAGTGAAAGAAGAAAAGACAGGACCAGGACTTACCAATGAGATCAGGAGCGAAACAAGGATGCCCATTATCACCCCTATTATTTAACATTGTACTAGAAGCACTAGCAGTAGAAATTAGAGAAGAAAAAGAAATAGAATGTATTAAAATTGGCAATAAGGAGACCAAGCTATCACTCTTTCTGGATATGATGATGTACTTAAAGAATCCTAGAGAATCAACTAAAAAGCTAGTGGAAATAGTCAATAACTTTAGCAAAGTTTCAGGCTATAAAATAAACCCATGTAAATCATCAGCATTTCTATATATTTCCAACACTTCTCAGCAGCAAGAATTAGAAAGAGAAATTCCAATCAAAATCACCCTAGACAATATAAAATACTTAGGAATCTATCTGCTGAGACAAACACAGGAGCTATATGAATACAACTACAAAACACTCTCCACACAATTAAAACTAGATCTAAACAATTGGAAAAACATTGATTGCTCATGAGCTAACATAAAAAAATGACAATCCTGCCCAAATTAGTTTACTTATTTAGTGCCATACCCATTGAACTACCAAAAAACTTTTTTACTGAATTAGAAAAAAAAACATAACAAAGTTCATTTGGAAGAACAAAAGATCAAGAATATACAGGAAAATCATTAGATAAAAAGTTTTTGTACAAACAAAACCAATGTAACCAAAATCAGAAGGGAAATAAATTGGGAAACAACCTTCATAACAAAATCGTCTGACAAAGGTCTAATTACTCAAATTTACAAAGAGCTAAATCAATTGTACAAAAAATCAAGCCATTCTCCAATAGATAAACGGGCAAAGGACATGAATAGGCAATTCTCAGTCAAAGAAATCAAAACCATTAATGAGCACATGAAAAAGTGTTCTAAATTCATGATAATCAGAGATGCAAATAAAAACAACTCTGAGGTATCACCTCACACCTAGCAGATTGGCTAACATGACAGCTATGGAAAGTAATGAATGCTGGAGGGGATGTGGCAAAGTTGGGACATTAATTCATTGCTGGTGGAGTTGTGAATTGATCCAACCATTCTGGAGAGCAATGTGGAACTATGCCCAAAGGGCGCTAAAAGACTGTCTGTCCTTTGATCCAGCCATAGCACTGCTGGGCTTGTACCCCAAAGAGATAATAAGGAAAAAGACTTGTATAAGAATATTCATAGCTGCTCTCTTTGTGTTGGCAAAAAATTGGAAAATGAGGGGATGCCCTCCAATTGGGGAATGGCTGAACAAATTGTGGTATATGTTGCTGATGGAATGCTATTGTGCTCAAAGGAATAATAAAGTGGAGGAATTCCTTGGGAACTCGAAAAACCTCCAGGAATTGAAGCAGAGTAACAGGAGCAGGACCAGGAAAACATACACAGAGACTGATACACTGTGGTACAATCAAATGTAATGGACTTCTCCATTAGTGGCAATGCAGTGACCCTGATCAACTTGGAGGAATCTACAAGAAAAATCACTATCCACATTCAGAGGAAACACTGTGGGAGTAGAAACACAAAAGAAAAACAACTGCTTGATTACATGGGTCAAAGGGATATGATCGGAGATGTAGACTCTAAATGAACATCCTAGTGCAAACATCAACAACATGGAAATAGGTTCTGATCAAGGACACATATAATACCTAATGAAATTGTGTGTTGGCTGTGGGAAGGGTAGGTGGAGGGGAGGGAGGGAAATAATGTGATGATTGTAACTAAAGAATAATTTTCTAAATTGACTAAATAAACTAATTCAAATGGGAGAAAAAATAAAATTAAAATTCTTATCCATCTTTAAAAAAAAAGAATGAACTGGAAGAAGCTATGAGTTCCAAAAGGCAACATCTTCCTTGACTAGGCCATTCATAATATGAAACAACTTGCTTATTATGATTTTAATTGAATAATTTGTTATAACAATGAATTGAACCAATGAGTAAATCTGAAAGACTAGTGGATAGTGTCCCAGGCCTAGAAACCAAAGGTCCTGGGTTCCAATTTAAACTCAGACACATCCTAGCTATGTGAACTTGGCAAGTCACTTACATCCATTGCCTAGCCCTTACTGCTCTTCTACCTTGGAACTGATATCAATTTTTTAAAAAGAAACAAAAAAAAGAGTTAAAGAGACTGGGTGAAATAATCTGGTCCAGTCCTCTCATTTTACAGATCAAGAAACGAAGGCCCAAAGAGGTGCAATGATTCATTAAGGTTCACAAGGCTAGTTAGTTAGTGAGTGGCAGAGCCAGTCCTTGAACCCAGAAGCCCTAAGGCCAAGTCCAGTAAGTATGCTTTCAGTGATATCACTCTGAGACACAAAACTTTAAGAATATTAAGTGCTGCATGAATGCTAAAAAATGATAGGGATAATAGTAGCAAGTTAATGAGCACATTACATTGGAATCTTTTACACATGTCCATTTAAATGGGATGCTGCAAATTCCCTCTCTTGGGGACTGAAATGAGTTAATTAAGGTTAACTACCCTGATGCCTTACTCTAACACTATTCACTAATGAACAGACTTGTAAGGTAGGTCCAGATAGGACTTTCTCCCAAAGGATTTAGTTACTGACATACCAAAATAAACTCATTATAAGGTGGTCTCAGAGCATGGACTCTTAGAACAGCTTCCTAGAGAAATTCTTGTGTATAGGAATCATCTTCTATTGCCATTATTGGTAAGGTTGATTAACACATAATGCAGGTTGTGGAGTAACTGGAAAACAAAATGAAGAGTGGGAAATAGGACAAAAGTTACCATTATTGCTCCTGTATTGTTTTCTACTCTGCATTTTCCAGGAGGAGCCCATAAATAACTGAAAACAGGGATAATAAAAATCAACTTAAAAAAGATAAATAAAGCACTCAAGAATCTAGTGTCTGGCTTTAAAAATGCCTTCCTTCCTCCTTCCATTCTCACTCTCCAAAAGGCCTATGTTGATTCAACCCAGACAGAAAAAGAAAGGAAGAAAGCCAAGGTGAAATGACACAAAGGGGATTGAAATCAAGCTGGAGCTAGTCCCATTCCCACTAAAAGTCTTCTGAGAAGGGCCGCAATTCTCTCCAACTAGTAACCCCCAGGACTGAGATTGACAGAGCATAAGTCTAGCCTTGAAAACATACCAGCCAACAAAGGGTCAAAAGAGAGACTATGAATAGAAGCTGAATGCATTCTCCAAAATAAAGGTTGAAATGTCAAAAATTGTAAGGGGAAATTCTCAAAAAAAGCCAGGGCATAAGCCAATAAACCAAAAGAAAAATTTCTAAAACCAGAAGGAAAAATGAATAGTGAATTTTGAAAAAATTCTGAAATTCTCTTACCAAATGATATGGAACAAGGGAAAGTAAGCCAGTGCCTAATGAAATGCAGAATCGAATCCTGTGGATTTCCAAGAGAAAATGGAATAGCATTAAGAAATATCAGAGAAGTTAAAAAATGAAATGTAAAAAGGAAGAAATTGAAAAATCAATATAGATAAAAACTGAATTATGGAGATTTTTGAAAATCACTTAGCATATCAGTAATAGAACAAACTCATGATGGAGTTTCTCTAAAAAAATAAAGGTAGAGATTAACATATATGGAATACAAAGCATTGAAGTGGAGGACTATCTGGAAGATAAGAAGCAAAAAGCTACAATGTTAAAAACAAAGTCTTATAGAAGCAAAAGATATTGACTTTAAAGACAGGTCCCACAAAAACAACTTAAGTATCAAAAGTCTCCCAGAAGAACTTGGCATAAACATTATAATATTGGAAATAGCACAAGAAAACTGCCAGATCTTCTCAATACAGAAAAGAAATCACTAATCAAGAGATTCTGCAGATCAGCCCCAGAAGAAAAAACTATGTTTCAAACTCCAAGAGAGTCAAGGGTTGAATTTAACAAATGCCAAGACAAATAATACAAGATTACTTTGTATGCATGAGAAATACCAGAAGGAAAAAAGAAAGACACCCAAATCCCAGCCCAAAATAGCATACCCTACAAGTCCAAGCTTAATTAACAAAAAATGGACATTTAACAAAAAGAAGCATTTGAAATTGTCCTGTAAAATTGGCTCGAGCAGAATATTAAGCTTGCAAGCATCCCCAACAACAAAGCTATAAAAGAACAATTTACAGAGGTAAGAATAAGTAATGAAATATATTACTCCATGGTTAGAGGCTATTTTTTAAACCCTTACCTTCCGTCTTGGAGTCAATACTGTGTATTGGTTCCACGGCAGAAGACTGGTAAGGGCTAGGCAATGGGGGTGAAGTGACTTGCCCAGGGTCACACAGCTAGGAAGTGGTTGAGGCCAGATTTGAACCTAGGACCTCCCATCTCTAGGCCTGGCTCTCAATCCACTGAGCTACCCAGCTGCCCCCTAGAGGCTATTTTTAAAAGACAACAAAATGAATGAATGAATGAATGAATGAATGAATGAATGAATGAATGATTAATAAATGGATTTTTCATTCAAACACTTGCTATGTGCCAAGTACTATGCTAAACACATGGGGATCCAAATACAAAAGCAAATATAGACCATGCCCTCAATTAGTTTGCATTCTAATAGAACAGAAAACACACAAAGGAAAATGGTACCCAGGGAGGGGCACTTTGACTGGGAATGTTACTGAGATGATGAGTGGAGTCAAAGGGGAGTATACTGTTTCACTTAAGACAGAAAGAAAAAAAAGGATGATTTTACTTAATCATCCTTCATAGTTCTAGAAATAAGGGTAAGAGGAAGGAAAAGTAAATAATTAGGTGGACATATTTGTCAAGAAGAGATGGAAAGAGAGTAGGGAGTGAAGTATGGCAGGGGCTTTCTTAAAATAGTGGCCTGGGAAAGGTAGTCACCAATCAGGATACACAAAAAGACCACCATACATAGGTAGGGAAAAAAGAATCATCAAGGGACAAAAATAGCCCACAAAAAAGGATAAAGCTGAAATCAAAATTTAGTTACAGAAGTGAAGGATTATGAGTAAAACTGAAGCATCATGGACTAAACCCCACAATCCTTCCTCCTCCACCCTCACTAGTGAATCAATCTATTTTGTGTAATAGAAATGCTAAATTTAAGGGTGTATTAAGGAAAAGAAGAGAGGTGAGAGACAGAAAGTAAAAGATGATACAACAGAAAATGACAACGGCGAGACATCCTTTCAAACCTTATGGGATGCAGCCAAAGCAGTACTTAGAGGAAAATTCATATCCCTGAGTGCATATATTAACAAACTAAGGAGGACAGAGATCAAGGAATTGGAAATGCAAAACAAAAAACCTGAGAATGAACAAATTAAAAAACCTCAGAAGAAAACCAAACTAGAGATCCTAAAAATTAAGGAAGAAATTAATAAAATCGAAAGTGATAGAACTATTGAGCTAATAAACAAGACTAGAAGCTGGTACTTTGAAAAAACAGAAAAAATAGACAACGTACTGGTCAATCTAATTTAAAAAAAGGAAAGAAGAAAGGCAAATTAACAGCATGAAAGATGAAAAGGGGATCTCACCTCCAATGAAGAGGAAATTAAGGCAATCATTAAAAATTACTTTGCTCAACTATATGGCAATAAATATACCAACCTAGGTGATATGGATGAATATTTACAAAAATATAAATTGCCTAGACTAACAGAAGAAGAAATAGATTTCTTAAATAATCCCATATCAGAAAAAGAAATCCAAAAGGCCATCAAAGAACTTCCTAAGAAAAAATCCCCAGGGCCTGATGGATTCACCCAGTGAATTCTATCAAACATTCAAAGAACAGCTAACTCCAATACTATACAAACTATTTGACATAATAAGCAAAGAGGGAGTTCTACCAAACTCCTTTTATGACACAAACATGGTACTAATTCCAAAGCCAGGCAGGCCAAAAACAGAGAAAGAAAATTATAGACCAATCTCCCTAATGAATATAGATGCAAAAATCTTAAATAGGATACTAGCAATTAGACTCCAGCAAGTGATCAGAAAAATCATTCACCATGATCAAGTAGGATTCATACTAGGGATGCAGGGCTGGTTCAATATTAGGAAAACCATCCACATAATTGACCACATCAACAAGCAAACCAACAAGAACCACATGATTATCTCAATAGACGCAGAAAAAGCCTTTGATAAAATACAATACCCATTCCTATTAAAAAAACTAGAAAGCATAGGAATAGAAGGGTCGTTCCTAAAAATAAGAAACAATATATATCTAAAACCATCAACTAATATCATCTGCAATGGGGATAAACTAGATACATTCCCAATAAGATCAGGAGTGAAACAAGAATGCCCATTATCACCTCTATTATTTGACATCGTACTAGAAACACTAGCAGTAGCAATTAGAGAAGAAAAAGAAATTGAAGGCATCAAAATAGGCAAAGAGGAGACCAAGTTATCACTCTTCGCTGATGACATGATGGTCTACTTAAAGAATCCTAGAGATTCAACCAAAAACCTAATCAAAATAATCAACAACTTTACCAAAGTTGCAGGATACAAAATAAACCCACATAAATCATCAGCATTTATATATAATTCCAACACAGCTCAGCAGCAAGAACTAGAAAGAGAAATCCCATTCAAAATTACCTTAGACAAAATAAAATACCTAGGAATCTATCTCCCGAGACAAACACAGGAACTATATGAACACAACTACAAAACACTCTCCACACAACTAAAACTAGACTTGAGCAATTGGAAAAACATTAACTGCTCATGGGTAGGACAAGCCAATATAATAAAAATGACCATCCTACCCAAACTTATTTATCTATTTAGTGCCATACCCATGGAACTCTCAAAAAATTTCTTTACTGATTTGGAAAAAAACATAACAAAGTTCATTTGGAAGAAGAAAAGATCAAGGATATCCAGGGAAATAATGAAAAAAAACACAAATGAGGGGGGCCTAGCAGTCCCAGACCACAAAGCAGCAGTCATCAAAACAATTTGGTACTGGCTAAGAGACAGAAAGGAGGATCAGTGGAATAGACTGGGGGGAAGTGACCTCAGCCAGATAGTATATGATAAACCCAAAGATCCCAGGTCTTGGGACAAAAATCCACTATTCGATAAGAACTGCTGGGAAAATTGGAAGACAGTGTGGGAGAGATTAGGAATTGATAAACACCTGACACCCTACACCAAGATAAATTCAAAATGGGTGAAAGACTTAAACATAAAGAAGGAAACCATAAGTAAATTGGGTAAACACAGAATAGTATACATGTCAGACCTTTGGGAGGGGAAAGACTTTAAAACCAAGCAAGACATAGAAAGAATCACAAAATGTAAAATAAATAATTTCGACTACATCAAATTAAAAGGCTTTGGTACAAACAAAACCAATGTAACTAAAATCAGAAGGAAAACAACAAATTGGGAAAAAATCTTCATAAAAACCTCTGAAAAAGGTTTAATTACTCAAATTTATAAAGAGTTAAATCAATTGTACAAAAAATCAAGCCATTCCCCAATTGATAAATGGGCAAGGGACATGGAGGAAGTGATGCAGAGCGAGAGGAGGAGAACCAGGAGAACATTGTACACAGAGACAAACACTCTGTGGTATAATCGAACGTAATGGACTTCTCCATTAGTGGCAGTGTAATGTCCTTGAAAAATCTGCAGGGATCTAGGAGAAAAAACACTATCCATAAGCAGAGGACAAACTGAGGGAGTAGAAACACCGAGGAAAAGCAACTGCCTGACTACAGTGGCTGAGGGGACATGACAGAGGAGAGACTCTAAACAAACACTCTAATGCAAATACTAACAACATGGCAATGGGTTCGAATCAAGAACACATGTGATACCCAGTGGAATCACGCGTCGGCTACGGGGGGTGGGAGGGAGGAAAAGAAAATGATCTTTGTCTTTAATGAATAATGCATGGAAATGATCAAATAAAATACTATAAAATTAAAAAAAGAAAGAGTTACAAAATGCAAAATAAATAATCTGGAATACATCAAATTAAAAAGTTTTATACAAACAAAACCAATGTAACTAAAATCAGAAGGAAAGCAACAAATTGGGAAACAATCTTCATAAAAACCTCTGACAAAGGTTTTAATTACTCAAATATACAGAGAACTAAATCAATTGTACAAAAAATTGAGCCATTCTCCAATTGATAAATGGGCAAGGGACATGAACAGGCAGTTCTCAGGCAAAGAAATCAAAAGTATTAATAAGCACATGAAAAAGTGCTCTACATCTCTTATAATCAGAGAGATGCAAATCAAAACAACTCTGAGGTATCACCTCACACCTAGCAGGTTGGCTAACATGACAACAAAGGAAAGTAATGAATGCTGGAGGGGATGTGGCAAAGTAGGGACACTAATTCATTGCTAGTGGAGTTGTGAATTGATCCAACCATTCTGGAGGGATATTTGGAACTATGCCCAAAGGGTGATAAAAGACTGTCTGCCCTTTGATCCAGCTATAGTACTGCTGGGTTTGTACCCCAAAGAGATAATATGGAAAAAGAGTTGTACAAGAATATTCATAGCTGCACTCTTTGTGGTGGTCAAAAATTGGAAAACGAGGGGATGCCCATCAATTGGGGAATGGCTGAACAAATTGTGGTATATGTTGGTGATGGAATACTATTGTGCTAAAAAGAATAATATAGGGGAGGAATTCCATGGAGACTGGAACAACCTCCAAGAAGTGATGCAGAGCGAAAGGAGCAGAAGCAGGAAAACATTGTACACAAAGACTGATACACACTGTGGTACAATCGAAGGTGATGGACTTCTCCATTAGTGTCAATGCAATGTTCCTGAACAATCTGCAGGGATCTAAAAAATACTATCCACAAGCAAAGGATAAACTGTGGGAGTAAAAACAACGATGAAAAGCAACTGCTTGAATACAGGGGTGGAGGTGATAGGACTGAGGAGAGACTCTAAATGAATACTCTAATGCAAATACCAACAACATGGAAATGGGTTAGAAACAGGAACACATGTGATAACCAGTAGAATCGTGCGTCAGCTATGGGAGAGGGAAGGGTGGTGGGAGGGGGGGAGGAAAAGAAAATGATCTTTGTTTCCAGTGAATAATGTTTGGAAATGACCAAATAAAATAATGTTAAAAAAAGAATATTACTATGCAACAAAAAATGATGAAAGGGAAGGTGTCAGAGAAACCTGGGAAGATTTGTATGAACTCATACAAAGTAAAGTCAGCAAAACCAAGAGAACAGTTTTTATAATAACATTAATATTGTTAAAACTTTGAAAAATTAAAGTACTCTGATCAATGCAAGACCAATCATGATTCCAGAAGGCTCATGAAGAAACATGCTATGAAATATGATACTCATCTGAAAGTGAGGTGATGGACTCAGAGTGCAAACTGAGACATTTTTAAAAGATCAATGATAATCCCAAAGATCCCAGATTTTGGGACAAAAATCCACAATTTTGACAAAAACTGCTGGGAAAATTGGAAGACAGTAGGGGAGAGATTAGGTTTGGATCACCATCTCACACCCTACACCAAGATAAACTCAGAATGGGTGAATGACCAGAATATAAAGAAGGAAACTAAAAGTAAATTAGGTGAACACCGAATAGCATACACATCAGATCTTTGGGAAAGGAAACACTTTAAAACCAAGCAAGAGCTAGAAAAAAATCACAAAATGGAAAATAAATAATTTTGATTGCATCAAATTAAAAAGGTTTTGTCCAAACAAAACCAATGCATCCAAAATTAGAAGGGAAGTAACAAATTGGGAAACAATCTTCATAACAAAACCTCTGACAAAGGTCTAATTACTCAAATTTATAAAGAGCTAAATCAATTGTACAAAAAAATCAAGCCATTCTCCAATTGATAAATGGGCAAGAGACATGAATAGGCAATTCTCAGTCAAAGAAATCAAAACCATTAATAAGTACATGAAAAAGTGTTCTAAATCTCTGATAATCAAAGAGATGCAAATCAAAACATCTCTGAGGTATCACCTCACACCTTGCAGATTGGCTAACATGACAGCAAAGGAAAGTAATTAATGTTGGAGGGGATATGGCAAAGTTGGGACATTAATTCATTGCTGGTGGAGTTGTGAACTGATCCGACCATTCTGGAAGGCAATTTGGAACTATGCCCAAAGGGTGCTAAAAGACTGTCTGCCCTTTGATCCAGCCATAGCACTGCTGGGTTTGAACCCCTAAGAGATAATGAGGAAATAAATTTGCACAAGAATATTCATAGCTGTGCTCTGTGTGGTGGCAAAAAAAAATTGGAAAATGAAGGGATGCCTTTCAATTGGGGAATGGCTGAACAAATTGTGGTATATGTTGGCAATGGAATACTATTGTGCCCAAAAGAAAAATAAACTGGAGGAATTCCATGGGGACTGGAATGACCTCCAGGAATTGATGCAGAGTGAAAGGAGCAGGACCAGGAGAACATTGTACACAGAGACTGATACACTGTGGTACAATTGAATGTAATGGACTTCTCCATTAGTGGAGATGCAGTGATCCTGAACAACTTGGAGGGATTTATGAGAAAAAACCATTATCCACGTTCAGAAGAAAAATTGTGGGAGTAGAAACACTGAAGAAAAACGACTGCTTGGTTACAGGGGTAGAGGGGATATGGCTGGGGAGGTAGACTCTAAATGAACATCCTAATGCAAACATCAACAACATGCAAATAGGTTTTGATCAAGGACATATGTAATAACCAGTGAAATTATGCGTCAGCTATGGGAAGGGTCGGGGGAGGGAGAAAGGGAAATAATATGATTCTTGTAACCAAGGAATAATGTTCTAAATTGACTAAATAAATTAATAAAAAATAAAATGATCAATGCTCCAAGTGGTCTTGCAAGAAAAACATTTATTGTTTGTTTTTTTCATGAAGATCAGAGGAGAGGATGGAAGTGAGAGGGATTTTAATTATTTTTTTAAATGCTTCTATGGACAAAAAATAATTCTTTACCTTGCTTCTAGCTCAGTGATAATCCTTTCAAAACAGGTTTATCGCTAATTGAATACATCAAGCCTTTCCAGCTTGGTCAGACCTTCTAAAGCTTGCACCACAGCCTTTGAGAACCCAGTGTCACCTATATGCCATAATTGAAAGAACCTTTAGGGAAAGAGGTATTTCTCTGAAGACTTGGTTTTGGGTTTTCCCCCTTCTTTTTATCACAGTGTCTGCCAAATATTAGGCTGTTACTAAATGCTATAGGAATGATTAACCTTCCAATCATTTTGATATATTTCCAGTAATATTCAATGGTCAAATTTCAGTTAACTTCAACCATATTCCATGAAAGCTTCAAAGGCTTGGGGAGGTGGGCAATATGCCATTTCTATATGCTTTTCACAGATCATCTCATTTAAACTTCACAGCAATTCAGAGGTACTGTCTACAAGAATTATTATTCTTATTTTATAAGTGAGAAAAATGAGGCTCCCAGAAAATAATTTGTCCTAGGTCATATACATGGCTAAGAGATAACAGCAAAATTTAAACTCAAATCTTTTCTTACTCCATGTCTAGCACTTTTTCCAAGACTCTATAGTGTCTCTCACCCTATTACTATTTATATAACAAGATAGGAGTATAGCCACCCTCCCAGTCAAAGCCAGTAGATTGGATAACATGTATAAGATTAATGTTAGTGACTTAACAAGTTTGATTACTTGATTTGCTTTAAACTTTAGTTTATTATTAGCAACAACAGACATGTCATAGGACATCAGCGTCTTAAAGAACAGCACAGTAACTCATTTTCATCATGATGATCCTGAGTCATCAATAAAAGGTCAAATTATATTCTGGATACTCTGCTTATAGGAAACATTGTCACAGAACTTTGAAGAATTTCTATCAGAACCCATGAAAATTTGTTTTTAAAAGTTTTGATGTGTAGAGAAATATGATTTTGTTAATTGGGTTTTCTATAAGTTTCAAGTTTGCATCTGCCCCCTGAGAAGTCATACTCAGAAAGTCCTGGGCATACCTGTTTTGGACTGATCAATAGATCTTGAAGTGTTTGGTGACCCCAGTTTGGGTGGGACTAGTAGACATAGTCAAATGTTGAGTACCCTTATTTGTCTTAGCAGTTTCTCCCATTGTATTAGAGGCCTCTCTCTGGAAGCCCAGCTCTTTGACCCTTTCTTTTTGTATTCCTTGTAGTTGATAGCTCCCAGATACCAAGCTAGTGGCTGCAGCCTGTCTCCGCATGTTTACTGTGCCAAGTTCTCAAGAGAGTATAAAAGACCCTTTAGTTCTGTTACTATTCAGAGAATCATCTCGAGTGATGCATTTTCACAGAGATACTGTTCCCAAAGTCCCAGAACCCTTGGCTTTGTGTGGTTTTTAGGCACTTGACTCTGTGTGGTGGCAGAATATTGAATACTATCTCTTTCCTGATTAAAGACAAGGTTTTTCTGACTACTTTAGTAGTTCCGTGTTTTTTCCAAGTTAACAACTCAGATATGAGGAAAAGTTATTCATTACTTATTATGATTGATAAATGAGTCATTACCATAATTCAAATTGGGAACAAAGTATAGTCCATATTGCCTAATTATGTGATTGATGTCTAGATTTGTAAGGGAGAAATCATATGTATTTTATTTTAAAAAGCCTTGCCATTTATGAATGGGGCATTTAAAAATTTGTTTCTCACAAAACTCTTATACAAAGAGTCTCACACCAAAGCACAGAATTCAATCAGTTTAAAAGGGAACCAAAAGCATGGTTGCTACAATCATTAACTTTGTGTCAGAATTTCTCAAACTTCTCAATATGAAGTGACTATTTTTGCTGTTTTTTTAAACATATATTTATTGCTATCTTTTTATTTTACATTATCTAAATTATCCCTTATATCTCTATCCTAACTGTTCCTAGAGAGTCATACTTTATGACAATTAGTTTTTTTTTAATTTGGTCAATTTCAAACATTATTCCTTGGTTACAAAAATCATTTTCTATTCCTCCCTCCCCTTCCCACACCCCTCCCATAGCCTATGTGTAGTTCCACTGGGTATTACATGTATCCTTGATCAGAACCCATTTCCATTTTGTTGGTATTTGCACTAGGATGTTAATGTAGAGTCTATATCCCCAGTCATATCCCCTTCGACCCATATCATTAAGCAGTTATTTTT
The DNA here is from genome assembly GCF_027887165.1 of Monodelphis domestica. Taxonomy (NCBI): domain Eukaryota; kingdom Metazoa; phylum Chordata; class Mammalia; order Didelphimorphia; family Didelphidae; genus Monodelphis; species Monodelphis domestica. Next base: position 26,738,641 of record NC_077235.1, on the reverse strand, counting down.
CTTTGGTGTTTTTACTCCCACGGTTTTTCTTCTGAATGTGGATAGTGTTTTTACTCCTATAACCCTCCAGGTTGTTTAGGATAAATGCATTACCACTAATGGAAGAGTCCATTACATTTGATTATACCACAGTATATCAGTCTCTGTGTACAATGTTGTCCTGGTTCTGCTCCTTTTGCTCAGCATCAATTCCTGGAGGTTGTTCCAGTTCCCATGGAATTCCTCCACTTTATTATTCCTTTGAGCACAATAGTATTCCCACCATATAACCACCAATTCCCACCATATTCTCACCAATCACCAACATATATCATAATTTGTTCAGCCATTCCCCAATTGAAAGGCATCCCCTCATTTTCCAATTTTTGGCCACCACAAAGAGTGCAGCTATGAATATTCTTATACAAGTCTTTTTCCTTATTATCTCTTTGGGGTACAAATCCAGCAGTGCTATGACTGGATCAAAGGGCAGACAGTCTTTTAGCGCCCTTTGGGCATAGTTCCAAATTGCCCTCCAGAATGGTTGGATCAATTCCCAACTCCACCAGCAATGAATTAGTGTCCCAAGTTTGCCACATCCCCTCCAGCATTCATTACTTTCCATAGCTGTTATGTTAGCCAATCTGCAAGGTGTGAGGTGATACCTCAGAGATGTTTTGATTTGCATCTCTCTGATTATCAGACATTTAGAACACTTTTCATGTGCTTATTAATGGTTTTGACTTCTTTGACTGAGAATTGCCTATTCATGTCTCTTGCCCATTTATCAATTGGAGAATTGCTTGATTTTTTTTGTACAATTGATTTAGCTCTTTGTAAATTTGAGTAATTAGACCTTTGTCAGACGTTTTTGTTATGAAGATTGTTTCCCAATTTATTTCCCTTCTGATTTTGGTTACATTGGTTTTGTTTGTACAAAGACTTTTTAATTTGATGTAGTCAAAATAATTGATATTTTATTTCATGGATCTTTCTAATTCTTGCTTGGTTTTAAAATCTTTGCCTTCCCAAAGATCTGACATGTATATTATTCTGTGTTCACCTAATTTACTTATAGTTCCTTCTTTATGTTCAAATCATTCACCCATTCTAAGTTTATCTTGGTGTAGGGTTTGAGGTGTTGATCCAAGCCTAATTTCTTCCCTACTGTCTTCCAATTTTTCCAGCAGTTTTTGTCAAATAGAGGATTTTTGTCCCCAAAGCTGGGATCTTTGGGTTTGTCATAGACTGTTTTGCTGAGCTCCCTTACCCCAAATCTATTCCACTGATCCTCCTTTCTGTCTCTTAGTACCAAATTCTTTTGATGACCACTGCTTTATAGTATAGTTAGAGATCTGGGACTGCAAGTCCTCCTTCCTTTGCATTTTTTCCATGATTTTCCTGTATATTCTTGATCTTTTGTTCTTCCAAATGAACTTTGTTATATTTTTTTCTAATTCAGGAAAAAAGTTTTTTGGTAGTTCAATTGGTATGGCATTAAAAAAGTAAATTAATTTGGGCAGGATTGTCATTTTTATTATGTAAGCTCATCCCACCCATGAGCAATCAATGCTTTTCCAATTGTTTAGATCTAGGTCTAGTTGTGTGGAGAGTGTTTTGTAGTTGTATTCATATAGCTCCTGTGTTTGTCTTGGCAGATAGATTCCTAAGTATTTTATATTGTCTAGGGTGATTTTAAATGGAATTTCTCTTTCTAAATCTTGCTGCTGAGAAGTGTTGGAAATATATAGAAATGCTGATGATTTACATGGGTTTATTTTGTATCCTGAAACGTTGCTAATGTTATTGACTATTTCCACTAGCTTTTTAGTTGATTCTCTAGGATTCTTTAAGTAGACCATCATATCCGCAAAGAGTGATAGCTTGGTCTCCTCATTGCCAATTTTAATACCTTCAATTTCTTTTTCTCCTCTAATTGCTACTGCTAGTGTTTCTAGTACAATGTTAAATAATCGAGGTGATAATGGACATCTTTGTTTCACTCCTGATCTTCTTGGGAAAGCATCTAGTTTATCCCCATTGCAGATGATGTTGGTTGATGGTTTTAGATACATACTGTTTATTATTTTTAGGAAAGACACTTCTATTCCTATACCTTCTAGTGTTTACAATACGAATGAGAACTGTATTTTGTCAAAGGCTTTTTCTGCATCTATTGAGATAATAATGTGATTTTTGTTGGTTTGCTTTTTGATATGGTCAATTATGTGGATGGTTTTCCTAATATTGAGCCATCCTTGCATTCCTGGTATAAATCCAACATGATCCTAGTGAATAACCCTCCTGATCACTTGCTGGAGTCTTTTCACTAATATCCTATTTAAGATTTTTGCATCTATGTTCATTAAGGAGATTGGTCTGTAGTTTTCTTTCTCCGTTTTTGACCTGCCTGGCTTTGGAATCAGTACCATATTTGTGTCATAAAAATAATTTGGTAGAACTTCCTTTTTGCTTATTGTGTCAAATAGTTTGGATAGTATTGGGATTAGCTGTTCTTTGACTGTTTGATAGAATTCACTTGTAAATCCATCAGACCATGGGGATTTTTTCTTAAGGAGTTCTTTGGTGGCCTGCTTGATTTCTTTTTCTGACATGGGATTATTTAAGAATTCTATTTCTTCTTCTGTTAGTCTAGGCAGTTTGTATTTTTGTAAATATTCATCCATATCACCTAGATTGGCATATTTATTGCCATATAATTTGGCAAAATAATTTTTAATGAATGCCTTAATTTCCTCTTCATTGGAGGTGAGGTCCCCCTTTTTTTCTATGATACTGTTAATTTGGTTTTCTTCTTTCCTTTCTGTATTAGATTGACCAGTACCTTATCTACTTTTTTTGTTTTTTCAAAATACCAGCTTCTAGTCTTATTTATTAGTTCAATAGTTCTATCACTTTTGATTTTATTAATTTCTCCCTTAATTTTTAGGATCTATAATTTGGTTTTCTTCTAGAGGTTTTTAACTTCTTCTCTTTAGAGTTTTTTTTTATTTACATTACCAATCCATTGATCTCTGCCCTCCCTAATTTGTTAATATATGACCTCAAGGATATAAATTTTAGCCTGAGTACTTCTTTGGTTGCATCCCATAAGGTTTGAAAGGGTGTCTCATCATTGTCATTTGCTTCAGTGAAATTATTAATTATTTCTATGATTTGTTCTCTAAATAACCGATTTTGGAGAATCATTGTTTAATTTCCAATTAATTTTTGATTTGGCTCTCCATGTACCCTTACTGTTCTTTATTTTTATTGCCTTATGATCTGAAAAGGTTGCATTTATTTTTTCTGCTTTTCTGCATGTGTATGCCATGTTTTTCTGACCTAGTATATGGTCAATCTCTGTGAATGTACAATGTGCTGCTGACAAGAAGGTGTATTCCTTTTTGTCCCTGTTTATTTTTCTCCATATATCTATTAACTCTAATTTTTCTATGATTTCATTCACCTCTTTTACCTCTTTCTTATTTTTTTATTTCATTTATCTAAATTTGATAGTGGTAGGTTCAGGTCTCCCACTAGTATAGTTTTGCTATTTATTTCCTCCTTTCATTCTCCTAGTTTCTCCATTAGAAATTTGGGTCCTATACCATTTGGTGCATACATGTTGATTAGTGATATTTCCTCATTGTCTATACTCCCTTTTATCAGGATGTATTTACCTTCCCTATCCCTTTTAATCAAATCTATTTTTACTTTGGCTTGGTCAGATATCATAATTGCAACTACTGCCTTCTTTCTATCACTTGAGGCCCAATAGGTCTTGCTCCAACCTTTAATTCTGACCTTGTGAATATCTACCCACCTCAGGTGTGTTTCTTATAGACAACATATGGTAGGATTTTGGATTCTAATCCACTCTACTATTCGTCTATGTTTTATGGGTGAGTACATCCCATTTACATTCAACATTATGATTGTCACTTGTGAATTCCCTAGCATTTTGGTATCCTCTCCTAGTTCTGCCCTTCCTTCTTTTGCTATATCCTTTTAAACCAGTGGTTTACTTTTAATCAATCCCCCTAATCCCCTCCCTTGATATGCTTCCCTTTCTGGTCCCTCCCTTTTTGTTCCCTTCTTGTTTTTTTAGGGTCTGTTAAGTTCCCTCCCCCCTCTCCTTCCCTCCCTTTTTGTACTCCCTTCCCCCCACCACTCTTAGTTTTCCCTTCTCCCTTACCCTGTAGGATAAGATAGAATTCAGGATCCCAATGGATCTAGATGCTCTTCCCTCTCAGAGTTGATTTCACTGAGAGTAAGGTTTAAGTATTAGCACTATTAGCACTAATAGCACCAATTAGCACTCTCTCCCTTTCGTTCTTATAAGAATATTCTTTCCCTCCCCTTCCCATGTCTATCTTTGTGTGAAAAAGTTTATTCTATTTATTTTATTTCTTTTCTTCAAGTATCTCTTGGTACCATCATCGATTCTCTCCCGCCCTTTTTCTTTTCTTTTTTTTTTTTGCATATCATCTTAAAGCCCTGAATGCCGCAATCTTTCCCTGTGAGTGATTCTTCTAATTACTATAATAATGAATACAATTTCTGAGAGTTACAAATAGCATTTCCCCATATATTAATATATATATATATATATATATATATATATATATATATAATTTGATCTAATTATAGCCCTTACAGAAGAGAGTTTGAATAGAAAAATAAAAACATTTTTCTCCTTTTCCCTTTCTTTCATATTTACCTTTCCATGTTTCTCTTGCTTTTTGTGTTTGGATATCAAACTTTCCACTGAGTTCTGGTCTTTTCTTTACAAATACTTGGAAATCTTCTATTTTGTTGAATGTTCATACTTTCCTTTGGAAGTATATAGTCAGTTTTGATGGAAAGATGATTCTTGGTTGAAGACCCAGTTCTCTTGCCTTTCTGAATATCATGTTCCACGCCTTGTGGTCCTTTAGTGTGGAAGCTCCCAGGTCTTGTGTGATCCTGATTGGTGCTCCTTGGTATCTGAATTGTCTCTTTTTGGCTTCTTTTAGAATTGTCTCCTTGGCTTGAAAGCTTTGGAATTTGACAATTACATTCCCGGGAGTTGTCTTATGGGGATTTAGTATAGAGGGTATTCTATGAACTCTTTCAATGTCTATTTTGCCCCCTTGTTCAAGAACATCAGGGCAGTTTTCTTTGATGATTTCTTGTATTATGATGTCAAGATTTCTGTTCATTTCTGTTTTTTCAGGTAGACCAATGATTCTCAAATTGTCTCTCCTTCCTCTGTTTTCCTGATCTGTCACCTTGTCAGTGAGGTATTTTATGTTTTCTTCTAATTTGTCAGTCTTTTGACTTTGATTTATTAATTCTTGCTGTTTTGAAAGATCATTGTCTTCCAGTTGCCTAATATGGCCTTTAAAGACTGGTTTTCCTTTTCAGTTTGGTGTACTCTACTTTATGTGGCTTCCAGCTGTTTCTCCATTTGGGAGTTCTTGTCCCTCAGACTGTTGTTTTCTCTTTGAATCATTTCCCATTTTTCTTGCCAGAAGGCTTCCATCTTTTGGATAAGCTCCAATTTGAATTTTTCCATAGCTTATGGACAATTTCCATTTTTTGGAAGGTTTTAATTATGTTTGAATTTCATCCTCTTTTTCCTCTATAGCCTGGGTTTTCCCTCCGTAAAAATTTTCAAAGGTTAATGTCCTCTTCCTGTTTTCTTGGAGGGTGTTTGTTGGTCCTGGGCAAAATGAGTCATCCCTATAGTGGTTTTTCCTTCCCTTTTTAGTCAGAAATCTGAATGAGATGGGCAGGTTCTCTGTTTAAGGAGTTAAGGAGCAAGGCTTTTGCCTGAGGCAAGCTCTCCAATTTCCGAAGCCTCTACTGTTTGCTAGAGCGCCCACAGTCTGCACTCCCCAGTGTGCAGAGGTTTCCGATGTAACTGTTCTCAGGGGCAGATCCCTGGAAGTCCTAGTCAGCTCCTGAGGACCTAGAGGTGCCCCCTTGCTCACTCTAGAGGTGTCCCTCACTCACTCGCTGTCTCTGATGCACGCTGACTCTGACTCTAGCTCTGTAGGTGGGGTGGGGGAGGGTAGATCGGCTCACATTTGGGTGGAAGCCTTTTCTCCCTCTTATAGTGTGGAAATGCTCAAACCCCACGTACCTTCAATGCTGGGTGCTACTGTTGAGTCCCTCCATTCTTCTGAAGATGGTTTTTATATTCTTTTGAGGTATTCTATTTTGTTGGGTGCTGGGGAGAGGAAGTGTCCCACATCTAGGCTGCTGCGATGCTTACCCATAAGTCCTCATGACAATTAATTTTTAAATGACGAAAAAAATTCAGCAAAAAACAATCAATACATCTAAAAAATCTGATATTATATACAATATTCTATATCTATGGGCCATATTCATGGAAAACAATCTCCTCACACCACTGCAAAGGAGTGAAGGGTTTTTCTTTTCTTATATGTACCTTAGGGCAAACTTTGTTCTTTGTAATTTTACATTTAGCTTCAATTGTTTTTTATTGTTATTTTCTCCATTCACATTGCTTTTAGTAACTTGGATAGTGTACTGGACCTGGAGTCAGGAAGATTCATCTTTCTGAATCCAAATTCAGTCTTACACACTAGCCATGTGATTTTGGCTAAGTCATTTAACCCTATTTGTGTCTGTTTTCTCATCTCTAAAATGAGCTGGAGAAGGAAATTGTAACTATTCTAGAATCTTTGCCAAGAAACCCCAAATGGAGTCACAAAGAATAAGACACAACTGAAATGACTGAACAACAAAAAAGCTTTTCTGGTTCTGCACACTTTACTTTGTATCAGTTCATGTAGATTTTTCTATGCTTCTCTGTAGTTATCATATCTTTTTTCTGTTATATCATAATATTTCATTGCATTCATGTACCATAATTTGTTTGGTCCTTATCCAACCAATAAAAATATCCTTAGTTTATAGTTCCTTACTACCATAAAAAAGTCTACTGCAAATAGTTTGCTATATATAAAACCTTTCTTTTGTCAAGAAATTCACTGGTGTAGTAATAAGTCCAGAAACAGCTCTCAATTAAAATGCCTTTGTTATTTCCAATTTATCTATTTCTCCTCTAAGTTTCACTAATCCTCTGTGTTTGAGGTTTGTTTTTGTTTCTATTTTTTAAATGTATATTTAGTTCATTAATTTTTCTTTTCCTATTTTGTTAATGTATCATCTTAGGAATATAATTTTTTCCTTAAGGATCATTTTAGTCACATTCCAGAAATTTGGGAAATTTGGGGTTATCTTATCATCATCAATGCCTTTCACATAATTATTATTTATGTAATTTGTTGCTTGGCCTAATCATGATTTAACATTAGATTATTAAATCTTCACTAAGGTCTGTATCTTTTGATTGTACTCTCTAAATTGATTATTTTTCTTTATTGCACAATAATATATAAAGGATATGATTATTATTTCTTGAAAATTAATGTTTCCTACTATGATTGGGTTTTTATCGATGGCTTCTGGCAATTCAGTTATTTTTTCCTAATGAATTGAAATGCTAATATTGGTTTAGTGTCTATGATTTTTAAGCATAATATAACTTCTTTCTATTTATATTGTTTTTTTATTTTGCCTTATCTGAGACTGTGAAACTTATGTTTCTGATTATACCTGATACATAATAAAGTTTATTCTAGTGTCTCATTTTGATTATTTTACATGCCTTTGCTTTTTAAGATATGTTTCTTGTTAACAACAGATCATGAGGGGAGTGTATTTCTTTTTATTTTATTACATTGTTTAATCCATTTACATTTAAAGTTATGAGAGTTAGGTTTATATTTTCCTTTATTTGAAGAAAACAACTTCTTAATGGAAAAATGTCTTGAACCTCCATTCTATAAGTTATATTATTCTGTGTGATTCTGAAAAATATGAAGACTAAAAGTTATTATGAATTCAGTAACATTTGTACACGCATCTATATTTTATTAATTACAATCCCCTCTACCATATAGCACATATACTCTTACAACTACTCCAAAAATAACCTAAGAAGAATGTCAAATCAGCAGTGATCAAGAAATGAAAAGAAAAACTAGTGAGATGTTTCCAGTGCAAGATCACATATTCTACATACATGCAAGCAAAGAGGGCAAGACTGTCCAGAGCTACAAGGCAGTCCAACAATGCGGGGAAGCTCAGAGAGGATCCTATATTCAGCCTCCTTCCTAGGCCAGCTATATGGGGTCTCCCAAGGGACCATAATCTCAGTGTTCAGAGCCCCAAGCATAAGGTCACACAAAGCAAATTAGAGATGAATTCTCTACCCAGGAGAGCAATGCCAGGGTAATTTTAGAGGGGCCATAATTCTAAACTCAGCTCCTAGAGCAAGCTTAGGTTACCCAAAGAAGATCAGTGAAAGAATCATTAAATGAAAAAAAATAGATTAATAAAGAGCTATCATGAGACCAAGGATTCCCAAGCTACAAAACCAGAAGAGGAAAATAACTTCAAAACACCTTCCAAGAAAAGCCTCAAAAATGTGTATGTATTTATAGCTTGTTCATGAGATCAATTAGAATTGTTGAAAGAAATGACACAAGAGTTAAAATAATACTATAAATGAAATGAAAGGGAGAAAGGAAAGAATTAGAAAAGAAATGAGAGTTTTGGAGGAGAGACTTGGAATAACAGCTTAGTTCAAGAAGTACAAAACATTACCTAAATAACAGGGTCCCCCAAAATTAGAGTAAGTAAAACAGAAACAAATGACTCTATGTGACAACAAGAAATATTAAAACAAAGTCAAAATATTGTAAAAATCAAAGAAAATATAAAATATCTTACAAACAACTGACTTGGGAAGGAGATTAAGAAGAAATAATTTGAAATATCTGAAAGTCAGGAACAAAAAAAGCCTAGACATAGTTCAAGAAATCATTAAAGAAAATTCCCAAGTTGTTTTTTTTAAGAACCAGAGGGCAAAGTGGAAAGAGAAAGAATCTACCAGACACATCCTTAAAAGAAACCCAAAATGAAAACTCCCAGAAATGTCACAGCTGTAATCTAGAGCTTCCAGGTCAAAATGATAATAACGCAAGCAGTTCAAAAGAGTTCGAATATAGAGGAACAATAGTTAAGATCACACGAGTTTTAGCAGCTATCACAATAAAGGAGTTAAGAGCATGAAATATATTTCAAAAGGTAAAATTTTTAAGCTTGCAAACAAAGAAAAACTTGCCCAGAAAACTGAATATAACCCTACAAGGGGAGAAAGAAATATTTAATAAAATAGAGGCCTTCCCACTGGAGACAAGGTATAAACTTTTTAACACCAGCACAAAAAGAAAAAAGTGAGCAGAAGCAGGAAAATAAACAATTATAAAGAAATCTGATCGAAATAATGATCAAATACAATTCAAGAGGATTAATAGTTTAGAATAGGGGTCAGTAAACTGCAGTCAGTGGTTTGTTCACATGTGGCCTGGCATTTGCTTTTGTATGGCTTGCATGATAAAAATAGCTAAAATTTTTTTTAAATACAAAAGGACTATTACCTCACAAGCCATATAAAAGTAGTCAGTAGTCACATTTGCATCATCAGTTATGATTTGTTGACCTGGATTTAGAAAGCTTCCTACTTCTTAATGAAGAAATGATGTAGATATGCAGAAAGAGACATAGTTTGGGATAAGGTCAGTGTGGGAATTTGTTTTTCCTTGGCTGTACACATTTGTTACAGGTACTTCGTTTTTCTTTTGTTCTATTGAAGGGAAGTGGAAGAGAGGGAGTTAAATGTAAATTGAAAAAATATCATTTAATTTTTAAAAAACAATAGACACTGCTTACCTACATGTCAAGAACAGTAACATAGATATAGAAGATATTCTCTCCCTAGAAAATATTTATGGTTTTACATAAGGATTAATATATCCCTTGCAAAACCTTCAACCCAGAGATATGGAATAACTGCCTTACTTATCACTGGTAAGCATAAAGCTCCTGAGGCCCAACATCAGTTCGTTCCAATACAATTCTGGACATCACAACTGCATTCTTGAAACTTCAAACATTCATTATATCCTACAAAGGTTAAGAAATCAGCTCTACCATCTCTGTATCAAATACACAGTCAGTAAAAGGAACCAAAATGTATGGTGCACCATTGCCCAGTTCTTACAATTGTTGTAGATATCTCAAATATTCAAATGCACCTGTGACCTCATTGATTTGAACATTCCTTCCAATGATACAAATCATAACTCACCCACACCTGCCCAACTTCTCATCCATAAACTCACCCCAGGATCCACTCTAAATTCTTTTATTTTTAAATATAGTTATTTTTAAATATTTTTTCCATGTTTACATGACTCATTTTCTTTCCCTCATCTCTTCCCTCCCCACTCCCAGAGCCAACAAACAATTCCACTGGGTTGTACAAATGTTGTCACTTAATATCTATTTCTATATTATTCACTTTTGCTATACAGCAATTTTCAAGGCCTAAATTCCAAATCACATACCCATATACACATGTGATAAGTGATGTCATATGTTTTGCTTTTGCATTTCTACTCCCATATTTCTTTCTCTCATTGTGGATAGCATTCTTTTACATAAGTCCTTTAGAAGTGTTCTTGCATCTTACATTGCTACTAGTAGCAAGGTATATTACATTGTATTTCTCCATAGTGTTTTACTTTCTATGTACAATGTTCTTCTGGTTCTGCTCATTTCACTCTGCATCAGTTCATTGAGATTCTCCAAGTTCATATGGAAAGCCTCCAGATCATCAATCCTTATAACACTATAGTATTATACAACAATTTATTCAACCATTCCCCAATCAATGGGCACCCCCTCATTTTCCAATTTTTTGCCACAACAAAGAGGGAGGCTATGAATGTTTTTGTACAAATATTCTTCCTTATTATCTCTTTGAGGTACACACTCAGCAGTGGTATGGCTGAATCAAAGGGTATGCATTTTTTAAAGCCCTTTGCACATAATTCCAAATTGCCTTCGAAATTGGCTGGACTAATTCCCAACTCCACTAGCAATGCATTAGTGCCCCAATTTTGCCACATCGACTCCAACATTTATTATTTTCCTTTACTGTCATATTGGCCAATCTGCTGGGTGTCAGATGATGCCTCAAGAGTTGTTTTGATTTGCATTTCTCTAATTATGAGAGATTTAGAACACTTTTTCATGTGCTAATTGATAGTTGTGATTTCTTTATCTGAAAACTGCCTAATTATGTCCCTTGACCATTTGTCAATTGGGGAATGGCTTGATTTTTTGTGTAATTGACTTAGCTCCTTACAAATTTGAAAAATGAAACCTTTGTCAGAGGTTTTTCTTATAAAATTTTCCCTTTTTGTTGCTTCCCTTCAAATTTTGGTTTCATTGGTTTTGTTTGTACAGAAACATTTTAATTTAATATAATCAAAATTATCCATTTTACATTTTTGTAGTGTTCTCCATCTCCTGCTTGTTCTTAAATTCCTTCCTTTTCCATAGATCTGATAGATATACTATTCTATGATGACCTAATTTGTTTATGATTTCCCTCTTTATATTTAAGTCATTTACCCACTCTGAGTTAATCTTGGTATAGGGTGTAAGATGTTGGACTAAGCCTAATTTCTTCCATACTGTTTTCCAATTATTCCAGCAGTTTTTGTCAAATAGCGAGTTCTTGTCCCAAAAGCTAGGATCTTTGAGTTTATCAAATACTATATAGCTACTGTCATTTACCTCCAGTCTATTCCAGTGATCTACCCTTGTATCACTAAGTCAGTACCACATAGTTTTGATGACCATTGCTTTATAGTATAGTTTGAGATCTGGCAAAGCTGGGCCTCCATCCTTCACATTTGTTTCACTGCTTCCCTTTATATGCTTGATCTTTTGTTCTTCCAGATGAACTCTGTAATCATTTTTTTCTAATTCTATAAAAAGTATTTTGGTAGTTTGATAGGTATAGCACTGAATAAATTAATTAATTTAGGTAGAATAGTCATTTTTATTATATTAGCTCACCCTACCCATGAACAATTGATGTTTTTCCAATTGTTTAGATTTAATTTTATTTGCATAAAGAGTGTTTTGTGGTTATGTTCATATAATTCTTGAATTTGTCTTGGCAAGTAGATTGCCATGTATTTTATTTTGACTGGAGTAATTTTAAATGGAGTTTCTCTTTCTAATTCTTGCAGCTAGGTTTTGTTGAGAACATAGAGGAATGCTGATGATTTATGTGAGTACTCTGCAACTTTGTTAAAGTTATAATTTCTACTAGGTTTTTAGTTGATTTTCTTGGATTCTCTAGGTATACCATCATGTCATTTTCAAACAATGATAGTTTAGTTTCCTCATTGCCTACTTTGATCCCTTCAATTTATTTTTCTTCTCAAATTGCTACTGCTAGTATTTCTAGTACAATATTGAATAGTAGTGGTGATAATGAGCATCCTTGCTTCACTCCTAATCTTATTAAAAAGGCTTCTAACTTATCTCCATTGCAGATGATGCTTGCTGATGGTTTTAAATACTATTTATTATTTTGAGGAAAGGCCCTTCTATTCCTATATTTTCTAGTGTTTTCACTAGGAATAGGTGTTGTATTTTGTCAACGGCTTCTTCTGCCTCTATTGTGATAACCATGTGATTTCCATTAGTTTGGTTGTTGATATGGTCAACGATGTGAATGGTTTTCCTAATATTAAACCATCCTTGCATTCCTGGTATAAATACGACCTGATCATAGTGAATAATCCTCATGATCATTTGCTGGAGGCTTTTTCTAGTATTCTATTTAAGATTTTTGCATATAGGTTCATTAAGGAGATTGGTCTATAGTTTTCTTTCTTGGTTTTTGGTCTACCTGGCTTTGGAATCAGTACTATATTTGTATCATAAAAGGAATTTGGTAAAACACCATCTTTGCCTATTTTGTCAAATAGTTTGTACAATACTGGGATTAGTTATTCTTTAAATGTTTGATAGAATTCACTTGTGAATCCGTTGGGCCCTGGGGATTTTTCTTAGGGAGTACCTTGATGGCTTCTTAAATTTCTTTTTCTGAGATTGGATTGTTCAAGGATTCAATTTCCTCTTTTGCTAATCTAGGCAAGTCATAGTTTTGTAATTATTCACCCATTTCACCCAGATTTTCATATTTATTGCCATATAATTGGGCAAACTGTTTCTTGATGATTGCCTTAATTTCCTCTTTATTAGAGGTGAGGTCGCTTTTTTCATCTTTGATACTGTTCATTTGATTTTCATCTGTTCCTTTTTATTAGATTAACCAGTACTTTATCTATTATATTTGTTTTTTCAAAGTACCAACTCCTAGTCTTATTTATTAATTCAATAGTTCTTTTACTTTCAATTTATTTAATTTCTCCTTTGATTTTTAGGATTTCCAATTTGGTCTTTATCTGAGAGTTTTTAATTTGTTGGGTTTTTTCTAGTTTTTTTAATTGCATTCCCAATTCATTGACCTCTTCCCTCTCTGATTTGTTGATATATTCACTCAGGGATATAAATATTAATGTTCCCCTGAATACTGCTTTGGCTGTATCCCAAAGATTTTGAAATTTTGTTTCCTCATTTCCATTCACTTCAATGAAATTATTAATTGCTTCCATGATTTGTTCTTTAACCAACCAATTTTGGAGAATCATATTCATTTCCAATTAATCTTTGATTTACCTCTGCATGTAACCTTACTAATTATATTTTTATTTCATTATGATCTGGAAAAGTTGCATTTATCATTTCTACTTTTTTGCATTTGTTTGCAATGTTTTTATGTCCTAGTTTATGGTCAATCTTTGTGAATATACTGTGTGCTGCTGAAAAGAAGGTGTATTCCTTTTTGTCCCTATTTATTTTTATACAGATATCTATTAACTCTAATTTTCTAAGATTCCATTCACGTCTCTTAATTCTTCATATTTTTTTTGGTTTGATTTATCTAGTTATGATAGAGGAAGGTTCATGCCTCCCACTAGTATAGTTTTACAATCTATTTCCCTTTTAAACTCCAATAGTTTCTCCTTTAAAAACCTGGATGCCATGCCATTTGGTGCATATATGTTGAATACTTATATTTCTTCATTGCCTTTTATCAGGATGCAATTACCTTACTTATCTTTTTTAATCTGACCTATTTTTACTTTGGCTTTGTCAGATATCATGATTGTGACTCCTGTCTTCTTTTTCTCAGTTGATGACCAATACATTTTGCTTCAGCCTCTTACCTTTTCCCTTAGTGTGTCTATATGGCTCATGTGTGTTTCTTGTAGTCAACATATGGTAGGATTTTGGTTTTAAATCCACTTTGCTATCTACTTCCCTTTTATGGGTGAGTTCATCCCATTCACATTCAGAGTTATGATTATCACCTGTGTATTCCCCATCATTTTGATTTCCATTCCTAGTCCTGCCCTTTCTTCTTTCATTATTTCCTTCTACACCAGTGTTTTGTTTTAATCAGTCCCCCTATTCCACACCCTTATTTTACTTCTCATCCTACCTCCTCACTTCTTATTTACCTTTTATTTCTCTTTAAATTCTATTAATTACCCCCCTCAAACTTTCCCTACCTTTTAATACTCCCTGTCCCACTCTCTTTCTCTCTCTTCATTATTCCCTCTCAACTTCCCTATAGGGTAAGATAGAATTCTATACCCCAAAAGACCTGGCTGTTCTTCCTTCTCAGTACTGATTCCATTGAGAGTAAGGTTTAAGTATTACCTATTACCACTCTCTTCCTCCCCTTCTTATATAGTATTCTTACCCTCCCATGTGCCTCTTTATGTGGTATAATTTATCCTATTTTTTACTTCCTTCAAGTTTCTCTTAGTAACAGCATCTTTTTTGCCCCCCCTCAATTTTGTACATATCATCTTGAACAACTTAATACCAAAACCTCTGTCTACAAATAATTCTTCTATCTACTACAATAATGAAAACAATTTTAAGAGTTACAGATATAATTTTTCATATAGGAATAAAAACAATTTGGCCTTATTGAAGTCCTTAGATTTTTTTCCCCCTTTCTTATTTACCTCTTAATGGTTCTCTTGAATTTTGTATTTGAACACCAAATTTTCCATTTAGTTCTGGTATTTTCCTTAGGAATGCCTAGAAATCTTTTTTTGTTGTTGTTAAATTACCATGCTTTCCTCTGAAAGTATATAGTCAGTTTTGATGGGTAGGTTATTCTTGGTTGTAGACCCAATTCTCTTGGCTTTCTGAATATCATATTCCAAGCCTTGTGTTCCTTTAATGTGCAGGCTGCCAGATCCTGTGTAATCCTGACTGGGACTCCTTGATATCTGAATTATCTCTTTCTGGCTCCTTACAATATTTTCTCCTTGGCTTGGAAGCTCTTGAATTTGGCTATTATATTCCTGGGGATTGTCTTTTAGGGATTTAATGTAGGGGGTGGTCTATGAATTCTTTCAATATCTATTTTGCCCTCTTGTTCAAGAATATCAGGGCAGCTTTCTTGGATAACTTCTTGTAATATGAGGTCAAGGCTTCCATTTTTTCCAGGTTTTCAGGTACACCAATGATTCTCAAATTCTCTCTCCTATATATGTTTTCCATATCTGTTGTCTTTTCAATTAGACATTTCCTGTGTCCTTCTATTTTTTCATTCTTTTCATTTTGCTTTATTAATTCTTGTTGTCTTGTGAGATCATTAGTTTCTACTTGCCCAATTCTAGTCTTTAAAGACTGGTTTTCAGCTATGATATTTTGATTTCCCTTTTTGGTTTGGTTTATTCTGATTTTCATGGCTTCCAGCAGGCCAATTCTGGTGTCCAATTGGCTAATTATTTCATTTTATTTCTTTACCTCTTTTTCCATGTGGACAATTTTGCCTTTTAAGCTGTTATTTTCTTTTTGAATTACTTTCATTTCTTTTTCCCACTTTTCTTTCCATTTTTCTTCTTTCTTACTTCGTTCTTGAACTCCTTTTTAAGTTCCTGGAGACCATGTGAACAATTTCTATTTTTTGGGAAAGTTTGGATGTGTTTGCTTGTTTCTTACTCTCTGTTGCTTCTTATTTATTTTGCTTTTTCTCCATAGATATTACCCAGCATAAAGAAGGTTTTTTGCTGCTGCTTATTCCTTTTCCACAAGTGGATTGGGGTTCCTGCATGTTGATTGCTTTCTTAGCTTCTCTGTCACAGGGCTTTGCCTTGGTAGTGCCTTCCCTTCCCAGTCAGAATCCAGAGTGAGGGCAGGTAATTTTGTGTAGCTAGCTATAAAGTGTTTTGCCCTGAGTCTATCTTTTTAGTGCTTGCTACCTCAGCTGTGTCCAGTCTCACTTCTGCCCAAGTTCTTCACTCTGCTGACCAAGCTCCATACTCTTCAGCCTCGAGTCTCAAGTCTTACTGCCTAGGCCTTGCACTGCCCTTAGGGGTAATTCTGTGGTGCTTTCAGCCAGCTCCTGAGCATTTAGAGATTGCCTGGTCCTCTCTCTGACTTTGGCAAGGTAGGTGATGTGGGAGAAGGGTGATCAGCTTGTGCTTTGATAATTGGGGTTTTGCCCCTTTATAGGGGGCATACTGCCTCCCTTTAAGGCTAGTCCAGTGGAAGAGCCCCTTTACTTATCTGATTTTTATTTCTGTCTTTTTGAGACATTTTGCAATGATCAGTTGAAAGGAGATTCAGAAGGCTCCTGCTACTATGCCACCATCTTAGCTCTATCTCCTCCACCCTAAATTCTGATAGAAAATTTTCTATTTCTTCTGACATGAGGGTATCAGTAGATACCTCAAGATATTCATTTGTCATGTATTATTCTCAATATATAAGTAATCCATCTTTTTTTTCTTACCATAAATTCCATCAGTATCATGTCTTACTCTGGCACTTTAAAGTTTATCATTGTTATATGTTGGAGCAAATGCATATCCATTGCCCTACAGGATATTTATTTTCAATTCTTCAATAACTATTGAATTTCATGTCTCATAGCCATACAATAACAATAGAACTGTAGAATTTTTAAAAGAATTTGTCTTTAATTTCTGGGTAAGGGTTAGGGATCATTAAGGAGCTTTGAAATTTCCTGAAGGCAATTAGTATAGATCCTAAAGCCTAATATAGATCATTTGGGCTTTGTGGACCATATCATAATTCATTAATATCTTTATACATATACAATTAGTTTTCATCAGTCACTTTCACTTTAAAGAAGTTCTCTCTCCTACCATACTGGACAATCTCCATATGTCTAAGATCAGTGGCTTTACATTAGAAGAAAACTAATATTGTTTGATACTGTACAAATAATCTCTACCAAACTTGGCATATATTATGGGGAAAGATGACCTATAAAGTGTGGAGAATACAAGATCCTCCTGTTTGTTCTTAATTGATTACAAAGAAGCATAGAACTTCATAGAGCAAAACATGGCTTTAAAAGCTCTTCACCAACATGTCTATTAAGATCATAAAGATTCCTTTATATGTTTAATGACTGATTATTGTGAACAGAAACTCATCAAAGGTGATTATCTCTTTCACAGAGGTTGTCTTGCATAACATCCAAATTGAAGATAGATTCCTTACATATGGTACATTCCTTCAAATGTTATTATCAATGAATGATATTGTACTGATTGCATCAAGCTCAAGGGTACCACAGGGCCTCCCGTAGTCAAAACTATGATTATTCAAAAGATATTGGTCCACTAAACTATGTATGAGAAACTAAATGGATAAACAATACCAATTGTGTAATTTAGGACATGCCGTTGCATAACTGGTCCATTGATTTAGTATATTAAGTAGAACAATTTTGGGCAATTAGTGATTTCATTTAATGATCCCAACCTGCTCCCTGTCATGAAGATCTCCTTATTAAAACAGATGTTCTGGAGATAATCTATGATTACAAATCTTACAAGTCCATGATCTCCAAAAAATTAAAGTTTGAAGCAACCCAAAGAGTACTGAGAAGATGTATGATAGACTTGTGTATATAGCCTCATATTATCAGTGATGCTCTTTGCTCAAGAAGTGCCATGAGAGATAACACTGAGGGAATGTACTACCAGAAAAGGGATAGTCCAGTCATTGGCAAGAACAAAAGATAACAGAGGGAGTAAATGTTTCATGGGTACCCGATAAATAGCAAAAGTCCTAGAGAAAAGGCCTCTGAGAAAGGGAAATGGAGTAGAAAAGCTGCAGAAGAATGATGACAAGAATCTCACAAGATTAGAAGGCATACATGGGTTGTGATCTCCATTGATAAGGGAAATACCCATATTGATATGTGCTTATATTCTCAAAGGAATGAAAAAGCAACAAGACAATGGAGATAAACCAGAACCATAACAAAACAACAATAATACTTAAGAGAACATATTACTTTCCATTATAGTACATTTTATTATCAAAGAATATTCATTATTTATTTCTTTCCCATTGTTATCAGTTTAAAAGGTGAAAAAGCATTTCTACTTAGCCCAATTAGCCTGTTCTTCTTCCTCTTTTATTTACCCAAGGAAAGAAAATATAAGTATCTGGAAAATCTGACTCACTTGTCTTGTGTGACACTGTGATAAATACTGTCAACCTCTGCTGTCACTGAGAGAATTTGGAATAGAAAAGGATGCTAAAGCTACCCCATTTCTCTCATTTTACACATGAAGAAAAAAGTTAGAGAGTATTAAAGAAAATCCATCTTTACAAAGAATTTTCTTGCACATTATTAACTGTGGTTCTCCTCAGTGCCTCATTAGATTGTGAGGGGTAGCCCTGTATTCCTAAATACTCTGCCAAAGAATATCTACCTTGGTCAAGCCTAGCCATCTAGAAAAGTAAAGGATAGGCCTAGTCATAAACTGCACATTTGTTGTCATCTGTTTGGAATTTGGGAATACAGACTATTAAGTAACGCAGAAATTGGCAATAAATAAAAGTTGTTTTCTAATTCAAAAGACTTCATTTTCAAAACACCCCACATTTAGTTGGCTAAAAAGTGCCCTGTCAGATTTTACATCTTTAGTTTGTATATAGGGCTTGCCATTTTAGAGATTTAATTTGATAATTAAGTCACCTATGGGCACAAAATGAACAAGCTATAACATAAATGACTAGTTCAATTCACTTATCACAATAGTCAATGTCTAGTGTTATAAGAGTGATTAAAAATACCTAAAATGCCTTTGTTGTGCTATGTAGGTAGCCTTGGACCTTGATAAGCCACCAAAGAGAAAGATAATATTCATTTGGGTTAGACTCAGGACAAAGAAGCTCTAACTAGTGCATGTACTCTCTATGGACATGGAGAAAGAGGAGGTTAGACTTTTTTGGAAACCAAACCAAACTCAGATTAATAAATACCTGGTTTTAGCATTAAGTTAGATTACAAGGGTGGCAAGGTTGCCTATCTGTTTTGCTTTTTATTTATCTATGGCAGTGATGCCAGATCTCTACTATGGCTCATCATCTAATGATGATACCATTTTTCTCTTCTAAGTGTGTTCTCCTGTTTTTCCCATATGGAAGGAGATAATGGTTTGTGTTGTATACAAAAATGCAATGATTGTCAGATTTCAACCATACTATAGCCAGCATGGAGTGCCTATAGAGAGGGGAAGCTGCCTTTTTTAAACTCTTGAAAATCTCTCCTTTCCATGAGAGGAATTTGATATCTAGGGGCCAAATGGAAAACTGCTTGGACAATTTCAATCTACTAAAGAAAATCTCACATTATAGAATGAGAGTATTGAAGCTAAATGGGGACTAACCATTTCAATTTGGAGATGAGAAAGCTGAGGCTGAGAGGTGAAGTGCCTTGCCTGACATGGCAATAGCTAATTAGCAGACAAAATGGGCCTAAAATGCTTATTTCCTCACTCTTGGTCCAGTGCTCTTTTCATTGCACCCTTTGGTTTTAGCTATTAATCTAACTAAGATTTAGAATGAATCTACAAAAATTCATTTGATTGTTTACACTCTGTATTCACACACATGGATAAGCACATACAGGATTAAGAAAATAAGCTGGACAATATACAGTATCTGCCTCTCATCTCCATAAATAATCACACCTCCATTCATAGCTGCTATGTGCAATTGGAAGACATTCATTCAATAGACTTACAAAATGGAGTTTAAGAAATTTTCTTCTTTCCATTTCTCTCCCCCTCGGTTTTTTTTCCTTTACAAATACCTCCCTAGGGTTCCACTGTGTCAGTGTTGGAGAAGGGAGTCCTTCATGGAGAACTCCTTCAGCTGCTTAGCCCAACAGTATAAATCTGATCTTGTAATTAGTATTCAACTCAGCTTCTTGGATAGAAACCAGTGTTACAGCCACAAGGTAGTTTAAATCCCATAAATCATAGATCAATGGCACAACTAGAAGCACTGGATAGATTACAAAAGTAAAGCTTTAGTTTAAAATAGATTAACTGTTTCCCTGTAGGATTTTTTTAAAGAATATAAAATAAAACTCTAACTGGCCATTTTCTAGCATATTCACATAATGAAAGTTGAATTGTACTTTCCCTTGATAGATACTTCAGAAATGTATGTATGAAAAAAGCACATTTCAGTTGGTAAGGTGAAAAAAATCATCATTTCTAAGACTTCTTTTTGGATGATTTGTTTTAAAGATTCATACAAATCAATGCTCCTGGTATATTATAAACATCAGATTGTTTCATTCTGATGTAAATTAAATGTGTTTCTACAGTATGAGCAACAATAGGTACTGACAAAACAGTCTAGGTCTCATTAACTACTGACGTTTAGATGAACTGTGAACTCGTGGTGTAAGAAATCAAAAAAGTAAGTTTTAAGATATGATACTGTACTGCTAGCAAATATTACATTCTTTTTTCCCTGATTCTACTTAGCAAGTTGTAAGTGATTCAAACAGATCATTCAAAAGGCTTTTCCTATTTTCCTCATAGAAAGCTATAGATTTTCAAATGGAGATTATCATTGTGTGTTCATTAAAATGGGCAATTCACTTTTAAATACCATGAAAGCATTACTTATTTTAGATCTCTAAGCCCTTATTTTCTGAGCTAAGAAAAATGGTTCCTATTCCTGACACTGTCACATACCCCAAAAGAAGATAAAGGCTTTTCTTCTGCAATTTCAGACAGTTAACACAACATCAAATAGATTAAAAACAGTCTAAAGCTCAGACATATAACCCTGTCACCTCCAACACTCTTTTTACAGACATTAAATGAAGATTGCACATTAGGTTAGTTGGGAAAACGATGCAATGAAAAGAAAACCAAACTATTACATCAAGTTGTACCAGTTTTACTCAAAAGGATAGTAACTGAATTCAAATTAGGAGGATCACATTTTTGGAAGACTTAGCAGTAAATGAAGACAAAAATGTCAGGCCAATATTGGTGCAAATTTTTTCTTTTTTATCTCCATCTCTTAACTATTAAAATGACCTCACCACAACATAAGGATCTTTTTACAAGCCAAGGTATGAAATCGTACGAATCATATTTACATTAGTAAGTCATAAATCATGGATTTTTTACTTGGGATCCACAAATCCCCAAGAAGCATGCAAATAGATTTCTGAAAATTTGTGAACTGGGATGAGAAAAAATTACATCTTGATTTTCACTAACTTTTAAATGAAATGTAGCATTTCTTTTGATTATTAATGAATGCAACAAAATACTTTTCTGAGAAAGGGTACACTATATTCACCAGACTACCCAAAACCCTAGACTAGCTGAAGAATTTTTATATTCTATCTTTTGGGGTATGATTTTTGTTTTAACGGTCTATCAAGAAAAGATAACTTAGTTTTATGACTCCTTTGAAGTAAGTTATAGAAAATAAAACTTCCACAAATCAGGGTTGCTTAGGAAAGCATTGCCGCTACTATAGAAAATACTACCTACCCTACCTGACAAAGTATAAACTACTAAAATAAAATTCAAAGGCAGGAGCAGAAGGTGTTGCCTGAATCTGACTTTTCAAAGTTCTATTTTGTAAGTTGACTAAAAAACATATCATGTGAAATTCCCTTATTATGAATGATGTCAGGACTGCCTCTTAAGCAATTCTCCAACTGTTAGGAACAACTCCATTACTTTAACGTCAAATTATACATTTTTCTTTACTAGCTGCCTATGTTTGTGGTGAATGTATGCCAAAATTGTCTTAGCTTCCACTCTGAGTCAAGTGTAATCAAAACCTCCACTTTGGTCAAAATGCCCAGAGTACATTAATGGATTCATTCTATTAGAAAACATTGACCACATTATTGGAGCTGTACTTTCAAAATATAAGACATCAGTGGAGTGCTACATTGTGTTCCACCAAGTGACTACAATTCACAAAACCTCTTTCTGATGCTTTCAGATAGGAATTGGTTTTTTCTTATTAAAGATCACCTTTAATTGAAAATATAAAAAACAGACACAAATTCATAAGAGAGATGATTATCAAAACAAACATTTATGATGATTGTTTAAAATGTTTCTTTTATGCCATTAGGAGAAACTACTGCACAACAAGGCGGTGGTAAAGCTCTGTAGGAAGCAGCTAGTTGGCACAATGGACAGGGCCTGGAGTCAGGACAATTCATTTTCCCGAGTTCAAACCCTACCTCAGACACTTACTGGCTGTGTGACCTTAGGTGAATCACTTCACCCTGTTTGCCTGAGTTTCCTCAACTGTAAAATGAACTGCAGAAGGATATGGCAAACCACTTCAATATCTTTGCCAAGAAAACTTCCAATGGAGTCACAAAGAGTCAGGGACAAGTAAAAAACAACTCAACAAAAATGAGATAAGCTCTAAGTCCCTAATGCTGCTTAAAAGAACTGAAAGGACACAATACTGTCTTTACGATTCACCTGCTAAAATGTGTGAAACATTTAGTGATGGAAACAGTGCCATAAGAGTTCATCATTTGATCAAGTGAAGCCATTGCTGAGTCACTTTTTTTTCATTCCAAGGAAAAATCACCAACAGCTTATTCAGAAAGTTCTTAGCCAAGACACAGATATGACTTTATTTTGAGGAGTTGCAATCCCAAATGTTTTTAAGGGAAAAAAATTAAATAAAGAAAAAGAACACAATTTAGACAAACTCTAGCAGATCTGTTGTCATCTAATGGTCTTCTTAAATACCACCTAATGCAAACTGCATTCTGTAGCTAAGATTAAAAGCTTTTCAAGTTGCTATCTTGGGAAATTTCTTTCAAGGAAATTACTACAAAGCCTTGTTTTAGCATGTTCCCCTACTGTGCTTCCCACTGTGTTTTTTTAATAAGAAAAGCTATCCATCCATAGAGGTGTATCCTGTTCTCCATGCTTGAGTGTCTAGCAGCAGGCAAATACAGTAGATACTGGGATGTTCGACTCTTTAATTTTCACTCTATAATGTTGAAGCCTGCTTTTGCTGACTGATGCATGTAACTCCATGGTTGTGTGGCTAGGGTTGTGCACGGATTTCTCCTGCCCCTCCCTTTCCTACCCTCAGCCAAAAGGCTCCTCAAATATGAAAACTCTTCCACTGTGGAGAAGCTAAGAAATGTATGGTGTGATCATTAAAAGACAGATTATTATTGAAAATTCAAACAGATGGTAAGGTACCAGATAGTGGGTTTAAACATAATCACCACATCAGAAGTAAAATTCTACTTTTTTTACTTCTAGGCTTTATATCTGTTTATCTATATATTTACATGCATATATAATGTGTGCATTGTGTGTGTATATATGTAATTTTTTCATTAAAAATCAGCAAGGAATAAGAAATATTTAGCACAAGATATTTTAAATGGATTTCAAGGACACTTTGTATTATAATTAACATGCCAATATATTCCTGGTTTCAAAATATGGCCTCAAAGTAAACAGAATTCCAACTTTCAGGATTTCAGTTATTTCCAGGTAGGAGAAACATGATTTTTCTATCTTTTAATTTCAAGTTAAATCTTCAAACATGCCCATTTTGGGGAGGACTAAATAAAAATGGATATCCATCTCCTATATTAGATTAGATGCCATCAAGTCCAGCAGATGTCACCAAATGTCATTGCATACATATAAACAACAAAGAAATGTTTATTCACAACTCATGAGATGGTCTAGGAGGCTATTACATTTTTCTAGGCAACTGGTAATGGATTTAGTTACTGGCAGATTATTATATTCTTTCCTTTGAGAAACTTTGTGCTCATGGATCACAACACATAATCTTTGAAAGTTCTCAATATTGAGTTGTTTGATTTTGCTTTACATTGCTGTCTGGAATCATGGCTATCAGTCAGGTTTGGGGTAATTATATGAAACCATTATTAATTAAAGCCAAAAATATGTATCTCCCTTGTCTATGGCAGTTCTGCATGACTGATCCTATGGCTTTGGTGATTGTAAGATTTCACAAAATCCAAAAAGTTGATAAGTTCTATTTCCTCAGTTTTCCTCAGTTATCCCCAGGACTGCACATCTATTCATGAAGATTCATTGAAATCAATGAATCTTCATGAATAGATCCCATCACAAATGGAGACATTTAACTTCAATGCTTGTTTCACAGTCTCAGGTCTAAGAATGACAGAATGTTTTGATTTTAAAAAGAGCTTTATGAAAGATGGGTTTTTCCACACTAACAGAGCAATGAGTTTGAACATATTAACATCTAAAACCCCAAATAAATAGCAAATTTGAAAGAGATTAAAATAATTTCTCCTGCAATTAAATTAAAATTGGCAGATAAAAACAAGGTTATACAGAGACTACTGGTACACAGTCTACTGGTACAGGGTTGTGCTGCCTCCATGACAACAGAATGAAGGTTTGCTTTTAATACTATTATCTTACAACCTGGTAACTGAATGCTAATGCTATGCTGAGAGGGAAAAAATCAAATTTCAAATCTGTATCTAATGAACTTTCATAAACTAGACATGGAGTTTCAAATCCACAATAACATAAAAAAGCTAACAGTAGAGCTCTAGAATCTCTGCAAAGGTCATTATTTCAAAATTTACACAGAAAGACTAATTGTCAAACACTTGAGAAATCTATATGAATGTAAAGCAACTTTAATAGAAGGGAATTCTTTGCTGCCAGTTTTCTAAAAGAACACAATCAGCAAAAAAGAAAGATTAATTCCATTTTCCTCTGCAGTGAAACTAAAAATTGATTGTCTTTCATAGAAATTCAAGAGGGTATTGTTTGATTCACCTCTCTCTCTCTGCAAAGAAGAGCCATAAAAATGCAAAGTAAAAAACAACTGCATAACTCTTATTAAAGCTAGAAAATCAAGCTGAGGAATCAAACCCCAATTTATAGACTACCATGTTCCCTTGTTAGAAGAGTTAGCACAAAATCATAGAGAGCCTTAACTTTGTTCCACCTTGTTTCATTCTCATTTTGACAGGCTTGGGGAGAGACAAAGGAGATACATGTGGAATATACCACAACTAGACATGGTACAAGTAGGAAGAAAATTGCTTTCCCAGACTGCTATGGATCAAAGCCATATAGCAAAACATTCTAAGCATGGATGGCTATAGAGAAAAAGTCTACAAGAAGAAAAAGAAAGGAAGAGAACTACCAGAATGGAAAAGAGTATTCATGGGATAAAGAAGTCTACGTGTCTTGAAGCTGTAGGACCACATGTAGCAGAAACAGTGATTGCAGCTGTAAAAGCAACAACTGTAAGAGGTGGGTGGAATGCAAACAGATGGGAATGTTAACCCTCTATTTGCCATAGAACAAGTTATTGGAGCATACTTCAGCTAACTAGCCTTTCCCTATTGATGTGAATTTTTGCCTTAATATTCAACTCAGACCCAATTTCCATTTATGATACTATCTGCTTTATAATAAAACTGTATGTTCAAAATGTCTCTTGGTCATGTTGGTTGTAGCAGATAAGCTAACTGAAACATTAACAGCAAGCTATACTCAACAGTGTCAAAAGTCACAGAAAGAAACCACATTTGTTTGAGTATAAGACATGGGTACACATGAAAGGATGTAATCACTATTAAGCCTCCAAGCTTGAACTGAGATCCCTGGGAATAAAGAGCTGCCTTGGCCCATGGGCTATAGATGAATAAATGTGCTATAATAAAGTATGGACCAATAAATACCTCGTAAACTCCCATCTCAATTCCAAAATCTATTTATAAAAGTGGTTTATTAAGTTCAGCTATTATACTTAGCTTCCCCATAATGCAAGTACTAATGAATTATATATATCTTGCTAGGTTCACTCTGATTTCACAATACCCAACAGTTTTAATAATGTGGAAAACTGTGATGTACTAGTGATCATACTCAAATTGGAAGAGGAAAATCTGACTTCAAGTCCAGGTTCTGTCACTTGTTACCTATGTGACCTAGGTAAGTCAGTTCTCCTTGAGAGTACTTGGTTTTTCCATCTATAAAATGAGAGGGTTGAATTAGATGATCTCTAAGGTTTCTTCTCATTTTAAATCTCACAAACATTCTTAAGTTTCTCGTTAGGGATGACAGTTGCTTTCCTTTTTCCCAAATGGAATAATCATTTTCTCAAGCTGAGTTCACATAAGAATTGTGACAAGAAACATGGAGTTGGCTTTTCCTGTCACAAAATGAGAGAGAGACTTGGCTATTATCCAATTAATTTAAGCAGCATCACCAGGCCAACTGGATATTCCACTCTGGAGCAAAGCCACACTGGGGCTTACATTATCTTGACTAGAGCTTGACATTGATCAAATTAACCAGATAATTACCAAGTCTTTCCTTTATTCTGTGTTGGGGAAAACCAACTGGAAAAATAATTGAAGCAATTCTCATGACAATTAAAAAGAAAAACCATGCTACCAAAAACAGAATACCTCTTCGAAAGTGAATTTACATTTCCATTGATTTAAAGTATACATCAAATATATAAGCTCTACTTTTCCCTCACCCCAAATTTGGCTTGGATAAAAACTGAGTGTATATAATTGTTATTTTCCCAACATTTTCCCCTTCAAATGCATCTTATTTTAGTAGGATGGCCTAGACTGGGGAATATGTACAATATTATATATTGTAATATGATATATATGTAATATATATGTAATAATATGATCAATACTGCATTTCACTGAAGCTCTCCAACAACTATTTAATCTTTTGCTTACCTGCTTCAATCTTCTGCTCTACCTCAGTCTTTGACCCCCATAGAACAGATTAGTAAGCAAATTGTGGAGAACACTGGGCTAGAGATGTTTTTTCTGCCTTTATGGAGTTTATAGGAAAACCTTTCTTTTTCTACTCTTCTAAGCTTTTGCCTAAACCTAATGTATTTTCCTCTTCTCATCCAAAACCATTTTCTTCTTAGAGACTCACACACTCCAGGAAATTTTCCCAACTCCATTCATTTGCTAAACTTTATATTCAGTTTCTATCTTTGTATTCTTTCTCCTCCTTAATGGATCTTCTAATTATTGCATTTCCTTTTATCTACCAAAATTCATCACTTGGATATATTTCAGAAAAGCACAGGATTGGGGGGGGGCAGTTGGGTGGCTCAGTGGATTGAGAGCCAGGCCTAGAGATGGGAGGTCCTGGGTTCAAATCTGACCTCAGACACTTTACAGCTGTGTGGCCCTGGGCAAGTCACTTAACCCCCATTGCCTAGCCCTTACCACTTTTTTGCCTTGGAACCAATACACAGTATTGATTCCAAAATGGAAGGTAAGGGTTTTAAAAAAGCACAGGATTGGGACTCATAAGACCTAGATTCTAGTTTCAGCCCTCTGGCTTACTAGCCTTATGACCCTGGGCAAGTCATTTTTATCTTACTTGGTTACTTACTTAGTTTTTTCATTTGAAAAATGAAGGGTCTGGCTCCAAATCAGTTGTAGGATTTCTTTCAAACTCTAACAGTCTATTAATCTATAATTAACCTTGGGTCTGCCACATCAAGCTTCATTTGCATATGGCCTATTGAGAATCAATCATAAGCTGCAATAAAGACAGAAGCTAGTTAACCACAGTACACCACACACACATTCTCTCTCTCTCTCTCTCTCTCTCTCTCTCTCTCTCTCTCTCTCTCTCTCTCTCTCTCTCTCTCCCCTCCCCAAAAGACAATGAGCTACCGATTAAATATTTTGGATTGAAAACTCCCCTATTGGAGCAAAACACATTTATCTGGAATAAACCTCACTGTGATGAAACATTTTGAGAGTGAATGATGGTTCCACTATTGAAAAACTCCCAGGCATATATTCTTTGCCAAAAGTTTGGTTCACATTAATGAGCCATCCCTACACTCTTACAATAGAGGGAATAACTTCTTCATTCATACAAGTAACATAAGACCTCAAGAGTTCAAGAGACTAAAGAATAAAAAGAGACAAAGGGAAGAGTGGGTTCCTATTGGTCGAAAAGGATAACCTGAAAATAGAGTAAATATCATTTTATATTTTAAAGTTAAATTGTTATAATGAACATATTACAAATTGGTAGACAATTTTCCTCACATTAACTTTCTCTAAAAATTCTTCAAGATAAGTATGTAGTTCCAACCAGTTCTGAAGACTTAGTGGTTTTGTATCACTCACTTTTTCTCCTTACTTTCCCTTATCCATCTCTGGGGATTAATCAGCCATTTGAAAGAAAGAGGATTTGTTATTGTAATTGTTTTTGTTTTCATTTTAAAGGCCTTCTACCTCACAAAATTAGTTCTTGGGGACAACTGCCAAGGGAAAATGAAACCCAAACACAGTAAAATAAGGCCTAAAAATAGATGATAAGGTTTCCATTTTGCTAAATGGCTCAAGATGGCCCAATATTTGACCTTCGGATGACCCCATTGAAGAAAACAATGCTGCAAGTGAAGACATCTTCTATCTGCACACTCCAGCTACATTCAACTTTCTAAATGAATACCGTGAAGAAATGCCATTATTGTTAATGTCCTTTTTTCAGATCTACATTTCAGATAATACCCATCCTTCCGCTTGATCAGTTCTACAAAGGGAAATTTAAAGTAGTAAGCGGGTGAGCTCATTTTCCAGTTCAGAAACTCTTAAAAGAAATTAGTTCCTAGTTAGGTAGGTATTTTACTGTAAATTAATTTCAGATACTGTAAGAAATGACTTCAGATACTGTCCCCATCTGTTCCTTTTGACAGGAGCTTTTCAGTTTGAGATTGGTCTCCAAGTCTTAATGGTTCAGATGGGGAAAGAGTTTCCCACTGGAGAGCTCCCCAAAGAATCTCCACTCTAACAAATATTTTCATTAGTTGTTTGAGAGGCATGAAAAATCATCAGGGCTTCCTTCTTCCAGCTGGGTGAAACTTAGGAGGTACATATATTAAAATACTGCCAAGACTCAAAAACTACATTTTTTGCCCAGTTTCAATCACATTTGCAAACTTGTTTCTACTTGCTGAAAGGTTGCTGTCATTGTGAGAATCTGTAAATTTTTCAATGACATAAATATCTGTTATGGTGAAAATGTAAATAGAAGGAGCCAAGAGGAAAATTAACTTAACAGGAAGTTAGCATCTTTTATCTTTTATCTATGACTTCTTAGCTCATTTGGTTAGAGTTTGTGACTAATGAAGCTATGATCTCACAGATCATACTTTCACATAGACAGGTTCTCTTTATTCCTTCCCATGACCACAAATTGCAGAACTAACAGTCAAATTGTAAAGATATTAGACTACTAGTCACAATGGGAAACAAATATAGGAAAGCAGATAGGTCAGTGCAAACCTATTCCTACTAAGAGGGGGGAAATTCAAAGTTCATACTTTACTGATGGTATATTAGGAGCTTTATCTTCTTTGGTTGGTGAAGTAGTAGGGCTATTACTATCATTGTAACTAGTAGGTATAGTGATACATCTTGGTACTTAACTACTAAGGATTCTCTTGGGAGAAATACCATTTAATTCCAGAGCCACAGGTTCATTTTCTTTAGAGTTAAGCTGTCTATACAAGGAAAAAAAGAAAAAAAACCCACAATTATCCACATCACTTAAGTCCAAACTAGTATTTGCCTGGAAATATCCAGAAAATTAAGGTAAAATGGTCTTTTGACCTGAGTTATCTGGATAATTGGCTCAATTTTCCACTTGATTTTGAATGGGTATGTAAGCATTCAACTCACAGAACTGAAAAATGAAATGGTTCTGGAGGGGGGCAAAGAATTCAAAGTCAAGAGACTTGAGTTCTAGTCCCAATTGTGTCACTAAATAGCAGTGTTACCATGGGCTACAAACAACTTCTCTAAACTTTTAAAATTGAGAATAGATTCAAGTACTTCTAAGATACTTTCCAATTTGAACATTCTTCTATACAAAATAACTCATCTATACTTTCCAGTCACCTGGCCAGGATCTTATGGCATATTAAAATGAGCTAATGTAAATCAGAGAGACTGAGCCGATTTTCATACCTCTACATCTACCCTTCACAAGTATCCACTGTAGTACAATTTCAACTCCCTCTCTCAGATTTTTTTATCTTCTTCTCTTCTTTTGTGTGCCACTGTTTTCATTCATGGAGTGTTGTAAAGTAAATGATCCAGGCAATAATTTTTCTCAAGCAGTACAAGAATAAAGGCATTTCCCCCCAGAAATGCACCCTCCCTATCACAAAACTCCCCAAGGAAAAAAAATAAAATTCAAGGGATAGGGAAGAATGAAGTGAATTGCTTTGCTTTGTTTTGTTTTTTTGCTTTTTATTATTGTTGTTGTTTTTAACCAGGTGACTCCAAGCAATCAGCTGGATTCATTTTTCCCCCCAGAAATGATGGGTTGTTTGAATTCATAACATGTCCATAGCCTGAAGTTCTCCCATTCCCCACTCAACTGCCTCACTCATTTATATCCTTAAAGGTATTAATCATATAAGGAAAATTCAGCTGAGAAAAACTGCAGCCAGCCAGCAAATCTTGCTCTTTGCCCTTGGGAGCCTTCCATTCTCTATATCTCACTCTCTCTCTTCTGTTTCTTTCTCTGTCTCCTAGCTTCTCTTCTCCCTCTCCCTTTTCCTCTGTCTCTTTCTGCAACTCTCTCTTAATGGCTTTTAGATGGAGAAAATGAGCAAAATCACAACATCAAACAGTAATTCTCCCTCTCCTTTTCTTTTATTTATTTATAATTTTGCAAATCCAACAAAGTACAGAATTCAGCGGTTTCATGCTACTGGAAAATCTTTCTGCTCAGCCTTTCTCTTTTATAGTCTACTCTTATTATGTTTGCTAATGGAAGCTAGTATAGTCTCAGGAAAATTGCACAGTAGTTATCCATGTTCATATTCACACACACATACAAAAAAATCTGTCGACAATTGCATTAGGAAATTAATACAATAGCTGCTAGTGATACCACACCCAACTTCTTGTAGATTTCCATCCTGCTGAATTATCAGCAAGCTTCAAGAGTAATTTCTCTCTTCTTTTGATAGTGTAAAAGTGATGATTTTGTTTAAAAAATAGGGCTAAGAAAAGCAGGAACACAAACCCCAACAGACATCGGTAATTACATACAGTGAAAAAGCTAAGGGAAGAAAGAATCTGATGCCTTCCTCTTTGTGATGCAACTGCCTCAGGCGGTGATAAGTTACTAAAAGTTGTCCAGCTCTCACTGTGTTACTTCAAAGAATCCGTGATGGGCACACACCTAGATAATGATTAACAGAAGAAAATGACAACTCGCCAGGCTTCAAAAAACACCCTTGTTTTGACTGGTTGTTTAATCAGTCTTGTTCCACCAGAAAACAAAAGCAGAATTTACAAAATCATTGAGGAAGTGGTTAAATGGCTATCATTTTGTCCAAATTGAGGAAACACTGTCTACTCCTATGCATTTCAGCCCACCTGGAGGAGCTATTGACAAGGTAGTCCTCCCTGGGAAGAAGACAGTATTGATTAGAACAAACCAGTTAGAAGGACAGCATATATTGTCCTGACCTTCACCTTATAGGTAGCAAACAGCCAGCAAATGCGGAGTTTCTGCATTTCTGAAAGTTCTTGTTGACCACGAAGACGTCATTAGCTCCTGGCAATTCTCCGTTACACCCGCATCAACATTCCCCTGCACACTGCAAACACATAATCATTTCCTTAGCTCCAGCCCTGACGGAAATTGACACTGAGTAGCTAGTCAAAATGCAGATTTGGACACCTCACGACTGCATTGTTATTTGAGATGCTGTTGCTTTCCAAACTGTAAAATGCTAGACTGGAGCCAAGCTACAGGCAAGAAGAAAATGAAGAACTTGTCCAATTTTCTCTGATTCTATCAACTGGCCCCAAGTTGCCATCCCTCTGCGTGTGCCTGTCTATAATGATTAAAAATTCCCCAACAGCCACAAATGCCATTCCAATGTCATTTCCCTGGCTTAACCTTCACCTGACCTTGCTCCCTGAGACAGTTTCTCTTTCTCTTGTTTCCACATAGAGATGCTTCAGCCATCCAGGTGAGCATCTCTGTCATTAACAAGCAGCATTCGGTAGCCAAATAGTACTGGCTTTTTTCTCCCACATGTTTGTTATGAAAATGAAAATGAGGTCTCTCCCCATTAAAAATAACAACTGCTTACAATTGTCCAATTAGAAAGGCAGCTTAATCTGTTGTAAATTGACCAACAGGAGGCCATCCTGGAGCTCCAGAAACCTACTGGAATCACAAATTATATGGAAACACAAGGAGAGAAAGATACTATTTGAATTCTTCTGTGTATTTTGCTGAAACCGCAATAGGATGGGTAGGGAGGAAGATATCGTTAACTTTAATTTTCGTAGTAAATTATAAAGCATAAAAGGGTAAGCTTTTTAGAAAAATAATTAGTTCTCCCCTCTC
This sequence comes from Monodelphis domestica, assembly GCF_027887165.1. Classification (NCBI taxonomy): domain Eukaryota; kingdom Metazoa; phylum Chordata; class Mammalia; order Didelphimorphia; family Didelphidae; genus Monodelphis; species Monodelphis domestica. Next base: position 26,705,846 of record NC_077235.1, on the reverse strand, counting down.
CCACAAAGTGGTCCCTGTTCCACACTTCAAAAACAAATATATGCTCTCCTGAAATAGCTTCTTGAAACATCTTCAAGTAATTCCCTATTATCCAATAGCATGGGTGCAAGATCTTCTTTTTTGTTATAGAAGGGTTATGACCTGTACCTGTGAAGAAGGTGACCACAGTAACAAAATTAAGGATCCGTAATGTTTTTTAAAAAGCATTAAAATGTTTGATTTGTGAAAAAGCACCTATCATGAGGCAATCACAGTGTGATATGCAAATTTCTCCAGGAAAGTAGGAAGAATGTTAATAGTTGCACTAGATACCCTTATTCTTGTGGAGAAAGTACTTTGTAAACCTTAAATCCTACAGAAATTGTCATTATTACTTTGCAAAAGGAAAGAACTGACTAACAAGCACCAGCAATAAAAGAAAGTCTTTTACCAAAATCAAAGCGGTGACCTTGAGGAAGTCATTTCCCTTCTCTGGGTCTCCCTTTCCTTCTCTGTAAAATAAGAAACTAAGTAGATGATCTCTAGGCACACAAAATGGTACAGAGCAAAGAATATGGAACTTTGAGTCATGAAGAACTGAATTCAGAACATGCCTGGGTGATCCTTGACAAATCACTTCTCTCTGGGTCTCAGTTTCCTCATCTATAAAATGGGGTCAATAGTAGTGCCTTCCTCATAAGGATATAGTTAACATACAGATAACATATCAATACTTTGCAAACTTAAAAACACTATATGTTTATTATTATCTTTAAGGCCCTTTCCAGCACTGATATTCTTTTAGTCTTTTGGTTTAGTCATGTTTCAGGACCTAACTATATTCCTTTCACTTCTAATCTTTCCCTTCTTTACTCCCAAAGGGGTAAAGGGTAAAGGATTGCACACAGGCCATTTCCTCTACTTGACCACACAGGTTATGTTCATGCCCCTGCAAAATATACACACAAAAAGTCCTAGAGATGAAATCATACCATTTCTCCCTGCTTCGCATCATCCGCTACATTATTCTATTCCGTGGTGAAAGAAGCGTCTTCCAGAAAATTACTCTGATGCTGGGCCTCAGATGTGAGAAAGTAAAGGAAGCTCTGAGAAGGCCTTTGATGAAACAGTATAAAACTATGCCTGTGTACACAAAGGGTTAGTCTCAATTTTTGTCCCTTCATCTCAGCTCCAAAGACTGAGGTGAAGTTTGATGTCAATGAGTTCTCCATCCCCAGACGCACATTAGTTTGAGGTACACAGTATAGTAGTGAGCTTACTTCTGAGTTCTAGAACCGCATTACCTCTCTGATTGTCCAAAGAATATCTCCTTCAAGTCACACATATGCTCAACATATTCAAACTCTAAGGACCCTTAAAGGTTTTCTTGTCCTCTTATTCTACAAATGAGGAAAACTGAGTCCCAGGGATGTTAATCACCTTAATGAAGAGCAGACCTGGGATTAGAATCTGACTCTCAGGCCAGTGTTCTTTCCCTGCATAGAGGACAAAAGTCTGCATTGGGATACTCCCATTGGGTTAAGACTGTGACTCAAAATCACATGGGAGTGTTCTGCCTCCAGACTAGGATAAATACTTGCACCAAATCATGGCCAACCTGCCATTTGACATGACTGAGAGCTGAATTGTTTTTTTGGCATTCTGAAAAGCAGCCTAATTGTCTTTGACATCAAGTCTCCCAGGTCTTTAGTGTATAAACCCATCTCAGCACCAGCAAAGTTCATTTGATTTGGGAACTGTTTTGCAAGGGTCATTATCACCCTGAGAAGAAACAAAAAAAGATAGTTAAACACAGGAATCCGGAGGTGTAGCTTTATTCTTCTATCAATCTCTAAAAAATTACATGGAATCACAGAGCTAGAAACTATCCTGAAGCAGTCATTGATCTCCTTGTGCCTCAATTTCTCCCTTTATGAAAAACAATCACACTCTAGCCACCCACTTTTTTCCCCTGTATCTTATGAAAATTGCTAGGTTTCTCTATAAAGATTCTCAAGATTTTCAGATGGAGACACTACCTAAGTCATAAAACATTGAGAATGAGAAAAATAAAATATGAAGTCTTGATCTTATGGTCTGTCAAAATTATTTTGTGTGAAGTTTTGTTCTTCTGCCCTATATTCAATTTCAGTTCCCAATGGGATCGTGGGAAATCAGTGGTCTTTAAAGCAAAAACAGATTCTAAAGACAACTCTAAAAACCAAGCTGTTACTCTCTTCTATAACAACAACACTCTTATGTTAAGAGTCACAATAACAAAATATGGCAGGAGATCTGGAAATGCACCGAAGGGTGTGCAGTATCATAAAAGGTTAGAATACAACAGCTATTAATCCTTTTTCACTTTGACAACTGATTTGAATACAGCGTCTGCTGTAGACTCTTTATAATACAAGATCACAAAAGTTCAAAACTAATTTACTGCTCTTTGTTACACCTGGCAAAAAAGTGAACCTTCTCTAAATGGTTACTGTCATGTTGATATTGTGCTGAAACAAAGATGCAGATTAACTTTTAAGGCTTTTCTTTTTATCTACATTCATGAATTACTTTGTAAAGTCTTGGTACTACTGAGAAAGAAAGAAAGAAAGAAAGAAAGAAAGAAAGAAAGAAAGAAAGAAAGAAAGAAAGAAAGAAAGAAAGAAAGAAAGAAAGAAAGAAAGAAAGAAAGAAAGAAAGAAAGAAAGAAAGAAAGAAAGAAAGAAAGAAAGAAAGAAAGAAAGAAAGAAAGAAAGAAAGAAAGAAAGAAAGAAAGAAAGAAAGAAAGAGAGAGAGAGAGTGAGAGAGAGAGAGAGAGAGAGAGAGAGAGAGAGAGAGAGCGCGCGCGAAAGGAAGGAAGGAAGGAAGGAAGGAAGGAAGGAAGGAAGGAAGGAAGGAAGGAAGGAAGGAAGGAAGGAAGGAAGGAAGGAAGGAAGGGAGGGAGGGAGGAAGGGAAGGAAGGGAAGGAAGGAGGGAGGGAGGGAGGGAGGGAGGAAGAGGAAGAGAGAGAGAGAGAGAGAGAGAGAGAGAGAGAGAGAGAGAGAGAGAGAGAGAGAGAGAGAGAGAGAGAGAGAGAGAGAGAGAGAGAGAGAGAGAAGCTTCCAAAGAAAAGCCTGCCAGGAAGAGAAAAGCAAAGGGGGAGAAACAGGAAGAGAGGGAGGGGAAAGAAGAATTCATGGAGGTTTAATCCATGTCAGAGGTTTCTTAAACTTCTGAATCTAGTTTGGAATCAGACTGTTTTGAGTAGGCAAGGCTCTTTAAAGGTCATTTATTTGAAACTCTTACAGTTTGCAGGAGGCACAGAAAGTAGAAGTGATATTCAGTTAGTGACATCCAGCCCTAACTTCTCCAGGATTTTTTTGTCTTTCCTAGTCTTTAATTTTCTTTTCTCTTTAGACTAATTCTCCCTCTCTTACTCAGGCTAGAAGTACAGTGTGCACACATGGGCCTGATCCCCCCTCCTAGGCTCAGCATGGGAATTTGAATGTGCTCTGTTTCTAACCTGGGCTGGTTTGTTCCTTCTAATCATCCTGATGGCCCCATCCACTTGGTAAGGGCTCACCATATTGAGAACAGAGTTAGTGGGACACTCAGTAAGTTTAGTTCTGTAGCTCACAGCTCTTGTGCCCAAGTGAAGCTGACCTCAGACTCTCCAGTAGCAAGGATCACAGATTGTGCCACCAGGCCTGGCTCATTCAGGACTCTTTTCACTGTATTACCACTGGCCAAGGGAAGTTCACGAACAGCCCCTCTGCTCTACCAAGTTACCATTTTCAAGAGAGATACCTGCATATGCTATTTGTGTACACATAAATTCCAAAATAAAAATTACTGAGAGAAGTACAGACTTGTTTGACGGTCTTTGGAGCTATTTTGACTATTGCATTTTTTGGCCTAATAAATGCACAGCTAAAGTACAAAGCACTCACCGATTCGAAAAGGGAAATCTCTAAACTCCATGTTTGTACCAAAGGATGAGATGTAGCTCATTCTGTATTTCAAATAAGCCTATTTGGGAAAAATTCCCAGCCCCTTTTTCCCTGCAGGTCTCAATTATCACTCACTCCTGTGAGCAGAAGGGTGTACAACTAGCACCACATAGGGAGAAGATAAAAGAGTAGGTGGGAGGATAGCAGGCTGAAAGCACATTTGTGTGTCCATCTGCACATATCCTGAAAATAAACAATAAGAGGAGGTGTCTGGATTGGCTTAAGGCATTGATACCTTCAACTTGTATGCTGCGTTTGCAACTGGGTATTGGGATCTTGAAGGGTGAGGGTAAGGAGGGGCAGAGGGGGGAGGGGGGACTTGGTTACCACAGCAACTGCCCTGGAATTTTTTATGGAATCTCTTTGAGTAAATATGTGGAGGTGAGTGCTTATAGAAACATTCATATCATATCCATATATAATTTTTTCTTTCTCCAATGCCTTGTAGAAGTATGGAGTGATGCTGAGCTACTGAGCACTATTATTGCAGCAAAACATCAATTTTGGCAAGTCTCTGGGAACTGAGAAGCTTTGAAGTATGCTCCACGGCTGGCTGGCTGGCTGGCTGGCTGGCTGAATATCTATTGTCTTCTAACCAATCTAGCCAGAGGTAGAGGGACTTGTCACTGGGTGGCCACAAGGTGAAACAATCAGCACTGGCTTCATCAAGCAAGAACAAGCCAGGACAGACTAACTTTATGTCCTTTTCTCTCCAGATGATTTGAATATATGTATCAGGGGAATCCTGAAGATATCATTTGCCTAAATTTTAGCACAGCATTTGATAAAGACCCTCATGCTCTTCTTGCAGAAAAGATAAAGAGATGTGCACTAGACAAGAGAAAATGGATTTGGGACAGTTGAAAGGCCAAGAAAAAAGAGAAGTTGTGTATGGTCCTTTGCCAAGTTGAAGGTCCAGCTGAAGACCCTGGAAGCCTATGCTTGGCCCTCTACTACTGGGCAACACTTTCATTAATGATTTGAATAAAGGCAGAGATGACGTGCTTATCAAATCTGCAGGTGACTCAAAGCTAAGAGGTTTAGCTAATACAGGATCCAAAGAGTTGGGGAGGAGGGTACTTACAGTATATAGATGCCAAAGCTAGAAAAACTGCCAAGATGAAGAGGTTTCTGAGGCACAGTGAAGAAAACGCCACACTGATGAAATCAGAGGTGCGGGATATCCCTCCCAAATATATGTAGTATTATTAATTTTGCAAAAGCCTCACTACTACCACATTTTTCATTTTCACAAAATCCCTGTGACAGAAGAAGGGGTGGTACTATAACCTTGATTTTGACGAGCTGAGCTGCCCACAGTTCCAAGTCCAACATTTTACTGGCTCTTACTCATTTACTGCTGACACCCAAGACTTTCAGCAAATTAACATGTTTTACTACAATTCTAGTTCATGGGATACATTAATTTAGTGGGCATAGAGTACAATTTCCTATGTATTACAATGGATTTTCATGTGTTCTACAGGTACAGCAAAGCCTACTCAAAATAATACTGTAGCCAAGAGGGTTGACCTTAGCGTTCACTGGAACTGGCTCTGGGAAGAAAAGAAGCTGTTAGGGGAATGAACAGAGGTAATCACTTTTTGAACAACTTCTCAGTCATTAATACATAGATTTAAAATGAAAAAGTCACACTGAAAATCAATTTTTTTTTCCAATTTAAAATGTATCATGTAACAATTCTATTCAAATTCTGTCCTGATGGTACAGAAACACTATTGCAAGAGCAAATAAAAATCCCCCATATCCCAAATGCCTGGTTTCCTATTTCTGTGAAACCCTTCACCTTTTTTGTCTAATGTGATTTTTCTTTTTGGAACTTGATTCTTCACTACAGCAGCAGCTCCAGAATCTAAGGAGCATAAAATACTACTGGTTCTCTTTTGATATGGAGCACCTAGTCAAGTATTTGGCACAAAGGAAGTCAAACACCTGTTTAAAAGATATTTGAATGTTTGGAGTAGAGTAAAATATCAAGCAACCCACAAGTTTGAGAAGTTTATGGTTTTGATTCTTATTGAAAATTATTTCTAGCCTATTCCTTTTCCTATTTTACTGAGCAATAGTGGGAATCAAGCCTCAGGATTATGGGTATGAACACAAGTTCTCAGTTTCTAGATTTGTAGAAGGAAAAACAGAAAGAACAGCGGGTTGGTCAAAATATATATGCTGAGGCTTGAGAATTGGTTGTGAGAAGTTTTGCTCTTTTACTCTAGTCACTGAAATCAACTTGTTTTCTGATTGTTTACCTCACTTTCCTAAAAGCGCACATATTGGTAAAAATAAGCCAGGTTAGAATCAACGAATGTTAGAGCTAGAAAGGACTTCAGAAATCATCTAGCCCACTCCAAGATTTTACATAGGAAGAAAGTAAGGACAATTGCAAGAACGGAACTGTCAAAAATCAAAAAGTTATGTGATAACTGAAGCAGGACTAGAACTCAAGACTTTGGACTCCCAGAAGCTGGGTTCTGCACTTCCCACCATGCTGGGTTTCTTATAAAATATTCACCTGTATCTCTGTCCCTCAATAATCTTGCCCCAAAATAGCCCCTCATCAACCTTAGTTCACACTATTCCTTTTTGCATGGTCTAAGTTCCTACTCAAGCACACTGCTACTAGCTGCTCTCCAAACAAGGCCTGCTTTCTCCTGCATGCATGTCATTCTGCATGACTAGAACATGCTCATCTCTGCCTGTTGCAATCCTGAAACCTCATGTCTCCCCTGAAGCCTTTCCTGAGTTCACCAAATGAAAATTATTCTGACCACTCCTTTCCTAAATGTTCCTAGAGCATTTTGGCAGAGTATAAGCAACTTAAGGACAGGAATGTTTTCAATTTTTGTCTTTGTATCTTCAGTGCCTAGTACACAGGAGGTGCTCAATAAATGCTCCCAGATTGGTTGATGAATCCTTGGCCCCAATCACACACTACTTTGCACCATACTTGGGTATCTGTCATTTCTCCTTCCTTCCCAATGGATTCTGAGCACATTGAGAAGAGGATATGTGACATTTCTTGTTTTTGTACACCAAAATCCAAGAACAGTAGGCTAATTGAGGAACTGAACTAGATTCCACTCTACATCTGGGCTGACACAACCATGGTCAGAAAAAGTAAATATATAGCTGACTTCTTGTAAAGATTGCTTTGTTTAAAAAACTCTATGGACTACTTCAAGACTACAGATATTGGGCTGTTTTATAGTTCATTTTTTGGCCATTTTCCAACTTATTTTTATTCCAAAGCTTTACTTGCAGTTCCAGGTGCCCTCTGACATTTAAAGTTGCTACAAATCAGCAGTCAGTGACTAGAGCATGAAAAAATCATGAAGGTAGGCACTCATCTCTGTGCCATGCTGGTCAGATAGCCATACTGTTAGCAAAGTAGAGTGCATGCCATTTGGCCTCATATGCAGTCCAGAAACACACACACACACACACACACACACACACACACACACACACACCCTACCTGAGGGAACAAGAAAAGTATGAGTCAGCAATTAGGTCATCAAATTCCCTTTCAAAACTATTTCTACAAAGGTTGAAAAAAACCACTGAATTAAATAATGGCAAGTATACTCATTAAAACAGTTAAAGATATTTCTGAAGTCCATTCATGTTCCACCTCCCTACAAACACATTTCTAATCTAACAAAATCAAGTTTGTGTTTCCATTTAATTTATAATAAGATCTTTAGACAGCATTAATAGTGTTGATTTACTGTGAGAAGTATGCTGTTTAACAACAGAAGCCCAAACACTAGCATTCATGTTATTTCTGCTTCCCTTTCAAACTAGTCAAATGGAGAGAAATTCACTGACCTTACCCACTTTGTTTGTCAATATTCTCCCACACAAATCCTCCGGATGATACAAGAGAAATGGCATGGTCCAGTGAAGTGAGCACTGGCCTATAGCTTTAGAGACTTGGTGGGAGACCAAAGAGAGTTCCATCATCCCAAGAGCATTTCCAAAAGAAAATGGTGACAAGCAAACAAAGAGGCCACAAATGGAACAAATTTGTCTGCCCTTCCATAATCATTTACTTTCATCATCAGTGGAAGATAAGCCATATTTGGATCCAAAATCTCAGTCCCTGGTGTGCTATAAGACAGAGGAGAAATGGCATTTAGGAGGATAAATATGGAAAGAGTGGCTGAACCAAACTAAATATGCACTAAAGAAACCTGCACAGGAGGTAGCACAATCTTGAAATTATTAAGGTTTTACCATATATTTCTGGGAGATAACAAAATCAGAATAATGATGGGAATCAAAAAGGATATTAATATTCTCCATAAGTAATCAAGGAACCATCAATAATGACTAAGATGCCTCCTTCTTGATCATTATAAAAATTATCCAAATGTCCTACATGCATATCAAGGGTATCTTCAAAAACAACATAAGCAAGAAACAGGCAAGTTTTTAGAAAACAATACTCCACAGCAAACTACAACTTCACAATCACAGGACTGAGTAAAATCCTCCTTCTAGAACTGTATTTATTTGTTGATTACAGGAAACATTTGACTCAGTAGAGAAAAATACAGTCTTTAAGACTCTCCTCCAACAGAGTCCCTCATGCATGCATTAAGATAATATAAGATTTCCTGGGTAAACAAAACCACAAAGAACTCTGTTCAGTGACCCTCCTCTCATTATGAATATAAAGCAAAACATAAAACAAGAAGCCTTCAATATTCCAAAAGTGTTTGCCACCATCATGAAGGGCATTTTGTACATACGGGGTTCAAATAAAAAAGAAAATTTCAAGAAATGATGGGGTTTCTATAAATCTCTTTGCAGATGATTATTGCTGTTTAGTCATTTTCAGGTTTGTCATTAAGTTCTCCAGCTCATTTTACAAATGAGAAAAAAGAGGCAAACAGAGTTCAGTGACTTGCCCAGGGTCACACAGCTAGGAAGAGTCTGAGGAAAGATTTGAACTCAGGAAGAGGAGATTTCCTGACTCCAGGCCTAGTGCTCCATCCACCTTGCTATCCCTTATAGGTAATGTTGACCTCCTTTTATTTATCAGACCATGGAATATCAAGAACATCTTCAATGAGCTCCATGATTATTCAAAAGAAAGGAGTCTAACAACTCAAATTGGAAAAATTAAATGGATAAAAATACCTATTGACCAGTTAATAACATATAATTAGCCCATTGAGTTAGTCCATATCAGAACATCTATTTGGGATGGACAATGCAGATGGGCAAAGAATGGAATGGAAGGAATAGGATGAGGATTGCATTTGGGAAATGAAAAAGCATCTTTAATGATAGGAAAGCAGCTACCCAGCTCAAAGGCCCAACTTTTCTACAAAAATATTCTGGTGACATTCTCTGGTTTCAAATTGTGGAAAACGACAATCTTGGAAGAATCAACAATGTGAGTGACTGAAGGGCAATGAAAAAAACGTGTGATGAGTACAAACTGGCTGCAGCATATTTCTAATAATGACCTAAATACAAGGAGTGGCCATAGGAACATCAATGAGGAAACATGATTGGAAAGGGAGATGAGTTGGCCATGCTTAGATCAAGGACAAAGTTGAATCAATAGATACAAGAGAATAGTCAGACAGCCAACGCAGTCAGGTTCAACTAACTCTTCATGACCCTGTTGGGGAGTTTCTTGGCAAAGATCCTAGAGTAGTTTGAAATTTCCTTCATCAGCTCATTTTCCACATGAGGAACGGAGGCAAATAGGGTTCAGTGACTTGCCCAGGAACACACAGCTAAGTACCTGAAGTCAAATTTGAACTCAGGATGATGATTCCTGAGTCCAGGCCCTTCAGCACCACCTAGCTGCCTCCACTCACCAAAGATCAATCTGGATTCAGCATTTCTTCTGCCATCATTGATGCCTTCTTACCTCTAGAAAAGACTTTGAATAGATTTTATATGAACTTCTCTGTACTCATACTTTTGCGTACTGGGAGATCAGCTTCTTGAGCTTGAAATTATGCTTATATCTTTGTACTTCAAGCAGCTAGTGTAGTGATGGACATATAGTAAGTGTGTAAGAAAAGTGTGCTGAATTAATGAATGAATCTGGCCTCAGAAGAAGTTCTTAGAGCATTATAAGAGTAAACCCAGGACTAGAAAAGGAAATGAGCCAGACAGGAGCCTAAGGGATATCACCGGGTAGACAGCTAGTTTGGGGCACTTGAGATTATCTATGAAATATTAAACTTCTAAAATTCAGAACCAATCCCTTCTGGATACCTTAAAGGAATGTGTGACTAAGAACTGCGTTGCATGAAACATGGTTTGATGATTCACTTTAATGTAGGCAGTCATGTAGAATAGCATCTGTGGCCTATACAACAGCAATGAAACATACATAAGAATGAGAAAACTTTGCATTGAACAGCACACCTAGGCTACCTAGGTATTATCTCTTTTGATCCATAGAACACTATAATCCTTACCACATAGATGAAAACAATGAGCCTCAAACAGGTTAAATGACTTGCCTGTGGCCACTCAGCTTAGGAGAAAGCTAAACCTTTATCTTCCTATAACCTACTGACAACACAAATCAGTAGTTTTTCTCATATGCCCCTGTGTGAATTAAATGACTTAATATGAATAAATGAAAAAGCATTTCTATGTTATCAGGCACTGTGATTGGCACAAAAGATACAGATACAATCAAGAAAGACAGGCCTGCCTTCAAGGAGCTTACAATCTAACGGGTAACTGGAGTAAGAAGGGAGGGCTGGCTAAGGAGTCACATGATGGCATGGTTTAGAGCTGGCCCAGGAAGTGACCTCATATGCAACCATTATAGGGACCTTATAGCACTGCCAGGTTAAGTTGCTTGCCCAGGGTCACACAGCTTCAAGGATGGCTCTCTCTCCACCAGGCCATATTGCCTCTTGTTAGCACTCTACCACTTTGGAAAATACACGACTGATAATTAATCACGTCATATTTTTTATGAATTGACTCTCCTAGAAAATGGATTCTCTCCTATAACAAGCTAAGATTGTGTCTCTCCAGTGCCAAAACAATGCAAATTCAGTGGAAAAGCTGCCAAGCTGGCTATTTGGCAAATGCAAATAAAACAACCAGTTAGTTGAAATGTTTGCTTTTAACTAGCTATTACAGCACCATATTGACACACCCCACAATATTCATGATGAACTCAGGTAGCTCAAAATGGAGGACTGAAATTAATTTTACAAATGAAACAAGAATCTGGACACAACAGCCATGTGAAATGTTATAAATTAAGGAAATAGAATCGCCAGGGTTGAAATATATGAACATCTCTCTACAGGTGGAACTTAACCAGTGGCATTTTCAATTTTGTATAACAATCAAAGGGAATCATGGGATCACTGAGTTAGAGCTGGAAAGGACCTTAAAGGCCATCAAGTCCAACTCCATAATTTTCCAGATGATATCTGAGAGCCAGAGAAAGGAATTTACTTACCCAAGATCTCATAGCTAGCTAAGATTTATACTCAGGATTTCAGGACTCCAAATCCTGCAGTCTTTCCACTGATGGATTTGTTTGTTTGTTTTTGCCAATGACATGTAATAACAAATTTTCCCATAAGTTTTATATGATCCAAATTGTCTCCCTCCTTCTTTCCCTCCCAGAGTTCATAAGCAATTCAGTCTGGGTTATACACATATTATTGCAAAAAATATATTTCCATATTGTTCATTTTTGCAAGTGAATAATCTCATAAAACCCAAACCCCAAAACACAAATCAAAATAAACAAGTGAAAAATTGTATGTTTTCATATACATTCCAACTCTAGTAGTTCTTTCTCTGGGTGTGGATGACATTCTTTTTTATAAGTCCCTCAGATTTGTCCTGAATTGTATTGCTATTAGTAGCAAACTTTATCACATTTGATCATTCCACAGTATTGCTGTTACTGTATACAGTGTTTTCCAGGTCCTGCTTATTTCTCTCTGCATCAGTTCATGTAGGTCTTTCCAGCTCTTTCTGAAATCATCCTGTTCATCATTCCTTACAGCACAATAGTATTCCATCACCAACATACACCACAATTTGTTCAGTCATTTACCAAGTGATGGACAATCACTCAATTTCCAATTCTTTGCCACCACCACAAGAGCAGCTATAAATATTTTTGTACAAGCATGTCCTTTCCCATTTTAAAAAATCTCTTTGGAATACAGACCTAGTAGTGTTATTGCTGGATCAAAGACTATGTATTGTTTTATAGCCCTTTGGGTATAGTTCCAAATTGCCCTCCAAAATGCTTGGATTAAGTTCACAACTTCACCAGCAGTGTATTACTGTCCCAATTTTGCCACATCCCCTTCAACATTTATCATTTTCCTTTACTGACATATTGACATATTTACCAATCTGCTAGGTATGAGGTGGTACCTCAGAGTTGTTTGAAGTTGCATTTTTCTAATCAAGAATGATTTAGAACATTTTTTCATATTGTTATTGATAGCTTTGATTTCTTCATCTGAAATCTGCCTATTCAAATCCTGGTGAGTTTTTTAATGAAATAGGGATTAATACGATGATAGATTATCTTTGGCATGTCTGGATGGCATGTCACTAAGAAAAAGCAAAGAAAGTACCCCTTTCAGAAAACGTCCCTTGTCCAATTCAAACATTTATTAAAATCTGGTCTATGTTTAATGCTTTGTAGTAGGTATATATAGATATATAGATAGAAAGATGAATAGCTTCTAAGACATCTCCAGCTTGATGCTTTTACTAAGACCCTCCCCTCCATTTCCTTCCCAATGGAAAACTGAACTCCATTCCTTCAGCCAGTTGGGGTTAGAATATGCTTATCTTCTTTTCCTCTTCTTTGTCAGCTATCTTGTTCCTCAGTAAGAGACTCCTTTTCTCCTTCTCTCCACCCCTATTTTCAGCTTCATTTATGAGTCTTCACCCTATTTGGGGGTAGGGACTGTCTTCTTCACTCTTATTTTTATCCTCAGTGCTCAGCACCATTCCTGGCACTTAGTAAGGATTTAACTGTTTTATCTCCATAGCTATGGCTTTCTATATAGTGACTATAAAAGATGTTTAATTGTTTAATTAGCAGTTATGAAATGAAACATTTATATTAAGCATGATTTTACACCAAAGTTACAAAACCTTCAATATATCTTTATGCTTCACAGTTGCTCCCCAGGATAAAGGAAAGAGAGGGGACTTTAGGCATAGGATCATACAAGGTGAGTGCCTTGAGCCCTGGAACTCAAAAACAGAGACTATATATTGAGTTTAATCTTGCCACTCAGTGACAAGCTTAGGGGGAAATTTCTCCTTGGAACATGAACAAAGTAATTAGACCATTTGATGAGGAGTTCTTAACTCTGTGTGTGTGTGTGTGTGTGTGTGTGTGTGTGTGTGTGTGTGTGTATCAAGTACTCCTTTGGCAGCCAGGCCTATGGACACCTCAGAATAATATTTTCAAGTGCTAATATAAAACACATTGGCATTCAAAGGCAGTCAATTACACTGAAATATTATCAAACTATTTTTTGAAAAAACTAGTTCACAAGATATTCACTCTGAGCCCAAAAACCTTGGGAAGAACCCTGCTTCCAGCCCTGGCCATCTTTCCTGGGAAGCAGCCCCTGCAGAGATGCAGCCTGCACCTGTTCCATAGCTACTGAGGACTCAGAAAAGAAAGTTCTTGCCCCAAAGCCCTTCTGCATTGACATATAGGTCAATATCAGAAATCAGTGGGATTTTATCAGTACAAATGACAGTAAAAATAAAGCATTACCACCAGCTTTGCCAGTGCCCTCTGGGGACCCTAGAACTTTCCTGTCTGACTTGCTCATAAAATCTCCCCTCTGTGCTGTCTTTCTCATAAGAATATGAGCTCCTGGACAGGAGGGGCGATCTCGGTTTTCTATTTGGATCCTTGGTGCTGAACATAATGTTTAATAAACACTTTGTCCACTGATACATTCATTTTTTACCTAATAAAAAGTTTCTCACATTCTAATGAATATGATGATATAACAAATGTGTGTCTGAATAATAATTTTAACATGTATGTATTACTTGGAAGTTGCTTTAGCCTAGTATATTTAAAGTGATTCACTTGAAAAGCATTATTCTTTTACAATTTATACTTTTGAAAACTTTAGTTTCTATTTATTAAGATTGTATGCAATGATTTGATTTAAATTTCCCAGCAGATTACAAAAATGAAAAGCACATTTAGCTTGATATCAACAGACTTAATTAAAATGAATGAAAGATACCAGAGGTCTTTGGGAGAAATTTAACACATGATGGACTTACATGCATTTCACTGGTTAAGTGTTCAATTAAATAGGCTTATTTTGATATGTTAATGATAATGTTTAGTAATTGGTTGTAAACTATTATAGATTATGACTATTATTAGAAAGAAAGCATTTCATGGGGAAAGAGTTGAAAAATTGCTATGTCTATAATTTTCCCAACAATATATGAATTTCATAAAACCTGCAAGTCAAATCCTCATGCTCACATAAAGAAACTTATTTCAGAGTAGGAAACAAGACAGTTACAAACTTCAGTATAGATTCTGGGGACAGAAGAACTGGGTATCCAGCACACCCATGAATGGATTTCAGAAGAGCTGGGAACTTGTTCTTGTTTGGTAATATTTTGATAAATGCATTGCACTATCATGGATTTCCTCTGCAAATCTATGTATTTGATATTATGCATCTAAAAACCCTCATTTTGAGAATGGGAAGGAGCACAGGCTTTACCTGATCCCCTTGGAAAAGGTGAAGTGCCACTGCTCTGGGAAATCAGAGAACGATAACCATCTGCTCCAGTGTACACTCACTTGGACTAAATCCCAGATCCTCGGAGGACTGAAATCAAAGTGCGATATCATGTAGAGTTGCCTGTTCACCTAGGCTACTTTAGGCTAGTTGTGAAGAGTATAAGTTATATCTCTTGGGACGTGTGACACTAGAGGGTTGACTGAAGTCACTAGTTCAATTTAAAAAATAAATTAAAGACAGGAGGAGGCAGCATTATGTAATGGAAAGTCTAGTGGATCAGGATCCAAAACAAATTATGGTCTTGTCCCAGGATCTGCTAAGTAACAATGGTGATATTTATGTAACTCTTTATGGTTTGAAAAACTCTTTTTCACATATTCTTTCATTTGATCCTCACAACTGTGTAAAAAGTATGTACTATTATTATCACTACTTTATAGAAAAAAATAAAAACCTGATAAAAGGTTAAGGGACTTGCATCTAAGTTAAGCATCTAAGGCAGGATTCAAACCCATGTCTTCCATCCAAGCCCAGTACTCTCTCCACTATGTCTGCTGCCTTGAAACCTTTGAGTATGTCTCTTCTTTTCTTTTTGTCCCAGTTTTCTCATGGGTAAAATGAAGGGGTTGGACTAGATGTTATCTAAGGTCCCTATTAGCTCAAAAGTTCTGGGATTCCAAAATCTTCTAATGTTAGTTAATGTTATATCTTTCTTACACTCAAGTGGGCAGGTAGAGGATAACAGAGTTCCCAAAAATGATGGGTGAGCAAACAAAACCGTGAGGGAAATGTAATGTGAAGAACAAACACTACCACCATGCTAGGTAAGGAAAGGTGCACACAAACCCTCATCTTGTTCCTGAGATTTTTCATGGAAAACTTCCGATGGAGGATGGGAAATTTCCATAGACCAAAACAGAACAAGGAGAGACAGAATTTGACTGTGGGAAGGGAATGCAATTTGTCTGCAATGTAACATGTCTGTGGACTCATCCTCTTTATCCAGTACAAGCCAATGGTTAAGGCATGGGTACTTTTAATTCTTATCATTTATATTGAGGTATGATATGAACATTGCTCTAGTCAAAATAAGTTGTGGTTTATTATCTAACTTGTGCTCCATCTGCTGGCTGGCTGGCCACACAACAACAAGAAACCTTGAGGGTAATATTGTATTGGTGGTGAATTTCACTGCTGTTCATCATGCATGCTAAGTGTCATTGGGCAGGATATTAAAATCAGAAAGGTTTAGAACATCTAACTCGATACCATGATATCACAGTGTCACATTTTGGTCTGACCTATTTTTGTTAATGCCTCAATGATATCAAAATACATATTTTGTCATCTAGATGGTAACTTTTGAATTAAAATATTTGTAATCATGGTATGGATGGTTGGTATTACACATGTAGAGAGCAACAGCTTTTTCAAATATTGATAATTCCATGTTTGCACCTTCCCTCCTTTTGGAGATCAGTTTCAGGGATGCACACTAATTCACTTTCTCTGTTACCTCTCTTTGGGTTCTGACTACCAGTTTCATTTAATTGCTTCTGTGAAAAAATAACTAGCCTCCCCATCCTCCTGATAAGGACTCCCAAAGGATAATTAATCTTTGAAGAAAGTGAAGGTTATCAAGGCAGCCATTTTCTTCCCTGGCTGATTACTATTTTTCTTGTATGTTTTATACCTGTAAATGATGAAGGAAAAACAACTGTGCCCAGTCATGAAATGTTGATCTGCATGAGAAAGTTGCTCCCTGGCTAACCCAGGGCTATTCTTTGGTTACTACTCTTTCAGGATGTTTTCTGTCCCCAACATCCCAGATATTTTTGATAAAGTCCACAACCAAAGGAATAGTGCCTTATAAAAAAATAAGAAAATTTAAAGGATTATATCCAAAACAAAGTATACTACAAATCACTATTTTTCTTCCTGAGAAAACAAAGGAATTTAAAGAAATTTCCACGAAAAAACAAAATTGAGCTCAGAGA
Source organism: Monodelphis domestica (assembly GCF_027887165.1). Taxonomy (NCBI): domain Eukaryota; kingdom Metazoa; phylum Chordata; class Mammalia; order Didelphimorphia; family Didelphidae; genus Monodelphis; species Monodelphis domestica. The sequence continues at coordinate 26,689,085 of NC_077235.1, read as the reverse complement.
GCTTATGACAAATTCGTTTGAACACCCCAAGGCCTACATGCAAGGTCTACAGTATGTACTCAGTTTTCTCTGCAGTGTTCATCTTATAGCAGCAAAAGGATTAGTTGAATTAATTCAGGTAATCGTAATAATAATAATGATAATATATTAGTTAAGCCAAAATGTAAAATCACTGAGGAATAAGCCCCAAAACTTAAAGGAGAGCTCAGGCTTCATAAATAATTCAATCAAATCCTGGAATGTATTTTCAAGGGCATGCAAATTAGCAGGTTGGGGAAGAAATAGTCTGCTGTGGTCTAGGGACCTGGCAGTGAATGGGGTCAAAAGACAGACAGACTTCCTACTGTGTTTTCAACTGCACATGCAGTCATCTTCTCCCTCAATGCCTAGCCCAAAGGCATGAGTAAGTAGAGTATCATTCAGTGTCCAGGGATCTGCTCTTAAAATTCTCTTTCCATAAGAGAGCACAAAGTCCAAAGTCAGACAGATTGGGCCCACAGGCCATCCACCAGTTTCCACAAAGATTCTGTCATAAGCTCGACTGTGCAAGCAAGATCATTTGTACATTTGGCAATGATGAAAAGGCCAACAAAAAGACAGGGAGGCTGAAAAGCTCTCTAAAATCAGAGTTCCTTGATAGGGTAAGCCAAATTAAGAGCAAAAGGGAAAAAAAGCAGCAATTAACTTTTGTGTAATATGACTGATGGACTGAAAAGCTTCAAGGCAGTTTTTGTTAAGTCCTTAGCAAAGAGAAACATGGAGCTCAATGTGCCAAATTGTGGAAAACCTAAAAGGAGAGACAGAGGGAAATTCCACTGGAAAGGAAGAAGTATATCATAATCTTAAGTAGATATCAGAGAGAGCAAGTGAGAGAGAAGGAGAGGGCCAGAGCCACGATGGAGCAGAGACTGGCTTCCAAGTCAGAGAGTCTCCCTCCTGCTACAGGAGCAATGTGACCACCAGGCAAGACACTTAACCTGACAACTCACTCTCTAAAACCAGAATTGTCAAGTCTTAGAGATCTACATTGGTAGAGGTAGTTCTTCTCTAGAAATGCTCTATTACAGTGAAATCAAGGTCTAGTCCCATCTCCTTCCTTACTGCCTTCTCTATTCTCCCCACCCATACATGCCCACCAAAAAAAAAAAGACTACAACTTAGCAGACTTGAAACATTTTAAAATGTGGTCAACAATAAGAGAATCAAACCCCTTGGAGTTTAATAGGGAAATGGGGAAGGAAAGTCTTTATAGTACATTGAACCTACAATCATGACCTATTAGTAAGAGTTCAAACTCTCTAGAAATTGAGACTCAGAAAAGTTAGTTCATTTTCCCAAGGTGACACAGCTAACAGGTATGTGGGCTAGGTTCTAAACCCAGGGCTCTCTTGACTCCAACTCCAGCACTCATCCTACTAAATCATGCTTCCAAACAAGCAAGAAAAGAGTGAACTGTAGTCACTTTTTTCTGTTGCTTCTAATTATAATCTTACTTCACACTTTAAATATTCATGATTTCATCAATATGGGCATTCCTCCCACTTCTGGAGATCACAACCTTTTCATATAGACACTCTTTCTCCAGTTGTGATGGCCAAAAATATTTATCCTCTCTGATGAAGCTAGTGGCCTCTGGCTCCAGATGACCGACTCTACACTCAGCTAATTCAGAGTAGCTTCCTTATCATTCTGCTGTCTTTGTCCCTAATGTCTGGAATATTCTCTTTCTTTACCTTCATCTCCTTGAATCCCTGATTTCCTTCAAGATTCAACTTAAGCATGTCTCCCATTAAGATAAGATTGTGAAAGATTCCTTATTCCAAAAAAGGCCACAAAACAGGGAACTCTATGTTCATCAAAACTGTTTGTCATTGTTATTATCATCAAGGACAATGTGATAGGGATCCTCTAAGAAATTTTTTCAAATTCCCATGTTGCCAGATGATATTGTGTTAATTGCATAAAGCACTAAAATATTGTTAAAACCTTCTAAAAGAGGTCCATAATTACTCAGAGGACTTTGGACTAACTAACCATTGGCATAGGATTAAAAAATGTGGATGAATGTCTATTATCCTGACTATGATATGCAATTGACTGGACAGTCCCAAGGACTGGTTCATCAATATATACACCTCAGATAAACATTGCAGACAGAGAGTAAACTGGGCCCACAACTGAAGAGGAAGAAGCAAATAGGATAGATTACATTTAGGAAAATACACAGTTATTTCAGTAACCTCAGGCTTCTCCCTGAAACGGTCTAAGAATCTCTCTTTTTAATATGAATATTCTTACAATGATGCTATATAGCTGGTACAGAGTCCCAAGGTAGGGCATAATATGTTACCCAAAATGAATTGCATGCAAAAAACAACATCAAATTTTTGGTGAAGAGGTGGTCCTTTTCTTCACCAATGCCATTCCTTCTACACAGATACTTCCTGGATTAAATTCCCATAAGTGTACACTGAACCCACAATCATGTCTTTTCTTTCTCTAATTCCATACTTTTTCATTCCCTCCATGCTTCCAAAAAATAAACTCAAGTATCATGCACTCTTAAAAAACCATTACTATGCCCTACTATCCCCTCAAGTTATTAAGCAGTACCTGTCCTCTCTTTCTGACCCAAATTCCTAGGAGGCAAATGTCTCACTAGGTGCTTCCAATTCTCTCAACTCATTCACTTATCAATAGTTTGCTGTCTGATTTCTCATCTCATCACTGAAACTGTTCTCTCCAAAGTTACCCATGAGAGGACAGGAACAAAGGTTCATTAGAGGCATTGGCCTTAGTAAGGAGAATGACAATCTCTTCATCAGAAACCAGCATAAGGAAGAATGAAAGAGAATGATGTCAAGGGGATGTAAGACGAGGACAAAGGAATAAGAGGGAAGTTTTCAGCCGATAGAGAGTTCTTTACCAAGAAATTTATTTTTTCTGCTTTATCCAACACTGAGCCATTGAGTTCCATTGTTTCTGATTCTCTCTTGTCTGGTCTGTTCCACTAATCTACCCTTCTGTTTTTCTTTTTAAACAATACCAGGTGATTTTGATGAATATTGCTTTACAACATGGTTTCAGGTCTGAAAGTGCTATTCCCCCTTCGTCACTGCCTCTTTTCATCACTTCTTTTGATACTCTAGATCTTTTATCTTTCCAAATAAATATTGTAATTATTTCATTAAGTTCTCTAAAGTATCCCCTTGGTGATTTGAGTGTTAAAGCATTAAAAGTGTATATTGAATTTGGAAATATAGTCATTTTTGTTATATTGGCATGACCCAACAAAGAGTATTGAATATTTCTCCAGCTATTTAAGTCAATCAACTGTCATGGGGATGGAAAGTCAAATGAGGTAAACTGGAAGGAAAAATAGGAGAAAACATCATCAACAACACCATCATTACAATTACTCTCAAATTTGTTTTTATTATTTTCTGGGTAAACACTTTAAAAAATATCTCCCATGTATACAGCTGAATTATTTACTCTGACCATCAAGAGAAACCTTCTGTGTTGCCAACCACTCTCACTTCCCCTGATCTCAACCTCTAGAATTAAAGTTTAAAAAATGAATTCTGCAAACTTTCTTTGTAAAAGTCTAGTGGTGCCATATGCAATTGGACCACAATAAGAAGACAACAAACATCACAGTATCCTTATAATATGAAATGGACCAATCATTTTATCATAAAGAGATGAACTATCTGGACACTATATGATCCTGGAAACTTAGAGAGAGCTTTGTTGCATCTTTTATCCTTACAATCTATACTTCTGCTTCCTCCTACAGAAGAAGCTAGCAAGGGAAACCTGACGAAGTATTAAAAAAATACAAGAAAAAGAGCAAGCACCCAAAATGAAGTCGTTGCTAGTCTGGATCTGGCATCCAAATATAATCTATCCATACAGTTCTCAAACTCTAATTCTTTGATTTGGGAAAGTCCACATGGCTGCAATTCCCTTGTGGATCCCATCAGGACCACTCTATGGTTCTTTCCTTGTGGATTCTAAGCACAGAAATATCCCAAATTTGATAGAATAAATAGTGTAGTTGAGAAAACTGGTGACAGTTAAGTAGTTTAGTGCCCTAGACTTGGAAACAGGAAGTCTTGATGCCAAATTTCATTTAAGACACTTCATAGCTGTGGTCCCATAGCCATATCACATTCAATTGCTTCACTCTCAGACAACTCCTTTGTCAAATGGGCATAATAATAGTAGTAACATCAGCGTGTTTCTATAACTTTTAATGCATGAAATTGAAAACATTCTGCATAGATAAAATTAATGTACCTAGAATAAATGAAGCAAGCAGAGCCAAAAAAATTATACACAATGACTACAACAATGTAAACCGATATAACCACACACACACACATACACACAAACACAAAGCATGGCTCAAAAGAAAAAAATGTAATATGATACTCCTGACAGACCCTTTTACAGAGGTGAAGGACCCACAAGTGTGATATGCTACACATATTTTCAGACATTTTCAATGTTTTGATCTGTTATACTGATTTTTTCCAATGTATACTGGCTTTTTGGAAGAGGAAGAAATAATAAGGGAAATGTCAGTGATGTAAAAAAAAAGACACAAATAAAAACTTACTAAAAAAAGAATGTGAGCTTCTTGAAGGCTAGAATCCTTTTTCTAATTTTTTTCATTTTTTAGCACTTAGCACAGTGCCCAGAACATAGTAAGCTTGTTGACTGATTAGTGTCTTCCCTCCAAAAAATAAACTTATACCTACTAAGCATATATGTTTGTCTTCTTCAACAGATTGTAAGCTCCTTGAAGGCAGACTTTTCCATTTTGACGTTGTCCCAAATGCCTTGCATAATGCCTGACCCATAGTAGTCACTTAATAAATGCTTACTGATTGAACCTTATCAGGATGTTAAGTACAAATCAGATATTTAAAATAAATTATTGCCAATATTTTGACCTAGTATGAGGTAACAAATACTAGAAGTCATATAATACAAAAGATGCTAAAGTCCACAGACTTCATCCAAGATAAAGGATCAAGTTAATATTGGAATATGGAGGTCATGGTCAGTCCTAGGGACAAATCTGAATCATTCAATTTGTCTTCAGTGTGCACTGACTCTCTTTCCTTGCCTTTTATTCACCTTTGCTGCCCCAAGTTTAAAAAAATCTGATAAAATCATTTATACTAAAATACTAGTGATTTGAATGTTACCCCTTCCAGAAGTTTCCTTATTAAAGGACTGCGAGGACTTTAAGACTTTGAATAAAAAACCTAATAGTGCATTGTGGAGAATGAGAGTCATTTTCTTCTTTTGTCATCGTTACCGACATGCTCCACAACTATGATCCTGTCTGAAAAAAAACAAATGTTGGAGGGGTGGCCGGAAAACAGGCACACTATTGCACTGTCAATAAAGGCATGAACTAGTCTAGTCATTCTAGAAAGCAACTTGGAACTATGCCCAAAATATCACTAAACTGTCCATACCCAATGACTCAGCAATACCATTACTAGTCCTGTACCCTCAAAACTATCAAAGAGAGGGGAAAAGGATCTATATGTACAAAATATTTAGAGCAGCTCTTTTCATAGTATCAAAAAACTAAAAACTAAGGAGGTACCCACTTACTGGCAATCATGGTATATGAATGCAATGGAATATTATTGTACCAAAAGAAGTTATTAAGTGGACATTTTCAGAAGAAACTAGGAAGTCTTCCATGAACTGATGTAAGTGATGTGGGAAGAATTAGAATAATGTATACAATAACAACAACATTAAAAAGAAAAATAACTTTGAAACTCTTTAGAACTCTGATCAGTGTCATGATAAACCACAATTTCAGAGAACCAAAGATGAAGTATGCCACCCACCTCCTGCCAGAAAGGTGATAGACTTAAAAAGCAGAAGGAGACATATATCTTTGAACATGGTCAAGATGGGAGATTTTTTTGCTGGGCTATGCATATTTTTTCAAAAAGATTTCATTTTCCTTTAAAAAATCAGTTGTGAGGAGTGAGCAGAGATATAATAAATGCTTGTTTAAAAAAAGAAATTTTTAAAAATCATTGTTCCAGAAAACTTGTAGAAGAAACTGGACTTGTCATAATATTGCCAAAATAATCTCCCTAAAACACACCTCTGATCATGCCACTCCTCTGCTGAAAAGCATTTAATGGTCCCCCCAAAGACTAGTGAATAAAGCCCAAATTCTTCAACTTCTCATTCAACCCCCTTTGGGAAAAAAAACCTGACTCCCTTCCTACTTTTCTAGTTGTATCTTCCATCACTCCATCTCACATACTCTATAATTCTAACAAACTATCTTAATTGTAATTTCCCAGACTCAGCCCATTCTTTCCCACGTCTCTTTGTACTCTCTCTCTCTCTCTCTTCCTCGCCATCTCCCCTTCCTTTCCCACCCCCAACCTTTCTGCCCATATCATTCCTGGAATGACCTTTTCCATTCCAACTCCATCTCTGAAAATCCATCAAGGCCATAGTTCAAATGCTCTCTTCCATGAAGTCTTCACTGATCAACTTGACTGTCTCCCTGGATGTAGCACAACACCCAGTGCCCATCATGGTTTTTATATATATATATATTATAGTGTTTATGTATATGTCCTCTAGACTGTAATCTGTTTGAGGGAAGGAACTGCAATATTTTCTTCTATTTTGTACACCACCTCAGCCTCTTATACAGTGCTTTGGATATAGTAGATGTTCAATCAGTATTTATTGAATAAAATTGAAAATATGTCTGTTTCAAGGAGCACAAAATGTTCCCAAATTTTAATTAGAAGCAAAGGTCATAATGAACTCTGAAGATCAACTTGGTAACTTAAAGACAAATGGTCTCATTTTCATCCTTTCTAGGCAGAATGCATAGAATACTGAGCCACATTTAAGGAGTGAGTCATTTGAGTTTCTATACGATGTAACAAAAGGACATAGAACTTCCTGATTTAAATTAAATCTGATGAAATTAGCAATAATGTTATTAGAAATGACAAATGTCAAGAATTCATTATTTTGTTTCAAAGTGAGTTTATCATAAATCTGCCCTATGACACATAGTAACTTACAATGTTTTGCAGGTTATTTGATAGCAAGTTCAACAGTGTAGGTGAGTGACAATGTGAGCTGCATGATAATGACTCCCCAGGGAAATCAGCCTGAAGAATACAGGGAAAGAAATCTATAGGCTCTTATTCAAATGAAAAAATGGATTTGGAAATTTATTGTTTTACTCATAAGAACATCAGATAATATACAGTACTTCAAATCAAACAGATCAAGGATGCTTCAGAAATGCATAACTGCAGGAAAAAAATCTACTCGCTCTTCTAGGCTAAATTCAAAATATTTAGTATCTCATACACTGAAATACATGACATGATTATAGAAAATTTATATGATGTGCCTTTGGTCTCTTGTGGAAATATGAACTAAATGTCCTACTATGTTTATTTGATCTGGCATTAAAAAAATAAGAAATAATTAGAGAGCACAAAAAATTGGTTGTTTTCAAATCTTCCAAAACAAATTGAACTCTGACAATTGTGGTTACTACACACTGAAGTTGTTCCAATTCCCTTCCCCCAAGATAAACTGGTTGAAAGAAATTAATTAATCTAGAATATTTCACTTGTGAACATGAATATAACATATTTTATAACTCATTTGTATTTAGTTGATTGTGGCCATTATTCAGTAGCTAAAAATATTCATACTCAAAACATATAAGATAATATTGTTTTTTCATAATGCCACCAACAGTATCAAGGTATAGTGGGAAAAGCCTTGGATTGAGTATCAGGAGACCTAGTTTCTAGGCCTTGTTCTGCCACTATATTGTAGTGTGACCTTGAGTAAACCTATCATTCCACCTCTCTGAAATTCAGTTTCCTATCTGTAGAATAAAGCAGTTGGACAACATGATCTCTACAGTTTCTTCTAGCTCTAACATGCTGTAAATTTTCAAATACCAAGGGCAGCCAACAACCAAACTCCTAACTCTACAGTTAATAGCAGAGTACCACTGACCCCTTTATCGTACTATAGCAACAATCACAATATGTACCTCCCTTCTGTGGAACCAGCCTCTCAGCTTGTCTTGTTCTGTTACTGCAAAAGCCCATCTTTAGTATGAATTGTTAACATGAAAAAGCTAAGGGAAACTGGCTACTTCAGTGATCAGAATCACCAACTCCGAGCCTTTTGGTAAGAGAGAATCATTGAATGTTAATAACTATCCTGCCACTGCTGCCCAAGGTCCACCAGACCTTCCTTGTTAACCTGTTATTATGTCCTATTCCATTCCACCAGGCCTTGCCATCTGTCCTGCCTCTTTGCCATAAAGGTCTCTGGGCCTTTCCTTCTGCCCTGTTGTCTCCACCAATTACAATGTGAGCTCCTTGGATGAAGACTGGCTGCTTTTATTGGCCTCTCTGGTGCTAAGTGCCTGTAGAACAATAAGTGATGGATAAATACTTTTTCATTCATTCCTTCATTCTAAATAGAAAAATGAAAGGCTTGTTCTACTTGCTTATGCCATATTTTACATAATATGTTATCTGTTAATATTTTACCATTCTCTGAACACTGAAGAAGTTTGTTAGGTCTCAGTGTTTTGCCTTTGAATGCATCCATTAATTTCATGAACATTTAAATTCCCTAAAACCTCCCTCTTCTAGTTTCCATACATCTTTTCTTACTATGACCTCTTCTCCTCCTGTCTGACATAAAGAGGTGGCATTCTCCATTCCAAGGCAAAACCTTCCACATGCACCCTTGATCATATCTCAGCATTTACTGTTTGTTGCCTACCTGATTTGTTCTAGTCTTTAATCTCTCTCTGGCTCCTTCTCTGTTGTCTAAAAACAAACCAATGTGTCCCCTTATCCTTGGAAACAATCAGTTAATCTGACCAGCCCGACCAGCTGTCATCCTGTATCTCTCCTCTCCTTCTTGACTAATTTATTTACACCCCCCCCTTCCTCTTTTCTCATTCACTGTGATATACTCTGCAACCTGATCTCTAACCTCATCATTAAACTGACTCTATTCTCCCCAAAGTTACCAATAATCTCTTAAATGTCATATCTAATAGGCTTCTCAATGCTTATCTTTTTAACTTCTTTACAAATTTTGACACTGCCAATCAATGTCTCCATATGGATATTCTCTCCTCTTTAATATTTTGTAACATTGCATTCTCCTAGCTCTGACCACTCATCACTCTTCTTTATTGGATCAGTAATAAAGAATGTCCCCAAAGGCTCTGTTCTGGGCCACTTTCTCCATCTACACTATCTTGCTTGGTGATCCCATTAGCCACCATGGATCCAAATAGCATCACTAATGCAGATGACTCCTAGCTCTATATATCCAGTCTTAACCTCTCTTCTGAGCTACAGTTTTGCATCAATTGCCTTTTGAACATCTCAAGTTTATATGCCCCTATGAGTCTGAAACTCAACACATCCAAAACAGAACTCATTATCTTTCCCCAAAACATCTTTCTCAATCTTTGAATTTCCTTTTGAGGACATCATCAATCTTCCAGTCACCCAGGATCACAACTTTTTCAGTGTCTTCTTCAACTCCTCAGTCCCAGTAACCCTACATCCAATCTGCTGTCAAATCTCATGGTTTCTTTCATGATGTCTTTCATGTATGTATCCTCACTACTCACACAGCTGCTATACCAGTTTAAATCCTCATCATCTCTCTCCTGGACAATTCTTCTCACTCCAACCATCATTCATCCTCACCCCAGTCAGTAAACTCTTAAGGTTAAATATTAATTATAAACTCTTGTTTGGAATTTCATGTCCTTCACAGCTTGGCCCTTCCTATCTTTCAACTTTCTTCTACTTTACTTATGCTCATATACTGTCCCACTTGATATTTCTAAGCTTTGACATTCCATCTCCCTTTGCACTCTCTGTCTCATGCTCACTCTCTGTCTTTCTTCACCTCTTTCTCTTAGATTCCCTCAGGACTCAGCTTAGAGACTCCTTTTTTATAGGATGTCTTTCTCAATGTCCTCCCCCAAACCCCCTCTGATAGTGCTTCTCCTATGAGGCCACATTCCATCACCACTTGTGGGGGTATACACACATTTTTGACTTCCCATTTCTATATGAGTTTCATACCTCCTCTCTACAAAACTCAGAACGCATACCATATTGAGTTATATTGCAAAGTCTATTATATAGCCCAAAGTTAAGAGGGAACGTTTCAGGATACAGCAATGGTATATTGGGGATTGGGTGGGGGGAAGATGTGTGTTCATTTTCCAGAACCACTACTCACTAGACATGTGACCTTCAATACATCAGTGGTTGTCACTAATTCTCAATTTCCTCATATATAAAACTAGGATAAGAATACTTGTACCTCCAACCTCACAGGATCAGTGTAAAGCTCATATGAGATCATTGATATAAAGCATTATATCAATTTAAGCTATTCTGCTACTCAACCCAGAAATCTCCCAAACCGCTTGGCAGCATGTAGGCTGTTATTAAGATCTATTTTACCACACAGGATACTGCTCTTTAATAACCAAAGACTGACATTTTCATAAATGTATTGACAAGTTAAACATTGCCTATTCCACAGATGACAAATTAGGGCATATTTTTATAGAATCCCAGAATCTCTGAGATAGAATCTCGAAGACCATCTACTCCAAATCAGAGCTTGATAAGAGCTAACAAATGACCTGACAAACAGAGACAGAATCTGCTTGAAGACCTCCAGAACTTCCAGTGGTAGCCCATTACACTTCTGAATGACCCCAAATGGTATAAAGGTTTTCCTAATATCAAATTTAAATGTGACATTCATAACTTCCACCCATGGCTACATTCTTCTTAGTGCTCTGGGACAAGCAGAACAAATCTAATACCTCTACCTCAAGAAACCCCATTAAAGATTTGAAGCCAGCTATCCTGCTCCCTTTAAAATCTTTACTTCCTAGGATAAATAGCCATAATTCTTTCAACTAATCCTTATATGACAGGAACTCAAGTCCTTTAATTATCCTGGCTTCTGTCCTCACTGTGACCTCTTTCTTTTTTTAAACCCTTACCTTCCATCTTGGAATCAATACTGTGTATTGGCTCCAAGGCAGAAGAATGCTAAGGGCTAGGCAATGGAGGCTAAATGATTTAGCCAGGGTCACACAGCTGGTAAGTGTCTGAGGCCAGATTTAAACCTAGTACCTACCAGATCTGGCCCTGGCTCTCAATCTACTGAGCCACCCAGCTGCTCCACTCTCTGTGATCTTTTGCCAATGTCCTTTGTTCCACTGCAAAACCCAGAACCATAATATGAAACCAGAGGTGTGGTCTGACCAGGGAACAAGACAACAGGATTTTCATATCCTCTTAATGGATACTATAGGTTCTAGAAATGTGGGCCCAAAACATAATGGTTTTTTGACTGCCATTTCATATCACTGACTCATATTTAGCTCGTCATCCACTCAAATCCACATGTTTTATAAAACTGCTATCTCACCAAACATCCCCATCTAGTACTTATGAAGTTGATTATGAACCCAAGATTTTACGACCTCCTTTTAAAATGTTCAATCCAATAGATCCATCCCAGTTTTCAAGCCTGTCAAAATAGTAGTATGAGTAGTGGTGGTGGTAGTGATAATAGTGGTAGTAGTAGCAGTAGCAGAAGCAGCAGCAATAGCAGCTAACACAAAATACTTACTATAGACCAGGCAATGATCTAAGTACTATAAAATTATTATTTCATTTGATCTTCATCACAATTCTATGAGATAATGGCTATTGCTACCCCCCATTTTACAGATGATAAAACTGAGGCTAATGAGGTTAAATGACTTGAGCAAGGTCACACAGCTAGTAAGTCACTGAGGCTGGGTCTAAACCCAAGTTTGCCTGACTTTGGGCGCAGTACTCTTTCCACTATACCTTCTACCTATTCATATTCTGACTTTATTATCCAGTGTGTTAGCTATGACATACAGCTTTGTGACATCTGCAAATTTAAAGAGCATGCCATCCATATTCTCAAAGAAGTCATAAATAAAATGATGAATAGCACAGGATCAAGCAGAAATCCTTCAAGGACTCCATCAGAGATTTCTTTCTAAGTTGATATGGATTCAATAATGACTACTTCTTGGCTCCAGCCATTCAATGAGTTTCAAATCCACCTAAATACCCATCATCTAGATCATAGATTTTTATTTTGGTAACAGGGAAAACATTAGACTCAAATATTTTGTTAAAAATATAGGTAACCTGCTTCTGCAACATTCCTAATAATGTAGTACAGCTGTAAATAAAACAAGAAGGGAAATAAAGCAGATCTGTCATGTTTGTCAGGCTGACTGTGACTACTTCCTTTTCCAGATTATCATCATCCATTCTTTTAATAATTCATTCAAGAATTAAATTCAAGTTCATTGAGGCAGAGTTTATAGATTCTTTCTTTTCCCTTTTAGGAAATCAGTATATTCATTCCTTCTCAGATAATGCCACATTTTTTGTTCTCAACAATCTTTCAAAAATTATTGACATTGGGAGAAGACTTCCAGTCAAGATGGCAGCTTAGAAGCAGCGAAGGTTCAGACCTCGGAAACCCTTCCTTACTGATCGCAAACAGAGTGCTCCTAGGACACTGAAATTCAAGCTGAACAACAGGATAGACCTGGGGAACCCTCCTCCTGGACCTGGATCAAAAGGTACCAAACCCTAGATCACTCAGATCTAAGGGGTAGGCAGAAGGAAGGTCCAAGGACTCATCCCCCCCAACCCAGAGTACTGAACCCACGGCATCAGCGGGAACCTCAGGGTTCTGAGGACTCACCTTGAAAGCAACCTGAGCCAGTCTCTGGGGCACACAACACAGAAGGCAGGGAAACATAGAGAGAAGGGGGAAGCCTGTAGCCCCGTGGCTGGGTCCTTCCGAGTCTCAAGGGAGGTTTCAGCTTTAGGGCACCACCTGAACCTAATCCCATCAGGAGCCCTCAGAGCTTCTGAAAGAACAAAAACCTCAGTGCTGGTGAAGGGCTTACCTTGAAAACAACCCGGGCCAGTCTCCAGGCAGTCAACACAGATTGTGGAGGAGGAGGTTTTTTGTTTCAGGGCTCATTCAGCCCAAACCAGGTGAACCTAATCCCATCAGGAGCCCTCAGAGCCCAGGCAAGTCATGACCCCTCCCCCCCTTAGAGAGCAGGGTCTTCTGAAAAAACAGAAACCTAGAGGCAGAGTCAAGATGGCGGCCTAGAAGGAGCATAGACCTGGCAGCCCGGCCAGAGCTTTGGAGATCCTCCATATTTGCTCCAGCCGTCCAGGAAGTTTAGAACTCAGAGTAAACCCAGCCCAACTAAGCTGAACTCAATTCCATCAAAAGTCGTCAGAACGCAGGGAAGCCCAGGCTCCCCATCCATCCTCATTGACTGCTGGACTTTAAGCCAATCAAAAGCCTCCAGAGGACAGGAAAGCTCAAACCCCCAACAACCCTCCACCAGAGATTACACCAAGAGATCTTCTGTTAAAGCTCCAAGAGGGGAGACCAATAGAAGTCCCCAAAAAACAAAAAATGAGAGGAACAAGTGCACAGACAAATACGGGGAGGAAAGAAGGGGTGAATTTGAACAAACAACAGAAACAGTAGAAAGAAACTACAATAGACAGCTACTACTCACCAAATGGAACAGAGGGGGAGAGATCAGCAAATGATAAACCAGAAATCCCAGTGAATTGGATACAGGCTTTGGAAGAACTCAAAACACAACTAAGAGAGGCTGAAGACAATTGGGAAAAGAACTTAAAAATTAAGATAAGTCATCTGGAAACAGGGGCACTTGAACTAAAACAAGAAAATAGTGTCCTGAAAGCCAAAATCATCCAGCTGGAAAATGAGGCAAAGGAGATGAAAGATGAGGCAAAGGAGACGAAAGATGAGGTAAAGAGGATGAAAGACGATCTTCAAAGAAAATCAGACCAGAAGGAAAAAGATGACCAAAAAGCCAGAGATGAAATCCAATCTTTAAGAACCAGAGTAAAACAACTAGAATCAAGTGACCTCACAAGGCAGCAGGGCACTATAAAACAAAACAAAAAGAATGAAAAAATTGAGGAAAATGTGAAGCAACTCATTCACAAAACAGACGATTTAGAAAATCGTTCAAGAAGAAACAATTTAAGAATAATTGGACTACCAGAAGACCACGAAAAAAGAAAAAGCCTGGACATAATACTAGAGGAAAATTATCCAGGAAAACTGTCCCGATATCCTAGAACAAGAGGGGAAAGTGGAGATTGAAAGAATCTACAGATCACCCCCTGTATTTAATCCCATACTGACAACACCAAGAAATGTTATAGCCAAATTCAAAAACAATCAGATGAAAGAACAAATATTACAAGCTGCCAAGAAGAAGCCATTCAGATACCATGGAAACACGGTGAGGATAACACAGGATCTGTCTGCATCCACACTGAAGGACCGAAAGGCATGGAATACGATGCCTGACTACAGTAGTTGAGGGGATATGACAGAGGAGAGAATCTAAACGAACACTCTAATGCAAATATTAACAACATGGCAATGGGTTCGAATCAAGAACACAGGTGATATCCAGTGGAATCACGCGTCGGCTATGGGGGGTGGGGGGAGGAAAAGAAAATGATCTTTGTCTTTAATGAATAATGCATGGAAATGATCAAATAAAATATTATTTAAAAATTATTGACATTGGAGAGGTGGAGTCAAGATGGCTGCATAGTGGCAGTGAAAGTTCAGACCTCTGAAAACCCTTCCTTACCAATTATACACTAAATGCTCCTAGGGGACTTAAAATCAAACCTAACAACAAGACACAGCCAAGGAAACCTCCTCCTGGACTCATTTCAAAAGGTATGCCCCCCCAAGCCAGAATTCGAGAACACTCAGGTTTAAGGGGAAAAAAAGAGGGAAGGTCCCAGGACCCACCCCCCAACTAGAGCTCTAAGCCTCCAACAGCAGCTGGAACCTCTGGGCAGGCAACGGCACTGGTCTGGAGGGAGTACGTTGTACACAAAGCTGTGCCAGGCTCAGAGCGTCGAACACAGGATGGAGTTACAATAGGAGTGCAGAGTGGGCAGCCTAACTGCAGCCATGGAGACCCTCCATATTGCTCCCCCCTTCCAGGCGGTTTTGGCCTCAGGACAAATACAGCCCAACTCAGCTGGACTTAATCCCATCGACAGTCTTCAGAGGCAGGGAAGCTCAAGTTCCAACACCCCTTTCCCACAGACTGTTGGACTTTAATACAATCAAAGCCTCCAAATGGCAGGGAAACAAAAGCTCCAGTACCCCTCCCCCACAGACTGAGCTGAGAGATCTCATGACAAAGCTCCAAGAGGAGAGACTGAGAGATAACCCCAAAACCAAAAAAAAAAAATGAGAGGAGCAAGAGCACAGACAACTGCAGGGAGAAAAGAAGGGGTAAATATGAGCAAACAACAGAAAAAGAAAAAAGAAATTACAATTGACAGCTTCTATACAGGCAATGAACAAAGAGCAAATGGAACAGAGGAGGAGGGAACACAAAGCAATAAAACAGAAAACCCAGGGAATTTGACACAGGCTTTGGAAGAACTCAAAATGCAATTCAAAACACAATTAAGAGAGGCTAATGACAATTGGGAAAAGAACTTAAAAACTAAGATAAGTCATCTGGAAACAGAGGCACTTAAACTAAAAAGAGAAAATAGTGTCTTGAAAGCCAAAATCAACCAGCTTGAAAACAAGGCAAAGAAGATAAAAGATGAGGCAAAGGAGATTTAAGATGAGGTAAAGAGGATGAAAGATGACCTCCAAAGAAAATCAGACCAGAAGAAGAAGGATGACCAAAAAGCCATGGATGGAATCCACTCTTTAAGAACCAGAATACAACAACTAGAATCAAGGGACTTCACAAGACAGAAGGACAGTATAAATAAAACCTAAAGAATGAAACAATTGAGGAAAATATGAAGCATCTCATTCACAAAACAAAAGATTTAGAAAATCATTCCAGGAGAGACAACTTAAGAATCATTGGTCTACAAGAAGACCGTGACAAAAGGAAAAACCTGGACATCCTACTACAGGAAATTATCCAAGAAAACTGCCCTGATATTCTAGAACAAGAAGGAAAAGTGGAGATTGAAAGAATCCACAGATCACCTCCTGTACTTAATCCCCAACTGACAACACCCAGGAATGTTATAGCAAAATTCAAGAACTATCAGACCAAGAAAAAAATATTACAAGCTGCTAAGAAGAAGTCATTCAGATAACATGGAACCACAGTGAGGATAACACAGTATCTGGCTGCACCTACACTGAAGGACCGTAAGGCATGGAATATGATATTCTGGAAAGCAAGGGAACTAGGTCTACAACCAAGAATCAACTAACCAGAAAAACTGACTATATTATTAAAGGGGAAAGTATGGCCATTTAACAAAATAGAAGAATTCCAAGAATTTGTGAAGAAAAGACCAGACCTGAACATAAAATTTGATGCCCAAGCACAGAATTCAAGAGAATCATCAAAAGGTAATTAAAAAAGAAGGAAAAAAGAAAAACAAAACAACAAAAACTTTTTTAAGAGACACAATGAGTTAAAATGATATGTATCCCTATAAGAAATAAGATCATTGGTAACTCTTAAAAATTGTATTTATCTCCTGGGCAGCTAGAAGCAGTACACTTAGAGGGAACAGTAACAAACTGTATAGGATAAAATGACAAGACATAAGTATGAATATAGATATATGTATGCATAAATACATATACTTGTGTGTGTGTGTATATATATATATATATACAACTAGAGCTAAAAAAAGAGGTTAATACTAAAATAAATGGGAAAAGAAACAAAAGGGGGTGAATTTATACATCACAAAGAAGCTCATGTCAGAAGGGGGGAGAACATCGATACACTGGAAGGGTAAAGAGGTTGGGAATAGGAAATACTCAACTTGTACATGCATAGAAATTGACCCAAAGAAGGAAGAACAATCCAACCCATTAGGGCACAGAATTGATTTGTGCCCTGGAGGGAAATAGAAGGGTAATAAAAGGACTGGTGGAGAGGGAATCAGTACAAGGAGGGGGAGGGGGGTAGTTTAAAACGACTGTAAAGAAAATAAGAGGGAAATAAGAAGGGAGGGGGTAGAAAGGGAAGTAAAATAAGGGTGGGAATTAGGGGAATTCATTAAAAAACAAAACATTGGTGTAAAAGGAAATAGTGAAAGAAGAAAAGGCAGGACTAGGAGTAGAAATCAAAATGCTGGGAAATACACAGCTAGTAATCATAACTCTGAATGTGAATGGAATGAACTCACCCATAAAATGCAACCAAATAGCAGACTGGATTAGAATCCAAAACCCTACCATATGCTGTCTACAAGAAACAAACATGAGGAAGGCAGATACACATAGGATCAAAGTAAGAGGATGGAGCCAAATCTATTGGGCATCAACTGATAAAAAGCAGGCAGGAGTCACAATAATGATATCTGACAAAGTCAAAGTAAAAATAGATCTGATTAAAAGTGATAGAGAAGGTAATTTCATCCTGATAAAAGGCAGTATAGACAAGGAGGAAATATTAGTACTCAACATGTATGCACCAAATAGCATAGCATCCAAATTTCTTTTTTTTTATTTTATAATATTTTATTTGATCATTTCCAAGCACTATTAATTAAAGACAAAGATCACTTTCTTTCCCTCCCCCCATCCCCCCATAGCCGACGCGTGATTCCACTGGGTATCACATGTGTCCTTGATTCGAACCCATTGTCATGTTGTTAGTATTTGCATTGGAGTGTTCGTTTAGAGTCTCTCCTCTGTCATGTCCCCTCAACCACTGTAGTCAGGCAGTTGCTTTTCCTCGGTGTTTCTACTCCCACAGTTTGTCCTCTGTTTATGAATAGTGTTTTTTCTCCTAGATCCCTGCAGATTGTTCAGGGACATTACACCACTACTAATGGAGAAGTCCATTACATTCGATTATACCACAGTGTATTAGTCTCTGTGTACAATGTTCTCCTGGGTCTGTTCCTTTCACTCTACATCAATTCCTGGAGGTCGTTCCAGTCTCCATGGAATTCCTCCACTTTATTATTCCTTTTTGCACAATAGTATTCCATCATCAACATATACCACAATTTGTTCAGCCATTCAGCATCCAAATTTCTAAAGGAGAAACTAGTGGAGTTCAAGGATGAAATAGATAGAAAAATTATACTAGTGGAAGACCTGAATCTTCCTCCATCAGAACTAGATAAATCAAACCAAAAAGTAAATAAGAAAGAGGTAAAAGAAGAGAATGAAATCTTAGAAAAATTAGTTAGTTGATATATGGAGAAAAATAAAGAAGGACAAAAAGGAATACACCCTCCTCTCAGCAGCACATGGTACATTCACAAAAATTGACCATGTATTAGGGCATAAAAACATGAAAACAAGTGCAAAAGAGCAGAAATAATAAATAAAACCTTCTCAGATCACTATTAATAGTTTTGATTTCTTTAACTGAAAATTGCGTATTCATGTTCATTGCACATTTATCAATTGGAGATTGGCTTGATTTTTTATACAATTGGTTTAGCTCTTTATAAATTTGAGTAATTAGACCTTTATCAAAGGTTTTTGTTATGAAGATTGTTTCCCAATTGGTTGCTTCCCTTCTAATTTTGGCTGAATTGATTTGTTTGTACAAAAACTTTTTAATTTGATGCAATCAAAATTATTGGTTTTACATTTTGTGATTTTTTTCTAGCTCTTGCTTGGTTTTAAAGTCTTTCCTTTCCCAAAGATCTGACATGTATACTATTCTGTGTTCACCTAATTTACTTTTAGTTTCCTTCTTTATATTCAGTTCATTCACCCATTCTGAGATATTGATCCAAACCTAATCTCTCTCATACTGTCTTCCAATTTTCCCAGCAGTTTTTATCAAATAGTGGATTTGGGGCCCAAAAGCTGGCATCTTTGGGCTTATCATTGATTGTTTTGCTGAGGTCACTTACCCCAAGACTATTCCACTGGTCCTCCTCTCTGTCTTTTAGCCAGTACCAAATCGTTTTAATGACTACTGCTTTATAGTATAGTTTGAGATCTGGGACTGCAAATCCTCCTTCCTTTGCATTTTTTTTTTCATGATTTCTCTGGATATCCTTGATCTTTTGTTATTCCAAAAGAACTTTGTTATGATTTTTTTCTAATTCACCAAAAAAGTTTTTTGGTAGTTCAATGGGTATGGCACTGAATAAGTAAATTAATTTGGGTAGGATTGTTGTTTTTATTATGTTAGCTCATCCTACCCATGAGCAATCAATGTTTTTCCAATTGTTTAGATCTAGTTTTAATTGTGTGGAGAGTGTTTTGTAGTTGTGTTCATATAGTTCCTGTGTTTGTCTCAGCAGATAGATTCCTAAGTATTTTATATTGTCTAGGGTGATTTTAAATGAAATTTCTCTTTTTAATTCTTGCTGCTGAGATGTGCTGGAGGTATATAGAAATGCTGATGACTTGTGTGGGTTTATTTTGTATCCTGCAACTTTGCTAAAGTTGTTGATTACTTCCACTAGCTTTTTAGTTGATTCTCTAGGATTCTTTAAGTAGACCGTCATATCATCTGCAAAGAGTGATAGCTTGGTCTCCTCATTTCCTATTTTAATACATTCAATTTTTATTCTCTAATTATTACAGCTAGTGTTTCTACTACAATGTTAAATAATAGAAGTGATAATGGGCATCCTTGTTTCACTCCTGATCTTATTGGGAAGGCTTCTAGTTTATCCTCATTGCAGATGATGTTTGCTGATGGATTTAGACATATTCTTTTTATTATTTGTATGAAAGGTCCTTCTATTCCTATGTTTCTAGTGAAATACTCATGTGATTTTTGTCGGCTTGCTTGTTAATATGGTCAATTATGTGGGTGGTTTTCCTAATATTGAACCATCCTTGCATTCCTGGTATGAATCCTACCTGGTCATAGTGAATAACCTTTGTGATCACTTGCTAGAGTCTTTTTGCTAATATCCTATTTAAGATTTTTGCATCTATATTCATTAATGAGATTGGTCTATAGTTTTCTCTCTCTGTTTTTGACCTGCCTGGCTTTGGAATCAGTACCATATCTGTGTCATAAAATGAATTTGGTAGAACTCCTTCTTTGCTTATTCTCTCAAATAGTTTGTATAATATTGGGATTACTTGTTCTTTGAATGTTTGATAGAATTCATTTGTGAATCCATCAGGCCCTAGGGGGGGTTTCTTAGGGAGTTCTTTGATGGCTTGTTCAATTTCTTTTTCTGATATGGGGTTAGTTAGGTAATCTATTTCTTCCTCTGTTAGTCTAGGCAATTTATATTTTTGTAAGTATTCATCCCTATCACCTAGATTTCTATATTTGTTGCCATATAATTGGGCATAATAGTTTTTAATGATTGCCTTAATTTCCTCTTCATTATAGATGAGGTCTCCCTTTTCATCTTGGATACTGGCAATTTGGTTTTCTTCTTTCCTTTTTTTAATTAGATTGACCAGTACTTTGCCTACTTTCTTTGTTTTTTTTCAAAGTACCAGCTTCTATTCTTATTTATTAAATCAATAGTTCCTTGACTTTCAATTTTATTAATTTATCCTTTGAATTTTAGGATCTTTAATTTAGTCTTCATCTGAGGGTTTTTAATTTGTTCACTTTCTATGTTGGTGATGGAATACTATTGTGCTCAAAAGAATAATAAAATGGAGGAATTCCATGGGGACTGGACTGACCTCCAGGAATTGATGCAAAGTGAAAGGAGCAGAACCAGGAGAACATTTTACACAGAGACTGATACACTGTGGTACAATTGAATGTAATGGACTTCTCCATTAGTGGCAATGCAGTGATCCTGAATAACTTGGAGGAATCTACGAGAAAAACCACTATCCACATTCAGAGGAAAACCTGTGGGAGCAAAAACACCAAAGAAAAACAACTGCTTGATTACATGGGTTGAGAGGGATATAATTGGGGATATAGACTGTAAATGAACATTCTAATGCAAACATCAACAACATGGAAATAGGTTCTGATCAAGAACACATGTAATACTCAGTGGAATTGCATGTCAGCTGTGGGAAGGGTGGGGGGAAGGGAGAAAGGGAGACAATATAATTCTTGTAACCAACAAATAATATTCTAAATTGACTAAATAAATTAACTTAAATTTAAAAAGTTATTGACAGGGCTTAGTCAGAACATTGGATTTCATAGTAGATAGTGTTACAGGGCTGGGCCTCAGGAAGACCTGCAGTAAAATGTATCTTCAAACACTATGTTGCCTTGAGTAAGTCACCTAACCTGCTTGTCTCAGTTTTCTCAGTTGTAAAATGAAGATTATAATAGTACCTACCTTCCAAAATTGTTGAGAGGATTAAATTGGATATTTATAAATTGTTTAACATAATGCCTGACACACTGGAGATATTACATAAATGCCAGCTGCCATTACTGTTGTTGTTGTTGTATAAGGAATTAAATTAAGGGTTTGACTAAATAAATGAGGATTCTAAAATGATCTTGGGGTTGCTGATTTAAAATATTATAGCTCAAGTCAAAATGACTTTTAATAGTTTTTATTTACAAAAGGGTAGAATAAATGAAAGTAGAGAAATACAAAAAGAAGCTAAAGAAGATGCCTACCCTATCACAATAAATATTGTTCTGGTGCAGCCAACAACTCCCTAAAGACTATCTCCAGAAGACTCCTTGCAGGAGACTCTCCCTAGTTGAAGAAGTTGAGAGTTTTTATTGTGACTTCTTGTACCTTCCCCTTTTCACAGGGGCCAGTCCTTCCAAACTGCCTAGCACTGCCCAGGGGGACAGTGTCTGTGGGATCCACTTCTGACCTCTGAAGTTGTTAGTTAACCCTTACTCATAGGCCTCTGAAGGTATCAACCTTTTATCACAGGCTTCTGAAGATATCAACTTTTTATCATAGGATTCACAAGTTTCTGATTGATTATCACCCACTTTAGCAGGGTTAAGTAGGGGTGCTTTGACTTCTGGAGTTATCACTCATTTTTGCAATTGACTTGTGAATTTTCTTACTTGATGGCTAACAAATAAATTGTTAACTCAAAATAGACAAAGAGAATAAAGAATTCCCTTTCACAGATATTATTATAAAATATATTTGTAAAATACTTAGTAAATCTTAAAGTGCTATATAAATGCAAGCTATTATCATTAGAATTATAATTGTTACTGTTATTATTATGACTATTACCTGTCTTTTCTTTCAATACCCCAAGATTTAGTTCATCAGGGCCTGGTAGGTATTTCCTTACTATCTCTCCTGAAATATCTTGTGTATCAAATCCATAATTAGCCATTTTTGTTATATTTATTCCAGTCCTGAACTCATTTTTCTTGGCAGAGAAAAAAGAAGCAGAATTAGATTTGAGCAGCTCCACCTTCTTTCTGTCATCTGTTACTATCACTCCATCCACCTAAAATAGAAGTCATATTCCTTCTCTGACCTTCTCCTTCCTCTCAAAAAACCCCCATAAATTAAAAAAAGGGTTTTTGCTGTCCATGGCTTTCTTCATCAGGCTCTGGACATTCTGAAATTTATTACTGAGGACACTATTCTTGCAGGACTTTGTCATGCTTTTCTATTTGTCCTTCTTTCCATTTTTTTAAACAACATATGCTGTTTACTGAGTTCCTTTCACTTTACACAGGTCTATTTTGACACGTTCTCTTACCTTTTCCTTTGTGAGGTTAGCCATTAAAAGAACAAAAACAAAGTAAATAAAAATGACATGTTATATCACATGCAATATGTTCCTACAGGAAAAACTTCTACCCTGCCATTTGGAAAGAGATATGTGCTTGTCCCTGTGCTATTTAACATTTTTTAATAAATTACCTAGGTAATTAACTAATGAAGAAACATTAAGCACCACATCGCCAGGCTTAGAGTCAGGAAGAACCATCTTTCTGAGTTCAAATCTTACCTCAGACATTTACTAACTGTGTGACCCTGGACAAGCCATTTCACCCTGTTTGCCTCAGTTTCTTCATCTGTAAAATGAGCTGGAAAAGAAAATGTTAAACTACTCCAGTATCTTTGTCTGGAAAACCTCAAATGAGGTCACAAAGAGTTGGATTCGACTCAAAAGTGACTGAACAATTAAATATGCTACACAGGATTCTAGGCAATGGGACTATAAAAACAAAGGTGAAAATAGCCCTTGCCCTCAAGGAGCTTATATTCAAACAAGAAAGACAACAGGCATACATAGAAGAAGAAACATATAATAGAATGAACCAGCCAATAGGGGAAGGCTCAGAGAGGCAGGCCTTCAAGCATGCATAAATATTTCCTCCCTTGTTTCAATCCAAGTGACCCTGTAGAATTTGTGGGACAGATAGTTTCTGGAAATGATGACTCAGGGGTTGTTACTATATAATGAGGAAAAATCTTCTAATTGACTGTTCAGCCAGAAGAACTGATGACTCTGGAGTTGCTGAGCCAGAACTATGTGTGCATATAAAAAGGGAGCCCCTCCCATCTGTCAGTCTTCCTTTGCAACTATGATGAGGCAAGACTACTTTGGGCAGCTTCTCCAAGAGCTGACTGAAGGAAGAGTGCCAGCCCTATCTCCCATATGGCTATATAGCACATATGTCTAGGCGGAATTCTTGTAAATTTAAGATATTCAAAAATCACATTGGAAGTACTACTGATGACCAAAGTTGGTAGCATAGTCCACTGGAGCCAGAATCAATAGCTACAGGACTTCAGAGGAAACAGAGAAATAACCAAGAGATGAACATATCCAGACATGATACGTGATAAGTACTACAAGGTCTGAAGAGGTTGCAGAGTAGCAGCTGAATGGCAGGTTTGCACCTAGACTGACCCATCCCAACAGTGGACCAACCATCCCAGAGGAGAGACAGTATTCCTAGAAGAGCCAGCCCAGCCGAACATTGGAATGACACCTATCACCAATACCAAATGCTAAGAGGACTCTTAAAGGACAGAAAAGATCATCCAGAATCAGGAGCTACTTCTTTACTATGTGTGTTCTCCACACATACATCTTATTACCACTATACTTTAAGTTTAAGCTCCTCTTCCCAGGGGACCTTGTGTATCTAAAAAGAGAATATGTACCTGGAGTTGGGGGTATGGATTTTTTAAAATAAAAACCTCTCTTGTACACCTTTTCAATAAATTCTCTTTCTCACAGCTAATGGAGGCAAACAGAGGAGAGGAGAAGAAAGGGAATAAATTCTAGACATGGGAGAAAGACACCAAGATGAGAGATGAAACATACTATATAAGAAATAACAAGAAGGCCAGTCGGGAGTAATGTACAATAAAGTTGGAAATGTAGAATGGAGCCAGGTTATGAAGAGCTTTGCATGCTAAACAGATGGCTTTATATAAGATTTTAGCAGCAATACAGACCTATTAGGATTTACTGAACAGGCAACTGAATGGGCAGATCTTAGCTTTACAAAAAATTTCTTGGGCCAATTCATGGAGAATAGATTGGAGTAGGGAGAGATTTTAGGCAAGAAGACCAATTAGGAGGATGCAACAGTAGCCTACACGAAAGATGAAGGTCTGAACTAGGAAGGTAACTAACTGTGTGAGGAGAAAAGATGAAGTTTAACAGATACTGTAATTCTTTTGGGGGTGGAACCAAGACGGTAGAGTAGAAAGAGTGCTAAACTGTGCTCTCCCAACATTCCCCGCCAAACAACTTTAACACCTCAAATTGAATTCTGGAGTGGCAGAGCCAACAAAAGGTCAGAGTGAGACAGTCTTCAAATCCAAGACAACATAGGTGATTAGAAAGAGAAATCTGTGACTCAGAGAAGAATAGTGATCTGTAATCCACCTGAATAAAACACCAATGATGGCAATAGACAAAGGCAACAGAAGCAGCAGGAGTTTGGGGAGTTTTCAAGTCAGATTCAATCATACAAGCTTGAAAGAACCAGAAACTTCCAAACCCCCAAAACTGGCTCTGAAAAAGCCTGAAGCTTGAGACATAGCCTTAAACAAAGCAAAAACAAAAAAAGATATAATTAAAAAGGATAGTCAGGGAAACTACATCTTGCTAAAATTAACTATAGACAATGAAGTGGTAGCAATACCAAACATATATGCACCAAAT
Source organism: Monodelphis domestica (assembly GCF_027887165.1). Lineage (NCBI taxonomy): Eukaryota > Metazoa > Chordata > Mammalia > Didelphimorphia > Didelphidae > Monodelphis > Monodelphis domestica. The sequence goes on along the minus strand of NC_077235.1, from coordinate 26,663,840 downwards.
GCCATAGCATTCAAATTCATAAAGAAAATGCTAAATTAATTATAGGAGAAAATAGACAGTAAAACTATACTAATGGGAGACCTCAACCTTTCCCTATCAGAGCTAGATAAATCTAACCATAAAATAAATGAGAAAAAAGTCAAGGAGATGAATAGAATATTAGAAAGTTAGATATGACATACTCCTCTGGAGAAAACTGAATAGGAATAGAAAATAATTCACTTTTTCTCAGACATACATGGCACTTAAACACAAAAATCAACCTAATAGATTGGGGCATAAAAACCTCACAAGGAAATGTAGAAAAGCATTAATATTAAATGCACTCTCTGCCCACCACAGTGCAATAAATTATATTTAATTTAATAATTTAATTCATTCAATTAAAAAAGAAGGAAAAACAAATAATCAGTTTCAAAAATGAAGTGACTGCATCACCAATGAAGATTAAATTAAAGCAATTATTAAGAGTTATTTTGCCCAATTATATGCCAGTAAAACTGATAACCTAAGAGAAATGTAAGATATTTACAAAAGATATAAATTGCCCAGATTAAAAGAAGAAATAGAATACTTAAATATGTCTGCCTTAGAAATAGAAATTGAATGAAAACTCAGAATGGGTGAATGACTTGAATATAAAGAAGGAAACTATATGTAAATTAGGTGAGCACAGAATAGTATATGTGTCAGATCTTTGGGAAAGGAAAGACTTCAAAACCAAGCAAGAGTTATAAAAAATCACAAAATGTAAAATAAATAATTTTTATTATATTAAATTAAAAAGTTTGTATAGAAACAAAACCAATGCAACCAAAATTAGAACTGGGAAACAATCTTCATAACAAAAACCTCTGACAAAGGTCTAATTACTCAAATTTATAAAGAGCTAAATCAATTGTACAAAAAATCAAGCCATTCTCCAATTGATAAATGGGCAAGGGACATGAATAGGCAATTTTCAGATAAAGAAATCAAAATTATTAATAAGCACATGAAAAAGTGTTCTAAATCTCTTATAATCAGAGAGATGCAAATCAAAACAACTCTGAGGTATCACCTCACACCTAGCAGGTTGGCTAACATGACAGCAAAGGAAAGTAATGAATGCTGGAGGGGATGTGACAAAGTGAGGACATTAATGCATTGCTGGTGGAGTTGTGAATTGATCCAACCATTCTGGAAGGCAATTTTTGGAACTATGCCCAAAGGGCGATAAAAGTCTATCTGCCCTTTGATCCAGGCATACCACTGCTGGGCTTGTACCCCAAAGAGATAATAAGGAAAAAGACTTGTACAAGAATATTCATAGCTGCACTCTTTGTGGTGGCAAAAAATTCGATTGGGGAATGGCTGAACAAATTGTGGTATCTGTTGGTAATGGAATACTATTGTGCTCAAAGGAATAATAAAGTGGAGGAAATCCATGTGAACTGGAACAACCTCCAGGAATTGATGCAGAGTGAGAGGAGCAGAACCAGGAGAACATTGTACACAGAGACTGATACACTGTGGTACAATCGAACGTAATGGACTTCTCCATTAATGCAGTGCAGTGATCCTGAACAACTTGGAGGGATCTATGAGAAAAACCACTATCCATATTCAGAGGAAACACTGTGGGAGTAGAAACACCAAAGAAAAACAACTGCTTGATTACATGGGTCGAGGGGATATGATTGGGGATGTAGACTCTGGGTGAACATCCTAGTGCAAACATCAACAACATGGAAATAGGTTCTGATCAAGGACACATGTAATACCCAATGGAATTTCATGTTGGCTATGGGAAGGGGTGGGGGGAGGGGAGGGAGGGAAAGAATATGATTCTTGTAATTAAGGAATAATGTTCTAAATTGACTAAATAATTTTTTCAAAAAAAAAAAGAAATTAAATGAGCTATCAATAAGCTGCCTAAGAAAAAATTCCCAGGAACAGATGGATTTACAAGTGAATCCTACCAAACATCTAAGGAACAATTAATACCAACACAATATAAACTATTTGGAAAAATGAGCAAAGAATAGGCCATATCAAATTCCTATTATGACACAAATATGATTTTTATATATCTAAACAAGGGAGGGCAAAAACAGAGAAAGAAAGTTACAGATCAATTTCCTTAATGGTTATCAACATGAAAATTTTAAATAAAATACTAGCAAGGAGATTACAGAAATATATAACAAAGATCATACACTATGAACAGATGGTATTTGTATCAAGAATGCAGGTCCCTATTAGCTCAAGACAAACCCAGGAACTATATGAACACAATTAGAAAATACTTCACAGAAATTCAGATCTAAACAATTGAAGAAATCTTAATTGCTCGTGGGTAGGCCAAGCCAACATAATAAAAATGACAATTTTACCTAAATTAATATACTTAATCAATGCCATAAAAATCAAACTACAAGAGAAATGTTTTATAGAGCTCTGGCTCTATAAAGAAATAAAAAATAGTAATAAAATTCATCTGGAAGAACAAAATGTCAAGAATATCAAGAAAAGCAATGGCAAAATGTGAAGGAAGAGCAGTTCCAGATGCCAAACTATAATTCAAAGAGGTAATCATTAAAACAATATGGTACTGGCTAAGAAATAGAGTGGTGGGGACAACTAGTTGGATCAGTGAATAGAAATCCAGGCCTGGAGATGCAAGGTCTTAAATTAAAATCTAGCCTGAGACACTTCCTAGCTATGTGACCTTGAACAAGTCACTTAACCCCCATTACCCAGCCCTGCTCACTCCTCTGCTTTGGAACCTATACTTAGTATTGATTCTAAGAGAGAAGGTAAGGGATTTTTTGTATGTTTGTTTTAAATAGAGGAGTGGATCAATTGAATAGATTAGGGACATAATACCCATTAATAAATAACCATAATAATCTAGTGTTTGATAAACACAAAGATCTAAGCCTTTGGAGTGAGAATTCAACATTTAACAAAAATTGGTGAGAAAACTGAAAAGCAGTTTGGCAAAAACTAGGCATGGACCAGGTGGGGCATTTAGATGGCTCAATCTATAGAGTGCTAAGTCTGGAATCAGGAAGACCTAAATTCAAATCCAGTCTCAGATATTTATTAGCTATGTAGCCCTGGGCAAGTCATCTAACCTCCCTTTGCCTTACTTCACTGAAAAAGGAAATAGGAAACCACTCCAATATTTTGCCAAGAAAATGACAGGGACAATACAGTCCATGGGGTCACAAAGAGTCACACATGAATGAATGACTAAAAAACAACCACAAGGCATAGACCAAGACTTCACACTATATACAAAGGTAAAGTCAAAATGGATAAATTATATAAACATAAAGGCTAATATCATAGGTAAATTAAGGAGAGGCAGCTAGGTGCCTCAGCAGATAGCGAACCAGGCCTAGAGACAGGAAGTCCTAGGTTCAAATTTGGCCTCAGACGCTTCCCAGCTATGTGACCCTAAACACTGTCCCCCCTCTGTCACTGAACCCCCTCTGCCTAGCTAGCCCTTACCATTCTTATGCCTTAGAAGACTGAAAGTAGAGACTTCCAGTCAAGATGGCAGCTTAGAGAAAGCTAAAGTTCGGAGCTCCAGAAACCCTTCCTTACTGATCTCAAACGGAATGCTCCTAGGGCATCGAAATTTAAAACAAACAGCAGAATAGACCCCGGAAACACTCCTCCTGGAACTGGATCAAAAGGTACGACCCCCCCAAGAGTCGGAGCCTGAGATCACTCGGATCTAAGGGGAAGGCAAAGGGAAGGTCCTAGGACCCATCCCCCCTCAACCCAGAGTGCTGAGTCCGAGGCAGCAGCAGGAATCTCAGGGCAGGCAGGGGGGCCTCGGGAGCCAGCTATTCTGAGGGCCGCCCCCTGAAAATGACCTGAGCCAGTCGAGGGGGCACCCAGACAGCAGGGAGGCAGAGAGAGACAGGTGGGGAGCCTGTAGCCCCCCCCCACCAGAACCTTCCATCTGGGTGTCACTGAAGGTGGCTGCCTGAGGGCATACTAAGTCTAAGGTTAATCCTATCACCAGCCCTCAGAGCTCCAGGAAGCCATGGCCCCTACCCCCTCAGAGTGCAGGGTCATCTGAAACAACAGTAACCCTCAGGGCTGGCAAAAGGGCCTCGGAGCTGAAGGCCGAATCCTGAAAACAACCTGACCCAGTCAAAGGGGCACCCAGACAGCAGGGAAACAGAGAGAGACAGGAGGAGCCTGTAGCCCCCTGACCAGATCCTTCCATCTGAGTCTCACTGAAGGTCCTTGCCTTAGGGCATACTCATTCTGAGGTTAATCCTATCACCAGCCCTCAGAGCTCCAGGAAGCCACAGCCCCTCCCCCTCAGAGTGCTGGCTCTTCCGGCCAGCTGAGGCACAGAAACAAGGGCCAAGCCATAGAACGGACAATCTGCCTAGGGCTAAAACATCTGAACGCCAGACAGAGATAAGAAAAGCTAATCCTCCCCACTCAGATAGAGATGGCAAACTCCACAGAAGCACAAAAAACCCAAAATTCCCAAAAAAACAAGAAGGGGGCGACTTTGGACACATTTTGTGGAGCAAAAATACAAAACACAGAGGAGATAGAATAGGAAACACAAGCAAATGCTCCAAAACCTTCCAAAGGAAATAGAAACTCTCCACAAACCCATGAAGAATATGAATCAGAAATGATCAAAAAGATGGAAGGCTTCTGGGAGGAAAAATGGGAAATAATGCAAAAGAAATTCACGCATCTACAAAAACCAGTTTGACCAAACTGAAAAGGAAAACCAGGCTTTAAAGCAAGAACTAATAAAGCAAAGCCAAAAGACTAAGAAATTAGAAGAGAACATAAAATATCTCACTGACAAGGTGACAGATTTGGAAAATAGAGGGAGAAGAGATAATTTAAGAATAATTGGACTTCCAGAAAAGCCAGAAATAAACACCAAACTCGACATCGTAATACAAGATATAATCAAAGAAAATTGCCCAGAGATTCTAGAACAAGGGGGCAATAGAGCCACTGACAGAGCTCACAGAACACCCTCTACACTAAACCCCCAAAAGACAACTCCCAGGAATGTAATTGCCAAATTCCAAAGCTCTCAAACAAAATAAAAAATCCTACAAGAAGTCAGAAAAAGACAATTTAGATATAAAGGAATGCCAATCAGGGTCACACAAGACCTTGAAACTTCTACTCTGAATGATTGTAAGGCATGGAACATGATCATCAGAAAGGCAAGAGAGCTGGGTCTTCAACCAAGGATCAGCTACCCAGCAAAGCTGACTATATACTTCCAAGGGAAAGTATGGGCATTCAACAAAATAGAAGATTTCCAACTTTTTGCAAAGAAAAGACCAGAGCTCTGTGGAAAGTTTGATACTGAAAAACAAAGAGCATGGAATACCTGAAAAGGTAAATATGAAGGAAAGGGAAAAGGAGAAAAATGTTATCGTCTTCTTTTACTCAAACTCTCTTCTATAAGGACTACATTTATATCAATCTATGTATACTAACATGTGGGGAAAATGTAATATGTAAATAGGGGGAAAAGAAAGACCAAATAGAATAATCTTTCTCACACAAAGATTCACATGGGAAGGGGAGGGGAAGGAAACTCCTATAAGAAGGAGAGGAAGAGAATTTTTATTTAAACCTTAATCTCAGGGAAATCAACTCTGAGAGGGAAAAACACCCAGATCCATTGGGATCTTGAATTCTATCTTACCCAACAAGGGTAGGGAGAAGGAAAAACCAAGGGGGGGGAGGGGAGAGGGAAAACAAAAGGGGAAGGAAAGAGAGGGGGGAGGGAGAGGGAACAAAAAGGGAGGGACTAAAAAAGGAAACATATCAAGGGAGGGGACAAGGGGGACTGATTTAAAGTAAATCACCTGACTAAAAGGTAGAGCTGAAGAAGAAAAGGTTAGAATTAGGGAAGGATATCATAATGCCAGGGAATCCACAAATGACAGTCATAACTTTGAACGTGAATGGGATGAACTCACCCATAAAACGTAGACTAATAGCAGAATGGATTAGAATCCAAAACCCTACCATATGTTCTCTTCAAGAAACACACATGAGGCTGGTTGATACCCACAAGGTCAGAATTAAAGGATGGAGTGAGACCTTCTGGGCCTCAACTGACAGAAAGAAGGCAGGAGTGGTAACCATGATATCTGATAAAGCCAAAGCAAAAATAGACCTGATCAAAAGGGATAGGGAAGGTAATTATATTTTGTTAAAAGGGACTTTAGATAATGAGGAAATATCACTAATCAACATGTATGCACCAAATAATATAGCACCCAAATTTCTAATGGAGAAACTAGGAGAATTGAAGGAAGAAATAGACAGTAAAACCATATTAGTGGGAGACTTAAACCAACCATTATCAAATTTAGATAAATCAAATTAAAAAATAAATAAGAAAGAGGTAAAAGAAGTGAATGAAATCTTAGAAAAAAATTGAATTAATAGACATATGGAGAAAAATAAATATGGATAAAAAGGAATACACCTTCTTCTCAGCACTACATGGCACATTCACAAAGATTGACCATACATTAGATCACAGAAATATGGCACACAAATGGAGAAAAGCAGAAATAATAAATGCAGCCTTTTCAGATCACAAGGCAATAAAATAATGTTCAGTAATGGTACATGGAAAACCAAATCAAAAACTAATTGGAAATTAAACAATATGATATTCCAAAATCGTTTAGTTAGAGAAGAAATGATAGAAACAATTAACAATTTCATCTAGGAAAATGACAATGGCGAGACATCCTTTCAAAACTTTTGGGATGCAGCCAAAGCGGTAATCAGAGGTAAATTCATATCCCTGAGTGCATATATCAACAAACTAGGGAGAGCAGAGATCAATCAATTGGAAATGCAAATAAAAAAACTTGAAAACAATCAAATTAAAAAACCCCAGCAGAAAACCAAACTAGAAATCCTAAAAATTAAGGGAGAAATTAATAAAATTGAAAGTGATAGAACTATTGATTTAATAAATAAGACAAGAAGCTGGTACATTGAAAAAACAAACAAAATAAACAAAGTACAGGTCAATCTAATTTAAAAAAGGAAGGAAGAAAAGCAAATTAACAGCATCAAAGATGAAAAGGGGGACATCACCTCCAATGAAGAGGAAATTAAGGCAATCATTAAAAATTACTTTGCCCAATTATACGGCAATAAATACACCAATTTAGGTGATATGGATGAATATATACAAAAATACAAACTGCCTAGACTAACAGAAGAAGAAATAGAATTCTTAAATAATCCCATATCAGAAAATGAAATCCAACAAGCCATCAAAGAACTTCCTAAGAAAAAATCCCCAGGGCCTGATGGATTCACCAGTGAATTCTATCAAACATTCAGAGAACAGGTAATCCCAATACTATACAAACTATTTGACATAATAAGCAAAGAGGGAGTTCTACCAAACTCCTTTTATGACACAAACATGGTACTGATTCCAAAACCAGGCGGGTCAAAAACAGAGAAAGAAAACTATAGACCAATCTCCCTAATGAATATAGATGCAAAAATCTTAAATAGGATACTAGCAAAAAGACTCCAGCAAGTGATCAGAAGAGTCATCCACCATGATCAAGTAGGATTTATACCAGGGATGCAGGGCTGGTTCAATATTAGGAAAACCATCCACATAATTGACCACATCAACAAGCAAACCAACAAGAACCACATGATTATCTCAATAGATGCAGAAAAAGCATTTGATAAAATACAACACCCATTCCTATTGAAAACAGTAGAAAGCATAGGAATAGAAGGGTCGTTCCTAAAAATAATAAACTGTATATATCTAAAACCATCAGCTAATATCATCTGCAATGGGGATAAACTAGATGCATTCCCAATAAGATCAGGAGTGAAACAAGGATGCCCATTATCAAGTCTATTATTTGACATTGTACTAGAAACACTAGCAGTAGCAATTAGAGAAGAAAAAGAAATTGAAGGCATCAAAATAGGCAAGGAGGAGACCAAGTTATCACTCTTTGCAGATGACATGATGGTCTACTTAAAGAATCCTAGAGATTCAACCAAAAAGCTAATTGAAATAATCAACAACTTCAACAAAGTTGCAGGATACAAAATAAACCCACATAAGTCATCAGCTTTTCTATATATCTCCAACACAGCTCAGCAGCAAAAACTAGAAAGAGAAATCCCATTCAAAATCACCTTAGACAAAATAAAATACTTAGGAATCTATCTCCCGAGACAAACACAGGAACTATATGAACACAACTACAAAACACTCTCCACACAACTAAAACTAGACTTGAGCAATTGAAAAACATTAACTGCTCATGGATAGGACGAGCCAATATAATAAAAATAACCATCCTACCCAAACTTATTTGTCTATTTAGTGCCATACCCATTGAACTACCAAAATATTTCTTTACTGATTTAGAAAAAACAATAACAAAATTCATCTGGAATAACAAAAGATCAAGGATATCCAGGGAAATAATGAAAAAAAAAAACATATGATGGGGGCCTTGCAGTCCCAGACCTTAAACTATATTACAAAGCAGCAGTCATCAAAACAATTTGGTACTGGCTAAGAGACAGAAAGGAAGATCAGTTGAATAGACTGGGGGAAAGCGACCTCAGCAAGACAGTATACGATAAACCCAAAGATCCCAGCTTTTGGGACAAAAATGCACTATTCGATAAAAACTGCTGGGAAACCTGGAAGACAGTGTGGGAGAGATTAGGTTTGGATCAACACCTCACACCCTACACCAAGATAAATTCAAAATGGGTGAATGACTTAAACATAAAGAAGGAAACCATAAGTAAATTGGGTAAACACAGAATAGTATACATGTCAGACCTTTGGGAGGGCAAAGACTTTAAAACCAAGCAAGACATAGAAATAATAACAAAATGTAAAATAAATAATTTTGACTACATCAAATTAAAAAGCTTTAGTACAAACAAAACCAATGTAACTAAAATCAGAAGGAAAACAACAAATTGAGAAAAAATCTTCATAGAAACCTCTGACAAAGGTTTAATTACTCAAATTTATAAAGAGCTAAATCAATTGTACAAAAAAACCAAGCCATTCTCCAATTGATAAATGGGCAAGGGACATGGATAGGCAGTTGTCAGATAAAGAAATCAAAACTATTAATAAGCACATGAAGAAGTGTTCTAAATCTCTTATAATCAGAGAGATGCAAATAAAAACAACTCTGAGGTATCACCTCACACCAAGCAGATTGGCTAGCATGATAGCAAAGGAAAGTAATGAATGCTGGAGGGGATGTGGCAAAGTAGGGACATTAATTCATTGCTGGTGGGGTTGTGAACTGATCCAACCATTCTGGAGGGCAATTTGGAACTATGCCCAAAGGGCGACAAAAGAATATCTACCCTTTGATCCAGCCATAGCACTGCTGGGTCTGTACCCCAAAGAGATAATGGACAAAAAGACTTGTACAAAAATATTCATAGCTGCGCTCTTTGTGGTGGCCAAAAACTGGAAAACAAGGGGATGCCCATCAATTGGGGATTGGCTGAACAAATTGTGGTATATGTTGGTGATGGAATACTATTGTGCTAAAAGGAATAATAAAGTAGAGGAATTCCATGGAGACTGGAACGACCTCCAAGAAGTGATGCAGAGCGAGAGGAGCAGAACCAGGAGAACATTGTACACAGAGACTAATACACTGTGGCATAATCGAACGTAATGGACTTCTCCATTAGTGGCGGTGTAATGTCCCTGAACAATCTGCAGGGATCCAGCAGAAAAAAACACCATTCATAAGCAGAGGATAAACTGTGGGACTAGAAACACCGAGGAAAAGCAACTGCCTGACTACAGCCGTTGAGGGGACATGACAGAGAAGAGACTCTAAAGGAAACCCTAATGCAAATATTAACAACATAGCAATGGGTTCGAATCAAGAACACATGTAATACCCAGTGGAATCACGCGTCGGCTACGGGAGGTGGGGGGAAGGAAAAGAAAATGATCTTTGTCTTTAATGAATAATACTTGGAAATGATCAAATAAAATATTATAAAATTTAAAAAAAAGAAGACTGAAAGTAAGGGGTTTTTAATAAATAAGAAAATTAAAGGAGCATGGGAAAATGTACTTGTCAGATCTGTGGACAAAGGTGGAGTTTATGACCAAACAAGAGATAGAAAGCATCATGGGATATAAAATGGATAATTGTTTACATGAAATTAAGAAGCTTTTACACAAATAATACCAATGCAGCCTAGATAAAAAGGAAAACAGAAAAGTGAGGGAAATTTTTCATAGCAAGTTTCTCTGATAAAGGTCTCATTTTTTTCAAATATATAGGGACTAAGCCAAATTTATAAAAATTAAAGCCATTTGTCAAAGAATAAGAACAGGCAGCTTTCAAATAAGTTATTTAAAGCTATCAATAGTCACACACAACAAAATGATCTAAATCATTACTAATTAGATAAATGCAAATTAAAATAGTTCTAGATGCCACCTATCAGATTGGATAACCTGATATAAAAGGAAAATGACAACTGCTAGAGGGGATGTGGAACAATTAGGATACTAATACATTATTGGTTGAGTTGTGAACTAGTCCAAACATTCTGTAAAACAATTTGGAAGTATGCCCAAAGGGCTATAAAACTGGGCATATCCCTTGACCCAGCAATACCACTACCAACTCTGTATCCCAAAGAGGGCAAAGGAAAAGAAAAGGGGTCTATTTGTACAGAAATGTTTCTAGCAGCTCTTTTTCATGATGGCAAAAACAAGTAGAAATTAAGGGAATGCCCATCAAGTGGGAAATGGCTGGACAAGTTGGAATATATAGTTGAGGAAATAATATTGTTCTATAAGAAATGATGAGGGAGATGTGGTTACAGAAGAACCTGAGAAGACTCATATGAACTGATGCAGAATGCAGTGATCAGAACCAGGAGAACATTGCACACAATAACAGCAATATTGTAAGGATGATCATCTGTTGAAGACTATTCTGATCAAGACAATGACCCAAGACAATTCCAAAGGACCCATGATTAAAAATACTATCCATCTCCAGAAAAAAAAGTATAAACTCTAAATAATTATAGAAGAAACCCTTTTTTAAACTTTTATTTTCATGTTTTATTTCGTTTTTGTTTTGCTACATGGCTAATATAGAAATATGTTTTACATGACTTCACATGTGTAATTGATACCAAATTGTTTGCCTTATCAAGGTGTAAGGAGGGTTGAGAGGAAAGGAGAGAATGTGGAACTCAAATTTTTAAAAAATTATTAACACTTTTTTACATGTAATTTGGAAATAGTTAATGAAAGAAATAAAAATAATTAAAAATATTTTAAATAGATGTTGTGCTTGAAGAAACAAGATTTGGCAACTGATTTGATATCCGACAAGAAGAGTGTAGAATCAAGCATGACACGAAGGCTATGAGTCTTAGTGATTGGAAGGATAATGTTACCCACAGCAGATATAGGAAAGTTTAGAAGAGAGGCAGATTTTGGGGGTAGGGAGGCAATGAGTTCTAATTTTTGGACATTTTAAATTTTAGATGCTTACTGGACATCCATTTTTGGAATATCCAGCAGGCAGATTTTGATGCAGAACTATAGAAGGAGTAGCATTTACTATATAGACATGGAAAACAAATAAACAGAAATGATAATTAAGCCCAAGAGAGCTGATGAGATAATCAAGTAAGAGTGTAAAAAGAAAAGAAAAGGGGGCCCAGGACAGAACACTGAGATACAATCTCAAATTAGGGCAAGTGATATGGATGATAAAATAACAAAGTAGACTAAGTGGCTAGACAGATTGGAGAAGAATAAGAAGAGAACAATGTAAAAAAAAACCTCAAGAGAATAAAGTATCCAAGAAGAAAGGTTGGTCAAATGTTGCTAAGAGATCAATAAACATGAAGTTTGAAGAAAGGTCCTTAGATTTTTGCAAATAAATCATCAAGGTGAATTTTAGGGAGAGAGTTCAGATAAGTGATATGGTGAGAATGCAGAATGCAAAGCATGAGAAGAAAAGAAAAGAAGCAACAAATAACAAGAGTATGACTGGGAAAGGTAGGAGAAATATAAGAGGATAGCTTGGAGAGATCTTAGGGTCCAATAGATGGGAAAGACAGGCATGTTTGTGGCAATAATGAAAGAAGTAGGAGCTAGGGAAACACTCAAAATTAGAAAGAGAGGGAATGATTGGGACAATCTCATGAGAAATACAGGAAACTAACAGATTCAATGGGTTAAGAAAGATCTTCATCAAATACTTGAACAAAGAAGATGATGGAAGATGATTTCAAAAGGTTGTGAGAAGGGGACAAAAAGAGAAGAGCTAGCTCACATTAAAGTTCAATTTTCTCAGTAAAGTTTGAGATCCTCAGTTTAGAATATAAAGTGAAGGAATTATATAGGAGTGTTCAGAAAAGGAGAAATGGTCAGGTATTGTCTGTAGGAAGTGGGATAGGGAATTAATTAGGAGGAATAAAAGGAATAGGGGCAGTTAGGTGGCACAATGGATAGAGTACCTGGCCTGGAGTCAGGAAGACTCATCTTCCTGAGTTCAAATATGGTTTCAGATACTTAATAGCTGTGTGGCCCTGGGCAAGTCCCTTACCTTGTTTGCCTCAGCTGCTCATCTGTAAAATGAGTTGGAGAAGGAAATGACAAACCATTCCAATATCTTTACCAAGAAAAGCCTAAATTGACACATGAAGAGTTAGACAAACTGAAACAACAGGACAACCACCACAAAAATTCCTTTCAATGATGCAAATTGCAACCAATCTATGTTTTCTTACCTTAGATGACATTTGTCCATGTCTTCCCTTAAATCCATTCAACATGCTGGTAGCTTTCACTCTGTTTTCTTTACATTTTAAGAATATCAGTAAAGCATATAGGTTTTCTCTCACCCTCACTAGATGACAGACCTGTCTTCTTTTCTAATCTGATGATATCCTTTATGCTCCTTCTATTGCACAGTGTACCCCTCACTCAACAAATAAAAGGTATAGTAAGATCCCATATACCCTATATCTTTCAGTCAATTAAGGAACTATAAAACTATGGTGCACTGTAGAATACCATTTACAAAGGCCTACCTGCTTCCTTCTCATATCTTTGTAAAAGATGCCTTTGATGAATGTATAAATTATTCTCATAAACACTTTATATAGATGAAAGAATAAGCATAAGCAAAGTTATTGACATTTTCTCAATAGCCTTTTTGCAGTAATACAAAGGTCTGAGATTCCTTCCTTACTTTTGGAATCCTCCCCTCTTTCAGTTATCTTCAGAATCTATTCCTCAATATTCTCAAAATTGTGATGTAAATAAAATGACTATTTTTTATGTTACAATACTGACTTTGAGAATATTTATTCAGATGAAATACCAAAAAAGAACTTGGGCCTGGACATAAGAGCTGAGGTCAAGTCCCAAGTTCCACCACTTACTAACTACATTTCTCTGGTTCGCTCACTCTCAATGAACCTCAGTTTCTTTATAAAACAAATATAATAATACTTGCACTACATAGTCTATCTCACTGGATTTTTGAGAGTATCAAATCAAATATATATATATATCACTTTGTATGGGCAATGTATCATATAAATGGAACCTATTATATAGCAATTATTTCCTTAAAATGCTCAGAAAAGCAAAAGATACATATACAGGCTGAATCACAGTCAATAAAATATTAATGTTTTCTTTTAGATGATTCAAATATTTAAGAGAATTATAAAATAATAAGCATTACTTAGGATTTTAATGTACTAATAAATAGGCTTTTATTTATATTTATATGTTATATATATAAATATATTACATATATTTATATAAACTTATATAAAATAAAAAGGTTTACTATAAACAATTGTCTTGAAAATTGCATTTTAATCTCCTGAATTTTATAATATGAACATACACAGAATCGAATAGAAATCTTTTGAATACTAGTTAACAGAAGTTGTCACAGATATACACATAGTAAGTCTATTCCTGGTTCTTCCTCTGTGTGGTCTTTCAGAACTGCCGTTATCAGCTTTCTATTTATTATTGTGCTCAGTTTAAAGGGAATTTGCCAAGTGATCCCTCGACTCCAATTTTTAGGCCTGTTGTCAAGACAAATTAATTTCTGTGGAAACCCACTGTGCCTCAGATACCATCTAGGAAATGCAGGATTAATAGAGCCCCTGTACAACAATCTTTGTGTTGCTGCTGGGGGTGGGGAAGGGGGGGCAGAGAAATAAATAACTTGAGGAAAAAAGACTTTTTTTAAATAAAGCTATCAAATTTTTAATTATCACAAGCTCATGTTAAAATAAAGAAAAACACAATATAAAGTAAACCAATGTGGACCAACTATAACAGGTATGACTAAGGCAAAAAAAGACTACATTTCCCAAGATGCTTGGACCCAGAACACAAATGTTCATTAGAACTCTTTCCTATAACACTGTGTGCTATTGTTTGGTAAAGGGAGATTTCTTTAAAGATAATAAGTGACAAAGGATTCTGCTAAGATTATGATTACATGGTGCCAAAAGTGGTGTTGTTGGGAAGTCAAGCTAAAAGCTTTATAGGGAGAAAGATCGTAGGCTGGACATGGGCAGGGGCCATAGCAGTGGAGCAAGTAATCAACAACACAGATTTATTTCTTTGGTGATGTCTTCAAACTTGGGACCCCACCAGAGATACATTCTAATTGCAGAGAAAATTTTCACCCATATATTCCTTTTTAGGGCCATGAATTTTAGAGGAGTTTGAATCTCAAATTGCTCTGGGAAGGGAAGGGAAATAAATAAAAATGGAAGACTATGTCCTTTTGTTATTTACAGTTCTGTCCCAGCTAAATGTTATATTATTTCAAAGCTGTTCCTAGTCTGAATCTGTTAGCATACTCTATTAACACAGTGAACAACTTAATACCTATTGTTATTCAGCCATTTTTATCATGTCCAACATTTCATAACCCCATTTGGGGTTTTCCTGGCAAAGATAATGTAATAGTTTGCTATTCCTTCTCCAGCGCATTTTACACAAGGAACTGAGGCAAAAATGAGTAAATGACTGGCCCAGGGGCACACAACTAGTAAGTATATAACAATAGATTCGAACTCAGAAAGATAAGTCAACCTGTCTCCTGACCTGGTACTCTATCCACTGTGCCACCTAGGTGCCCCCAGCTTAATACCTAGACTTAAATTAAATTCAGAAGTTCCCAATTTTCTGAGAAGGGGGCAAAGACAGGTGATTAGGCAATTTAACAATGAAAATTCTCAAAGATCTGAGCTAAGGAGGGTCCACAGCAGGTTGAACCACAGGCTATTTAAAACTAATCAATATAGACCAATCAATGCCATAATTCTTATATTAAAAGCTATACTGTACTACGAATGAATATGAGAGTCATGCTTAATTATCATTGGCTTCCCTTTCTCCAATGGACTAAAGCATCAAATAAAAATTTTAGGTTGTTATTGTTACTGTGAAAAATGTATTGTATTTATTTAGTTCATTAAAATTAAGGTTGCAGTTGATATCACATCTGATTTTTTTGCAACTGGAAGATTTGTATAAACTCATCTCAAAACACTTTGTCCAATGAAGTGGCCAAGAAATAGCACAGTATTTATATTTCCTTTTGTAATATAAAAAAATCTGACATGAAAGTATGATTTTGGTTTTTGATGGATGAAAAGTTCTTACATTATCAGATAATGCATAGAGATGTCCAGGGGAATCATAACAAAATAGACAAAGAGTTGGTCTCTTAAAGCCAGGAAGACCAGAGTTCAAGACCTGCCTGTAACATGTACTGGCTGGGTGACCTTGGGCAAATAACTTAACCTTTCAGGGAGGGCTCTACATAACTTTGTAAGAAGGTACCAATCTGATCTGGAACAATCCTGAAAGACTTATGATGGGGAAAGCTACCCATCTCCAGGGAAAGAACTGTTGGAGCCATCGTCCACACCAGTGTATTTATGGTTTTATTTTGGGGTTTTAGTTATGCATGAGTGTGTCTTCACAACAATATCTAATCTGGAAGTATATTTTGCATGAATTAGTAGATGAGGTTTTCTCACCAGGAAATGTTCTATACCAATGAGATCACAGGTCTGGTTGTATTCTTACACAGAGGCCAGCTCTGCATAGTACAATTAGCCTGATTCTTCAGATTTCAAACTAAATTTGCTAGATTATCCAGATAGCTGAAAAAGTGTCTGGCTTTGGGTCCTCAAGTATGTAGATCAACTATGAGCACTGTTGGAATTTACCAACTAATTACATTTTTTTTCACTTTTCACATATAGCTTTGGTAAAACAGAACAAAACAAAACAAAAACTACTGGAAAGACAGCCCACGGCCACATGCCATTAACTCATTGTCCAACCTTGGGCAAATCACTTAACCTTTCTGTACCCTTAATCTGCTGAGGTGATGATACTGGCACCAAATACTCCTTGCTCTGCCTGCCTCCCAGGAGTTCATGAGAACCAAATGAGGTGCTCTTAGTATTCTTACAAAGAAAGTTTCTTCAAAAATCCAAGTTTTTTTAAACATTCATGTCTATAGAATTGGGCCATTGTCAGCTCCCACCAGATTCTGAAAAAAGATATTATGAACTTGTGTATTCCCCATTATCATGAATAAATGGTTTACCCAACCACTATTACTGGGTAGAATTGCTAGGTAGGCACTGAGTAGAAAACAAAGAAACACAAACTATCTCCTCTTACCTGGCCTACTTTCACAACCTCCTCTTTCCAGTCCATCATTTATAATGCTACCTGAGTAATCCTCTTAATGCACTGTTACATTCATATTATCAATTACCTTCAGGATTTCCCACTGCCTAAGGACTAAAGTTTAAACTCATGATCCTAGCAATCAGGGCTCCCTACAATCTGGCTCCAGCCTAAATTTGCATCTTGATTACTTAATAGAAATTCCACATTCTAGCCAAACTGGACTATATCTCATTCTCCTCTTCATGCCTCTTGCTCATGCTATTCCCGCACACCAAAGTCTATAATGAAATTCACACCTTCCTTCAAGATCTAATTCAGGGGCCACCTCTTTCTTCCTGACTCCAGTCTTCTCGGATTTGCATCATTTGAAAGTGATCTCTCCCTCTCCAGACTTCTAGAATTTTTGCTAACCCTCTCCCCTTTGTACTTATGCAACTTTTCCTGTTATTAGTGTTATGTGTTGACTGGTCTCTTCCTACATTTGAATGTATGCTGCTTGAGAACTTTGTCTGTGTTACTTTGCATCTCTGCCATGAGAAGCACCTTGCACAGAGTAAATGCATAATAACCATTGGTTGTTAAATTGTTATAATGGGTTTTGCCTTCTCAGATTTATGCTCAATAGGAATCAAAACTGATGCATTGATCCCCTGTTCCTTATTCAATCTGTTTTCAACCCACATGGTCAATTGTGGGGAGGGGGGACTTGGTAAGGACAGGTGGGTTAATAAAAAAGAACTAAAAATTAGTTCTTTAACAGTTTATATTTCAATACATTGTGTTGGCTTCATGTCATCAGTGCTTCAATTGGTGAAAAAAAGTCCAGTAGTTCCTCTTGCCCCCCCCCACTGTCACTGTGCACCTGCTGTCACTCTTCCTCCTCCTCCTCCTCCTCAATCTGAGCCTTTGGGCAGCTAGGAAGGTGGGAGTGAAAGGAAGCAAAAGGGCTTGTGGGAAGAGAAAAAGAAAAATCAATGAGAAAATGAGGAAAAGGGCAGAGTAAAAAGGAGGGGAAGTGGAAGGGATGTGCCATGGTGTTTTGTGACTTCTCAGAAATAGAGCAATATTAACCTTGTATTTTTTTAATTCCACTGATGACCAAATCTAAATAACAACTGGTGAAGTGAATAGAGCACAGACCTTGCAGTCAGGAAAATCTATGTTAACGTTGTTTCAGACACTAATTCTCTGTGCCTCGGTTTCCTCACCTATACTGCACAGAGTTATCAAATGGATTCTATAAGTTAAGGAAGATAAAACAGTGCAAACGTTGAGGAACTCCATAAATTCTAGGTGCTGCTGCTATTATTACATAACATTTGAAAGTTTGCAAAGCATTTTACAAGCATTACTTCATTTGAGTCTCAAAGCAACCCTGCCTGCCATGTCAGTTCCATAGTATGATCACCACCATTTACAGGGGAGGAAACTAAGTGATGCTTCTAGACCCACAGTGAGGAAGCATAACAGGGAGGATTTCAATCTAGTTCTTCCCAATTCCAAATCTAGCACTCTAGCCACTGATCCACGCTGACTAAAGATTGATACTGATAGAACCTAAACAAATGAAGTTTGAGTATTTATGCCTACTTAAGTTGGCAAAAGGAAAGCAGACTCTCCAAAGAAGAGATGTCCCTTTACATCACTTCCATTAAAGAGCAAATTAAGATAATAGATAATGAATGCCCTTAGAGAAATAACAAGAGGGACAAACACATAACTAGCCACATCTTGGGAACATGCCCTATGATTAGACAACAAACTGTTCCCCAAGTTGAGTGAAAGAACAAGCAGGATTGCAAGTTGGAAACAAAGTTTTTCAGTGATCTCAAATTGCTCCCTGATGCAAGAGCCCATCTCTTTAATACCAGTATTTGTCCAATGACACCATGTGGCTACACATCATGGAGTAACGATCTCAGAAGAATGAAAATTACAAGTACCCCAGAGAGTAATGGAAATACATGGTAAGTGTACACAGGCTACAGCATATTGCAGGTATAACTTGCACATAAGAAATTGTGTAAGAGTCATCAGCCAACATATGTATAATCAGAAAATTAGGTGGCCAGTCACAGAAAGAATGAGCAGCCAAGTATGACCAGACCAAGGGCTACATCAAATCCTTAACATCCTAAAAAAAGAGGAGGAACCTTCAATACAATGGGATGAGCTCTCTATAAAGGATTTAAGAAAATATAAGAGCAGTAATCAGAGGATAAGAGGAACATAAACAGAGAAGTGATCTGTACTATTGGTTGGAATCTCTTCACTTATGAGACCACAGATACATCCAAATAGCAGAGTATACAGTATCATCAAACTGCTTAGTCTGAGCATATAAACTTGAAGTGGAATAAGGCCACATACAATCAGCCAAATTGGAAAAGATCTGCATAACGACTATTTTCTTGAGAATTCAAAGTGGGAGTGAGACTTCATGACTTTTTGTGAAACCAATATGCACTTAGGAAAACAACACTATTGACTTTATTTCCACTCTTTCACTTTCCCCTTCCCAACCTGTGGACTTCATCTAGCACTTGGTTTTCTACCTCTTTAATAAATTTCTCATATATCATATTGCATTATAGTATTGAATTGGACAGATATTCTCTGCTGTTGTTCCACTATAACCCAGGTTCTCAAAGATATCATTTCTGAGTTTAGCAAACACTGTCCTCAATGGACCAACCTAAGAGTAAAACATTTGTCAAGGTGTTCACCACTGGGTAAGTTTTTTTTACTCACAATACTTCATGAAGTCCACTTACTGAGCAATAGGGGCAGAGAGAGGTTGAGATCTGCATTTTGTGAGGGTAGCAGGAAGGAGAGAATAGTAACAAACAATGGAGGGCTTTGAATGTTAGGCCAAGGAGCTTACTGGGTAGGCACTAGGGATCCATTGAAAAGGCTGGGAGTAGAGTAGTGATAAGATCAAACAGGAGAACTTTTCTGGTGCTCAACATTTCAGTTCTCCAGATCACCAGGTAGATTTTCTCACAAAGCAAAAAGAAACCTCAAGTTTTGTCCAAAAGAGTCATTTTTAATTTGTAAGCCACTTAGCCTAACGTCCCCCTTAGAAACAAAGACCTGGAGTAAGGACATTTATTGGTCAAAGTACTATACAGTTGGAGAGATTCAGCAATAGTTTCTATCTTGGCAGAGGACCATTCTACCTTAGAGCTTAAGAGGCCTGTCCTGGAGATAACCTTGGAACCTTCAGCCACAACAAATAACTCTTGGAGATCTTCTGTTGGTAGGAGCACCCACAGAAAGGAAATTGCAAGATCAATGAGTCAGTGAAGCACAGTAACCAGGCATGTGCCTCATCTCCCAATTAGACTATAAGCTCTATGAGGTCAGAAGCTATATGTGCAGTGTTTTGCATATAGTTGGTGTTTAACAAATGTTTATTGAATGGCATTCACTCGAAAAACAGGGAAACTTGCTTTTATGACATTTCCCCATTATGTGCTTTTGTTACAAAAAAAAATCTATCAAATCCAGAAACAATTATGGATATGCAGTCTTTGCCCAGAACAAGGTTTTGTCAGTATCTGTATATATGAGACTAAAGAATCAGAGGATGAGAGATCACAGAATTTGAGCTGACATTAACCTTAGAGGCCATCTAGTTCAATAGTCCCCTCCTTTTAAAAATGAGGAAACTGAGTCATTGAGTGATTGAGTGAATTGTTCAGGGTCACACTGCTTCTAAGTGACTGAGACGGAGATTTGAACCCAGATTTTTCTGATTCCTCATACAGGCCTTCATCCACTGCACCAGAGGGTTCAAACTCACCACCTAGTACAGCCTGAAGCAAACTAAAATATCCTTGAGAAACTAAATAAAAATACAATGCAACATAGATAATGCTACTTTGTGGTCCTCTAAGTTGATAGGTACTGCAGAGATCTGTTTCTATTTGAATTGGATGCCAATAAATGTTGCTATGCTGCCTCTTGAAGAAACTCACAAAATATCATAATTAGAAAGAAACCTAGAGAACTATTCATTGTAATCTAATCCATAACTAAAGAGTAGTCCCCTCTATGACATCTCAGACTTGAAGCCATCTAGCCCCCATCGGAATATTCTGGAGGAATCTATCAAGTTTATCTCATACACACTTTGATAGTTCACAGACTACTTTATAGAGAAAAAACAACTTATTGTACTCCAACAAACTGCAGATTAAATCTCCCAAAAAAACAAAAAGGAGAGTAACAGATAATGGTAACTACAATAGTAATAACAGCAATAGCTAACATTAGACAATGCTTTAAGGTTTTCAAAGCACTTTAGATATATTATCTCATCTGAGTCTCATAAAGACCCTGAGAGGGAGATGCTGTTATTATTCCCATTTTATAGATAAAGAAATGATTGAATTTAGTGATACTTCACAGAACCAAGATGCACCTACTGACACAGTACATTTTCTTTTCAATAAAGGCAAAAAATTGAGATAACAGAATGAAAAGTTTACTATTTCCTTAGAAGTATTTGTATTTAAAATAAATTTGCATAGATAGGAGAAATTATGATTAGTCAACTTTAAAAAAAAATTGTATCAATTGACATGACTAGTCCTCCAAGAGGCTTACCCAGGATCATACAATTAGTTAAGTGTCTGAAGGAAGATTTGAACTTAAATCTTCCTAACTTCAAATCAAGCATTTTAACCACTAAGTCACCTATCTGCTATGTTGGTTATGTATCTATTAAAGGATTGCCCGCCATTTCTAAGAAGTCTTTCAGAAGCAATGAAGATTTCAAAATAGATTTCTTGTTTTACTCCATTTTCAGTTTTCTTGGCAAAGTTACCAGAGTGGTTCTCTAGTTCATTTTACAGACAAGGAAACTGAGGTAAATAGGGTAAAGTGACTTGCCCAGGGTTACACAGTTAATAAGGGTCTGAAGGTCAGATTTGAACCCAGGAAGATTTGTCTTCTTGAATCTAAGACCAATGCTATATCCATTGTGATACCTAACTGACCATTTTTTTTTAATTTATGAAGTCTCAAATGAGAATATGGAGAAAGCACTTTGCAAACCTTAAAAGTACAATATAAAATGCAAACTATCATTATTATTTGCTAATGAAACCAACGATAAACCATTACACTTTCAGATATAAGTTCAAATGAAAGTTTGGTTTTGATCTATGAGACAAGCCATCAGTTGATGTATTTCACTGAGAATTAGACTGTCAAGCCAATAAATTGATGAGCATTTATTAAGTGTCTACAAGGTGCCAGGTATGGTGCTAAGCACTGAAGATAGAAAGGTAAAAGGTCATTCCTGTCCCAAAAGAGTTCAGAGTCCAAGGGAGGGAACCTATATTGGATCTCATCATTTCTAGACTCAGAACTTTTATAATATCTCCCCAGTGTCCTGGCAACTAAGTTCCTTAGTGTGATATTCAAGGCCCTCCATAGTTTGGTCCCAACCTCTTTTTTCATTATATTTTCTATTATTCCCACTACAAAAGCAGATTATATCCTCCACCATGTGGTGGGGGTGGGAGTGAGGGATTAACCACTCAGTGGTCAAGAAGATAATACATATCAGAAGAAAAAGTCTGTTGCTGAGCTCAGAACTGAGAAGAACCCAAAGCCACCTTCAGCCTACAATGAAGCATGAGGATACCAGGAGGACAATCACATTGCAATTAATTATAATACACAATGATCCATAGGTACACTAGAGCGATACAAAACCAAGTACTAAGTGTAATCCAAGGGACAGAGAAAGGAAGACGAATGAATAGCCTCCAACAATTCCTATTGTAACTTTCCTAAGAGGATAAAAGCCTACATTGAAAGTCATGAGTTCTTGATGATCCATCAATGATCATTTTCTTAAGTATCTGTTGTGTGCCAAGTACTGTGCTAACCCCCAGTTTTTAAAATTTGTTTATGACTAATAATAGCATAATGTGGCCCTTTCCTGGAGTATCTTAAATTATTTATCCCAAAGAATGAATCTGGTTTCAGGGAGGGGGGGGAATAATATTCTGGCTGGGGACTTTCTGGATTCCCCCAGAATCTCACAAGGGAGACAGTCATCTATTCTGCTTCTACAGTAGGAATAAACCCTATTAGAGTAATGGAATTATTTTCTTCTAGGCTAGAAACGGGGCAGCCATGCCAAATGCCTTGGCACATTCCCCTTCCACCAGGTATGGGGAAAGTGATATAAAAAGGGTAAGGGGGCCCTTCATTGTAGACTTGGGCACTCAGTTCCATGGGACGGCAATGGTAACAGTTTTGAGACAGCAGTTGGGGTTGTTGGGCGCCTGTCAATGCTGGAGCTGCCATGTGAGCACGGGTAGGTACTCCTCAAGGAGTTAGGGTAGCTGTCTCAAGTTGCTACCACCACATATGGCTGGTGACCCAGGCAGGGTTCATTCACTCTGGTCTTGCATACTGCTGGAGGTACAAGTAACCCAGAACTGCACCCACCAGTCTAATCCTGGTCACACCAAGATTTCCTCAACCATATGGACCATTACTCCTCACCCACTGAATAATCTAGTCTTGTGTCCCTCTATCAAGCACAGGATAAACTTCCTGGCTTATCATCCCATCCTGGGAATGGGCAACTGTGAATCCAAGGAGGAAGGAGTTCACAAATGGACCTAAAGTGTCCAGGAAAATGTTCATGAGACTAGGGAAGCATTCTGGCAATTTCCTCAAGCCCTCATTCCACCCTCAGGCTACATGGACTGCTGAAAACAGACAGCCAACTATTCCATTCCATGCACACAAGTACCTCTCAGCTACATCAACCAGACATGCTGCAGGAAGAACTTTATCTTTTCCTTCCTCAAGGAATATTGTAACCTTCCTATTGAGGTCTCCCTTTATGAGGATCTCCACTTATAGTCCTACTTCCCTGGCCAACCCACTGCCATGCACCCTACCCCATATGATAAGATCCTTAAGTCACAGTCACAGATAGCAAAGGTTCACCAGTGTGAGGCTCCAGGTGTGACTGTTTGCCTTGCTGCAACCCCTCATCTGGATCATGAAGAGGCATAAGGAGTGAGTTCAAAAGAGCAAGAAACAGGGATTCCCATGTCCTGCAAGTAATCTTCTTTTATAACTAAAAATTAGAATTTCCTTCAGTTATAAATTATTTTTTATTTTTAATATTTTCTTTTCCCCTAATTATATGTAAAACCAATTTTAACATTTTTTGAGTTCTAAATTGTCTCCCTCGTACTCATCCTTCCTCCCTCAATCCCTCCCACAAACCCCCATGGGTAAGGAGTCTAATATAGGTTTTATATGTGAAATTATGTAAAACATTTTTCCATATTAGTTATTTTGTGGAAGTGGTGGGGAGAAGGAGGAGGAAGAGAGATCTAGTATATTTTGGTCTGCATTCAGACTCCATCAGTTCTTTCTCTGGAGGCAGATGACATGTTTCATAATGAGTCTCTGGGATTGTCTTAGATCACTGCATTGCTAAGAATAACTAGATCATTCAGAGTTGTTCTCAAGAATATTATTGTTGCTGTGTACAATGTTCTTCAGGTTCTGCTCCCTTCATTTTGCATCAGTTCATGTAAGCCTTTCTGAAGTCATCCTGCTTTTCATTTCTTATACCATGACAGTATTTCCTCACAATCATATATCACAACTTGTTCAGCCATTCCTCAACTGATGGAAAACTGCTCTATTTCCAATCTTTGCTGCCACAAGGAGCTGCAATAAATATTTCTGTACAAATGAGTCCTTTTCCCCTTTTATTTTTCCTTCAGGATATATACCCATATATAGTAGTGGTATTGCTAAAGTGATCATCCTTTCATGTGAACATGTAACACCTCCACACTTAGGGTTCATTAGTTCAGTCAAACCCAGCACATCCCATCCAACACCCTGGCTAGGAGGAACAAACTAACCTGACTTCTACTGTTGGAGGGCCAAAGGGGATTAAGGGGGGAGGGCAGCAGAACTGTCTCTTCCTCCATCATCACTAACAGCCTCCCTCCTACAAATGAATTAAGCTTTCTCAATGGCAGGGGGGAGGTAGAGGATACATCCATCAATGACAATGATATAAAAATAAAAGGTGTCAATAAATCTATTTTATGAGGCATATACAGATTAAAACCTTATTGCTTTTCCTCTGAACATATCTGAATTTCAAATTCTTCTATTATTTGAATACATATGTAGAATGATTGCTGATTAAAGAGGAGTAGGAAGAAGAGGAAGAAAGCTAACACAAAGAAGCCTATATTTTTGAAGGAGAGAAAAAAGTTCAAGGGGTCTGTCTAATTAAAACCCATAGAGAGTTAGCATGACTTATAAGATCATATCACAGTGCATGAAAAGCATAAAAGATTATATTTAACCAATGGGTCATTTGAAATTATTAATGAGTAGTTTCCAGCTCCCCAGAGAATGCCCTGCTAAAAACCCCTCAAGCCCTACACTCAGGAAGAAATTATATAGGGAGACTATATAATCTAATCATATATACATATATACATACATATATACATATTCCACCTAATCTATAGACAAAGCATTCCTTTCCAAGTCCAAATCAGAGAACTTTTGGCATGAGGGCCTACAAAATGCTTTGCAAATAATGTCTAAAGCTCTTCCAGAGTCTACTACCAAGAAACTTTTTTACTGAATTAGAAAAAACCATAACAAAGTTCATTTGAAAGAACAAAAGATCAAGGATATCCAGGGAAATAATGAAAAAAAATGTGAAGGAAGGTGGCATTGCAGTCCCAGATCACAAACTATACTATAAAGCAGTGGTCATCAAAACCATATGGTACTGGCTAAGAGACAGAAAGGAGGATCAGTGGAATAGACTTGGGGTAAGTGAGCCCAGCAACACAGTCTATGATAAACCCAAAGATCCCAGCTTTGGGGACAAAAATCGACTATTTGACAAAAACTACTGGGAAAATTGGAAGACAGTATGGGAGAGATTGGGTTTGAAACAACATCTCACACCCTATACCAAGATAAATTCAGAATGGGTGAATGATTTGAATATAAAGAAGGAAACTATAAGTAAATCAGGTGAACACAGAATAGTATACTTGTCAGATCTTTGGGAAAGGATAGATTTTAAGACCAAGCAAGAATAAGAAAAAAATTACAAATTATAAAATAAATAATTTTGATTACATTAAATTAAAATGGTTTTGCACAAACAAAACAAATGCAACCAAAATTAGAAGGGAAGCAACAAATTGGGAAAAAAAATCTTCATAACAAAAACCTCTGACAAAGATCTAATTACTCAAATTTATAAGGAGCAAATTCAATTGTACAAAAAACCAAGCCATTCTCCAATTGATAAATGGGCAAGGGACATGAATAGGCAATTTTCAGATAAAGAAATCAAAACCATTAATGAGCACATGAAAAAGTGTTCTAAATCTATGATAATGAGAGAGAAGCAAATCAAAACTACTCTGAGGTATCACCTCACACCTAGCAGATTGACTAACATGACAGCAAAGGAAAGTAATGAATGGCGGAAGGGATGTGGCAAACTTGGGACATTAGTGCTTGCTGATGGAGTTTTGAATGGCTCCAACCATTCTGGATGGCAATTTGTATGCCTTTGGATCCAACCATACCACTTCTAGGTTTATAACAAAAGAGATCATAAGGGAAAAGACTTGTACAAAAATATTTATAGCCACACTCTTTGTGGTGGCCAAAAATTAGAAAATGAGGAGATGCCCATTGATTGGGTAATGGCTGAACAAATTGTGGTATATGTTGGTGATGGAATACTATTGTGCCAAAAGGAATAATGAACTGGAGAAATTCCATATGAACTGGAATGACCTCCAGGAATTGAAGTAGAGTGAAAGGAACAGAACCAGGAGAACAACATAAAAACAAAAACTGATATACTGTGATACAATCGAATGTAATGGACTTCTCCATTAATAGCAATGCAATGATGCAGAAAAATTCGGAGGGATTTATGAGAAAGAACGAAATCCACAGTTAGAAGAAAAACTGTGGGAGTATAAACGGAAGAAAAATAACTGCTTGATCGCATGGGTCACTGGGGATATAGACTCTAAATGATCACCCTAGTGCACACATCAACAATATGGAAATAGGTTTTTTGTTTTGTTTTTTTTAAAACCCTGACCTTCCGTTTTGGAGTCAATACTGTGTATTGGCTCCAAGGCAGAAGAATGGTAAGGGCTAGGCAATGGGGGTCAAGTGACTTGCCCAGGGTCACACAGCTGGGAAGTGTCTGAGGCCAGATTTGAACCTAGGACCTCGCGTCTCTAGGCCTGGCTCTCAATCCACTGAGCTACCCAGCTGCCCCCTGGAAATAGGTTTTGATCAAGGACACATGTAAAACCCAGTGGAACTGTACATCGCCTATGGGAGGGGGGGGGAAGGAAGAGAGGAGGGAAAGAATAAGACTTTGGTAACCAAGGAAAAATATTCTAAATTGACTAATTAAATAAAATTTTCCAAAAACAAAATAAAAGAATAGTAAGATAAGTGACTTGTCCTAAAACCATTTCTATCAAAACACTATCAAAAATAAAAGGACAAAATAACATTTTTTCAAAGATTAGAATAATATTAATAGACACATAATGCTTTCAAGTTTGCAGTAATCACTAGAAGCTAGTCAGTCATACCAAATTAAACACTTTTCTTTTTGGATCACATTTTAGTGAAGGAGAAGGTTAGAAAAACACTATATGTTGATGTCAATTAGACATTTTTAAGTCTTCTATTAGTTTGCCTAACTAGTAGATGTCAAAATCTAAATCTGTCTTCCTAACTACAAGTTTAGTGCATCATCCAACAATGATAACCTTGTGGTACACTATTAGAAACACCGACCAGATCTCCAAAAAAATCAACTCATTGATCTACATTCTTTAGAAGTAGTTGTTCAACTGATTATGGATCTCCATCATTGTGCTTTCTCACAGTCAACCCACATTTCTCCATCTTTTCCAAGAGGACATCATCAGAGACTTTTGAAAGTACTTCATTGATACTCATATACCAGAATGTATACAATTCAAAAAGGAAAAAATTTAGCTAGGTATGTCTGGCTAGCTTCTTCTTACTGGTTACTGCTCTCTCATCAAAGTACTTGCATAGTACAATCTGCTTAATAATATCCTCCAATATTCCAATAGCACCATGCTCTCATCTCTGTGAGTATTCCTTCTGATAGCCCAGTTCACAATCCATTCATGTCCTAATCCAGGGGAGACCTTTTGTTAGTGCCGTTGATGTCAAGTTTGTCTGTCTATGGTTTCTAGACACATCTGTATGTGACCATTAAAACACTTGACAATCTCCAGGCTTCTGGCACTTCTCCATAATTCTAGTGATTCTATTCTGGTATGGCTGTAATCATTATGCAGCATCATGTTCCTATAAAGTAAGTTATCACAATAATTCACATTTAATTATATCAAACTTTAAGGTTTACAAAGTACTTTATAACCCCAGGGGGCTATAGTGAGCTACTATATTATTATGCTCATTTTCAGATGGGAAAACAGAGGCAGAGATAGGTTATGTGATTTGCCCAAGGTCACAACTAGTATGTGTTTGAGGAAGTATTCAAACCTCAGTGACCTCCAGACCATGATGCCTACAGGAAAATGTGTTCCAAGTTCTAACTGAGTTTGAACCCATCTTTTCCAGGCCAAGCAGACAAAGTTCTCCTTCTTCTCTTGTTCCATGGGGATTCC
Organism: Monodelphis domestica; assembly: GCF_027887165.1. Taxonomy (NCBI): domain Eukaryota; kingdom Metazoa; phylum Chordata; class Mammalia; order Didelphimorphia; family Didelphidae; genus Monodelphis; species Monodelphis domestica. Next base: position 26,635,301 of record NC_077235.1, on the reverse strand, counting down.
TTCAGAGTCCTGAGTTTTGAGAACTGTAGCTCCCTCAGAGGATCATGGGAAGGGAAGTCTCCCATGAGGGTTCCAACAGTGGCCATCTGGCAATATCTTCAGTAGCTGGGATTTGGTGGGGGGAGATAAGGATGTGAATTCTTGACCAGTGGTAGGGTCTCCAGTATGAAAAGTTTTCACATCAGCAGGGACTACAGCTCCTAAGCAGGAAGTAATGATCATTCGTGTGTATGGAGTTTTCAAAAGTTAAAAAAAGAAAAGAATTTGTCCCCAGACCTCTGATTATTTGAAGTAGGAAATATGGAATAAGAGGGAAAAACACCATGTATCAAATCAGAAGGCCTCAGTTCAAATCCCATTCCAATCACTTACACCAGAAGAATTTAAACAAGTAGATTTATCTCTCTAAGCCTCAGTATCTCCATCTGTAATGACACTTGCACTAACTCCCTTTATCAGGTTGCTGAGGAAAACCCTATGAAAATTGTACAGTGTTATGCAAACATGAGCTACTTTTGCTTAAGCCCAAAGATTTGTCTTAAACAGCATAAGAAATGAGTTTAACAGTTCAATAATGCGAAACAAACCTGTTGATAACAACTACCCACATTTGGTACTGCTGGGGACCAACTGTCTGCCACATTTTCTTTCAAATCCTGCCTTTAGCAGTTTGGTTGGTCATACAAACGATTCATGGAGGAGCTGTAGTTGTCTTGATAAGCTCTGGAGTGGCACTTAATCTACTGAGAACTAAAGGATATTTGGATCTGTCCCATCATCTCATCTCCCAGTTTGGAGATACCACAATAAAACAATTTCTTAAGCCGAAAAATCCTCCCACAAACTCAATATTGCCTAGAAATCATTCTACACATTCTTCCATCTGCAATTCCCCACCACCACCATCACCACCACCACCAACAACAACCTTTGACTGAGCATTTTATTCTAAATAAATCTGGGTAGAGCCCTGACTTATATTTCCCACTATGAAAACATACTGTTTCCTTTCCATGAAGCTGGAACCGAGGGTCTGAAAGGAAATTATTAAGCATTCAAGCTTTTTTTTCCCAACAAAAACTAAGATAGAGGTCAATGAATAAGTATGTGCAGACTGGAACTTGAATCCTCTGGGGTGACTGTAGGCTAATTAATAATTAATGCCAGAGACATGGTGTTTGAAATGCAGATGTGATAACTGGAGGCCTGGCCAAGCTGTTCAGAGGAAGCAGGTTTGGATGCTACAGGGAATAGGCACTCCCTTGCCGGCTGGCTCCGAGAGCAGACCTGGGTGCAAAGCAGGGCCTATGGTTTAGATTCTATTCCCCTCAGCTGTTAATTACCTGAACCTACTTTGAAGTTCTTCTCTTTTTATCCTCTGCATGAAAAGAGATTGGTTCAGCCAAGGGACTTGAAGAAATGATCAAATACACAGGGTGGAGGGGGTGGGCATAGAACTTCAAATATAAGATAAGGAAGAAAAATACATAGTGGAACATACAAGAACATACATTATTAGGAAATGTATAAGTACAGTTCAGTGTCTCAAGCAAATTGTGCTTCTCCGAGTTGTTTTAATGAAGTTGATTTTCAGGAAATGTATAAACTTTCTCTGAATAGACATGTTGAAGGAATTAGTATCTGTATTGCAATATAAAGTAATTATTTGATAAGAGATTACCATGGGTGCTTTTCAATGCCATTTTTAATTTAATAAAATTATTTAAGCCTCTTTTATGTGAGATGTTTGATGAAGTGTACAAAATTAATAGAAACCCACAGTGGGCCATTTCTGTGAGAATTACATTTTTGTGCAAATCACTCATTCTCAAAAACACAAACAGAAAGAGCCCTATATTGGACCACCCTATAGGGGCTATAAATTGCTGTGAAAGAATAACAATGGAAAGAAGTTGGCAATGTTTGACTGGAAGTTTAACTTCATTAAAGAGCACTCAGGGTTGTCTTCAGAAGACATACATATGCAATTTACAAAAAGTCTTGGCAATGAAATATCTTAAGAGTGAATTGTTGCCTACCTAAAATGGCTCTGAATGCCAAGCTGGCTTTTCTTTTATACTTTCTTCATCCTACAGTTAGTCTGGTTGCTTGAGGTCAAGTGTTTTTCTGAGATACCAGCTATACTTGCTCTCTCACTGGCTCTCTCTCTCTCTCTCTCTCTCTCTCTCTCTCTCTCTCTCTCTCTCTCTCTCACTCACACTCACTCACACACACACACACACACACACACACACACACACACACTGTTCTTTGCTGGTGCATATAAAACTGTCATGCAATATCTAATTTCCAACTGTGAGGGGTATCTCTGTGTCTTTCTGACAGGATAATGGCCATCGAAGGAAAGTATGCACATACATTGAAACTGACACCTATAGATGGAACATCATCAGAGGAGAGTGACATCAACTAGACATGAGCAAATGGCCGGCAACGGCTCACTCAGGTCACCAGCAATGTACAGACTCTCAAAGTGTGGATTGTTTTTGGACAAGTTCAGTGCTGCTTGTTGTTCATTTCTTTTTAAAAGGCCATCTTTCAAGCAGAATATCGAGGATTTTTGACCATGTAAAGTCAGCCTGGGAAGGCGGACATTTACCCAGTCTGCTTGGGCAGAGAACCAAAATGAAGACATTCTGCATAGCACATTAGACTTGCCTTGAGCAAGAAAACAGTGTTACCAGTGTCTAAAGGTCTCTAATGAAAGGCCAATCACATTTAGAAATCCTTCTATTGGCATGTAAGATGACTTTCTCAGGTGCTGTTCTCATTCTGGGGACAAATGTGCAGAAATGCTCTGCTCGGTTTTCCCCAAACCAATTCCTATCTGTTCTGTTAAGATTATAAACCAAACTGACGGAGAGAAAAGGAAGAAAGCTAACAAAGCTCTACTTGCCAACACACTGGCAGCCTCCTCTCCAGAGAGAGGCCACTTCTGCTGCCATGAATTCAAGGGCCAACAAGCCTGCTAGTACTATATAATTCTGGAGAAGACTCCGGACAGATGCACCCTTTCCTCCATTTCTGGAAGATACTCTTTGTGCACTCATTTCCACTGAAGGAAAGGAAAAAGGAAAGGACAGAAACTCTTGACAAATGTGAGTGGCAAGCCACAGTCAAACTCAAAAAGCCACAGCCTCAATAAGCATTGAAAATGTGCTCTGCTTGCATATTGTCTGCTGGGGACACGGACATAGCTCTTTCGATAAGTCAGGCATTCATGGATCCATGAATATCCATGGGAAGAAGAAAATGTTTGGGGGGGGGGTTCCCATTACAAGCACATTCACCATCTTTCAAAGTTGAAAAGGCTAAGCTTTCACATAACTGCTCCTGCAGAGGATATAAAACTGGATTTTAGACTGACTTAAGTGATTCCAACTTCATCTTCTAAATGAATTGTTGTTGTTGTTGTTACCTGAATCATCAACCAATGAACCTCCTTTCTTTCTTTCTTTTTTTTCAAACCGCTCTTATCACTTGTCCAATCCAATTTGTGGGAAAAGATGTATGAAAGGATGCCCTCCAGCTGAAGCTCAGTACACACAAGCTTTGGCGTGGAGAAAATGTGCATGGCAGAGATAGACCCCCTAAAACAGGCTACTGCCAATTATGACGCGACAAATTTGAAATCCAGCTCTGCAGGCACGTAAACTGTGTGATTTTAGCAAAAGGAAGTCGGTGGTTTCATTTTGTGTCAGCTTGTATGGTCGATTCCCTCCTCCCATTCATGCCACAAATGCCTCACCTTTTCTACAAGCACAAACATTCTACTGATTTATCCAACTTTCTCAGTGAAGGGAGGGTGACCTAATACAGAGTCCTACTCACTCACTAATCTAGAGGGCTTAGTGTTTGTTAAAAACATTTTCGAATTACCTCTCTGCACAGCAATTTCTATTTCAGTTTGAGCACCTTGGGGCCTTAATGCAGCTTCTTTCCATGCCAATTTGGACCATGCATATGCTAACCCTATGGTAAAGAATTTTCCTGGCTAACATACGCTTTCCGTGGTTCACTTTCAATATTTTAACAGAATATAAACGCCAGTGAACCTGAGCCCCTGCACAATCTCTATTCTCTTGGCACAGAAGTACCAAGTCTTGCTAAATTCACTAGTATTCAGATGCTTACTGTTTACCTGCCTATTTATAATATTTTAAATGTTTTATATATAATACATATAATATATATATTACATATAATATGTTTGTTTATAATGCCTAGAATGAAGTCTGTCTTTATTAATGAAAGTAACTGGAAAGTAAATTGATTTGAACAAAACCCTTTTCTGTTTCAACTGCAAATAGCGTTACATGTGTCATAAGCTATGCGATTCACTGTAGGAGAAGACTCCTTTGCCCTGCAAAAAGGAAAGTGAAGGGGATTTTAATGAAATCATAACATTAAAACAGTTTCATATTAAATCCTGCTAATTTTCTAGGTGAAGACTGCAAAGTGAATGTGAGGAAACATTAAAAGGGAATTGAATTTGCATTCCTTATGCTACGGGCACATGTTTACATGACCTTTAAAACAGAATTAAAGCTGTATCATCAGCAGCTGTAGGCAATTCACATTACTAAGGCAATCAAATCAGAAGGCTAAAACTAACTATAAAACATAAATTCAACTGATAGAGAATCATCCTAATTCACTAGGTTTATTTGCAATCCACTTCTACACCACACACAACTAGTCATTTCAAAACAGTTTGCGGAAGGGCCAAAGCAGAAATACTCACAACACAGCCTGAAACCAGCAGAGCAGGAGGTTAGAGATAGTTTAAATCAGCTTTTCCCAACAAACCCTCACTATTCATCAGCGACCCATGATCTTGTGAGCATTATTTACTCCTAACAGTCACCTCCAAAAGTAAGCATCATGATGATGAACCCTCCAGCAGAGATGATGTTTATTTAAAAGGAAAGCTCATCCACCTCTCACTCCATTCCTCCTTTTCGAAACTTTACCATAGACTTTCAAAACAGTCTTTCCAATGACTCCATTACTTGCTTCCCAGTTAACAACATTTTTAAAATATGAAGAGATGAGCTATTAAGTACTTTTCATTCCATTGTTTCTAGAGGGTGTTTTGGAGAGAAATGGAAAGAATGAAGTGAAAATGGAGGATGCTCGCTATTACATCCAAAGTTTGGGGGCTGCATTTTAGGAAATTTTTCTTCCTGAAATTCTTCATGGGATTGAGAATCTTTTTCTCTTTCCTAAATAAAGTTTCCAGATTCATGTATTTTAGAAGATTTCTAGTCCCTCGGGGAAAGCTTTATAGGAGCCAAGGCAACAATCATAATATAGAGAATAGATGTGGAAACACAAGTCTACACAAACAAGGATTTAAATAATTTTTGATACCACTGACTTGATGCACAGTTGAGGAGAAATGCTGGCTACAGCCAGAACCTATAAAGTTATAGACATCATATAAATGTCTACAGGTTCTCAGTTCTCTTATGAAGATGAATGTAAGCTTCTGTATAATCCTGACCTGTAATATCAAATTTTAGATCGTTCTTGAAAGGAATTCACACTTAAATAGGATTATTCTGCAATAATGCTCAGGTCTGGCCCAATAAACTCACCAACTTGCAGCACCCTCCCATGAGGTGTATCAGGCGTGGAGTTCTAGGAGACGGGTTCAGAGCTGGCTTGTGTCACTTCCTAGCTTTGTGACCGAGACAAGTCATTTCTATCACTGAGCTTCAGTTTCTTCATCTCCTGTGAATAAACCACAGGGAAGACTTCTTGCACCAAATAATTCACAGGATTGTTTTGAGAAATGTCTCTCAAGGACTAGTTCCATAAATACACAATTTAACAAAGGAGCTAGGACTGTGCTAGGCCTAACTTATATAATCTGGAAATCAGCACTGGGTTGGGAGTTAAAAGAAATTTGAGCTAAAAGAGACCTAAGATGTCAGTTAGTCAAACCCAGACAGTTCATCTCCCATCTCCCTGCCTTTGGCATTTCTGGAATGCATTTCTTTCTCAGATCCACCTTTTAGAATCCCTGACCTTTTTCAAAGCTCATGTCTGGTGCTGCTTCCTAACACAAAGCCTTTGCCTGACCACTCCCTACAAACCCCCTTCCTGGCAAAAAATTACCTTGTGAAAGAGAGCTGCTCTGAAATCCAGGAAGTCTTGGGTTCAGATTCAATTTCTGATACATATCAGCTGTGTGACCCTGAACAGGTCACTTAACCTCTACATTATCTCAAGTGAAATACCTGTAAAGCACAGTGCCTGGCACATAATATGCCACTATATAAATGGATATTTCTTTCCTTCCCCCCAGGTTAGGATTCTAGGCCACAACCTGATCTCCAAGCCACATTGGCAGATAGAATTTCCTCATTTGGGCATTCCCTATACCAATGAAATCAGAGGGCCAGTCCCTATTTACTTGGGGTATATTTGGTATTACTTATTGGAGATATAGATATATATACACACACTCTCCATAAAATAGGAGTTGCTTTGGGGCTGGGACTCTTCTTTTTGTTTTTGTTACCTCAGTGACAGAGATATAATATCTGAGGTACAGTAGGTCCTTTTTAAAAAAAAACTCTGTGGCTTGAATAAGAAAACTGCCATCTGGCCAGTGTCCCATTCCTGGCCAGGAGCCTGGGCTTGCCCACAGTCACATGGGGAGTAAGAATCAGAGCTGACAGGGTGCTCTTCCCAGAATCCCTTACTGCCTTTTGCTTGACTTCTCATCAGCTGTGTGACTTTCGGAAATCACTCCACCAGTCTCTGGGTCTCCCAGACTGTCCAAGGGGAAGACTGGGGTTGTGTGTTGGTGTTGAGATCGAATTGGGCTCGGCGGTTTTCCTAGTCTCGGTGTGCCCTTGACACGCCTCTTCCCGCTCTGGCCCTCAGTGTCCTCTGTGAAAAGCCTCTTACTTAGCTCCCTTCCGGCGCCTACTCCCAGACCCCGTGAACTCCGAGGTCCCTTCCCTAAATGCTCGTTGGCCTAGATGGCACTGACTTTCAGCTGGGACCTCGGACCTGCCCCAGTGCGCAGAAACCAAAGGCCTCGGGGGTGGGGGGTAGGGCGCTGAGGCTCGGCGGGGGCGGCGGGAGCGCTAAGCTAGGCGAGGCAAGCGGGTTTGTGGCGCCTAAGATTGTCCCACGCTTCTTCCCTTAGAGCTCCAGGTTGGGAGGGCCCGTGGACTATTGTGCAGAGCTGGGACCATGGGGCTATTCCAGCGTTGAGGATTAGGCAGGTTAAAAGCCCGGCCTGGCTTCAGCATCTCTGGACAGGAAGCGGGTTAACCCTTCAGCGCCCTGGGAGAAGCCCCAGAAAAAGGCGGGGAGGAGGCTCGTTTCTCTCTCTGTCCGGCCCTAAGGGGGTGCGGGCGCTAAACGGGGAGAGAGCTAGCCTGGGCTGGGGCGCGCAGCCGCTGAGAGGAGAGGCCCAACAGGCCCCGACGCGCGGCCACGTAGCCCTGGCGACGCCCCCTCCCCCTCGCCGCCCCCTCCTCCTCCTCTTTTCCCCCTCCCGCTAACCCGAGCTGCTTCGCCTCAGTCTCTTACTGGGGGGGGGGGGGCTGGGAGGGGGGTGGACTGGGGGGCGGGGCACTGCGCGGGGAAGGGGGAGCGTGGTAGGAAGAAGAAGAAGAAGAACAATATGCGCCGTGCTCTCCCCACTCCCGCGGGGTTGGCTGGTGGTCTGGGTGGGGCCGGCTCTGCAGGAGGGTTGCTAGCCACAGAGAAAGCTGGAATTTGGAACAACAGAAATGACCCCCCCCATACCCACCCAAGACCTGCCCCCGCCCCCACCACCCCCACCCCTTGCCAAAGCCCAGGCCGCTGCTGAGCTCCACGTGGAGACCCAGCAGCTTTCCAAGACGGGCACCTCCCTGAGCCGCCCGTGTCAGGGCCACAGAAATGGTCGGCTCATCCTGACGACGCCTTGGTGGCAGTGGCGCATCTGGGAGCCTGAGCCGATCCTAGAGGGCCGGCAGGCAGCACAATGAGCCTTGCTTGTGGGGCGAGGGGCGAGGGGCGGGGGGAAGCGAAGGGAGCTGTTCCTAATAGTCAGTCTAATCGATCCCCAAGCTCTCTCAAGGCAGTAGTTGCGAATGTCTCCAAGCCGGGTTCCCAAAGTTCCTTTTGTGCACTGGCGACTGGTCCATCTACACTGCATCTAAAAGTCCAAAGTCAAACTCTAAAGTGGAACCTTCTGACCCCAAACTAATCCCCACCCCTCCACCACCAACAGTAGGTCTGCCAGAGTGCAAAAAGCGACCAAGACTCTACAGAGAACTTTGCGAATGGGAACCTCAAACTCCTCACCAAATGGATCCACAGTGATTTTCCAAGGCGGCCTGTCCCCAACCTGATTTGTCATTTTAAAAAATCCAGTTCTGTCCCGTTAGCCCCACCCCTCCTCCCCACCCCACCCCCAAATCACCTAGTTGCTCGATTCCTTTACTAAATTTGATGAGATTTGGTTGTTCCTAAGCAAAACAAATAATAATCGAATGGATGTTTTTACGTGGTTCATTTTCGAATTTGTTTGAAATCTGTTACAAATTTGTTCACTCTTTGAATGCCCCCAAAATAGCAGCTAGCACACCTCGGGGATCTGCACATTCGTTACCACAAAAATTTTTTTCCCTAGAAGAAGCTATTTCGATCCTCAGCCCTACTTATATAATTACATCGAGCGAGGTGGGACATAAGGGCTGTGGGGGTTGCATCCTTAGCCCCAGTAAACAGCACTTCTTTTTACTTCGGGAAGGCTTCCTTGTAGATTGCTGCGAATATTCAATTCCACTTAACGGATGAAATAAATTCCTTCTATTTTTGCTAGCTGGGAATCGGTCCATGAAGAGAAAGTTAGCTGCGATTAGGGAGGAAGATGGGGGGGGGGGGCAACTCTGTTAATGACTTAGTTCCTGATCACCATAGCTTTAAGAAATGTCTAAATGTATCTACATATAAATGTCTATGCCTAGACTATAATGATATTATGGCTTCACCTGATCGATGCAGCCGTTAAAGCCATATTTATGTCACCTTAAAAACAACAACAATAACGTTCAATTTTGGAAACAAAGTATGAGTTCGTAAACACAATTAAGCTACGGGTAGCGCGCTCTCTCCTTTTTTGTCCCGGTGTCAGCTGAGTTTCTCTGCGAGGCTCTCTGGCGTTACAGAGCAAGTCAATGTCAGCATTTCATGCCCGGCTACAATGAACTGCAAACCCCTAGAATGGTGACCTGAGAGCCGTTCATAATGCACGCACGATTCACAACATCTGCCTGTAGCCCAGGGAGAAAGAACGTCAGACAGTGACAATGGCGATGGCAAGGTAGTAAGTGAGCAGTGACGAGAAAGTACGAGAGGCACCGTGCCGCCTGTGCAAATGCAGCAGTTAGAATCCATGGCATTTACCTTAGCAGGGAGATTCTTTATTGTGCCTCCCTAGCCTCTAACCAGCCCGAAGAACAGCGCATTGCCAAACAATGCCTCGTCATTTCCAAACCAGCACTCGTTTTGCTAGCAATTGCAAGTGGTCTGGCAGATTTGGGTGTTTGCATTAAATCTTACATTATGAATATTTTATTTTTTAAATTACCCCGTTTCTGCTTCTGCATTAGCCGTGTGCTGTCTCCCTCCCTCCCCCCCCACCCTGCGTCAGCCCCCTCCCCTTGCCCTCTCCCTTTTTCTCAGAAGATCACTTCCTCACGTTCAAGAACAGCCAACTGAGACCTACAAAAATGAACTCATTGCGCTTGAGTCGGTATTGGCTAATGTCTGCCACTGCTGTCTGAATTCCCCTTTCCCACAACACTGCAAGCCCCTTACCTTCCCCCGCGCAGTTTGCTTTGTAAAAAGCTAAACCAGGAGAGCCAGGGGGCTGTTGGCGGCTAGGTCCAGCTGGGAATCGGATGGGCAGCTGGGTTTCCCACCAAGAATGTATCATGTATCATGCACGGGGACCAGGAAGGCTTCTCTCCTTTGACCATTTGTTTCTCCTCGCTTGGGATTCCTCTCCCGCCTCCCCCCCCCCCCCACACCCTGCTCCATCTCCCCCCCCCCCCCCCCCCCCCCCGCCATTCCTAGAATTTTGTACTTGCTCCTGTCGAGCCATGTCTCCCTCGCCCTGTTTCAAAACTGAACTGAGGGTGTAGGTGAAGTGTTCGATGTAGAGGTCACAGCCCAGAGCCCCTTCTTGCCGCCTGGAGTCTCCTTAGGCGGCATTAAAGCCGAACCAAATCAAGCCTGGGAGACTTCTCCGCACCTTCCTGGCCCTCCCCCCTCCACCTCCAGATTTGGGGAAATAACGAGAACCCTCCAAGACTGAAAAATATGCAATGGCCCCACGCCGCCCTCCCTGCATCTTGGCTCGGCTCTTGGGCCGGCTGGGGCCCGGAGCACGGCCGCTCAGCTCAGTTGGCTCGGACAGTCCCCTTCCGCCCTAAAGGAATCCATCGATCGGCTCAATTGCCGCCTCTTGATTGCAAAGAGGACTTGGTGGTGATTGGGGGCGGGGGGGGGGAGCGCTTCCTGCGGGGACCCAGGCTTTCCACGAGGTGCCTGGAAGTAACTCCACAATCCCCAACATTCTAAAGGCTTCCAGTCTTGCGGAGGGCCACAGGGACATCACCTCCCCCACCCCACCCCATCCAACCACCCAGCTGCCTTCCTACGCAGTTTACAACCGAACAATCATCCGGTTCTTGGGAGGAGCTGGTGGGCTGGTGGTGTCTGTAATGAACTAAAGCGTGGTCCTAAAAGATGGCATAAGAGGAGAGCCCCAGAGGAGGAAGTTGGAGCCCGGGGCCTCAGCCTGTCTGGCCGGCCTTATTTTGGAAAGGGTGTGCTGTGTGGACCCCTGTACAAATCGGGCTCCTCTCCCTCAAAGGGAGCCTGACTGCCCTCTCTAGCGACTTCTAGCTGGCCCAGGTTCCGGGGAAGGGAAAAGGGCTGGGGGGCGGGGGGGGGGGGAGAGGCTGGCAAAAAGAATCCCCAAAGGTTGAGCCGTTGGGACCTGGGACTGCGGAGCAACACCTAAGGGCAGGCACCCCATCCTAGAGGCGGATCTCTTCCGAGCTTGTGAACTCCGGTCGATGAAAAATAAGTTACAAATTCTTGCAACAGTAGCTTTGCGTGTACTCATTTCGCTCCCATGTCCAGACGGGGTCGGCTATTGAATAAGGCTCTTTTATTCCGCATGGGGCAGGGGATTTGTGGCCATGGTCCCCCTTTTATTCCTCTCTCTATGGAAACCCAGATCATGGGGAGAAATATGCGAGGCTGCATAAAGACAAGCAGCAGAGAGGAGCGCTTGAGAGCGGCATCTGTTACACTTGGGAAGTTAGACTGACAGGGGAAAGCGAAGGAAACCCTCTCCAGTAGATTAGTTAGAACAGCCAGAAGATTTAACTATATGCAGATTCCAAAAAATCCTTCCATGCAAGGGGGACGAGGATGCTGCTTGGCTTTGACTCGGGCCGCTGAAATGCAGCATTCCAGCTAGTCGGAAAGGCTTCCTTCTGCCTGGCCCCCTGGTAACGGCTAGCCTGATACCTGAATAGCCCAGGGGTGGGGGTGGGTGCAAGGCACCAAAGAAGGGGCTGCCCTTCTGCTCCAGGCATTTCTCTCCTCATCGAGGCTGAGGCGCTGGGGCTCCACCAGCAAACCTGGCTAAGTGGGGCTCAGGCCCCGACTGCAGGAGGGGCTGCCCTCCCTAGATTGGGCGAGAGCTGCCAGGTTAGAACGCTAAGGGCACGACGGGCCCTGATCTAGTGCAAACAACCACGCCGGCTCCTCTAGGCCAATCCGTTAAAGAACGCTAAACACTGTTATACAGCTCCAGGGACGAGCACCTTGGCCATCGGGGACCCTTCCGAGCCCTAAGACTTGAGCACTCCAATGTGTAAGGCGCCTTTCCCTCTGACCGCTAAAGTGACCCCACCCCAGCCCTCGAGGGTCTCCACAAGTGGGAAGCTTGCAGAGCTCTAGAAAGCTGCGCCCCACCCCCCCTCACTCGCACACGCACACCCACGCACACACCCACACACCCACGCTCGCGTGCACACACACACACACACACACACACACGAGCGCGCGCGCGCACACACACAACAGGAGAACTCATTTTTCAATAAGGCAAAAGTTGAAGCCCGAACGACCAAAAACAGCTTCGGAGTCGGACAAAAGAGGAGACACAATTGACAATTGAAAAACCAACCAACCAACCAACCAAAAAAAAAAAACAAAAAACGAGCCAGAGCTAAGCGTTCCGAGGACCCTCGGCAAAAGAAACTATTTCAAGGAAGGGACAGCAGGCTGGGTCGTAAATAATCACTGCCAATAACTACGAGATTGTCATTTTGTTTTAGAGAAAGGAAGGAAGGAAGGAAGGAAGGAAGGAAGGAAGGAAGGAAGGAAGGAAGGAAGGAAGGAAGGAAGGAAGGAAGGAAGGAAGGAAGGAAGGAAGGAAGGAAGGAAGGAAGGAAGGAAGGAAGGAAGGAAGGAAGGAAGGGAGGGAGGGAGGAAGGAAGCAAGAAAAAATAAAGTCGCGTCCCACCCAACACCAGTTTCTTCTGCCCAATAGACTTTTTTTTCATTCCCCATCCAGTTCCGACTCCCTTAGCTCACTGCTTTTTCCCAAACGAGCCCTACCCGAAGGACCCCGAGGATCTTTAGCTATAGAAAGGAATTGGAGAAGAAGCTGCTCACCTTGGCTTTTTCATTTTTTCCTTTTCTCGAATTTCCTTCAGATCTGTCTTCTTAGGGAAACTAATGCCTTAATGACTTTCTGGTAGCTGCAAGCCTTCTTTTATTTCTGCTAAATATATGAAAATGTATGCAAATTTAAATCAAGCTTAACCTAGGAGCTCTTGCAATATATTTAATGGAATTTCAAACCAATAAGGGAGACTCTGCTGCAGTCTTCTGCAACGAAGCTAGATTACTTCCAAAATTGTGCCCAGAACGGTCATTTTAAAACTTGGGAGCCAAGGGATGGGTGCCTTGCTTTCCAAGCCACAGCACCTCGAAAATCCTCGCGTTTGGTCCAACCCTGCCCCCAAAGAGAGGAATTGAAAGGGGGGATGTAGAAAACAATGACTTTTCCTGACTTGGAAAGGCTTAGGGGAGGACAAGGAGTTTTTCCCATTCCTGCCCCCCAAACACACACACACACACACACACACACACACACACACACACACACACACACCCTGTTTCTTTGAGAAGGAAATAAATTAAAGCTTTCTCTTCAGAATCTGAAAGAAAACTCAACTCAAGACTCAGATTCATTTGGGAAGGGAGCTGGTGATGCAAAAGCATCATAGCTTTCCCACTCCAGCGTATTAAGGACAAATGAAAGCATTTCCCTTTCTTAAAAGTCCCTTAGAAAGTCTTTTCTACTTTTCCAAGGGATCAACGACATGGGGGGTGAGGCAGCCGCCACCCTTCTCCCAAAAGTCCTGGTCACTGGCCTGCCTGTCAGTGGGCATTCCAAAAAAGGCTTAGTGTGACTGGGAGGGTTGTTCAGGTGTTGAGAGCTTCCCTCTTGGTGAGGGGCTTCTTCTGAGATGTGGCACCCAAGTACCGAATGGATGGGGTGACAAACTTCGGAAAAGCCAAAGGCACTTGCATCCGGAAAGGTTCCACTGGACTCTCCCAGAATAGTTTAGTTCTTCACCTTCCCTAAATTGTCACTGGGGTTTTTGATGCTGTCGTCTCGGGGGAGCCCAAGAGAACATCTAGTCTAACCTCCTCATTTGACAGTAGAATAGTTCCCCGGGGCCCAGAGATGGCAAAGGATTTGCTGGAGGTCAGAGGTAGTAATCCACAAAGTGAGGATCTGAATTCAGATCCTCCCAGTCTCCCACCTCTGCCCAATGCTTTCAGTTCTATCCTATGGAACTTACTATTCGAAGAAAAAACAAAACGAGGAAGGGCTATCTCCTTTATTTATTCTTTCGGGTCATGCATCTCAGGGAATTTTTTAAAAGATCTCTACTGGGAATTTGAAGTTTCTTGATTTATAGTCTTTTCCTAGATGCCTTTGTTGTTACAACTTTCTAAGATATTTTATTTTGTAATTAACTCCGCGCCTGATCCATAGCGTTGAGGGGAGCTGAGAAAATCCTTATAAACCGGCTGAGGATGCAAAGTCAATCTGAGAAGAGTATCTCGTCTATTTTCTATTTTCTATCCCTATTTGGAATTCATCGTTAAGGTTCGAAACGCGGCCTTGCCATCCTCTAGACTGCTTCCCGCCCCCCTCCCGCCCAGGATCCCTTTTAAAAAACAAATGTTTGGCATCGTCCAGAGGAGAAAGAGTTAAATAAATGATCCGTGGATAGTCAGCTAGAGGCAACCAATGGAGCCTAAAGATTGATTCACTTCCTGCTTCAGTCCTCACTTTAACTCCTGGGTTTCACAAACCTAATTTGGAAAGCGCGACCTGCCTCCTTGGCCATCATTGGTGCCAGCAAAAGCTTCCCCGCACAAGGAGGGCTGCCATTGGCCAGGACGACTGCCAATAACTAAGTGGCTGCTGATTTGGCTCCCTTGCTTCGTAGATGTCAAAGGCTGAAGCTGCTCCCTTTGCCACATTATAACTAGTAGGGGATCTACACCAACCATGGCCACAGCTGCCTCTAATCCCTACAGCATTCTCAGTTCCAGCTCCTTGGTCCATGCAGACTCTGCAGGCATGCAGCAAGGGAGCCCTTTCCGAAACCCTCAAAAACTTCTCCAAAGTGATTACTTGCAGGGAGTTCCCAGCAATGGGCATCCCCTCGGACACCACTGGGTGACCAGCCTCAGTGACGGGAGTCCCTGGTCCTCCACCCTGGCGAGCAGCCCTCTGGACCAGCAGGACGTGAAGCCAGGGCGAGAAGATCTTCAACTTGGCGCCATCATCCATCACCGGTCGCCTCATGTTCCCCACCACTCACCTCATACAAACCACCCCAACGCCTGGGGAGCCAGCCCAGCGCATAACTCCTCGCTAACGTCCAGTGGGCAGCCCATGAATGTCTACTCTCAGCCTGGCTTCACGGTCAGTGGCATGCTGGAGCACGGGGGGCTCACCCCGCCTCCCACCTCGGGCCCGACCCAGGGGCTGCATCCCGTGCTGAGGGACACGGCGGAGCACGGAGACCTCGGGGCCCACCACTGCCAGGACCACTCGGACGAAGAGACCCCGACGTCGGACGAGTTGGAGCAGTTCGCCAAGCAGTTCAAACAAAGGCGCATCAAGCTGGGCTTCACGCAGGCGGACGTGGGCTTGGCGCTGGGCACCCTCTACGGCAACGTCTTCTCGCAGACCACCATCTGCAGGTTCGAGGCGCTTCAGCTGAGCTTCAAGAACATGTGCAAGCTGAAGCCCCTCCTGAACAAGTGGCTGGAGGAGGCCGACTCGTCCACCGGGAGCCCCACGAGCATTGACAAGATAGCGGCCCAGGGCCGGAAGAGGAAGAAGAGAACTTCCATAGAGGTGAGTGTCAAGGGGGTCCTGGAGACGCACTTTCTGAAGTGCCCCAAGCCTGCCGCCCAAGAGATCTCCTCCCTTGCCGACAGCCTGCAGCTGGAGAAGGAGGTGGTGCGGGTCTGGTTCTGTAACCGGCGACAGAAAGAGAAAAGGATGACCCCGCCCG
Organism: Monodelphis domestica; assembly: GCF_027887165.1. Classification (NCBI taxonomy): domain Eukaryota; kingdom Metazoa; phylum Chordata; class Mammalia; order Didelphimorphia; family Didelphidae; genus Monodelphis; species Monodelphis domestica. The sequence continues at coordinate 26,619,630 of NC_077235.1, read as the reverse complement.
GGGAGCAGCCCCCGGGGCCGCCGCCGCCGCCGCCCGGGCCCCCGGGGCCGCCGCCGCCGCCGCCGCACGAGGTCTACGGCCACGCGGTGAAGACGGACACGTCGTGCCACGATCTGTGACTGTCGGGGCTCGGGGCTGCGCTGGGAGGGAGCCGCGCGACTGGCTCCCGAGGGGCTTTTGCTTAGACGTTCAAAGAGGCAACAAACACACACGTACATGCACAGTCCGTCCCGCTGAGAAGGCGTGGGCCCCGGAGCCCGGACGCTCTCCTCTGCGCTCTAGAGCCCTCGCTGCAATCTTCTTTTTGTTGTGGTTGTGGTTGGTTTTTTCCTTCTTTCCGCTGATCAATACTTAGTGTTTACTCTCCAGCAAGGTTTTTGTCGGTCTCCGCTAGGAAGAGAGGAAGGGTGGGTGGGGGGTGGGGGTGGGGGGTGGGAGAGAAGAAAAGACAGATGTGTGCCTATGAATAACCTTTCAGCGCCTTGGTTATAGCAGCTGTATTTCAGGTGAAATCTGTTTTACAATAGACTAGTTTTGCATTTTTTAAACTTCTCTAGCGTTTTCTCAATGTCCGAGGTGTTTTGCTACAAGCTGTACACAATATTTGTGAAATACTTTGTATCTCAGCGACCATGATCTCCCAACTAGAGAGCATCCTCGGGCTCCTTCCTGCCTCCTGCCGCTGCCGCTGCCGCCGCCGCCGCCGCCGCCGCCGAGCTGATGGCTTGAACCTGCCCGCAAGGCAGTTGGCTGGGATACCCCCTCCCCTAATCCGAATGGAGACCAAATACAAACCGAATACTGGGGAGCCCGGGGGTGGGCCGGTGGGGAGGAGGACCAAGGAAAAGGCAGGTGGGGGGCTCCAAAGACACACTTCCAGAGAGTCGCGGGCGAGGAGGAAGAGGAAGAAGAGGAGGACGAGAACGAGGAGGTTGAGGCGTAGCGTCCTTCCTTGCCTTTCCTCTCCGGGATCTCTGATCCTCCCTCTACCCCCGCTCCCCAAGCTGTTCCACCCCCTCCCACCCAGTCCCCCAGATGCTCGAGCCTCGGAGCTGTTCGCCCTTAGCAAACACAAGTTAAGCCCCAGGAGAAGGATCCAAGGTTCTCCCCCCAGAGAGGAGCACCCAGGCAGACAGAGCTGACCGATGATCCCAAATCCCAACTGCCTTCCTCCCCGCCCTTTCCTTTCTTTTTTTCCTTTTCCTTTTTTTCCTTTTAGCTGAGGCCGTTGAGTAGTGCCAGTCAAGAAAGCCGAGGGTGGAGAAACTCCTCTGCTGTGCCTTGGGAGACTGCTTTCCGGGTGCCCTGCTTTTTGCCCCTCCAAAGGTCCCGGAGGCATTAGGGGAGAACCGGGCCAGCATGTCCCCCTCCCCCTCGGTTCACCCGGGGCGTCTTCCCCTCTAAGCTGAAACCCCGAGAGGGCTGGAAAAGCTCTTGGAAAAGAAGAAGAAAACAATGAATGAAGGAATGAATGAATGAATGAATTGGAACCATTTGAAAGGTCCCAGTTCTCCAGCTAGAGAAATGCGCTCCACCCCCTCACATGGACCGAGTACAGTGTATATATCAGTGTCTGTGTGTAGGGGCTTGTGTGATGGCTGATGCCCACATATGCAAACGTCTCCACTGTGCAGCTCTCTGTGCGCACCTCTGTGTGGCTGTAGGTCTAGCTGTGTATCTCTTTCTATATGTACCATCTCGATATACTGTATACAGAGCCCCCATATGCGCTGTTATTGTTGCTTCGTTGCTCTCTATAAAATATATACACGCATTCTCTCAAGGCACATCACTTCATCACGCACGCACACACATGTATACACGCACCACAGCACCTACCGTATCTATCCGTCTACAGCCCCCTCCAGCTAGCCAGCTCACCTTTGGAGGGCCGGAGGAGGGGGCGTTCGTTATCTTGGTTAGACAAAGCTAGACTACCTAAGGACCAGGAAGCCTCCTTCGGGCCCCTTGTTGAGAATATGCTGGGAGGGAGGAGAAGGGCTGGTGCCTGGGGACCGAGGCTCCCCCGAAACCTCTGGGGAGCCTTCCAGCTGGGGATCCCATTCCAGGCTCCATCCGGAGATGCCAGCCCCTTTCCCCTGGCCCGGCCCCCCACAATTTCCCTACAGTATTTACTATCATTTGCCCCCCAGCATTTCCCCAAGAAGTGCTTGGGTGAAACCCTGAGTTGATCAAAACATCCCTGCCGACTTTATAATTGTACAGTTTTGTATATTAAACGGTTTTTGAAGTTATTAATTTAAAGAAAGATCATTTAGTTTATTCATTTAGTAACGGATGTATAATAAACGCTATTTTTCCTTAAGAGTTGCTTTTTTCAACTATTTTATTCCAAATGCCTATTGCAGTTACCAACAATTATTTATTTTCAATAAATTCCACATTATGTTTTTAAGAAACTCTTTGCAAAAAAAAAAATGAACTGCGTGTCAAAAAAAAAAAACCAATTCGCTGTTAATGTTTGGTCGTCTACCAGTTTTAGTCAGGGGGTTTATATTGACGCGATATTTTATTGTTGTTAAAGAAAAAAGGGTTTAAATAAAACATTTTTCCAAAAAAAAATGTTGCTTTGTTGTGTGATGTATAAACTGGACTAGCCAATGCAGCTCAGCCTCTACAAGTCTTCAGGTTAGAAATTAGTCATTGTTTTGATTCTTGATTTATTCTGTGTGTGTGTGTGTGTCTGTCTCTGTCTGACTCTGTCTCTCTGTCTCTGTCTCTCACTCCCCCTCTCCCTCTCCCTCTCTCTCAACTGGGGAGATTCTGCTACATGTACACAGACATCCCATGTAGATTCAGAATTCTGTCAAGCCTATTAGAAAAGGCCAATGTTTTCATTTAAGTAGGGAGAGTAGTGTTCTCCCCCCTCCTACAATCTGGACATAGCTACTATTCAGTTTCCCTCCCCAGACAAACCCAGATCCTCACCAGAAAGAAATCCAGAACCGGGTAAAGATTATCTACTTGTAGTTCTCTTGACAGGAAGATGTAATAGCAGCAAAGTAGTAGGGAATCTGGAGTCAAGACCTGGGGATTCAATCAAATGTGACCTCTATTAAGTCCATTTCAGTGCTATGGTTTTGCCTCAGTTTCCTCCTCTGTAAAACAAAGAAGTTAGGATAGATGGTCCTTGGAACTCTAAAGTCTCTACAAGATCTAAAGCTTATGAGTCCAAGAAAATCCTGTAATCACCCCTTGCCACCCTGGCCCCCAGGTGACTTTTGGCTAACTTAGCTTCCTGTTGCCCCAGTGAGAGTTGTGCCCTTCTCTTTCTGAGGATCCCCCATCCCAGACCATAAATGCCAGTCTGGGCTATTTGTTTGACCTTATAGGAGTTGACTTTTGCAGAAGGCATTCTTCTTGAAGCAGGTATAAATCCCTCTCTGGGTTCAGTTTATTAAATCTTTCCCCTTCCCATTTAATCATGATAATTTTATTTCTATACCTCCAAGTAATAAGGGAGATTTATACATAATGCTAGTCACACCAGAAGTCATTAGTCAGAGGTCTTGTATCAAAACAAGGGGGAGATATATGTTAAGGTTGTCTACACACATGTGTAACCCAACTCAAGGCATTCTTTTGTTTCTCAGGGCGCACAATACTCTTTTCTGTGTGTATATACCAATAGATGGAACATTCTGATAACATTTTATAGCTGCCAAGCCAGCCTCCATTCACAAGTTTGAAGTAGGCAATTTTTGTTAAGCAAAAGCAAAAATATTTCATTTGTTATTTTACTAGATAATTATTATTACAGGTAATGCCTCACATTTTTCTGGTTGCCTAATCATTGACAGCTGTATACAGCATTATATGCATGTGAGCATTGTGTATCACACAGATTTACAGATCAGATGTGTGTGTACACACCTGGCATATTGCTCAACCCTTAAGTGTTGTCTAAGTTTATGCCAACTTCCCTTGGTTGCCCTGTGAAAACTTTGAGCTGATTTTCAAGGTGGAGGGTTTTGTTGTTGTTGTTGTTGTTGTTGTTGTTGTTAAAACATAGAGCCCAAACTCTACAGTATTTTGAGGTGATTTTTAACTGAACCAGAAGCCAGTGTTTTTGCTTTTTGAGCTGCCCTTACTTTTCTTTCTCTTAAAATTACTATGGAGATCTAGAATGAGAATGCCACCAATGAAATTTCCTTTGCAATAAGTTTCTCTCCAACCCCCTGCTAGTATGCCACCTTCAGAAAAGTTTGAGGAGATTGATGCCTGAGACTAAACATTTCCTTCCCTTGTGTTCTTCAAAATGGAAGGGGAATGCCATTTTAGCCTCAGTTTCCCTTCATGCTCTTTCAGGGTGGCTGCTTTGTTCCTTGGGAATGAAGATTGGATCTTCAAAAAGAACAACAATAATTATTTTAATGGGGGGGGGACCACAACTGAAAATCTCCACTCTTTACTTGGGCATAGCTATAAAAAATGCATAGACTTGGGGTGGGAGGATGTGGGTGGGTGGATGGGGGTGGGGTTTCCTAAGGATTAAAGAACAAAGTAAACCAAATTGTAAATATGTGTTAAAATACAACTATATACAAGTAGACACAAAGAATCCTCTTCATCTACAGACCTCTGGATGCACTGAACAAAAAAAGAAAGTAGATACTAAGCTATAGTGTTGCCCTTTGCAAAAATAAAGAACAAAAGAAAATATCATCCCTGGCAACTGTAGCTAGTCCTTCTAAAGGTGGGGGCAGTGAACAAATCAAGTACCAGGCAGTAACAAACTCAAATCTTGTTCCCTGAGCATTATTTAACATTCAGAGATTTCCCTTGCTCTCAGCCCAAGCTGCTATTTTCCTTTAATGCTAGTAGTTCTAAGTAGTATTATTAACATTTGGTGTTTTTTTTATTTAAAATTGCTTTTTAAGGGGGGGATAGAAAAGAAGAAAATATAAATGACAGAAGCATAAAAAAGTAAGTTTCCAAAAATAAGCATTTATTCTTTCCCGTCCCCCTCTCCCGACAGCACTTTTTAGGCACATATGGAACTAGAGATCTGCAGGAATATATATGACTTGGTATAAGAAATTCAACATACAATTGTTTCCAAAAATGTCTTAAATCAGAAAATGAGGCCAATAGCATTCTAGCTGACTCCCTATTACACTCATTTCTTTAGCAAAATAAAACCCTCAAAGCAGAGAATGTTCTGTTTATGTGTTCCTAGATAGTTCTAAAATTGGAAGCTATCAACAGGCTTCTTTTCAGATGTCAGCTTTCCAGCTCTAAAAAAATGCCCAGGCAAGAGCTATTTGACATCGATTAAGGCTTTAGGGCAAATTACAAGAAGGGCAGAGTTGTATACTTTACCATACAGATGGCAGAACTTTTCGAAAGTCAGGGAACTGTTTGCAAAAAAATACGGTCGCCAAAATATTTTGTAAATGTCACAGTGTGTAAGGAAGGAAGGAGAAATTTCACCTTCCACATCCTGGACTCAGCGTGCCACCCGTGGACAAGATCCACAAAATCACACCCTCCCAGTAAAAGGAATTCCTTCTCTTGTTCACCCGTGAAAGTAGAGATCTCTGTCTACACCCTCCCTATATGAAATCATAGCTTTTGGTATTCAGCTCCCCCCCCCCCAAAGCCTTCCTAACTAGGTCATCTTGTGAACAAGCTTGGTGAATTTGCAGACCAAACTACTTCATCATGACAATCCTGTGACTTAAATGTATTTCTGGGTATACGCTCAGAGAGACTGTGGTTTAGCCAAAAGAGAACCAGCAGGGAAAATGATCAATTCACTGCCCCACTCTTTCAGCTACTCAAGTTATGTCTACCAGGGGCTAGAAGAAGAAAAGAATCAATCAGTCCTTTGTTTCATCCATTCAATGTCAAATAACCAGTATGAATGCCCTCCTCCCCCCCTCCCGTTATCTGGCATCATATAGCCACATGGATAGTTTCCCCAGCTCTGAAGATAAAAAAAAGCACCTGAGTTCCAAGAAGCAATGCAAAAAGAGATTCAAGAATATGGTCAATTCCTTTATGGAAACAAGGAGCCATATACAAACATTTGGAAAACTGGTTGGATTTCAGCATCCGCAGTGGATTTTCCACATGAAGTAGAACCATTATAATACACCACATGGCTTTGGCTAGCTTATAGGCCAAGTACTGCTCCCAGCTCCCACCTGCCCACCCGCCCACACACAACTAGACACATAGTAAAAGGCTCATCCTATAAAGCGGGTGCTAGTCCCAGTGCTATCAAGGGGTTTGTTTCATAGAATTTACAAATGGATTTATAAGATTTTCCCTGCCATAATGCCTACAATCTGAGAACATAAAAATTGCATGCATTCACCATCTGGTATCATCACTGCTGAAATAAAAAATTAAAAACAAAAAAGAATGGTGGGCTCTGGACCAGGGACAGGAGTGGTGTCTTGGGCAGGAAAAATGGCATGTCATTCTAAGCTTTGAGAAAATGTTACAGGTGGAACAGCAACATGGAAAAATGTTTTCGGGGGGGGGTATTATTTAGTTACCATCAATGTGGCCACTGATGGCTAATTTTCACATATCTGTGTGCCCCTTTAAGTTTTCCAGGCTCCATATCAGTTTAGAAGAGGTCGGAGTAAATGTTCAAAACCTTGTGGGGTGACTTGACCTTATGGTATTTGAGGATAGGAAATGGGGGGCTGGCGGGGGGGGGGAGGTCAGTGCTGTAAAGGCCTATTGGCTTCCCAATGAAGAGAGTGGATGATAGTCAGCGTTTGGTTTACACCCCAATGAAAAGGCAGTGGCTACCCACAAACAAACTCCTTTCATCAAAAGGAGAGCCAACGATGCACGAATAAAATGCCTGCAACCTGGAGATTTCAGATCCTCCAGAAAGTTGCTTTCGTTTACAATGTTCAGGTTTTCTGGGGCAGAAAACCTGGTTTCTACCCAATCTGACATTCCGATGGAATCGAAAGCGATTCCTTACGGCGGCCAGATTGTCCATTCCCACTGGCACCCCCAGCCCTGCTTCCTGCTTAGAGATACTTAGGGAAGTAAAGGGGCTGGGGACCCTGAAAGCTCCAGCCAGTCAGTACCATGGGCCCTTAGGAAGTCAGGAAGTCCAGTATGTGAGTTAGAGTCCCTTCGGGAGCCCCCTCCAACTCTCAAATGATCCTGTTTGACATCTCCTGGTTCTGTGCTCTCTGCTGCATTCTAAAATGTCTGTCTGATTTCAAAGGGGTCAAACAACATTTCTGAATGACTGCAAGAAAAATCGATGGCCAACTCCCCCCCCCCCAGCTCGGACAGCCCTCCGTTACTGCCAGTTGCCATCCTCTACCTGTTTATGATTGGCTTACAGTACTTGCCAATTCGAATTGAAAAGCAAATTCAAGATAAATATGCATAAGCTCAATTTGGGGAAGTTGGAACCAACGTCTAAGGGCCAGAATGCATCATGTTTGGAATTCTCCGAGCCCCTGTCCTCCATAAGGATTCCAAGACACCATAGAAAGAGAAAGAGCATGGGCACTCTAGACTGTGCAACAACCAATATGCAAATTGCAACAAAATGACCACTTCAGGCCACACAAAATGACCACGATCAGTCCAGGCAAGAAACTCATTAATATCAATAGGCGTTCTGGGCACAATTGAAGAGCAGTATATGACATGGGTCTCATTCATTTCCCTGTGAGAGTAGGAGAGACCAGAGGCTCACAGAGCAGAGGAACAAAGTCTGACATTTTTTAAACTCATGCCATATAGGCCTTGAAAAGCCAACAAACACACCCAAATTTGCAAATAGGGCTAAATGTATATTGGAATCCTTTAGAGAAAAACAAGGATGAGGTAACCGATAAACCCAAAAAGGTCTCAAGGGATCACACGCTTGGGGTTCACAATATCAGTAATTAAAAATCCCTGTGAACATTTGCAGTGGGGAGGAAAAGGACTTCATATAAGGGTAGATGGCCAATTTTTAAATCACAATCTCTCAGCTACTTTTATTTTTCTTAAAGTATCAAAAACAATCAGAACACATTGTGGACTAATTGCTTTTAAAATGCTAATTGAACTCATTTTTAAGCCAGTAGCCCCCCAGATTTCCTCCCTCCCCCATATTTCAGCTAGGATATGTCAAATTGGCCAAAGTAATCAGATCTTTTGTTCTTGTTTTAAATATGCTTAAGTAAAAAAAGGTTCTCAGGTCTGAGACCTTCTATATCTCGGCCAAGAGTATTTTTTCCCTGTCTCACTTCTAGCCCTTTGGAAAATAAAGTATGTAATAACAACAGTGAATGGTCTTTAACTAAAGACATGGAAATAATTGAATCATTACCCAAAGAAAAAGAGCAGGGATTTTTATTTTCTATTAAAAAAAAAAACAACAGCCAAACCCTTCCTAATCGGAGGCCACGTCTCCACTGGTAGGATTTGTTGCTAAAACCTTTCTCTGTGTCCTGCCCTGCCCAGAGCTTCATGTCACATTAAATGAATCAGGCAATGGAGAAAAAAGAGCTTCGAGCTCTCTGCCATACTTCCACATAGGAACATATGAATTTCAGAACTCAGCACTTCAAAAACTCATAAACAAATAAATATGCCAAATTTGGGCATGTTACCAGCCAGATCATTTTAATAATGCCCGCAAGATAGGGTTTGGGCAATACCCCAGTGCCTTCTGAAATGATTACTTTCCATGAAATAACTGCTGAGTTCTTAACATTTCTTTGCTTTGTCTTAGTAACGTTATAAACCTTGGCTGAAAGGACAATAAAAAGAACAGACATCTGACATTCGCCTGGCCATTAAATATCATCTTCATCTTTCCAAAACCGAGCTCGCCCACATTTATGGGAATCTTTTTAGGAAAGGAAGGAATCAAGAGGAAATGTGCATCTATAAACCGATCCTGAACTTGCAAAACAACTTTCCACTCAGGATTTGGGTTGAATGGCAAATTCAACAGGAACTGTGGACGCCGATTTCTTTCCCCCTGCTTCAGCCAGCCCTCCCATTAGGGGATTAGTTTTTATTATCTATGGATACAACTAGTAACTTGTAATCTGGTTAAACGAAATGGAAAGGCCACCAGCAGGTGCTGGGAATAATATCCCAAGAGGCAGATTCTTTGCAATTGTTCCTTCTGCTCCCTGTGTGCATGCCAAAACAGGGGCAAATGCTGGGGGAGAAATAAGCATGAATAAATCAATATATTTCTGGATATACATGAGAGCATACATATATGTCTAGCGTGTGCATATCTACATATATTTGCAAACACACATGTATTTTACATGTAGGCACGGCATATGTGTATGTATGTATGTATGTATGTCTATTTGCAGCTCTGAAAATCCTGTTGGGAATCCGAGGGCGATGTGAGAAAGTGTTTTCTAATAGCTCTTCATAGCCACATTATTTCTTTCTAAAAAAGCCTGCTTGAGCTTTATGGACGCAGTGTCTTTCTCAGTAGCAATGTGTGAATTTGTTTTTATAAATTCTGGGGCTGTGGAGAGGGAAGCTCGGCTGCTTAAAGAAAGACACTTCCTTGCCTTGTTGAGATGATTTCAGAAAACTGAAGAAAGCCAGAGCCGTTAGAAACGGATGACGACTGAAATGGAGCAGAGGTTTTGCTTTTGCTTTTTCCAAATCTGTTCAGCATATTTCAAGATAGCCATTAATTTGGGGGAAATAGACTCAAAATGTAAAACATATCAGTCAACTACAAATAATAAAGGAAAAGTGTAACGAGAGGAAGCAACGCTTCGGTCATGGCGTTTGCTTATCTTCCTCATTGGGAAGAGTTAAAAATATAGAGGGACTGCTTCAAATGCTGGTGTCGGGTGACAGAACTAAGACTTGCCTTCAAGTCTAACCTGCACACAGCAGGCTTTTACTGTGTGTAGCTCCACTTCCAGAAACAAAGAGAAAGAGATCTGCGGCGTGCCCAAATTCATGTGAGAACGTGCCTCGCTCTTACCTACTTCACCAATGGTCACTGAAATCCAAGCCAGCTCTTTCCCCTGTCACTCAGTAACTTTCTCTGCTCCAAGTGCAAAGCCGTCTTTCATTTTGGACTTGGCGGCGGGGAGAAGGGCAGGCTCTAGTCAAACAGCATCTTGGTTAGGAAGTGGATGGCTGTAGCCATCGTGCTCAAAAAATTGGGCGTCCGTCCTCTCTCTAGCTGGGGGTCTGGAAGGGATTTTATCCTAGAAATCGGTCGTGTCTTACTTTGGTCTTGTTATGACCAGTCTTTTGGGGCTTGGAGTTCGGTTAACACAATCTGGGTGCCTGGGCACTTCTTTTAGATGGCCCTGGAGTCTCAACCCTTTTCTAAACTTAGGGGGCTCCTGAAATTCACTCTCACTCCAGCCCAGGTCAGAGCAATCCCATCCAATGGCTATCCACAGGCGAGGCTCCAACTGGAAACTGGGTCTGGACTTCATGGTCAAAGCGGCATTTTAGCCTGCTTGCTCCAGCAGGTTTCAATTATTCCCCAATCGGGGCGACTTCTAGGGGGTTTGTTTTTCCTACTCTGGCCTGTAAACTCCTTCGTCCTGCCTCATGGAGTACTTGGTGATATCTCTGCAAATGATACCGACTCTCTGAAAAGTGCTAATCATTTTTAGCGTTGACTAGAGAAAGAGCCCAGGGCCTGGAGGCAGGTAATCAAAAAAGTCTGCCTTCTTTGCTGTGTTCCCTTTTAAAAGAACATAACACACTGCTTCCTGAGCTTCTTGTTCCCATTGAAGAACTCTTCAAAATGAGCACCATGACGCTAAAACTTTGCCAAGGGGAGAAGTATTTCCAGGTATCTCCCGGTTTGTAATCGCTTCTCTTCTGATGGATTCACGAGGCCTCCGGCATTGCAAGAGAGGGAATAGGCGGTCTTTGGGCCATCCCTGCCTCTCTAGTCATGCTTTTCATGCGTTTCTGTTCTTCTGGCTCAGTCTCAGTAACCTGGACAGGGGACATTGCATGGACGGGCAATCAAAACACAGAATATAAAAAAGGTTCAAGTCAGTGTTTACAAGCCTATTAAATGTTTATAGCCTTTCCCAGATTAGACTGGGCATTAACGCTACTGTGTCCTGTTCTGCTAACAAACACTACAAGGACAGCCGAAGTGGGCTTCTCACGGTAAAATCGTTAATGAGAAGACAAAATGGTATAATATGCATTAATTTGTTCCCATGACAATAACTGCAAGAAGAATAGAAATTAGTGTGAGTCTAAACCACTCATTACAGCGGGCACAGGAGTGACTGGGACTCACTCAGTCTAGCTCTTGGGAATGACTTTCAGCCTGAGCTGCGCCCCAGAAAGGTGGGAAACTTCTCGGAGTCCAGACACACAGAACTGCGCTCCAGCCTTTGGTTACTAATCTGCAGGTGCCCTTATGTTTAAAGACTGATAAGCACTATAATTTTGATCCCACAGGTAACCAGAATGATTGCACATGCTATTATTTACATGTCTGTTTTATATTTGAAATATACCGTTACTTGCCTGCGTGGTACCCTGTAGCATCGAGAGTTCCAGAGGGTAATTATACGTTTCATAAAAACATGTTACTTTCATCTGATCATTAGGTCTGATAATGTTACAGCTTGTTAGAAAAGTTACGAGCAAAGTAACCGCTTATCTATCAGTCATGACTCGATCCCCAAACTCAGTGGGTTTTACTTCTCTCCTTCCAGGAAAACTATAGTGTTTCTACACGTGCATCACCAAGGATGCCAAATCTTCGGCTCTAGGCATATGGCAGCTAATTGTTTCACTGTCGGATATGTCAGGCCTCCCAGCTTCCTGGTGCCCCCTGGATACCCCCAATCACTGCTACAAACACGGAGGCTTCCTCTCCCAAAGAGGTCTAAGGGGACATTTGGGGTTTTCGGAAACTTGGTTATGAAGTTTCACAATATTCAAACTAATGAAAAATCTCTGTTAGCAATTTGACAATACCCACAAACCTCTGAAAGTTTGGGGGTCATTTTGAAAACAAATTGGGGCCTATCCTCTTCAAGTCTGCTATGAACCGAACAAAGAGCACCTAACTTGGAACCTAATGCCCAAGTCTCGTTGGAAAGCGAGAATCCCAAAGTGCTTTTAGATCCTAAAAATCATCGTTTTCTGGCTCCAACAGCTGCAGGAACAGCAGCCGCTGAAACAGGAATGAAAGCTGGAAAAAAAGAAAAAAACCTTCTTGAAGATGACTATCAGAATGACCTCGTTTCCCCTCCTTCCTCTCTTCCTCCACATTTCTAGGCCCTCCTACTACTGAGGCCTTAAGTGCCCCTATGCTGCCTGCCTTCTGGCCAAACAAAGGCCACCTCTGGCACCGCACCCTGGGCTGGCCTCCTCCCTTTCAGGACTCCCACACTCCCAAGGTACTTCTCCCTCCTTCCCCGTTGGATTGCCCATGCCTTCTCGGCAAGGTCCCAGAAGTACTTCCACTTCAAAAGAGAGCTAGGGCCAGGCAGTCCTAGCTTCCTTTCTTCTCCTCAGATCAGCACTTCCTTTTTTACCCTCGTTTCAGTCCCAGTTATGGAACCCAAACCATACTTAAGACTACATTCAACCCTCCCAGCTACAACCGAAGGATTAAAGAGGAAAGAAGATGGCAGAGGGCACAAATATCCCACACAGAAAGCACCAGGGGAATATGAGGGAGAAAGAAAAAGCAGAGCAAAGAAAAGGAACAATAACTGGTAGAACACAGAATCTGAGGGGAGAGGAACAGGGGCTCCATATTAAAACCTCCAGAGGCGATGGAGGTGAGAGAAAGAAGGAATTCAAACTCTAGACCAGCTGGGCCAACCTAAGAATCTTCCCCTCAAAAAGGGAAGGAAGCCATTTGTCTCTAGCTCTCCTAGGCCCACTCTCACCCTGTCATGTTTCCCAATGTCCTTTCTATCACCTCCTCTCATCATCCCCTCCAGGTCTGTCTTCCCTCCAAGTGTGTCGGGTTCCAAGCTTCCCTCTCTTGTCCTAGTAGTAAGACTCAAAGCTACCATTCCCATAAACCTGGGTGACAAAAGGCCTGCCGCAAGGCAATTTGCATGTTAAAATCCAAATTAATTTCTAATTGATGGCATGTGTAGGGAGAGCTTTTCAAGCAGAGACCTTTCCAGGGACTGATGTTACAGCCCAGGCATCATGGAAGTGATGTGGGAAGCCATAAGCACAATCAAGGGGAGGGTCCAGAAGCATTCCACGGTCAACTCTGGAACGACATTGACACCTCTGCTTGGGAAGGCAGACGAGCCAGCTGATGGGAGCCAGGAAGCAAATGCACCAAGGCGTCAGTGGCAGAGCACCATTTACCTCTCCAACTTCCCGTACTGGTTTCGAAGGAGCAATGCTCGTCTTTTCTGGTCACCTCCAAAAAGCCTGCAGACCTTCCTGTGACACAAGAAGCCAATCTTTCAAGATTTCAAAGGAAAACAAAACAAAGTAAAAGACCAGATTGCTTTCCTTCCAACTCCTTCATACTCCCTTGTGGCTTTACAAAACCCTAAATCTTAGAGCAATAAACTTTTTTTAAGTGCCAATAAAAATAAATATTAAACAAAGAGAACACTACATCTCTCTTTTCCTTTCTCAAAGCCCCTGAGACTTGCGATCTAGCGGGATATAGGCCGCTTTCAACTTACTCAAGGATCCTCTAAATGACCTGATGCCGTTGGCCACAGCGAGATTAATAGCCAGCTTTCGAAAACAGAATGCTGTTGATGTTGGACAATAAAGCTGATTTTGTCTTGACAGTATTTAATAAAGACCCCATCTTATATTCCTGACCTTGGATATACCTTTACCATATCTTAGCTAGACCCTGAACTTCTAGAAGGAAGGCAAGCTGACCATCGCAGTGGAAAGAGCACTGCTAGACTGGAGGTCAACAAAGCCAGCTACTCTGATTTGGGCACAAAGTAGCTATTTTACCTTGGGCAAGTCATTTCCCCTCTCTGGGCCTAATAGAGCTGCAAGTGCCCTTAGATATCAATCCACACTGTATTGTACAGATGAGGAGACTGAGGCTCAGAGAGAAAGGAAAGGACTTGCCAACATCACAGAGAGCTTGGTTTTGATTGTGAGCCCTACTGCCCCAGACTCAATTCTCTTTTCAACACACTATGCTGGTTTCCCGGTTTCATCTTCCATCAAATATAGAGGTTAGACTTGAGGACCTTGACCATCTTTTCCAGTTCTAACATGCTGTGATTGACAAAAGTGTCTAATTCATCTTTGCTCTGCATCTAGAAGTTAGGCATTCAACAATTATTTGCTGATCGCTGATCTCTGTCTATTGCTGGGGATTTTATGAATTGAGTCCTTCAGAGCACCAAGGCACCGAGTTCTAAATAGATTCAAGAGGTCTTCTGGCTTAGGGCACATTTTAACTTTGGCAGTGGGCTCCTGATGGGCATAATAAGCCACTTGCCTTTATTTTGGGGATCGCTAGTGGCAAAGAGCAGGTGCAGTTTGGGGGGTGTGACTAGATGCAGTTGAAAAATGCATTACAAATACATAAATAAATACACATGTACAGAAATTAATAAGACTGACATCTAACTGTGATCCAGAGACAAGGAATGTCTAACCTCTGCAGCCGTCTCTAGGAGAAGGAAAAACAAGTTTCCGTGGGCTCCATTTTACGGTGCTTTGGAAAAGATAAATTGTCATAAGAAAGCAAATGCAGCCTGTAGTGGAATTTATTTCTGCCGAGGCTGTAGCAGGGACCATGACCAGATTCAAGAGATTTGGGGGAAATGGCCTTATTTACAAAGCAACTCCTAAATCTGCAGGAAGTTCCCCCAAGCAGTTAGTGTAAATGAAGTGTCATCTTACACAGCTGTGGGCATCAGGGGCCAGATAAAGGGGTCAGAGGCTCAGTGGGGGTCCTGATGAGCCAAAGTGGAAATGCACAATTCTGTTCCAGCTCTGCCTTTCTATGCTCTCTATTCCAAGGGCCTTTCCAGAGCTCACAATTCCCCCAAGTTGCTAATGGGAAGGTGTAACAGGGCACAAATTAGAGCCTTGACACCTGATGTTGGTTAAGAAAGTCATGTAATTTAATCACGTACAGTGTAAATACAGAAACATAAGCCTGTAGTGCAGACCCCCCACCAAAGTCCAAAATATTTTCTCTTATTAGGCATACTCGATTTATTCACTACAAAACTTTCACTTGCTTGTCATCTCTTTGGAATTGGTATAAGGTTGGAACTCTATAGATATATAAAATAAGGAGCCCAGGCAGGCCGGAGAGGTATGTGGTGTGTGTGTGTGTGTGTGCATATATGCACACATGTGTGTATAAGCATGTGTTATATTTTAAAAGTTACGAAATGATGGTGATGGAATACTGTTGTGCTGTAAGGAAGAAATGATGAACTGGAGGAATTCCATGGAAACTGGAACAACCTCCAGGAAGTGATGCAGAGTGAGAGGAGCAGAACCAGGAGAACATTGTACACAGAGACTGAAACACTGTGGTATAATCAAATGTAATGGACTTCTCTACTAGCAGCAATGCAGTGATCCAGGACAATTCTGAGGGACTCATGAGAAAGAATGCTATCCACATCCAGAGGAAGAACTGTGGGAGTAGAAACACAGAAGAAAAACAACTGCTTGATCACATGGGTCAATGGGGATATGGTTGGGGATGTAGACTCTAAACAATCACCCTGGTGCAAATATTAATAATATGGAAATGGGTCTTGATCAATGACACATGGAAAACCCAGTGGAATTAATTGCATGCCAGATATGGTAGGGAGGTGGGAAAGGGGAGGGAAAGAACATGAATCATGGAACCATGGGAAAATATTCTAAATTAGTTAAAAAAAATTTTCCAAATAAAAAAAACAAGATGAACTACTAGTGGAGATGGTCTTCCTTTCCACCCCCCTCAATCAACCTATAAGCTTCCAACACTATGAAGGTCTCACCTCAGAAGCAGATTTCTCAAATAGAATTGTGCAAAGACTGAAGCATCAGCTGTTCTGCTCTGCCATTCCAAACGGCACCTCTCCCACACACGCCCTGCATTTGCCTTTACCTCCTTGCGTGAACATAGATATCAATCTGAAAAGCAGGGCCCTCCCACACCTCTTCTATGGTACATTCTCAGAGAGTTGCCCAAAGCTCAGAGGGGTTCAAGGTAGAGACAGGATTTGGATCCTGACCTTCCCAATCTCTATATACAACAGGAAGCCCACCGATGTACTCATCTTCAGTGGCAGACTGGAGGCTATTCAGATGATCAGGCCTAGACAAGAGGTCTCAGAAAATGTGTCATATGATCCGTGATTAAGGGAATGAAAAAAAACCACTTAACCTGGAGAAAAGAGTGCTGAGGGACCACATAATAGCTGTCTTCAAATAACTGGAAGACCATCTGGACAGAAGGAGAAGCTGATTTATTCCTCACTCATCTAGGTACTCAGAGGAACAGTAGATGGCAGTCCTAGAGTGGCCAATTTTGATTCACTCTAAAAATGGCAGTGTGGTAGACTAGAAACCATGCTGGCCTTGGAGCCAGGAAATCTTCATTTGAATGCAGGCTCTACCACCTATGAGCTTTGACACTGTGGGTAAGTTCCATAATTTCTCATACCTCAGTTTCCTCATCTGGGACTGGAGATTTCCTTTATATATGAAACCCCTAAATGATGAAACTCCCTCTACCTGTCTAGTCTCAGAGAGATGCCTTATCAACCAAATCAATAAGCATTTATTAAACCCTTAGCACTATGCTAAGTCTGGGAATGCCAAGAAAAGGAAAAAAATGCTCTAGAAGAGCGCACATTTGAAAGAGGGAGATGCCATGGAAAAAAGTTGGTGGAATGGGTGTAGAAGACTTATGGATGGGAAGTAATCTGCAAAGGGAAAGTGTTAGCAGCAGCAGCAGCAGTCAGGGATGGGGGTACCAGGAAAGGCCTCCTATGGAAGGCAGGATTTGAACTGGCCTTTGAAGGAAGACCAGAAGGCTAAGAAGTAGAGGTGAGGAGAGAGCACATTCCAGGCAAATGTGTAGATGTGGGAACTGGATCATCATTGGTGAGGAACAGGAAGAAAGCTGGTATAGCTGGATTGTAGAGGGCATAGAAAGCATGGCGGGAGTAAAGATGAAGAGACTTGTCCTGTGTCCCCTATCTGTTGTTGTTGTTGTTGTTTTAAAAGTATATTTATTTATTTAATTTAGAATATTTTTCCATGGTCACATAAATCATGTTCTTTCTCTCCCGTCCTCCCACCCCCTTCCCATAGCTGACACACAATTCCTCTGGGTTTTCCATGTGTCATTGATCAAGACTTATTTCCATATTATTAATATTTACATTAGAGTGATCATTTAGAGTCTATATCCCCAATCATATCTCCCTTGATTCATGTGATCAAGCAATTGTTTTTCTTCTGTGTTTCTGCTCCCGCAGATCTTTTTTAAAAATTTTTTGAAAAAATTATTTAATTAATTAATTTAGAATATTTTTCCATGGTCACATGAATCATATTCTTTCCCTCCACCCTCCCGTAGCCAACGAGCAATTCTACTCGGCTTTACATGCGTCATTGCCATATCTGTTTTATGGAAGAAGTGAGACTGGAACCCATTTCTTCCTGATTCTCAGGCTGCCTCTCAGTCTGTAAAATAGGATGATAACACTTGCACTGCCTATATCACAGGGTTGTTGCAAATCAAGTGCTGGGTAACTTCTAAGTTCTGTTCAAATGTGAGTCATTATTATTTACAAAAGAGCTTTCCTAATAATAAAGAGTCCCAAAGTGCAATGGGCTGTGTCATTAGGTACTAAGTTCCCCATCCTTTGGGATATTCAGACAGAGGCTGGGTGATCATCACTCAGTGATACTATAGCACGTAGCGAGTTAGTCCTACAAGGAGTAGAAGGTTGAACAAAGGTCCTCTACACATCTAGAATTCTGTGATTACTTACGGAGATTACTTACTTGCCAGAAGAATTTGTCTAGAAAGTTGGGTGTTTTCAGTTGGACCCTAGGGTGGGCAGAGAATCATGTTCTAGAAATTAGAGTAAGTCTTGCTTTTGGTCACTCATCTATTAGGGACAATGAGAACCATCCTCATTCACTTCTGTGCCCCAAACACTGGGCCTTCTAGCTTGAATTATTTGTGAAAAGTAGAAACATTTTGAGATGGCCCAAGCAAGTGGCACCCAATTCAAGGGTTACGGGGAGCTATAAGTATTAAATGAAGGGCAAAGAGCCTTGTTCTGAGAATCAGGAGGCCTGCAGCCCAGTCCCAGCTTTCCAATTACCTTACAGTGTGATCTGTGTTCCTGGGCCTCAGCTGTCTCCTCTCTAAAATGCTCAGGTTAGGATCCTCTCCAACACTGACTTTTTGTGTTTTAATAGTCCACTCAGTTCTAAAATATTCTATTCTTTGTTCTATTGAAGAGGTTCTTAATCTAGGATCTGTGAATTTTTAAAAAGTAAAATCAATAGCATTTATTAAGTGTTTACTGTGCTAGTTGCTTGGAATACAAAGAAAAGAAAAGACAGGGTCCTTGCTTTCCAGGAATACATAGGCCAGTGATGGCAAACCTATGGTACAGGTGCAAAAGATGGCATGCAAAGTACTCTCTGTGGGCATGTGGCTGCCTTCCCTGCTGCACCCTGACCCCAGTTCATTACTAGAAAGGCAGGGGGACTGTGGTGGAGCTGCTCCCTTCCTCTTCTCTACCATGCCTGATGACATTTTTTCACCTCCCCTGCCCCCCTGCCTAGCAGCCCCATGGGAGCGTATGGGGGTAAGGTGGGCAGCTCATAGGCAGCAGAGTTAGAAGGGAGTAGAGTGATCCAATTGCTCCCCTCTGCCTCTCTACACTCATAGGACATTCCTCACTTCACCCACCCCTCTGCCCAGCAGCCCACTGAGAGAGCTTCCTCCCTCCCCTTTGTGGGGCAAGAGGGGGGCAGGGCACACCCAGAACTCAGTGTCACAAAGTCTGGGGGTGATGGTGGAGTTGGGGTGTGGCCCAGCACTCCATCTCTAAAAGGTTTGAAACAGAGGATATTACATTTGATTCTGGAGGTAATAGGGAGCTACTGGAGTTGAATGAGAGAGGTAGTGATATGATCAGACCTGTCCTTGGGAAGATTGGATAGTTGGTAGAAGAAGGACTGGAGTGAGGAGAGATGTGAGGCATAGAAACCTACCTAGAGGCTACTGCAAGAATCCAGGCATGAGATGACAAAGGCCCTGGACAAAGATCCAACAAAGGAAACTGAGGAGGGTCACGTAAATATAAATATCCCTTTTACGCCAAGAGCATTACGGGCTCACTGCCCCCACAATCTGGAAAATCCACATGACATTTTTGGCCTTCTCTTCATACCAGAGGAGCCTATTTTCCTTCTTTTACTTTTAGGAAGTGTTTTAGTACCTTATTGTAAAATCTGGGAACTTGTGTACATTTAGGGTATTAAAAGATAAAATATATTGATATTAAATAATACTAGACATACATTTTATGCACATCGGAGTTTCTAAATCGTTTTTCTGTGCCAACTGCTGGCCTTTATGTGTTATCTGAAACATCCACAAAATTCCCCAGAAATGTCCATTTAACTTTTTGTGCTGATTAATGATATATTGAAACCCTGATGGGAAAAATCATAATGTGGATGGGATACTGGTAGCTTCTTTTGTGATCCTATGTACTTTATTTTATGCATTTAAAAACATTATTCCAAGGAGTCCGTGGCTTCCACTGGCCTCCCCTAGTGGTCCACGACACACAAAAGGGCTAAGAACACTTTAAAATGATGGAAGACCAAATTAATAGGGGTCATAAAAATGATGAGGGGCATGGTTCCAGAGAAATTGGTCTGTGAATTGTAAGAAAAGATGAGATTAATTTTTTAAAAAACCGTATCTTCCATCTTAGAATCAATATTGTGCTCCAAAGCAGAAGAGTAGCCTGGACTTGCCCAGGGTCACACAGCTAGGAAGTGTCTGAGGCCACATTTGAACACAGGACCTCCCATGTCTAGGCCTGACTCTCAATCCACTGAGCTACCTAACTGTCCCTAAGGAGCAAATTAATTTTTTGAAACTCTGGAAAAAAATGACATGACAGAGTGAAGAGTGAAATGAGAAGAAGCACGAGAACATTCTATAGAGTTACAGATTTCATATATGAAGGATAACTTGTGGATGTTCACCTCCAGAGAATGAACTGAGAAGTGGAAATGAGAAAGACACAGATCTCTATCTACGTATCTATTTGCTGGCTGATGCCGTCTATGGCGTGAGGAAGGGAGGAAGGTGCTGAGATAACTGAAAATAAATTCAACTAATAAAAATAAAGAAAGAAATTTGTCTGAACGGATACATAGCAAAGGGAGCAGAACCAGGTAGATAACTGAGATGAGAGCAATAACATTAAAAACAACGACAAGCCTGATGAACACGATGAAGGAGCCCAATTCAAGGAAGTGCTAGTAAAGCAATAATGGACTGCCTACCTCCTGACAAATGAGGCGCGTGGGACTTCGCTTATGTCTGTGTATTTCTTATAAGGTTTTGGTTTCCTTTTTTCCCAGCAGGCACAAGGGGGAGG
The DNA here is from genome assembly GCF_027887165.1 of Monodelphis domestica. Taxonomy (NCBI): domain Eukaryota; kingdom Metazoa; phylum Chordata; class Mammalia; order Didelphimorphia; family Didelphidae; genus Monodelphis; species Monodelphis domestica. The sequence goes on along the minus strand of NC_077235.1, from coordinate 26,599,030 downwards.
GAAGTGGGTAGGAGAGAAAAGATATTCTTGTTCATTGAAAAACCAACCAACCAAGCAACCCTGATTTTAAAGGAATAACCTCTATGCCAAAGTGTTTCCCAGTTGTAGCATTCTAAAGCGTAAAGGCCCTACTGAGTCTGCCATTGTGTCCTTTCCCCAAAGATTCTTCAGATTGGAACACTGGGTTCCAAGAACCCTTTCGGTTCAGTCCTGGGAATCTCTATTTCTCTACAGGGAATCACCGCTAGAGGAAAAAATTGGGTTCTACTGCAGAGTCGCTTTATGAACGACTGTTGCCATCTAATGGCTTTTTCATAAAACTGTCTCTACAATTCCCATCGGTGACCTTTCTCATAATAGGCCTTTCTTCAGTTTCATCCCCAAAAGGCAATATTCCCAGATTTACTGAGTCATAAAGTAGGGGATGATAATAGATGAGCTGAAAGCCAGTAAAGAGCTTCACATTCAATCACGGCAGGCCAGGTAGGCCAGTGGCCATGGAGCTGAATTACGCTCAAGTCTCGGGAGATTCAGCAATCTCCCACGTGCCCTCTTTTCTCCAAAATTCTCCCGTTGGGGCACGATGACTTGTGTGACTTGACAAATGCATTTCTAAACAACCCCTTGTGGTGAACTTGCCAGTGCAGTTCAACTTTAATTAGAACATCAAATGTCAGAGCTGGAAAGGACCTCAGAGATCATCTCATTTTATACATGAGGAGACTGAGGTCCACAGAGGTCAAAGTGACTTGCCCAAGGCTACACAGCATGTTAGTGGCTGAGTTGGGAGGATCTACCCAAAGTGGCATGGCCAGGACAGCAGGATCCGAAGCAGTCCTTGAACACACACACACACACACACACACCTACCTACCTACGCACACGCAGAGCCTAAGGCAAAAGGAAAATGAGGATAGTTCTAAAAGAAATCAGACTATAGACAAGTAAAAATGCTAAATCATTAGAAATGCAAGCCGAAGCACAGCTCTGATATTTTTTTTCCGGGACACTGAAGGTCACTGCCATTAGCCGCACCAACCATGACTAGATAACTGTGGGGAGAATATTATCACGAATGGCCTTGTGGTTCTGTGATACGGTTGCGTTTGGAGTGAGGAGAGACTTGGGTTGAAATGTCATTCCCACCACTGGCTTGCCATATGACCATGGTCAAGTCATTTAACTCCTGTAAGTCACAGCACCTAGCTCAGAGAGATGATCTGAGGTAGATGAGATTGTGAAGTGACAAACACCCATTAAATATGTCCCATGACCAGATCCACTGCTGGGTGCTGGGCGTACAAGGACAAAAGTGATGCAGACAATCCTCATTGTTTGCACCTGAGTTTCCTCCACTGAGGAGTTGGTCAGAAACAAACTTGACTTAATCAGGATCAGTTGAATGGCCTAGACATGTTTGAGCTGGGGGAGAAGAGCTGGGAGGGGGGCAGGTCGTGGGGTGTGAAGGCAGATTGCTGTCTTCACACATCCAAAGGACTGTCATATAGAAGAAAGATTAGAACCGAGCTGTGGCAGCGGGTACAAGGGCACTTGAGGTAAGGCCTATACCAGCTGGGCTCCCCATCCCTGGAGGTGGATAACTATGTGCCAGGTACTTGGTGGTGATTCCTTTCCAGTGATGGGCTGAAATAGAGGACCACTGAAATCCCTTCCCATTCAAGTTTCCTGTCTGATTCTATGGAAGGCACACCGCAGAAGAAAAAGCCCAAGGAAGTCCCTGCACACTAACAAGTGTCCAGCAGAATGGAATCCACCTTGGCTGGAGGTCATTTTTTTCTGGGAGGAAAGAAGGAAGGAAGGAAGGAAGGAAGGAAGGAAGGAAGGAAGGAAGGAAGGAAGGAAGGAAGGAAGGAAGGAAGGAAGGAAGGAAGGAAGGAAGGAAGGAAGGAAGGAAGGAAGGAAGGAAGGAAGGAAGGAAGGAAGGAAGGAAGGAAGGGAGGGAGGGAGGGAAGAAGGGAGGGAGGGAAGAAGGGAGGGAGGGAGGAAGGGAGGAAGGGAGGAAGGGAGGGAGAGAGGGAGGGAAGGAGAGAGGAAGGAAGGAAGGAAGGAAGGAAGGAAAGAAGGAAGGAAGGAAGGAAGGAAGGAGGAAGGAAGGAAGGAAGGAAGGAGGAAGGAAGGAAGGAAGGAAGGAAGGAAGGAAGGAAGGAAGGAAGGAAGGAAGGAAGGAAGGGAGGAAGGAAGGAAGGAAGGAAGGAAGGAAGGAAGGAAGGAAGGAAGGAAGGAAGGAAGGAAGGAAGGGAGGGAGGGAGGGAAGAAGGGAGGGAGGGAAGAAGGGAGGGAGGGAGGAAGGGAGGAAGGGAGGAAGGGAGGGAGAGAGGGAGGGAAGGAGAGAGGAAGGAAGGAAGGAAGGAAGGAAGGAAGGAAGGAAGGAAGGAAGGAAGGAAAGAAGGAAGGAAGGAAGGAAGGAGGAAGGAAGGAAGGAAGGAAGGAAGGAAGGAAGGAAGGAAGGAAGGAAGGAAGGAAGGAAGGAAGGAAGGAAGGAAGGAAGGAGGAAGGAAGGGAGGGAGGGAAGAAGGGAGGGAGGGTGGGATGGAGGAAGGGAAGAAGGAAGGAAGGAAGGAAGGAAGGAAGGAAGGAAGGAAGGAAGGGAGGGAGTGAGGGAGGGAGGAGGGGAGGAAGGGAGGAAGGGAGGAAGGGAGGAAGGGAGGGAGAGAGGGAGGGAAGGAGAGAGGAAGGAAGGAAGGAAGGAAGGAAGGAAGGAAGGAAGGAAGGAAGGAAGGAAGGAAGGAAGGAAGGAAGGAGGAAGGAAGGGAGGGAGGGAAGAAGGGAGGGAGGGTGGGATGGAGGGAGGGAAGAAGGAAGGAAGGAAGGAAGGGAGGGAGGGAGGGAGGGAGGAAGGAAGGAAGGAAGGAAGGAAGGAAGGAAGGAAGGAAGGAAGGAAGGAAGGAAGGAAGGAAGGAAGGAAGGAAGGAAGGAAGGAAGGAAGGAAGGAAGGAAGGAAGGAAGGAAGGAAGGAAGGAAGGAAGGAAGGAAGGAAGGAAGGAAGG